>NC_071571.1:36523523-37958717 GCF_024509145.1 Vidua macroura
AAATTATAATAGCAAGAGTTTACCTGTTTTACATAGGAAATTCAGATATTAAAACTGTTCACAACTTGTGTCTCAGCATATGAGGTCCATTAAAAGATGTGAGCTTAGGATCTGGTAGTGCTCATTGACCATTTGGACAAAATAAACAACAAAAAAAAAAAACCCCATAATGCCATGAAACCACTAGATATGAAAGAAAGTAAATAACTTTAAATTCACAACTCACTAACCTTGTTGAAACAAGAATGAGAGAAACCTTTTTTAATTTAAAAAATTGCATTGAATCAATCACTTCAGTTAAGTTCAATAAGGACCATTCAAGTCTGTATAGGTGGAGGATCAGAACCTGCCTCTTTATATTTACCTGTAATTGAAATGTCCTTGGTAACTTATTTGTCTTTTATTTTAGATTTCCTTGGACAGATTGGAGATTGTATCAAAAGAGCCTTAGAACTTAGAAAACAATTTCAAGATTGTTGCTTTATCAAGGCTCAAAAGAAAGCTTCCCACTCTTCCATTGTGAGATTGACTAGGACTTGTATTGGGGAAGTATAAAAAGTAAAATATATTTTGTCTCCACAAAACCTATGGGAATATATACTACCATAACAGCAGTGACCTCACAATCCCACACCAAGACTGCAGAGGGAGGAACTTGCTGTGCAGTTGACTTAATATTCAGAATTTTATTAACAGTGAGAATTACCTGACTTTTTCTTCTTGAGGAGATAAAGGTCTCCAGACCTTCAGATAAAGGTCTCTAAACCAGTATAAGAGATAATAGAATCTTACAGATGCACACATTCCCTTCAATATGCATTACATAACTTTTGCCTGCCATAATCTTCTGCTTCTTATTTATCATTATAGAGTTTTGTTGTTTGTTGGTTTTGTTTTTTTTGTTTTTTTTTTTGTTTTTTTTTTTTTTTTTTATGTAGTGGAGACTTAATGTAAGGCCACTATATGAGAGGGCAATTGTTTTTCTATTTATAAAGTCTCCTAGAAAGCAAGGTCTGCTTAAAACATTTAATTAAAGGACATTATGACTTTACTACATAATATTTCTGCTTATAAAATTCTGTGCTCCAACATTTTCTTTCTACTAACCAGTCTATGTATGTAGCAATCATAGAATCATAGAATGTTTTGGGCTGGAAGGGACCTTAAAGATCATTAAGTTATCCCCTTACTGTGGGCATAGACACCTTCCATTAGACCACATTTTTCAGCCTGGCCTTGAACGTTTCCAGGGATGGGGCATCCACAACTTCTCCAGGCAACCAGTTCCTGTGCCTCAGGTATAGAAGTTCATATATGTCATGCTTAGCATCAGGTTTACACTCACACATTCATTTAGTTTGCAGATTTCTTAATGTAGAATCTTTTAGGGTTAAAGAAAGAAGGAATTCATTTACTTGGGTATCAACTGGAAAAGCAGAGCGATTTCAAGATTTGTAGAAGTTTTTAAGCATTATGTGCTGTAGCTAGATTGAAAAGCATTGATCTACCTGTTGTCCAGTCTGCTGTGCTGATTGGGAATCTGGTAAGACTGCCAGGCTCTAACTCACTCAGGTCTCCTAGTAGCATGGCCAGAGTTAGTATTCCAAAAGTGCTACTGAATCCACAGGCACAGTGAAAAGGACAGATGATACTTAATTCAGGAGCATACATACCTCTAAATCATTAGTCATTCTACCCAACTAATTTTTTTTTAATTAACATTTTATTGGTTGAGTGGGGAAATTCCTTTTATTTATCTCTTTAATAAATAGTATTTTACTCAATGCCTGCACTAAAGAGCAGTGAGGTATTTTATAAAAAAAAAAAATCTGCTGAAATAGAAAGGCAGTGAGGAGTCTCAAGCCAACCTGATGATGCATGTTGATATTTTGCTTCAAACTATCCAATAAGATTGCTCAGATTAACAGGTCACTCAGACTTTTCCAGGCTCTCTTTGTACTGGTGGGACAGGCAAACGCACCAGATAGGCTTTTTAAGTAACTGCACAGATAAAGTCTGGACAGTTTTAGTATATCTGACTTGCCAGCTCAAGCAGAGAGACTGACAGTGTGGAAACAGCTTGTCAGAGCTCAGGTCATGGTTAAAAACTGCTAATGTTAATGCTGACAGCCTGTAAAGTCCCTGCTATCCATGATACCTTTAGTCAAGTTATAAAACACTCTAGAGGATTCTATTTCTTTCTGCTTCACTATTTTATCCATTTCTGTCATTACTGAAAATATTTAACTAATTCTGTGAATATCCCTTGCTTTATGTGCATTATTCCAGCCTGTCACTGGTACCCAGCACTGCAGCATCCAGTGCCTTTGTAAAGAGGAAGATGTGCTTGCAGATAGCTGAGAATGGCTATTGCCCACATGACATCCTGCTCCATGATCCTCTCTGGGCTGCATAAGAACGCTTTCTGATTTAGCTGAGATTTGCTACAAATGAGGTCATGGAGAGTGGCAGGCAGGTGATGACCTCAGTGGACACTAGGAAATAAACATTATTGCTCAGTTCTGGTGAGAAATCATGAAACTGCAAGAGCTGCATTATCTTCCTGCTGAACCTCTTTCCACACAGGTCCACAGAAGGAAGTTTGACTCAGAGGCCTGGGTACTGAGGGCACATCTGTTGTTCCTCCTTGCTGTGAGACAAGCCTTATATCCTGCATAAAGCCCAGCACCCTGTCTATGAAATAAAACTTCTTAAACCAAGTTGTCTTGTTATCCTTTTAATCTGGGATCAAGCTTTTGCTTCCCCTGTGTATTGATCTAGTGTGCTCTATTATCAATAAGACACTATCACTATTATCTCCTGCCACTAGAGAACCAATGTCCCCACTCCTGCCGTACACCAGATCTAAAATCTCTACATTAGAAAAAGCTGCAATAGGAAAGATCAGTGGAAAAGGTCCAGTCTGGTGTTAAATCTGTGCAATTAAGGAAGACTGGGAACCTTTTTTGCTTTGTTTTACTAGAATTTGAGAAGTTACCTGCAAATTTATCAAACATACTGTTGACCAAGGACAAGGGAATACAGAATGGAAATAGTGTTATTTACTACAGAAGTCACAGAGACTAAAAATGGCAGGATACAAATAGGAATGAAGGTAGAAATTGAATACAATAGAAATACAGTTTAGAACAACAGAAATAAAAGAATCAGGGCATGGATTTCAAAACCAAGAATCACCCCAGTTATTCTGGGATTTTTCCCCTTCCAAGTCAAATGCAGTAGTGCAAGTACTACAGAAATAAAAAGCTTGCAAGATAACTCCACGTTGTCAAAGACATCTCACTATCAAAAAAACAGTGCATGTAAGAGCAATAGTGGAGTTAAGACCATTTAAAACTGAGCTGAACCTTTGCTTGAAACAGAGCATACTAAAAAGAAGACAGCTATTCCTTTGAAAAGATCACAGAATTACAGGATAGTTGAGGTTGGAAGAGACTTACAGAGATCATGTGGTCCAGCCTCTCCTGCTCAAAGCTGTCAAGTTTATCTGTTGATAGCTGTGAGAAGAACTGTATCACAAATATTGGGTGAGTACTGTGTAGAAAGAAGGTCTAAAACATCCTCAGTTCATATACCTGCTTTAAAAAGCTCTCTGAAAACATGCTACATGGCCAACTGGTTCAATAGGGTGCTTAGATTTCAGGACAAAGGAGCTTGTTATATAACTTCTCCAAATTAGGATACTTTGTCATTAGTTGTCATCAACAGAAACAAACTGGAACTTACTGCACTGACCTGCTTGCAGCCTTATACCAATATCTCCTGCAGTAGTCAACTTCTGTTTGGTCTTCTAGCATAATTAAACAGACTCTTATGTTCATCATATCTTTGCAAAAAACTTTCAGTTAGGTAGAAATTATCCATTTTAGAAAATGTCTATATTTTTAAACTTTCTTTACCCCTTTGTCCTTGTTTTCCATTATAGGTAAGCTATAGTTAAGTATAAGAAAAAAATGATACTGAAATAATCAATTACACATGGCAAGTTAAATGTTAATTATTAGAATATTGTCCCATGTTGACTTTCATCTAAGCAAATGCCATATAAATCACTAAAACTTGTCAAGTAACTTCCTATTCTGACAAACTTTTAAAACGCTTTTACTTTTAGAATGCTTGGTAACACACAGATGTTTGAATTTGAAAAGCATTTTTCTTCCTTGGTGAGTTTGTCAGTGTGCATTGCTTCTCTTTTTTATTAGTCTGACATGCTCTCTGTTATTGTAGATAGTGCATGTTTTTCACTCTGACTTCTAGTGCCTTTCTTTTTAATCCTTTTCTTGAAAAGTTCATAGTCCTCTTCTGACTTCTGAAACTTAAATAGATTTCATAAGATGCAAGGTAGCTCCTAGTACAGTCACAGCAAAAGAAATTGCTAGGAATCTGACATGTAATGTAAACAGGAATGAATCTTGTATGAACCCGGCAAATTTTGGTCTTTGATGAAATATGGTGTGTTATATGTTCTCTTATCATAACTAGATACAGCATTTGGACTGAAGGAGTCCTAACTAGGAGCGTTAGTTTTTATTTAAGTTTCTTTTTTTTTTTTTTAATTGACAAGGTTGCTGTAGCATCAGCTCTGTTTCCTGGTGCAACAAACATCTCTGCTATAGTATGAAAGTGTGGCACATGCAACACCATTTCCTTGGCTGAAACATGCTAATTCTGTTCCATTGCTGTGGAGCTACACTGATTTATACCACCTGAAAACTTGGTCCTCCTTGTATATTAAACCAGACAAGGGGCTTTTAGCTTTATGTGAGGAAACACTTCAGTTCTCTTTCCTATGATCTTTGAGTAATCCTGATTGCAGGATTTTGCCCTCAGGCAAAACTAATAGGATGAGCATAGCTCAGAGAGTTAAGAGCAACATGTTGCCCATGAGTTGAAATACTGTGGCACTGGGAGAAAATAATAGAAGGAAAAATTCCTGACATCATTTCCTTGGATAGCCATGAAGAAGATTCACATGAAAATGAAAGTATGTCTGGCATAAGTTAACATTCTCTGTTGGGGCAAATATGTGCACTTATGTGCACTACTAGAGAATTTATCAGAGCAAGTACAAATAAAGTTGTCCAAGTTTGTGGTATCTGACAAGGTAAAAGGAACAGTCAAATTAACAATATGTGTAGGGCCAAATGTTCATGCAATTTATGTATCTAATTTGATTCTATAAGACAGAATCTGGCACTGCAAGCAACTTACTTGCTAAGGAGAGATGACATACTTCCTATGAAAGGTCTATATTATTATTACTATTTTACTCAATGCTTACTAGAATTTTTTTTTTAAAAAATCCTTTCAGTAGGCTACATGTAGTAAAGTCTGTTGCTCTGTATTTAGATCACATTTGGATTGTGGTTATGCTTTTTCTTCTCTTTTTTTCCCCTATTTTTTTTCTTCTTCTCCTTTCTTTTTCTTCTGTGGATTCTCAGCTGTAGGTGACATTATTGTGATGGCTGCATTTCAAAGACCTCACCTGCTCTGTCATCTCTGAATTTATGTTACACTTCATGGTATCAGCTCTAACGATCTTATTCTCTCGCTCTTTCTTTCCTTTGCACCTCTACTCACTTCCTGACACTTGACACAATAAAACTATTTTTCATTTAGAAACTGTATTTAACCCCTTTTCACCAACAGCTTTTTACTCAAAAAAGAAAGAAAAGTATATTAATGGGACACTACCACTTTGGGGATTCAAATTTTTTTTTAATTACAAAAGAATATATTTATATAATCTTTTGTTTATACCTAACCAGTCTTTGTAAGATTTACTTGTCATATCTAGCTTTAAAAAATTATAAACGAAATGTGGGCTCTTTCTATATTTTTCCATCAGTCTTTTATAATCAGGCTTCATTTCCTGGCAGTTAAGAAAATAAAAGAAAACAGCCACAGTGATGAAGACAAACTTAACTCTCATGAAGATCCTTTCAACCAATGAAAATCTTCACTGTTTATGACCTGGCACATTTTATTAAATGTTATGGCATCACTTACGTATACATTAAATTGTGTTGTTAGAAAAAAAATTAGTTTAAGGAGCCCTTGCCTTTAACTATACCTTATAAACAAAGAAACACAACTTGATAATCAGAAATTCTAATGAATGAGTGAACAGCTTATTTAAAAAAATAATAACTTTTCCAACATGTAACCAGTATCTGAAAGAAAAATATGTATGTAAAAGCATAGTAATAACCATTCATAGAAGTTGCATGAAATCCTTACCTATTAATTTCATTTCCCTTTTACTGAAGATGTCATTAGCAGACAAAGTTGCCATTCTTTTAAAGCAGTTAAAATTTCTAAGTACTTAGTGACTATTTTGAATGATCACTATTTAGCCTATTTGTTATTCATGTGCTATTCAATATAGCTATGTGTAGTTCTTTATTGGTAGAAGAGAAACTCTGAATTGAATTCACATAAATATGTATTTTTGAATAGGAAAAGATTATGCAGTAAAGATTTAAGCAGGTTGGGTTTTGGTTTTTTGGTTTTTTGTCAGTTTTTTTTCAAAGTGGGTGGTTTATGTTTTTGTTGTACTCAACCTATATTTTTTTCTATTTATTGAATGCACTCATTTCTGTATTTCTGATGGAGAAAGGATCATAAATACATTTAAGTAAGTTAAATACAGACTATACAAATATGGGTACAAAGAGATATGTAAAATGCTGTGTCTTCAGTGAACAGATGGACCAAGAAGTTGTTGTGAATCTGGCTAGGAACTATGGTGAATGATATTTCATTAGCCCATATCAGTTACAGATCTGTTGAACAAAATAAGACTCCAGACATTTTCTGAATTACTCTCTTATATAGGTCAAATCACAGTTGTAAGAGCAAATGTTCACAAAAGGCCACTGATCTGGGTGGCCCAGATTTTAAAAGCCCAGCTGGAAGCATTTTGGGTCTGGTGGAATTGTAGAGTACTTTTTTTTCTGAGACCCAAAACCAAGGATATCTCAAAATTGAGCTTCAGAATAAAAACCATAATGTAGGAAATGCCTGTTATTAAAAGTCCTGTTTCTCCCTTATATACTTACTTTAGTATCATACAGACATTATGTCCTCTGGAAAGGTGATTCTTTCTTATTGTGCCAGAGAAAGTGAATAAGTGATTGTTTGGTCTGCCATAGACCTCTTTGCAACCTTTAGCAGTTCACTTAACATGCCTTGGTCACCATTCCTCACATATACAATAATAACAGCTAGCTCTGTATTGTGCAAAATAAGTGTGGCAGTATTTCACAACAGTCAATTTCATTTTGAGCAAAAAAACAGATACAAGAAGTATGCATATCTATAATCTAGGGCAATATGGCCTGAATCTTGAGTGCTACTGTGATACAAGTAATTAACATTTTCTTCCTGGAATGAAGGCTGTCAACACATTTTTTAATAGATTCCATGAATTAAGTCATGGTTTCAAACAATTTGGTCTGAAGTTGTGCATTAAAACTGTGGTGAGCCATTAAAAAGATGACTTACCAACTGTCAAAAGCAAAATAAGAATTAAGAAGGTGAAGAGGGAGAGTGTTGTGTGACAGCCACCATAGATTTTCCAGACTGAATGCTCAGATGCCTCTCTACATATGGATCTGCTGGAAACCTTCAATGCAGGTACAGAATTCACACCTGTGTCTGTAGCAAGAAACCCTGATTTCCTCTTCAGTCTTTTCTTATCACTTATGTAAAAGATTTAAACAAAAAATTCAGCCTGATGTTAATGCTAATTGCAATTTTGTTATAGTCATTGCAAAAAACAGTAATGAAATAATCTATTTTTGAAAAACTGAATGCAGTAAGCCTAAATTCTTTTGGTGAGCAAAACTACTTTGGTTTTAACTTTCTTTCAGGTAGACAATTAAATTTCTCTTTCAACCATAGACTGAAATGTATCACCTTCTAATTTTTTTTCATAGAATTAACTCCCACTGCCTGTTTAGTGATTCATAGACACCACCGTATGAAGCTGTCAGACTGTAGATACTGGAGGGTAAGGGAAAAGACTGTATTGCCCTTCATACAGAGAGAGGGAATTTATCACTGCTTCTTTTTGGAGCTTGGTACAACCTCCTCTGAGCACTACAGTAGCTCCAACAAGCAAGCAGCCATTGCCTTGTGTGAAAATCAATAATGTCTCACATGGGTGTTAGAAATGCCTGCAAAGTAGGAGAGGTACTCAGCCGTAACTACTAAATGCTACTGAAGGAAACCCTCACTTTTCAAAGCTACAGGAAATCATTCTTCTGATCAAGTGATCATTTTCTCTTACTTGTTTTGTGACTCCTGTTCATCTTTGCCCCCTGTGCTGCTGATAAGTAAGTAACAGGGCACTACAGTAACCTTTTAGCATGAGGTATGGAAAGCTGAAAGTAATTCAAAAGGCTATTTTTTTTTTTGTTGCAGTAAATAGCCTGTTTGAACCAGATACAAGCTTCTGATGTAACACTGTTTGTCTTCGAGCACCTTCAACAGAGCAAATCTGCTTTTGTTTTGACATTTTGCTGTCAAATTTCCTGAATGCATAATTACAGATATATTATAGAAATACGAGTGCTACAGTTAGGTCTGCTTCCCAGTCATAGATAGATAATTCCATGAATAACAAATCCATTATCACCCTTGCTACTGACAGCAACAATAAAAAAATCATTGTATCAACAAAGGAAACAAATGATGCTAACATGTACAAAAGGAATATTGTATTGACCCAGTATACAGGTAGCCATACAGACAAATATGCCCTTCTACATCTATTGCTTTTGATTTTTTAATTTTTGGAGTAGAACAGGAATAACTCTTTAGTAAGGATAAAAGCCACAGACCTACCTACTTGTTTTTACAAAACATCTATGTGACAGTTTCTCAATAGGAACAAAACAAAATAATTCAGTTTTAGTTTGGAAGAGCCACTGTACAATTCGTGTTTGTGATGAGCACGGTACACTTCATATTTGTGGCAACTTAACTTCAGTCGTCACATATTAAAACACTTTCTCTTCACATTGAATGCTTATTTGTTGCAAAATTTATTACAGTTTAATGCAAGATACTAAAGTTTGCAAATAAGTTTACTGAGATGTGGTCTAGACTGACCTGCTGCAAAGTGTGAAGGGCTATATATTCCTCATAGAACAACTAATAGGCATCAAAACCCTCCCAGGTTATTCCACATGACTTTGTTGGGTGCTGGGGTCAGGTCTTTGCTTACTTGGGTGTCCTATACAGCCCTGACACTGTTCTAACACTCATAACAAGTCACCTTGCCTAAACACTAGAGCCGAGATGGGATCTCCTTATATGATCCCAGTGTACAATGGTCATGCCTGAAATTGGATCATATGCGCCATATGTAAATCCTGTACCAGGTACTTCTCCAGCTGGGCTATAATATGCCAAGTAAAACCTTGAGGGGGATCAGATGTTTATTCATTGTTCCATCCTATGCATAAACAAAGGTCTGAAGTTGTGATAGGACAAAGTTTTCCTTTGTCCTATCACAGTAATCAAAAGAAAATAAAATTCATATCACAACAGCAAAACACTTATTTTCCACTTACAGCTTCAGTATCTTCCCTCTATTCCTAAATCTTTCAAATAGACAATTTTAATCCCACATCCACTTGGGGTGTAAAGACCTTTACTCCTGTGGAGATAACAGATTGAAATCAAACCAAGAGGGGATACTTTTTCAAATAGTGTATGTTTAAATTGTGCAGCTCCTTGGCACAGGAAATTGTGGATATTAAACTATTTTATTAATTCGGAATAGAATTGGACAAATGTATCTAATAAGTCTCCATTGACATTTTTCTAGCATTAAGACATTTCAGAGCTGGAAGGGGAAGTAGTATGGCAGTTTTGTCTTGTTCTTAAATGTTTTCCAGAATATCTGAACACAGACTTGTCAGAAATAGGGTGTTTGGTCTGATACAGATGTTCTTATGTATCACTGTGCAAGTGTCCAGTAAAGGCTTCCTGAGCCAAGGTGCTTCATGAGCAAATGATAATTGAAATCTTCTGGATGACTGGGGTAAAGAAGAATGCCTTAGTGTTATTGCCATCACAGCAGAAATTTTATTCCATTCCTCACATAAAATAAAAAAAAAGTTGATCTTTTACTTTTTTAGAACATCCATATGAATAGTAAACTAGTACTGATTAATCAAGTCATGCAATTCTGTAAATCATCAGCTCTATGTGTCTGAATTACAAGGGATGGAAGGTAACAGGTCTGTGTTGGAACAGTGGTTACAGCATAACTGTATAACCCTAACTATATGATCACTTTCACAACTACATCTGTGCTGGATTTTATGATGTAGGAAAACAGTATTCAGAATTGTGCTCATTGCTGATAAAAAAATGTGGTGATTTATCTGCCCTCAGCAAAAAAAGCAGCAGGCTACCTATTGTTAAGTAGCAAAACATTTCTTGAGAGCTTTCCATGTGATTCTTCATGCAGAGGGGAGCTCATACATAGATTTCTGTTAGTACTACTCCAGGAGAAACCCAGCACAGTTCTAGAAAATTGGCTTTTGACATCCTAAAGATCTGTGACTGATTACCTGCAGCACTAGACAGATTTTGCTGGCTGGGTCTGAAAGCAATATACCAACACATTTACTTGAAGGAAAAATGTAGGAGGAGGAATGTGTTTTCAGTGATCTTGTAAGCCTTCAGCACCCTGAGGCACAGACCATCATCTCATGACTATATATTTGCTGGTGCCAATTTGTTTATATTTATTTAGGGAGACTGTGACATTCACTGATGTTCTGTCCATGTTACTCAACTACTCTGAAAATGGTGCTAGCACAGCTGAAGTAAAAAGAACCATGGGAAACATCTGTCTTGATCCTAAGCCATGCAACTGCATTAACTTCTGAATGGAAATTGGAGCACTGTACACAGAAACTCCCAGGGCCTATGAAGCAGCAGGGAGCATGGCAGCAGAGCAGAACAACTTGGGGAGACCAGCTACAGTGTCTGGGACTTACCAAAAACACTCCTGTGCTCTAGATGAAATTATTAGCAGGAAAAATGCTATAAATGAAACACTACAGCACAGTGAATCTACATAACCTACTGGGAGTGTCATGAGAACACATGACCAACCTCTATTTTTTATACTAATGCAGTAAATCCTGTTAGGAATTATCTCCATATCATTTGGCATGCGCTGCTCATGGAGAGGATCTCTTCTCAAAGAGATGTGAGAGAAGACTGACTCCCTTTGGTTGCTTGGAATAAAGACTGGGTTTGTGACCTTGAGCAAGTGTGTTCCTCAACTACATACAAGCAGTCATCCCTCCAGGATGGTAGCAATGTCTGGGTCAATTGGCTGTACATCTTTCCCAGTAAAATACATGCTACTTTCTTAAACCAGGGACAGTCCTACTCAAAAAATTGTACATCGTTGTACTTTAGTGAGATAGCATCCCCTGTAAACTTCAGCGTGTGTTATATACAGCCCATGACGGATGTGCGTACGTACCTACTATGTATGTGTGCCAGTTGTAAACATCTGCCTAAATGAGTGTGTTGACAATGAATTACTCAAGTAAACTTGATTTTTTTTTTTTTAGTGTGAATTAACAGCTTCTTGACTTGTTACTACATCAACTGCTAATTAGTTCCTGAGTGTAGTTCAAGGTGTTGGCATTCATTACAAAGCTTTCTGCGGTTCTTTGGATCTTTATTTGCCTCAAAGGCAAAATAGTTCTTCAGGATATACAGAGCAGGGAAAGTAAAGGTGGGCTGTAAGGTCAGGTGTTACAGACAGCACATCACCTAGATTTGGTTCCAATAATGTAAGAAGTACTTAAAATTAGGTGAGGACTAACCATCAGGACTAAGAGCAAGACTAATTGTTGGAATAAAGATTAGGAAATCAGAACTGGGAACTTCAGGAGATTACTGAACTCCAACCAAAAGAGGCACGTAGCATGTATCCCTTGATTCTGAACAAAACCCGAAGTATATAATTCTAGGTGTCTACATAGACAAAAATAGATGTCTGGATAAACAAAGGTATGAGAACAAATACCCTTAACAAACACACAGTAATAATTTGAAGTCATGACAAATACAATGCATTTACTTGGGAATAGTGAAAAAGTTGATTCGGGGAAACTTATAAGTCTGTAAGCTTTTCCTTTATAGTATTCATGAATTCAGGGTAGAATTTGTAAAGTAAGATAAATACATGGAATCGAAATGAATAGGCAATATAAGGCAGTACCATCTTTTATACAGGATAAGAATATTTGTGTTTTATTTGAAAATTGAGAAGATGTAGCATCGAGAAGATGTAGCATCAAGAAGATGTAGCAAAATGTATCTCTCCTGAAGTTTTTGAACTAATTCCACATATGAGTACTTAAAGTAATTCAATTTTGTAAAGTCTTTAGCACTTAGTTTCAGATGAGATTTTAAAACCTTGATTTTATTTAAGTCAGTTAATCAAATAGTTTGTTTCAGAAACATATGATTAAGGAAACACTTTGGAGGCAAAACTCAGCTTACTTTTTCTAACCTACTTACCTTAATATTAATGCTCTAAATCCACCTAGATACAGGTATGAAGGTTCACACTATTCACACATAAAATACTGGGCTGTGTTGTCCTTACAAAAACATATCCAGCTGAGATAACAACTAGGTAGAGGGAAAAAGTCTAGGGTTCATCTAGCTGTTTCAAGATAGCAACACCCTAACGTGTCATATGTTTCAGAGCAAATGATGCTCTAAAAGCCTTGTCTGACCTGACTTTAGTTTGTCCATATTTTTTCTTCCTCTTGACTTTCAGGAAAGAAAACGTTTCTTTAAATACCCTGATCATAAGCCAAGAGAAACCAACACTTATGCTCATTTCCTGTCTCTCTGTTTCCTTTTCTAGACTTGCTCTGCCTATCACTCTAAAAGCCTTCCTTTTAGAGTTTCATTAGCAATTGCAATTGCATTTCTTTGATTTGCAGAAGAGTTCTACTACTGTTTGTTAAGTACACCACCAGATTTCTTCATTTGGCAGGGTTTTATTTTCCCCAAGTTACTAATTTCCAAGAGTTCACCTGAGCAGAAGAATTGATGGCTACTGTTAATATGCTGCACTAAAGAAACTTCTCTACAGAAGGTTTGAGAAAAAAACCCAAAACAGTGGCATGGTGTCACAGCTAGGATGGCTGACTACATAGGAATATTTGCATGGAGCACTGTGGAGTTCTATATGTGTCACACTTCTCTTACTGTAGAAGTTCACAGATGATGGGTGCTTCCTTTCACTCTCAGTGGTAGAAAAGCGTTGACATATATTTTCAAGCCTGGCATAATTTTCCATGGGACTGTTTCGTGGAACTACCAGTAGAAAGCTCCTCTTTGCTGCTCTTCATCATCTTTTCCTCTTCTGCTTCCACTTCTATATATTTTAACAGAATCGCAATAGAAATTCCAAGGTCTGAATTTTGGTGGTGGTGCTGGGTGCTCTGTAGATAACAGTAGGATACTCATTAAAAAACAGCAAAGGATAAATGAGACTAGTTAAGGGGGAGTTCTATCCCTTTCTTTTGAGGTAGTGAGATTTTGCCAGAAAGTACTGAAATTTTAATCTATGTGTGAAACTAAGAGACTAATATAATTTCCGACCTATGCATTTCGCTTTAAACATAAAACACAAAGAGGACTGCTTCATCTTGATATCAGAAATATTCTGATGTTAATTAATTCATTATTCTGTGAATGACTAATGATGTAAATATATGTTTTGCAAGCACATGCACCATATTATGTTACATATGTAAAGTTGTCAGTGGGTAAAAGAATAAGGAAACTTTGTATACAGTTCTATGGTACCTGCTATGTTGCTTTTTTACCCATCATTGAAAGAGAAGATATTTTCTCACAATGTCTGAGCATACTCACAAAAAATGAACGCCTCCGCACTTCTTGTTTAATACCTTCATTTCTGTGGTTACCTTGGTATTGTGTAGATTAACCCACAGTCAGCCCATTGATGCCAAGCTGCCTGGCTGCCCTGCTGCCCTTGGTCCTGGGTGTCCATCCCCTCAGTCTTCTGTGGTCCTGAGGGACATTTTCAGAGCCATGTGGCTGAGGTGCTTTGGAGAAGCACTCTCCTCTCTTTCCCTGGGTCAACCCCTGCCTGAGGATGCTGTCACTTGCCCCACAGAGCGGGGTTGGTTACTTCACAGCCCAGAAAGCATAAATTGCTCACAAAAATGCCTCGTAAAAATGCTTACATTGGAAATTTATTCAGCTGTTGGTACTGCCACCCCATGTGCAGGGCAGGATGACCTGCACACCCACTCTCAGGAAACTCTCCTGTTGGTTCATGGGAACAGTCTATGATGAACACAGCCAGAGGCAAGAAGGGGCAGCCATGCAGACAGACCCTGTCCTCTGGCCTTGAGGGGGGGTGGGCTCTCCTCACCCTCCTCACCCGTGCCTGCCCCCTGCCCTGTGTTGTTGGATGGCCTTGTTCTGCCTGGCAACACCTTCCCTCACAGGCATCTGCACCAGCTGATGATGGATCACAGCAGCAGGACCAGCTGGGCTGGCAGACATTTCCTCACTTGCTGGTGGCCAGCCACAAGTCCCTGGTGTGGTTGGTCAGCCTGGGCTTAGCATCCAATGTGGTATTCACATTCTCTGAACAGAGAGAGACATGATTCTCTCTTCCTGGATTTTTCCTGGGAAGTTGTGAGATGCAGTGAGAAAGCTCAGAGAAAGAAGAAAACAATTCTTATCTCTCTTTGCTGCTTCTGTTGTTTGGCACATGTGGAATGTGGAATGTGTTATGGAGATTGGTTACCAAAGAATGATTTGTTAATTGGACACCGGCGAAGGTTGTTTGGATTGATTGGCCAAATGGGTCAAAGTTGTGTTGTGACTGTCTGGAGACAGTCACGGGTTTTTCTTTAGTATCTTTTTAGTATGATATAGTACTAGTATATAGTATAGTATTAATTAATGTAATTTAGCTTAATAAAATCAATTTATTCAGCCTTCTGCAATATGGAGTCAGAGTGCATTATTCCCCACGCAGGGGGGTCGCACTGCTTTGATACATCCAGCTTTTCCAAAAACCCAGGGGAGGTGTGCTCAGGTGCATCACTTCTGAAGGTAAGAGGTCCACCTGCATCCAAAGCCAGTGATGTGCTGAGAGAGAAGAGCAGTCATTGATAGCTGAGAAACTGAAATTGAAATTCATATAACCTTGTGTTGAATCATCCAACCAATTTTCCTAATACTCCCTCTTTTAAATCTCTGAGTGGCCGTGCTGGCACAATTTCATACCACCAGCAGCTTATCTTTTGACTTGGTGCTCTTGTAGGTATCTTGCCTAAAATTCACACTTTTTTCCTCCAAAAAAGCTCTATGAGGGTTTTCTATCTCTCCCTTGCAGAGTCTGGTGGGCTCTGCAATTCTAAGACCAAGTTGCAAAGCTTTCTTCCAGAGAATGTTCAGGCAGGGAATGATGGAGGGTGACTGTGGGATATGTTGTTTGTCCCCTCTCCAGTGGGAAAGGCCATTGTGTTCAGTGAGGGATTCAGGCAGGCTAAGCCTGTGGGGCAAGTACTTGTTCTGCTGTTTTATTGCATGCTGCCAGATACAGGTATAGACAGTTCTTTGGAAACTGGTGAAGGGTAATAGCCTAGGGGTCTGGATTCATGTTCTCTCCTTCCTTCCCACATTTCCCTGATAAACAGAAGTGCTGGTAGGTAATGGTGAGAGGCAGACAATTACTTACGGCAAACAGCCTGAGGGCTTCACAAGTGGGGCACAACTCAAGGGCTACCTGAGATTTCTCAGGGGTGCTAGAGAGGCTTGTTGAATAATCAGCATGTCTGAAGCAACCTGTGCCTGGGTCAAGCAGCATAGATACAGACAAGGTCCCTTCACCCTGGGGCACTTTCCCTTAGCTTCTGTTAAGGCTGATCTTGGCTCTCAAGAGAAAGTTGACAGAGCGGTGTAGGCAGGTCCCATGGATATACTCAGTGGATGTGTTACACTTATGCTCTGTGCAGCTGATATAGAATGTGTTAGGCTTGTCCTTATAGTTTATTTTCTTATTTACTCTCCCATCACTTCAGCTCTCAGGACAAAACTTACAAATGTGGTTGTGTGTAAATAGTATCCAAACAGACATGGGTAAATCTTTTAGAAAAGAGAAATGGTATTTTCTAGGTGTTCTGTCAAACTTGTAGTTTTTCAGCAAGCCACAGTACTAATAAATCATTATCAGTGTCCTCTTCTTTCATCTTATTGCTATCAGGGAATGTCATGACAATAAAAATAAGACTTACCAGTAGGTCAGTGTATCCTTTTCTATTTCTATAGCCATTTGATATTTTTTATTTAATTCACTACGAATCATAATCAGTCACAGAATATTTATGCAGCAATGAATAAAAAGGTATGTTCAGTAGTTCATACTGATTCATGCATGATAGGATCCATTTGTTTCATGCTCTAAAAATTCCATATTAATAACTAAAAACTGTTTCCATTTTTAGATTTTTTTTTAGTTACATAACAGACATTTTCAGTCTTATAACATTTTTTGAAATCTACCTTCCTTTACAAATGCCAATCAAGCCCCATATTTTTTTTTTTCCAAAGAAGCAAAGAAACAGCAGCTGGAAAATTGTTTCATCAAAGGTAGTTAAGGTAATATGTTGAGGTAAAGGCAAAAAACTCTAAATATGAATCTGAAGAGGTAACAGCATGAGTGAAAATATGGCTATCCACCATTTTGTATAATGACCTTTCAAAAGAAAGGCTAACTTTAATTCAGTATAGATAATGAGGCTTTAGTGCCCAGTAAACCTAGAGTTTTCCAAGCTTGAATAGGAATAGGAAAGTTGGAGCAACTCAAAGAAAGAAGCAAAATTTGTTTCATGGATTTGGTTTCTGGGAAGATTGCTTTAACATCCTACCTTCATTTAGGCTGCAAATGAAAGGAAAAAAATCTATTAAAACAGGGATAATCAATTAATTATAAGGAAAATAGGGGAAAAATAGGTTTCTAAAAGGAATCAGATTGACTTTACTGCATATATCCTTCTACTCTATTTTATCACCACTGGAAGGAAATAAACCCCAGGCAATTTCTACTAAACTACACCTTATTGCCACACAAGTGTTCAGAATCACAAGTCAGGCTTTTAAATAATGAGATCAGCTTAAAAAGTTGCATTATTTTAAAAGCATATATCTGCTTTTTTGTAAGTGTGCATATGTATTCTTTTAGACTAACCTTCCAGAATCTGAGATGTTATCATCCCCAAGCTCACTCTTTTTATTTTTTTTCCTTTTTGTTTTTTCTTTTTCCACAAAATAAGAGGGCTAATTATTGTACAACTTACAATAAAATCACAAATATTGTCAATGTCATATCTCCCCCAGGACTCAGTTAATAAATGCAAACTAGTAATAGCATAAAATAAATTCCCAGGACAAGATCAAACCTTGTTTTTCTGCTGTGTTACCACATGGGGTAAATAGTGGGTGGGGATGTAGGAGGGTGCACAATAAAATACAAAATAAACAAAAAGTCATTACATTCAAAAGAGAAAAAAAGCCCTAAACAGATCTGAATTTAGTGAGCCTTGAACAATGAGTATGGCCTAAGGACTGGAGCAGCACTGGTGGTAACTCCTGCCTGCTGCAAAACACATTGCAGGGCAAATGGAAAAATGGTTTAAAAATCTTATTATTCTATTGCCCATCAGTGTAGGCAGGCAGCTGATAAAGGGGCTCGTGGTAGTTTCATCACAGGTGGGCAGGGTGAACTGATCAAGGTTTTCCTCTCCAAATCAAAACATTAATAAGTCTGATTTTTTGTGGGTACTCATATGAAATCAATGGCAAACTTTCAGCTGTATGCATGAGAGTAGTATTTTTGCCTAGAAGTCACCCAAACCAGAAAGTCTATTCCCTCTCCCATTGAAATTATGTGGGTTTGCTGTAGTACAATCACAAAAGCCAAACCTGAGCAGTTTTTTTGTTAGTGCAGAGGTTCTGCTGACTTTCCCAAATCTGTGTTGGCTTGTGCAGAATGACTTCACTGCTCAGCATCAGGCACATGAAATGCAATCAGTCATTGCAGCTGCCTGTAGCCACACACTTGGCTATGCTGTAGTGCTTTTTAGCATGATAGAAAATATCATAGAACTTTAGAAGAAATAGTTACACCTGATTAAACTATTTAAAATCTCTGGAGTTACATCTATTTTTATGGCATTAAATTGACTTACCTGTTAACTTGGGGAGTATTCAAAATCCTACTAAAATTTTATTGTATTTAAACTATAGAGGCATTGAGAATGGCACAGTGAATTATGAAACAGCGCAGAGACATACTATTTCTCATTAAAAAGCCTTTACCACAATTAGATAGATCTCAGAAGCATTTTTCTTTTTGTATTGCTGTTCAAATGCCATTTTTACTATTCAAATGTTTTGAAAATTGATTTTAATTTCTATTACCTTTTCAATGTCATTTCTTCTGGGCTAAGGGACTACTAACAAGAGAGAAGAGGCAGACAGCAATAGGACAAGACTATCTGGCATGAAAGGCTACTGAGTTCTCTAGAAATAATATTTGCAAATTCCACTGTTCAGATTGCATTTTATAAAGGGAAAAGAGAGTAATCTTCCTTTTTCTCACAAATTTGATGGGAGAGCTTAGTCCCTTTTGGTGATGTTTTGACTGGCAATGAAAATCTTAAAGGAAGCAGAACTGTCTTTTGAAAATACCTTACAGCGAGGTTTTTGTTGGGCAGTGATTTACTTGGTATTAGCAGGTGATATAATTAGTATGAGCAATTATTGGAGAAAATAAAAGACTGATGCCATAGCTTTGTGTGCACTTGTCCAGTCACCTGTCATGTAGAGATGATTTTTCTATTCCCATTTCAGGGTATAGTTTTTCTCAGAATTTGCAGTAAGAAAAAGTCTGAAAACTCAAATATTTATGACATATTTAAATCTATTTTCTGAGTACCCTGACTGAGCCTATGTATTATGGCTACATCTATTTCCTCAGGCTTTTCAGGTAATCATTCTAGCCCAAAAAGAATTTGATATAATACACAGATCAGAACAAGTCTGCTTTTATTTGTTTTTTGGTGCCATTGGTTTTTAGTCTGGTGCCACAGATTTGAATTCTCTCTTGGACAAGGCAGTCAAGATTTCCCTTTGCTCATGTGGTCTAGAGCCCAAACAACACAGCCAGACTTAGGAATTTCCCCAAATAAATCCTCAGTACTAGGTTAAAATCCACAAACCAACTTTTGGCCAGTAGACAGGCATAACATGTATAAAACTATTCATTTCAGATATAAGGACACAGATATCTTTTTAATTTACTTGTTTTTTCAATGTTAGTCAGAGATATTTGCTTATTTGCACATATATAGAGAAATATCTACACCCTGAAGTAGGCAGATGTAAAGATCTGATTTGCATGCATATATCATACATTTGCAAGAATGTATGAGGCATTCATGTCTAAAATAGAAAATCTGGCTTAAGGTACTTTCGAGTCTGAGAAAATTTTATTTATTTATTTCATAGATGATTAGTGAAGAAATCTACAATGATTTTTGACTTTGCTGCCACTGATTTAACTTAGGAAGGTTTTGGTTAGAAGTAATCAGGTAAGAAAAATACTTTACTCCCAAATTCTGTCTTGAAGATAAAATCCTTGCCTGGTTATATGCAGGTGACTAACAGCAGTTTTCCAGCCTGTATTAGGAAAGTCTTTTCTGTGTGTGGTAGATCAAACAAGCCCAGCTAAACCTAAAAGGAAGTAATCATAAGAGAATTTGGTAATGGAAGCAAAAAGCTAAGTGGCAAAATATTGTGGAGGCACTGTTAAATAATATGTGACGTACAGGACAGAAGGCTGCTGACATTCAGATCAAGGTGAATTTCAAGTGGAAAGTTTCCTTCTGCCATGCACTGAAAGCAATACAGGTGGGATGGTAAACCTCTCCTCATAAGCATTATTAGACATGAATACTTTTAGAAAACATTTACTAGAGAAAAGTTTCCAATCACTTAAAAATAAATAAACCTATGGCATTTAAAAAATGATATGTTTATTGATACCACTTAGTAGGCAGAATGTTGCATGTATCTCGGAAATATGCTGGATTTGTTGATGAGTATACAGAGATATTAGAGAAGAAAAAAAACTGATTCCCAAACAACAGATTAAAATAATTCCTGAAATTAGTTTACCTTTTTTGTTGTTGTGCTCTTAAACTACAAGTTTAAGATATTTTCCTCTGAAGTTATTGAAAAACATCTTTGACCTCTTCTCAAAGCTAATGTATTTTTATCACACAGTTGCAGGTGTCTAAATGTGTTCCTTTTGTCCTCAATTAAATTTAGTTGTGGTGAAAAGTTGGCTATATTGATAGGCACATTGTTTCACTTAGTTTTGGATTCCTCAGTGTTTTCTTTCCAAGTGCATAGTAACTTAAGTTGCACAAAATATAAGTAGTAATCCCAGTGCACAAATTTCAAAACATATATTTGTCACCCATTATGGTATGTTTCGCTTCTGTTAACACAGGAAATCTCACACAAACAAGTGCACTGATAACTGTGATAAACAAGTTGGTGTAGTGCTTATTTTTTTACTGCTTGCAGATTTGAGGACAGCAAAGTATATCTCCATTAAAATGAAAAAGGGGAAGAAAAAAAAGTAGAAATGGCATGTGTTTCTTAAATGACAACAAAATACTGTGCACTTTATCCCTGCATGATCAGAACCAAAACCATAAAAAAGAGGTGGTTTTTTTTTTTTTTTTGGTTTTTTTTTTTTTTTTTAATACTGGAACTTGAATTAACAAGAATAGGAGTCAGCCCCAAGCCTCAGTTTTTGAATTCAGACTTCAGATACTCACTGAGCAATGTGCAACATTCTGAGTTTGTAGCAACTGACCATAAGCTGTCAAAGCTCAGATTTCCCACTCTCTCCCACAAGGTTTGTGGGTACTTTTAACCACAAATATTTTGAGAATCATTCCAAAAAGAAAATTATGGGAATTGCCTTCCCAGGTGTTATGAATGTATGAAGTGCACCTGCAAGCATACCACACCTATGGCACACTTCATACCTTGCCTCTGTTTGTCGATCGTCTTCCCCCAGGGACAGTGTGAGAGACTTTCATTTTCTCATACTTTCTGGTGTTAGTTAATTAGTAAGTTCATATCAGGAGTTCTTTAGCTGAGACAACATTGATCTAAATCAACTTAAATCCTTGAGATGTTCCTTAGTTTTTTGCATTATTTTATATTCCCTACTATTTTCAAGTATTTAGGTGAGTAATAAAAACTGTTAGGCAAGACTAGCAGTGATTCTACAAGAAGCTTCTCCTGATCCTCCCAGCCCTCTAAGAGGAAGAATCATGAAATTTATATCCCTGTAGTGACAAAATTAGGGATAACATCAACTAGATTATAAGTTTACATTTAAACAGTAACATTAAAGAGAAAATTTGGTGAAACACAGAATAAAAAGTGTAGTTCAGAAGGTGCAAAAAGATAAGAGAAATGAGCTAAACAGTTCATTTTTTTCCCCCAACTTTGTTTTTGCCAAAAGGTGACAATTTATTTGGTTTTGCAAAACCAAATAAAAAATAACATGCTACTTTCAAAAGACACAATTTTTATAGCTGGGACACACTGAGCTCTTCTGTTAGAAAACTTCATTAACATCTCTACAGATTTTAGAATTTTTGAGTAACATTTATAAGAAACAACACTTAGTTATATATACCAAAATATTTGATTATGTTCTCATCTCCTAATCACTGGAAAAACATTGTTTCCTCTCACATGCATTTGAAGTACTGTTTTAGAAATTCTCTTGAGCCTCTTCTTCACATCGTTCTGCTGTCTCTCCTTTTTCAGTTGCAATTATCAGATGCCTGGTTTGTCCAGGACTGTCCAAAATTTTTGGTTTATGCCACATTTTAAAGATTTTCCTTGAATCACTATTATATATTAAATTTAGAGAGGACATGACATTTTTCACTGAGTTTAAAATTTCAGTAGAGTTATCAAAATAAACACACAGCAAAAGGCAGAACACCGCAATATCACCCAGCATATATGGTTACAGCAGAATTATGATGTAAGCTTGATCTGTGAGTCCCAACCTCTCCTTTTTTTTTTTTTTTTTTTAATGACCAATGTATATTATAAATACAATATAATAATCTTTGAAAGTTGTCCATGCATATGAATTATCTTAGGCTTGCCTGTTATCTCTTCCCATAGTCTAGTGAGGTCTGAGAATGGAGCAAAGCTAATGCTTACCTGCTATGTAAAACAGATTGCAAAACACAGACACATCCCAGAACAGAGGTGAGTTGTGCTGACTTCAGAAACCTTTCAAGACTGTCCATTTACAAGATGAGTGTTAAGAGATGGCCTTGAACCCACTGAACTAGGCGTTTAAACCAACAGCAAAAAAGGAAGATAGGCAGTAAGATAAAGATTTTTTTTTCCATTTTACATCTTAGAAGCTGAGTCATAGAAAGATTAACTTGCCCAAGGTTATAAGGATACTTAGTGCCCTACCCTAAGCTGATCAACACCCAGTTTATTGTTTTACTCTTCTCTAATGCACAATATTAACTTAGTATGAAAGAAGTATTCCCATATCAGAAAAAAATCTTTCACTGTATATTTCTGGGCTAAACTGTTTATGAATGGATTTAGTTTCACTTGCTGAGAAACTCTGGAAACATAGATGTTATCAAATGAACTGAGTCTGGCAGAAGCAGTGTCTGCTGATGCAAAAGTCTTAGAACCTGTAAAAAACAGAATATTTGTCTTAATAAGAGCACCTTCATGACTCTTAACATTAAACTATTTCTAAACAGAAAGACCTAGAAATATTACTGTTGTTAATCTGTATAACACACATAGATGTCCTAGACATACTCAGTTGATGTGATAGATTGTGACCTTTGGCTGCTGGTGGAGAGCAGCATGCTTAGCAAATGGAGCATGAAGCAAATGGAGCTCTGGGAAACAGCACCTGGTGGGTCTGTGGACATAACTGGGCCTGTGATGCAGAGAAAACTGTCTGGGGAGCATGTGAGAGAAGAAAGGATTTATACATTATTTGATGGAAGAAACTATTTTTGTGTGTTATACACATATGAAAATAATATATATATATATATATATATATATCACATATCTATATAAAATATAGGGAACCAAGAAACTGGGCAAGAGAATTGGATATAGGCAATATTAATTATAATTTCTTTTACCTATACAAATGCCATATCAGTTTGCATAACCTCTTTGTGCCAACAAAAGTATGACCAGAAAATAATTACTGAAAAAAATTTTGCCTGTATGAAAAGATCATAGTCCTATTCCATAATTTTGGTTCTCTATGCAATAACTAGCAAAGTAGGTTTTACACAGTATGGCAAGATACATATGGCTCACGCATAATAGTTCATCTCAGTAGTGCAATTACAAAATGCTGATAGATATGTGAACTTTTCACCTAAAAGTAAAGCCTCTTTTCCAAGTTCTGAGTTCATTGTTTCCCTGTTCTTCATGAGACACTCCTCCTAGTGCCCTAGTTAGCTTGCCAGAGCTTGCAAAGTACAAGGATGTGGGAATAATGAATTATTCTATTAATTTTTTATTCTTGATGAATAGTAAATTATTCTAATAACATTTACTATTCTATTCATTTATTACTGGAGAATAATTAGCCGGGAATGGCTTCTAAGAAGTTTTTCCAAAATTAGACTTCAATGGTTTTACTGTGTTTATCTTTACCTGTATGAAAATATCTTTGTAGCTCTCCTCACTTAACTGTTCCCAGCTCCTCCCCCACTCAGACATGTATCTGTTTCCCAAAGCTACCGTATTGTTAAAAAAATTTTAATCTCCTCTTCCAAAGACCCAGCCCCTTCCTTCACACAGCTGAACTTCCATTGCAGACAGAAACCCTTCTCCTTGTCAGATGCATCTTCTCTCTGCTAATGAGGAGTGTATGTGAGTGGGGGAAAGACCTGAATGAAGATCAAAGAATAGGTGTGTCTGGATGAGAATAGAAGGTTATAGGTAAATGAAATGAGGTGATTATGGAAAGATATGAGTAAGGAAGAGATGCAGCGTCTGCACAGGTGTTATATCCAGCTGGGATTTTAAAGTTAGTGGGAGTACAGAAGTGTGCTCATTTCACCTCATGCAGAGGTCTTGGTATTGCTGTCTTGGCTTTGACCAGTGCTTTTTTTGGGACTGCAGTGTTTGCCTTTAGTAGATTTCACTCTGCCATTTGAATTCTATACTTCTTTTCCTGGTATTTCAAGTCACTCATTTTGAAGAAAAGAATATTCCCATGGGAAACATCCAGATGTCCTTTCTCCTTGTCAAGGCAGGACAAACTGGACTGTGTTTTGTTGTTTTGCTTTAGAGCTGATGTGAAGGAAGGCTGCTTTTCTGCATACAGTTACCTAGCCAGACTGAATATTCGTCTATCTCTAAATAATTTCCATATTTGACTAAATTCTATATTTAGCCAGAATCAATGTTTCATCTTCTCTAAATTCTTTTCCTTCTTTTTATGGAAACAAGGAACTTTCCATCCCTCTCTTCTTTATAGAACGAATACAGATTCTATGAAAGATTTAAAATATACATTTCACTGTGAATATTATGCCAAATAATACAATGAAAACTTTATGCTACTTTACATCCAGTCTTCTTTTCCAAAGTCTCTTCACTTAACAGTTTAATTATTACTGATATAAGTAGCACATATGAGGCTGACTGCCTAGTGCATGACCACTTGCATATTTAAATTGGACCTGTCATGGGATCCCACTCAACTTCCCAGCCAGTTTGGTACAAGAACATCCATTAGTCTTCTGAGTCTCTAAAGTATGACTTCAGGGTATAATCTTGCAATGCTACAAATATCCTTCCTTGTGATGTTGTACTTTGGAGTTCAAGTGGAGCAAGCCCAGAATAGCTACCACAGTAGTTTATACCTGCTCCATCTAATCCCATATGATCTGTCTGACTGGGACAGTAGAAACTACCCAAGGAGAGAGATGAGAAAAGAGTGAAGGCATAGAATCTTCAATCTCCTGATTGATCTTCCCATCTCACAGCAAACAATATCTTAATTTAGCCATTGAATAGTTACATTCACTGTCCAAACACGCCTGTAGGTGTACGCTTAAGTACCCATAACCCTTAAAAAACGTTCCCCAGGCCTTGCTCTAAGCAGGTCATAGTTTCATCTCCCTTTGCCAGGATCTCTGGGTTTTCTCAGGCCCCTCAAAAAGAATGATTTGCTTCTTGTGAGTCTGTGAAAGTACATTCCTGATTCAGTCTAGTGGGAAACATTTGAGGAAAAAACAGGCTGTTGCTGTAACTCAGGATGGTGTTGCTCTTCACAAAAGTCAACAGCAGAAAAAGATTCATACAGAAAGACAAATTTTAAGAATCATATTTGAAGCCAGGGTCTGGCCTATTTCTTTTTAACAGTGTTGAAGAAGTTTTTTGTTATGGTGTTTTTATAATTAAAAATAGATATTGTAAAATTAATAAAGCCATTTTTTTCCTTGGCAAAAAGCTATTTTTCTAAGGGGTCCAGGATTCCCCACTTGAGAGCACTTTTTCTCATTCATTTTTTGTAACTATAGAAGTAACAAAAGAAAAATATTAAGAATAAACTAAAAATCTCCTGGGATGAGTGCTTATTTTTACTGTAAAAATTGGTTTAAGTATATCTGCCAAACTTAGGTAGACTATGTAACATGAAACACAGGGGGAGAAGATTATCTTCATCATCCGATCTTGTCAGTGGGAGAATTTCTCTACCCCAGTACTTATATTGCAAAACTTACTTGTTTGCACGTACATCCTCTACATTTTAAGAGTTGCTTTAGGCTGTAAAGAGAGAAAAATAAGTTAACAAGTCAAAGGTTGTAATGCTTCCAACAGTTTGCCTGGGCAGGTTGATAAAGATGGTGAGAGATGTGTAGATTTGATTTGTTTGGCACGTAAAATGGTCTTGAGATGGTAAGTGAAAGGAATCCTTTATGCAGTCCTGTCACTGTCAAACAGAACCAGTTGGGGCAGGGTGAGTGTCTCCTTTGACATTGCAAAAGACAAAAAAAAGAGATTGAAAATAGTTTGCACTTATCTAATATCGCTAATGAAACCACAATGATGTCAATTCTGATCAAGCTGTAATCGGAGTTGCTGATTGTGTGATAACAGACTTCCTTTTTACGTGTTTTCTGCATGTTTGCAGTGGAAAAGACCATAAATGATTAACTGTAGGCGAGTGGAAATAGTATAGAAAAACATAACTTTGCCACAACAACAACAAATGAGAGAAAGAGAGGACTTCAGAGTGAATGCAGAGAGGAAGGGGAGGAGAAGGGAATTCTGAGTATTATTAAATATGTGAAAGAAGACTCATTTACTTTATAAGAAGTAGATCACTCACACAGACACATTCACAACTTTGTGGTCATTGAAATTTGCGTAAGTGCTATTAATCAGCTCACCACAGATTATCATAGCTGTTTCTTTGGAAATGAAATTTGAATTCAAACCTAGTGTTAAAAGGGAAAGCAGTAAAAACATGACTCAAATAATAAGAAAACTCAAAAGTTTGCTTAAATCCTTTTGGATCAGATTCTGCCACCTATACTCAGAGTGAGTAAAACTTTCACAATAAAAAGTCCTTCCTGAAGCCAGTGGGGTCAGAAAAGCAAGTGTTTGATGATAATAAAACCAACAAAACATCATCCTTAAATCTACCCCACACTCCCAAGATTCTTTTAAAAGTTATTGCACAGGAACCTGTCTGCTAGGCATAAAATAAAGGATTACCCAGGGGTAGATTTATTTGGGGTGGATAAGCCAGTCACAGCCCCTCCAATTAGCACTGCTGGTTTGTGTCACCTGACTTGATTGTAGCTGCATCTCTGTGTCACTGCTCCCTTTCACAGTATGGCTGGATCTATCCCTGATATTGTGATCAAGGTGGTAGATGGGTGACAAACAATAAGCCTGAAACCAAACCACAGTTTTAAGAAAATATACTGAAATAAAGTAGAAGTGTAAGCAGAGTGACTGTACTGGTGAATATTGTCGGTCAGGTAATAATTGATTCTGTCAGCCTTTTTCTAGCTGGACCCTGCTGCTGCTTGGAGAGGAAATCACTTCAGCAGATTAGTTAATAAATGTGCTTAGCTGAATAACCACTGATCTCAGACCCTTTAAAAGAAAACACAGTAATTACTTTCAGTATTCTGAAGTAAGAAGGTAGGAAGCTGTTGCTGGTCATCTCTTAATATCCTTCTGTTTTCTGTTTTATTCTTTCTTCTCCTCATAGCAGGCATAGAGGTCAACACATGTATAGAACAGACAGAATATTACCAATACTATTTTTTAATGGAGACACCTTTTTTATGGTTAGGGTGGAAGTCTTCACAGGTATATTCCTACATACATCTTAGGCAGCTGAAAACCAGTTTTATTTCTAACAGCAAGTGAAAGAGTAGTTTTTGATCTCTTATTTTTGATGTGTGCTATTTGGTTAATGTTTTTCTGCAACATTGTTTGGATAGCATTCCTTTAAATGGAGACGACCTTTTGGCTCCAAGTCTGACTGAAAATGATGCTATCTATGAAATTCTGCTGAAACAACTGAAGTATGTGTGACCTGTATCATGTGTGGGCATGAATGGATGGAGCTAAGACAACGCTTTTTACCATCAAGGGGTGGACCCAGTTTCCCCAGTGCTCTATGTAGTTTAATTCAGTCATATTTACTGTATTTTTTATATCCTCTAAAAACCATTAGTGAGACAAGTTATCTACAGATATGTGGCTTCTTTTCAATGGGAGACAATTTGTTCTTGTTACTCCCCACAGCTAAATTTGCAAAGAAATAATGGGCAATGAAATGACCTCCCAGTTTTTCTGCACTTTCTCTGCAGCTGTTGAGGCAGCTAAGGTGCTTGTATTCCAATGAAATGGGACAGACAGAATGAAAAAAATTTTCGTGATAACTCATAATTAAGGAGAAGACATGGTCTGTAAGCTTCAGTCTTCAACAGGACTTCATATGCATGTGTGTGTATGTGCAACTATATATGTACGTG
Organism: Vidua macroura; assembly: GCF_024509145.1. Lineage (NCBI taxonomy): Eukaryota > Metazoa > Chordata > Aves > Passeriformes > Viduidae > Vidua > Vidua macroura. The sequence continues at coordinate 36,551,768 of NC_071571.1, forward strand.
TCTGCATGTAAACATTTTATTTTTGTACATTTTTAATGTTCTTTCATGAGCATTGTTTTAAAAGGGTAAATTATCCCAAAATGGATTTTTCTTAAATATTTTTCTCTACATTCTGCACCAGAACAGTGGGATAACTGAATTTTCTAAAGTAGATAATTTTTGAAATATGAACTGATGCCTCAGGGCAAATATGAGACATATCTGTGAAATCCTTTTGGACGTTATCTCTCAGAATTGAAGGCTAAAAAATGACAAGTCCTTTCTGTTGGGCAGTGTTTGGTAACTTTGTCATATTGAAAACTGTGATGGATATTACAATAATAGTTTAACATCCAAGAATAACTTATTCCCAGAACAACTGAAACACAAAAGAAAGCAGAACTTCACTGATAGATTTTTCACTTAAATAAAACATCCAAGAATATTTTAGAGAACTTGTACAATTAAATAAAAATAAGCTTGATCTCACTTTTTTCCTCTAAAGAAAAAGACAGTAATATTTTAAACAGAATAAGAATTGAGTAGCAGCAAAGTCTTCATTGAACATTTGAGGATAATAATGGAACTCTGAAATCATAAAAAAGCTAGTGTAATATGGCAGTCATTGCCTCTTTATAGACTTTCTTGTATATTTAATATATAGGTAAGAAGCAAACTAGCACTGTTTTTTTTCTGATTTTAATTATAGGAACTTTTCAACCTAGCCCATGCAGTGTCTTGCTTACTTTAATTACTATCAGCAATTATTCTTGTTCAGCAAACCCATTGTGATGAATGTCTCCCTGTGCTCTGCCACGAGCAGAATGGAAAGATAGACAGCTCTTGTCTTACTCATGGAATCCTTCATCTAGGGTCATGTCATCTTTGTTTTTCTCTTTGTAGGGGATTTTTAGGTGTTACTAAAGAAAGGACACTTCTGTGAAGAAAACTGTGTTGATTTCTGCTGTCAAGTGAATGAGAGTATTTTAAGTCCTGCTGTATCCAATTTCCAGGTGATGAAAGAAGCTGTGGAGATGCAGTTATGATGAGGAAAAAGTGGCAAACAAATAACTGGCAGATAAAAACTGGTTTAGAAATTAAATAGATACATAATCTGACCCCAGGCTAGGCTAGGAAGCAAAAAGTTATTTAAATAAGAAATTTTGCACTAGGAAAAAAAAGGAAACTCAACACTTTCTCATGCTTCATAGAATGAGAAGAAAATGTTTGCTGCTCTGAAATTGCCCAGTGAAAGGATGTTGGAGAGCTGGAGATCCTTGGAGATTTTACTGCTACTGAGAGCAAGAATATATCAAAGCAGCTGCTCTTGTTCAAGGTGTTTTCTGTACAGACATATCTGATTTGTCCTGGACATAACTAGGTCTCTAATTTGATAAGGCACAGTATTTTAGGGCTGAGGCATAACAGGTCAGTCGGTAGAGAAAGCTGAAACTTGTGGGAAATCTGTTTTGTTTCAGGATTCTTTTAGAAAGTTTTACTAATGAGATTTTGATTTTGCTATTGTTTTTGAGGAATAGCTAAGAATTTGTTACCAAAAAAATTTATTTTGATTTGTTTTACATGGCTACTACTACAATATAATAAATAGAAATATAAATATTGCTATATATAAAAATGCTACTCTTTAGTTAAAAAAATATTCCTTTTTTAAAAATAATATTTACTCTGTCTTTATCGGGTTGATTACTCATGAACATACTGCTTACCTCTTGCAGTTTTTTCAGTATGTTGTGTTGGAAACTAGTCTTATAAACCCAATGAGTACTTTCAGCTACAGCTTTTAAGCAGACTTTTCATAGTTTGAAAAAACATATTTTTCCTGTTTTTCTGCCCATTAATCTTGCTAGCATCTGGATTGGGTTTTTTCAAGTCATCTTAACCCTTAGCCCTCATTTAAAAAGGAAAATAATTCTTTTTTTTATTCTTTAAGGAGTATTAGAATCTCAGAATGGTTTGGGTCAGAAGGGATCTTAAAGCTCATCTAGTTCCAACCTCTCCACCATCAGCATGGACACCATCCACTAGACCACATTTTTCAATGCCCCATCCAACCTGGTCTTGAGCCCCACCAGGGACAAGGCATCCACAGCTTCCCTGAGCAACATCTTCCAGCACTTCACCACCCCCACAGTGAGGAATTGCTTCCAATATCTGATCTAAATTGTCCTAATTGTTAAAGCCTTGTTCTAAGTTTCTTTTGTTCTAAGTCTAAAGTTTCCCCCTTCTCTTGTCACTACATGCTCTTGTAAAAAGTCACTCTCCAGCTCTGTTGTGGGCTGCCATCAGACCCCAGCAGGCTGCTCAAAGGTCTTCCATGGAGCCTTCTCTTCTCCAGACTGAACAACCAGAACTCAGTCTGTTTTCACAGGAGAGCTGCTCCAGCCCTCTGATCTTCTGTGGCTCTCCTCTAGACTTGTTCCAGCAGGACCATACATTGCCTGTGCTGGGGAACTCCAGAGCTGGATGCAGTGCTCCAGGTGGGGTCTCATCAGAAGGAAGCAGAGGGGTAGAATCCCCTCCCTCACCCTGCTGGCCATGCTGCTTTGGATACAGCCCAGGGTATGATTTGCTTTTTGGACTGTGAGTGCACACTGATGGCTCATGCCCAGCTTATTGTCAACCATCACCCACAAGTCCTTCTCCTCAGGACTGTTCCCAATCCATTCTCCACCCACCATACATTTGTGCTTGCTTTAGGTATTATGATCCTTATTAAAAACATATTAGGGCAAATAAATATAGATGTCTGAGGCATTGACTGGGTGGAGTCTTTCAAGAGTGAAAACAATATTCCATTATAAAATTCATAAATATTTTCACAAAAAAACTTATATTAGTAATTTTTTGTTTACAATGATTTTCTGTTTCAGTATGCTCTGTAAGCAAGAGAATTCTCTCTTCATTTAGATACCTCTTTGTAATCCTAATGGAGATTTGTTCTTGGAATATATGCTTCATATTTTATTTATAGCAAGTCCTAATAACAGCAGAACAATTCCCTCTGGGTTTCCATATTTCTACCATTGTGACTGAGCCAGATATGTTAATCTATATACAATCAAGTGGTTTGCCTGGGTTTTACAGAGACTTTCCTCTATTATTAGGTATTTAGAACACATAGAATTGCATTTTTCAAGCTAGATGGGAAGTTTTTAATTAAGTGACGGGTCAAGAAAACAAGTTTGTTTGGTGAAGTAATAATCTGGAGGAATTTCTATTTTTAGATTTCTTGTCAAGATGAAGAAAATATATTCTCCCTAGCTCTAAAGCTCTTCCCTTCCAAAGATTTTTGCTCCATTCTCAGTGGAAAGCACATTGGTTTACAAGCATTTTGAATTTGTCAAATTGTCTGTTTTTGTAAAATGTTTGTGTATTTGTAATTTGTCATCATATCCACAGGGTTAAAATACACATTAAGATACTGGATTTTTATGGGATGAACATTCTGATTTTTAAAATTAGTTCTACTTTTAAAACAAGCTAATAAAATTATACCTCATAAGATGTCTTTGGTGGGGGCATATATGCTACTTTTGCCATAGTCATATGGCAGCTGGAAGGCATGGCAAAGATCATCCACTAAAATTGGTAGAGTCAGGCTAATGTTGGCAAAACAATATTCCTAGCAGTAATAGTGGGATCAATTACAAACCAGTGTTTTAGCTCCTCCTCTCAAGAGAAAAATGATTGCAATAAACCAACAGATTTGAACAGATTCTGAAGTAAAATAGTCAGTAAAAGTGATTACTAAAAATGTTAAAATTGTCATTCAAAACCAACTCTATTAAAAGGCTTTTATATATCTCACACATTTTGGGGAGCTAATAGAAGGGTTGTTTACTGCAGGTAAAATCCACAAAGAGAAGCAATTAAGAGACAGGAATGATTCTAAGCTTTCCTTAGTTTATAAATTTGTGAATATCAAGGTATCAGAAAGTGATTTCCAATTTATATTAATGCTAGCTATCTACCCATTACAGTGGGCAAAAATACATTAAGATCTGTCTTATGCCCTGTTCTTACTCATTGCTTCTGCTGTTCTTGTAGGAGGAATCAAAACAGCAGCAGGTATGGGCAGTAAGGCATGGAGGTAGGAATTATACTCTTCTACCTCTCATACCCAGAAATATAAGTGTGATCAACATTAGGCTGGAAGGTTTTTCAGAAAATAAGCTAATGGAATTACCTAAATGCCTGATGTTCTTTTAAAAATGGTTAAAGACATAAAATTGAATATTAGTCCTAAAATTACATTTAAACCTGTGTTAGCAAATACTAATAACCTTTTCTCTTTGTAACATCCCATGAGATCTGTTTGCTACAGTAGGGATTGGCCTCTCTGCAACCTCAGGCTGTGACCTGATACAGCTGGAGCACCTAGTTTGAAGGACACTCCATGGCCAATGCAGAAAGTTCGATAGTGTGCATGGACAGCTCACTGCAAGTGTTCTGTGTGGTAACTTATGCAAGTGCAGGGCAACCTTACAGTGTATGTCCTGTGAGTCTGGCCTGCACACAAGCAGAAACTCTACCTAGATGTGTAGATAATGTAAAATATCAGTCATCACTACCCAGATACAACAGCTTTCCCAGTCAGAGGCACTGCAAGGACAGTTGGTAACATCACATTTCATTTCAGTTTTATTCCACTGGTATTAGGAAGGATTCCATGCAAAGCAGATTTTACCTCTCTTACTGTACAAACTGTCACACTCTCAGCATTTGGCACTCCATGATCCTTCCTGCTCTTAGGAAATAGTTACTGCAATCACAGCTGAGCAGCAAGTGTTGTTCATTAGTTACCTACTGCAGTCTTTGTGAGCAACATTGTGCTGTGAATTGTAAGAGCCACACCTTCCAACAGGCAAAGCAACTCCAGCATCTAAGAACTGAGATCCTGATTCTCCAATTTTACAGGTCTTGACTGTATATTTGAAATATGCCACTGACCTAACATAAGGAACAAGTGTTTGCACCAAAACCCTGCAATTAAGTGCATTTGCAGAAAGTAAGACATTTCTTTCTCAAAATAATGCTTTGTTACTCCTGTCATTTTATGCTGATGAATGTTAAATAGCTCTTGTTTCTGTCATCTGTCTAGAATTTAATGTTCTGCTTTTATTCCTACCTTGATAATGTTAGCCAACATTTTCTGGTGACTCAGCTTTTTCTGCAAGTACCTTGAACTTGAATTTTTGTTCATTTTTGATCTCTTCATTGCTCCATATTATTTTAAAAGTTGTATACATTCTGGCAGTTTTAATTCTAGTTTGCTGCTGAAGAAGAGGGGAAAAAAAAGCAACTTAATTTCACAAGAAAGAATATTTATCAAAATGTTCATTTTCATAAATTTAGAACACCAGAAAAATAAAAAGTAGGGAAAGAAAAGCAATAAGTTATTCTTGTTTTTAAATAGGATAATTCAAATTTGAATTAAAGAACTGTATAGACAGTAAAGTAGTCTGGCTGGTGATCAACATATGGCTTGGAACATGGCACTTACAATTGCAAACAATGGTGGAGTTTTTGAATGCAGGTTCATCAGTATTTCGCCAGAGTTTATTTTTACCTTTAAGGTTCCTGACAATCAATACTTTGAGGTCATTTGAACTGACTGTATTATCCATGACTATTCTGAAAAATGTAATGATCTTATTCTGGATAAGATGGTTTCCTTGTTTTACTCTTCCTGTGATCTAAACCCAATGCTGCACTTATACTGTTGATGTATTTTCAAATATGTAGTCTGGGCATCCTTTCTGCAGGGTTAGAATCCAGTTTTAAAAATATGTCTCTTTACAGTTGCATGAAAGATCACTCCCAGATATGCCACTTGGCTTAAAACAAACAAACCAACCCCAAAAGGATCAGTAAGAGTATTCCAAATCAGCCAGGTGTATTTTAAATTGCATCTTAAAAGATATTCAGAGATTGCTCATTTCAACAAAGGCTTTCTGAGTGTGACAAAACCCCACTAATTTAATTGAGAAGATGTCTGTTCATTTTTTGTTCAACTTTTAATCCAATAATCAGTGTAATATCTATCTTTAAAATCATGGTTTATATTGATCTACATAGTGTAGTTGTTCTTATGTTAACATCATTCAGCAGTATTTACAACTCACCTGCATGTTTCAATGTATGTTTTATTGTCTAAATCTTCCTTTGTGAAACATTGCCTATGGAATATCTTGCCACAGAAAAATCTAAACATAGTGTGGCTTACTATTTCCATAACATATGTCTTTTCTACTATAGATAAGATTAACAATTATGTCTTAAATAAAAAAAAATAAAAAAAAAAAAGGAAAAAAATCATTCAGCTTAGACAGCAGTAGCTAACTCTGATACATATATCTCAGAGGGAAAGGTCTCTCCCACAGTGCAGCTGGTTGGGTGCACACTTTCCCTACTCATTGTATAAGCGAACACTGTATTATGTCTATTACAAAATGATTATTGGGGTTTGGGAAGGAAAGAGATAGGAGACCCTCCCATCCTCCTCTTTCCATACATGCAAGGCTTTTCAATTGTGTTAAGCAGCGTAGCAGAAGGAATTTTTTTTTTTTAGATTAGTGGTTTTTTTTAGATTAGTGTTTAGCAATGGTTGCTGATGTGTACATGTAATACAGTTTTAATCAAATCCCAAATGCTGAAGACCTTTCAGCAGTATCTTAGGCAGCACTGTGCAATGCTTATTCCACTTGAAGTGGCCACTAGGGAGGTACAATTAGCTGTTCCCATGGAGAAGTTTGTTATACTAATAAATAATAAGTAGTGTAGGTAGAGATGGAATCAATTAAAGATATTTTTGACCATCTAATGGTTTATGGGAATACTAAATAATTGACAACAAGTTTTGACTATGTGTTCTATAAGAATGTTTTATTGTAACTGAAGTGTTACCACAGAGCAAGAAATGCCTGTGTTGATAGTTGTAAAGGTTAACTTTTACCACTTTCATAAACATCACTGCTCATAATATTCCCTGTTAACCCTTCCTAGAGAGTTAAAATGTAGACAAAAGTATGCATGTACTCCACATACTGCTGCAAAAAAGCTTATTTTCCTTATATTTTTAAGAAAACCAAAAGATACTTGAAACGTTAGAAAAATTACAAGTTATTGCTATCTCTATTTTCATGTGTTTTCTTGAATAACTCAGAATTAATTTTGTTATTTAAGACTGATTTGGCAAACTTATTCAAACCATAGCTTAATCACTTTTATTTGCCTGAATTAAAAATATTGACAGAGATTCAAACCAAAACCAGCTCTAGCCATCCCTTTGGGGGGAAAAAGGATTTGTTCAGTAGTACTTGCTGAAGGCAAAAAGCAGCAAATAAAAAATCTGATTCACCAGCCCTTTAAGTCTGATTCGTTCCACTTCAACAACAGCTAGTTTTTGAGGTTTCACTCATTAGAGAATTAATGGATGACCTGAACACTGTCATAGCTCTTATGCCTCTTTTTTCCTCTTCATATGTGTAGAGACTTTAATGGAAATGCAATTGTTGGCATAGATACTTGAAGTCAGAAAGCAGATGAAGTTTTAGGACTGAAGCTAAAACGAAAATATGCAGTATGCAAAAAAACATGGCTCCTATTATACTTTAAACTCCTCAGTATCTGCTGAAGAACCAAAAAACTATGTAATTTGGCAATGGTCCTATTTTTTTTTTCAGTTAGGAGGATAATACCACAACTGCTAATAATGTCTCAGAATATGATGTTTCTAAAAATGGAATGTCTGTTGTTATGATCTATCAGTAAATAAACTGAGGCCAGTCAATAACTGATGAGGACTTGAATGAAACAAAATTTCAATTTTATTGGAAAAAAATTTACCTCTTCATTTTGCAAACAAATGTATCCACTAATGAACATTATTTTTGCACTTAATAAGGACTTCTAGAAAGCTGGTATTGTTATTAGCACAGTTTCAATGAAAAGTAACAAAATATACAACTTTGTATCCTTTATTTCTCCAACAAAGAAAATGCCCATGCCATTCCTTCAAAGAAAGAACAGTTCAAGCTACCCAAAGTTACCATTAACTCACGAGCTCACTGTGACAACATTTTCTATTTCTGGTCAGTGTGCTACAGGAGGTCTCTGTTAGAGCTAAAAACATTAAATCTTATGTACTTCTGTATTTGATATTACCCTGGGTCATGGAAACATGATGGATAACATGTGCTTGCTTTGGGAAATCATCTGTAAACAGATTTCACATGCCATTTCTTGAGGAGAGTTCTATTTTGCTGGTTTTGGAAAAATAGTACTTTTTCTATTTGACTTTTTTTTCCATTTTCTATTGTGTCATGAAAAAACGTCCATGTTTTAGAGAGAGAGAAAGTTAAAGTTTCTACCACATACTCAGAAACATGTAGCTTGTGCTTTCCCCCTTTATGTCCCTAATAACAAGCCCTACTCTCTCTCCCATGTTACTTCCTACAAGTATGATCTATTTAGTGATGGATACTTTCATTTCTGGCGCCCTAAAGCTGAATCAAGCCTTTGTAAATACAGAACTCTGGGATTTCATTCCAATCACTTTGAAAAACCCTTTTTGTTATTGATCCTGCAGGTTTCTAGCTGTCTTTTGACTTCCATCAAACCTCCTGGCTAAGCCGTTTTGCTTCAAACATAAGAGGAACAGTCATTGGTAGATTTGTTGCATAACCATAAACTGTGCTTTTATTCCTCTTCTCTTCAGTATTGGTTATTTACTCTGGCTTACTATCATGTTTGAGGAAACAGTCCTGCTTGAGAAAATACCCTTGCTATTAGCCAGAATTTAGCATGTAAGTTAACTTAGAATTTTCATATGGCAACTCTTAAAAAAGAAGAGAAAAATATCCTAATGTTCTAGGCATTAGACACACAAATGACTAGAATAATTGATGCACCACTTACTATTTTTCTTAGAATAAATATGGCAGCTTTTGCTTCTTTGAGAGAATGAGTAGCCTGTTTCTCTGGAGTCAAAATAAAAATCAGAGAGAATGCCAGTGCTATTTCACACAACTGAAAAAACTCTGTGTTGAGTATCTGAAGGCACAAGATTCAGAGCTGTTGATGAATCATTTCCAGATTCTTCATGGTTGCAACCCATGGAACATCTATTTTTTTTTTCACTACTCATTTAAAAGGTTGTTTCAATTAATTTGCAAACTCATATTTTCAATTATCAAGAAAACTATTGAGTTTATTGATGGGAGTATTTGAGGGAAAACATTTAATGTTAAAGAGTATTAAGAGAAGTCAAATTTTGACCTGGAATGTGTGGGCTTTCTCAAGCTGAATGTAGTTCCAAATATTCATTTGGGATCTATAAATAAAACTATTTGGTAGCATACAGCTGATTAAAAAAAAAAAAAACAAAAAAAAAAACAACCCAACCCCAAGTACTTGAATTTATGAAATTTAAACTCAAAAGCATGTACAAGTGAGAGCCTAGGAAATGTGACTCCATTAATAGGGCACGTAACATCCAAGAAGAGTACTGTGTCTCCATCTGCTGGTCAGCAGTATAACCCTCTGCCTTCCTGGAACTGGGGCGTAGTAACCAAAGCCCAGAAGGCTTTTGTTCTCTCTTTTGTCGTCAGTGGGTAATTAGTTTGAAAAAATCTCATTTCCGATACTGAAAGGACTTTGAAAATGGCAGTTACCAAAGGGACATACTCCACAGTTTACAGCGTAAATAAAATTTTTTATTCCACTACTTTAAAGTCTGGTTTGTTATCATTCCTATTTTCCTTTCAAAATGGATTAGATTTATACCACTGAGAGAAAAAAAAAAAAAAAAAAACACCAAAAAAAAAAAAAAAAACCCAAAAAAAACCCAAAAAAAACCAAAGCAATGAAAGGCGCTGATTCAATTAAAATTTGGAGAAAATTGCAACATTTCATTTCAGTAAAATCATTGAGAAAGTGTTCAAAAAGTAATAGGGATAATCAACGATTAAAAAAGATTAAGCAAACACAATGTTTATTCAAAAGTAGAGTGATTTGTTCAGATTAAGGGATTAAATTGAGCCATTAATAAGAAAAGATGTGTAAACATATCTTGACTGTAGCATTGTGAGAGAGTCTTTCACCTTTAAGAGTTTTTTTGTGTTTGAATTGGTTTGGATCACCAAAGGGAAAATGTATTATATTTAGGTATGTTTAAATAGATTTCCTCTGTCAGTGGCAGAATTTGTGGTGTCCAAAAGAACCTGTTCAACTTAAATTGAGGCTTTTTTAAATTGATGCTTTTCAGAGAAGAAGATGCAGGTTGAAAATCCTATTCCATGTCTCTGATTCTAAGTGGGAATTCAGATCTAGGTCTTCTGTAGACAATTTTCAGACCTGCTTTACAACCATTGTAAAATTAATCAGGTTTAAGGGATATTTGTTTCTGAAAATGAACAGAAAAATTCTTAGATGAGATTTTGTTCCTGTTATTAGTCATCTAGTCTACGTGGGGATAAAGGAGACCAGTCCACTTGTCTGCTTGATATAAAACATTACAAACTTCCATGCAGGCTCCTTTAATCAAAGCTGTCAGTCACAACTAAGCTACTTTCTGGTCACTTTTGTTTGCATAAAAGAGTTTCAGAGGAATTCCCTTTCACCCCTTTCTTGCCTTCTCTAGAATACAAAATCCAAACTGACAGAATTTTTCATGAAGTTCTGGTTGCCTCTGCTATGTATCTCTCACAAGATTTCGCACATCCATAAGTTTCCTCTTGAACAGTAGTTAAAAAAACAGAGGAAGGTTGGAGTAGAATTACTGCTTTTCGATGAATGAAAAAAATGCCAACTAGAAGTTAATATTAAAGATTACAGGCATTGTAATTCTTGCACTACAGTGAAAGGAATTACTTAGTATACCACTAAGATTAAAGCCTTTGGCAGTTATCGTTATTGTAATTTTTCATTTAGATTTATGAGATGCCCTTGTGCCAGGGCCTTGATGTCAGAATCAGCTTTTGGATCAAATCTTGAGCTGGCATAAGCAATGTAGCTCCATATCGTTTTACATTTATTGCAAGAAAGCAACTTATGGCAGTAAAAGAGTGTTGTAAGTTATAGCAAAAATCAAAAGCTGTCATGAAAGTTTACTGAATAATTTTCAGTGCAAAGCTTGGCTGAAACAGTAATGAACTGAGATGTCCCACTTACAGCTGCTTCAGTTTTAAACAATGAAAGCTTCTGCAGTTTTTAATAGCAATGAAATTATTATATGAAACAGATGCATCTGTAGTTACACTGCTAACATCGATCTCAACTCTGTCACAGTTGTGTAGAAACAGCTAAAGTCCAATTTTATTTATTGAAAAATTTGGATACCTAAAGTGAAGTTATCAGTGGTTTGACTAAATTTTATGTTACAACTTCGTATTTTACATTAAATATGTAATTGAAGTGCTTTATGTACTGTTTATCATTGCAATGAAAAGGTAGTCAGAATGAACTTCTCTAGGCTCTTAAACTGCCTTTTATTAGCATTGAAACTATATTTGCAGCACATTATCTTAGACTAATTTTTTTTTTTGTATAAGAAAATTGCCATCAAAGCATAGTTAATCTGAGCTGAATTAGATTATAATTGGAGTCTTTATGAATGGGGATTTAAAATTATTCTGTATTGTCACCAAGTAACAATACATTATTAGGATATTAAAAGTAGTTGGCAGCGGTATCATAAGAATACATTTCATATTAACACTTTGTGCAGAATTCACTCAGTCCATTTCTTTGTTTGCAGATTTTTCATATATCTTCTGTTACAATAAACTGCAGAAACGTCAGTGCATTAAACGTTCTCCAGCTTTAAAAATGCATCACATATTAAGATATAGCCTAAGAAAGGAGTCTATCCAAAGCCTTTTGAAGTCAATTGAAAGACTGCGACTTCAATGAGCTTTGGATGGGGCCCACAATGTGCTTGTTGCAAAGTAACAGCTGTGCAGGCCTTTGTTTTGAGGAGAATCTGAAGTCTTATATTTGATGGTTGGGATACAGTGAAAAGCGAAAAAGAAGAAAGATGGAGGCAAAATAATACATAGCATTTAAAAATGGAAATGAATGCTGTTTGTCTTAATTAGGAGATGCATCATAAGCCTTTGGCTTTCATTATTCAACTGAAAATATTTGAACAAAAAGCATCTGAAGAGGTCAGGATGTTTCTGTGAAGTTTTTGCAGGAGGGCATATGAGCATTATCTTGCAACCAAAAGGGAATAACATCCTCACAGCTCTTTCATATACAAATGAAGAAGAATGGCATATCTACTTGACTTTTTTATTTCTCTAACATGTACATTGGGGGTAGTGCAGGGGGTGGTTTACTTACAGCTTACAGCAGAAGGAAGTACCAATGACTCAGAACTCAGTTTGCTGGGGAGTGAAATTCAACTACTTTTTCATGTCATATATGATTACGTAGTTGGTAACCTTTAGAAATAGTTAACATGGCAAACATTGGCATAATGCAGTCAATTCTATGCCCAGTGAGTAGAAATAAATGTGAGAAATCAACATTGTCAGATAAAATATATTTGAATAGCTAAATAGATGTGCCAGCTGATGCTTACTAGATTCATGTGTGCATATATATATGTATCTCACTTTAAAAAAATATAATTACGTAAAAGTAAAATACCTCTTGACTGTCATTTGCCATAGTTTATACTCAGCAAGGCTTGTTAATAGCCGAACAACGCTACAATTTTTTGAATTTTTGTTTTATAACAACACTCTCCATTATTTCTATTTTGCTGTATATACAAGACACTGATGAAGAGGCAGTGGCAGTGGCAAATGCAGCCTGTACATTTCAGATGAATGAAATTAAGAGGGAAACATAGAGGCAGAAGCGAAGAAAGGTTGTGGCATTGGGACCACTCCCCTGTTATCAGAGGGTGCACATCATATAATGCCTTAATAAAAGGATCAAGATCTTTCAGATATATTTTTACAATCATTGCTCTTCTTGAAGGATGGTTCCAGATGCTCCTTGCTGTAACACTGTGAAATGTCTTTTAATTAACAAAAGAATTTTACTCTTGACAAAAACATACCAGTTTATTCTTCTGACAATATCAATTTTAACATTAATTCTTTATGTTTACCACTGCTGTACTTCCTGATGGCAGCATACACCTATCTCAGTCTTTGTTTGATTAGAATAAGCAAAGAAACCCCTTTCAACATTCTCACACATTTCTTGCTTATTACATAGCTGTTACCTGTATCTTTTTGTAGTTTGAATTTCCTCTTTGTTTTCATAGGCATAATTCTATATTTTTGGTATTCTGGATAAGATCTTACCAATATCTAGTCTCTTTCCTGACAATTCTGGAAATACCTTGACTGTAGCAATTTACCCTGACTGCTCACATACACCTTTCCTTTACTGCATCACAGTGCCTGTGTATAAACTCCAGGACACTTGTGCTTTGTGGCACACCACATGGTAGTCCTGGCCTTCTTGAAATTCTGACTGACTACCCATACAGAGTACAGTTTAGATGTGTCTAGTGAAATTAATTCTATTAGCACAGCTGATGACTGAAAACAACTGCTGCTACCCTATCAACCTCTACGGAAACTGTATTTTCAGAGAAGTGCACTCAGCCCTTAAAGCTGTATAGAAAATCCTCCAAATGGTAAATGGTAGCTGAATCTATACCCATGTAAGGCCAAGCATGCTGCAGACATGAGCACAGAACAACTGTGGTATTCACATTCTCTGAACAGAGAGAGGCATGATTTTCTCTTCCCCGATTTTTCCTGGGAAGTTGTGAGATGCAGTGAGAAAGCTCAGAGAAAGAAGAAAACAATTCTTATCTCTCTTCGCTGCTTCTGTTGTTTGGCACATGTGGAATGTGTTATGGAAATTGGTTACCAAAGCGTGATTTGTTAATTGGACACTAGTGAAGGTTGTTTGGATTGATTGGCCAATTGGGTTAAAGTTGTGTTGTGACTGTCTGGAGACAGTCACGGGTTTTTCTTTAGTATCTTTTTAGTATGATATAGTTCTAGTATAGTATAGTATTAATTAATATAATTTAGCTTAATAAAATCAATTTATTCAGCCTTCTGCAATATGGAGTCAGAGCGTGTTATTCCCCCATCAAGGGTCACTGCTTCTATAAACAACTGTGTATGTTCCTGTCCTCTTTTAATTTTTATTAACTGTGAAAGCAAAGGAAAAGTTTCTGGATGAGCTCATGTAAAATACATTGAAAATTGCATAACCAAACATAAAAGATAAAAGATTAGGAAATATTTGGCTTTTGCAGAGTCCTAGGGGGTTTGTTCACTGACATTTTACAAAAAAAAAATAGAAAATATTGCCACTGCACCTGTTTTCACTGAACAAATGTTTTTGTTTTCTGGGGGAGAGGGGACCTTGTACAAGCCTTTATATTATGATATTTAAGTACTCTTAAAAACTTATGCATAGAGCTGAATTATGGAATATTCTTGCATCTTCTTTTCTGCATACTTTCAACATCTTATTGAGTATTATGGGTCAATAAAAACCTCAAAAGTATATATTTATGTATAAACTTAAGTATATACTTAAGTATATACAAAAGTATATACTTATACTTAGAAGATGTATATTCTGACCAGAAGCACAGAAGTAGCTTGTCTGGATACAGTAGCAACATAAATTTATGAAAGATTGTACTATGCAGAGCATGTGATCATTAAACACTTTGACACTTTGAGGAATCTTGGCTAATGTCTCTGTTAAAGGACAACACTATTTTTTCAGTCATTCCCTGGGCTGGAGAGAGAATACTAATTTTCTCTATAACTGGTATGATGCTTCCATAGATTTGGGGAATAAATCATGTTCAATATGCATTTCTTCACTTCAGAGCTGACTGCTTCTACTCCTTCATGACTGCAGCAGCAAAGGGAAAATCATGCAAAGTCTCTTCGTCGTGAGACATTTTAAAATATTACTTTTTGACAAGATTTTCTGTTTTCCTTTTCCTCTCAGCTTTGGATGGCTAAAGATGTCAAAGGCAGGAATACTTTAATAGTTTTATTTGTTTCATGTTACAAATATCTCTACCATAAGTAGGTGCTGTAGAATGTGCTTCTAAGCTTTTTAATGTATTATCAATGTCAGCCTAACTCTCAGATAACTTCTCTGCAGCTAGCTAGGACTTGAAATAATGAGCTTCTTAGAGCATCGAATCAGGGCAAAAAAGTATTGGAAATTCCACTGCGAATATTGTGCTTGCAAAACAGTCTTGGCTGCCTGTAATTTAGTAAGAGTACCAGGCAGTTTCTTTGATCTTAATGTTTAAATGTCTCTAAAGAAAACTTTGTTTAGTTTTATTTATTTTTTCATTTACACCTGAAGTCATTTTCTTTGCTTTCCTGTTAAATGTTCAATAGAAAATTAATGTGTTTTGGATCAGGCACATGTGCATTTATTTGGCCTTGCATTATTCATTAACAGAATTTATTTATTTACTTTCTAAACATGGAAACATGCTTTTTCCTGTGAGACATATTTCCCAATTGTATTAATATTGCTTATTGCTTATGTTCAGTGGAGAGACAGGTATACATTTAAGCATCAAATCACCTAAATTCAGTGTGACTTTTGGACATTGATTAAGGCCCAATTCACAAAAAAGTTTAGAAAATGGAATAAAGGTAGCCAGGAGCAGAATTCAATGCAAGTTTTTACAGCAAACAGAGTTTTAGTTGACCCAGAAGTGGCATTACGATACCCTGCACAACAAAGTGAAGTCAGCTAAGCCCACGTGGAAGGAATGTTCAGGGAACAAGTATTCCTGAAAAAACAACAAACTCAGAAAACCTCTCCCTGCTTAGCTGCATCTGTCACAATGTAAATTCAGGGTTTACAGCACTCTCTCATGGACTTAAATGTCCATGATGTGCTCTGTGATTTCACTGTGGATCTGTGTCTTTTCAAGCAATAGCAGTACTAGTTACTCACATTTTGTACAATAGTCTCAAGACTAGAACTGCTGACAACAAGGAAACAGGTTTTATGTGCAGCTGAAGAAATTACAGACTGCTTTTCTGGATTACTGCTAAATTAACCTCTAATACATACAAGAAGTTCATTTGACTTCACATGGATCACCTATCACTGGCTTCTAGCTGCCACCTAAATCTCAGTTCAAAATCTTGTGAGTATCAGGTTTTTTTTGGAACCTGGAAGAGAAGACATATGCAAAACACTTAAAAGGCAAAACGTTCTATAAGCAACCAAGTATTTTCACTGTTGAACATGATCACACTGGCAATTTGTTTGGTACTTGAGACTCTCACACTTCTCCATGAGTTTAAAGCAAGGAGTAGCCAATTTTTTTGAGGTTTGAGAGGTTTTTCTTCTTGTTTTCAGGAACGAAAAGCTTTTCATTCCTGTTACTCTCATCAGTTCATTGTAGATGAAGTGATAACTTGGAGTAAATGCTGAGCTTTGAAAAGTGACCACTGCAATTCCACTATCAGAAGACACTGCTGAATGCTAGAGAATCAGTGGGAATACTACTCAAGGGGTAGAGTTTTAAGGTTAATCACATTTGTATCTCAATCTAAAGTTCATAGTTGAGGAAACCCAAACAGATATGTGTTTCAACAGAAATTTCAACCCATTGTTTTGGAAGCATCCTGTTTCTAAAAATCTCATTAGACCAACAGGCTGCTTCTCAAGAAGTTTCTGCTTTGCCTTCCTGAATACTAAGAAGCATGCATTAATCCTGCAGGCACATCAGAAGATTTAGACAAAGTTATATCAAAATAACTGAGGCATGTAAATTGAGAACTGAAGAGTATTTCCATGATAAATTTCATAGAAAACAGGAATACACAGAAAATTTTTCTATGTTGTCATTCAGTGAAAGGTAAATACAAGAAGAAATGTGACAACAATACAGGGAATTATATGCATGAATAGGGCTGATGGCTTTTCTAATGATCTTTAAACAGAGAAACAGGGTCTGTGTTCATCACTGATGAGCACAGACTGCTGGAACATTTGCTAATATATACTAATTCTCACTCAAGTGTCCTACCTGTTCTTGAGCTGGTAACACAACTCTTTTTTTTTTCTTTCGTTGCAACTCACTTTTCTGTATTTGAGGATGTATAAATTGAAGTGAAAATGGGATACACTTCTTTTTCCCTTATTGCCTACCACATAAGCAAGAGTATTTCAGAGCAATGATAATTTAATAAATATGTGTTATAAAATGCTTAAAATCGTGTTTGCGAACAGCAATTAAAAACTGTTTTCATACAGTTACTAGTTTTATCATCAGAAAAGTTACATAGAGCAAAAGAGGGATGCCAGAATATATAGACATTTGTGTTAAATATGTTGAAATTTCAGAGAAAACTATCTTTGAGGATTTCTGTAGGTTTTGTGAATTTTCAGCTCATACATATGCCTTGTGGACCCCATTTTCTATGTTCAATGTCTAAGAGCTGTGCTACAAGATACAGCACAGAAACAAAGCAGTAGCTTTTGATCAATCTGACTCAGTTTATAACAAGAAGTCTTGACAGCAAGCTAAGATTCCTTTTGTCATGTTATACATTCTTTTCTCAAACTTTGACTCCATTTTCAATCTATGCAATTATCCCTAGGTTCAAGACAAAATTGCACTATATTCACACTAGATATACAGTTTTAATAAAGATTCAGGGGTAGGATTTCTTTTAGCAGTTTCTGCTAAGCTTCAGGACTGCTCCATAATTTTAGCTACAAATTCTTGTAAATTTATATTTCATCAATTTCCTTAGTTACAATCATGTTACTCGAGCTTCTGCTTTGGAATTTTTTCATGATCAGACACACAGACCCATGTCAAAAATAAGAGATATTTAACACAATTTTCAGCAAATATTATTTTAAAAATAATTTTATAAATTCCCTGAGAAGTCATAGAATTTTGAGGCATAAAAAGGTACCCTAATGATGAAGATTTTGTTTCTAATAAGGTAATTACTTTGATGCAACTACTCCACCAATATTCTCAAATAAACTGCTCTTTTTAAACAAAAAACGGAATGTGCAGGTACTAAGAAGGATGGGAACACCCGGGTTTTTCTGCACATATTGACCTCCTGAACTGAAAAGGTATCTCAAACTTTCATTTAAATGGTGTGTTTCACTGAGTTTTGGAATTACTGCTGCTGTTCAGTTAGCACTGTTATGTGAATATTGAAGACTGGCTTTCTTTACAGAATGCAACTCACATTTTAATGCATTTTAAAAATTGTTCAACTTACCCCGAGATGTAGCAAATAGTTTTAAGCCTTTACATTATTTGAAAATTGAAGGTGTATAAAGGTCATTGGCTGGAAAATACAAATACATACCACCAAATGAAGACAGATGGTGACCCCATACATCACTGAAGACAGACGAAATAGTGGCTCTTTTGCAGCAAACCTCAACTTTTACCAACGCCAGACCAGAAAATTTAACCAGAAAAAAATGCAAGACACAGAGCTGCTGCTATGCAATATTTAAATTTATGTTGACTGTGTTCAGCCATTTTGTAAGATTCAGTTCAGTCTTAGAATATCCTCTCTCTTGTTTTCACAGAAAAGGCAAAACATCTAAATAGGGGATCTCAGCTAGAGAAGTTCTTAGGATTTTCTTTCTCATGTTGAAAACATCCATGCTGAAATCTGGTTCTTTACTTCTGGAAGTCATTCCTATGACTTTTAGCTGCAGTGAATCCTAGGTTACTATAGGACATAGTTGAACATTTCTGCAGCTAACAAACAATCATATGTGAAGGATTTGCATATTAACAAGTTTTATTCTGAGCACAAAATATATAAATTAAATGAATAAATAAAAGTTTAAGATTTTGTTAGTTTTCATTCCACTCCAATGACAATTTTTCACCATCCTAAGTATCTGTCTAAACATCAGGACACTGTAAATTTTTGTAGTGGGATAATAAGGCTAGCTGAATTGCCCTTTTCTAAGAAGGGAGAACACTTGCAGCAAGGAAAAAAATTGGTTTTTTGTTAGTTAGTTAGTTATTGTTAGTTTTCCCTCATTTATTTTCTGTATTTGTTTTATTCTCGTGCATAACCTGGGTAAGTTTCCTAACTGATGGTACTGAATGAAAGGAGGAGCATTGCTGAATATAGGAAATAGTGTTAGGAATGCAAAACTTTGGCACTTTCCTCAATTCTAGAAAGAATTGAAACTAATTATAAAGGGAAAAAAATTGACTCCTTTTTCCATACACTTGGTAGAACACTTTTTTTTCTGTGTTATTTGTAGTACTAGCTACTTGGATCAATGGATTGCTAATTAGAAACTGACTTTGGAAGGCTGCGGCATGCTTCTCAATGATTCATGTGTTTGCATTGATTTTTGCATAAAAGCAAAATCTAGCTGTAATATTTAGCACTTAGAAATTGGTCCTCAATGAACTATTTGTAGCTTAATAGGCTTGATAATACTTGGAAGCTCATTATTGTGTTTTTATAATTATTTCTTGGATTAAACTATATACATACACACATATGTATATACACACAACAGTCACACTCGCATACGGAGTTGTATTAAGCCAAAAGACAAGGTAGGCAGCAGCTTATGGCAGCAGACTGTGTGCTTCCTCTATGCCAAGGATGGGGCCTGGCTTTCCAGGATGAACAGCAGGTCTTTGTTTCCTGCTTTGTACAGCCATCTTCCTCTCCTGCTGTTGCTAGCACTGAGTGAACAAACAGGATGCAACCTAGGGATGTGCAGCTTCTTAGGGAAAGGATAGGGAAAGGATGGTCACTTTTCTGTCTGCCTTTCCTCCAGGAAGGTGTGTGGCCCAAGTCCTCTGTGACAGCCATCCCTTTCAGTGTTCTGCTGTTGCTTATCCCAGGAGGAGCAGGCCTTGCTTCTGTGAGATGACAGGACACTGCAGGCCTTCCTATCAGGAAAAGGGTAGTGGATGACATGGGTCCATGGGTGATGAGTAAAGGGTGGATGGTGAAAGTTCTGTGCTTCAGAAAAGTGAGGAAGAAGGAGATTACCCATGAAAATAGCCAAGATCTCAGAAGCACAGAGGGATAGAAGAGCTGTCACTACCCTGATAACACAACCCCACTAAAGCCTCACTTAGCTTCTCCAGCCTTTTTAGTCTTCTCAATCACTTTGTACCCAGAATATCATGGACCTTCATTGACCTCTGAGTTGCAAGCTCCAGTCTTACTCCAGAAACCCCATTCTCTCCCCCCACAACCCATCTGTTCTGTCCGCTGAAGCCTCCACTGAATCTTTTTAGCCTCTTTCTCCCATCTGCTGTGACCCATATTGCTGCTTCCATAAAACTGATTCTGCCTACACTGCTGAGAAGCCTTCAGCTGAGTTAGCATATACAATATGGATTGTTGGTGTCATATGGCCTATATATGTATGTGTCTATAAATAGATTTATTGTTTGGATATGCAGCCAACAGTTCAGCCAGGGTTCCTGTGAACATTCTTAACTTTTTGTCCATGAATACTTAAAATATAAATTTAGGCACCTGCTGAAGTTCCTTGCAAAACTAGGGAACTAATATCCAGATGGTTAGTTACAGGATCTGTATCTAAGATTCAACTTCATTCTCAGTCTGTGGACATATTTAAGGCTATTGATGAGTTCTTTGCTTCCAAATCCATGAACTTTCAGAGAACAAGTTTCTGCACTAAACTGCCAAGGTCACCCTAACTATTTAATCATATCTTTATTTATCACAGCCAAGAGATTACAGAAATTTTTTTCACTCCATTTTCCAGTTCTGATTTAAATTTTGCAGCATATAAGTCTGTATTTCTTCCAGAGAAGAGGTTTCCAATTTAAACTTGCAACACATTTCAACTCTTTGAAAAGAATAGCATCCAGACTGACCATTTAGCAAATCTCTTAAGCAAAATACTGATATTGTAGTGATTCCAGATTTAGTTTTCAACTTTGAAAACTATTTCTGCATGTCCCCGTGACTAGCGCAGAAGCTGCACTAAACCAGAAGAGTATCAATTAACCACAGACACCCACCTGTAAGAGCTACTTTAGCAGACAGGTGGAATTGGATGAATTATCATATGAGGTTGCACAGAAGGAAAAAAGACCTGCAGTCTCTCTAGGAGAATTACCAGCCAGAGATGGCCCCCTCCCTTTGCTGCAATTATCTCCAAATCACACCTGCCAAGCTGTAGGGAAGAATTCCCGTCGTTTGTGGCTAAGAACACAGTCAGGTAAACTGTTATTTTAGTTGGATTAGAAATCCTCCATACTTCCACTTTTTTCAAAGAATACCATACTGTAACTGTTTCTGCAGGAAAAGAGACACTATCAGTAAAAAAATCACACATTAGAAATTAACCTTTTTAAAAATTATTATTATAAAGGAGTTTTAGGGTGAGATACCATTGAAAGATTTTATTGTCAGAATTAGAGAATGAGTAAGAATGATTCTTGTCATCATGGCTAAATTGAGATGCATTTCCACATAGATATGAGAATGTAGTTCCTCTGTTGAAGGAGACCAGGATCTAGAGAGCATTTGTGCTAAATGAAAAAGTTTGTAAGAAAGTGGTGTTAATACAAGACAGAAATTTCAAGGCCTGAATCTTTGGAGAGACAGATGAGATATCTGAGAGGCAGAATATCACCTCTTGGGATTCTCAGTGGTGAATCTTAAGCCTAGGTAGTAATTCACCTTTTTCTTAGGGGTCATGAGAGAGCAGAGTTTATTTCAGCTCACAAGTTTGCCATTCTAATGTGTACCTTGGATAAGATGAGTAGCAGAACCTCTGAGAAAGATCTCCACCGCCATTGTTAAGTACTCTTATCACTGTTTTGTGAAGGTATTCTTGTTCGCAATTGTTACATCTATTTAAATCATTTGAAAGTGATGAGTTCAGAAGTATGGAATCAATCCTCCAAATTTTTGTGGCAGATGATTTCTATGTTAAGAATCCAATTCTCTCTGACTGCAATAAATTGTCAACAAGTCTTCCTGATGGTCTTTTAGAAGATGGAAAAATCACATGTGTACAAATTATTTGAAAATAATTGTTTTAGATAAATTAGTTCACACTAGTCGTAAGAGAAAATGTTTATTTTCTTGAAAGAAAATAATTAAATGCAATTGCTCTCATTGATGTGTCTGCCTCAGTACATGGAAAGACAGTGAGAGGGCAGTACTCTTTGCAAGTAGTCAAACAATATATGGGAGAAACAAAATGACAGCAGCTATTGGTATGATTGACTTTCACATGATTGTGCCATGCCCAGTGTTTGAATCTCTGCTGCAGAGTCCAGATGGTATCCTATGGAGAGCCAACACTTCGATCTTGAGCACTGGCTCACTTTTTCTACAGGTCTAGAGCGAAACCACTGGATAAAAGACCTGAGATTTATGCTTGTGGTCACAAGATGGTCTAAGACACATCTGGAATCTGAGAACTGACATGCAGACATAGCTGCTGTTATTCTAAAGAACAATTATCTGAGGGAGAGTGAAAGATGGGGAGATGAAAATAAAGAACATTGGATTTCAAACTTGCTCTTAACAAAAATAGATTTATCCTCAGTTATTTTTAGCAAATTATCAAAACATATTTTCATTGCAACTTAATTATCTTCAATACATTAATTTATTTTACATAATAAAAATATTATACATACTGCAGTGTTCATAAAGTATTAACTCAGATATAAACATTTGCATTAATTCATGCAACGGTGATCCATGATGCCAGCATATTTTAAAACCAGTCTTACATTACACATGATCTAATTGCCTCTATTATATTGACAGATATCTAAAAATTAATTTGATTATACCATTAAGCTATTTCAGAGATTTATATCAGAAATGCTCAATATAACCCTAGTGATTTTATTGGAAAAAATTCCTTTCTTCAGTGTTTGTGTTACCAAGTTAGTAAAAGAACACATCAGTCAGAGTAGGGGCTGGTCCTATAATTTTATAATCCTACATTGTTGTCAGGCTTTATGACTTTTTGGTGGTTTCAGTTTTTTTGGAGGCAAATTGGCTGAAAAAAAAGTACACTTGGGAAAGTGGCTTATAATGTTGGGTAGAGAGAAGCATGCTTGGTAATGTTATCATATCCCTTTTGGAATCTGTCATGAGAATAAACTGTGCCGAGGATGATACCTGGGGGTAGGTCAAAGGTGAGACAGAAGTTAAACAGTATAAACAATCAAGAATACAGTTTTCAATCACTCACCCTATTTTATTTGGCAGTGTAGGTGTACCTAGAGAGCTTATATCTGAATTTCCTTGTCTTTTACATGGGAATTAAAGATGAAAAAGGTATCGTAAAGGTAACGATGGTCTATATGGGATCAGCTACTGACACAGCTTTCCTGTCATGCTGTTTTTTAAAAAAAATATGGAAATTCAGAGCATTTTCATAGTCCTGCCCTTTAAATGTGAAGCTAATTTTTATGTTAAAGTG
Organism: Vidua macroura; assembly: GCF_024509145.1. Lineage (NCBI taxonomy): Eukaryota > Metazoa > Chordata > Aves > Passeriformes > Viduidae > Vidua > Vidua macroura. The sequence continues at coordinate 36,575,258 of NC_071571.1, forward strand.
CAAATTGCAGTGTAGTAGAAAGAAAACATATTGTGTTATATGCATTGCTTCAGGTTCTCACAGCCCTGCCACAGGAGGTGATCAACCTCTGCTAAACATTCTACTAGAAAAGAATACAACTGGCAATGAATTCCTACAAACTTTTATGTTTACTGGATTCTCTGGACTTTTAGACAAGGTTTGGGCCTGTTCTTCATTTACATTTTCCTACATCATTTTTCTTTCGACTAATCACAGCCAGTCACAGACAGAGTTTTACCAAGATATCTAAGGATTCTCTTTCCAGATAGTGTGATTGTAGTCGCTGTTTCATGACAAAGGGCTAAATTAACTCTTGTCATAGTTTTCCTTTAAGGGCAAGAATGTGATGGTAGGACTGAAAAACTTAAGCAGGCATAGATCTGTAATTCAAATACAGGTTCTCCCCTCCATTCTCCCTCTGCATACCCAAAAAAATCCATATTTTCCTCTTGAATCCATGCTTCATCCCTATGTCCTTCGTCTCTCATCCTCCATGTTTTCAAAATCTTCCCACCTGCTTCTCATAACATGGTGTTTACACTTATTCCTTCCAATGTGTGAAATCTTCATGGTGAAGCACATCAGAATAAGCCATCGCTTTATTGCTTCTTTGTGTGGATACAATCTACTTGATAGATACCCTCTGAAATGTATGTCTGTAGACTTATGGGAAAATTAATAAAACAGAAATTAAAACTGACAGCTTTGAAATTATATGCTACCCTTAGCATATGGACTACCTCACACGAACACTTTACAGGATTTGTATCAGGATTATGGACAGTAACTCAATAGGGGATAACTTCCAAACTATATTCCTAAATCTCATTTGACAGGTTTTGGATGCTGTATAATTCTTACAGTATTATAATGTCATGTCAGCGATGCTACAGTCATCATTAAGATAGTCCTTTCATTCTTAGTGCTAATTTTGTCTTATAATTGCTTTTGCAGTGAAATTTCATATGCTTTTTCTAAGCAGACAAATGAGCTTCCTTAAAAAAAAAATTAAATGCTTCATTCTCCAGTAAGACATGCTTTGAAGATCCAGTTTCCTCAGAAATAGGCAGCTCTATCTAGAGAGGAACAACAACTGCAACAATCCTTTATGCTCTGAGCTTTTACATAAATACTAATGATTTACATTATCAACTTTGGCACCATTAAAAAATATGCTAGGAAGTAAAAATAGTCAAACATTAATTGTGCTAGGATCCTAATTTACTTGCAGTATTGATATACATCAAGGATCTTATATCTTTAAGGGAGTGAGTGAAAGACTGGGGCAGGTTTAATTACATAAGACAGAAAGCAGAGTCCTCTATCACATCAAAATCCCAGACCAGCGGTTAAGTCATTTTCTTGGAATATAGAAAGAATAGCAATTTAAGCAGGAATATATGTCTTCTGGCTATCCTGGTTTGTATTTTGTGAAGTCAATTTGCAAATGTTGCAATTTACTCTTCTCCTCTTGGAACAGAAGTATGAGGAAAGAAAAGGAGTGACTATCAAAGTTCTTCAGTCAAAACAGCTACACCCTGAAGCGAGAACAACAGGGAACTTGAAGTGAAAGAGACATTGCTTACTGAGGATTGAAAAGAGCGTTCCTTTCTGCATAGCTCTTACTAGCTTTGCTGGATTAACCTCTCTGAATAATTTTATGCAATCTTCCTGAAAAAATCAAGTATTGCCACTGGGTTGGCATAAGGATAGTGGATGTCTTCAAGCTATGCTAACCATTTCTATCTCTTTTCTGATAGAAGCCTTTGATAAGCCATTCCATAAAATATACCATGGATGTTTGACAGTTACTTGTGCTCCGTGCTTGTGCTCTACATAGATTAGAGCTAGCTTTGCAGGATGTATATAAGCTGTGTTTTGTACTCTTTGGAGTACCTTTGCTCCAGAATATGCATCTCCTTAAAGATTAAAATATTAAATAATATAATATTATATATTGTATTATATATATAATATATAAATATTAAAATATTAAAATATTCTAGGAACAGGTTTTTGCTTTCTTTGGAGATGGATTGTTACTTTCAAAGACTATTAATAAATACTTTCAAGGTATATGCTTTTGTGAGCATAAAATGGAATTGGTTCTTCACTCCAGATGAAATAATTTTATTGCTAGTAAATACGATTTTTAGTTGATTTCAGTAAACATGATTTTTTTTTTTTTTTTTGTGTTGGTGACATTCCAGCCATTGTGCTGCATCACAATCCAAATAGCTTTTGAAGCTCCAGCAGAAGGATTCCGTGAGAGTGAGGGAGAAGGAAAAGCAAACTGCAGGTCACATGCAGTAGCTGAAAAACCAGTTAATGGAAACTACATCAAAACTGTGCAAGTGTCTCTGCCATGAAGGGACTAGGAGGTTCTGTACAACATTGACTATTCTCACTCTTTACGTTTTCTTACTTTCTGTTCAGAGGCAACAGCATAAGGAGTTTCAGTTAATTTTGGCTGCCTGCAATGGAGACAATGCAGTTTCCACTAGCAGGAATTCCTGTTGCACATTTGCACTATATGCATATGCATATAGTACGTCTTATCTTCTAGCTTTGTTTTATTTTGTTATGGAAGTATATTTGAACATATATGAAAAAAAGTGGATTTTCAAACATATGGCTGATCACAAAACAGTGAAAGTGGCATGTAGGGGGTTAATGGAATGATGAGGCAAAAAAATGCACTGCCAGCAGAATTCCCCAAAGGGTAAACAAAACTCTTAACTGTTGCAAACAATAAATTGTCAATACCTTGTAGAAACAGTGGATAATGAAAAGTTATAATGCCTATAGTTAGTACCCTCTTTAAAAGAATTTACACAGGATATGAAATTAAATTCTGTGCACAGTTCTCTTAATTTGCCCTTAATTAAACAATACTCCATAAATGGTGCATTCAGTGACCAAATGTTCAGAGACAGCAAAATGGTGGGTCCCAAGCCATTAGGAATGAAATAAAGTCAGTCCCCTGAGAGCCTGCTAGAATCTGGTCTATCTAAGTGACAACTGATGGTTTAGGAAAGATAATTAACTTTGCAATTACAAACCGCAGCTTTCACCAATGCTGTTTCTTTCAGTGTTCTCTTCTAAATGTTCTACTATTTTTACAGTGAGATAAAATGTTTTTTAAAAATGCTGAGTTCATAGGGGCCCATTTTTCCTACACAAATATAATTTGAATATTTTATTTTAAATATTTCAGATCATATGTGCAGTTATTTTATAAATTACAGAGGATAAATGTTATATTTCCTATGACTGTCAAGAGTTCTTTCTTTATTTGAAAGATAAAAAGGGCATGCTGCATCAAACAGATTTCATTTTTTTCCTTTGGTAGTAAATCCTGGACCTAGCAAATCTAAGTTAGGCTTGTACTTTAGCTATGTAGATTGAAATTCTCTTCAGTATAGGGAACATCAGTTCTAATCTGCTAATGTGCCTTCATATTTGTAAAAAATGCTTGTATTGAAGAGAGTTTGCTAGTTGAATCCATATGTCTGTACCCTGGATTATCTTTACCGTAATGTCTCCTAGCATGTAAATGAGTATATTTTCATGCTGGCATGCATGTCCTGAAATCTTCAGATATGCCATACGCACATACTTATATGTACAAGCATTGGTATTTCGATATGATGTATTAGAGGATTATGTAGAAGCTCAGCTTAGAATGTACAATATGTTCAACAGTGGGCTTTTGTTTTGTCTGTATACTGAACAGAGTTCCAGGTAGGTATAGACACAGGTAAGGATGAAGTCAGAATCAGGACCTAAACTTTGTGAAAAATTTATTGCAACTATATTTGCTGTGATTTCACATACTGTAGTCCACTGAATAGCTTTAGAACTGGCTTCAGAAAATCCCAGTTTTAAAAAAATTGACCAAGCTAATTTAGCTTGCTACAAGGGACCAGCTCCATGCATTGATTTAGTAGGTAAAAGCAAAATTTAGCACTTGCTGGAAGTGTAGTTGCTTCCTTATAATCACCTGCAGACTGATGCTGATGCCTGATGCCAGACTGCTGTAAGCAGCAGATGTCCTGACACTGTTTGCTGGGATGTCCCATGGAAATCTGCTCCTGGAATCAGCTCATTTTGTCCGTGCTTAGGGGAAGCTGATTTATCTCTCTATGCCACCATGACAAGTGAAAAGGACATTTGTCTCACTCCATTTGTGTTTGATTTGGAACCTCATCAGAAACTTTCTAGCTGTGCTCATGTACAATCAAGGATGCAACACTCTCAGATCTCAGTCACTGACTCTGGATGCTCTGTAATAAAAAGCTAATTTAAATGATATATATCTTTTTGGTGAAGGTGCGTTTCTGCCAATTGTTCTGTATAACTCCAATTGCACTGGTCACGCCTGTGTGACTTCGCATTTGTCACTTATATGTAGTTAACCTTAGAATAGTAAGGAAAATACTGTGATATTTAAATTACACTTGTTTTAAGTGGCAGTTTAAAAAACTTTAATGACTGGCACTGCATAGTGACATGTAAATTTGTAGATTGTCAGGGAAAGGGATGTTCTTACTGATAATGTGTATATATATTCTATTTCCCTAACCAATCTTACTTCATGAATATGCTTTAACATATTAAGCTGTCTTGTATGTCATTTTGTCCAGCTTTGCCACTTCTGAAGTGTTACACACATATGCTTCATTACAGTTAATAGTTCAATCTTACCAGAGGGCTTAGGGTTTTAAGGTAGTCTGAAAACTTGTATGAAAGGAATCATTGCCTACAAAATGCCTGTTATTGCACCCACTGATTCTTATTTGGGCCTCTGAATGTTGTGTTGATATTTGTGTTTAACATCTCTTTCCATTGGAATGTGATGCAATTCTCTATAACACCCTTAGGCATTTAAAATTCTTGTTGCTGGGCATCACACAAGCTGCAGTATTATTTTCCTGTCCTTCAGTGTTGATACCTCTGAAGACAATACACAGAACAAGAGAAGGATTTTTGTGGTACACAAAACAGTAAAGACTTTATTTGAAAGTACCAGAATGTTTGTTCTTTTAAAAACTATTTATTAATATAAAATGCATGGAATTATTGTCAAGCACTGGCTGCGGTTTGATATTTAGCATCAACTTAAGAAATTGCCTTATTAAATTCATCACAGGTTAATAGAAAATGGAAAAATTGTGAGATCTATGGGAAAATTCAGTTGATATATCTGAATTCTTATACATATAAAGAAGGAAAATGGTACTGCTTTTAAAAAAGAATTAACTATAGTTCTCGTTCTTTCTTTTTTGTGCAAAGATTTTCCAATGTGCTTTAGTAGTTTTAATTCTAGATCTTAGTTTGGACTACTGCTCCATATGGATTAAAAAACAGATAGTAAGAGATGGATTCAGGTTTTCAAAATCATCAAGTAATTTGAAAGAGAAGTGCTTCACAGTGTTAAGTTCCAACAATTTGATTTGGCTGTTATTGTGGAACCCTGGTATCCAACACTGAATTTCTTCAGAGAGGAAAACTTTATCTCCACCCTCTTTCATGATGTGTGATCCAAAATGCCAATCACTGGGAATGGAATACAATTATATTCACTAATATGTCTAAAATAGAAACTCTTGCTGTCAATATATACTCATTAGTACTGAGTTGCAAATGAATTCTGGAATTGTGCTCTTATTAATTAGGTGGCAGACTAGAAAACTTCTTGCTTCTGTTTAGCCAGATGGAGGGACAGTGGGTGTAATGACCTGTGTTGGGCCTTTCCCAGGGGATTTCTTTGGTGTTTCTTGGTGTCAGTATGGGTCCATCTTCCATTTGCCATTTAAAATAAACAATCCAAAACTTGCACAAATGTATATTTTAATTACATTCAGAAAAAGAGATAGTAATTTTGTTTAGTTATGAAATTAGTTATGCATTGAATTCTTAAAATTCCAGAGGGACTTGGGCACACAGATACAAGGTGAAAAATATTTTTAGGAAAAAGTAAATCATCTGCTTTTTTCCCTGTTACACTATCCTACATAGTCTGCCTCATAATCCAGCAACATAGTGCAGTTTGGTTTTACAACTGTTTCTTGTTTTTTACTATTTTTTTGCTGTATGAGTTGCTCAGAATTCTAACAGGCTTCAGTGATTCAAAAATGGACTGCTGGGGGGAGGGGGGCAGCAGGGGAAGTTGGTAATCAGCCCACATGAAAAGTCCCTAATTCTCTAATTGACCCTGTATATTCTAAAGAGTTGTCAAAATACTTAAATGTGTATCTTCATTAAAGGGTATGAGTAATACCATGAACTGAATGGAATTACTCATGGGTTTTAAGTTTTATATGAATCAACTACCACCCTGCATAGTAGCCTACATAAGAAAATATTTGTTAAGATTTGCAGAAGATGCTTCAGCTTTGTCAGCATAAAAAAAGATTCTTTGAAAGCTAGTCGTTTGTTTTAAATGAATAAGAAATAGAAGAAAAGCACCTTCAGAATAATACATAGCATGAAGTTGTGGTTTTTCATGGTTACAGTTCTGTTGTCAAAGTTTTAAAATCTATGACACTTGAGTTAATTGGAAAAATAAATTTTCTCTTGACCTTGTGGATGACTAATTTTCCACAAATAACTTTATTCTGTGTGAGCTCCCAACTGGTGTTGGTTCTGCCAAGTAAAAGCTAATACCAAGCGAATCAGGTGAGCACCCTCATTTCCCACTGTGTGTCTCTTCATCTCCAACTGTGTTACTTACTGTGCAGACAAACACTGACAAGCTTTATGTGGATCTGAAAATTTTCTGTTTAAATGCACAAGAATGTGCAATTTTTGCTCTCTAAAGAGGGAAAATTATTTGCAAAGAAATCTGGTTAATGATTTCAGAGAAAAAAAGGCCTAGATTTTTATTGAACAAACAAATAGAGAAATATATTTAACAACTCATTCCTAGTAGATTATTCACTTGGTTTTACATTTATAGAACTTCACTTGGCTTTACATTTATAGAACCTTATTACAGAAATTGTGAAAACATTTTGGATTTTGTGAGTATAGAAGCACACATATAAATCATATGGTAGCTATAATTTGATATAGGAATTAAAAGCTTGCTTTGTATAGAAATATAATTTCTCATTTTCATTCTCATATCTAGTGTCCTTAGATTCCAAATAAGATGGATAATTATTTTTATTTTCTTGTGTCTGAGTTTTCTCTCTGCCTTGCCCCTTTCAGGAGATGCAAGGAGGTTGGCCCAATGAGTCAGTGATTTCCTTCCCCTCCTTCTGAAATATGAGGTGGACAGTAATGTGATTAAAATCCCTTGCAGGCCTAGGAACTATATATACCTGAAAGCAGCTGGGATCTGAGCATTTAAATTTGGAAGAGAGGCAGAACTTATGATTGAAACAATTATGAAGGTCATGTGATGTACAACAGTGTATTTGATCTCTTCATTACAAGGGCAATGGAATGAATTGCCCTCATGTGACTGTCTGACATATGACTGCAGTGGTGCAGTACAATCCTAATTTTTTACCTTGAATGAAAATGATGAAACAATTAAGAATAGAAAAGAAATAATGTTGCAGAAGGATACAATGTGGCTTTAACTGCAAAAAGATAGCAGATGAGGAGTAAGCAAGAGGGTATTTTTAAATAATTCATTTTCAGAACACAGTTGTAAAACTTCAAGCAGTTTTACAGGCACAACTCGATGAGCACCTGCCTGAGGCCAGCCACATCAACTTTGAAGCCCTCTGAAAGCTGAGGGGAGAGAGACTGGATACTAGTTGTTGGAGCTTTTCAGAATAATGTAAAAGAGCATGACACCCATGAGATCCATTTTTTCAGATCCCTACATAATAGGTCACTTTTTGAGACTGACCCTCTATCAGACAGAAATAGTGAACGTACAAGAGCTGTCATCTATCATGTCTGCCCATCATGTTTAAAGCCAGATAAAATAAATTTCATTCTCCTTTTTCCTTTTAAGCTTTTTATTTCCCTTCTATTCTTTTACTTCCTTTTTTTTTTTTTTTTTTTAATTAAAAATATGCCCTGGTGAACTGTTAAGGGTCAAAGAGTATTACACCCTTAGTGTTCTCTTTGTAAATTTTGCATGTAATTTTTAATCAAAAAATGCTAACCAAGCAATGAAAATATATGCAAGTCCTTATTTAACATCTAATGATTTTTCAACATTTTAAAATACTTGTCTGTTCAAGATTTTTATGAAGGCTTTAAGTCCTTAAGTGTCTGAAGGACCACTTTATCAGAATCTAAATAAATACATTAATATATTCTGCACTGTGAAGTAGGTTCAAAATAATATGTACACAGTAGATAATGGAAACATGTTGACATTCTTAACGTTATAAACGCATTGGAAGTTATCCTAATTGTAAAATTGAAGATTGTGAAGTGCAATGTCCCTGAAAATCCTAGAACAGCATCTTTCTCATTTTTTAATTGCTCCAACACTTGAGATCTCAATATGATGTTTTTTCCTCTGCACAAATGAGCAAGTGGAGGCCACAGAACCTCTTTAAAAAGGCAGTTGCATTAAATAATTGATCCATAAAAAAATTAGTAGCAGGACTAGAGTGCAGTTATTATGACTTATTGAGGTCAGGTTTTGGTGGGTTGAACTAGGTATGCAACTTTTTTTTTTTTCACCAAAACACACACAAAAAAAAAAAAAAAATAATTGCCAAAATCGTCGTTTCTTCTTGGCACAATATATCCCAGTGCTGGTATCCTTATATAACTGTGACCTGTGCTTGATGGTGTGAAATGGCTTTGGCAGTTAAGGCTGTCTGTTCACCTTGTGCTTTTCTGTGTCTTTAAGCAAGGATGAGCCTCAGTTCCCTTCAGAAATCTTAAGAAAAATGTTTTAAACTTTTCTGATAAAGAATGTTTCCCTTCTCTATTCTTACTCAAAATGCTCAATTTTCTTTGCTTTTTCTATTTTTTTTTTCAAAGAAGAAGAACAAGAAACAACCTGCAACTGCTGCAAGAAAGAAAGGAGTGGTTACCAATCACTGCCTGATAATAATAGAATATCAGATATTAATTTTGTCTTGTCCAGCAACAAATCAACAAATAGGAAGAGGGGTAATATAAAAATTTACTGTTGCAATTAGGAGTATTCTATGCTCCTTTTTGTTAGAAATCAGAAATGTGGTGTTCTTCAGGTCAAACTGTAGCTGCTGAATGCTCTGGACACATACGTCTGGCCCTTATAGCAGTGATTATGATAGAAATTAATTCAGATAAAGTAATCAGAATATTTCTGGGGAAACCAGTGCAAGTGGCAAAGCATCTGAAGAAATCATCCCTGAACACCCTGGTGTTTGTAAAGCCCTCTGCCTACTGATATACACTACTTCAGACAGAATAATCTCCTCTTCATCCCCAGTGGTGGTTTCTCTGCTGCATATTTTGAAACCACCTATGGAAAAACTGGTAAGGACTTTGTAAACTTACATCAATTTTTACAGAGTAATGCTATATTTGAGGCTGAAGAATAAGAAAAATCAATAGAAATCATTGCCTTAGACAAAAATTCTCTGAATTGAGCAGAATGATTTTTTAAAACTGATTCCCATAGGGATAAGCAAAAACCAAAGGCTCCATGTATTTCCAAAGTTTTTCTCTTGAAAGTGGTTATTTCTCTAGCAAAGTAATCTGTAGAATATGGAGGAAAAGTAGAATTTGCAGTAGAGAAGTTCTTTGCGGGGGGAACCCGACTGGAAAGTTTTCAATTGTGTCTTCTGTAAACAAACATTGTACCACTGTACTAAAAATCTACTAGAATCTTTAAAGTCTGTATAACTGGGAGCTAAATTTTTCTGCTGAGGAGTTTGTGGATGTGGACTCTAAAATTTAGAATGCGTCTCCACTTTTTCTGTTTAACTACATTTTTACCTTGTGCAATGCGTTTGTATCTGTTTATCCACTGTTTACCATATTTAGACTGCAAGTGCTTAAGGTATCTGGACAAATGATTACAATTTCTTAATAAAATGCCACACATAATGGACCTGTGATACAACAAAAAACTAATTTCTCGCAATATCCATGACATTCAAAGGTCTGTGTATGAGTGGAGCCCCAAATGCACATTGGCTAACTTAGCCAACAATCTGAGTAAAGAAAGATAGGAGATAATGACAAAAAGATTTTTCACAGTATCTTAGAAGTAGTGTAAGAAGGATATTAGTGTAAGACAGTTGGCTACATAGCTTAAAAAAAGTAACTTATGGATCACAGCAGGGGGATCCAGTGAGGAAAGTGGTAAGGTTAGCAGGGTGGATATTTTCTATTGGTGAGGGGAAAGGAGAGACAATGAAGGAAATATTTGGGGGTAGGGTGTCAAAGTTAGAGATGCAAATGCAGGTTAGAGATATAATCTGGAAACTAGGTGGGGTGCTTACTTGGATTCATTCCCACACCACTTGCAGTTTGGAAGAGATGAATGAGTGGAGCTGGGTGGAAATATTAACCTGTCTCTGTTCTTTGTATTCTTACATGTGACAGCTAAGGCCTGCATTGCGCACTCCAGGCTGATCATCAGAGCCATACAGAGATCCTGTGCTCTCTTCTAGGATGTATCTGCTCCTCAGCATATTTTTAACATACAGAGTCACTTGAAGTGCATAGAGACATTGCTGCAGTCATCCTTGTCACACTTTCAGCACACAGCCAGATTATTGCCTGGCATTAGCAGATTGACAGACTCCAGGATCCTGGGAATGTTGCCCTTTGTGAATACATCAAAATCTTCATTATTTTTCCAGCAAAATACAAGGCACTGTGAACAGAATGTAATCCAAATTCTGAATGCCATCTCTGTGACAGTAGCATGCACATCTCAGCATCTGGTCTGTGAGAGATGTGCCAGATTCTAGGGCTCAGTCTGGGATGTGAATGTCTGCTCCCAATCTAACCACAGAGTCCTGTGGTTCTCTGTAGGTAACTCCTGGTAGCTGGCTGCTCACTTAAAAACAATGTTCAATAAACATACCTTTTGCCAAACTTTTTTCATAGTGCCATTTGCATTAGGGGCAAGTGCTGCTTGGCCTCCTGTCTCCTATTTCTCTGTACTTAATGAGTCTAAGGAAAAAAAAGTCCTATCCTTGATTTTCTGTCTTTCATCTATCTTTCTTTTCTTCACAGGAATCTTGTCTCTTTCCCCATGCTTTCTCTTTTACCGCTGGTGAGAAACTTATGGTTAAAACTCATGTTCTTCTTGCTTCATAACCGAGCAGACATGTGGTGTCTCAAAACAGAAGTGGTGTTTTTTTCAGTATTTCTGCTTGGTGCTGCTATTATGAGAGTGTGACAAGATGAGAAGGGCAGCTGTAACTGATGGAGAAAGGGCTGAAGGAGGGGTCTGAAGATGAGGTGCCCCTCTGGATGCCAAATTTTTTCCACATCTGTCGGACAAATTAACAGTGGACAGCTTGCTGTCCAGAGTTAAAAAAAAAACCCACAGAACTCCCTCAAACAGATAGGAGTCTGTGAGACAGAATGTGGGTAAAGGGATTTGACCAGCAGGAAATTGGTCCTACTGACCAAGTAAAGCACTCTGTAGGTTGTTTAGAAAAATAATATTTTGCAGGCAGAATTCAGTCTACCTCCTTCCACCCTCTCAGGGCTTATGACTGTCTCCAGTGTCCAGGAGCAGTGCAGCATGGGAAACAAAGTAATCACAGGGGCAACGAGTGGCACTTTAGTTCTCAAGGCAGTAGCCTTGAGAGTATGGATCATAAGAAAAATGTATTGAATGCCAAAGTGGGATCGTGTTCATCAGCCTCTGAAACTGTGATAACAGTTGAAGAAGGATATTGAGATGAACTACATCACTTGGGATGGGAGCTTAGATATTTAGGGTGTGTTTTATTGATGATCTGGGGTAGATAGTCATGTCTCTTGGGTAGTTAAATCCTGATTATGTGTGGATGTCTAGGAAACATTTGCCAAAAATTTAATTAGGGTAACTCCTCTTTCTTCTTTCCACATTTTTTTCTTATAGGCTCTGACTGTATAATAATAACTTGACTGCACCAGTAACTGTTCTGTGGCACTGAGGGCGATTGGTGTGGAAGGGCTTCAGTCACCCTATTCAATGCTCTTACCCTTCAAAACAGGGTGACTGCATGAAAACTTCTGCCTGGGAATGGTACCGGGGTTTTGCTAACTTTCCAAATGCATCCAGATATATATAAAAGTACCAGTTTATTCAACACTTTTATTTTCTTTAAATTGGGATCCCATTAGTGTAGTTTGACTAATCTTCAGATTTTTACTGATTCACAGGATGTGTTCCTATGTATATTCTTTAAATTTAGAAGTACATGATCTTTTATAAGCAATGAGACATTAAAATGTTTTGTTTGATACTTTAGGCAAAATATTATAGCACTTACACTAAAACATAATAAGAAGTTGTGGAACTTCCAGAAAGCCACATAGCAAGTCATTGGTATGGCTAATTATTGGTTTATTTTTCTATGTGTACTTTTTGGTATTCTATTATCTTTTGCCTGTATAAAGGCGTCACCATAGCGCATTCAAACTAGTAGGCATAATATGCTTGTTTGCTAACATATTTGCCTGCTGTAACCAGTCTGCTAAATCTGATTTTACTTCTCTTCCATCAAATACTCATTGCATTTCTTGTTACAGATTCTGACACTGGGGATATCTGGCAATCAGCTTACACATTCATTGGTTTGCATAAGGGGAGGAGACAGGACTGCACAGTGGCAGCAACTATGCAAACAACTCATTTCATGCTAGCTCCCCCAGGTAAGAGATTCTTTCAAAGGAGATCATTGAATTTGTGTGTTTCATATTTCAGTCACCATTGTCTGATACCCAGTTGCACATAAAGCATCTGGTGTAAGCAAAACTAATTTGGATCTTCTTTTGTAAAATGTTAGCTGGATTAAGGGATCAGGTAACCTCTTTCCTTATAAGAATCACTAGAGGGAACCATACTGTGAAAAAGAAAAAAATAATTAGGACAGCAGAAAACAGGCAGCATGGATCTCAACTGCAAATGTTCCTGTGTAAACTCAGCCTATATAATTATATTAGTTTGCTTATCAAGCAAGCTAGCTTCTTTTGAAATTTAATAGCTATCTGTATTACACTGACTGTATTGACACCTGTGACTATTGTATTCTAGAGTTTTCCAGCTATTATGGGCTTGAGTTATCACATAGGCAAAAACATTAATATTCCAGAGCCAGTTCAGTGTTTGAAGTAATTCTGAGGGGAAAAGGCAACATAAACTAGACTTTGTCAAATGCAGGAAGTAATGTTCATATTTATAGTAGAATAAAGAAGTTACTAAAGGGAAAGCTGCTGGCCAACGTCTGAAACATATTGCAAGGATTCCTAAGAAGTACCATAATCCAGATAATTAATAGTAAGTCACAAGAACATACCAAAGTGTTAGATACTTTTAAATGCATATTTTTATTTTTATGTGTGATCACAAAATTCTACAGAAATCTACTGTGAATTTTTTAAAAAGTAATTAATTCATTTGCATGTTAGTAGCTATTATTTAAAATGACACATCACACACAGTTACTTGTGTTAGTTTGTATGATCTTCAGTAGTTTTAGGGTTTTTTGCCCTGCACAGTCCCAATGTATCCAATAGGTTTTCAATCGCATGTCAATACTAGTGCTGAGAAAATCAAACACATAAAGAAAATAAAATTGTTGTCCTGGAATGGCTAGTCCTTATTACAGTGTAACTAAGGCTTTTTCTAAGATAACCATAAAATATTTTCATCACAATCAAGCAACTCAGCACACTATTACTAAATTAGTTGGAAATTTTTGAAAAACTTTGGCCTAGTATGTTTTTGTACCCTACAGCGCTTTACACATTTGTAAAATATGGTCTAACTTCTCATATTTCTTAGTCCATTACACAACTTTCCAATTCTGGGAAAAGAATAAGCAAATATTAAAGAGTCTCTTATCCATCTAAATGACACTTGTTACAGAGGTGCTCAGGCTTTTCTTTCTACATGATATACTACTTATTTCCTTTATATTTCTGCAGTATTATAGTTAAAACTTTCCGTCTTTCTGTTATAAACCTTCACACTCAACAGCTTGAAATTTACTCCACATGGCAAGAAAACAATGTAATGCTTTAAGATATATTTCCTATTCTTTATGAACATGACATATAACAGCAAAACCCCAACTGACTGCTCTGTTTCCATTCATTTTCAGGGAAGAGTAATAGCCTAAATTTAAATGTTCTTCTTGATTTTTGAATAAAAAAGTTGCAGACCTATGTCCCAACTTAGAATGTTTCTGATTTAGAAATATTCTATAGAGTTTGGAATAAATAGATAAGTAAAAACAGTAGAAAATACACTTCTGCATTTTTACTTTGGTTCTTGAAAAGAATAAGACAAAAATCTACTGAAGGGAGCCCATAGGACTACCCTAGTCATAAAAAATAAAAGTATATTTCAGAACTGATATTATACTGGTCCCTGTATATTAAATGTTCAGACTCCTTCTGAGGAGGAACTATGTTTTTTTGCATGGAGAAGTTTACTAGACCTTTCAAGTGATTTACCAATGTTATATTTGAGTGTGTCACGGGATGCAGGGGATAGAGTGAAGATGGAAGCTGTGGAAACATATGAAATTATTTCTATATTTGAGATTTTTCTTCAACTAGCTGAAGTGTCAAGGACCTGTACTGAGGCTAAGTAGCATCAAAACATGAATGGGCTGAGGAATTTAAAGAAAATGTACTCTTGAATGTTGCAATAACATTTTTTTTACCACAAGGTGGTATAAAACTGTAGCTGTCTTCAGCACCTGTAAATGATCCACATTCCTAGTCTGGATGTCATTCTCATTGTGCTTTGCTGTGGTGTATATTCTTAGTATCAGTGTGGCTGGTTTTATGAGTGTGGTTGGAAAACCAGGGAGCTACTGGAGGTATCCTACTACCAGGTGGCAGAGAACCAATTGCTCTCTGTAAGGCATAGGTTTCCAGAGCAGTCTTTGAGCAGTGTTGCTTTTCCCAGTTGCCCTGTGAGAAGATCCCTCATTGCAGACCACTAGGGAAAAAAAAAAAAAAAAAAAAAAAAAAAGGAAAAAAAAAGGTAGAGATTTGGGTCTGGATGAGTTTACCTCATGTAAGAAATGACCATTTCTGAATAATGTCAATGTCAGGGACCTAAAATGTGAGTCTTAATATTTGTGTTGAACTTACTCCAACAGAAGATTCAGAATGCCTTTTATGCAGCTAAGGTCCTTGCAAGAGAGACCTAGAGACCTGAAATTAAAGTTGGTATAAAGGCAACACATACTCTCTAAATCACCAAAAATTTCCTCCTCTGAATTGGTATATCTCAAATTTGGACTTTTTTTTTTTTTTTTTTTTAATTCATGTCAGAATCTGGTCCCACATCCTCTGCAGCTGCAGAAGAATTCAAACAGGTTGTTTGGTTTATTTCAGAGGATTTTTTGGTTGCTTTTTTTTTTTTTTTTTTTTAATTTATCTCTTCTGTCATCTACAACAGCTGTAGAGAGTTGATTACCACACCTGTTTTGGACTGGAAAAACTAAGTATGCTTTTGATTTTTTTGTCAGGTGAGACACTTCGTAAAATTTCATGTGAGAAATGCAGTTGCAATGAGTACAGAGTAAAATCAGAGATCAGTGAAGATTTTGTTTACAGCAGAGTATGTGGATGAAATGAGGTTGTATGTGGACTTCAGTATTTCTACTACTAGACTATTTTTGTTCAAGGAAAGCTCATCCTAAATAAAAAACCCAGATGATGCTTTTGTCATCATCTTCTTGGTCATAGTTCTCATAGGCTGGTTAACATTTAAAATGAATAATTTTCTGCTGTGGAGTATATGAGTCTTAGCTGTTAGGGTGGGAATGGTTGTTTTGAAGAGTGCTAGGGTGAAATCCAGCTTCTGGAACTATTCCTGAAGAGAGAGTCTTCTTAAATTAAAATAAATATTAAACAGCTCTTGTATTGGAAATTCCTGCCAAAGTTACACATAGAAAAGAAATAATGATTAAAAAAAAAAAGAAACCCCACGAAGAAACACCAATTCTTATCCTTTTATTCACAAATAAAAAATAATATTTATGGTAATTTATAAAAAAATTCATTAAGCATGTAATACAGATCTTAATATAGGCTTTATCAACATTCTCATTCATATTTTAGCCTCTTCAAAACTTTAAAATTGGTTTAAAAATCTATCTTTCTGAAGGAAAAAAAAGGTTACCTATACAAATGTCACAGTTCAGGGGAGACAGTGCCAGAACCACATTTCACTGTTTTTTTTTAAATACTTTTTTTAAAGTTCTATTTTCATTATGAGTTTCTATGTATTGTTTTAACATTTATCTTTAAATTGTAAAGTCAGCCACATTTGTGTGTTCTGTAGTATACAAAATGGATCACTAAAAAATAGGAAACTATGGCTGGGAAGTTGTAGTTAAATAAAATCTTTACACTAACATCATATGCATTGCCAAAGATACAAAGCAGAAGCTGTCATTGAATTATCCTAGTTTCTAGAAACCCAGGATTAAGAGGGGGAAGAGAAGAATGTTGTTTGATAACAAGTGCACTGCCCCATGGTTGCTGATGTATCTGGCTCACAACTGAGCTAACAATGCTCTTTGTTGTCATTTGTCTTTCCTCAGTCATGTACCAAGGCAAGACAGACAACAGGTAGTTTAGTTTCTCTATAAATAAATCTACAGCTATAATCATTTTGTCTTGTTTTGTAGTCTATCCTACCTCTTGTTTTATCTGATTTTTTTCTTTAAAATAAGGAAACCAGATTTTTCATTTCATGTAAGCGCCCTCAAAATTACTTGTTTAGTTGTGTTCTTTCCTTCCATGCATTCCTATTGTCCTTCCATGCATTCCTGATTGTCTTTCTTTTACCAAAAGCAGACAAACAGATTGAAGCATGGACTGTGAAAACGGAGGTAGAAAAAATGCAATAATTTGGTTCAGATTCTTGTCAAGGCTCTTAGAACCAGTTTATTACATTTTCCTAGTCTTCTTCAATGACTGTGGCTATTTCCCTAATTTTTCTGTTACAGTGTCAGTAATTATGCTTCTTTTATAGTTCAAGGATACTGTGAAGATAAATGCACTGGAAATTGTGAAATATCCTGATACTATCTCCTATAAGAGAAGTTGAATTAATTTCTGAGAAAGAGAAAAAATTGAAATGACTCATAAATTAGGTTACTTTTAGAGGGTGCACTTTTGTAGCTTTATCTTAAGTGCAGATGAAATATACTTGTAGGACTTCAGCTGTGAAGACAGCCTGTCTTAGGTCTTAGCTCTTTCCTCATTCACTGTTTGTTGCTGTAGATTGCATTCTTAGGCCCACACATCTACTCGGCTAAAGGTTATGTAACATGGAACTTATCGGTCTTTATTGATAAGACCAGCCCCCAGGGATCTCTGACTCAGAAGTCCAGGGTATATGAATGTCGGGAGAAAGACCTTCCCTTGGCAAAGGACAATTTGGTCAGAGAATACCAGAATGAGCTTGGTATCTACACCTCCATGGGCCCTGGTGATATGCACCCACCAGTGTTGAGAGGATTGGTGGACATCATAGTCAGGTCACTCATAGTCATCTTTGAAAGGCCATGACCATCTGGAGAGGTGCCTGAAGGCTGAAAGAAAGCAAATGTCACCCTGGTCTTCAAAAAGATCAAGAAGGAGGACCCAGGGGCCGGTCAGCCTCACCACAATCCCTGGAAAGGTGATGAAGAACCTCATTTTGGAGGCCATCTCTATCCACATGGATGATAAGAAGCTGATCAAGAGTAGTCAATGTGGATTCACTGAAGGTAAATTATGCCTGACCAACCTGACTGCCTTCTGTAGTGAAACAAATACATGGGTGGATGAGCGGAGAGCAGTGAATATTGTCTACCTCAATTTCAGCAAGGCTTTCGACACTGTCTCTCACAATATCCTCATGGGCAAACTCAGGAAGTGTGGACTGAACGAGTCAACAGTGGGGTGGATTAGGAACTGGCTGAACCAGAGGGTTGTAATCAGTGACACAGAGTTCAGCTGGAGGCATGTTACTACTGGTGCTCACCAGAGTTCTGTTCTGGGCCCAGTATTGTTTAACTTGTTCATTGATGGCTTGGACAATGGAGCAGATGTCTCCTCTGCAAGACCACCGATGGTACAGAAGTGAGAGGAGTGGCTGATATCTCAGAGAGTTGTGTGTCCCTAAGGAGGGATCTCAACATTTTGAAGAGATGGGCAGAGAAGGACCTTCTGATATTCAAAAACAGCCAATGAAGATTCTTCACCTGGGGAAGAATAACCTTAGGTACCAGTACAGGCTGGGGCCAACCTGCTGAAAATGACCTTGGGATGCTGGAGGATAACAAGCTGTCTATGAGCCAGCAGTGTGCCCTGGGGTGCATTAGGAACAGCATTGTCATCAAGTTAAGGGAAGTGATCCTGTCCCTCTACTCAAGTATATGTGGCCTCCTAGTGACACCATATCTGGAGTGCCATGTCCAGTTTGGGGCTACTCAGGGAGACATGGAGTTTCTGGGACAAGGGGCTGTGACATGTAAAGGTTGGAGCACCTCTCTTGGGAAAGTCTGAGCTGGGCCTGTTTAGCCTGGAGAAGACTGAGAGTGGACTTTGTCAATGCTTATAAGTATTTAAAAGGTATCAAGTGAATGGAGCTAGACTCTTCTTGATGATGCCAGACACTGGGACAAGAGGCAATGGGCAGAAGCTGATGCACAGGAAGTTCCACCTCAACATGAGGAAGAACTTTTTTCCTGTGCCAGCAACTGGGCACTGGAACAGATTGCCTGGAGAGATTGTGGAGTCTCCCTCATGGCACATTTTCAGGAACCTTGTGGACGTGATCCTGTGCCATGTGCTGTCAGATGACTCTTCTCAAGCAGGAAGGTTGGACCAGATGATCCACTATGGTGCCTTCCAATCTTACCCATTCTGTGAATTTCCTTTATTTTTAAAATGAGTTTCTCCTTTTTACTGTGCTTTTTTAATTATTTTATTGTATTGTGTTTTGCTTCACTTTTTTTGTTGTAATTAGGTTTGATTTTCTTATTTAGTTTTATTTATTTCTTTAGTTTTATCACTGTGTTTTAATGCTAGGGCTTCTTGTTTGGAGTTCTTTGGTTTTTTTTTTTTTTTTCTTTGGTTCCCTTATGTTTACTTACTGGGGTTTTAGATTGGGATTTTACATTTTATTTGTATTTTGTTGTTTACTTTGGAATACTTAGGTTTTTTTTTTACTTTTTAAACTATTGTATTTAGTTTTATATTTTGTTTTGTGCTGGGTTTTATGCTGGGGTTTTACACTGGGGTGTATGTTGAGATCTTACATTAGGATTTTGTTGGACTTATAATTTTTGTTTGGGATTTTGTTCTTAATTTTGGTTTACTTTGTTGGGGTTTCTTTATTTTACATTGTTTTACTTCTGGGATTTTATTGTTTTATGTATTACATTGGGCTTCACATTTTACTTCAGTTGATTTTTGTTTATTTTCATATGTTTTCTTTTTTATTCTACTTTGTTGTAAGGTTTATGATATTTTATGTTGGGGCTCTACTATTTCTGGATTTTTCTTAATTTATCTTCAGTTTGCTTTGTTTAAATTTCATGGGCTGTTTTTATTTGATTACTTTCTGGTTTTAAGTTTTTTAGTTTTACATTGATTTTTTCCTTTAAGGGTTTACTTTGGAGCTTTACATTGAGGTTTTAAGTTAGTTCTTTTCTTTTACTTTGGTTTATGTTTTGGGGGGGGTTACGTTATTTTATTTCTATTCAATTATATTAGGGGGCTTTTTTGTTGATTTTATTTGGTTACTGTGGTGTTTTATTTATGTTAGGCTTTTAAAAGTTTCTTTTTGTTTACCTTTTATTTTCTGATGGGGTTTCATAGAGTTTTCTGTTGGGATTTTACCTTTTGGTTTTTTTTGTTTTGTTTTACTTGTTTGGGTTTTTAATTTTTATTTAACTTTCAATTTGGGTTTCTTTTTGTATTGTTGTTGTTGTATGTTGGGGCTTTGAAGACCTTTCCTATTTTTTGTTTACTTTTGTTCACTTTTTTTCCCCTTGGTTTTATTCTGGTATTTTTATTTTTGTTTTATGTTTTTTATTTTTGCTTAACACTGGGGATAAATTTTGTTGTTTTTTTTTTGTTGAGATTCTACCTTGGTGTTCTGTATTGGAGTTCTGCTTCTTGCTTGTTTTGTTTAATTTACTGTTTTTCACCTTGATTTAATTTAGTTTAGTTTGCTCTTTTTACTTTTGGGTAAAAAGCTGCAGTGCCCACAGCCATTGCTGATTCTACTGTCATCATAGTTTTAAATTAGCTTCCAGCTAGTCTTCTTCACCTTCCAATTGCAATTACATGGCAAAAGAGATTTGCATATCTGCAGGTATAACTCTTTTAGGATTGCCTTCTCTTCATATATGAGAAGATCTTTCTGTCTGAAGGGTTGCCAGAAACATTTTGGAAAATGTGGAGAGTTCATGAAAATAAGACTGTCAGTAAAAATGGGTACTGCAGAAGTAACAAAGCTATTTTGTGGCATTCTTTTCTACCTTGTGCTTGTTGTTTCTGCAAGCTTTAGTCATCATGAGTCTGTGGCTGAATTTTAAGCTTGTACTTTCTTTTGGTTCTAAATTAAAATTTGGATTTCTTTTTTATTTTGTAATTTCCTGAAACTGCAATCCATTTTCAGTACAGACTATTGCATATTTTAATATTCTTCAGAATAGCACTCCAGGGTCTTCTTTTGTATCACAGACACACAACAAGAGTATCACAAATGAGGCATCATTGACCAGGTTTTATGCTTTTCCTTGCCATTTTGCAAAAATGCTAAATTACTCAGTGTTGTCTTGGCCTTTTCCATAAATGCTGACAGCCCACAATTTCCTCTTCCACTTTTTAAGTATCACATTTTTTTACAGTAGTCTATAAACTACGTCGTTAATCAGATAGTGTAAAATCCAATTAGAGACATTAGAATCCAGAAATACAAGTGTTAAGGAATTTATTTCTTGATTGACAAGAAAGCCAAATAGACTCATCTATTTAGAATCTTAGCAACAATTAGCTGCCTTAGTTTCATTTATTGTGACATAAAAAATCTGGTTTATTGAGAGCTCTATTGAATAAGATTTCTATGATATGCACCATGAGAAAATATCTTCAAACTAAAATGATTGTTTTGCTGTAATAAATTGAACCATATGTACACTATGTTATTCAATCCTTTTTCTTCAAGGCATAAATTGATATTAAAGAACATTTAAGTCATAACACATGGTTATCCAGGCATGAACGAGGCAATAACCCATATAAGTTGTCAAGGTGAAGCCAAAGCATTTATTAGAGGTTTGTGTTGTTTTTGAAAAGTGCACGGTTGGATAAACATGGATTAGTGCTATTATGCTGCTACGATGACTCAAGTGTGTTTTTACAGTGTCAGTAATTTTTATGTTTAAAAATCACTGGTGCAGTATATTAGCTATAATTTATGTTTATCATCTTGTGTACTCTAATAGGTTTCAACAAACCATTTAACACTTCAGCTTGTGCATATACATTACTTAATAGGTATTTATCTTAAAAAAGAGATACTTAAACGGGACTTTCAAAGCTTGCAACTGCATGCTAAGAGCAAATACTGCTGTCAGGCACATTAACTTTTTTTTCTCTGGTCTGCATTTTAACTTTGAACAGTGTGACCACACAATTTCTTTGTACATTTTGTTCCTAACCAGAACAAGAAAGATATATCATCTCTAAACCCCATCAGCCTGAATGACATCGAAGTCCCTGACATGAAGTGTCCGTCACACTTACTAAGTAGAGTGGATGTGATAAAGCCTACGCAGCTGAAAATGCCAATAAGTTCCTGTCATCAGAGATTGCCCTTTCAGGCTAGCATAGGACTTTATGCTTTCCTAGTTACGCTTTCCTATTGCTAATAGCAGACTCTATTAATTATATTTCTTTTACTATTCTTTTCTGGTACCTTGGCTTTCTTATTTTCGAAAATCAGTTACCCTTTCTAATAACTCTCAACACTTGCTTTGGAGAGCAACCTCATCTCAATATAAAGGAGTTGGGGTTGGCAAAAGAGAGAACTGAAGTAAAAGCTTCACTTGGAAAGGGCTTTTGGGTGGCAGTGGATGAGTTGAACATAATTTATGATACTACTGAGTGCTTCCAACAACATGTTGCTTATTACATGGGTTGAGCTGATGGTGACTTTCTGTTCTAACAGTCTAGGTTTGAATGACTGGTGTTTAGTGCTTCCATAAAAGAGATTGATGGCAATTTAAAAATCATAACATTGGTCTTTTCTTGGGGCGAGAGTTCTCCTGCAGTTTCCTGAAGTTAGATACTAGTCAGAAATTTGCAGAAAAAAACAGCCAAAAAAATATTGCTGTAAATTCTGTTTACCAATCTCATAAAATGCCTGATTCTTTCACTAGTGAGGTCATTTCAGAGGAGGAAAAGGAGTTGATGCAGAACCCTGAGATTATGGACATGCTGATCTGGTGTGTAATAGATTTTTTACAAAGAGGTTATCAATTCTCCTGACTCAGTCAAGCATGTCTGTTGGCTGAGTTGGCAAATAGGGAGGATTTATTGCTCACATGGGAATAATTGACCAAGATGGACTACTTGTTATTGCAGACTACTTTTTTAGAGTAGCCTCTTTCTTAAACATAATTAAAAAATATTGATATAATTTAGAGAACATTCTTAAGTGCCTACAAACAGATAACTTACTTATTCAAATTTAATTTTTATGGACGTATATTCAAAAGATTTAGATATCAATTGATACCTGTAATAATTGCATATGCATAGAAATGAATTTTTCTTTAATATTCACCTATTTAATAATGGAGTACTAAAAAGTTATGCTTTACATTTTATTACACCTAAACAACACACGCCATTTTCACTGCTTTAGAGTACACATTTACAACACTTTTCTTTTGTTGCAAAATGTACTGCTTGCTTCCATGTTAGGCATCATGCAAGTTTATTTTGTTGACATTTTTAGCAGTTTTAATGTTCTGTGCAGTAGGTGGTACAGTGTAGTCTGTGTTTGATGTGTTTCCTGGAAGCATTACTTATTTATTTTGTTAACAGAACTCCCTGCAGACCACATGGGAAAGTGGTCCCATTTTCCAAGGTACTATACAAAAGTATAATGAAAGAGTGTTTCTGCCCTAGAGATATTACAGTTTTGCCATTACATATTTAGAAAGAATTGAAAGCATGATATTTTCCCTGGTGAACAAGGACAAGGAAGTCAGAACTACATTTTTGTGGAGGTCTGTACTGTGTCTTTCATTTTTTCATTTTTGTCTAGTTTAAGAAGGAGTGATTTCATATATCACAACAGAAGTAAGGAAGAGACTTTGAAGCAAAACTGATATTACTGTCCTCATACTAATATAGCTTTACACTTTCCACAGAAAAATCCTTAAAACCTTCCTCTGGGGAAGAGAGTCCAAATCCTTGCTAGTACTCTCACCTGGAAGGCTTTTCAGAGCTGCTTTTAATCCCGTGCAAAAATTCAGAGGCTTTCCTGTGAGTGAGGATGCTGCAAAGGCCAGCTGTTGTCCATGGCATGGAAAGCCCTTAGCCGCGGGCTGAGCTGCCAAAAAGACATGAGGGCAGGTTCACTAGCTACAGTGGGTCGGAGCTTGGCATGATGGCCAAAGAGGTTACTCATCATCCCAATTATCAGGCAAGCTGATAATTAAATGCATTTATCAAGTTCACTGCTATTGCCAATCTTAAAATTATGAAAGATATTAGCAAACTCTTCTTTTTTCTTCTCTGATGATGGTAATGGCCATTACAAGTGGCTGCATTGTCAGTGTGATTTTCTACTCACTCTCTGGTGGAAGCTCTTCTATTTTTCTGGCCATGCTGGTAGCCATGGGAGTAATGGAGAAAGACCACAATACCACATCATATCTTCTGCTGTTGTGCACCAAAGGCCTCTGGTGGTACTAACTTCTTACATGACTATCTCTTGAAATAATGTCCTCTTTCTGTCCCAGTGACTGTTTAAAGTAGCCTCTTCTCTATAGAACAGGTAAACAAAACAGGTAAAGTTGAAACTCATGGAGAAATAAAGGGATAAGGCAGCAAAGTTGCCTTATTTTTTGCTACTCACTGGAAGTGCCTTTTATATTGCCAAGGTACCCCAAAAGGATTTATGTTTCAAACAAACAATTAAACCCCCTGCATCAAAAGGTTCTGTCTAGTCATAACTTCATGGTTCAGGAAGAACGTTGAGAAATTGCAGGGGAGTCAGAAGAAGCTTCTTAATATGGCTCAGGTTCTCATGCACATGACGTATTGGGAACGGCTGAGGGGTTTGGTTTTATTTATTCTGGTGGAGTGGTTGTGAAACAGCTGAAGCCTACAGCTACTTGAATAAAATGATGAACATGGAGCTGTTCTTGGTACTGACAAATAATATGGCAAGGAGGAAGAGTCATATGTTGCAGTTTGGAAAGGTCCATCTGAACATTAAGAAAATGTCTCAGTGAGTGCTACGGATATGCAATGTTTTCCCAAAAACCACGGGATCTTCATCCTTGGAGGTTTTCAAGGCAGGGAGGTAAAGACATGGCTGACCTGACCATGTGTTGGTAACAATCCCTCTGTGAAGGAGACGTTGTACTAATTGACATCTAGGTGCTTTCAGACAGCATTTGGGTGATCAGTGAAATATAATCCTCCAGTTTTCAGCTGGATTTTTTTGTTGTGTTTTTTTTTCTGTAGAGATTTTTTCTCATTTTAAAATTGTTTACTGCAACAAAGTGACGGTACTGTTTCTAGGCTTCCTCTTGTCCAGGATTGAATAAAATCCGCATGAGTGTTCCTTGCCTTTAAGACCTACCACACAGGTTAAACTCTATTTGTCTTGCAAACATTCTTTCTCATTTTACCCTTTCCTCATGGGAAAAGATTGTTTCCAATTGCTGATGAAAGCCTCCTTTGAGCATGAAGGAGGTAGAAGGAAAATCTTGTCTCTAGAGGATTCTTAGGGTAGAAAGCTCACTAGAAGGATATTGGAAGATGCTTTTGCTGACAAGTTTTTTGTAGTGCTGTGCCTGTAAAACTGTAGACATGGTGTATTTCCATGGTAAAAATTGTAGGTCCAGTTAGGGCTAAATCTATAATAGAAATAATTTGGGAGGGCTGGTAGAACTGTTATTGTAAAATAAGCCTTAAAGACCTAGCAAGCATGGTTCTTATGAGTATCTGGAACTTATTTTTCTCCATGCTATCTCTTTTTTTAAAAGATCCTTACTAACAGAGAGAATTTCAGTTTGGTTTAATATGTGTGTTTAAAATTATGATAATCTTCTAGTGCACAGAAAGCTTAATGTTATTAAAGTTAGAGGGGCTGTAGGTGGAAGCAGGATAGCCAAGACCTTGATATCAGTCCTATTCTTAGTCAATCAATATAATATAATGCTGATAATGTTATAATTAGATGAGCTAAAAAATAGGGGAAAGAAGGTAAATATTACAAGCAAATTTTAAATTGTTAATTTGAAAAATCAAACAAGCAATGAAACAATTAAATTTTCAATGGTTCAATTAAAAATTGTTTAATTGAAAAATCAAATAATGAAAGAGTTTGTTCATAATTTGATGTACTTACTCTTAAATGTATATATTTAGATTCTTTTTTCCTGTGAGATAGGTAGTTTGCATTTACATTACTGTTATATGAGAAGTTTAATCAGCCAAATTTAATCAAAAGGTTTTTGTTGTTTATTCACTACTCTCAGTGATGAAAATGTACTGATATTTTCACAAACAAAAGAATGGATGCATATTTCTACAGTAAGAACTTCTTTCTCACTATTATGCAGGAAATAGAAACATGCAGAATTTCTCTTTGGATACTGCCCGTTTTAAACTCATTCTTGCATTACAGAAGAAGAGGCAGAACAGGTTTTTTTAGGAGCAAACAAACAGCTCTGAAAAAGAAATATACCTTCATCTCTTCAAATATATATAAGAATATTAAACATGCATGAATATATACATATATATAAATAATGTGTATAGAAAGTAAGTGAAAACCTTCCAATCTCATTCATTTCTTAATTTTTTTTTTGTCAGATAACTACTTAAAAATAAATCTTTAGTTATGCACAGAGTGTAAATCTAACTCTGATATTGATGGTCTTATACCAAATGAAGTGAAGATGACTTAATATTGAAGGGAACTGAACACTCTCTACCTTACTTATCTCATCTTCCCTGATAAAACTGTATCCGCTACTGGGATATTATTTAATTTTTATTTGTTTGTGGCTTAGGACCCCTGCTTGATAGATTAAAACTGTCCCAGAGAATTTTAGGTTCTAATTTGAGACAAAAAGAAATTTCAAAGGTTAAGGGTAGGGAAGAAGGAGAACCATTAAGGACAATAAAAGTCACAGCAAGTGTTTGAATAATTTTTTTCATTGTTTCTAAAGGATCCTAGAGGGTTTATAAAATCTGTTACTTCTATACACAAGTGAGAATATCTTAAATTATTGCAGCTGTGCTCAAGTACAGCTTTATACTAATACAAAATTTTTAGCTCTGAGAAATATAATTTTCCTAAGGTATTTCTTCTTTGGATAAAAACATTTGCACTTAACATATCTGGTTAGCTTGATATTCAATAAAATGAAACTGTCATAGACTGGTTAAGCCTAAATCTGAGTTATTTTTCTAAGGCAGTAGTCTAAAAGCTGCATTACATGAACTGGCACAAGACTCAATCCTTTGCTTCCTGATACTTGTGTAAGTCTACTCTAACAAGTAATACAACACATAAAAGCAAACTGTGAAAAAACGCCACCAAAGAACCAGTCTAAAGGGCTTTTTCTTTGCTAGTAATTTCTCAGAAAGCAAGATTTTTTCCTCTTTCCATTTTGCAAAGCAGTTTCTTGCTCAGCTTGTACAAATCTCAAACAGAACATGGAAAGCATAGTTTGGCCTTTATGCAGAAGATGTGTCGCAAGATACCAGGCAAGATATTTTGTCTGAATTCCAAGGTGGTAAATTTTGTACACAAACTTGTTCACTTATGAAGATTTTGGCTTGTATGTAGTCATTTCATGCTCAGAATTTAGATTATTTTCTAAACAAATACTTATAGAAAACTATACAAACTAAGGAACTATCAGTCTTAACAGAAGCAATTCTGACAAACAATTATTTTCATTTTAGCACTGACAATTATGTAAATGTGTCTGCAACAGCAATGGGCACCTTAATTATGACACCTAATTATACCAATTTATTTATACACCTCCTTGAACAACAACATTTTATTTATAACTCTCACAGTCATTCAAAGACAAGAAAAAATACAGTAGAATTTCATAGATGGTTGCTTTATCATTGAAACACAAACACAACTTGAACTATTTGAACTTGAACCTTCACATATATAGCATGTCCACATTGTGTTACCTTCTTTTTGTTTTCTATCTTTCAAAGAATGATACCTTTTTATATCTCAGTATGTAAGAGAAACACTCTTTCAATCCTGGTAGAAATCTTTCATATATGCACCACATTTGGGAAATGCATCCCAAAATTACCTACAATCCCTTATTTTTTAAATTTTTCACAATCTTCTTGCTGAAAATTAAAGAATCATGAAGACTTTAGGTTAGAAAATACCTTTAAGATCACCAAGTCTAATTATAAAGTTAACACTGCTGAGTTGACCACTAAACCATGTCCCTAAGTGCTAATTTACATATATTTTAAATGACTCTAGGGATGGTAACATCACCACTTACTTCCCTGGAAAACCTGTTCACATGACAGACAGCCCTGTCAGTGAAGAAATTTTTCCCAGTATCAAATCTAAACTTCCTCTGGTGCAAATTGAGGCCTTTCATTCTTACTTGGACAAGGAGACCAACCTCCACTGCACCGTTCTTTCAGGCAGTTGCAGAGAGTGATAAGGTCTCCCTGGAGCCTTCTTTTCTTCAGTCTGATCAAGCCCAGCTTCCTCAGCTGCTCCTCAAAGGACTTGTGCTCCAGACCCTTTACCAGCTCCATTGCCATTCCCTGGACATGCTCCAGCATTTCAATGTTTTTCCTGTCTTTCCATACTATTTTTGATACTTTGATATTTTGTCATTGGCCTTCTTGGCCACCTGAGCGCATGCTGGCTGATGTTCAGCCACTGTTGACCAGCACCTCCAGGTCCTTTTCTGGCGGGCACTTTTCCAGGCACTCTGTCCACTCTTTGGCACTGCCTGGGGTTGTTTTGGCTGAAGTGCAGGACCTGGCACTTGGACTTGTTGAATCTCTCACAAATAGCCTCAGCCCATCAATACAGGCTATTGAGATTCCTCTGTGGAGGCTTCTCACCCTCCAGCAGATCAACACTCCTGCCTAATATGGTGTCAGCTGCAAACTTACTGAGGGTGCACTCCATTCCCCCATCCAGATCATGGATAAAGATACGAAAGGGGACTGGCCCCACCACTGAGCTCTGGTGGACACCACTTGTGTCCAGCTATCAGTTGGATGTAACTCCATTCACCACCACTCTCTGGGCCTGGCCACCCAGGCAGTTCTTTACACAGTGAAGAATACATTTGTCCAAGCTAGGAGCAGCCAGTTTCTCCAGGAGAATGTTGAAGGCTTTACTAAAGCTGAGGTAGACAATGCCGACAGTCTTGCTCTAATCTGATAAATGGATCACCATGTCATAGAAGGAGAGTACCACAGTATACATGAAACCAAGAGTTATAAAAGTATTTTATGAAGTGCAAGATCCCAATGCTCTGCTTGAAAACAATGATGCAGTCTTCCTTCTGGATTATTATAATTTGTCCTTTCCAAGAAAATAATGTTTTTCTATAGACAAGCAGGACAATTCCATATAAATTAGCATGACCAGAGTCCCTGCTTAGGACTTGCTTAGGACTGGTTAATGCAGTTAATAAATAGAAATAATAAATCAATGAGAGCATCTCACCTTTCCAGTTAGGCTGTACTTTCTGTATTACAGAAGGTGTCTGTATGTCTCTGAGTCTTTCCATCACTGAATTATCTATATGGCCTTGGGGTCGAGCACAGAGAGCTACTTGAACAGAGATGTTGCTGGGAAGGAACACCTATAAGTGGATATGCTCTATTGTGTTGTGGTTTTAATTTTTTTTTCCCTGCTGCAGTCAGAGAAACAGGATTTTATAACTGTTTTTTAGAAATCATAGAATCATAAAGTATCCTGAGATAGAAGACACTCACAAGTATTGAGTTCAACTCCCTGTTTCAAATAAGAAAGACTGCTCTGATGCATACACCTGATGTACATTTCTCTCCCAGAGGGCAGAGCCCCAGGCACTGGCTAGCACTTGGCTAGCAAAGCAGCACTACTATGTAATTCCCACAACATGTTCAAAAGAGGTTGTCAGCTTTCCCTGTTACCTTCTCATTCCCATTTAATTTCTTTGAAACATTTCTTGTCCAAGATCAGTAACTGTGATCAAGCCCTTAGGTTAATTTCCTCACTGTTTTCTACCCAAGGAAACAGTGATAGTTATGTGGATAGTTTAGGTTTGGGGTCTTGGAGGGGAGGGATTTGTTTGTTCTTTAAAATTGGTTCAATATGTGGTGTGACTTTGGATAATATAATTTTTAAATTCATTTGTTTGTTAAAAAGACCCTAATTTCTGTGTCCCAGAAAAAAAATCATGAAATAAAGATCTTCCATTTGCAGGTATTTATTGCACCCTAATCTCCCTTGTTTTTCCTGACAATGCACTCAGTGTATCTTTATAACCCTCTTTCAAGTTATTCTGTAAGATGTTCCAGCCATGTTGTAATTTAAAAATTATAGGTCAGGGTACTGCCATTATCCCTAAGATTCCTAGTATATAATGAATCACACAGCCAAAGATTTATATTTTAGCAATCATGACTGGCACAACTCTTTCTAAAATTTCAGCTGTACATTTAATATGACTAATAGCCTCTGGTCCCCAAACTTGATATATTTCTTCCTTTACATGCAATTAAAGTTATATTTTCAGGCACAAGAGTTCAAAATTACTTCACCAGCAAGTGAGATCACTAAAGCTGGATAAAATAGAGATGACAAAATTGTACCAGGAGGAACCAGAGGGAATTAAACAGATTAAGGAAGTGGAACAAGACTGAGAACAAATTTGACCAAGTTTGATAATGACAGAAACCTTCTGCTTTTTTCATCCTACTCATCCTCTCTCATTTCTCTCATCCTTTTTTGCTAGAGCTTTGTTTTTGAGTAAAACAAACCATACACTTTTCATAGGTGTTGTTTGAGAAGCTCAGGATAGAATTTCACTTCAGACTAGTGATTTTAACATTTATAGAAGAGTAGGATTCAGGAAAAAAACCAAAAACACTGTGTCCTAACTTAAGATCTGAGTTCAGATCAGAGCCTGAAACTTAGAAACCAGCATAGTTTGAATGGGAACATCACAGTCAAGAGACCTTGAATTCAGGAAAGTTCTTGATCTAAACCTTTAATATGAGGAATGCAGGAATGGACAGTAAATGAGTACTTAAAAACTACAGGAAGCAGTACTATTCTAAGAGGACTAGTAGCTGGATCATGGTTCATTTTCATAAGAAATATGTACAGTATATTCATGAGTATCCTCAGTGGGGCTGATTCTAAGACAGAAGCACATGGTTGATACCTTCCCTTTTGGCAGATTTGTTTTCAAATTGGTATCAGTAATTTGGTTCCATGGAAAGAATAATGTCTAGGTAAATAATGGAGCTGAGACTGAGAGTGCTGAGTTTGGAGCCCTAGAACAACAGAATATTTCTGATGACTCTCAGCTGGATGGTGGTATTTTCCCACATAAGTGCTGTAAAGATACGTAAAAGAATTGCAGAGCCTTTCAAAGCTCTAAACAACTTGCTTTCTGCATGTCATTAAGGGTGCTGGGGATATCTACCATGCATCTGTTCACAGGTATGCACAGGCTTCCCTGAGAAAGCTTTATATCCTGTAGCCTGTGACTCTGTAGTCTTGAAGTCATAGCAGTGTGAACTTCATCTTCCAAGAGCCTGTCAGTCTTCTGCTGGGCCTGTGCTGCCTGCTATAACACCTGAACTGTTTTGGTACATGAGCTAGTTGAAGGATGCCCACATAAGATGCAATTC
The DNA here is from genome assembly GCF_024509145.1 of Vidua macroura. Taxonomy (NCBI): domain Eukaryota; kingdom Metazoa; phylum Chordata; class Aves; order Passeriformes; family Viduidae; genus Vidua; species Vidua macroura. The sequence goes on from NC_071571.1 coordinate 36,606,563, forward strand.
TATGCACCTGTATGGCAGTGAACATTCTTCACTTTGTAGCTGCAGTGCAAAACCCCCCATATGGGTACAGGGTAACATTCATAAGTAGATCTAAACCATCTGCCTACAAGTTTGCACTGTTTCTTTCCAGTGAACAGAAGCACTATCACATCTGCCTTGTGGGACTGCTTGTAGCTGCTCAATGGCTGCTCAGTTCATAAATCCATAAAACTGCTTATCCCAGTCCTTTCACAGAAGAGATGTAGAAACAGGGAGGAATGCTGGTGACATGTAGTCTGGATGTCTTGACTCTTACTTGCTCAGAACCACTGTGATTTCCTACGTTCTACAAGAACAACAGTTTTTTGAGTTTTGTAACAGAGCAGGTATATTTTGTTTCTATGTTTACAGCATCAAGAAGTTATGTTAAACATTGCTTATATTTTAAATATGGTCTGCTTGGAGGGAGACATATAAAAGAGTCAAGCAACTTCTTATTATTAGTGGAACCAGAAGAATATATTTTAAATGTCCAGTTCACTCAGAAACCCCTGCCGATGTCTAACAACAGCATGCATTAAAACCATGATGACTCCATACTGTATTTTCTGGTACAGCACTCAAATTATCAGAACTGTCATTAGGTGGGGGTTAGAGTGGACACAGTTCCAAGACAAACTGAGCATCCGAGTCCCTTTAAGTAGTTGTGGAAATTTCAGTCATGCAGTCAAGCCTTATATCTTTTGAGTCACTGACATATGTATTACTCACTTCACTGATCTGAAGAGGAAAAGACAAATAAAAACAAAACCAGCACCTCCAGTTGAGGAATTTCTTCAACAAGGAATTTTAAATGTGCACTCATTTGGCTGCAGCCTTATTGTAAGATGATTATACAGTGTATGAATGTTTATTGCCTGACTTTAAGATGCAGAATATAAGATTAACAATTATAAGGGGTTTTTTTCTGCAAATGCTGTATTTCTGCTATTGTGTTTGCAGAATATGGCTAGATAATAATTGATTCTGTGACAGGGATTGGCTAATTTGCCAACAGTATAGTATAAAACACATTTATACAGTCAATTACACCCAAGTGCATGGCCTATTTGCTTTATAATTTCATAAACTTGCCAGCAATTTAAATAAAAAAGTTCCATTAAATTATCATATCATGTGATAGAATGATATTGCCAAGTATATTAAACCATGTGTGTTCAGCCAGAATTAATTAAATAGTATTACTTTTTTCTTATTAACACATTGAACCTATCCTTCCTACTCAGTACTAGAAATAGAAGCCTATTAGTGAACAAAGTAAACTTAAGGGCAAAGTTTAAACATTTTCCTGAGGGTGCTTCATTAAAATTCCTCGTTCTTTTGTTTAAACATTTGCTTATGCTAAATGTACTTGTATTGTGAAAATATTTTATGTTCTTAGATATGAATACTGGAGAAGTTTAAAGGTAATACTTAATAATAATATTCAGTTATCCAGGTCAGATCTGATCTTACTTTTCTCATCCAACTTTGTTTTAAACTGCATTCCTTACTTATTCTTTGTCATGTTTTCATAGCTTTATGAGGTAAAAAGTAATATTAATGGTTCAGCATGACCATTATCCAAAATCTCATCTCCCCCTGCCAAACAGTGAAATAAATAAGAAATTCCTGTTTTGTATAACATATATTAACATGATGGCTCAGGAGAACTTCTTATTTGAAGAAGGTGACACGAACAGTGAGAATTAACATTTCCATATAATTTTAATACAAATTGACCTGCTGAGTTATAAACCAAAAATTTCTCAATAACCTGCTCTGTGTACATGCAAACATGCCTTCTCTCCCTCTCTCCCTGTCTCTCTCTGTCTCTCTCTTTCTCTCTCTCTCATATCAGGTGTTGTAATATCAGGCACTGTTTGAGATCTCTTGGTTTTAAAACACAGGGGATCCTTTTAGGGAAAGCTTTATCATCTTATTTTAAAAAAGACTTTTAGAAAACCCCAAATTTAAAAAGTGCAGCTTCGTAATTACTGGCATGTATTTAGTCTAATAAGATAGTGTGTTTGAAAGTGGATAAGCATATCTTTAACAGCAGTCTACCAGGAATCAGCAGAAATAATTACTGTCAAGATTTAATTATGTCAGACAAGAGTATCTGTCTTGAATAACAGTGTCGACAGTAGAAGCTGGCATTGCTGTATGTTCAAGCCAGCTCTCTGTATACTTCTGTTAAACAAAGTCTTAGCTATTCTGCTGTGACTCACTTCAAATTAATGTAATTGAACATATCGAAACAATGAAAAAATTATGGATGATAAAAAAAAAAGAGAGGAATATGAACAAAAAGAAACTTTTGAAAGAATTGGGGTTGGCCTTTCTCTTACATGCAAGACATTGATCAGAAACATCTCAGCATGTTAATGTGGGAGCAATGTGGTATGACTGAATAAAAGAGTTCAGAGGTTTATGTGTAAGAGCCTCTACCTTCTCTTAAGAGGAGCTTCAGAAATTATGCAAAATTATTTTGACTGTGATGTTATTGATTTTGTGATTTTTAAGGCAGGCTTTCATTAGAATGTCTCCAAACTGTGCAGAATACTATAGCTTGTGTTGCAGCCAAACCAAAATACAAAGTTTTTGATTAATCAAGCAAGTGGTGTTATTGAGCAAAGCAAATCTGTAATCTGAGTAAATATTACACAGTATTATTAAACAAGCTTAAAAAAGAAAGAAAAAAGAATTGTACTAGACTTAATTAAGGCTTCAAGTAAAGCTTGCTTTTATTGGCAATTTTTTGTTGCAACAAGAAAACTAAAAATTAAGAGGATGGTTGGCAGCAATATTGATATGCTAATGGATAAACATGCTAATTTAGAAAAAAACTAATCAGCAAAGACATTACTAATGGAAATGTACTGGAAAATGGCTAATGCTGTATGCAGACCTGGTATCTCCCAAATTAAGAAGAACTCATTTTGTGTTTATAATTGTAACTTGGAAGCTAAGCCTTGATCTTCTCTCTGCTTTGCTTTGGTTAATATTCAAAGATATTTCAGATGACCTGTCCTGGTACCATGACACCTGTTCAGCTTCTCTATAATTATGCTGCTGAAATTACATGTTCTATTTATTGAAAGGAGAGCTAAAAGTCTTACATTTTTTTACTATCTAATTTACCAGACACTTTCTCTAGATAAAGAGACCATTCAAATTAAAAACTATGTATGAGTCTGGTCTTCTGACTGAGGTGCTGCAGAACATCTCTGATTATCAGTATTAGATGTTCAGTGTCTCAAGAATTGAAAGATTAATGATTCATTTAGGCACTACCGCAGGACTTTTAGAACACTTAGTATTGGCTCTGCTTTTTTTACACCAATGTCAACGGCTTTACTTGCAGATGAGTTAAACTAGTTCTGAGTCTTTTCTCTCATTCCACTATCACTTGTATGCCTTTTCATCTTTTTTCCCCCCAAGATGGCTGTTTCAAATACTTTTTTAAAGGGTACACACTCTCTTTATAATTTTAGTCTGTATTTTGAGTTTACAACTGTAAAACAGGTTATTTTATCAACAGCTCATATTATCAAAAATTTCTGAGGTGTTTTTAAGCCTAATAACCTTTTCTGGTTGGAAACTGTCATTTACAGATATCAATTAAGGAATTAAATAATAAATATTTTTTTGAAACAGTTTTCAGAATTTTCCAGTGTGCTGGGGAGGTATGGAGGAAAAACTTCAGTGCTTAGAGTTGTATGGTCTGTGAGATTGAATTTGATTGAAGGTTGGAAATGGTTCAGTTTAGTGGGGAGGTGGAGTTTGAAGATCCAGGTAACATGAACTCAAGATCCAAGGGAACATTTGATTATGTATTTCTCAAACCACTTTGGACTGTTTTTATGCGGTTCTGATGTATTGTTCTTATATCCTATACATTTGAAAGAAACAGAAAAAGGATAAACTGTGATTAAGAGATAAAAGATAAGATGTTTCAAATGGCACAAATGTACATAAATTTATTCAGATTAATATCTTCTTTTAAAGCAAATTTATTTTGTTTTCAGAGTGTTGTTGTATGAAGATCATAGAGAACAGGTTCTTAAATCGAAAAACACTTAGCTTAAGGTGATATGGATGTATTGCATAGATATAATTTCAAATAAATTTAAATCAGTCAGTCTGCCTCATAACATAAAGCAAGATCAGAAGACCTATTGACAATAGAAAATTGCTCAAGTCTAATGTTTATAGAATACACTTAAGAAGATCTAAATCCCCAAGAATTTTGTAACTGAAAAGAATTCTAAAAGAATTTCATGTCCTAATAATTGCCAGGATTCCGTGTTTTATGTCCTGACAAATAAAAAATAAATTAATATTACTTCCCTGGCTCTGATTGACTGTAAAGTAAATTGCCATGATTTTATTTTTAAGGATAAGTGAAAATATCTATGAAATTAGTATTTTTGTCAGATTGGCACAAAAAAAACCTGAGTTCTACAAGACTATTTGAATGAGGGAGATTTACTCAATCCTTTATGATTACCCTAAAAACAGGAATAATTTAGCCCTAAGAACAAATGGGTCATTCACTTTGGAATCAGACATAGCAGTTGAACAGAGAAAGACAATTTTAGGACCATTTTAATTAGACAGTACTTGAGGCTAAATGTTGAAGTTTACATAGCTTAGACTATTAACTCAAAATAATAAATTATTATTGAGTGCAGAAAAATTCTTTCCCCCTACAGATCAAAGCATACAACATAACAAAAACATTCACTACTTCCTCAAAACTTGGAAATGTTACTTTTTTCCCACTTATTTATCAATTAAAATAAATAGGAGAAGAAATAAACATCAAGAAATTTATTTTCAATAAATAAATAAGTTACATCAAAAAAATCAAGAAAAGTAGGAAGAGTTATTGTTATTGCCAATAAATTTTTAAATGAAAAAATACTACCATTATGGTGAAATTAGAATGCCCTTGTATGATGCAATGAATATACTTAATCTTCTTCAGATGTATGATAGCACTCAGAATGGATCATCCTCCTGAGGTTACATGTTTCTAACTCACATGACTGAAACTTTATTGATAAATGCACTCACACACATATAATGTGTTAAATGTGTGGGATAAATTGCTCATTTCATATGTTGTGCTTATTACTTTCATCCCAAAATTGATTTAATTTGTTTCATTCAGGATATTCCAACAAAGATTTTTTTTAAACAGAAGATAAATCAAATTTGTGTCTGGCAGATAATTATCAGCAAATAATAAGTCAGAAGTCATAAGCTGATGCTGGGCCCTGGAGAAGCAACATTAAGTGCATTTGGAGATTGTAATCTGAAATATCTTTATTGTCCTAGGAACTAAAGACACCTTAGCAGCTGGAGTAAATTAGGTGGACTCCTGAAGGCCAATTTCTGGTTTCATCCAGAAAAAATCTGAATCATAAGAGCTCAGGCTATTTCATGGCTCAAAAAAAAATACAGACTGGAAAAAAAACTATACTGCCCTGTTTTTGGCTGGGCCAGGGTAGCTAGCTGGTATAGTGCTGTGTTTTAGATTTACTATAAGAATAATGTTGATAATGCATTGATGTTTAGTTTTAGCTAACTAGTGCTTAGTATAAGTCAAGGACCTTGTGGTTTTCTGTGTTTTCCCAGTGTGGAGGTGAACAAGAAGCCAGGACAGGTAACACAAACTGGCCAAATGTATAGTCAGTGCCATAAATGTCATGTCCAGTATATAAACTGGGGCGTGTTGGACGAAAGGCAGAGATTACTGCTCAGACACGGGCTGGGTATCCATCAGCAGGGGATGAGTAATTGTAGTGAACATCAATTGTCGGTCTTAGATTTTCTTCTTCTCTCTCCTTTTTGTTATTACTATTATAACTGATATTATTGGTATCATTATATATATTATATATTTATAATAATATAATATAATATATATTATATTATATATTATATTTTGTTTCAATTATCAAACTCTTAGGTTAGATATTAGGAAGAAATAATTTACTGTGAGGATGTTGAGGCAATGGAACAGTTTTTCCAGACAAGTTTTGAAAGCTGCACCACAGGAAGGCCAGGCTGGATGTGGCTTTTAGCAACCTGATCTAGTGGAAGATGCCCCAGTGTCCATGGCAGAAGGGTTTGAACTAGGTGATATTTAAGGTTCCTTCCAATCCAAACCATTCTATGATTCTATGAAATTATCAAAATGTTCATTACTTAGTGTTGCTTCTTCCTATAGAAATATAAGGGTCACTCTCTTTGCAACAGGTTCATGGACCCCATGATCTATTGTGGACCCTTTCAGACTTATTTTTTATTTCTAATGAAATACCTTCTTGTCTTCATCTCATTCTTTCTTAGAAATAGAATAATATTGCACTGAATAATGAGTTACATTCTGCCATTTAAAATGATATTAAGTATAGTTGTCGCTCCCCAAAATTGTAATTCTATAGGTACTTAAACAAAAGAAATACTCTAGACCTTTTTGAGGGGTAATTTTTCAGGAAGGTGACACATACATTACTGAAGCATGAGAAATACAAATAGCTTTAAGATATTTATGCTTTTTACAGGCATTCTAACCTTTTTAGAAAATGGCTATAATTTGAAGATATAATGTGAAGGGAGTGTTCTTAATGTTACATTAATTACAAGGGCTCGCTTTCATTCCCTCTTTGCAGACATTTTTGTATTTTTATATGAAAAGATGCATATAATATTGTGGCAATAATGAGCTTAATGTAACTAGAAGCTATCAGTTAAGATTGTATCAAAATTTCAAATACAAATAGCACCAGCTATTGTATGCCTGAATGTCTCTCTTCATAGCTCACATACTGAAAACTTTTTCCTTGCCACTAAGTGGCACTGTATTATTGTTAGTTGATTGTTTATATGATATTAAAAAACCTTTGGGCCAAATTTACTCTTGATACAGCCTTATTAAGTCAATGGAATACATATTAATTGAATTTGGTCCACAGTTTTAACGGCACCTAATTCTAAATAATTGCTGTACATTTCCATCGTGGAGGCCCAGAAGAAAAATAAAAACCAGTTTGTGTTTAATCTTGAAAAGAGCTGACCCTTTCATTTGGTGTTTAACTGTTTCATTATATTTTTTTTTCTACTGAATTAGCCCTAGTTAAAAAGGATCATCTTATCTATTTCAGTAGAATTGTCAGTAAATTTTGATTTAAAAATGGATGAGCTCTGTGATCTTTGCCTTAACCCTTAATTTTCATCAATAACATATTTATTGAAAAATATGTGAGTCTGCTATTGAAAATTGTGTTATACTCTCACAAGATATGTGAAGAACAAAATCTAAAGAAGATTAGGTTTTTTGGATGTCACAATTTACTCTTTTTTTTTTCTTTACAGTGATAGAAAAGTAAATAGGCTCATGAGAATTTTCAAAACACTGCTTACAGTCTCTTTTTTCTTTGTCTTATCAGTCTGCAGAAAACATAGAAATGTGTTGAAGACTTGAGACACCATAAACTTTTAAGCAAAACTGCTTGCAGCTTTGGCATAAGACAATCCTTTCCCTCTTAATATACATTTAAATTGTTACTTGCTTAGATAGTAAAAGAAAATGACAGCTATTTTCCTGAATTGTTAGTAAAGAGGTAGTTTATTAAATCCTTTATATATGAACTGAGAGACTTATTTGAGAACAAAAGGCTATGTTCACATCCAAGAATACCTGTCTCATTGGCTTCATACAGACCAAGTAAGGTGTGCATGAGAATGGAACATGGCACAGGATCTCCAGTAGCAGAAAGTATACCTGCATGAGAAAACATTACCTTTGGAGGACAGACTCCATAGAGCTATATGGGTCTGGCAAATATTTCCCTTCCAGTTTTCTACTAGACACCCACATTGTTTATTCTTTCCACAATAGGAGTACAAGTATTTCTTTTAGGTCCTAGCACTGCCTTATCAATGTGTGTAGGATATTCAGAGTCAGGGTTTTTTTCTGATTAGGGATGTCATTTATAAAATGGGAGAGATAATACTTTCTTCACAGTGTTGGTTTTGTTAAAAAAAGAAGTACTTTTTTTTCCTTTATCTAATACTAATCCTTTTTTAAGGTTTACCAAATTACTGAGAAACCAAAATTACAGAAACCATATGAGGATGGCAAGGTGACACCTAATCTTTTATTGGGATAGTTAGCTAAAGGATGGGAGGTTTGGGGCATACCAATATAATCTCAATTCTACACAATCTTTTGGGATATTAGAAGCAGAATCAATGATGATTAAAACTGTCTTGCAATGTGCATGGAAGACTTTGAAATCTGTCTTACATTGAGTGACCAAACTAGGAACTAGCGGGACCTTTCAAATGTTGTTTCTTTATTTTGTTTTTAAGCTGGTACTTGACAGGGTGACAGTAGAATATCTTATAACTACTTCCCTTTTAGTAATACAGTCTGTTCATATCTATTCTGATTTAGCTACCAGTATTTACCAGAATAAACGAATATTCAGACATCTTGGGAAAAAGCAATGTCTTGGAGAACTAGTCTATTTTCTTCCCAATTTCTAACAAAAACTTGGAAACTGTAAATACAAATTAATGTGAACTATTGTAAATATTAAGAAAATTTTCTGAAAGGGATGCTTAAAGAAATGTTTTAAAAACAGCTTAAGTTTGGAGCAGCTGACTTGGCTCTTACAGTTCCTATCTCCAGCAGAACATTTGCAAAATATCTGTTGGTCTAGTATGTGCCTACTGTATGTGGATTCTAGCTGGACCCACATGAATAAACTAACTTTGGAACTGGAATTGTGCACAGACTGTGAGAGTCAACACTGCAAGTCTTAGCATTGTTGACGACATACTGCAGAGAGACTTGGTCTGGTTTATCCAGTAAAATTTTTACCATCTCTGTACTGATACCCATTTTAATATCCCTCTTGACAGTGCTTTCTGCATGAATAGCCTCCTGTTTTGTGATGCAGTAACCTGGAGATACATCCTTAGTTATCCAGGCTGAACCTGGAAGAGCAATAAATTCCATCATGTTTCCTAAGTTTACTTACTGGAATGCTTCATGCATGAAGTATCATTGTGCTATTTCTCTTGCTCAGTACTTTTTTCATTAGTCTGAGCTACTGCAATCTTATTTCTGCAGAGCACTTATGTACTAGGTATCACTACCTTGGAGCCCTGACAATGAAATCACTGCAGTTTAAGGCCATTAATAAGGTCAGTCTAGCAACTTTAAAGAACTGATCTGTTAGTTCTTTGCTGACATCTCTTTTCATGAACCAATTGCCATTTAAAGATCCCATCTGACATTTTTCAGTTGATAACCATTATGCCATTGTGATGGGTCCTATGAGAATGTTCTGTAACCACTCTATTTATTATTTTTTTCCCTTCCCCCTTGTTAAAAACAAAAGGCCTTCAGGTTCATCATTTTATAGTTGTAAATGTTGAGGAGAAACGAAATATTATTTTTGTACAGACCATGAATGTACTTTTTTCCTAGTGCTTCTCTTTCCCATCAGGGGAAAAAAAAGTCCCCTCATCTATAGCTTGTTATAAGATATTTTATTTGTTTTGAATCTATTGACTGGTATGCAGAGTGTTTCTAAATAGGGAATAGGATGTAAGGACTTTTGGATTTAGTATAGTCAACACTTTCATACAGGTTACATAGAGATGTTTTATATGAAGCAAAATTTAATCCAGGCTATTAAATATGTCCTTTTATAAATCATCCATAAAAATACAAATAAAATAATTTTCATGCATACTTGCATAAAACAATATCATGTCCTGAATTTAGTATTTAGTAAAAAGCTCATCTCATTTGCAGTAGAACTCTTTTTCTCTGCCATCTTCCAGGAATAAGAACTAAAAAGTGAATAATGTCTAAAGTACTTGGCTCATAGCATGTAACAGTAGTAACAATAGTTACTAAAGAAACAAAGTGTACATTCTCCAATTTATCCAAGAGTTAATCTTTCAGCTCTTTGCCGTCTGATAAGTGTCTCTAACTCCATCTGAACTATCTGGGAACTTACGAGCACAGTTTTGCAGGTAGATGGAAGTCCTGAATGTGAGAATACCACAACTGGGCAAAAAGAAATCTACTGCAAGGTCAGCTGGTGAAAGGGTACAAACATACAAACTCTGATTAATGCAAGATAGAGCATGTCAGTGAGAAGAAGATGCTTATGTTTAACCTGTAGTTTGAGATGTTTCTAAAAAAGGAGCCTTAACCAAGCATTAGCTTCATGTTGCAGATAGAAAGGATAATACAAAATGTGACTTGACTTTGTTTAGTGGTAAAGGGGAAGATGGCACAGCACCTTATCTGGAACGTCAGAGCTAACCCATCTCTGCCCCACCGCTCATCCCACATTGCATTCTATATGTGATGCCTCTGTTGACTGCACGCTATGGGCACTATCTCCCATCTGCGGTAGAACATGCATTTATCCTACCCTTCATATGTGGTAACGAGAGATTTGTAGAGGATTCAGTACTTATTTTCTGAGACTATACATCTCAGAGTGCTGAATCCTGGTTCACACCAAGTTTGTGAAGAGGCTTGGAGCCTTACCCATGATTTACGAAGACTGCAGCCTACGCACACCTACAACTTACCCACACTTAGAGAGATCATAGAAATCTGAGTAGATGGCACAGTAACCTAAATATGTAGCACCTGGGGTTTTGCACGTTTTCTCAGGGACTTTTAACTCTGCTTCTGTAGATCTTTGTTGCTGTTCTACACATTGTCTGACCAACACGTGCATAAAACTGTGAGATGTGCATCAAGACCAGTATCTCACACACACAACTCCATAACTAGCAATGACCTACATAAATCCTCACATAAGTTGCTTTAAATTACATGTGTCAAGCTGCAGGTGTTTCTGCACTAGTAAATATAGGGCTTTTTTTCAACAAAACTTTTGGTTTTCCTGATTCTTTCAGTTTAGAAAGCTTGATGTAAAGTTTCTCTATGATTTTGCAGAAATTAATGTTTTGTAGTCTACTATTTTTTATGGAAGTTGAGAAAGTACCACTTGCTGATGTTGTTGTGGCATGCCTTAATTGTTTTAAAACAAAATTGAGGGCTGATAATTGCAGCCAAAAAAGATTTTTTAGTACTACCTCTCTGCCCTAAGCCAGGACACTCATAACAATTTAAAGTACAGAGATGAGAAGTTCAGTGCTGGAGTTTCTGTGAAAATAGCTCTAGATCATAGCTCAAAGTGGTTTTTGAATCTCATTTTTAAAAATAATTTCTTTTATATAGTTAGTTGTTAAAATGATACGCATTTTATTAAATAAATGGAACATAAACCCCTCTGTTTTCAGAAGTGCTCTTTAGTGCCTGTGCAAATGTTGACACCAGGCCTTTGACTTGCATAGCCTGAGTGGGCAAACTAGGCAATAGATTATGAAAAGACCTAAAGAATTTCAAAAACACCTTTCTAAGGGCAATTTTTTTTATTTAAACCTGTCTCACCACACTCACTCTCAGGCAATGTGGGTGTTCTGTCATTTGAACTTGTCTGAGAGTCTAAAAGGCAAAGATTAAAAAATAATTGTTCAACAGAACCCTCATTTAAAATTTTGCAGAGGCTTATATCTAGGAAATAAAGGTAGGAATGACCAAAATGAACTCCACCCATTGATGGACTTGAAAATATTTCTGCTAGTATTCTTTCAGTTGTGCTGATTAAAAGTAAAAATTCAGCATATTTCAGTTTTGTTCCCTGAGTCTGATCTTGAATACAAATGAATTCTCGTGGTGTAATGAGGTTCACATTATAACATTGATTTTTATCATGGGCTTTAGTGGAGCTGGAAGCAAGAGTACAGTTGTCTTGAGTCAGATAATAACCAAAGAGCTTAAAAGTGAATGCGTATGTTATTTCAAAAGAACATTTCCAGGCATGAATTTTCAGTTTCCTGCTAAACAAACAGAAAACTAACAGCTTGGACCTGGTCCTCCCCTTTTAAAATCAGTGGGAGTTTGGGCCCTAGAGTCTATTTTAGCAGTTTATATTATTTGAAATTAAATATGACAGACAGTAAAATTATCCTTCCTGATTGAATGCTCATTAAAAAAAATTCTTTCAAGGAAAGGGAGAAATGAGAAGGGAACAGGAATTTCTGTACTTGTTGTGCACTGTGCACTGAAGTGGTTTTTTTTTTTTTTTTTTTGTTTGTTTTTTTTTTTTTTTTTTTTTTGTTTTTTTTATTTAAAGCTCTTTCTTGTTTAGAGGTCAAAATTGTCACTTTATCATTGCCTTGTATATCAAGCAGGAGACCCTTAGACATCTGTCTTCTGATGGACCCTGAGCACAGCAGGAGACATATAGAGCTGTAAATTTGAATGTTCTCCATGAAAAATTTCACTTGTCCTAGTACTTCATCTCCTCTTTCTACCAAAATATTGCATTTTCTCTTCCAATAAAGATGTTTTATAATGGCAATAAGGGGCTGTAACTCTAGAAGGTGGTATTGCTCATATTTTCTTTGTGCCATGCAGCTCCCACTGCATTATGATAGCATATGTTACCTCTCTGTCATGAGTTATTGCCTAAGTGCAGCACATTTTTTATCTATATTTAGAAAACAACCTTCTTCTCTCACAAAAAACCCATGAGCAATGCTAGGCTGGCCATATTGCATAATGGTTTCTATGCTAAGCAAAATAATTGTATGTGGCACTTCCTACTTGGGTTTTGCTTCCTAAATCCTTAATTGGCAAATATACTTCTTAAGTTCTATAGGCATTTGAGGCATTTTGCCATGCTGTGTTGAAATAACTATTCAGGCTGTCTTTGTACATGTGAGATCTATAATAAGAAAATTTATTTTCAGTCCATGAGAAAAACAGCTGAGGTCAAATAATACCAGTTCCAGAAAAAATAGAAACATTAATTTCCAGTCACCAACTCCTCCACTCTTTCACAAATACTGAAAAGGAAACTATCAAAATGGCTTGTCTTTGATATTTTTGGAGCAGTTTTTGTAATCCCACTGTAAAGAAGTTGAAGAAAATAGGTAAGGACATAGCATTGATTTGCAGCAGTAAAAGTCCTACAAATTCTGAATTTGTGCTTTGTGTTGAATACAATACCAAAACTGGCAAACTGTATGTAGAGTATTTTGTATTTTCTAAATATAAGGACTCTGCACAGACAACATATGTGTGATTAAGTATTATCAGATTACTACTTGAGAAGACTGTAGTGACTTAGAGACTTTTTCTTTTTTCTTAATTTCTAATTAATGTGGAGTATAATATTTAAAATTTGCTTATAGACAAACTTTTAAAAAAAACCCCATTGCAATCTCAGTATTACAGGATGTAGAAGCTGAATTATTGCCTAAAGGTAATACTTTTGAAATGATACTTTAATCTCTTCCAAGGCCAAGGTTCTTACTTGAGTGTTTCTTGGAGGCAGTCATTGCACCCTGACTGTGGCTTTAGAAAGTCCTTCCATGTGGTATTTTAATTTTTTTTGCCTTCTACAGAATTATAAGTAAATAACTCAAAGCATCAAGCTCTTAAGTTCCTTACAATAGCAAATATCTTATTGTATCATACATGCACACGTTATCCTGAGCTACTGTTGACTGAGATTACTGAATCTCCACATGAAACTAAACACACTGGCTGTGAGTCAAACTGTGTTGATGCAAACCTGCACTGAGGCACAAGCTTTAGATAAGCTTCAGAGAGTGAAGACAGGGAGAAATCTTCTACCCATTCCATCCTGAATGAGGATCCTTGCTCATATGTCTACCTGGAATATAAATTTAACAGCTTCACTATCCATGGCCATACTTTTTGTCCTCTCTGCACATATATCTGTCCTTACAGTTTGTGTCAGAACTGCAACTTTGTGAGGTTCTCCGAGTAGAGATTTTTTAAAAAGTAATTTCGAAGCTGAAAAATTTCACAAGTCATTTAAATTAAAAGCAAGAAATACAATATACTTCAGGCAGTATTAATTAATTTCAGAGATCTAGAAGCAGAGCAAGAATTTTTACAATTGGCAAGTAAGGAAAAGGTGTTCCTATCTCAACAGTGGGAATCAATTGTAAATCATGAAGAACAAAGCAGTAACTTTTTTAACATCACTCTGTAAAGGTTGACTGGTCAAACACAAGACAAAAGTGAAAGCAGGGCTGGACATGATGCTGTGGTAATTAAAGAGTTTATGGAGAGATCAGCTTTTAATTCAAGTCCTGACAATATGTCACTGTTAAAAGATAAATAATAACAAAAATTATGTGAACTGGCTTGAATTTAGTAATACACTTAGTTATTAAGTAGTATTGATTTGTTATTGGTGTATAAGATTAACCAACATTTTACTTTTTTACTGAAACCAAATATTTTTAGTTATGTTCCTAGTAGTATTATATATACAGTCCCCACTTTTTGTATACGTATCATTGACTTCAGTAGTTTTCTTGGAGAAAAAAATTGTTTAGAATTTAATAACCACAGATAATCTTTCTGCCTCTACTGGAGAGGCCTTGAAAATCTGACTGTTTATAGACTGAATAGACATGACTCCATTCACGTTTTCAGAGGTCATTTGTAAATATATTTGTAAATATGTGCAAGTATAAAAGGCATTATTAAGAAAAAAAATCTCAGTTCTAAGCAGCAGTTTTTTCCATGACCATTAATTGTGATTAATGGAGTTTTTTAGCTATTTAAGAAAACTGAAAACCATTTAAATTGCTACAGTCTTTTTTATGTTCATCCCCTTCCTTTTACTTAGTAGCAGTTTTATGATTAAAGAATTCTATTTCCATCCTAGCAGAAATGGCTTACGATTATATTCTTGTATTTCTAGGTAGGTTTCCAAGACATATGATAACTTTAAAACTTGATACAGAGACAAATATATTCTTTTTGGTTTGAAGTGATGAAGCTCATAAATTTATGTAAAGTGTAATAAAAAGGAAAAGTTGTTGCCATTATCATTAAAAGTAGATTTACCAGATTGAGCTGAACCAATTGCTTTTGACAGCCCAGAGGATATTTATATTTTCAGTGAACTTTTTATATCAATTTTTCATCACTAAACTATTTACTCTTGCTGGTTTAGCTAGATTTTGACTCCCTTGATTGTTCATATGGGAAGTAGATGATGACGTTATATTTGATTTTCATTACTCCTGTGAGTGTATACAGTTTGAGATGCTTAGTGTGATGCATTCTATTCTTATCATATTACTTTAATTCCCTCTTATCCCTAAGTTTGTATTTTTATATTTTTATTAAAAGGAAAAACTTCCAAATAAGAAAATAAATCATTAAAATTTTGACACAAATATGAAAAAAGGGAGTCTTAGCTATTAGAAGATGCACCTTTTGTCCTAATGAAAGATATTGTCTTGATCCAACACACAATCAGTACTCCAAGTTTGTAATAACTGAAATGAAGTTCCTTTGCTAGCCAACCAGACATCCAGAGTGAGACACTTAAAAGTGGATGCATATGCTAAACAGAAACTGAGCATACTGTAATTCATTTTAAGCAGAGATTTTATAGACCTTTTTAACAAATTCTATTTGGCTATATTCCATTTACTGTTCCATTTATTTTCCCCAAAGCTGTTTCTCACACAGAGGAGTCAGGGAAAGATATACATATATATATATATATATGTATGTACATACCAAAAATACTTCAAAAGTCATTCAATCAAAAGCTATAATAGTATCTGTGATTTTAAATGACCAGTGCAGCTTATTCGAAGATAAACTTCAAAGGCAATCCAACCAGAAGAGCTGTATGACAACACCCAAAACTCTTCTGCTAGCCCTGCTGTGGGAAAAGAATATTTTTTCATAACTATTTTACAGGTAATTATACTCATTATCAGTTCTATCTTCAAAAGAGATCACTGTTGACCAATGACTTGTGATTAAAAAAAAATTAAATGAAAGAAAAGCCAGAGCCCCTGAGAGAAAGATGTCTTCTGAGTTCAGATAGGACTTTCAACATTCAAAGAAAATTTGGATTTATTGGTTCAGACCCAGGGAAACAACGTAGCAATCTGAAATACAAGTATTTTTTTCTGGAGGAATTTAGTGGAAATTGCGTGAAGAATACCGTTGGAGAAGGTTTCAGCTGGCATTTAGAGACATTTTCATACTACCCTAGCTAGAGAAAGATTGAGTCCTTGCTGATAGCCCTGATAAGATTATGAGAGGTGGATAGCAGGTGTTGTCTAGAAGAGACAAAACATATTTCTCAAGAGCAAACTCTTGCAGTCATTCTATTATTTGTTAACTTGAATACACAGAACAATCTATCCATGCCACACATGCTATGAGCAGTTGCAATTTCTTTGGAACTCATAATCTATGTTAAAGGAGAAGCTATTCTATAATATTTAATGTAGGATGTCATCAGTGAAGACAGCTCAGATACACATACAGAAGGAATAACCTTTTATATACATCTGTGGTGACTGAGCAAAACACCATGATTGTAGGAAACAGACATATGTGGATAACACCTTTTAGTGTGATACTTGTGACACTCATCTTCTGGGGGAGAATGAGGGAGATGAAAATCTGTTTTTAAGGCACTGGAAAGTCTGTGGAACATAGATGAAGGACTGAGCATAATACCTGAATGAAATAGCAGTGCTTGGTGCAAAAGCTCTATCAACATACAGGAGAAAAATCCATATAAGACAATATTTATAGCCTGTAGGAGCAAACAAGAGTAAAAATTTTGGCAAGATAAATGTTTCATGCTTCAAGGAATGATATCCAGTGTGAGGGATAGGAGAAGGATTATTTAGCCAGGAACAGATGTAAGGTTCAGTACAGGAAGTAAAGAAAATTAACTCCTAATCTTTTATTCTTTATGTCATGCTTATGATGTTCTCATTCCTGATTTTCAAACATATGGACTATACATTACAGTCCCTAAAAGCATGACTCTGGTATTTCTTGAGGGGACTGAAACCTTCCTTCTGCTGTGTCAATAAGAAAGAATTTATGAGAAAATGATACTGCCTGCTAACAAAATTAATCCAATCCCTTCAGGACAGAGTAGGACTGAAGCAATCCTTTACAATAATCCAAGGTCTTTGAAATACTACTGGACAATATGAAGTCCAATAAAATAAGAAAATAATTTCAGATCTACGGACTGGACACGTGGAGGATCAATCCACACGGCTTTTAAGAACATACCTGTTTCTGTACTGGGGTCAATCATCCTACAATAACAAAATGTGTACATTCAGAAAGGAAGTCTGATGGGCTGAGTGTCCTCTACCTCTTTACAAAAGGAAAAAAATGGTAATAGAAGAAAGCAAAATCCTCTTTACTTAATGTGGACCTCTGTCTCTGGTGTGCAAGTCCTTCGTGTCCAAAGATAATTAGCACTTTATAATGCTAATTATTATAATTATGTCTGAGAAAAAAATCATTAAGGGGTAGGGCTGTTCAATGATTTTCAATTGCCCCCTCTATTAAAAAATAAGGTCATTGTTTGATTAGCTAGTTTCAGAAGCTAGAAGATGGAAACTGTGTTACAGAAAATCCTTTGGTTGTTTATTTTCTCATCTAAGATATTTGGTAAATACTTTAATAAGAAAAAAATAAAATAATGACATAAATTATGGCTGTCATAAAATTACCTCAAAATTTCTGGCTACATGGTACCAATATATATAACAAATTTTTTTATAAATTTTTGGCATAAGAATGTGAAACCAGAACTAAAAGTAGCTAAGAGAAGTCACCTTGTAACTTCTTCTGTCACATATTTATTGGAAACAATGAGGGTAGCAGCTGACAATTGAAAAGCATATGTTGTAGAACATTAATAGGAAATTTACTTTTGAACCAAAAGTAAAAAATTCAAACTGGAACATTTTACTGGGAGTGAAAACAACAAAATGAATAGAAATTCTCTGGTTTCCCCCCCCCCTCAGTCAGCTTAAAATTTGTACAAGTATAGTTTAACTGCCGAAAACTATACGTTTCAAATTGTATTTTTAGATGTACCTTCAAAGCACCCTAGAATTAACATTATAACCAATAATTAAACTGTGAGTGATGTCAAGTGTTATGTTTGTTCCTGAACATAGTGAATTCATTTCACTGCAGACCTAGAAAGATAGAGTGTTCATTTGACTTAGTTTTGTTGCTGAGCAGGGAGTCAAGCTGGGGACTATTTTCCCAGCAATATATAGAGATATGAGAGAAGGAAAATGGTGATTCTGAGTAGGCTGTACTGCAAATCGAGCAAAAGATATGTTGATTTAAAAATATTTAATAGATGGCTTCTAGAAGGCAATGTACCTTAGCTGTCAATTCAGAAAGTGAAATTATTTATGATACCTTTACAACACTGTCTATTCGGGTAGACATAGGGGCTAAAAGGAAGTGTATTTCATTATTTTTCCAAATTAGGATTATGGAATTGAACTAAAATTAGAAAATTACACTAAAATCTAGCTTCTGCTGCTGATGAACCATGTTCTCTGATTTGGGCTCATATATATGTTGTCTTAAGTATTTGAGGGTAGAGAAGATATGACTTCTGACATATGCCTTAACTAATATTTTGTGAAAAAAAGTAGTTTAATCATTTATATTCCATATATCATAAAAAAAAAGGCTGATAATTTTGCCACATAAAACTGTGGTATGGAAGCTCAAAAACACATTGATGGAATTCTTCAACATTTAGAGACCACTTTTGCAGATTTGTTTTAATGTGGAACCTAAGCTGAATTAAAATGCTTTTGCACTTTGGATCAGACACTTCCCTACAACTCTAGAGACAGCCTAGATTCAAAAAAGAAAAAAAATTAAAAAGTAAGTTATTCAGAAGGAAAATATTTCCCTCCCAAGGTTGTGAAGAAGAAAGATCCTCACTGATGTCTCCAGATGGAAATTAGCCCTTCACATATAATTTGACATATTAAAAGGAAAAGCATCCCAGGAGAAAGCAAGATATTTGTTGCATAGATTGAACTCTTTAAAAGGGAAAAGCTTGAATGAATTTTGAGATGGCCACTTCACATTTTCAGAAGATGGGTACTGACAAAAAAAGAAATGTAATGAAGAAACCCCACTAATATAAAAACCAATAATCTGTTAATGCAGACTTTTTTCTTTTATGTAATGACAAAATATGATCCACTGCACATGTGTGATATTTCTAAAAGAGAAGAAGAAAGAAAACAAAACAACACTGGAAAACACTGGCTTAATTATTTCAGACAACAGTTTAGGCAAAGTAAATATCAAGTTAATGTATGATAAAACTTCTCCTCCCTCTCAGAATTTCCATTATTATGACTTCAGGAAACCATCAGAAATTCTATGTTGAAATTCATTTTAGTAAAGCACTCAAGCCTGTTCTTAATTTTGAAAGCAAATGAAAGTAACAGAATTACTTGCATGCTTAAAGTTAAGCAGACTCACAAGTACTTGTTCCCACCAGAGCAGCATCCTTTCATCCCTAATGAAATCAAAAGATTCTCTTATGCCTAAAATTAAGATGCTATACCTTTTGTTAGTATCCTGTGGATACTGAGGTCAAAAGCTGATCTGAATAAACAAGGCAGTCAGGCATCCCAAATTGCCTAGAGCTAACACTGATTCTAGGGTACCTCAATTTAAACACCAGTAGAATGTATAAGTAAGTATATTTTGTGACTTAGCTCTTTTCTTCTTGTTCTTGGCACTTCTCATATGTCTTTGACAGTGACTTTTTTTCACAATGCGCTACTCTACAGAAAGAGAATAAGACCTCAGACCAACCACTCTAGTCATATATGATATCAGTTGCCATCACAAAGATATTTGACAGGCACCAGCTTAAAGCCACAAATTTTTATCATTTAAGCAACCTCGGTTCACCTAGCTTATCCATGTTGAATACCTAAATAACTATGAAAAGGCTGTGTTGAATAGGTCTTGGAGCAATTTGGTCAAGTGGAAGATGTCCTGCCCATGGCAGTGGGCATGGAACTGGGTGATCTTTAAGATCCCTTCCAACCCAAGCCATTCTGTGATTCTACGATTCTATGATTCAATTCTATGATTCTACAATTCAATTCTATGATTCTACGATTCTATGATGACTTTCATTCTTTGCATCAGAGAAGGAAGGTGGGCAAGACTGATTCCTTTCAGTTAAATTATAGCCATGACAGAGACAAATCTCAGCGTTAAAGAGTGATTCATGGACCACTGGTATTGATGAGATCATGGTGGGTAAGCCTGTGCCAATATTCAGATTTATTGTGAGCGTTTTACGTTAATGGTTCAGCTAAAAAGTTGATGATAATATTACTTGCTTGCTTGTGAAGAACTGAAAGGGATTTCTAGATCCAAAGAGCCTAAGGAATATAGTTTGTTCCACTACAGACAGATTTTAGCATGCAATCACAGAATCACAGAATGGTTGAAATTGGCAGGCATCTCTGGAGGTCATCATCCAACACCCCACTCCAGGTGGGTCACATAGAGCCAGTTACCCAGGAACATGTGCAGATGGAGTTTTTAATAAATCTTCAAGGAAGGAGACTCCACAACCTCTCTGAAAACTTGTTGCAGAGTTCAGTCACCCTCACAGTAAAAAAATTCTTCCTTATGTTTATGGAGCCTCTTGTGCTGACACTGAACATTGTAGATTTGTCCTGTGTGCATGGTCCCTTCAGGTATTTACATACATTTGTAAGATGCCCCATTAGCCTCCTCTTCACAGAGGTAAGAACTTCTAATAAAGGCAGATGGCAGTTAGACTGTAAAATATTGTTCATTAATTTATTTTTTCCTTTGCTTCATATAGTGATTCTGCTATTGCAGGCTGGGTGCCAATAATTTGGGATGGTGAGACATGGGACTAATACAAAATGTGTTCAGTTTATAGTTGGGCTAAAATAGAAGCAAAGTTGAAAACAAGCAAAGTTTAAGTCAGCCAGATTCAACTTTATAAACTTCCTTGCTCTAGTTTAGAAATATTACTTGTGATGAAGCAAATCTGTTGGTTCTGGTGGGTGTAGAGCCCCCAGTGCAAGCTGTGAGATCTCTAGCCTAAAGAATCAATAAATCTTCTAATTGTGTCATGCCACGTCTGTGATTTAGACTGCAATATAGTCTGTGATTTGTTTAATAAACTTGCAAGCTTAAATACCATGCTTTTGTGGGATGCTCCCCTGGGATTCATCCTTAAGGGTGTCCAAATGTATCTCCTCTTCCAGTGACCTACGTAGGAAGTGACATGAGACATGTGGTGGTTTAATTAGCAAAATGTTGGCATCAGATTAATAAAGAAGAGAATATCCTTTTCTAGAGTTTCTGTTTCATATAAATATCTCTCAGAGAGCTCTGGTTCCATATGGCAATTAGAAGTACTTGTTAACAGTTGTTTAGGTATACGAATAATGAAGGTGAATTTTCTCCAAGACTGAAAGAAATAAGGATGGACAGATTTGTTTAGATGGAATCCAAACTCATCAATCCACAGATAAGTACTTATCGATTTTTTAAAAGTCAAACTTATATTGTCAGCTTCTAATATTCTCATTTCTGGGTAAGTTTTTAAAATTATAATTATTATTTTTAATTACTTTTTATTTATTTTCACACTGCTAAGTCTTACTTGGAAATAAGAATCATTATTTCATGAGAAAAATCAGCATCTCAAAGAAGCACTCATATAGGAATTGGAAATTTGATTATCTGCATAAGTTGAGTATAGTTCGTAAATCTAGTGAAACACTGGGTACTGGATTTAAAAAAGCAAACCCACAAACAATAACTATAATTCATTTATTCAGTCGAATTACCTCCTAACTTTTGAACATCCATCAGAAGACAAAAAGAAATTTTGAATTTACATATATTCAAAGATTCTTTCAGTCTTATTGTTTGAGAGGTTAATTGCAAAAGTCTGCATTTCACCCAAAATATCCAATATTTTATTGATGACAACAGAAGTCATAGAATAGCAAGATTGCACATTTGTGCAAACTAGAACTGCAAGAGGAAAATTCTTTAGGGAAACTTCAGTGAAGAAAAAATCTTGAATTAAGACTGCTAATGTGTAATTTTAAAATTTTCCTCCTTGTTTGGAAAAAAAATATGTCTTCAGCTTTCTTGGGTCTAGGAATGCACTGTCATGTTTTGTATATAATTGACACTAAGATTGCTAAGATAAAGGAAAATGGAGGTAAAACTATGATGAATCTTTTTTATTTTTTATTAGCCCAAAAGTAGAGTTTGGGAGTATCACAATCCTCACTGCATTAGGTTTTAAATTATCTTTTGCTCTTCCTTTGCTTATTTCAACTTCTTCTTAAAAGACAGGAATAGTTCTGTTATTTGTATGTCTTCCAAAGAGCAACTTTTAGCAAGATCTTAAATCAGAGACAGATTTTGACAAATAGACTAAATAGCCAGACAGACAACTGATGACAATATCTGAAAAAAATCCTTTACTCTTCTCTATTTCTATAAAAAGAGCACTTCAGTTTTTTGGACTTCTATCATCTTCTGTGATGAGGAAGGCCAAAAGCCCACTTGGAATTGAGTCTAGCAAGAGATATCAAGGACAAGAAGAAGGACATGTACAAGTACATCAGTAGCAAAAGGAAGATTTGGGAAAATGTGGGGCCACTGCTGTATCAG
Source organism: Vidua macroura (assembly GCF_024509145.1). Classification (NCBI taxonomy): domain Eukaryota; kingdom Metazoa; phylum Chordata; class Aves; order Passeriformes; family Viduidae; genus Vidua; species Vidua macroura. The sequence goes on from NC_071571.1 coordinate 36,629,271, forward strand.
ATGGGCATCCTAATAATGGAAGACACAGATAAGGTGGAATTACTGAATGCCTTTATTGCCTCAGTCTTTACTGCTGAGGTTGACCCTTAGAGACCCTGACCTCGGAAATAACAGAAGGCTGAGAAAGGAAGACTTCCCTATGTTTGGGGTGGGTTAGAGATCAGGTAAACAGATTTAATGCCATAAACCCATGGGCCCTGAGGGGATGCATTCATCAGCGCTGAGGTAACTGGCAAATAACGTTGCTAATTCATTCTCCATCATCTTTGAAAAATGATGGAGAATGGGAGAAGTGGCCAATGAATGGAGGAAGGACAATGTTAGTCCTGTCTTCAAAGAGGGCAAGGAGGAAGACTGGGGAAACTTCTGGCCAGTCAGCCTCACCTTCCTTCCATCCCTGGAAAATAGATGGAGCAGATCACCCTGGGGGTCATCACCAAGCACATAGAAGAAAATAAGGTCATCAGCATAGTCAGCATGGATTCACCAAGGGGAAATCATGCCTGACAATCTGATAGCCTTCCATGATGGCATGGCAGGATGGATTGATAAGGATAAGTGGAGGTTGTCTACTTTTATTCCACCAAGGCTTTTGACACTATCTTCTGTAATGTCCTTCATAGGTAAGTTTGGGAAATGTGGATTAGATGAGTGGACAGTGAGGTGGTTCCAGCACTGGCTGAGCAGAGAGGATCATGATCAGTGCAGTAGAACCCAGATGGAGGCCTGTAGTCAGTGACATTCCCCAGGAATCCATACTAGGTCCAGTCTTATTTAACTTGGTTTTAACTCACTGCTGAGATGCCTGGTGGTGGGTCTGGTGTGAATAATATGACAATTACAGTTACATGTCTCTGAGCCTCAATGTCTCCAAACTAGACAAACACAGTGTTTTCAGCCACTCCTTACAGGACATTCCTCAGGGCTTACCACCAGCTTTGTTGCCCTCCTCTGGACGCATGCAAGGACTTTCACATCCTACTTAAATCGTGGGCCCCAGGACTGCACAAGATGCCCATGGTGAGGCTACACCAACGCTGAATGCAGTGGGATGGTCACCTCTGACTGGCTGGGGATGCTGTCTGAGGCAACTCAGGATGGGGTTTGTCTGCTGACAGGGCTTGCTGCTGACCAGGACTCCCAGATGTCTTTCTGTAGGAATGCTCTTCAGCCACAATCTCCCAGCTTGTGCAGGAAAATTTATACTTGAGCCTGGCATCAGAGTTAATTGTGGTTGAAAGCTCCTCAATTGTATTTATTTGTTTTCATGTTTGTTATCAGAGTGGTTGAATGTCTGTTGTAGAATTTCAAATTGCTTGAGCAATGTGTGAAATTCTCTTTACATGTGATGAAATTGTTTTATTCTGCAAAGACTGTGCTCTCTAAAAGGAGAGGAAGCCCACTTTTTTTGTTCTTAAATGTAGGTAGGTTAGCAAAAACATTCTTCAAAGGATTTGAGTGAAACTTATGGAACATATGCAATTAAATTATGATACTTGCAGAATTCTTCAAAGACTGTGCAACAGGATATGGTTTATATTGTTATCTAGGTAACCATAAACACAAAGAGCAGCAGATCTGCAAGAATTATTTTCTCAGAAAACATGCCACTTATGTAAGCTAGACATTCAAAGCTAAAACATTGATTTAAAATACTTGGGGTTAGATTTAATGAAAAGAATAATAAAGAGTCCTCATGTTGGTTAGTACAGACAGGCATAACATAGGCTTCCACAATTTATTTCATCTATTCACCTTGTCCTGCTGTTACACCGCTGCTATTTCAATTTTGAGTTTTGTGAACAGAGGCATATCCATGTTCTGAGCTCTACTGGTTAATATAACAGTGATTCTGTTACAAAGGTAAAAGGAGAATAAAATAATCAGATTTTCATTTTTTTTTCCTTGTAACCCCATGTTTGAAGCTAAATTCCTGTAACAGAAAGGTTAGTATCTTCATTTAACAAAGAGGTCTTCATGGACTGACTCCTTTGAAATCAATGGGAGTTTGTGAGAATCATAAATGGCATTGGCAGGGAGTAATTGCAGGGTCAAGGAACAGTGTGTCAGAGCACTTACCTCTGAGCTATTTCTCTCTGCCTATTTGTTAGCAGCAACAAAGAGAATTCCTTTCATTTTCTTACAGCAACTGGGCCTTTTTAAATAGAGGAAGAAAAATAAAACATGAATTCATTCTTACTCAGATTTGAATTGAATGAATAGAACTAATGTATAATCTTCTTTCTGCAAAGTGATAAATATTTACAGTGTGTAATGTGATTTCATGTCAAAAATTGATGGTATTTATTGTGTTTTAATAAAAGTAGATTTGAAAATGTTAGCTTTATTAGAGAAAAGAAGTGTTGAAAATATTGCCATTTTCACATTTGCTTTTTCTATGGAGACCTTATATGCAAAGACAGATTTTGAGCTAACTATATTACTATGGAAATTAGTTGCAACAGAGTAGAAATGGTATGAAATAATGAAAACACTAATACTTCTTTACATCTTGTTTCATTTATTTATCAGTTACATTCTCCTTTTTTTTTTTTGTTTGCTATTAAGGCTCACACATTCCAATAATAAAAAGGTTTTCCTTCTCTTTCATAATTTCTTTTCTCGATTCAAATTTCCAGAATTTATAACAAGAAACAGACATTTCATACACAGAAATATGGAAGTTAAGGGCACTGCCATGTAGGGTGCTCAACTTAAGTGCTACACAGAGATTTGTGTCTCAGTGAAGAAATTCTTTTCAGCAATATGTTGTTGTTAGAAAGAAGCTGTATCCTCTCTCTGCTCAATGATGAGTCCAGTCATCAGTTACTTCCAAACTGACTTATGGCAGTACCTTAACAAATATTGCCATTAAGTAATCTGCTAAGTCTATAGAGCTCAGCTTTCTTGGGGATTTAAGACACATTAGTCAAAATATCAGTACACAGGTGCTGAGTGCTTGAAAATATCTATGTGGTTCCTTCCATTTGTATAAAACTTTTAATCATTTAATGTTTCACAAATAGATTAAGCAAGTGATCAGGCTTGTTTTTAAAAGGCTAAAAACTCTAAGCAAACTCTAAAGTAGTTCAATAATATTTAGTTTCCAGGTCATGTAGCTTCAAAATCCCTGTTGGCTGGTATTTATGTTAAATTAGTGAATGATTTTCAAAAGGATAAATGCACAAGGAGTTTTTGTTGTAAGTTAAAAATATAAACGAGGAAAGGTGAAGGCAAAATATAATAAGATGTGAAATTTAGCCTATTTTGTGCAATAATGATTATTTTAGATTTCATGTATGTAACATGCATGTGTGTATTAGCATGTGTAAGTCCTAAGATCAGCATTTGTTCTTCAGGCAAACAGAAAGAAACCTCTTACAGCGTCCCTTTAACTGGCATGAAGCCAGCCTTGCTCATTTTCTGCAGCTGGCATGAAAATAAACTCATTTTCCAGAAGTGACCCCCATTATTTCATTTTTCCTAGCTCCCAACAAGTTGATGAGCTATAATACAAAGCAAAGCAATTAATTGTTATATGGCATCTTTGTTAGAATAGTAGTGGTGATCAGCAGTTGGGGAGGAGAAAATAGTCTTGAGCATGTAGTAAAATACAGATTTTCAGCAGAATAAATAAGTAAAATGGCTTCAGATAGAAGTTACACACTATTTAGTTATGGGTGGAGAAGAAAAGAAAGGTCTCATGTAAAGCGGACTAGAGATTGCCCAACTAATTGAGAGAGCTTCGGGGAGCTTTTTTGGTTTTTCCTGCATTTTTGCTTGCTTTTAAAATTCTAAATCTCCCTTCTGCACTTGAAATGCAAGCTTCAGCATTGGCAAGGATGGAATTCTCTTCCAAGAGGAGGTGTTGCTCTGCAGTGCTGCTCTGAGCTGGAGAATTACAAACCAGAGCAGAAAGTCACCCAGTAAATCAATATTAAATCTTCTACGGAGTGACACCAGACATGGCTTGGGCTTCTGTCTACAGTGCAACTGCACCCAACCAGTAGATGTTTGTTGTGTTTCTTGTTGAACCTTGAACCTTGTTCCACTCTATACCTATATTGATTGAAGTTGCATCTTATCCTATTTCAGCATTGCAAATATGAGTCACTGGCTGTTCTGTTGCGAATTGAGGTCTCTTCCTTCTTTGTCACACTCTTTCTCTCAGCACTTCCCATACTAAAATGCACAGGAACTTGCAGGACATTTTAACCTCTTACAGACTAGATTCTTCCCTAATTCTAGTTCTGAACTGTGGACATTTCGTGGGAGGCTAAACCAGAGAAACCCATGATAAAAAAATAAGGTATTATAAAGCAAGTCTGTGAGGCCATTACTGTCATTGGAAGCAGAGATTACAACTCTACTGTTGTAGAATGCTGCCACAGCTGGGAAAGATGAAGGGAGGGATTTTACAGCAAGAAATGAATGACTAAAAAGACAGACAGTGCTTCCTAGACAGGAGGTAAGAGTAGGAGATCATTAAAGTAAAAATGGAATATTGCAAATTTTGGCACCTAATATTTGTCAGAGAGATAAAGAGAAGAACAGCAAGATATTGTGCTGTTGAAGAAGGATGAAAGAGGCAATTGTGCTCTGGATCATCATCTGGATTCCATGGAAATGACAATGAATTAAGTCTACTACCTATGTTACTTTAGAAGACACAGTAGAAAGGGGAAAAGCCTGGGGAAACAGGAATGCAAATTGAGTAATTCTTTTTAGGAGCAGTATGACTAACACAGTCAGTTAAAACAAATTGGTTTCAACAGATTATTTTTAATCCTTGTCAGTTCATCACATTCCCTTGCTACTGGTGTTAGTGTTCAGGAACACACATAATCACGGGATATGATTATATGCAGGTGCTTTTATTGAAGAGCTTTGGGAATCAGGGGTACAGACCCAAATCTGACTCCGACATGGCTTTCGAGCTGAATGTATTTTATATTCTATCATTATATAACTTACATATTAATTATTAAACTTACATTGTTCTATTGTATACATTGACCTTATTCAAGCACGAGTTTCTCGTGATCTTTCTCAAGCCCCTGACCACAATTCCTCATGATTATTCTTACGATTAAACAGTAGTTATATTTAATTACTAAACAATCACCACATCTAACAATTATATCATTTATCATATACTGGCTACACAGGTGCAGTTCTAGCAAGTACAAGGCCAGTGGTTTCCCAGGGTATTTTCCCAGGGCCTACTAAACCTAACTTTCCTTCTAACTCCCCAAATCCCCGTGATTTTAAAACCCTTTTACTATCACTGGGTGTACAGCTGAAGAGTATAAGGGGTGTGGGAACATTAAGCCATGGACCAGAAGGATGAGAGGGAAGATCTAGGCTGTTTAAGATGGTGCTCTTTTCAAGACCACTCTTCATCACACTGTGCTTCATCACACACGCTGTGATGCAGTCCACATTTCTTTCCATGATCAAACATCTTAAACCAATTCCTTCTCTGCACCTACACAGAGAGATGAAAGATAAATTTGGAGTGTGTAAGTCACTTGATGAGAACTTAGGGTCCAAAATACCTCTCCAGTTAAGAACATTTATCTTACTGATTTACTACAGGTCTTTGGAAGGTTATCAGAAGCTCCTAATACAATGATATATTAATGTTTCAGTTGTTACCTGCAGAAGGACTTATCTTAACCAATAGTGATTTTATTTTTCTTAAGCTCTTTCTTTAACTACAGAATGAGCAGGTCTTCTGCAAAGCTGTATGTCAAAACTGGGCTAGAAGACCATACTACAGGCATAAAGGAAGCAGTCAGGTGTCTACCTGAATGTGAGGCTCTAATTCTCGTGTTCTGAGACAGCTGAGCTGTAGCAGATGTCGTGGGTATGTACTGTGTTTGGAACATCTGCCTTCTTCAAGGCTATCTGAGAGTGAGGTTTTCTTCTCTTTTCATGCTTTATCTTTTGATATACCTGGCAAATGCAACAACTCTGAACCATTAACCACTTGAATGGTATGCATACTTGTTTCCCATAAAAGACAATGTTTTTTGTCTTGCTGAAAACTGTTTGAACTAACATACCTCACTCCAGAAACATGCAAGTTTGTGAGAAATGTGTAAAGTCTTGGTATTGCTGTACGAATGTAGGAATGACAGTCACTACGTGAAAATGAATTGTTCAAGAAATACCACAGCAGCAACAAACAAATAATCTCTGTTTGGTCCTTAATTTTGTGGTAGAAACTACCTCCCCAAGGCACTACAATAAATATCTTGAGAGACAGGAACAAATGGAAAGACGGATTTTTTGAATAGTCTGATGGAAAACAGTTGTTTCCACCTATGACAGAGGATAACAGGAGTCTTGAGAGAGAAAGGAGGGGAGACAGTGCTGTCTATGAACAAAATGTTGATGGTAGAACAGTGACATGTAACTTCCTTGTAACATGGCATACAAGGAGGAAAGATGTACAGCACCTCTCTATCAGGAAATACAGTTAGAAGTATAAAAACCAGCAACTATTCAGCTGAAAACCCACAACAAGAACTCAGTTAAAGGTTACCCACTAGGGTGGCATCAGTAATATTGACTGTGACCTTCTGCTTTAAGAGAGAAAGGAAGAAAGCCTGCTGTAATTGGAACAGTAATGTCTCTTAAAGTGTTATTAAATTTTGTTAGTATTACAATTCTATTTGGGAACATAGCATGTTAGATGGCAAGACTTCTAAAACACTACTAAGACTGACTACCTATTGTAAGGCTATAGTCTTGCAAACAATATCTGAGGAGAATATATGCGACTAGTCTTGTGAAGACAGTCACAAGAACAAATCACATGAAATTTGTAGATCAGAACAAACATAGAAGGAGGACATGACAACATAATGAAGAAGAAGCACACATATGTACTTGCAAAAATATTGAATAGAGTCTGAGGGCTATATTTTATGTAAGAGAAAAAAAATTAGAAAGTCTTTACTTGTTTTTATGATTTTAAAATATCTACTGATACTGAAATGGACTTCCATGTTGTTGAAGAATATTTCTAGGCAAGTGAAGGCTCCACAACTGTTAAATTTTGTTTGTATGACAGTATTTTTATAAAACATTTAATTTGTATGACAGTATTTTTATAAACATGTTTATAAACAGGGAAAAAATCTGAAAAAAATTATGTTAAACCATCCATAATAATTCTTGTTTTATGTTTCCTGCAAAATACAGTTCATGCTGACCATACATTGGGTAGCAGTGGGAAAGATATATTTGTTTCAAGCTATTGCAACATGGCTTTGATGCTGTTAGTGACAAATCCATCCCAAGTTCAAGTGACAAAATCACAAAGATGGAAAGATTGTGGAAGCTTTAGCCAACCAGTGAGATAGCTCGCCTACATAGATCATATTCTACTGAATATCTTAACCTTTGTTATCAACCTGAGATTCACCACTGGATCAATCAAATCTGTAATCTTTTGCTTGTTGGAATAACTAATACACTATAAACATTTAAAAATAACCAGATCAAAGCCCATTAATTTAGTTAGCAACACTTCCTGTAGTGATTCTCTTTAACCTTTCTCCTGATCATCTTATCACACATAGGTTACGTATTTTGTTCTGGTCCCAGATATACATCAAAAAAGTCCATTTCAGCATAGAATGATACAAAAGAGATCAGTGCTATGTGCTGAGACAGAGAGGCTGACTGTCTCAGCTGGCATAAACTGGTGTAGTTGCAGGAGGGCTAAGTTATTTTACCCTAGATGAGAATCTCTTTACTGTGTGTCTCAGAATAAGCCTTTATTGAACCAAACCCAAGGGGAGAAAGGGAGAGAAGAATGATGGAAAGAAGGAGACCAAAAGGTACGCAGGGCAGAAGTAGATAAAACCCTCTTCCCCTATCACTGATTACAAATTATTATACAAGCTGAGCCCCATATTGTATACTTCATTTACAGTAATTGTACAACAGCTGTATAATAGGTGTACTTTAAGGTATGAGTGTTGCTCGGAGTGTAGCTTAAATGTCCACAGTGAGATGTGAATATGAATATGAATGGTCCTGACTGCATAGTAATTGGTGGTATTATGGGAGTGAATGGAAAAGCTACATATGGATGAATGGGTGGGGCCAGGGAAGGGCGCAGCACAAGAGACTAATGGCAGATTTTATTTTCTCACATAGATGGCTTTTCCTTTCAATAATTAGCTAGCGGCAGTAGAAGTAAATGAAGAGAAAGAGAAGGAGACTAGTTTGGCACATTGAAGCTCTATACTCATTACATTAAATCATTCCAATTTCCCTCTCTTCACCCCACCTACCTAGACATTGATTCATCCACGTTAAACTTGTAACAAGTTCCAGCCTGCATGGGGAAAAAGGTTTTGAGAATGTGATAGTGTTAAAGGAAAAGCTTGGTTGTACAATATACCTTAGAACTCTTAAAAAAACAGCCAATAGACCCCCAAAAATAACCAGTCTGGAATGGAATCATTCTTTTTCACACATGCTACTGGTTTATGTGTGTTGCTGTTGGGGTGTTAAAAATGAGAGGTGTATGATGCTGTGCAGGAATGGTGACTTTGGAGTCAGAGCTAAGAACAAAATTATATTTGTTCAGTTTTCATATTTTGTTACAATAAAATTTGGAAAGCATTTCTCTGGTTTTGCTTGGGTTTTTTTTCCCATCTTTTTTTTCTTTATTATTTTTGTGAATTCAAGTGCATGGCAATCTGTCCCTTTGATCCAACTGAATATATGGCTATCAGCCAAATTATGAAATTTTGACTGCTTGGGTGATTTGAACAATTTATTGCTATATCCAAAATTCTGTAAGTGCAAAGCAAGAATTATACTTCACAACAGGAAAGAGACTTAAAAAAATCTTGTGAATTATTTTGCAGTATCACAGATAGCCACTTATATTGAAAGTTCATATAAACTCAGAGGCTGATCCTGCAGATGTTAACACTTCAGAAAACTTGAATTCAGTGTGATTTGCTCACCCAGTACATGACTGTTTGGGGGTTCTCCCTCCAGCCAAGAAAGATGAATCTGATTTTGCATTTTAGGTTGTAGTGCAAAGCTATACAGTAAGAAGTAGCAAATTATAAAACAATTGAAACTGATTATATATCACATTGAGACAGAAAATATATTTTGTGTTAAAAACTTGACAAGTTGGTGTTATGCATATTACTGATCCTCAAGGTCCTTGTCTTTTTGATGACTATTTTTTATTTTGCCAAACATGATTTCCTAGAGAAGGCATTAAAACCAGATAGCCTAGTATTGCATCATGCCACCTATTTATAAATTCTAAGGAATAAACACAGCAAAAAATTAATTACAATTATTCATGTTCTTGAAAATGACAGTACATCTTGAAAATGATAAGCAAGAAGGGTCACTATTGCTCACTTCTTTTTTAAAACAATCTTTGTTTACCTAGTTCCCAAGTGTTAAGAGCCAGTACGGTACATTTGCATAGGATAACTAACATATACCACACCATTTTCACGTCTGCAAGTACACGTGAGTAACCGTAATTACACGTGACACCAATTACTCTATTACTTTGTATTAAATTATAATGGAAAATTCCACTAGAGAATTGAAGCCTAATTGCATCTTAATTTGCATATTTTTGCATATTAATTACATCTCAGATGAATAATAAATTTCAGCAGATTTTTAATTTATGCATAGACACAAAAACAAGTGGAGAAATAATTTACAAAAAAATACCAGCAACTATTACTTAGGGCATTCAACTAATTTTGCTTAGTTTAGCAAAACAAAACTTGGTTTGTTTAATATAGCATCTTTAGGCTGATTGCTGTTTATTGCACAATATGTCAGTTTTGAAGCACAGAGAGAAGCTGAGTCTTTTTAATAGAAAATATAAATGTTAATTCAGAGCATTTTAAGTTGAGGCATTTTACATTTTTGAACAAAATGTTTGGAGGACATTGCTATTTAATTAATTTGAGAATGGGCTTAATTGTGATGGTTTTTTTACTTATAAGACATCTTATTTTGTTGCATTTTTTTAATGAAGGAATAAAAAATAGAATATTAAAAAAAGTCTTGATGAGGAGATATCTCTGTTAATCAAATGTGGAATGTTTTCTTGTTTAAAGACAGCGGTTAAGCCACTACAATTTTGATGACTATTAGTTTCAAACAAGGGGCAAAATTAAGGCCAGGAAATGTGTAACACTTTAAATTAACATATATTTAAATAATTCTGGAGGTATTCTGTTTGTTTCAGAGTCATTTTATACACCAGAAAAATAGTTATGTAATCAAAATGCACAAAAATATCATACTTAAACCTGCAAAGCTTCTCTTAACTTTAGAGACAAAATAATCCAAGTTCCCCCCATTAAGTTCAGCTGGACAGTCACATATACAAAGTTAGGAAGGTAGGAAAAGAGAGAGTCAATAACAGTGTTTGCTCTTTTTGGCTTAGCAGTTCTCAAATCCTTATTTGAAAATAAAAATATATTTTACATGTCTCTGTCAAATTTATTTAACAAAAAACAATTAACAGTACGAATTTCACAGAAAGGCTTTGCTTCAATAAATTTCAGCCACATTATCAACCCACTTACTGCTTCTCAACCTAGTCTATAAAACTGAAGTCCCTTTATGCTGTCAATTCATCCCAAAGCCTAATCTGGTATGATGCCTTTTGTACCTGCTGCCGCAGTCAATTTGAGACTGCCTGCACAAAGAATAATTCTATTGATCATTTGCCAAATTGTACAAAGAGAATGGATGTCAATGCTCTAATAAATCAGGAGACTTTCAAGATGAATGAACACATTTGTCTTCTCCTTTGCTCCAAAAAAGTTTTAAAAAACCTACACAAAACCACCAAACCCTAAAGAAGCATATATTTTCTAATTTGTTTTGTAGTTCTGCCACTGTAGCGGCTAAGCAGAATAGGAGAAGACTGTGTAATCTCCAAGAGTCCACTTTATGTATCTTCTGGTGCAGTAGTCTGGATTTTGCCAGTTGAAATGGCCTGGGAGATTGTAAAAATGAGTACTTCATAGCATATGTTTACATTGTACCAGTTACAGATCATTATTTTTACTTGTCAAGCAGGAATCTGATGAATACCGAGCTATTCTTTTTGTTTTACCATGACACCTTTTAAAATTAATATATCCCTAGGAAAAGTTTTCTTTTTCTCTAGAAAGCACTGAATGTAGCAAATATGTTCTTGCTGTGATGTCTATTGCTATCGTGTCTCTGGTTTCTGGTGTCAGGTGCCTGTCACTTGGTTCCATCTGCATAGCACACCAAATCCCATTAGTAGCACCATCTTTAGTACCCTTCTTGTTAAAAGTTAAAACAGTCTAGCTTTCAAAAATAGCATTCTAATGAGGATCGGGATTGTACTTTTACGTTCTGAACATCCCATTTGGCAGGGTTCAGATAAGCAGAGGGAAATTGCGCTGAAGAAACTGAAGTGGGGATTATGAATCTTCAACTGTTAAACAATAGTTCCCTCTCATGGACATTGGGAGCTACCACAGTTTGCAATACGTGGCTGGAAAGTGGCAGCATTTTTTAAAAAAACATTACATTTTACTTCTTCCATGTACCAAACACAAGATATTTGCTTACAGAAGGGAGGAGAAATGGTCCCTACAACACTCACCATTACCCTAGTCTGTGGCAAAGGCAGTTGGGAATGCAAGGTCTTTTTTACACTTTGCAAAGAGATGTACTTTTTATTTTTCTTTTTTTTTTCTTTTTTTTTTTTTTCTGCAAGGTATTTTAACTGGGAGAATACTTACCAGGAAGTTTATAATAATATTATGCATTGTTTATTCAGTCCTCACCATAACAGAAAAACTTAGCATTTTAACTCAATAAAGTACAAGTTTGTGTAAATAACTTTGTCAAATGAGATTATAATGGATCATGTATTTTGTAGTTATACCTAAGATCATTCTTTGATATCTTGAGATTGGGTTTGATCCTGCAAGATAGTAAAGCCTTGGTCTCCTTTTGGAAATTGGAAATGTAAAGTAATCCCTGTAATCTTCATGGATGTGAGAATTCTCTTCCCACAGCACCTTCCCCCTCCCTTGAATGCCCACTGCAATATTTCAGGAAAAAGTTATCTTTCCTTAATTGGTGTTATTTAATTCCTGTGCTGCCTGCTTCTGTAACATTAAGTTACTTTTTCCCTTTCCAGTTAAGTACCACACCAGACATCACACAGAAAGCAGAAGAGAATTTACCAATTTATTTTCTGTATTTACATGTCCTAATGAAATGCCCTTTAATCCTCTGCAGATCTATTCGGACTTTGAATGTTAACATTCTCCTACTTTATTTTGGAAATCAAGACCAGCTTGGAACTGCACTCTTGCAGAGATGTGTTTCAAAATCTCTGAGTTATCTCTCTTTCAGAAGCATAGTTTGATCAACCAGTTTAGCAAATACATATATGAATGCTGAGGACAGATGACAAGTGACATTTTTCCTGGATACAATTTTCAGTATTTGACCTATATCAAGACAACCAGGATATACTACTCCTTAGATTCCAATTTTATCTTAGTACAAGACATTCTTTCAGATGTTAACAAAAATTACTCTTAAGTTGAAAAAAAATACTCAAAAATTACTCTTAATTCCAGAATTGCAAAAGACCTAATGCAATTTTTAGAATTAAGATGGAAACAGAAATTATTTATCTACTGATTTATTTCAGCATCTTAAAATGTTTTGGAAATTTTTTTAAAAATCCAACACAGCTGTCAAAATGTTTGTAAGGGGGCATTCTATTGTGGCATGTGTGAAAATATTTTTGTTAATTTTCCAAAGTGTAGGAAATTCGCAGGGAAAAGAAGTTCATTTAAAGTGAATTTCAAAATGGAAGTAATAAACACAATTTTAAAATCAGTCACTCAAATGCTTTTGACATTTGTAATATAATGTCATTACTGAATCTATGTAATGTTTGTAAAAATATATTGCATGTACAAAATGAGAAAATAATAGTGAAAAAGACATGATTCTGAAAGTCATATCACAGGGCTGTGTGCAGGCAGAAGATATTGATACAAAGGCTTGAGGAACAATTTCTATTTTTTGTCTATAAAACATGTAAAAAGATGTGTCAATGCTTTTCCAAACTGCTTTATTCTTGTTCTGATTAACTCAAAATTAGAAGTTAATTCTTGGCTTCTTTTCAGAAGGTGAGCTCTAAGTATCAGTTCACACATTTATATGATGTGGATGCCTGGCTTCAGGGAGATGAGTTAGAATAACAGCTCATTTCACACAGAAGTATCATACATATAACTGAATCCTAATTTCTCTCCTTTTTAACTCTAATTGCCCCATTTCACTGTGCTATGCACCTGTAATGCTAGAGATAAATAGGCTTCTTTGAGGCTGTAGTGGTAATTTTTTTGTCATCCCTGTCCACTTCAAGGAGCAACAGAAGACGTCTGTTTCCACTAGCAACAGAAAATGAAAAAGATGAATTGCAAATCTGATGCAGCCATGCTTTGTGTAGGCATGATCTTGTCCAAGTGACCAAGCTGGAGTGACCCCAATGAGTTCTAAAATTCACCACTTGCCTGATATATTTCAAATTTAGGATGTTGCTGTGATTTCCTCAACTTTTGTATGTTACATGCCAGGAATCTGCGTGTTTTTTCAGGTGAGATTTCTCATGTGCAATGCAATGTTGTTGATGGGTAAACTCATTTTGCAACACAAAACATAAATCCATCAATTCTGGAGTCAAACGACTATAGCAGCCAAGTGTGACCTGTACAGTCAGGGACTACCTACCAAGCCTCAAAGCAAAGTAGACCCAGGTCACAGATCCCCAACAGGAGCAGTAGTACCCTAGACAACTGAGCTGCTCTTGTGTTTCTACAGTGGATTAGATTATGACCTGTGGCTGTAGGGTTGACTTTGCAATAGTAATCTCCTCTACCCCATAGAAAGAGTGAATCTGCAACTTTGCACAGGGCTCTCCCTGTCCTGTTTGGACCACATCAGCCTTCATCTGTGTGTTTATTTTTCCATAGCTGAGCATCCTGACTTTGAGGTAATAATGATCTCTCATCTTTGGGATTGCAAAAATTGGTTTTAACTCACTGCTGAGATGTCTGGTGGAGGGTCTGGTGTGAATAATATGACAATTACAGTTACATACTTATCCAGGTGCAGGGAAATGCAGGAAACTTTAGGTTAAACATTTGAATATAAGGCAGGAAATGCTATAGAGATTTCAGGTAATCTTTTGCTTTCATTTATTGCTTTGGGGTATTTATATGTTTTAGTTTCATATGTACTTAAAACAGTTTTGTACTTTGTTATATCATTCAGGAAAGCTTGGAAGTAGAAACAGGAGAAAGAGATGCTGAAAAAAAACTGACCCATTTCTCTCCTTTAAAAGCAGATATAAAGAATAAAAACCATGTGATGAACTGATTGCTGTAGTTATCTTGTGATTTTCTTTGACACTTTTCCACTTATTTACTTTCAATGCGGAATATAGCAGGAGAATGGCACCTCTGTCCTATTTAGTTAGGGGTTTGGAAGGAATGCTCAATGTGCAAGGTACGAAGATATGAGTATCTCTCAAATGAGTGGATGTTACTTCAGTCTTCAGAGACCTTGGGTCTACTCTTTTCCTTAAATTAGACTCTCATTCCTTATTCATAAGATTGCCATTTTCCATCCCCACTTATGCTTTCAAATCTCAGCTTTGGAAAGGCGAGGTTTGCTGAGTCAGTAATTTTAACTGGGGTGGCTGAATATTTGACTTTTCCCTGTAGTTTTTTCTTTATAGCACCCATGAGTGTTAATCAGGATGGGAAGGTATTGGGGAAATCCTAGTCTTTCTTTAAATCAACAAAGTATTAGATGCAGAAGAAAAAGCACAGTGTGATTTGTAGCTGCCAAAACATTTTTGGGTTACTAAGCTGCTTACCATGTTCTTTGTCTCCTATCTGCTATATAAAAAGACTGTTTAAAAACTGTGTGAAAATTTTCAAAAACACCTTTAAAAGATTCCATTACTTAAAGTGATTTGGATAATTGTGTTCAATGGTAGCCATTATTTAAAAATATAATTAGTTGCTGAACTCAGAGAAGGAGGGAAATTTCTGCAGGTGTTTCTCATTATTTGCTATGCATACAAAATATCTGCATAAATTACCATTATTATTTCAATGTATACTAAGAGACAATAAAGCATTAGCAAGCAAAGGAAAATGTTGTTGACCCACAATCTGTGTTAGCAGCGTAGAGTTTTGGCCTTCAGTGTTTTTGAGGCACATGTGCAACAGCATTCAAGATTGAAATTACAATTTTGCACCTGTAAAAACATTAAATATGTAACAAGAGTGTATCAGAAGAATACTGAAAATGCAAAGACATTTGGAGAAAGACAGGAACACATGCTACATTACTTTGCCACACAAAACAAGCATTGATAGGCAGAACTTTTTGTTCTGTATTAAGGCTTCAAGTAAAGGAAGTAATTCCATAATGATCTGAGCCTCCAAGAATATATTTTTAAATTTATTAATGCTTCTACAGAATTATTTGTATGTGAAGTGCAGAGACCAGCTAGGAACTTCTGACTTTTAATTCTGGTTCTGAGCAAGACATTCTTCAACTTTGTTAAAGTTTCTATTTCTTATTCTGTGAAATGGAGCAATAGTAATAATAAGAGATGAACAATAAGCAGAAAAAATCAAGTTCTCTACTAGATCAGTAATTCTGAATATGTGCATTCTTTATGAATACAAATGAGAGGAAATTTCAGACAATCTTGAATTTCACAGAAATTTATTCCGTTTTAGAAACTTGAGTTATTCACTGCTTTATATATTAGTTTTACAACAAGGCCATGCAAAAGTAAGTTTTGATTAGTTTACTGGAATATTGATGCATAAAAAAGCATTTACTTATTACAACAAAAGTTTTATCTTTCCTATCTGAATGTGTTTTATTTTCATCCTTTTGTTTTTAGAATGTTATTCAATAAAGGGGAAATGATAGTAATCTGAAGTCAATGAATACCCATGAATAGTAAATAAATTAGTTCTCCCTTATTGATTATGAATGCTTTGCATCTTATCACAGTAAGTGGTATCCATAACACCCCACCAGGTAGAAAGAGCTGTCTTGAAGGGAGGAATAAGATTTTCTCACATTACACACTCAGGATGGAATGGTGTCTACATCATGACTTTTTTAACACTTCAAAGTTCATAAATTGATGATGAACTTATGCTCTGAAGTATTTATGCTGTTATATGAGCAGACTTTGCATTTTACAATACAATCCTATTATATTTCATTTCAGTGAGGGAGATGCAGTCTCTCTGAGACTCAAGTCCACAAAATTCTAGAAGGGCAAAGGATCATAACTAGAACTCCTAACAGAAAATATTAATATATGCTTCAAATAACCATTTGATGTTTTTTACACTAGAGCAGAATTTTTAAAATTAGTTTTACAACCCTCTTAAAAAAAAAAAAATCAGAGGATAATCTGGTGGTAATTGACTTGCATTTGTTACTAAAATAATGTGATATGTATAAATGCAAGATAACATGGTGTGAATAAAAGGCTTCAGGAAGACTGAAATGATGCAGTGGCTATCTGCATAGAAACAGATTTCAGTGTTCTCCCTTCCTTATTCCTGGGATAATGCAAGACCTTAGACAAAAGTGTATAGGAAGTGACTCAGTTTTTTGAGAATTCTGTCTCCGAAGTTCTCCCGTGAATTCAAGGATGGAAATGTGTATTTAAAGTCACTAGGAAGCATCTTAATGTTCAGGTTCAGAATCAATAGCAGAAAATATAATGGTTATGTCTTATGGGAATCAAAACTTTTCAAAATTCTTGAAAATCAGTTGCATTGGTAAGTAGTCAAGTTAGAAAATTTTAGTCATCCACTGGTAATTTTAGACCAATTTATCCCACATACTTACTAGGTTTCAATGAGCATTGTCTTCCACTGAGAGATACTCTTCTATCCTTACTATTCTAATTTCCCTTGCTAAATGCAAAATATTTTCTCTTCTGAGTAGGATGTTCCTTTGTGTTTGTTTTGATCTGTAAATTCTTTTTCATTTGGAAGGCCTGTACTGTTCTTGGTGGTTTCCTTGTTTTTAACAGGAAACAGGTAAAAAGTTTTTTATAATTAGTTGAAGTATGATTATCCAAAAACATAACAGTTGCAAAATTTAAATGAAGGAAAAGTAAGAATTCTAGAGCACATGACAAGCGTAATGATATACTGTATAAAGGTGTCTGGTCAGAATGACTGTGCTGTGCGGCAAAGACTGTTCATTTAGAAAGAACCACATCTTTCATTTACCTAAAAACTAGCTCCATTTAATGAAGTATTGCATTTATAAAACTATTCCTCCTCCTAAAAAATCCTATAACTTAAAATTCCATGTACTAATACTTTTTAACAGTTCAAGAGAATAGCTAGATACTAGCCTTGAAATTTATAAGAACTCAGATCTCCATAATTTTGGTGGTTTATCACAGTAACATGAAGGAGCAGATTTATTAATTCTTTCTTCTGAGATTAAATGTAATTGGCTTAAAGAAATAATAATTCTTTTGTTTGAGTTTTATGCATTTCTTATGAAGAGCTAACACATTTTTCTGCAGTCTGACAAAGTGTACGGTCTTTTATCCTCATTTCCCAATGGATACATACTTTGTTAATTAATAAAGTATTATATTAGCACTTAGTATCTGCATTTAACAGTGGAAGGATATTATTCAGATTATGCTAATAGATTTTCTGCTTTATTTTTGCATTAATCACAACCTTTTCCTGTGATGTTTTCATAAAATAATTGTCCCTATAAATACAGGGGGCTTGTTTGGATTATTTTTGTTTGACTGTTCTGAAACAATGCCTGTTATATATTGTTATTTATGCTATTGAGCTGGATGATTAATCATATTACTTACAATTACAAAAAATTGCAAAGTCAACTTTTCTTCTGCTTCTTAATTGTTTACAAGTATATCCTGATATGCATATGTATCTGTATATAAGTATTTAAAGCATTTACAAATAGCAAACAAATTTGTGAGTATCTTAGATTTTCTTGGTGCATTTTTTTCTGATTATATGACTTTTCTAATATCAGCTAAATCACATCCTAGAATGGTACAGTTGCTAAAGAAAAGGTATGAGATTTCTTGTTACGCAAGATTGAGGAATGAGAAAAAATAATAACCAGAAGGAAAATAAAATTTCACCATAAATATGTACCTTTGTAACAGTATTGTAATTCTGTGCATATTGCTGGATTGAGTTGGTCCAGAGAAATGTGTGATTGCAGTGGCAGGTCTTTGCATCTAGGCTATGAGATAGTGTATGTATGTGGGAAACTGAGGAGCTTCATGGAATTGTAATGTAGGACATTCTTAATTAGCTTTTACCTATATCTATGTCTATGGAACGAGAAGAGGAAACAGTTCCATTTTCAATGTCTTTTGGACACATTTCCTTGGAAGGGGAAATTATTTGTCACTATAGGAAAGCACATTGTACTATTTGCTTTTGTACTTCATGTCTAATGATAGAAAGAGAATCTCCGTGTTGGACATTGAAAATTAGTGAAACCTCATTGCATTTTGTGGGAATCTGATCATACTGGCCTGTAAATAGAAAACATGTGACATTTTTAGAATACTCAAAACAAATCTAGATGTGACCCAGGGAATTAATTCTACATAAGATGTGTTTTAAAATATACTGCAATTAATATTTTTTTTCTTCTCCATTTCCTAATAATTCTGCTGAACTGCTGATACATTGGTAATGAAGGAAGTGCCAAGTTTTCTATTTAACCTCTTATTTATTCAGCTTGTTGTTTTTATTTTCAGATAAAAGGATCTCTAAAGGCATAGATAATTTTTTAAAATCTATCTGCAATTGTAATGAAGATAATTGCTACATGTGCTTCATTAAAAATGTCTGAGGTACTAGAGATATGTTAGTGGAGTTCCAAGTTATAACTTAGCCCAGGTGCCCATGACTCAGAAGGCAAATAACTATCAGTGGTTTATCATTCTGCTATCCTTGGCTTTGGTTTTTTTTTGTTTTTTTTTTGGTTTTTTTAAAATTTTTTTTTTTGGGGGGGGGGGTGTTTGGTTTGTTTTTTTTTTAATTTTCTTTTTTTTTTTTTTTTTTTTATAATTATAGGTATTTCCTGCAAGCCTAAATAAACAAACAAATAAATAAATGAAAAAAGGTCTAATTTTCCTGTGTTAAAGCTGATGGTCTGTATATCACTATCTGCTACCAGGACATGATTCCCAGCCCTTCTCATATACCCACATGGTGATACCACAATAGCTTAGATGGCAGCCTCTGCACAGAGGTGTCCTGCCCCAGGAGAACTGAAGCATCAAGAAACATTGGCAAAACTACCTGCAGAAGCTTGCTCACAGTGCTCACAGTGTGTTAGGACCTATCTAAATCTCTCTGTTGCTGCTTCTCCTATTGTATTCATCAAATTCACCAAGGAAAATATGTTAAAGTAAAAAGGCAAAAAATACAGATGTACCTTCCAGTATTTTACATCACATAAGCCACCACTACCATCCAAATATTGCTGGTTTTATTTACTTTACTGACCACACTCAAAAAAACCCTCAATTGAGTGTTTGATAGAGACAAGTAAGTTCAGGCCCGGGAAGTCTTCTGATATTGGTGAATCTGAAAGAAACCGTTTGTTTCAATTTTTGAGACATCAGTTTGTCTCTTAAGAGCTTACAGAATTTGGGATGCTAAAACATGAAGAAGCTTTCAAAGGCGTTTTTGTTGAGATCAGGAGATCACTTTCTTTTGCAGTGAATCACCCAGTAATCCCCATTGCCATGATGTATGCATTTGGAAGTGGTTCAAACTTGGAGATGGTGATGGAACTGAAGTGGAAGCTGCACTCCCCAATGCGTATTGGAAGAATCACCAACAGTGTTCATGTCAGATGTTCAGCAGCTACAGTTTTGTTTCAGAAATCTGTTCCTGATATATAACACAATTTGGCAATACAGACTTGGCCAACTGTATACCTCAGAGGATCTGCTAGCAACTGGATACACAGATTGCGGGAAAGAAGAATGTCATGAGCACAAAAGCTTGCCACTCCAAGTGGGAAATTCATATTATAGAAAGGCTCTTAACCTTCTGATGTTTTCCCAGGGGATCGGTGATCCTTGAGAAGACAACGTGGACAACATTGAACATCTCCCAGTTTCTAGGAGAACATACAACTCATGATGCTTCTGGATCCTTTCCCCAGTCTGAAAGCTGCCTGCTTCTGATGACATGGTCCTACAAGCTGCTCCTCCTTCATGTTTAAAACATTGTAAAGTTGTAAGAAGAAGCAGAAGACACGGACAAGATTGACAACTACCTAGAGGAAGATGCTCAATTAACTAAAAGAAGGTCCCTCACTATTTTCATCACTGAGAAAAACAGTTACATAAGGGTAGCTTTACTTTACTAATTCAGTGGTGTTGACTGAAGTGCTTGCTTGAAAGAAAATCAAACATGCTCAGAAATTAATGGTATGAAGGTGACCTTCTGATAGTACAAAATCTAGTTTTTCTGTGGTACAGAACTGAGAAAACCAGAATGCATTTTTTCTTTGGAATGAAATAATGTTTTTAATTATTGTGAAATGTTTAAAGAAACCAGCAGACCGGTATTAGCAACTTTTCCAGATAAACAGGAATCTTTGTCATTAAGCATGTTAAAATTTGATGCAAACACATTGCTACCTTTAAAGTGGAACATTTTTCTTTATAAACCTCTAAATATTGTGATAGCTATCAGCTGTCATTCATTTAAGGACAGTGATGTAAAATGGCTGGAATTTCAGAACCAAATCTGCAGAACCTATTATATTTTTGTAACATATTTGGAGGCTTTCCAAGACACACTTTCAATATAAGACTAAGATGGGCAGTATTATTGGACTATTTTTTGATAATGCAGTTTAACAGTTTGTTTGGAAGGCCCTGGGCAATTTGGTTAGTGCTGTTTGATGGAGCAGTGTCATCAGCATGAAGTGGAACAGTTCTGCTTGTAAGTGTCTGGCAGGAGATCCGAGCTTCTGAGCCTCATACCGGCATAAGCAATAAACAACATGTTATTGTATGCTCCATTTTATATTTTTATAGCTGAAGAAAATTAATAATGCATGAGCATCCAATAGGTCTCCATAAGACTCTGCCTTGAAAATAAAAATACAAACTACAGCTTGTGGTAGTATAAATGTCTCTACTTCATATCTGTGAGCACACTTTCCTGTCTCTCGAGGCAGCAAGAACCTGGGCTGAATTCTGGTCTTGCTGAAGTCAGAGCTCCACTAGACCCAGATGTGCCAGTATCTCACCCTGGTTTGCAGTGGTGAATTGTGGCAAAGATGCTGCACTAGAGACTGTATCAGGTGCTGCTGCTGCTAGGCAGTGCAGATGGAGAACAATCCCTCTTTGTAATGCTCAGCTGCCCTTTTGTTCTCCCATGTAGGGGTTGCACAGCAGATACTGCATAGACATTCTTCATCAGAGGATATGTTTGAATTCAGATTTCCCTGTACCCATACTCAGAAAATTTATCCTTATTTGCCTTTTATCCTTTTCTTTCTGCCAAGAAAAGTCTCAGATTATTGATCATCTGAAGCTGTAGAAGGACAGAGGTGCAATGGGGCTGTTGACAGGTGAAGAGTTGATAGGGTCTGCCACTAACTGTGCTTTTTGGTCCAGAACTGTTGAAAACACATGAGAGCTGGACTGCTGGTTGTGATGGTTTCCATACCAGAGCCAATGTGTGAACACTGCTTATCTGAAACTTTCGGGTAGGATTTACTGGTTGATGCAAAACCAGAAAATGAAACACCTTGGAACTGAGCATTATACCTCAATAACTAGATAAGATTATTGCCAAAATAATACTTGAAGTATTTTTAATTTGCATTTTGCAGACAAACCTTTCTTTGTTTCATGAAATGGAGTTGAAATGGCATGAGCACTTGAAGTAATTTTCTGGTCTTTATGACACAGCTGCAGAAATCCTAGTTGGTTATCTGCAAATTCTTGGATGTTCTGCCATTGAATTAGATCAAATATTGCTTTTCACTTTGCCTTACCCAGGATCTATACACACTTTACAGCTGCAGTTGTGTCGTAACAGATTTGGGTCTGTGAAGTGAGGGATTACTTCACAGTATACACCAAAGTAACCAAAGTTAGTGTTAAATTGTCCAGCATACATAAATGAATGTTGATATTGGTTGTGAGGGAGAAAAAAAAATCACATTTAGCATAACAGTGGAATAGTGTAGGTTGGTGATACCTACTCTAGGGATGATGCCTCCTTGGAAGACATACTTCCACAGTGTTTTGGACAAATATCAATATGAAAAGCATATTCTAATTTTGGTCTTCTTGTGGCTGTGATGTTTCTACTCTACTTTGTAATGCTCTGAAACCTGATTTACTGTATTACATAAGGTAAATTAGAATAAATAAGCTCAAAGGCAAAGCCATAATCTAGAAATTCAGCCCCATTTTGCTGCCTCTGACGATGAACAGCCAGTCTTGGCTGTATAACTCACCATTACCAGAAGTCAGGCATAATTCAAGTGTTCATGGTAATATATAAAAAACCTTCATTTGCCCTTCACAAGATCTAGGTTCTAATTCCTTATTTATTTATTTATTTATTTATTTATTGTTAAAAGAGCAACTATAAGCTGAAACCTAAGAGGCAGAGATTTAATCTTCATTTTTAGTGTTAGATTGCACAGAGTGACACCTGATGGCTGCATAGAAGATTGTCTTTGTAATGTACATTGTGATAGATAACAGATTTTCAAGCCAGAAGGATTCTATTAATGTGAGCCACCTGGAAATTAGCACAGGTCTCATAATTTCCTCAGGTGATTCTGGTCTAGCATAACCCTAGTGAAATAATGCCATTCATCACCTGGAAACACAGTGAATCCTTCAACATGTTAAAGTGATTCTGTAAAAGGATATACATTGAATTAATGTGCCTTTGTCCTAGGGTGGTTAATGATCCTGGTAACTACTCTAGTCTCTGCTTTTCTATATTGTTTGTTGTGATTTTGTTAGATTAAAGCTGCTAAGGTGTAGAAAGTCTGCAGCTTCCATGGGAAAGTTCTGTAATTTATATAACTTTGTGATTAACAAATGAATATATCTTCTTGGTTTATTTTCTCTTTCCACAAATTTTCTAGTTTTGGCTAAAAATTCTGGAGCATAGATATGATCATGTGAGTTATTCAAATAATGCTTCTTCTAAAAGTCCTTGGGTGAAGAGGTGGTGGGGTTGCAGAGAAGGAGAACTTGCTAGATGTTTTCAGTGAAGACTAGAACTCCTACTACTTGCAATAGAAGAAAGGATTTAATAATAAAATGTAATTTGGGGGGTTTCCCTGTTCACATTTGGTCTCTGTGGCTGTACATTTGACATTTGAAGCAGATCTAGGCGTCTCTTTCATGTGATGCATGAATATTCACTAGGAGCAAAGTAGAAATTCCTAGTAGATCAACTGTGTATCATTAGACTAATATAATCAATTGCATTCAGATTATGGATTTAGTTTAAGCAAAAGAAAATGAAGCTCAAAAACAAGGGAATAAGTTACAAAATCTTGTTAACTTTGTCTTTATGTGGTTAAAAGTCTGACAACTTCTGTGGTTAGTAAGACAGATTAAGTTTCTATGCTCTTAAGTATTATAGTACTTAAAATGCCTCTTGGATTTTATTATTGAAATTTTCTAAAGTTTTCAGTCAACATGAACAAACAGTAGATGGAAGAGTATTTAAAAATTACATGACTTTAAATGTCAACTGTTTTGAACTCCATGGAAAAAGAAACTTGGTCAATGCTTGCAAGCTCTATTCCATTGCAAAAGTTAAGAGAGTACAATAAAGAGCCCTTCATACAAAAAAATATAATATTTGCAGAAGCAGGGCTGTGCTTTTCACATCAGTAGTTTCATGTTTCTTAATTTGTAGGGATTTTTATAAGTAGCTGTGTGACAGCTTTTATGATAATATAGAGATCTGCAATGTTGATAAGGATTTAGATTACTAAAGAGAGAAAGCAAGCAAGATCAAAAATATGAGGGACAATGCAAAGTAGAGTCTTAGAAAAAAGGCTGCCTTTATAGCTCATCAGTGCAAATTTCTTGTCAAAATGCTCCTTGAGCTAAGTAAGGGTTACTTATTCATGTGAACACCTGACTTATAAAATCAATCAAGCACTGATATCAAAGATGTCTGGCTTTTACATCTATTCAGGTTGATGCTTCCATTAACTTAACTTCATACTCTAAAAGCGTATTTCATTTCTAAATATGCTGTGTATAACTCATTAACATCAGAGCCCCCAGCAGTAATTGCTTGAAAGTGAGTAAAGAAAATCGGAAAAGATGAAGAGCTGAATTGCCACTTAATGAAAGGAAAAAAACCCACAGACACACACTTAAATTTGCTATCATGCAGTAGCAAATCTCTTCTCTATGGAAAACATTCAGACTGCATTTACAGTTTGTGTTGAGATGTTTAAAAATGTGTTAAGTAATACTAAATACTACTTAAAAGCTCAATGTGCTCCTAGATGGAATTTTGCTCAGAAATTATGCTTGTTAATGATATTTTATTTATGTTTACAATATTTTATGCTTTTTCACTCTACATATCGTGGTTATGTCAGCCTTTAGAAAGATCTTAAGAATGAAGTGAAACTCAGTTTTGAGAAGGTATGAAGTAGCAGAAATCTGTTTTTCAGAAAACTTCATTTCAGGCAAAGCAGCACCACCACTTCCATTGTCTGACTGACCTTTGGGAACTGAAGTCTTTTGAGTCCAAGATAGGCCTGAGAATGTGCTTGCACATGTTTTTTGTTTGTGGTCACCATGTAACAGAGAGGATGGCTTCCCAGTGGAGTCTGTC
Organism: Vidua macroura; assembly: GCF_024509145.1. NCBI lineage: Eukaryota > Metazoa > Chordata > Aves > Passeriformes > Viduidae > Vidua > Vidua macroura. Next base: position 36,654,293 of record NC_071571.1, read on the forward strand.
AGTATGGCTCCATTTGCCTTAGTGCAGCTGGATTGACTTCCATCAGCTGCAGATCTGTGTGGGAGTGTGCAGGGATCATCATGGAGGCAGGCAGCAGCTTTAAATATTTTAACATCATGAAGGCAAATAAAGGTGAGGACAACTTTTGTCAGTTTATCAGGCTACAGCGATAAATGCTTGATTTGATTGTTATAATGCAGCACAAGGAAGTTTTTGTCTGTGCGCGCTACTAGAAGCTAGATTGAAACATTTTGTAGGAACTGTTGGATTTGGATTGAAAACTGACTGTTGTTGGTGCAATTTATGTTGATTCCTTGGGTGCTTTTACTGTAGTTTTCTGACAAAAAAATATTTTCAAGACTGTTCTTCCAAATTCCTCCAGGTAGCTGTTGGGGAGAAGAAGGTGATACAGTGCACTGGCACAGCTTAACTATAAATCATTCACAACTATTGCAGGGACTCTTACTACAGGATGAATATTTGTTATTCTTATCCTGGGAACTAACATTTCAGTTTAAGAATGCAGTAAGATTTCTTTTTTAAAATATCTATGTAGATGTCATCAAAGTAAGAACTAAATATTTAGGTACATATATGCTGTGTGCTTAAGGGGTAGATAGGGATGAAAACAACCACTGAGAAAACTGCTCTACCACTGAGGTACAGAAGGATAGCATCTAGGAAGATCAGTGTTTTACTATAATAGCTATAGAGATTAATTTCTCCCTGTTGCTTTACAGTGCATGATTCAAAGAGATTCCAGGTAGCAAGTTTTCGGTTGGATTTCTCTCATTTGAATTAAACTCTAAGCTTGACAGGGTCAGGGTGGAGGAAAAAAAAAACCTCACCATTTTGTTTGGCTGCTGAAGTTTAAAAAAAAATCCAGTATTTTCAAAATAACAGTGAAGTTAACTTTTTCACCTTAGCTATGAAATGAAGAAATAAAATATTTATTTTCACAGTGCACCTGTTTCTGAACACCTTCCAGTCATGAACAATATGATTCCTATCAGGCCACATGCCACTACTCATATTTTATCTCCCTAGAATGACAAACACACATATGCATGGTATTTTAGGTGTGCCAAAGCTGTGCTGCATGTCTTTAGCAGCAAAGAGAGAGTTAAAGGCTGATAAGCCTTTAACAGAAGTAAACAACAGCAGAGTTTGCTGTTTGTTCTTTAGACCTACAAAGGTCTATTTTACAGTTTTCAATGTGCTTCACCACAAGTGTGGTTTTTCTTCTTGCTTCTACCCTCACTAATTCCTATTGAGCCTAATTAACCACTGCTGCTAGGGTAAGCGCTTCTTCTTTATATATTTCATACACTTTTCTTGGTTTTAAATGTATTTTTAATACTTCACAATCTCGTGGTTTTATACTGTACACTTTCCAGAAATCTGTCTTTGGTAATTCCCCTCCTTTTTAGGCACATATTGAACAACTCCATTTTGGTAAACCATTATGACCATTTGCCAAAGCACAGGCACACAAATGGTGGAAGTGTGGCTTGCTCTGGGACTGCACCCACAGGTGGCCAGGTCTTGGTAGCATGAGAATTGTGGAGTGACATTTTGTGAAGACCTGATGGCATGTGCTTCTATTGAGAAGGCAGAGCAACTTTGCCACCTCAACAGTGCATTATTTCTGGGCCTGTTTCTCCTACCTCAATGATGTATGGATACTTTTGGAGATGGCATGGGAGATGTGGAGTGAGAAAGTACCACTGTTCCTGTGCACTGCACTAGTAGGCTGAGTTTGTAAGAGCTACTTTGTGCCCCAAAAATGTGAACAGTGTTTGCAGTATGTTTCCTTAATTGGTAGGATTTGTATGTACGCATCTTGATGTAACCTTTTCCAAGAATAGAGTCTCTACACTCAAAGACTAATAATTAATTTTACAGGAGGCAAAAGTCCACAATGAATGAAGTATCAGGACTTAAAAAAAACAAAAATAAATCTATCAGTCTGCCAAAAAAACCCCGCACTAATTATAAAGCTTATATAATTCTTTATGGTATTTCATTAATCTAAATTGAAAACATGGGCCACAAATTTGAGATTGCCATGAGTCAGTAACCTGTTACCTTTTGTTTTCATTATCATCTGCTGTTTTTCTATGCGCAGAAAAAAATTATAATCTGAATGTCCAAGTATTTCATAAGTACTTATATGAGTAATACTCTTGTTCCAAGGAAAACATAGTCTAATATGGAACAAAGCACAAGTAATTAAGAGGAACAAAAAGGAGATTATAGATAACATAAATGGGATCCTGCTGCTTTCCTATGATATTTTTGCTTCATCCAGAAGTTGTCAGATACTAAGTGATAAATAAAATCTGTTATTTCCAACTGCTGCGCAAACATGCCAATTGCAGTTTCCTGGGCTTTAATGTTGGACCTGCCTTTGTCATAATGATTAAATGGGTCAGTTTTCAAGTGAATAGTTTTGTTGTCAACTTGGAAAGTATTTTACAATAGTGAATAAACGCAGAATTAAAATTTGGAAATGTTGGAGAAGCTGGAATTGGAGCATTCAAGACCAATACCATTAGTGGAGTAGAAAATGTGTGCCAGTATGCTTACATAGTACAAGAAATATTGTGAGACAGGAAAAAAATGTGGGTTGCAGAGGAGAAAGGCTTGTAAGGGAATATTTTGGGTAAAGACAAAATAGAAGTAGAATTAGTAACTAAAGGTTAATGCAGTGTATTTGGCTTCACTGGACAGTAGGAAATGACAGAGAAATATGGCAGATACCACCCATACTGCCTGTGGGAGGCTGGCAGAGGGACCTCAATTAATTATGTCTTGTTTTGAGGGTAAATGTTTAGAATGTTTAGGTATTCTAGGGACAGGGCTCTAATGAGACTTCAATGCTAATCCAAAGATTTGGCTTGTTCCCGAGAGTTCAAGCTCCAGTTTCTGATAGTCACACAGTTATCTGATATGTAATCATTCACAGTTTAAACTGCTTTATTTTTCCATAAGTTTCTAAGCCCCCTAAAAAAATCTGATTCTGTCTGTTTCTTTTCTCATTCTCAGCTTTCTGAAACACACAACCCCAATTTTACAGGGTATCCTGTAAAGATCAAAAGCAAGCCCTGCTCCATCCTGCTTCACTTAAACACTTGTACTACATGCAGCTGCTGTGCACAGAGAGATGAACAACAGACCTTTCTGAGCTATCAGACTTCACCAATTAATACATCTGTATAATTCGGCCTCTGTCGTTAGTAACTGGTAGGAGGTGTAACAGCAAGGCACAGGGTCAGTTTTTGCTATCATTGTCTTGTCACCATTCCCATTACTCCCCCCCTTAAAGTCAAGCCTTTTCTTTTTGTATGACTCCCTCATCCTCCACATAGCAAAGAGGAGGAGGAAGACAGCCCTCTATCTAAACTTCTGGTGCTAGATGAAGCTAGTAGGAATGATGTTTAAAAGGCCAGATGACGCTGAATCGTCATCTGCCTCCCTTGCTCTGTCACAAATGAGCGGCCGCGGGGTCCCGGCTGTGCTGGAGCGCAGTGCGGGCGAGGGGACGCGAGGGGGCGGCCGTGCCCCGCCAGTCACAGCCGCGGGAACAATCCGCGCGAATCCGGCATGGATCGCTCCTTGGGGCTACTCGGAAAGAGCCAAGAAGCTCAAAAGTGCTGGAAGAACACCTACAGAAGTGTTATAATAAGAATCCGCGTGTGGTTGTTTTTTCCTGGACCCCATTAACCCTGCTTAAACCAGAAGTGTTGCAACAAATTATCTGAGAAAATATTTTCGGTGCGTGCAATAGGAATTTATTAGTTGTGAGGTGCAATTTGTAACCCAGGATTTCTGAGTGGGATACTTGAATATGTGTTAAGCTTGCTGGTTCTCTGCTGAATAGCCTGTTTCTGTTATTGTCTTGGTTAGTCCTTACAGTGGAAAATAAAATTTGTCAGTTCTTGATTAATAAATAAGGCTTGTGAAAAGAACGATACAACAGAACCAACCAAAACACTTGCTCCTTTGATTTAAAATCAACACTACTGTACCTCTAAAGAGAGTTAACCCTATGCCTGAAGTGGGTCAAAATATTTTTTTAAGTGCTGGAATGCTGTATCTAGAAGTTAAGTCCAAATATGAATTTCTGGTTTGGGCTCATTCTTTTTGTTTGTAGGATATGTGAAAGGCTGTGCTAAGTGAAAGATAAGGTGGGTGGATGTGAAAGAAAACAATACAGTGAAGCGATTATTAAACAGCCATCTAAAAAAATCCTCTGAGTTCTCCTTCAAATGAGGTTATGAATGAAGGATTCAAAGTATAAATATTAGTGAAATATTCTGTCTCTGAAGAGCAATAATGTTGAAAATATTCTTTAAAGCCTTAGAAAATTTTGTTATGGAGTATTTCAGTATTCAGAATACCTAATTTTGCAAGGAAAAACATCTAACACTAGATAAAGATATAATTTTCACATTTGAAACAATGGGTTTTACGAGACAAAATTGGTTTTGAGATTATGAGGCAAAGTATTAAAGCTTTGGATTTTTTCCACAGAAAACCAGATTTCAGAGGCTTTCCTGAAAATGGCTTATAATGTCCATTGGAAGTAAATGCATCAATTCATTGCCATAATTGCTGTTAATTTCAGTAATTAGGATTGTGAAATTAAGCTTCTTTCTAGGTCTAGATCTTCAATCTGACAGTCAATATTCAGAATTCTTCCACTTGTAATCTCAGAAAGTTCACTCTTTGGGCTAACATAATGTCATGGTTTGATGCTGGCCAAATGCTATGGACCAAGGAAAGCCATTCATTCACTCACTTCCCTCTGCAGCTGCACAGAGACAAAATTTAACAAAGGGTTCGGGAGTTGAGATAAGAACCAGGAGTGGTCACTCATCAAATACCATCACAAGCAAATCAGGCTCAACTTAGAGATATGAAATTAAATTTTTTTATTATTAAAAAAATCAGAGCAAGATAATGAGAAGTGGAAAAGCCATAAAAAATACCTTTACCTCCCACCCCTATAGTACCTCCTGCCCCTCCTTCTCCACTGACCTTGGTGTCTGCAGAGTTGTTCTCACTCTGCTCTTCTTTAGACGCAATTGAAACTGCACCACAATTTTTATTTTGATTTCTTCTCAAATCTTTTATCACAGAGGCATTGCCACCATTTCTAATTGGTCCAGCCTTGGCCAGCAGCCTGTCCATCTTTGGAGCCACCAGCAATTGCCTCTGCTGTACATGGAAGAAGCTTCTAGCAGCTTCTCACAGGAGCCACCCTGTAGCCTCCCCACTGCCAAAAATCAGGCCTTGCAAAACCAATACACATAACTGCCCATAAAAGTGGGTGAAGCACAGGAGGCCTGTGCTGAGTTTTTGAACTCTCACATTCACAGAATTGTGCCTTTTGGGCCAACTCTAGCTGTCACACATCAGAGTGGTAAAGTTGTTTCGCTGAACGGTTTTGTACAGTGCTTTCCTGTAGGTCACTTCTGGTCCCTTTATGCATGTGCTTATAATGGTGTGTTCTTGATAATATCATCAGTAGTCACATTTTTGAGTAGATTCTGAGGAAACACATATGGCCAGCCCCATCCAACACAAAAGTGAGCAGGCTGTGTCTCAGTAAGAGATGGAATAATGCAAATGTTCCCGCTTTATCTCTGAAGGAAACCACTGTAGGTTAAAGTAATTCTGTAAAGATCCAGAAATATGAAGTTTAATTATTGCAATTACAGTCCTGAAACAAAAAGTTCTCTAAATGACCTGGGGGACTAGGGGTTTGGTGGGTAGATGATTAGATGCTAGACTAATCATGGTCATGTCTTGATTCCTTAGAGAGCTGGTAATTGCAAAGTGAATGACTGTGTTTGTTGTTGCATTTTCAAGTTGTGAAATGCTACTGCTTAGACATTGCAGTTCAGCTTGATCCTCACACAATTGTCTGCGTGCTTTTGAAACTTGTGTGATTGCCTGGTGATTAATGTATGGAATAGCTGGAAGATTATGACATATGCTTAATGCACTGTTTATGTATAATGTAGGAGATGAGACATTGTTTGGATTTTCTGAACCAAGCTGTTGGATGGCTAGGAAGTACTTGGCATTACAGCCAGGCTGTAAATTGGTGCCTTTCTTCCCCCAAAAGAGGCTTTACATTCTTCTTTTAAGGTCTTGATCAATCACACAAAACAAGATGATTATGTTAATATATGGTATGTTAATAAAACTTCATCCTGTTGTATCTCATAAGTTAGCTTTTACAGTGAATGATAGGACTTTTAGATGGATTAAAGACATTCATTCAAGATCCATTATTTGTTGACTGTTGTATTTTAATTCAAATAAAAGAAGTTGTCTGATTTTTTTACAAAAGTAGCACAAACCTAGTTTAAAACTAGTTGAGGGTAGTGACAAAGTACTTTCCTGCTGGCCTTAAGGTGTGCAGGAAACTCAAAATGGTCTCAACGCTCTAGGAAAATCATCATTTCATTCTCTATCCTCTAAATCAGTATATTTTTCCATTATAAACCATCACATCTGGAAAATGCAAATGCTGCACTGAGGAGTTGCACGCAGAACCACAAATGGAAGTGCAGGGTGCCTGCGTTATTTGTGTTCTCTGTTCAATACTTCTCTCTTGTGTGAAAAATGTAAAGCATTTGTCCAATTACCGAGGCTCTTTCTTGAATTGGTTGCCTGTAGTTAAAATGTGATAGAAATGTCTGTTTTATTTCAATTTGTGCGCAAAGGACAACTTTAAGAAACTGCACTGTGCGCTGTTTCTTGTAGCAGACCTTGTGCTAGGGAACTTTGTCCCACACATTGTGCTGACAGAGATTTTGGCAGGGCTACAATATAACCTGAATCAGAGGAAATATACAGGCTGGAAAAGGAATTTGATTCTTGAAGGTAACTCTGAATCCAGAAGAATTTGCTGATTTGATTCATTGAGCAGCTATTAAACAAATTCCACTGCCAAAAGTAAGAGGGTGGAAACTCCTCCAGGGAAGTTAGGAGCACCAAGGAAGGAACTTGTTAAGCTGGTTTTGTTTGCTTTAGGCTGCTTTTCTGTTTGTTTGTTGGTTGTAGTGGTAATGAAATTTTTTTCTTAGATTATATGGGAGAAGGCAAAGACTTACAGAATGGTCTGCAGGTAGGAACATTGGAAGCATTTATGTACATTTCTGGATATGTTTCTAGCCAGGTTTGAAGCTTAAAGTAAACTGCCTACACTGAGTAGACTTATATCCTTTTCCTTTTTTTCCCCCCAAATTGTAACAAACTTAGATATCAAAGCAAGAATCACCGAGTTGCCCACTGAGCAACCAATCCAGAGCTTTTGAGCCAAAGAGTTCCTCTGCTAACTTCAGTGAACTGGAGAACAAACTTGGCAAGCAAAAACTAAATTTATGTGGCAAAGTTTATGCTACTTTCCGTAGGTATAACCTTAACTTTGGAGTGCATGTGCTCTTTCAATTAACTGTAAAGAACTCTGCTCCTCCAGCAGTAGAGCACCAATTTTTATATGATAAGCTGTTTGTGAAGCTCTTTTTTGAGAACTGGACTTTTGCATCAGAATCATGAAACATAAGTCATGATTGCTTCCAGGTTACTTTATGTCATTAGGAAACGAGTTTCTCTTATATTTAATTCAGGCTATTTAGCAGTAGGTGGCATCCTACTTTAAGATTAGAGTGAACTGTAGACTTCCTAGCATGTGTTGTCACTCAGTCTAGAAAGTTCTTAGAATTTCTTTTCTATTTGTACTCATGTACGGTATTACAAAGGAAATACTTTTTTTGGCTTAAAGTAAACAGGAATGTGTATGAGTTCTGATGTGAGTACTATATAGTGGAAGCTTGCTAGTACCATGCAGTGAAAGTCCTAGTTGAAATTGAATTTGGAATTTGTTTTGCAAAACTCGAAGGAGACCTTTTTAAATCGGGAGAGATGAGCAAAATCAAATTATTAAAGGCTTTTATGAGAAGCTGGATTGGTTTCAGCTTTCTCAGATGCTCATTGTGTTCTGTCTGCAGTACCAGTGGGAAGTGAAAATAATTAATCCTGAAAATTAGATTGAACGGCTGTTCAAAGCAATAAAAGGAAGGAAATTAATTGCTAGTATTGATACACTATCCTTAAGTCATCTCACTCAATATCACAAAGTGTCAGATTATGTGCTTAGGTAGAAGCTAGTGAAAAAATATAACTCAGATGTGTTTAATGGAAAAAATCTAAAACAAAGTTTTGAAAGGAAAAGAGTTAGTGATGGCTCTAAGTGATAATGCAGAAGGAAATTGGGAGTGGTAAGAGTCTTGGGAGGTGGATGACAGGGAAATCAATCAGTAAGTGAAGCTGGTTTTGTGGGATCTTAATATGCTTCACCAGAATCCCTGTGACTTGGATTAGCTATTCTCTTTTCAGACTCAAAAAAGGTCGTCAGAACTGCTTTAGCAGCATCCAAAAAGGTTCCTAACTTCCTTTTCCTTCCTCCCCATCCCCCTCCCCCACCCTGAGGTTTTTGTGTACAGAAATACACTTTCAGTACAATTTAAGTATAGATTGCTGAGGTATCCCTGAGAGCATTCTTTGAAGTACCAGTCCTCAAGTTTGAATAGAAACTACCAGGAGTAGGTAACATTTGAGACTCAGTGTCCTAAACTGGATGAGGTACCTCTTTTATTTTAGTATACATTTATTTGTGTGGATTTTGGCCAGGACAGATTTACCTAACAGCTGCTCATTCTCTTTCTAATATGATAATTGTATCATGCTGAAAAGGAAGAATACTCAGTGCTTAAATGTTTTTGTCTATCTGGCTCTTGTGATGCAAATAAGCAGCTTTTGTAATATTTAAAATCACATGGGTGCTCAACACAAAAATATTTCATTTATTGTCTAATCTTTTCTCTTTAAGCTGATCACTTAGATTTTGCATAAGAGAGCAGCTCTGTTTTAATAAGTGGTAAAAGATTTAAGCTTTGTTAAATGTTCCATGAAAATGTACAGAGACATAAAAGGTGTTTAAACGTTAGTTTGATATGAATTGTGTCTTTAACTTCATTATAATAACTCATTTGCTTAACATCATTCATGTGCTTATGTAACCACCTGAATGTGGGCTGTGAGAGACAGGTTTATGAAAGAATTTTTATGGCACACACTTTCACCTCAGTATTTATATTTCTGAAAGGAAAATGTTACAGTAACATGATAGGTCTTGGGCCAATGCACCTTGGGTATTGCTGTCTCTAGAGCCTGCTTCATTACTGATGTATTTTTGAAATATATCACTTGCACATTTAATAATAAACAATAAAACTGAGTCATGTGTGGTTCTGTATTGTAGATGAAGCCTTGCTAATGTTAAAAACAGTGTTTGGTGAATGGGAATGGTACTCCTCAAATAAAATAATATCTTCCTGTTTTGCTCTTACTAATTTACCATCTATAATCTAATTACAAAATAGGCAAATATAGTTAGAAATGAGACATGGGATTTCAGTATGTGTAGGCTGTTTAAAAAGTGAGAATACTAAAGAAGGAAATATAGAATGAGTTGCTGTGAGACAACACATGTGCAAAGCATATAAGGGAGAAAACCCACCCAATTTTAGTATCAATTTTATGTTTAAACCATAGCTAGAGATATAATATTTATCTTTTGTCAATTTCAAATGTTACCTAACAGTTGTTGAAACACTTTCTTAAGGTTTTTAAGGAAAGAGAATGGATTACTGACTCAACAACATCTAAATAAAGCTGCTAAAAAAGATCCTTATTTGATAAAGGTAATTCTGTGTACATCTAAAACTTCATTTTTAAAGCCACATCAAATACAGCCAAGTGAATTAACTAATCATGTCTGGGTAGCATTATTTCAATTTTTAGGGTTTTTTTTAAAGTGTTCATCTTATCTAGGTCCATGACACCTGCAGTGAAAGCAATAGATCCTGTGGGAATTCACAAAATGTGTATGTTGTATAATGTTTAGAGCCAAGGACTGGAAGCTGTGTTGTATCTCCAGTGCCATCAGTATAATTACACCAGCAGAGACCTTGGCTTTTTGTCTATTCAGGCTTTAAAACATATAAATAATCAGGTCATGCTGTGGCTGGAGGCAAACATTGACCACAGTCCTGGAAAAATGCATGTTGAGAGTTTAATGCTTGAGAATGCTTATCTTACAAAATACACTGCAGCAAGTGCTAAAGGTATTTCACTAAATAGAGCTTAATGTTAAGCATATTACCAGTCCTATATTAGTATATGTTTTAAGTGCTTTGCTGGATTAGCTCTGAAGAACATTAAGCTTGTGCTTACAGTACTAGAGCATCGATTCCAAGTTCTTTTTCAGAAAAGTAAATTTAGAAAAAAAGCATGTACTTACTTGAGTACAAGTTGTATTCAAAATATTTGCAACAGTTGTGCATATTACTGAATTGAAGTGTGCCAAAATATGCTCATACAAGCTCCTTTCCTGTAATTCAACCTGTATTCGGTAAAAATACTAATTTGAACAAATTTCTGCTAGTTATAATATTCAGAGTAGCATATTGCCCAATTAAACTAAGAAAATGGAGGCACATCTAGCTGTGAAAATAATATCCAATTTCTTCTACCACACTTCTATAACCCAAAACCACATGAATGATGGAACTGGTTATCAATCAGCAGGTCGTTAGCGTGTATTTTCACCTGAGGAAGCAGCTGGTCCAAATTAATATTTCAAAGCTTTTCTTCTAAGTTATTTTTTTCCAGAATCTTTCATGTGCTTCTTATATTCTCATTAAAATTGCTTCATGTTCCTTGTGGTAAGGCTGTTCTTTTAGTGGTGTAACTACACTGGAGGATAAGGGCCCAGATCACGCATGATGCAAAGGCCAGACTTCCAAAGTGTTCAGGGTCTGACTGCATCCTCCTTCAGCTGCTGCTGCTGGATGGCTGAAGAGGTTCCTGCCCCTAATCACTCATCTCTGCTCTCTGCTGACTTGTCCAGCACTGCCTGGGATGGTGGTCCTTGGAGCAGCCTGCCTCACTCATATTTATCAAAATGGGCTGCATAAGCAAAGGTGAGGGAATGATTACAGGGAAATATTAAGACTGGGGAGAAGGAGAATTGGAGTCCTGATGGCTATATGGTCCTGAAGCAAATAATTTGCTTCATGCACAGTGGAGGAGAAAGTGAGAACAACTTCTCATGCCTCCATTGGGACTTACAGAAAAAAACACGTGGTCCTCAGGAGGCAAAATTACACAAAGCAAATAATCATTTTTGTAAATCCTGTACCTTTCCCACCTTCTTCTTTAATCACCTAAAAACCTTTAAAAATTTGATCTTTAGTTGTTAGTACTTTGAACTTAGTGTTTTACCTGACCCTAATTGAAGTTTGAATAGGCTGAAGCTGATCCTTGCGCTTTATTTTACTCAATATGATATTGCAATCTCAACTCTGATATGGCAAGATTCTCTACTGTAATTCTTGTAATTCTCACCTATTAGTCACAAAATGCTTTAGTAAAGATAAAAATATCCCAAAGATAAACAAAAAGTAAATTGCAAAAATTATTTAATGTCTTCTTCAGAGGAAGAAAATGTGGTAATAATTAATGTGAATTGCAATGCTTGTCCATGTTTTGCTTTAAAGAATGTGAAAATCCAAATGCAATCTTACATTTTGTGCTATTTTAGGTAGGATAAGAGGCCCAAATATCAGAGGTGTTAGAATAAGCTTGTTACTATGTGAAATTGAATGAGATGATTTTTTAAGAGAAGGACATCAATATTTAGCAGCCTTGACAAATGTAGAATATTCATTCCAGTGTCTGGAAGTGTACTCAAATATGCAAATATTCCAAATTTGGAAGACGTGTTCAGAGTTTTGAAATTAAATGTTTGTGAAGAACAACAGGATTAGTCAAAAGTTATTACAATAAATCTGAGAACCACAATATAAATTCATAAACTTTCTGTGTCTTGTCAAAGAGGAGAGAATTAATTCCAAAGGCAGGTTGGCAGTTATTAGGTGACAGCTTAGACATTGTATTCTGTTTTTTTCAGTTCTGTCCAAGAAAAATACTAAATGAAAATGATAGAATAAGGCAATAGGACTCTCCTTTTACTTTTTTAATAGCCTGCTATGGCCTGTTGATTGCCAAATGCTTGTTTTTCTTGTTTGCCATATGTTATATCAGTTATATCACTACAAACCTTGGATTTTTCAGCAGGTATTTTCATGGACTCTTCACTTATTTATTATAGTAATTCCTTTTGTCTTGTAACTGAGACAAAGCTCCTAAACCCTGGTTTCTGCAATAGTTATGATCACGTTTCAGTTCTTTACAAGTTATTCAAGTGTTTAGTCTGCACATATCATAAAATATAAACAAAAACTATATGTTTTGAAAATTAGGGAGGAAAGAGCAAAGTGCTTATCTCAACTGCTAAAACATTATAACAAACGAAAACTACTGTGATCAGTTAATAAAAGATAATTCTCTGCCCACAGCAGTGAACTCTAGAATGTTCCAGCTGTAAATTTATCTTTCCAACCATTTACAGAGCATAGATAATATCTGTTTCTTAACCTGTCTAATAAATACCTAAATCTCTAATGAAAAAAACAGCTGTTTAGATTGCAGGAGCCTAGAAGTGTATATTTTAGTAATATTAAATTTACTTAGCAAAATTGTAAGCTAATGCCAATGAGATAACACCATAAACTGCATGTTTACCTGTGTATATATAGCTTCAAACAAATTGTATGGTAGAGGTTCCCTTAATTTTCCACATTCAATCTTCTGACAGATGATCAGATAGTGGAGATATACATAAAGGCCAGATCATAATGTTTATATATTTCTTAGTTCACTTGAGGAAGTTTGTGATGCTTATTTTTGTGAGGCTTTTGGTTGTTGTTTCCTTTGGATAACCTGGTAGAAAAACTTAAGTACCAAAAGGTGGGAAAATGAATTCTGTCCAAATCCTGAATGTTTCAGCTCACCTTGAATTTGATTCCACATTATTTGATCCCACTAAATCACTAGATAGAATAATTCTCACCTCTGCTGTTTGACACTAGATCAAATACTTGAACCTGATCACAGGTTTCTGTTCCTTAGTATGAAACTAATTAATTTAAACCTTAATATAAAGACGTTTTTTAATACAAGCAGCAGAATAAAATATTATTCCTTGGAAAATAAATGTGTTTCAGAAGAACACCTGGGAAACCGTTTCCATGGCCATGAAGTCTCAAAACAATACTTATATAGTACCCATGGATTTTATATTGTTCAGTTATTATGAGCCTGGAAGAAGCTGTGAGCTTTTTTCTGGACCATGGCTACATTATCTACTTTAATGTTTTAATTTCAGCTCTTCATGGGACAAAAAGTGCTGACACAAATTCTGTACTGAGCTTTAAACTGCACTGTAACAGCAAATGCCATCCTAGATAAAAGATTAGTCTTCAAAATTGTACCAGGAATATACCAACTTGTCTATGCAAAAAGGATAAGGATATTAATTCAACCTGACTAGGGAGTAGATTATACTATAAATAGGACTCTGAGGCTGCAGCTACTGCAAGGCTGGTAATTTCCTACAAAATCCATTGCATGTATATGTGTCCTAATCCTATAATATGATCTTCAGTCTAATCCTTACACCTACCTATTATGCCATACTAGTTTTCCTGTGCATACCTGAGGCTTTACTTGCTTGGATCCATTGTAGCATCAGAGCACTGCTTATAGATGGAATATATAAAGTATAAGGAAGATTTTATGTAGAAGGTAAGCTAATAGAGGACAGACACATCTGAAATCCCAAATTCTTTGAAATATTGAAAAAAATTGGGACAGATCAAAATCGAAATAAAACCAAGAATTCTTCAGGTTTCAAGTGTCATGCAGACTATTTTGCAGTGTATTTTGGAGCTGACTGGAGTTCAAGATTCATTTCTTCAGACAAAGTCCAAAAAGAACCTGTTTCTGCCCTGTTGGGGGTTTGCTGAGCACACAAAAACTAGATGGATGTGATTGCAGCATAAAACTCCCCTTAATCCTGATTTCCACGTTCTCGCAACTGTTTCAGTTACAGACAAAAAAGCTGTATTTTTATTTTTTCCTTCTTTTTTTTCCTGGCCTCTGCACGATTAAGCATTGCTTGAATCTTCCTCTTCATTCTTAGACCTGGTGTTCTTCCCACTTTCCTCTGCCTTGATTTCATCTCCTCCTACTTAAACCCTGTTTTGCCTGTTGTCATGAGTGCTGCACAACAGATTTAGTCCAAACCTCAGTCCTGTGCCAAACATAGTAACTTTCGCCTGTTAGATGTTTCCTTAACTGTCTACTTCCACAGGACTTCTTTTCCAATTCTTTGCCTTAGTCATTGAGATTCTTCTTCTCTGAACAGTGAAACTTCTTTCCTGCAGTCTTCTTTGTCTACCTCTATCCTTTTGCAGTGTTCCTCTTTGCAAATGTCTAACTCAAAGTACACATTCAGGGAAGACACATTGATGAAAATCTCTCCAAAACAAGGGAGTAAGATATATGTTTTTCTAATAAGGGTGAAAACAGGGTAGTTTGTATGACTTATTTTTGGAGACTTGTCTTATCTTCCAGATAGAGAAACATTTCTTCTGACTACTGAAGTATCTACTGGTTCTTCTGTTTAAATGGCCTCATGAGAAGAATAATTAATGAAACTCTTATTAAGATGGAAAAGAAGTTGATGAGTTGGAGAAGATTAAAAAGCAAATCAATCAGTATTAAGGCTGATCTGTTACAGCCTCGATGGATCAAGTTAGACTCTTTTTCCTTAATTACTTGCTGTTTAACTGCTGTCTTCTGAAGAACTTGTTATGTAGAAGTAAGATTTACTGCAAAACAAAAGGTTGTAGAGGATTTCTTGTGTTGTAGGGGTTTTCAATTTATTTTTAAACAGTCATGCAATTGACTTAAGTAGAAGAAAATTCAGTTATCACTGTTATAATCGAGAAGTCATGTAACCTGAACTGTCGTTAACAAAGGTTTTATCTAAAATCTGTGGAAAATGGCACTTTTCTTCTATTTCTGAAAGAATGTATGTATTGCAGTATTGTTACCAATTTTACTTAGTCTACTTGATGCAAGGATTCTTGAAAAAACTCTAATCCACTTTAAATATTTTTTAAATCAGTACTTCTTTTTTTCCCTCATCTCCTTCACTCTTTCTTCAATTAGGAACAGGTATTACATTCACTGGTCTGACAAATTCATTATTTCTTCTACTAACTCTTGGCAAAGCATTTGATCTTGGTGAGTCTGTACTTATACTAATAAATCATCTTGGGGTTTTTAAAGTGCATTTACACTTTATAGACAGGTATTTTGGAACTATAGTAATAGCTCTTTGAGTTAAACACATTTTTCTCTAACAATTTGGGAATTTTCTTAAGCTACTGCTCATGACATTTTAATGATACATCAAATATACTTTTCTATCTCTGTGATCGTTGTATTTACAGTCTTCTATGACAAAGATTAAACATCTCAAGGTACCTTAAAGTACATGTCAATTAAGGTCACTTACTATATGTATTGAAGCAGAAGGTACATTTGACCTGCCATAAGTATTGATCCTGAATTATTTCAGTGTAAAACAGTGCTAAAAGAATTAAGTTCACATCATCCAGTTATTGCTCAGATATTATGAAAGGTACTAAAAAAATATGCTGATTATAGTTACATAATGGGGAAAACTTCAGTTTTCTCTGTTGGGAACTTTCAGAAGCAAAAATTAATATCTGACTTCAAGTTATTGCTGACTTCTGCAAAGCTTGCCAATTGCACCTTAGAGAAAATGTGCTATTACTCTTAACACCCAAACAAGCCACGTAATTGAGTGGTATTCATATTTACCATCAAAACCCTTAAATATAAGAGAA
Source organism: Vidua macroura (assembly GCF_024509145.1). Lineage (NCBI taxonomy): Eukaryota > Metazoa > Chordata > Aves > Passeriformes > Viduidae > Vidua > Vidua macroura. Next base: position 36,670,216 of record NC_071571.1, read on the forward strand.
TTTTCATCTATGTCTCTCTAGGAGGACGTTTTTGGTAGATAAATTAGATGTCAGGTCTAATATATATATTAATATAAAAGTCTATTAAAAGTACATACATCGCAGCACTAATTTCTGTGTCTTTATGATATGAAGTGATTAAAATACTTGTACATTATGAGCTTGGAATTTTCCAATGCTTTTAACTTGTTTTAAACATTAACCTTATATTTTAATATTAGATTTTCACTTTTTAAAATGCAGTAAAATCTAAGAGAAAAGAAGGAAGAAGACCTAATAATGCCACCCAGGCTTCTTATTAATGATTTCTCTGTCAAGGCAATTGCACTGATAAATCTGAAGATGACATCTAGTGAAGTACTATTCTATTTCCTTTTGAGTATTCTGTGTCTTGGTAGTCTTTCGTGACTTGCAGTGATTTATAACAAACACTGTTGCTCTCACTTCCTGCTCTCTTGTCACTTCATGGGTGGTCACCAAAATCTTAATTCACATCAGCACTACAACAGTGCTAGGGACCAGCATAGCTGTACTGCTTAATTCTTTCAGCATTATCCACAGTGCTTTGCAGGTCAGAAAAATTAATAAAGTCAAACCAGCTGGTGTGTCTCATCTTGCTCTTTATTGCACTGGTGCAAATCAGGAAAAATATGGCTGAGTCATGCAAGTTATTTTGGAGATGTTGAAGATGCTTAAACACAATATAAATTGTGCTCAAAAAATATTGGGTAAGGAACAGAAGAAATTATTTTAGACTGATCTGGTTTAAAGATTTTAAAATGGGTGTACTTATGAAGGGATTTTTTCTGTCTTTGGAGCTGCTTTTCAATAATGGTATTTAGAATGTGATAATGAAATTTAGATAGCTATTTCCCAGTGTTCAGGGGATATCTGTGTAGAAGTATGGTAGCACAAATTCTAATTAACTTGGAGGGATCTGTGGGAGGAATCACTTTTTTCACCTCCATGTAGGAAGATGATGTTTAAGGCTTAAGAGAAAATCCCATATCTAGAGCTGTGCTTGTGATTATTCTGTATTCAAAGCATCCTTCCATGTCTCTTATCCAATCAGTATCACCCCTTAAACTTTTGGACTGAGTTCTCCTTGGTTTTCTCTGAGCACAGTCTTGCCTTGCAAATCATTCTGGTATTGTACTCTTTGAATTCAAGCAAATAAATGGTAATGGATTACATTTTATAATGAAAGTATTTTAAACTCTAGGTCATAAAAAAGAGAAGTTCTGATATTACTATAAAGAATATTGTCAACAGCTATTTTGATATTCACTAAGTGAATTCATTCCTTTCCAAAAGAAAGAATTTGGAACAAAATTAACTGAACTGGCCACTTTTTTGACATGTGGAATAATCTGAACTGAATTGGCCACTTTTTTGAGATGTGGAATAATCTACATCCTTTAACATCAACATTGCCTCTAATGCCACAGTGAAAGGCTTATGATGTCTTTCATACCCAGTAAATACAAAATAAGCAATTACAATGCCTCAGTCTCTTCTGAATTCAACTTTCTTTTTATCTTTATTTTATTGCAACAGTTTTAAGGAGAAAATTCTGTTCCTATTTCGTTAACTATAAGGTTTGTTACCAGAACTGTAGTGTAGTGATTTAATTTTACTTTTTATTTAATAATAGTAGTATTATTTTGGAGGGCTTTCGTTTTAGTTTGCTGGGGGTTTTGGTTTTGTTTTCTAATGAAAACCAAACTCCACTCAAAACAGATATTGTTTATTCAGCTTTGGATGCTAATTTTGTGCATAGAGGTACATTTCTCCTTTATGCAGTACTTTTTTCCAATAAACAATGATTTTTTCCCCACATGATGGTGCTCAATTAATGTTAGAGCAATTGAGTGTCTTCTTAATTTCTTCTTGTTTGAAATATGGTTCAATAACTTTCTGAATGCTATCCAATCTCTTCAATAACAATTGCTATTTTGTTTCGAGCTTTATCAGAGGTTTTTGTGAAATGTTCTTGTTTTGTGAACATTAACCATATCCACACTATCCTTGGAGGTGAAATTATGATTCTGCTTTTATAGAAAGGAAAGTGGAAAACAGAAATTTTATAATGTTATTAATTTTGAGGTCTGATAGTCTATTCTATTGAACCATTTTTTTTTTTATTTGACAACAGAGATACCTTTAGATCTTAATTTATTTTCGACTTTGTAAAAAACAAGAGACAGCATCTTCTCTCCTTGTAAATCCAATGGACACATGAAACCTGGGTCTGTGAATGTATGAAGAGCTTTCTAACCATACAGAACACAAATCAATTTTGTATACATCTTTAATCTACTTAATTGAGCAAGATGTATAATGGAATTAAACCTTATCCATGATTACCTATATATGTCAAAATAAAACAAATGCATAAATTGCAGCCTAATACGATTGTGATATCAGTGTAATTAGAACCTTGTGCATCTACCACAGTGCTTTTTCAGTATATTAGTAAATGGCATGTCTCTGAACATCAGGTTTTCATCCTTTAACACCAGTACTAAAGAGAAATTAGGCTTTTGCCAAAATGTTTAATGGATGTCGGCCAAGAGCAGAGGAAAAGTGAGGTTTGAATCTTTAACTTCATTCAAAGTACCACCATGTATGGATTCTTCTGTTTGCTTGCAACTTCTGGTTTGTAGGAACTTAGTCTCCTCCTGAGCCAGATGTACTGGCTTTGCATTTAAACTTCAACCCAAACCGTCCCTTGTTTGTCAGAGTTTTAATTATGCAGCTCTATTCTTGAAAAGTTCTCTTGTTGGCTTATGCACAACAAAAGGCAGGGGCCAGCATTTCTTGAAGCACAACAATCATTTATCAGGATAATATTCATAACACACACTATTTCAGACTAACTTAATCTGTTAATTGCAGAAGAACAGCAGGTTGCCATTCTTTGCCATTTCCTAGTATTTTCAGGCTTTTTCATAATTCCTTTCTTTTTCCACTGGATGCCAGGGTTAACAAACAAATAAGTGGGTGGCAATTTCAAGCACAAAAGTAAGCTGCAGGCAGTCCTTGTTAATTTGATTTTCACTATCTGCTTTTATTTGCATAATTGTAGCAGGTAAGTTGAGGTCAAATGGTTATGCCAGGGAAGCAACTCCTGACTTCTTGCTTCATGATACTGTGGAATATTAATAACAAAATTTGGGAAAAGTTCTGTTGGCTAAATCGTAAATGAAGAAAAGTTATGAGCAAAAATGCTACAACATGGTGCTCCTTGCTTATATTTTATTTAAAACTCTGCCCCTGCCCACATTTCTGGGTAACAAGCAATAATATAGTTTATGCCATGCCTCACAATGTAATGTGCTATGTTGAGTGCCCAAGTAGCTGTGGAAAAGTAGGGGGAAATGTATGGCTGAGATTTTATTTATATACTGTTGAGTAATTTGAAGTGGCAAACCTTATTTTCTTAGATAGTCCTTCTGGTCTAAACTCCAAGCCCCTGAGAAAACTTCATTTGCAATCTCTCAGTGCTAATGGGTTCCTGAAGAGTAGCAGCAGTGCTATCAGTACTTAATTTCTCAGCTTTGGTACTGTTTATCTGTAGCTCTTATGCATATATTCTTACATATATTTATGCTTTTGAATTCAGCCAAATGCTCGACAGTGAAAAAGAAAGGAATATGGGGAGTGGGCTATTTACATAAATTGGATATAGATTTATATTCAAAAAATCAAAGTTAGATTCCAACTCTTGCTTACGTGTCCTTGCCAGCAAAAATAAGTATTATATTAGGCACTATGTCCAGATATTCCAGATATTAGAAATTAATACAGCAAAATTGAAAGCTGGTTTCTTGAAACAAGACAAAAATCACCTGGGTTTTTAGTTTAATTTTCCTGAAACATTTATATATATATATATATATATATATATATATATATATATATATATATATATATGTCTGTGTCTGTGACTGTGACTATTCAGAGTCCCTAGCTTGCTTTTTGTTTAAAGGTGAAAAATCATTTTCTAGGACTTGACTGCAAACTTTCAGTTGCTCCCTTTACCTCTCTTTTACCTGTACTCAGCTCTTGTCTGCTTTTCTTAACTATTTCTTCATTGCTCACTGAAATTTTAGCCTGTTAAATTTGTTTGCTTTGAGCAACTTTAAGCTTCTGTGTTTTGCAGTAAACTCTCTGAAGTACCAGTTTGGATTAAGGAGGATTTTACTCTTATGAGTAAAAGTCTCTAGAATATGCTAAATACAAGTGCAAAATAGAATACTGCACTTCAATTTATCATCTTTTGTACTTTGAGCCCTTTTATGTACATTATTTTGGTAATATATTTTATTCTACTTCAGAGGCATTTGGGTGGTTGCTTTGTGATACATAGAGCACAAACACAATTTTTAGGACCTTAATTGTTACTAGTTGTTCATGGTATGTAGCCATTTCCATAAGCAATTTATAACATATGGCATGATTGTGGGTACTTCTAAAGAACAGCAAACTTTCTTCTTCTTTCCTGAAGTTCTCAGAGATGAAGATGCTTTCAGCAGCATTTGGTATACTTCCCTCTTGTGCATCAGCAGAATTTCCCTGTTGGTAAAGCTTTCACTGCCGTTGCTATCACATCCCCCTGGCTAGTGGTGAATTTCAATAACTAATTTGTGTTCACCCCATCATCATGGAATATGCCATGTAACTACTTTGGCACTTATCCATCCTTTCTGAGCTGTGTGTTTGCACAACTGTTTGGCATTCTTTGTCCAAGTTAAGTCCTAAGGCCTTATTAAAAGATTTTTTTGTCTCGTGATTAAGAAATTTCCATGAGCTTCTAATAAAACTCTAAACTTACTGAAGCTGTTATGTCATACAGCCCTTAAAACACTATGATTACAGCTCAGACTTGGTGTGGCCATTTATGGGCTTGCAGACTTATCAGGCAACAACTTGACTCCCCTGGAAAATTGTCTCTTTTCCCTTTTGTGATGACCAAAATTGAGAAATACACTTATATGTTTAAATGTATATATGGGTTTTCTTCTCCTGACTGCCTGTACTAGGACTGAGAATGCATTCCTTTCTCTTTCACTGCATCCCTACTTAAATGGTGTTTGGGCAGGCCCTGGAAAAAAATGCAAACTGAAACACAATTGCAGCACCACAGCCTACAACATAGGCAACTCTTTTGTCAGGTTTCAAAGGTTTGGATTTATCTTAACAACCTCTGTTGCTGAGCACTTTGGCAGAAGTGAAAACCTGATCATGCTTTTCAGGGTTTTCCACGTACTGAAACAGGATTTTCTTTATTTCACTAATGAGTACATGTACCATCAAACCCAACTAGCCAGAGAGGATAAATGGAAAACTATCAGTAGAAATTAATTTTATGACTCTGCTTATATCAGACTGGAAGATATGAGAATAATAATGAAAATGTAAAATTGCTGGTATTAAAAATTGTATATTTTAAGGACAAGGCTGCTGCTTATATACTTTCAGGACAAGGCTAACATGAATTTGAAGATTATCAGGTTGCAAGAAGCTGATAGTACTCTGAGACCTTGAGGACTTCCAAAGTACTGTACAGGCAGTCTCTCAGTTCATGTGCTCCTTCTGAAAACTGTTCTGGCAGTGCTATATCAACAAGTTTGTGAAAGGCTTCTAGTACAAGGGCAACTGGACAGATTCATGATGTCAGCAAAATACTGCTACATTCTCCAGAGCCAAGGTGAGGTTACCATGGGTAGGCTTTATATTGTACTAGAAACCCTGTGCATCAGCATTTTCTGAGGTTCTTGGGGGCTTTTAGGTTTCATTATCTATTGTAAACAAAGACCATTTTTTCCCTTTTGTAACCTCTCCCTTTTGTTACGCTAAAAAGTGGAAATCAAAGTCTTCTAACCATCTGGAGAAAGAGAGAATCCTAAATAAATAGGTATAGTAAAATATACAAATAGCAGTACTGTAAAATATCAAGAACCCAAAATGCTTCCTCTGCACAGTGACTTTGTAGGTTAGGGAGTGTACTCCTACTTCTCTTCTCTAAGGACTTTTAATCCTGAAAGAACATGGGGAAGTTTTGCCATTGCTGCTACAGTAAGTGAAATGACTGTAGTAATGGAGAGTTATCTGGCAGCATTTAAAGAACCATGGTATCAGTATGAGCAGGTTACTCATCTGAATATGGAATGCCACTTCTTTATTACTATTGTTACCTATTTACTTATTGGAATTTATACATTAGACTTTCTGGGCTAGGATATGTATTCATTCTCTCTTTGGCTGGCAGAAAAAAAAATATTTCAGGAATTTTTCAGGGAAGAATGTTGAAAGAATGCTATAGGATGTACTGACAGTCACAGAAAAATGCCTATTCCTTAAATAAATGAAATAGCCTAACCATGCAAATAATGTCTGAGGCCACACAACTGGTGGAGAATTATCCATGTCCCAGTCTCACTCTCCAATGAGCACCTCCAGAGGCATTTGCTATCTACCACGGGTGTTTCTTCTCCTTGCAGCAAAGTAAGCCCGTCCTTTACCCTGCGATATCGTTACTCATATAACAGGGTGCCTGTGAGCTGAGATGCCTGGGACCCTTCTCAGGTGCTAAAGCCGAAACGTGTCTGGGTCTGCCGGGGGCGGAGGAGGCTCCGTCGCCCCCGGGGCCGCCGGTCCCTGCGCTGCCCCGCCCCACCCGGCTCGGCTACAGGTGGATAAAGGTGGCTCTTCCCCAGCTCCCTGCTCTCCTCCCGCCCGTCCTTCCTCACGGCTGCTCTCCACAGGCGCCCCCTTCCCCCTTGCCTTTGGAGGGGTGCGGGGAGGGGGAGCTGGCGCTGCCGGCCGGGGGCGCGGCTCCGCACCTGTGCGCGGCTCCCCGGGGCGGGAGCGCTGTGCGGGGCCCGGCTGACGAGCGGGGGGCTCCCAGCGCCGGAGGCGGCGCGGCGGCATCCCCATCCTCCTTCTCCTCCCTATCCCTCCGCCTCCTCCCTCCCTCCTTCCCCCGGGCGCCCTCTGCACTTTCTTCTCGAGCCACCCTCGTAGACAAACTTTGATGGGGAACCTCGCACCGCGCTGGAAAAATGCCGGTTATGAAGGGATTACTGGCACCCCAGAACACCTTCCTCGACACCATCGCCACCCGGTTTGACGGCACACGTGAGTCGGGCTGGGGCTCCGGACTGACGGAGAAGGGGATGCACGGGGGGCACTGCGCGTACGGTGGCAGCTTCCTATTCCCTGCGCCCCCCGGGGATTTCCCTGCTACCAGAAGCCGGCAATGAGGAAGTCGAGGCGAGGGAGCTCCCAACCTCTCCCGCTCTCCTGCCTGGCTTCTCCATAGCTTTGCAGGCGAGGACGGCGCCAGGTCCCCTCCGTCTTCGATCCACTTCGCGGGGGCTCCGAGGGGGCAGAAGCCCGGCTCCCTGCAGGAAAGTTGCATGCTGGACTGGGGCTTCCCCCGCGCCCTGGGCAGCCGAGAGACCGCCAGGGAAAGGCACCCTCAGAGCCTGGGCAGGGCTTTGGTAGGAGGTTTGGGGAATTTATTTTTGTTAAGTACCCCCAGCCTTGAGGGGGTTCGAAATATCCCCAAAAGCTGAATTTCTGTAAATCGGGCTCAGCAGTGACAGCAGCTGTTGCAGGGCGTTGGCGGAGGCAGGCAGCCGGGAAGGGACCAAGGACCCCCGGGCAGTGGCTCTGGCAGCGCTGGCTGCCCGGCTGCAGGACCACGGACAGGTCCCGGCCTGGGCGGGTCCCGGCCCGGGCTCCGCTCCGCTCCCCGCCGCGCACGGCTCCTCCCGCTCGGCCCCGCCGGGCAGCTCCCCCGGCCCCGCGCTGCCTTCCCGGCACGGCTGGCGTGCTCCCCCTCCGGCCGTGCGGGAGGACCCGCCTGTTTCTTGACTTTTGTTTCTTTTTCAACGGGGCTCGCGCATAATTAAAGGAGCAGGGAGATAGCGGATTTGGGCCAAAATGGACTGCCTTCCCTTTAATTCCAAGATATCTAGACATCGATAGTGGAGAATAAACTCAGATTTGAGTTGCTGTTAGCTGTTTCTTGACTGAAAACATTGCTATCTAATTGTTTTGGTATCTTCTTGTTTATTGGCATTCTCTCTATGGTTCAATTACTGTGTGATTAAGACAGCTGAACTGTGATTACTGAATCAGCAAGTTGTAAAACGTCAAGAAAACGATGCAGTCACAGAGATCAATTGCAGAGAAGCACAGAACTGCATTATAACTGCTCTGCTAGTCTGAGGATAATTATGATCCAGGGTTGTGTGTAACTGATACTTCACTATAAAGCAATCTCTCATAAGACTACTTAGATGTACCTTTAAATTCCTTTGACTACAGAACTCAAAGTCCTTTCCCCCCATCCTCCAACCTTTTATTTCTACAAAGTGTATGAGTATTATTTACTGTGTATTGAAGCATGTGGCTCTTATTAGAGTTTTGTTGCTGATACTGCCATTTCCCAGAAAAGCAATTATTCCCTTCTTTGTGCTGAGGACCCTCCCCTTTCACAATGGTTTCCTTTCAAAGGATGTAGCACACAGTCTGTGAGCTGTACACACAAACACATCACATATTCTATACTGTTCTTCAAAGATTCAATTTAGCAAGCAATATTAGTGATGACATCCAGGTGTCTCATTAAATAAAACACCAGAAAAATGTCTAATTCCCATCTTCTCAGTGACACCAACAGGCGAGTGTGGTAGAAAGCTTATTTCTTAGCTGGATTCTACACCCATATTGAACAACCTTTTTAAGCCAATGATATTACTGACTTTCATGAAGTGAAGGACTGACCTTTTCTTAAACAAAAAACAGACCCCAGTGTCTTACATTGAAATTTAATGCTAGCAACTCATCTACTTTTTCCTGGGATATAATTGAAAAAGAATGTAATTAGGTGTTTAAGTTCACCAGAAAGTACAGCACATTATCTATTTATTAGAGTCATTGAAATATTTCTTTTTAGTTAGCTTTCCAGAATCTGGCTTAAATATTAAACAGGTGTATTCTAGAAGTTGTCATTGTACAATTATTGGCATGTGAAATATTCCAGGATGTTCACACAGGAAGATGCTTTATATACTATGTGGTTTTATACCTAAAAAAAAACATTGCAGGAAGATACCATTCTATGGAAAACTGCTGGCATGTCTCTTAAAATACAGAATAACGTAACATCTCCTTTAGAGTGTTAAAGTGGTGAATCAACTTCATGTCATCTGAAACAAAGTTTCAGAAATAGAAAGTAGTTCAGAAACAGCTCATCTGCTTTGTTGCTTTGGAAATGCTAAATTTAAATATAAAATTAATACTTCTTTAACTGGCCAAAAGCATGATTTTTCAAAATGTGTGTACATATCTGACCCTCAAGTAGAAAAGTTAAAACCAATTTATTTTTTATTTAAATTCCCTGTGTGGCTGGTATTCCTGAGCTTGCTCAGGTGGATAAATCTAGAAGTAGTAGGCATGGCTAATCCTTGCAGGAATAAGTCCCATGCTTTACTAGTTTTACAGGTGATACAGCCTGTAGAAAGAGTAGGATTGATCCATGGCACTGAACCTGAGGTTATGTTTCACTAACTTTGACTTCCCACATGATGATATTTAAATGTTAAAACACGGTCTCATATCCAATGTCCTTTTTTTTCTTCTTTTTCTTTCCTGTTGTTTTAATACAGTCTGTAGTTAACAGACCTCTTTTCAGTTTAAGCCTCTGGGAAGGATATATTATGTTGTCATCAGTGATAGACTAATCCACCAATGCATCTTTAATCCAGAAGAGGGATAATTCTAATTCCGGGCAAAAGTGCAAGAAGGGATTCCAGATAATATTAGAAAATATGCTTTGCTTTGCACGGAATTGTCAAAATTTCATTGACAGAACTTTTTAAACTATACTATTGCAGTTATTTACGTCTAATTAGCAGTTATAAATTACACTATGAAATACTACATTTCTCAAAAAACATATAAAACAAGTTCTTGGCAGGTGCTTCAGCTGCTCAAAATTCTCCCAGTAGTTTTTTTTTTTTTTTTTTTGCAGTATGTTACACATAAGTATTCTTTACATATAAAACCAATAACATGTGCTAAAGAAAGCAATTAGATTAATTTGGGGGTTACTATTGTATATAATCTGTGCAGGAGATTGCAGAAGTCTCCTGAAAATTTTCCACTACCTGTGTTGCACATGTGGAAGAGGAGCATTAAGGGTTTGCTTCTCTGGATTTCCAAGGCAGAGCTCTTGGCTCTGCCTATGTGCTTTTATACCGATACCTTTTTCCAACTCAAAAATATCTTTTGTGTTCCTGACATCTTAATTTAAGTTAATGGTTTCTCACAATGTTTCCTCTCCATGCAAAATGTAAACACCAAGTCATCCAAAGACTTTTTGTCCCCTCTGCTAACAATGTGTTTATTGTATACATGGAAAACAAACAGAAGCATTTTCAAGTGAGTGGTGTGTGGTTTAAGGGTTTTGCTTGGTTTAGTTTTGTTTTTCTTTTTATATTTTCGAGACAAAATAGCATTTTCAAGTGTAAAAATATTTCAAATATAAACCTATAATTAACTCCACCACCAAATATTATGAAACTGAATGTCTGAAGTGAGTTATTTCACTTCAAGCTTGTGAATGGAAAATTTGCATATTGTTGCTTCTTAACCCTATTTGGATTAGGCAAAGCATTCAGAAATGGTTGCATGGTAGGAAATTATGTTCTATTGTTTTCATATATATGTATATACACACGTACATAAATAATCTGCATGAACTATTTATTTATTTAAATAGATTAAATACACACTAAGGTGGTGGTTTCTGAAAATTTGTGAGACTTTCTCAGGGAGTAAAGTTAACAAAGATTCAGCAAATAGCCTTATTAATTTGTATTTAAAAAAGAACAACAATTTTGTGTATGGTTATACTATGAAATGACAGCTGAAGTTCTATAATTATCTCCTGTCTGTCATATGTGATCAGATTCCAAATTAAGCATGTACTTCTACATTCAAATATATTTTCCAATTAAAATCGTGCTCAAGTACTATCAAAAGGATCTTTGCACCTAAGCAGCAATTTTCATAACTGTTTGGTGTTTTTTTCCTTCCTGATAAAATGGAATCAGTTTTCTGATTGTTTTAGTTACCCTTGAGGTGTGATTGAAAAGTACCTGATGAGAACATACAGATTTAAGCATACCAAATGTGATGTCAGCATACTTCTGCTGGCACTGTGGGTAGAACCAGGTTGTCTCTTTTGCATCATTGTCAGTTGGTACAGACTGAAAGCCTTTGTATGCAGTGATCTTTCCAGATTGCAGGGTCAGATTCCTCCCCCACTCTTTCCCAGCTACCCTCAGCACTTGCTTTTCTGTCTCACAAACAAACTGGTGATGTCTGCTAAGTTGAGCCAATGAACTAACACTTTCTGCAACTTTGTTGTCAAATTCTGTCTCATTCAGGGTGAATCCTATCCTCTCTACCCCAGTCAATGTGCTGCTTAATAGTATCACAGAAACTTCGAAAGCAGAAAAGTGCTTCTTGGCTGCCTGGGGGTTATCCCTCAAACAGGCTCAAGGAATTGCAGTGGTGTCAGATGTAGGGAAGCAACAACTGAGTTTCTGGGGGGAGGAAGCTTTTCATCATACTCCAGGATCAGAATGGTCCACTTGACAAAGACAAAATATGCACCAATTACAGACCGGGAGCAGAGTGACTGGAAAGCTGCCCAGCAGAAAAGTCCTTTGGGGTGCTGGGTGACAGCTGGCTGAACATAAGCCAGTGTGTGCCCAGGTGGCCAAGAAGGCCACTGGCATCCTGGCCTGTATTAGGAATTGTGAGGCCAATAGGACCAGGGCAGTGATCATAGCCTCATACATGGCACTGGTGAGGCTGCACCTTAAATACAGTGTCCAGTTCTGGGGCCCCCAAATGAGGAAGGGCATTGAGGTGCTGGAGTGTGTACAGAGCAGGACAATGAAGCTGGTGAAGATTCGGGAGAGAATGTCCTATGAGGAGCAGCTGAGGCAGCTGGGGTCGTTTAGCCTGGAGAAAAGGAGGCTCAGGGGAGACCTTATCACGTCTACAACTGCCTGAAAGGAGGGTGTAGCCAGGTGGAGATTGGTCTCTTCTTCCAGGCAACCAGTGACAGGATGAGAGGACACAGTCTCAAGCTGTCCTAGGGGAAGCTTAGGTTGGACGTTAGAAAGAAATTCTTCACTGTCCCTGGAGGTGTGTAAGGAAAGACTGGATATGGCCCTTGGTGTAAACATGGTGGTGTTCAGTCATAGGTTGCACTTGATGGTCTCAGAGGTTTTTTCCAACTGAGTTGATTCTGAGATTCTGTAAAATCCTGTGACCAAGGAAGGGTGACTCAAACTATGATAAGCATTAATCAAAGTCAATGAGATTTCAAAGCAGTGACAGTGGAAAATCAGGTGGTCTGTCAAACTGTCCCTCTGAAGGAATAAGAGCAGGGAAGCTGGTCAAGTTCTTTGTTGTAGAGATGGGGTCAGTCGGCCAGAGGGAAATTTCCAAAGATGCTTCTATTGTTGCTCCTATGTTAATGCAGAATTGTTTAGTGCTTTTACTCACATCCTTGAACAAGTAAATAATGGGGTGCTGTGAATTAATCATTTGTCACTGGAAAAATATACAGTCAACACTGGAAAGAATATTGCCTGTTCTCAACTCACAGCCCCAGAAAAGCAGACCTTGCCTCTCTCTACTTTTCTCCGTAAGATGTGACCAGCACTGCACCTTGCTGTAGCTCCATTATTTAAAAAGGCAAATATGGGTTTTAATATAAACGAGGGATTGGATGTTGGAACCTATGTTGTATTGTTGCTCTTTGCTGGAAGTAACCAAATGGCTGGATTAGGCAGATAACTGGAAAATCTTTTCCTCTTCTTTTGGCACAAGTTTTGGGGGTGTAGAACTTCATAATTTAAGGTCATTTCATCTGGTTTTCTTCACTTTCAGCAGTTAGAGTAACTTCTGATTCTAACTTAAGCTGAAATTGGACCTGAAAGATGGAATTGGAAGGGTTTCGAGGCATCTTAAGACTATGTTTTGCTTAATTTTTTGAGTTCTAGTCCTAAGGATTTGATTCAAGCAAACAAAAATGTATTCAGCCATTATTTTTAATGTGCAATCACTTTAAAATAATGAAAAATAGTAATTTCTGTATGTTTTATTCAGAGTCCATGTTATTGCTAGAGAAAATACTGATGTATTCAAATTTTTGGGTGATGTTCTCTTATTTTTTGCTAGACAAAAATAAGACAGGATGATAATTCTGTAGTTCTTCCATTCAGAGGCTATATAAATCAGTAATCACACCAGTCTTAGGTTAGTATTATAAATATAAAGTTGGACTAATAGCACACATCATTACTTGAGAAATAAACTCTGTATTTGTATTCAAGGCAAGCATTTGAGATTTAAGAGTGAAAATATTCATTAAACAAGGGACTTTTTTTTTTCCTGAGTCACAAAAGAATATTATCTTCTGTATTGTTTTTGGGTAGAAACCTGATACACAGTACAGTGATCAAATCAAGTCTGTATATTTGAAGTTACATATATTTGAATGTGCATGTACTTTGTGTGAGTGGAAGAAATTTTTTAGTATTTCTAAACCATGGATGATTATATGGACTCCCACTGGAGAGTTTCTGTAAATGTCCCTTTATTCCTTTCCCCAAATATATATTATGTTTTTCTCTGTCTACGCATTTCAATGAGTAAATAGGTTTATCCTGAAAACAAATTTCTTTTATTGTTATCACTACATTTGTACATTCAACTTCTATTTTATCAATTTTTATTTTATTTGTGCAGGTAGCAATTTTATACGCATTCCCAGCCTTTTTGGATGTAAAGGAAAGATGCTTGGAGTATTTTTCGGGGCAATAAAGAATAGAAATACAACAAAAACACTGACTCAAGCACATGTAGAAGTGTAAGCAAATAGATGTACATGAATATATTAAAATAAATCAGGCAAGATGTGGGTTTACGGAGCATTTGCTGCTCCTAGTACTAGTCTGAGAAAATGAATTTTTAAAGGGAAAACACAGTACATATATTACATATGCTGTAGCCTGGAAAAGGTTAGCAAAGGCAGTTTCTACAGCAGTTTTGCATTATCACAAGCAAGCTCATCTTACCTTGTGTTAAAGTGACTAAAAGAAAAAAGCAGGTAAGGAACAACCTGCTCACAGAGTAATTTTGTTTCTTGCCCACTCAATCTAAAAATAAATAAATAAGAAATAAGGAAAAAAAGAAAGGGTGGCAAGAGAAAGGAGTGGAGGAAGGGGAGGCACAGTGAAATAAAGAAACAAACACAACATTCTCGAATCCCAGAGAGCAGAGAGACTTTCTAAACAGTAAAAAAAAAAAGTCTTCTTTTGGGCTTTATCTTGCCAAGAGTTTCTGGCTCCTTCTGTTTTCTGGGACTGATAGTAGTATTCAAAGACTTTGGAACAGGTGTTGTTCTTAAAATATAAGCGCATTCAATGTTGAACTTGACATTAAATATCGTCTGAGCATCCCTAAAGCTTAATGCTGGCTGTCAATCATTTCAGGGACAGCTGAAGACAATTGTGTTATGGAGAAATATGTTGTCTTCCCTGTTGATCTTTTGAAGAGGAAACAGCTTCCAGTGTGCCAGCACTCAATTCACTTTCTCCTCAGGCCTTATTTCTGATGACTAGGAGTCTATGATTATTTTGCTTTTTTCTCTTTTTTAAACCTATAGAAATACAGAAGGATTCATCTGAGCCGAATAGACCTGAAATTCATTGTTACAGCTTTTTTTTTGGTGGCATTTTCTTTTTGCCTTCCATCTCACTCAATAGCTAGTTATGATATATGACTAGGAATCTTATTCCAAAGGTATGAAAGAGAATTCTGAGCTGGTCCTTTTGTCATTTATTTGACGTTTAGAATGAGAAAATTGTCCTTGGACAAATAACTTGATTTTTTCCCCCTAAATGTCAGATAACTACTGGACAAGTGTTTTTGCAAAAGTTCTGCCTTTTCTCACATTTTAGTTAGGAATTTCTCACAATTTAGTTTAGGAATTTATAGTGATATGAAAAAGAATAGGGAAAAGATATTGTTTTAGAAGGAAATATTTTTTCAGAAAAAATAATCTTTGTGGACGATCAAAAGGACTCTTGGCGAGTAAAAAACCCTCAAAAGTCAATAATAATCACAGTGTATCAGTTACAAGCTGTTCTCTCTACTTTTTTGTGTGTTTTTTAATGGTTGAAATCAAAATACACGGTATTTTAATCTACATATTTCTTTTTACTGTATGAATTATGTTTGTGAGATGATAAGACATTCACTACATTTATTAAACTGGATTGTTTCTTTATTGTATTGAAAGATCTTGAGGTTTGGAATTTGGACTTAACATTTTGTTTTTTTCACTTCTAGAACAGTGGTAAGAAGAATGCACTTAATAAAACCTGTAGTTATGGAATTATATGTTAGTGATTTAAATAATTAAAAGTTCAATGTAGCAAAGAATAGTTAATAAATATTAATGAAAGGTATTGAGCTACACATTTGCCAAGATTAAGGAAAATTAACAGGATCACTGATTTACAGAGGAATATATATATAGCTGTAAGTTGTGTCTGCTTCAGTGCTGTAATAATTGGGTGACAGCATGGGAGGAAAAAGGTGAGAGAATAATGTGGTTATGCACTGTATTTTGGGGGCCTTTCAAGGTCTTACTGTAAATTAGTGTTTGGGATTTTAATGCCATGGTTTTAATGGCCCTCTTTGAAGCTGAACTATGACTAAGTTATCTTAGTCATGCTCAAGAGTTGCTTCTGCACTGGAAACAGAAACCAGGATGCATTAGAAATCCTGACTGTCTTTGCTACCTCTTTGTACATTTACAGGAATATTTACCCAATGCTGCTGGTTTGTTTGGGGTGTTTTTAGTTGACACATATGAGATGTTTAGATTTCACGAGGAGAGTGGCTCTGCCAACAATCCTTGCAGAGCATGCACTTGGGAGGGGTTAGAGCAAGGCATGGTCCATGGGTCTGTTGCCAACAACTTCTTGCCTGGAATTAGGCAGGTGATGCTCTTCCATTGTACTGCACTGAGAACTTTCCCTAAGGAAAGGGGTGGGAGGCTTGGCTGCCCACATCAGTTGTGTGAACTCTCTGCAGTGCAGTATGGGACCACATCCAGGATTCATCCTTTACATGCTTACAGATTAAAGCATACTTCCAGTTTTAATTTTGATAGGGTAGAGGTTTGCATCCAACCATTTTCAATTCCCTGTAAAAGCTTGCCATTTTCCCTTCTGCATCAGTGTTTTTTTTTTTTTTTAATTCATCTGCAATTACAGTTAATTATTAATTAATAAATTTTGGTACCTGTAGACAGTAGCCATACGTGATGTCTGAATTTTAAAAAGCAGTCTCTTATGCTTTAAGAACCTTTAAAAAACCCAGATTATAAGAAACCTTAAACACAAAATTGATTATTTTTTTTAAAGTTTACTTACAGAACAAACTGCAGAGGTGATTGATTTTTAGAGGTAAAGGATAGTCCTGGGTGGTGCACAAGTGATGTTTGGCCAAGAATGGAAAGAGGAGGGAGCAGCTGTGAAGAAGCAGAGATGGATTGACTGATGGGGTTGCTGAGTGAGCAGCAGGTATTGCTCTGGAATGAACCAAATGCTTCCCCACTCTGCTGATCGATCCCTGCAGCAGAGGCAGTGATCAACAAGAGTCAGGATGGACAGGTGGAAATTACTGCAGACATTTAAACACATCAGTCATGATTCTTATATAAATAAGACAGGCAGGTGTTGAACTGTGTTTATACTGCTGTGAGCAGGATCCAGATGGAGATTTGGGATTTTGGTTCCAATTACAACTCAGTGCTAATCATCAAATTAGATAGTGAGAGCAGTAACTCTTGGAGAAATGCAGAGACTTTGCTGCCTGCATCTAGTTGGAGCTATCTGAATTGCAGTTTTTTTCCTCCTGCTTTTGTTCTGATTAAATAAGACAGTTATGTATCAAAAATATGCTTCCTTTTGACACCAACAGTATCTTCAGAAAAGCAATTATCTATCTGGACATTGCAACACTTTGTATTTCAAATAATTTTATAAATAGAGAAACATATAGGCAGGCGATAACCTGTTTTAATTGCAGAAGAAATCATGCTTAAGATAGGATAAAAAGTTCATTTATTAATTTTTCGGCTGATGTGTGTCTCCTGGGAATGATTGCTTGAACTGTCAGGGGAGCTACAGAACCTTCTGTTTATGTCTTTTGTAGTGAATTATGTTAATGTTGCTAATTTCTGCTGGGTTTTTTGTGTGTATGCTTTTTAAACATAAATAATCACAACCTGATATTGTATCAATCTCACCTGGAATATATCAAATTACTGAAGCAATAACTTTATATATATAGATATGATCACTCAAAGAAAAAGGTGGAAATAAAACCAGCCACTTTATGCATCAATAAGTCAGACATGCAGTACAGGTAAATAGTTCAGCTGGCACTCTCACAAGTGATGAGCATGAGGAGTGTCTCTCTCTTCCAGGGAAGCAGCAGACTAAGTTCAGGGAAGTAAAAGTCATAGAAATAAATAAATAATTTGGAATTATAGTAATTATTTTGCAGTTTAGCTTTATTCTTCATTTTAAAGCAAGTTTCCCTCTTATGAGTTTAGTGTAGGCAAGGTCCTCTCACTTCCTCTCACAAGGAAGACAAAGGCCAGAAAGCCCAACAGTAGAAATTGACAGTGACCCACACCATGATGGATGGATCTTAATAAGCTGAGTTTTAGGAGCTGAGTGAAATAATTGCAAGTAAAGCTAAGAGGTTAGAATTAATTGGGAGAATATTATTAGGTTTTTCCCCAGCCTGATATGGATGATATGTCAGTTTATATGAACTGTCATTGAAAATAATGTTTCCAGGTGCTCTATTAAAGGTTATGAGACATCTTCTGCCACCTTTACATATTCTGTTTTATGGTATCATTTTCTGAGAGAAGCAAGAATGAAGAAGGAGGAAGTTTTTTATATTCATAGAATGAAGGCATTGGCTTCTGACCTTTTTGATGCTCAGAAGTCTATAAAATTGATTGTTTGTATTTAATTAAGATATACATAACTATTTATTCAATGAACTGTTTTTCTAAAGTGAAGTTAATGAGAAAGAATCCTTGTTATAGTGTTTCTTAGTTTGATAGTAGCTGTTTTTCTAGCTATTAAATTTTGACATATTGCTGTGCTGAGAACAGTGATTTTATTTCATCTGCTTTAATGCTTAGAGTATTGTAGCAGTTTGCACAGCACTTGAATGTTTGGTGCTCATTTATCATAGCTAATTCATGGCTTCCAGGGAGAATCTGTGAATGGCACAATAAACTAAATGTAATAACAGAATAGTTTGCTCTTGAAAGCAGGTGCTTCCTGATAGGTTTCTCAGGCTTAGCAAGCATAGTTTGTGGCACCAAAACAACACAGTGAGTGTTCTAATAGTTTGGCTGTGCAAAAAAAAGGAATCCTTCCTTTTTGACAGACCAGCGTTTTCTTTGGCACATAATACAATGCCATCTTGGGCCGCATGACGCAGAATATCTCTGGGGGTGGTGATGAAAATTTGGATATGTCTTCCAGCCAGGCTCTGTCCAACTGTAGGGCTTACTGTTGTGCTGCAAGGAAGCACCAATACTTCTCTTGTTCTGGGAACCTCCTTTCCAGATAAGTCCTTGAATAACAAATCAAGTATCAGAGCTGGCATCTACATGAATAATGTGGACCCCTGACAGGAAAGGGTCTAAATTACAGCACTCTCTGATCGTCACAGGCCTGTGTGCTAGGATTATGAGGCAAGAGTCAAGAGCTGTTCTCTGTATTATCAAGGAAGTAAAATAGTCCCCAGAAATAAATCAAATTTTCTACAAAAATTTAAATTCTTTCTGGCAGAACTGCTGCTCCACATTAAGGGATGTGTTTGTACATTTGTTAAATCTTCAATAGTGCCCACATGAATTTATACTTGCACTTAAAATCAAATGCATGGTGTAATTATAGAAAATAAACAAAAGCATATTTATGAAGCAAAAAAATTTCTCTTAAGTTTTTAATATCTGAAACTTTGGATCAATCCTGAAATTTTATCAAGTTTTAAGCTTTAGAAGTAATTTTCAGTAGCCTTTTACATTTTATTACTCAAGAAATGTCATGATGACCAAAATATTTTCAAGATGTCTTGTAGCATCTAGGTATTATATGTTAAAATATAGTGCTGCAGAACATAATAGCTACAGCAGAAGAGAAATGGAGAAGTAAAGAAAGTGAAGGCTGTATCTTATTTTCAGAAGTGCAAATTACTATGAGAGTTACAGATACAAGACTTCCATCACTAAAAACCACCCTTGTACCTTATCCATCTTATTCTTGCCATGAAAGGGACATGTTTCACACCCTTAATCCTTCCAGCATAGTTCCTTTATATGAATGGATTGTTGCAGACGAGAAGCATATTTCCATCCTTACCCTGTGTTTCCAAAATTACTCTTATAAAATGATATCCTAACAAGACCAGACTAGCTGGAAATGTTAAACTTGGCTGAAACTATATTGATAACAAACAGGAAGGAACAAAGCATGGAACTAGATAGTCTAGGCCACAGAAACTAATCTTGCATTAGAAACAGAAAATATCTCGCTTTTTCTAATCTTGTAATGGTCTCGATCACAGATTTTGAAGAAATGAAGAGGATTTTTCACCACACGAGATTTGTAACAACCTACACTATGATGAAACAGCATGTCTATAAAGGGCAATTCTATCTTTACTTGCAATGTATATCTTTCAGAACATTAATACTCAGTCAGCAAGACAAAAACTTTTCATATAAATGTGGTTTTAAATGTCTAGGAAGAAAAAAAATGTTCCTCTAAAAATGTACTCTACTTTCCAAAAAGTTGTTCTAATGACACATCTTTCACATAGCTTTCAAACCAAAATCAGGAAGCAAATTGCATAAATGTTTAAAAAGAAAAAAATGCCTAAAACTAAAAGAGGAACCCAAACAAACTTACATTGGTGAAAATGTGGCAAAAATTAATTTATGTATTTTATCACACTGATATATTTTTATTGCAGAACTTCAGGATTGCAATATTGAGTTCTACCACATTTTGGGAAGCTTCATAAACAGAGTGGCTTTTACTGGTATTAACTGCATTTTCTGAGGGACAGCTGAGTTTATTTTAAGTCTACTTAAAGTAAAAATAGAACTACTTGAATACTCTAAGGTGTCACGGTGTGTTTTCCTGCTTTCTAAATCACCAAGACCAGAACCTTCTGGCACTTGCTGTTTCTTCAGTGTAGTATCTTTCCTGATTCCTTCCATTCCAACTGGATACCAATGACCCAACCTTTCTCCCAAGACAGTTCTTGACCCAGCTCAGATCAGTTGGAAAATTTCTTTTGCCAAGTGAGAGAGAGTTGTCCTTGAAGTGTGGGGGCATTCAGTTGCTCCCTCATTCATCAGGCTAACTGTAAAAGTTCTGTGAGGTTTTATTTCCATAAATAATTCACAGGTTCCAAACTGTTTTATGAGAACAACAGCACAAACCCAAGTTTTTCTCCATAACTGAAATATAAAATCAGTGATGAGAAATGAAAACCTTTAGACCCTAGCCCTGGACTGGTCACCTTTAGTATGCAGTGAACGTGGTACCAATTCAAATGGACATCTAGAAAATTTCTTTGGATAGTCCTTTTCTTTTTGTTTTTAATTAATAATTTTTGTTTCCTATTTTCACAAAGTGCTGAAATTCTAACATTTAATATTTGCTAAAGTATCAGAGAAAAAAAAAATCTCTTCAGCTCTTGCAAATATATGAAATGGGTAAAAAATGATTCTATGTGTCAAAGAATCCTTGTTTACCCTTGCAGTTGAGCTGCTATATGAATATTCTGTAATCCAATACTGTCAAGCTGACGCTGAAATTTTGTGAAATTAGGGCACAAGTAATTTTTCTCCTGGCTGTTTTATAAAGCTTATTGTATCTCTTCTTCCCTGATAAATATTGCTGAAAATAGGTAGGGGATTTAGTGCTGAGAAGAGAGGAGATGGGGAGAAGAATCTGAGCTGTATGGGAAACACAGTCACTTAAGTCCTGTTTGCTTTATTACAAAAAGCAGCAGTACGTTAAAACATCCTTGAGAGATTCAGCAAGCATGGGCAATCTGTAGCAGCTCAAATATCATCCTTTAGAATACTCTGAAACAGACACCTAACTGATTCTGTATTGAAGCTTTCCAGTCTAAGGCTTTTTTGGTTTCAGGAACCTGAAATAAATGTGATGCATTAATTCTGAGTCTATTGCAGTGAGGGAGAAAATAAATCAGTTGAAATGCTCAGAAGATAGTCATATATGCTATTTGTCCTTCTTACTATTTTAGACAGGAGGTTTTTTTAGCACTGAATACCTCCGAAAGGTATGGTGAACATGGCACTATTTTTCTTTGCTGAACTGGTTCAAGTTATTTGCAGAATGGAGTACAGGAAAGTGCTTTTCTTTCTTTTGTCTGCAGAGGGAATCTTGCATTCCTAATCTTTAGTGCTTCTTGGATGCAGTCTAATTAGAGGTCTAAAATAGACTGTATAACTCCCCTTCATAACTGCATAAAACTTATAAGAATCTCGTAATAGCTCCTCTCAAATCTCTCATATCTGGAAATAGTGAAACCAATTATGTTTGAGAGTTGCCTTTTTTTGCTTTTATGGAAGGATCTTGCATAACACCCTGAGAAGCACATCTCTTAAGAGAATTGATGCAGAAAGTGAAAGAGTGGTCAAAAGCAGAGCTACCTAGTTTCTTGTCTTGCATTTTTTTCCATGCAGATGGACTTGAACTAATTTCATCTATACAAATTACTGCCTAAGTGGAATAATTTATTTGCTTGAAACAATTTAGAAATAAATGACACTTAAATGAGTTTTCTAACAACATTCATTTTTACACTGTTTCAGCTAAATCATATATTAGTACACAAATGAAGCAGCTGGAGATAGTTCTGACACTTGAGAAAAGACCCAAGTTTTTGGCCATAAATTTAACCCATATGGGTATGATGAATATTTTTTAGATATATGCAATATCGGTAGCAGTCTTAATAAGCACATAATGTATTTTCTGATAATTAAACCAGTATTTGAGTATATATTTAGTTCTTTAATATCTCTAATATTGCTGAATAGAGTTTTGGTTTTGCCTAAAAATGTACTTGAGGAGTATGAACTTAGCTGGTTTTGCTATTAGAATCAAAGTCTGAACCAGCAAAGTCTGGTTACTGTTTGCTTGGGTTTTTTTAATATACTGAAATAATCACTAATGTAATTGCAAGTGAATCACACATTGCATGATACTCCAAATCTTTCACGCAGTCTTTTGTGGTTTTCCCCATGAAAACAATTTCTCCCTAAAATAACAGCATTATCTGGAATGCAGTCTCTGAACATCATGTACTTACTACGTTTTCTGTTGTTCTATGCAATGGTAAAGATTATATCAGAGCCATTGATTTATAACATTTTATGCCATTAAGTATTTCAAAATAATTTTATCCACTGGTAGAGAAGAGTCATGAGTTATGCATTTATAATACAAAAATCAGCAGAACAGAAATACTTTTAAATATTCCTTCAGAATCAATGATTGTAAAGGCCCAGAGCTTTATCATTAACAATGAAAAATAACTCTCCAGTTGGGTTGCCTTGGCCTGCATTCATATTTCCATGAGTAGAAACTGGGTAATAAGGAACAAGTCCCCCTGACAGATCTCAAAATACAGATACAAAATTATTTTGTACATAATCATTCATGTCTGATGAGTCAACATTTTATATATAACTTGCAGTGCATTATTTTTTATAAGTGACTCCATTCTTGGAAATATAATTTTCAGATAAGTCTAATGAATGAAGTCAATTTTAAACTAGAATTTGAAACTTCTGGAGGACCAAATGTTTTAGTGTCTTTATTAGGAACACACTTACTAAATGGATTGCCAGACATAGGAAGGGGACAGGCAAGTCCAGATGGTGTTTTCACCATCTAAAAAGTGTCCTTTTCTCCACTGATTATAATACAGAAGTAGAGAATATATGCCTGAAATTGGACAAGACAAAAGGGACCACTAGTGGTCTTGTTCCACTGTGTTTAAGTGGCCATAATGGCCATAGTTATGAAGTTCAATAATTAAAGAATATTGATTATTTTAAATAAATTAATTTAAAATATGTTTGTATATATATATATATATATATATATATATATGTATATGTATTACAGCAAGTCCTTATTGCTGCAGTGAAACCAAGTTAGTATTGATATTTGAACTTAAGTCTGCTGGCTAAATTTATCATCAGTAGTAGGTTACATCTGCAGAGCAATGTATTGAAAACCGTGTGCCAAATTAAAACTGGGAATGGTATTTCACAGGGTTGCTCTGATTTTACTCTAGGTCTGAACTTAATTCTGTTTTTAATGAAGCTAAATTGCAAATTAAAACCTGTATAACTCTTGGCTTTCAATGCTGAGGTAAATAGAGTAGATGTAGAAGCATGACCATGAGAAGCTGACTGCTGTAGGTTAAAAGGACACAGGTGAGTCAGGAGCGACTGGGTTGTTTGCTACTTACCTCATGTTTGTTCATAATCCTGTAGGGCCTTTGGGTGATTACTGTGGAACATAGCAGTCCTGTAACAATGCATCACATGGTAATAATCAGGAAAAACCTGTTTCCCAGTAAACGGAAGGAGCTTTACCTTTACCTTTACCACCAAACCATAAGCCTTTTCAAAGTAAGCCCTCTCAAGCTGGAAACACTGGCTGCTGGCCACTGTATGCTGTCCTTCACTGTTCCTCAGGAACTTGCAAGCCCAGACTTCTAAAAGGAAAGAGGGCTGAAAATGTCACTCCACAGATCAGATCATTCACAGATAGAATATTTTCCATGGGAATGTTATTTCCATCTCTCTTGATACTGCTTGCAGCTATGCAAGGTGTTTCATTGCATAATAGGAAAACACACAAGCAGTAGGTTCATAGGAAGTACTTGATTCTGCTTTGTAACATTATTACTTTAACTCAAACATACACCATTGCCTCTTGTTAATGAGTTTACATTAAAAATGAGGTGTGGTCCAAATAGCTCATAAGAGTGGGGCTGGAACTTCAAGGTCCTTTTGAACCCTAATCATTATATGATTCTAAGAATAGGTCTCCTATTTGTCCTTTAATTTAGATAAAACCTGTATATGTGATCCCTGTATGGTATCTGCAGCGTGTTTCACATTTGCTGGATGCATTGCACCAACCACAGTGCCCTGCTAATTCCATACAGTCTGTGAGACAGGTAGAGTGGGCATGAAGACCTGGTTCATTCCTGGTCTGGAATAGCAGAAAGCATCGCTGACACTGTGCGATGATGTCCTGTAGCAACATGCCAGATCCAGTGAGACCACAGTAATATGCACAGTAGACTGCATTTCTGCAGTTTTCTGAAGGTGATGATCATCCACATGTTGCTTTGGTGGTCTGTCCCTCAGTAAAGGCTTTGCCCATTATTTCTGGATGTCCCACAGTCATGCTTTCTTTCTATCTTGCTCCTTCAGAAGTCCATGGGAATGTACTGCACAAAAATATAGGAAATTAAATTATTTCCAAGTAGGAAGACTGAGTGTGGTATGAGGATAAATCTGAGGGGAAATTAAGATATCTGATAGTTCTAGAGTTCAGTAGAAAGGTAAAATTTTGGATGATTTAAGTTATACCTTCATTCTGACTCTTGAGACAGTTACAAGGATGAGTAAATAACAAAATTCCTTAAATAAATTTTCTTCCATCCTTGAAATAAGACTTCATGTACACTTAACTTGCAAGCAAGCTCTGAAGAATATTTAATGCTTTTAAAACATCTTGGAGATGTGCAATGATCTACAAATATTATTTTGTCTTTGATTACTGCTCTGAATGAATACTTTTTTTAAAAAAAGATATCAATTAAACTTAGAAAAGAAAATTATTTTTATTCTGGTCCAACCTAAACATCCTTTGGGGTGAGTGGCCAATTCCGTGGAGGTCTCATCCCTGTTTGGCAAAGCAATAAGGTTGTGCGAAGTTCCAGCTGCTGCTGTGGTGTCGCTCACCAAGCAATACTGCCTCTATAATATTGTTTGTTTAACTCCAGCTTAGGCAAAACTTTGGCTTTCTTAGTTATGATGCCAGTTTTGTTTTGAGAAGATTTATGATATCTGTGCAGTTTCATGTTCTCCAGATATCATTGCAAATTAATTGAAACAGAAACATTAGAAACATGTTGTAGAAAAAGGTTTATTTCCATGTTCTTTTCAAAGTTAATATATAATGTTGCTATTGCTCCTTATCATTTTGTACCTCAAATACTCTGTTTTCTTGTACATTTTTTTCAGTTGGGGTTATCCAATCTTTCTTAATGTGCTGTAATTTTTTTGAAAACATCACAATAAGAAATTAATTATAAAGGATTCTTCTTTTTCTTTTTCTTTTTTTTTTTTTTTCTTCTAGATACCTCATTGTGATTTTAAAGTTACAGTGCTTACATTTTCTTCCTTTCTGTGTGTGAATACTCCACACCCACTTTCTAGGAGTCAGAGTGACACATAGATGGGACAAATCAGAGAACTTAATAGCTGGAAGACCAGAGATTCTATTTGCTAAAGACTGCTGAGTCTTAAGCCAAAAATGCATATATATTACTCTTTCCGAGATTCATTGTAGAGAAATCCGACTATCATGGACCTATTAGAATGCCTGTTCTTGGAATTTCCATTTTCTTCCTTTCCTTGACTTCTGAAAGTCTCTTCTTTTGGTTTGTTTTGGGTTTGTTTTCTGTTTTTTGTTTTTGTTGGTTTTTTTGTTTGTTTGTTTTGTTTTGTTTCATTTTTAAACATCTATTTAACATCTATTTCATACTATTCAGTTTGTTTTTACACTCTTATTATGCCTTTATTGCTTTCCCATAGAGACTGGGTGTACATGGGCAGTGGAGAGCATGATCACAAATGCCCTCCTCTATGGCCTTCACCCTTTCCAGCTGCACAGCTGGCTGTCACTCCAGCTGTTGTTCAGTTATCACATCCACTACTCTTGTTTAGGAAGAACTTAATTGTCTACTGTCTCATAAAGAAGTGTACTCAACCCTGCTGACTCCTGACTTATCATGGGCCAGAGCTTAGTCTTTCTCCTTTTTTGTGCTCTATGAGCTTTTTCAGGCCCACTCTTTAACTGTTTGTGTATAAATCACAGGAGTGGTGGCACTTGATCTTAATACATTCTTTAAGATTTCACCAAAAATAGTCTTTGAAACATATAAAAACAAGGACTTACGTAATCTTAGCAAGAAAAATATTTTCTGAATTGTAAAGTAAATAATTATTTCATGGGAATAAATTCCAGAAGTTCACATTTATTTAAATCTTAACCTTTAAAACCTCAGAGGAAGGAAAAGTATCTACAGGACACTATAACTCAGCAGTAGCTTACTGTTCAGACTGAAATATTTAAAAAACTCCTATGTCTCTGTGCACTCAAAAAATATATATGATGGATGGTGAACCTTAAAGCAGATTTTTATTTTCAAGATGATAGTAGAAAATACATTTTTTTAAAAAAATACATTATAGGTCTTGTATACCATCCATTTTTAATAATAGGTTTTCATATTATGTGCTAGAGTTTGTGCTGTTTCTTGAACAATTTGATACAGACTTTCAGATCAGGATGTGCCATAAATATCAGAGTATAAATAATCTATCATTATACAGACATTTCATAAATAATGTATGGCTGTGACAAGAATGAGCAAGCATAACTTCTAAGGCAACCTTTTGAAACACTGATAAATATATGCAACAAAAATTTGTAAAATTTATTCTCAAATTGTAACAGCTACACAATGATGTAGTAAAGAGATGAAGTGAATGGTTAATACACAGAAAAAAAAGAGTATTTGCAGACACTGTTAGTTGTGAATTCAGATTATAATTTTCTTTTAAGCCATTGCAGTGCTAGGTGAGATTACTACACTATTAGTAAATCAACTAAGGAAAAAAGCTGATATATACCCACTTCAGAAAATCATCATCTTAAGTAATGGTGCTCTGTGCACAAGTCTGTGAAAACTTTTTTGGGTGTATTATCATCAGATGATAAACATATCAAAATGCAAAGGTATAATAAAAAAATTTCTGCTCAACTATTGATTAAAAATGCAGCTTCATTTTTTCCCTACTGTTATTGATTTATCACAGAAAATAATTTTCTTCTTTGTGTGTGTGACCTGAGTACTTCTTTGTAATTAACTACTTTGATTTCTTAAGCATATTTTATATGTAGAATTTCTTGATGAAAACCATTCCTTTCCCTATTATCTCTTCCAGTGATGATATGTTCCATTCAGTTTTGTGAAATTTTGCAGACTGTAGCACTTTCTCCCAGAAAACCCTTTGATAATTTTAATAGTATATCTTCATGTTTGCATTTTTTTTGCTTTGAAAAAATACACAATTTAAAACTAGAGGCAAAAATATGAGGGAAATTTATTATAAACAGAGTTGTAAGTTACGTTTTCCTAAACATCACATATGATTATGTATTAGGGTCTTTCAGCTCCATTAAATGACATGGAGGTAACTGGTTTTAGTAGAGAACAAGAAATGTTTAAATATCTTGCATTATGCATGTCGTTAAGTAGGCATGTGTTACACTTTTATTTAATCAATTGCAGTTACCAGCAAATGATGTCATGTCTAACTTGTATAACATGTCTAACTGGTATAATACTGAGGAAGACTATGATCATGACATACTTTAATGGCATGCACGGCTCCAAATGCTCCAATTGTTTATCACTGCAGGATCATTCCTCTTCCTTTTTCACATGTGATTTAGAAGTGGTAGGTCAGATGTGCTTTTGAAAAGTGAAACAGCGCTAGTCACCTTCTACTTTCCTGTACAGTCAGATTATCCATTTAGATGAATTATAGTGTAAAAAAAGCAATACAAAGATATTCTGTTTATTAATAGTTTTTAAATGCTGAACAGAGTAACAACAACCAGCAAAAAGTGAAATTACCCTTCTAAGTGTTTCTAAAAGTTGCAGGAAAAAGTTACCCAGATGTACATGTGGCTCCTGAATATAAAACAGTATTTCTCTACCAGACAGTGCTATGCGAGCAAAATCAGGGCTGGGGGGAACACTCATCTGGGATTGATTGAACTGAAAAGCACAGTGAAATCCTGCATTTTTAGGGGAAAAAAAAAAGTGGGGCTCTGATTATTTTGTCAGAGAACAAATTCTTTGCTTATGTTCTGTGTCCCAGTGGCTGGTTTTAAATTCTGCTCAGTGATTTGGTCCCTTTGATAAGTGGCCTTGTTATCACACTGACTTCTTTCACAAAATTGTTTTTCTTTTTGTTCTTTATGCTTTATCATCACACAAGGTATCTTCCAGTCTTCTGTCTGTAGGGAGATTAAGAATAGGTTTCTGTATATATATTAGATCCCAAGGGAAAGGGGACATCTTTGGGACGATAAATCACATTCTTTTGTTTAAATTGCTTACCAAAACCCTGATTTAAGAAAGGACTGAAGCAGAAACTTGAGAGGAAATATATGTCCTAATCTAGAGTCTTTATTTTTTTCTTTTCTCTTTGTTTTCTTTAATTTCTCCTTGAGTGGAAAAAGAAGAACATTACATTAAGTGATAGGCTTTTTTCTTCTGATTGTGACTCAAGCTTTTGGTTTACTACATTATGTCCACTCAGCATTTTACATTTGTTTTTTTGAAATGTGGAACTTCAGAATATAGGTAATGCATCCCTTTATTTAATCAAGAAAATGATAGCTATTACTTTTGCGGCCATTAGGTCTCTATTTTTTACCCCACAAAATAGATGGTCCTGAAAAATAGATAAGTGCCTGATTTTTCTTTTTTTAACTTTTCCATATTATTGAACTCAATAACCTTGGGTGTTTCTCAGTTAGTCAGTGTTTGTATTGCTTTGACCACGATCACAATTTGATGCTATTTCTTGTGTATGTATAAGCATATATGTACATTTCTTAACTTCATTTTGTATAAAGGAATTTATATGAAACACTAGAAATGAGCCTATGTAAATAATAGATTTTTAAATTTGGGGAGCCTAATAAAACTAAACAAAAAAGGAATTTTGGGGCTTTTGTGAAAAAGCTTCAGAACTATAGCTATGCTTTCACAATATTTTGAATAATTTTTCCTTTTCAGTCACAGTCTCTGGTATGAAACCAACAACAAAATTCAACCAATAAGTGGTGATATCTCAAACTTATGAAAACATGGTTCAGGGGGCACTTGTTACTTAACTTACATTCTTGTTTGTAGTTTAGTTCCTGTTCGGATTGGTTTCAGTTACAGAACATGTCAGAACCAGTTTCCTGGCACTTGCTGCATCCTAGGGTTATCTTCTGCACTGTGGTGTGTCTCAGTAATGATGGAATAACATCCCCACAGCAATTATACTAAGTAATGTTGCCGCTGTATTTCATACTCTCTTATCTGTTTTAATACAGTGTAACAGGTGGAAATTGGAGGCAGCCTGCCATCGACACAGCAGCCCAGCATGATGTTTTAGCATTTCTGTGGGAGCTACATAGATGGTAGACAGATCATAATAAATGCAAATAATTATAGAAAGTTTAAGAAACTCTGTCAAAATGGAGATAAATCAATAACATGATGGTAATTTTCTGCTTCAGATGTGTTAAATAGATATGAAACTAAAGAGTCCTAAATGACAAAAGACTCCTCAAACAGGAAAAAATATTATTATTTGGTTTAGTCCATGATGTATGATTATTTGTTTCATTTAGATGCAGATACAAAGATTTGTCGAGAAAATGAACATGTGTACTTATGAATATATAACTTGGATTAGATTATATTTTTATAAATCTACTTAAAACCCCATATTTAATAGACACTAATCTGTCACAAATATTCTAATTTGGTATGTAAACTTTAGAAGGAGGTGAAAAGTCTGTGAAAACAGACTTTAAAATATAATCATGAATAGTGGTCATAAATTTGTATCTTTAAGAAGGTTCTAAATGCTGATAAGGATTAATATTTTCTTTTCTACTCTGTCTATATTTTACTTCAATTTTCTTTTTTGTCTGAATATATGAAATTTTCTCTTTTTGGAACAAAATTTCCTTTAAATTATTTTAATTTTTTTTTTCTTTCATTCCCTTTCCATACAGTTCTGATTTTTGAGTTGTATACTAGCCACTGCAAGTCATTTACTTCAGCATGCAAGCTAGCTCTTTAAAGCTTCTTCGCAGAACTTTCCCTGTCAATATGTGGTAAAAGGGGCTATCTCAGCACACTGCTGGTTGTAATTTCAGTTTCAGCTTGAAGCATGCATGGCATTTCTATAGAAAAGAGCAAAACCTACTCTTCAGGTCAAGTCCGCATTTCATGTACAATCCCAGTGAGCTAACTCTGCTGGAGAATGGTTTTAAATTAATTCCAGTTTCACTAATAATAACAACAGGGCCAGAGTTTGCAATTATTCCCTTCAGCCACGGTCTAATGATTATTTCACAAACAGCCATGTTGATTTACAATGTTTGTACTCTCTCGGGGGTGATTAGTATCTTCACAGTGCAGCCAGTGTAATGGATATTATTAGTGTTCTTGATATGTTTTTGTGCAAAAATCAGCCAACATAGATTAATATAATTTCTGCCTACTTTGTAGAGGGGTGGTGAGGAATACTCAGGAGTATGGCAACTGAGGCCAGGGATCGTGGTTTCACCAGGTGAAGACAGATTCAAAGAGGAAGGCAGAAACTCAGTACTGATCATCTTGTAATGACTCTGTTTACTACCTTATGCCACTAAGAACTCCTTTAATTTCAGTGCAGCCATTTTCAGGGCAGATATACGCTAAGACAGAAATTATAAGGATGGACAATGGTAGTCAATTATCAATGTGGGACTCAGTTTCTACCCATTGTGATCTCTTCCATTATTCTCAGTAGAATCCTGAAGGAAGAAAAGCAGCTGTTTCTCTGGTGCTGCTCTTCTTCAGCAAAGGCAGGCAAGTAGTTGGAGAAAAATAGTAAGGAGCAGCTGAAGCCTTGAGAGCTGCATTCTCTGTCATACATTGTCAACTGTAGCTGGGGGGGGGGGGGGGGAAACAAAGGGTTTGACTCCTCTTTCTTTCCTATCCTCCATTTCCTTTTCTAAATCCCGAAGAGAAGAGGGGATAGAAACCAGGTTTTATATACTGGAAGGAGCACTTACTAAGTTCTCTGACTTATTTGGTGTAGAAGGAAAAATGCAGAATATGGCCCACTGATTTTTAAATTTGGGGAAATAATTAAAGTAAATTTGTTGTGGTTTTCACCCTAGTTTAATTACAACACAGAGCACTTCAAATGTAGTTGTTGCCAGATCTTTTTGCATATTCAGTGTAAATTAAAATAATCATCCTGATTATCTGACAAGATCTATGTAAAGTGATCATAAAATAGATGGAATACAGTATTAATTTTCTTACTATAATATGTTGCCTAAAACTGAAGTGTTGTGGTCCCTGGAGTGATGTATGGGTAAATATTAATCTATGAACTTGATACTACTTTTCCATATCATGCTTGTAAGTCACAGGAAAGTACATAAAATATTTCCTTCTGTCTTTTTCAGTTTTGAGCAGAAAGGTTATGAATCTGTGACCTGTCATTATGATCACTAATAACTGAAGACTGTAGTTAAGAAAGAGTTTCTGAGGAAAGTAGTCCTAGAATAGTGAGCTAATCTTGTAAGAGTTTTCTTTAAAGAAAGCTGAAAATGTGAAATGAAAGACATATTGGTTACACATACATTTTAAAAGGCTAAACAAGGGAATTACTCATTTTCCCTCCAAGTGTTTGGATGTATCATCACAGAGAAGAATCTAGCTGTAGAATGATATAGTTATCTGAACTCTTCCTATTTAGATTCCACATGGTATTTAAAAAACTTAGCACTTTTTTTTTGCTTGCTTTTGTAACTTGAAGACATGCTCAGCATTAAAATAGTATTGCTGAAAATTATTCTATTGGGCAAAACAAAGCTAGTTGTGTCATTTTCAGCTGACTAAAATGCTATGTAAAAAGGGAAAAGAATTATTTTACATAATGTAGACATTCTGATGCAGAAACTAACTATGTTTCTTTCCATTGCCTTTATTACCTCCTTTAGCTCCTTCTCTATTTCATCCCAGATTTTTTTCAGAGAAGTACACAATCTAAATTTAAGGCACAGATTCTTCTATACCTGTCCTAAAATTATTGAATCAAAAAAGGTAGGAATAAGGACTGACACATCTATTATGCTGAACAGCAGACTGTCAGCAATGATGTAGATGCAAAAGATGAAGGAAGAACAATGGAAAAATACATTATGAATTACATGCTTTGGTGACTCTTTTATGTCGGTTTTATTTTGGTACAACTTAATTATTTTTCAGTGGAACTTGTTTACACAGTATTAGAATAAAATTTATTTTAAAAGTCTCTGTGAGTACTGAGTAAAGTGCTTAAATCTGCAAGCTGGCATGTAAGATGTTCACGCAAACGAGATTTTGTGTCTTTAAGTAAACATCTCTACACATATTCGTAGGATTACAGCATATGCAGCTATGGTTACAAGTATAATGAATGCAAGTACTAGACAAAGCACAGATATTCACTGTTCCATTGAAGAAAATGAGAAATCTGTCTGCTGTTACCAGCAGGATTTAGCCTGTTCAGATTTCATTTAATTTCTTGTTGGCAGTGGTATCAGTCTCTGTTCTCTTCAAATGTTAAACCATGTGCTCCTGCCATAAGTAGGGGAGATGAGCAGCAACTGAAATGGTCATACACCTGCTGGCAAGGAGAGGAAAGAGCTACTGGAAACTGCCTTGGTAAAAGCACCAAACAGCATCATGAGGTGCCTAAGGTAATACCAGCGTGGTGCCTTGAGATTTTGAGATAGGGCACTAGATTTAAAGACTTTCTAAGGTGTTATGTTGAGATTTTCTAAAAACTACAAGCTTTACATTTTAGCTGAATTTTAGGAAGTTTTACTAGACAACTGAATTGTGTACAAAGGATTTTGGCAGATTTTATTTAGCAGAAATTGCTAAATTCACATATCTTCAACCTACAGCATCATCAGCCGATTCTTGCACAGCTGCTTCTGTGGCATAAAAACATTACTTAGCTTAATATAAAAAATCTGTTGTGCTGGCACAAGGAACACTGAACACATAGATTTGAGTTACTACATCTCCTACCATGCTATTAGAACCAGGTGGAGAGAAAGAATTAAAATTGATTAATGTTTGCTCTTGGGCATAGTCTTTCTTAGCAGATGAGATACGAGAGACAGTGAATAGACATGCTGAATGTTATTTTTGATGAACTTTGTATCATAGTGTCAGATAATTTGTCATGGTGTCACTAGGAGATCTTGTGTTCCGAACACAGCAATGGGCAACGCCGACCTGGGTTTTGTTTATAGAGGTCTTTTCAGTAGTTCTGTAGACTCAAGCATTGCCTTTCCAGTTCTGCATGCATTAATAATCACTCCATTACAGCTCTTATGCCATGTCTTTTTTGCCTTTTTTTTTTTATTTTTTGGCGTTGACTAGTTAATTTAACATAACAAAATGCTATACAAACAAGAGACAAAACAATAACCATACAAAGAATGAGGAGTCTTGCAAACATAAGTTTTGCTACCAGTCTTTAAAAGGTGTATTTGTGAGATTTTATCCTTACTGCTCCCTCTTCGTATATCCATTTTTAAAAATATCTTTGAATTCTAGTTAACCCTTTGAGAAATCCCATAATTATAACCTTTGTTATTAACTAGTGTCTTGAAAGATTTAGTATATTGAAAAGGAGGAAAAATCTCTTCAAATATTTTCATATTATATAAAAATGTCTTGGGTTTGACTTGGAGAGTATGCTTTTCTTTTAAAAAAAATTGTGAGTGACTTTGACAGATTACATCATGCAGAAGAAAGAAAATATTACATGGATTGGAGATGATGGAAGGTTTTCACCATTATAAGGAGGAGAAATGTTTAGAAAGCAACAGTTTCTGCCTCTCATCTACATGTAATTTAGTGACACATGTAGTAAAGTATTGTCCAGTGAAATATTTAGAAGTGGGGGCTTTGTTCCAATGAAATTTTTTAAGAAAGTTTAAGTGTTGACAGACTGATCAATTTTAGGTGTTGATCAGGAAAAGATGCATTTTACGTAAAGGCATGGAAACTCTGAACTGCTATGGAAAACTGTGATTAAGCAAATGCGAATGCTTTTGGAGAGGTTTGAATAGAAAGACACAAAGCCCAACAGCAACAAATCTACATCACATTTTAAGTGTCAGTCCTTTCCCTAATCTCCTTCTATTAGGGTAGCAGACCTATTTGGAAAAGAGGTGCTGACTTCCTAAAAGAAAAATTAATAGCTTGACTGTCCAAGATTACACTACTTCTGAAAAGTCCTGTGGCTGGTGATTCAGCCTGTAACAAACCACTAAAAACAGATAAGATTAGGCTGTGAACCAAGGGCAATACTCCACCAGCTCAGCTGATTGAATATGCAACTTGCTATAAGCATTTTTTGTTTATTCCTCTGTGTATTTGAGTAAATATATATGGGAGAGAAACATGAGCACAATCCAATGTATGTGTTTAATACACATGGAGAACAGAATTGGATCGTGCTAATTGAACGTTCCAGTCAGAAAAATGTTCTAACTCATGAGGGAAGAAATCTGCAGGAAATTGCTGCCTAATTAGATCTTTCATTAATTTGTTCATTCCAGGCAAACCTTTCACTGTGCTTCACTTATTACTAATGGATTTTTTGACCATATGCAATAGAATTTGGTCTGGGTTTAGGCAAAAGATTTACAACAGAAATCTCAAGTCATGTCTTTGAGGTTCTTTCCTTGAAGGTATAAAATGAGATTGCTTCTGAATCCACACCTCTTTCATAAGCAAAAATTCACTAAGGAAAACATTCAGTTTAATCTACTGGTGTCTGTCAAACTGCCACATTTCTTCTTCTGTTACTAGCTGCTTCTTTATAGAATGTGGAAGATTAAATAGACAAAGTGTAAGGTATCTTTTGTGATTGTTTTAAGTAAAATAACTTGCAAAGGAAATAAATATATTAATAAACTGCACAGCTAAAGGACTTGTTTTTTTTCTTCTTTCAACTTTAGCTTTTGATGATAATGATCAGGTAACAAAGAATAAGGTAGGGCACTGTGGTGTAACAGCTGAGTATTAACTTGTGACTGTACATGTATGCAAGATGAGCTTGTGTGTCATGTTGGATAATATCAATTTAGGAGCCACAGGGATAGAGAGAATCATTCCCTTTAAGAAAGAGGAATAAGGAGGGTTTATGCAAGTCAGTATAGAAATGGGTCTGTCTTTTTGTCAAGAGGGTGAAAATGAAAATATAAGTATGAAAGTCAATGTCAGATTTAATGAATACAAATATTAGAAGCAAAACTTTTGTTTAAAGTAGATGACAAAATCCCTTCTGTCTATACATATGAGATATTAATGTGTCTTACTATGAGCCAAAAAGTAGCTCTGGAAAAATATTGAGTTTGGAATCACTAAGTTAAAATACTCACTGTGACCCTTGGTATAAACTATGATTTATACATTTGCTAAATTACTTTCTAGATAGTTAAGATTTTTCTAATTCTTCGTCTTCAAAAAAAATTGTATTTCATTAGGATACTGTGAATGAGAGTTTGGAATTTTCATCTTCCATCATGTATCAAACCCCTCTTCAAAGTATTTAAATTTTTTTAAAGTATCATAAGTATAATGAATTTTCCTGCTCATGTGTCCTTAGTAGCAAGTAAGGATTTGTCATACATGAAGAACATTACATAAAATTGATCTATTTTAACATAAGTAGTAGCTAAGCAGGCAAGTAAATTCATAAATATGAAATTATAATCTATTTCAATGAAGTATTTATTTTATATGCTTGTAAGTAACTACTCTTATGAAGAGGTAATTTGTGACTATAGAGGCATTTCCAAAAGTATAATTATTGTTACAGTTTTTTTTCCCAACTCTTAAGAGAAATAAAATAACACTGGTATTCTGAAATAGGAGACTCAGGAATCTATGACACAGCTATATCTTCAAATGAGTCTCCAGGACAGAAATACCAGCAATATATTTCAGTAATGCAGCACAATAAAATGGGAAAGATCCGTTGTGGTAAATATAATCCAAGCATATTTAAATGAGACTGGCATGCCCCTGTGAAACTCGTAGTTTAAGCAATTGGAAGGAAAAAGAAATGGTATTATAATAAGTTGAAATCACCTATGTTTGTCATCTCAAAAAATATTTGGTCATAATTATCAGAATGGAGCAGTGGAGGGTCTTCATGTCTTGGTTTGCCAGTTTGGCTGCATTCACCAAAAATTCACTAAAAATAATTCAGGAACAGTATAAATAACCTTTAAAAATAAATAGAAATTATCTTCAATGTTATTCTGCGTTAGGTATTTCATGTAAGTGGTATAACATTTGCTGTTAAGAATTCTGTATTTATATGAAATGAGCACACTTCTACCTCTCCTTCATACTTCATGTGCCATAGAGTGGAAAATTCTGCAGGATGTTTCTGAGTTCTTAGCACCTGACAAGTTCCATGTTCAGTTTTCAGCATTAGATTTTAATGTTGCTGCTCTTGTTTCCAGACCATTTTCTGCCAAGGAACTGGAACACAGGTCTGTAGGTACTTGTTTACAGAATCATATCTACATCTGCTTTTACATGAATTATATCATGACTTCACTGAGTTGAAGAAAATAGGATTATTTTGTTTTTTATTTGTCCCTTTATGTGCACTTACTGTTTTCCTGATTATCTTGTAGTGTTTTGCAGGAAAATATAAGGCTGAATAAAATTTTTCACTCATTTAAATCTGAATTTTCTTGAAACATAAGGGCAAGAAGTAAAATATCTGAGCATATTCATTTGAATGCATTAGAGTTTTTTCTAAGTTACTTTTTCATTATATTTTTTTGTCATTTTTCTTTTCAAGATCAAGTCCCCGTTCCTTTAGGCGTTGCTCTGTGCTGCCACATAGGTGCTGCTACTTTTCTGAACTTTGCTTAGGTCTTGTGGCTACCATCTGAGCTGAGGACCAAGGAGATGGTTTCAGGAAAGCTACATGTTGACTTTTCTCATAATCAAGCTCACAGTAAATGTCTTAATTTAAAAGGATAGCATATAGTATTGTCCCATTGAAGCTTATGGCCGAATTCCCACTGGACACATTCAATACAGCATCATCTCAAATACACTTTGAGTTTACTTACCAGGCAAAGAACTGAAAAAAAAATCAAGTGGTATTAAAAAAATACCTTAAACTTTCTTGTCTTTTTTCTAGTGATGTTTCATTTTTTTATGTGAAATGCATGTTCTCCATATGCATATCATAATTGCCATAGACTGGAGAATTTTATGAGATGCTGCTGACTTTCCAAGGTCATTTACATTGTTACAATTAATTTTCAGTGTGTTATTTATAGTGGGTCTTCCTTATTTTGAAACAATATGTGCTAAGAAAATTATGTGAGTCTGCAAATGCAGAACTATCCCAGACCTGTCAGAGGAAAAAAGTAGGCAGTCATTCCATTGCATCCAGACAGAGGGCAGGAGCTCAAGGCAGGTGTGACCCATTAATGAGTCAGAATGTTACAGGATGCTGAGGTACCTGCTGTCCCTTCCTCTGTTGCTACTGTGGTCCAGTTCAACTTCTGTTGGGTTACTCTTGATCAAGTTCATCAGGGGCATTGAGCCTCTTAGACTATTTCCTAGAATGTCTCTATTTTTGATGTATTTGTGGGGGAAAAGGGATAGCAATGCCTTTTTCATATAAGTAGTGCATTGGCCTTTCATGTCAACAGAAATTATATGAAATTACTACAATGGTGGAAGAACATACTCAAAGCTAACATAAACCAGAAACAGCTGAAAATATCAGACATATTCAGTTATAGAACCTTTTGCAGATAATTAAGATAAATTATCACTTTTTTTGTCTGTTTCACTGGGAGTGGTTTAATTCTGAAGATGGAGCAATCACAATTTATAAGCCATATGCAACCTTCTAATTCTGAAAGTGCTGCTGTTGTGGTCTTGATGTAAACTAAAGCAGTTTAAAGGATGTTTATGTGAACTTTTCAACACCTGCTGAAAATTAACATCACATAGCTGCAATCTTCCACTTTATGCTCCCTTCAAACACCTTTCTGTCCAGGGTTGAAACCTGTAGCCTGTCGTTACTGACCCTGTTAATAGTTGCTTGAGAGTCAAGAGAGGAAAACTTGCCTGGCCATCAGCAGCCAAAATCTGGTATCTTGTTGTAGGCTGCATGTTAAGTAAACAGGAAGAGAATCTCATTCAAATATGAATAGGTGATGATCTTCCATAAATGTTTTAGCTGAGAAATTAATTTTTGAAAGCTGTTTGCACTTAGGCTCAGTCATAAACCAGGAAATGCCTTCTCAGTGATTTTCTTTTAACACTGAAGTCTTTCTAATCCAGTTGATCTTAAAAATGACATTGTTAAACAACACAGGCTAGAGCACACCTGTGAAAGGGTGCAGCCCACAGTCAGAGGGCTGAGGCAGAAGCTTTCTGTTCAGTTTGTGTATGTATATTCCTTAGGTTGATGGTAAACTTATGCTTTGTGATATATAACCAGGAAAAAAGGAATGGAACATATATGCAGATATGCCTGTAAATCCTAATAATAAGCTTTACATGGCTTTTATTTGCTTTAATTTCCTTTTCATTTTTGAACAGTAATATAACTTACACTGGCATTTCATTTCATTTTAGAGGATTCTTTATAGTCTTTCTCTGAAATCCTTATTGTTATTGTACTCTTACATTGAAAAAATAATTGTCAGCAAGTGTGGGTTTAATTTCCTCCCTATAAATCTGGACTCATGATGACATTAAAAGAAGAGTAACTTCTAATAAGTAAGATTTTAGATTTTTATTTCATTGCAATCTTTCAGTATAATATCACAAGCTACTAGAACTGCCTTGAAATTTTCCAATATTAATTTCATGGATGTAAAGTATTGTCTCTAAGAAAATGTGTGTGAATCATTAATTCACTGTTTTTTTTTTTTTTTGTTCTTGATTTATTTTAATTTTTTTTGTTCTAGATTAAATAAATCCAACAAAACCAAACCCAAAACAAACAAACAAAAACACCATCAAGAAAACCTGCCTATATTTTAGCCAGACTGCAAGTTTTATTCCTCATTAGTATTTTAAGATATAGTTTATTTTACTAAAATTCCTGAAAGGTGTTATGTTTAGTCATTAGTGCAAAGTGAGAGGTTTCAGAGGATGGTACATAATGTCCTGTTTGTATGTAATGTACATAATGTCTGCAAACTAACTGTTTGCAGAGCATGATTCATCCAAGCTCTCCTTCCACTTTGGCTTTTAGGTGTAGAGATTTTCTGTCAGAGAAGACAGGTCTCAATTCAGGATGCTGGTGTATCTCACAAATAGCCTTATATGTTAAAAATATTTGAGAACAGAAAAGGAAACATGTTTCAAGTGTATTCTCAATAGCAAATATACTCCCTAGACTGTTGGGAAAGCTAAGATATTGTCAGTGAGCACAACCTGAAGTTTATTGCATGCTGTAGGTGACCGTGGGAAGCCAAGGCACAAACCTGATCTTGTGTTGCTAGTGGAATGTGTGATGCTAAACAAATTTAAGGCATATTTTCTTTGTTCCCCTGTCTTCTTTTTGCCATATCTACCTGGTTTATGTACCAAAGCTCTAGGTTCTTTAAAGTCAATCTTTTAAATTAAATTCTTTTCACAGAGCTTGGTCAAGATAAATCACAGTACATAGCAAACAAGGCCATATATAGCTAAAATTGAGTCCATTACATTTTCGGCCTCATACTGCCTATAACAAAACATTTCATATAGGACCTGTTCTACAAACAGTTTTACAAAAGGGCATATTCAGAATTTCTGACCCTATTTATAAACAACCTGAATCATACAAGATGACTCATGAGAATAACTGCATGTAGAAGTGTGGGACTGTACTGGGTAAGATTAGGCTGCTGGTTCTCGCTCAAGGAAAAAACCTAACTTGTAGATTATTTATGTGCTCCCTTGGCAATGTGAAGCTGTGTGCTATGCCAGTGTGGAGTCTGCTGGACAAGAGAAATCAGGTATCCAGGCCAGACAGGCATTTTCCTTCCAAAATATCTGGAAATTACTATGAACCAGCAAGCTTGACCATGCATATTAACTGGTGCTTCCCTATAGACTGCATTGAAGGCTTGTTCGAGGACAAAGACACAGATGACCTCAAGTCAGAGGATGTTTGAACCATTTTTGTGTTTATAGTGGAGTAGAGGAATCCTGAAATGTTTGTGCAGGTGTCTTCTGTAAACAAAAGCAGGCACAAAATGGAGCTTAACCTTTCAAAGGATTGAACTTAAATTGTTTTTCAGTTTCAACAGTTTTTAAACCATTTCACTTTCTAAAATTTCTTATCCAGATTTTCATAGACCATGGTTTACCTTCTAAAAGAGTAGTAGAGTGGAATAGTAAAAGGGAGGTGATCTCTGCATTTCCATTACTTTTTGGACTGTATTAAATATGTTGCTCCTCTTATCTAAATATCCACCTTAAATCAAAGCCATCTTCTTCCTTTATAATTAGTGGATAGAAACAAACAACTTCAGGGCATGATTCATTTGATCTCTCTGCGACCTCTACATTAAAACAGATGAATGGTGACAGGAAACACCCATCATCCCTCTAGAGGTCTTTACCAGACTAGATGTCTAGTTCAGATTTGAAGTATATCTTGTCAGGTGAGACTTCACCAAGGTTTAAGGAATGGACTTTTTTTGAAAGTACATACAGGCTCCCTTTTCTTTCCTGTATGTGGATGTTGTTTGTTTCCTGTATGTGATCTGTTGTCTAGGTATCTCAGGGGAAAAAATAGCTTCAAAGACTCTGCTACACAAATATGTCAGAACATACTGTCATGTGGGTGGCGAGGACATGGAATCCTGAAGTCTCTGTTTATAATACTTATTTCATAATACAAGAATTGCAAAAAATTAATATCAAAACTAATAAACTCTTAAGTATTTGCTGTTTCTATCTTAGATCTTGCAATAGATTTTATGATGTCAGACCTGTGAAGGAAAAATAGGAGTCTATAGTGGCAGCCATGTCACAGAAGGAGGTAATTTAAAAGAAAGATGGCTACAATTTTCCTTTGTTCAAATTAATAGTACATTTGAAACTATGGTGGTGTCCGTCTTCTTACAAAGAAGGCAGCTTTTTCTCATGTACTCTTTAAGAAATTCAGTCAGTCTATTAGCATTAGAAAAAAAATTCTGGAGAAAGAGTTAGGGGTGACGAAAACCCAAAATGTGTAAAATCCTGGGATATTGGTGACTGTGGCCAGCTCAGTCACTCTCTGACTCAGTGAATGTTATCATTCATGTGGGGTAGAAAGGACTGAGAGACAGAAATTGAATACGTAATTCAATAATCCAGGTATTTACAGATTCAACCCATTTGGGATCAAATCCTGCATGCTGGATAAGTGTCCAGTCTTCTTAATTTCTGATTACTGCTAAAAAGAAGGAAGGCAACAAGGACAAAGATGCATGCAAATCTCCTTTTCTACTAGGAAGATGAGGCACCTTATGTTGAACAAAATCTGTATTTCCAGACTACAGCATTTCTGATTAAATTGGTTCTCTGTTCTCAGGGTACTCAGTTCCATGGGGCTATGAGTTTAAAGTTTAAATCTTGTTGCAAGCTTGCTGAAGTTATAATTGACAAATACTGCTGTGACTCTTCTATGTATGCCTCATGTTGCCACTCAAGTTTATACTCCTAAGTGTAATAAACTTGAATCACTGTATCTAGGGACCACTTTCAAAGCATGCTTAATAAACACAGCCCCTCCATAAACATTGCTTTTAAATTGGGACTGGCAGAGTAGAATACATAACAAATGTATGCTTAGTTGATGGAAATACTCTGATTTCATTCACTCATAGAATGAAATCCAGAACAAATAAGTGTCAGTTTTAGAGTAGGGAAGTCCTGTTTGTCTGCTACAGCTCTTTATCCATAATGGGAATTCTGCTCATTTAGAAATATGCTGCCATGTCAGACTCAGTTTATTGATATTTCTGCTTATATCCCTTGTTTTACTTCAGATTATTGTTGCATTCCTACATATGTCTAGAGTATATCCAAGGAAGGCCAATAAAGCTAGGGAAGGGTCTGGAGCACTAGTGAAGGATCTGGAGAGAGGGAGCTAAGATTGTTTAGCCTGGAGAAAAGGAGGCTGTGGGGGGACCTCATCACTCTCTGCAACTGCCTGAAAGGAGGTTGTAGCCAGATGGAGGTCAGCTTCTTCTCCCGGGTAACAAGTGACAGAACAACCAGAAATGGACTCAAGTTACAACAAGGGAGGTTTAGATTGGTTGTCAGGAAAAATTTCTTCACAGAAAGGATTGACAAGCAGTTAAATGGGCTGCACAGGGAGGTGGTGGAGTAACTATCCATGGAGGTATTTAAAAGACGTGTAGATGTGGTACTCAGGGACTTGGGTTTGTGGTAGATTTGGCAGTAATGTGTTAATGGTTGAACTAAATTTTAGAGCTCATTTCCAACCGAAACAGTTCTATGATTCTAAGCTTTTATTAACTGACTTGGAAAATATTGTTAAATAATTGGTAAGTAGTTGTTGCAAGTGACATAATGACTGCTTAATTAATATTTATTTCTGTCTATGTGCTTGAAGAAATATAAGTACACATTTTCAGTTTAAGCCAACTTCATTTATTCTAGATAGTGTGTTTTTAATCTTGAGGCTGAGCACAATGTCTCAGCTTAAGGTAAGTTATAAACTTCAGTCAGCTTTTCCCAGTCTTGGTGAATCTCTTCAAGATGACAATCTTTTTGCAAGTCAGAGGAGGAGGTTAGTATTGGCAAGGAAAGCTGCCACATGTCCTTTGTCTATACCACAGATCCATTGAGATATATTAGTGGATTATAAAGTTGGCTGTCAGGAAGGTTACCTACCCTTTGCTCTCTGAAATTGTTATATTGCACATTATAACTGGCTGCGTGAACAGGTCACAAACAACTAATTTCCAAGCTCAAAAATAATACACAAAAACTAACTCCCATCTTCAACCTTTCATCTTAGTTGCAGGCAGCACCTTTGCATCCTTTTCCAGTAATCTTCTGACTGGGAATGTGAGACTAGAAATGACTTGTACTAAGCTAGAGAAATTAGTCAGAAAAACATAAATGAGAAAAAATAGAGAGGAGAAAGGGCAGATATGAGAAATCAGAGAAGTAAAATAAACATAAAAGGGAAAGAAGAAGTATAAGACACGTGACAAAAACCCAGAACTATCACTGTCCCCAATATAATAATTCATATGAATCCAGTGGAGTGTTTTTGGGGAAGACTGAAACCTGTTTTTATATAATTCAGTCTGGGCACTGATTCTTATGAAAAAATCTATGATAATAGTTTCTGTGTTTTGATCAATTTTGAATTTCATGTTTTTCAGCTTTGTTTTACTTAACTTCTGGTGAAAGGTGAGATGCTAAAATTGCAAAATAATCTTTAATAACCAGACTTGTATAATGAGTATTAAACAGCAGTTTCTTCCAGCAGGCCCTGTATGCTGAAGCAGGATCAGCTCAGACAGC
This sequence comes from Vidua macroura, assembly GCF_024509145.1. Taxonomy (NCBI): domain Eukaryota; kingdom Metazoa; phylum Chordata; class Aves; order Passeriformes; family Viduidae; genus Vidua; species Vidua macroura. The sequence continues at coordinate 36,714,175 of NC_071571.1, forward strand.
AGTTTCATGCAGAGGCATAACAAATCCATTTTTTCTTTTAAAAGTAGTAATAAAGGTATTGTTTTGTTCTCTGAAGTCTCATCATATTTCTATTAGTGATTTTCAGACAGATGCAATACTGCAGACCTTTGACATGAATGAATCTTGAATTAACTTCTGATCTGGTGTCAGGGAAAACATTGATTTTGTTACAGTTCTTATAGAGAAAAAAATGGGGATTTTTAAGGGATTGAATCAAGGGAGTAGATACTCAGTATGCAATTGCAGGGGAGACCTCAGAAGACACAAAAACTGCATTTCAAACTTTACATAATGCTCTGTGCATTCATGACTGGAAAAATCATGTTATAAATTAAATTTCAAAATTTGCAGAACACTTTTAATATCTTTGGAATGTCTTTTCTATGAAAAATCTTTTGCACTATCTATTAATGCACTTTTAGAGAGATGTCCTTGACATTGCTTTTCTTCTATAGTTTATAAATATTCTAATCCTATTAACTTATTAAGCAATTAGTCCTTTTGATACTATTGTGATTTCTCTCTTTAACAGATAAAGATGAAAAACCTATCAATACATGTTCCAATCTTGTCACATATTTTCATATTGACAGCTGAATGCTGTTTGGCACCCTTGTTTTGCAGGGAGAAAGAATTTTAAAAATGAAACAACATCAAATAGGAGAATAGCAGGAGAATAAATAATGTAACATCTGTTGTAAAGTGGAACAAAACGGTTTATAAAAGAGAGAATGTGGAAGTTTAGAAACAAATTCTATTTATTGACAGTAAAACAGTAACCTAAAATGATTATTGCCTTAGTTGCTGTTTCACTGGTTCTCTTTTATTACAATATTGCAATTCAGTAAAATTGGTTAATTGCTAGATTGTGATCCTAAAATCATTGTCTCTCCTTTAGTATGCAGAGAAAATATTTTGTACAAAATGCAAATGAATATTATTGAAATCAGAATCTAATTTGCCAGCTGCCAGGGTAAAAGTGCTGGATTCAAATGAAATGTCTTTCAAAAGTACTAAAACTTAATCCAAGTTTCCAGATTTCCATCTCTTCTACAATAAGATAAATTTATTACTGTTAAATGAGTTGCCCTGGAGATGTACCAGGGTAACTGAGAGCATAGAGAATGTGATTTTAAATATATATCTCTCTAAAGATGAAGATTTGAAAGTGGAAAAAATATATATTGATTAAAATGACATTAATTCCTTCTCATTATGAACTGGTTTTTAGGGAATCAAGGAGAGGAAATTATGGTCATTATCAGGAAAGGGTTTTTATTCGGTTGTCCCCTCCCACCTTGCTTCTTACCTTTATATTAAGTAGTAAAGTACTTTTCAAGTAGTACACAGAACCATGGAATCATAGGATCACAGAATGGCTTAGGTTGGATGGGACCTCAAATGGAAAGTTGATTTAGTTCTAACCCCTCTGGCACCTTTCATTAGACCAGGTTCTCAGAGTCCCATCCAACCTGGTCTTGAAGCACATCCAGGAACAAGGCATCTACAATTTCTCTTGGAAACCTATTCCAGTATCTCACCACCACCCTAGCAAAGAATTTCTTTCTAATATCTAATGGAAACTTATATTCTTTCAGTTTGGAGCCAGTCCCACTTGTCCTGTCACTACATGCCCATGTAAAAACTCTCTCTTCATCTTTCTGTGGGCTCCCTACAGTTACTGGAAGGCCACAATTAGGTCACTTTGGATCCTTCATTTTCCAGGTTGAACAATCCCAATTCTTTCAGCCTTTATTTATAGGAGAGTGTTCCATCCTTCTAATCATCTTGGTAGCCCTCCTCAACAGGTTGATATCCTTCCTGTGCTGGAGACCCTAGAGCAGTACTCCAGGTGGGGTGTCACCAGAGCAGAGGGAGAGAATCACCTGCCTAACCCTGCTGGCCCAGGAGACAATTGGCTTTCTGGGCTGTAAGTGCACCCTCCTGGGTCATGTCCTCTCATCCAACAGCACCCCAAGTCCTTCTGGACAGAGCTGCTCTCAATCTGTCCATGCCCCAGCCTGTGTTGGTACCAAGCGACGTCCTGACCCAGGTGCAGTGCCTGGCTCTTGGTCCTGTCAAATCTCATGTGATTCCCAGGGGCCCATTTCTTGAGCCAGTCCACCTCTCTCTGGATGGCATCCCACTCTTCAGGTATGCCAAGTCCACAGCGTGATGTCATCAGCAAATTTGCTTTATTCTTTTTTTGATAATATGATTTTGGTCTGCACATTCATGACTCCAAAGAGACATAATGGAAAACCAGAGATGTTGCACTTGAACAAGGTTTTATCGGGATCCATTCATCTGAGTATTTTCAGACAGATTCAGAATCTATTAAATGGAGAGTAACTGTGGGAAGCAAAAGTATAGACTTTAACCTTGAGTTGCTAATATCACATTCACAAGAACAACCTTTTTTAAGGTATATTGTGACAGAAAAACAAGATTATATGAGACAGCTTTTGTATACATTTGGAATCAAAGTAAAGAAAAAGAAAAAAATGAGGGAGAAATAATGATAATGGGAAATAAAGAGGACCTCAGTGCTCTCACAGCTCCTGTAGGAATCTTATGAAGGACTGTAACTACAATTTACATATCCAGTCAATAGCAAGCTTGAGAGTTTCTATTCTAGCTACTACTTTTTAGTTATGGATATGGTGTCTTGGAACTATGACCAGTGGTTTTTAATTTTGAACAGATTAACCACCCAAAGGAAGAATTAGGTTCAAAACTTCATAATTAAAAAATAAAAAAAAAACAAAAACAAAACCAAAATGAACTGTGGATATTCTCAGCTCAGTCAGAGAGTAAAAGAGAAAGATTTCTGCCAGGTTAACCCTGGGAAAAAGTCAGAGAGGAATGTAAACAATCTATTATCTTGCTTTCCTTTCATAGTGTTTATAGATAGATTCTACTACACTGACCTAAGCCCAGTGTACCAATCGGGTAAAATGTTTTTACTTTAAGACCAATGGAATTAATGTTCACAGTGTTCTCTATAAAAGAGACAAGTGCTTTTGAATAAATGCTTATTTGCCTTCTGAAATCGTACGAGTCATTTTGCCTATCCCTGTCTCAACAGCGTCAACAAACAAACAAGAAAAACCACCCCAAAACAAACAAAGGACAAAAATCACAAAACCAAACAACTACAAAAAAAGCAGGGTTTTTTTTTGGCTAAAAAGCCCAGTGACTGAAATAGGAGAGTCACATTTGATTTGGGCTCTTCTGCCCAGTAAAATTACAAAAGTATATACACTGGAACATTATATTGTGCAAAACATGGTACAGCAGTGATCAAGCTAACACCTCTGGATGAGCAAAACTAGTGTATTTTAACAATTCCAACCATAAGTAAGCATACTCTTTATCAATTACTTTACTGAATCTGAATTGACCTAAATCTATATCAAGAAAACAATGTTATTTAGAGATTTTCACTTTCATAATTTTCATTATGAAATACCATTTTATCATCTTACAATTCTGAATATTAAAATTAAAATCATAATGCAAACACTTCTCTTTGCCTTGATTCCAAGAAAACAAGATGTGTACTGTATTATTCTCTGTCCGTTCTTTTTTCCCAGGAAGTAATCTTGGGAACTTGCTGGATGAATTAAAAATATTAAGTTTGTGCAACTGGCCTGCAGAAGAAACAATCAGAAGCCACAAAAAATATTCCGAGCCATTTTTTTGGCTCTCAGCACCTGAGAAGTTCAACTTGGCTCAACCTTGAGATAGGGACCTCAAGAAGACAGGGAGGAACTGGGGGAATTGTGAGGGGAGCATGTAAGAAAGACTGCAACAGAGAAAGAAGAGGATTTAAGTACCATGGCATAACGAAAGGAATTTGGAAGATGCTCTTTTCATAGTGTACTGCAGTTGCAAAGTCTGTGGGTAGGAGCTGTGTATCCATATACCTAATGATCCTGGGGTCTTTTCCAATTTATGCAATTCTATGATTTTATTATTATACATCCCATTAAAGAAACCCAAAATTTTGTTTCACAGCTAATAATTAAGGAATGTCTATAACTCACGTGCTATAACTCTATTGTGAAAGGCCTCCTTAGGATTTTTTTTTCCCTTGCAAATATTCCTGAAATTTGAAATCAACTCCAGGAAACACAAGTGCAAAGCAGGAAGCTTGCATGTACCTCATTTTCCTTTTAAAACAAACATTGTTTGGGTGAAAGCATGGTGCCAGTCAACCATCAGTAATTCTGTGTTCTGAGATGGGATGCTGAACGCAGTGGAACATCAATGGGGCACATCTGTCTCACAGCTGAGAAACAGGCTTCTTGTGAATTATCACGTTCCTGAAAAGTTTTATAGATTGCATATTAATCTTGTTATGAATGTGGTCTCTGTTTATTTTTGACTTTGCAGAGAAAAAAGTCCTTTCGGAAATGAAACACCTCAGTTGCAAAAATAGGATGTCATGATCAATACAAATCTTGCTTACATGTCCACATAGCAACAGAAGTGTTTGGCTAGATATGGATTTTAATTTTTCTCTAAGTTTTTTTTAGAAACAATTCATACCTGGTTTGGAAGTGAAATAAAATAAATGGGCCACTTGTCTCTTCTAGTTTGGTTTGAGTTACAGAAAGTGAAAACTTACTCTTTAGTTTCAGCAGCTGAATAGGACTGAGTTAATTACCATCAGCTCCCTCTTCTTCAGCATAATTAAGACCAGTACCTGAAAATGTCTGGCATGTCAGTAAGAAATGGAGAAATTAATAATCAGAAATTGAATATTCAAATAATTGCATAAAAATATATTGAAAAATGTGAATGTCACTGGATTTAATTGAAAATGTCGTAACATGGTATATACTTGTAAAGTGAAATCCTTAACATTGCCTGTTTTTACAAAGGAAGATGTGAAAGTTTTATAGTTTCCTTCACTTCTTGTGGAAGCTGAAATATTTACAGAAGATTGTTAGGTTACTCACTTTTCTACTGTGGGTATGTAGCTGACAGAATAATCTGGTTTAGTTGTATCTCTTGAGGGCTGGGATAAGATCAAGGGACTCAAACTCTGAATGAGGCTATTCATTCTTCTCTAGGAAAACCAAAATGGAAGGGAAAACTGCTCAGGAAGAACATTAGTTGCTAAATACTGCAAAGGCAAAGGTCCACCTGACTAACCTTTGTGTTATAACCTTTTAGTACCATAGATTGAAGATCAAGAACGTATGATTCTCAGATTCTTGCTAAATTCAAGTTTGAGGCAAATGCTATTTCTGTTCCACTCTCGTTATTTCCTGTCTCCTAAATCCAGTCAGAGACAGATACCATAATAATCAACATAAAGCCCCTTTCCTAGGGATTCAGACCACCCAAAGAAATAGTGATAGTTCTGGGAATTGCAGTGGTAGTGGAGGCCAGAATAGGTGGGTAAAGAGATGAGAAACAAGTTTGACCATTGTTTAAAGCAGAGGGCCTGGACGACCTCTACAATGGAAAGAAACTGTTGAGGGTCTCTGAAGAATGAAATTTAATGTCCATGGCATTGAATTTGGTCCTCTAAAAGACATTCATGCATTGCCAATTTGCTCATTCATTAATAAGTGGGCATAAAAAGCCAAACTGAAAATCCTTTACTGAAATATTACCAGTGTACTACTTTCCAGAGCTCCAAGCATATTTGCTTTTCTTGCATGCTGCAAAAATGTTGGTTAATGCATTATTGAGGCTATATCCTGAGAAGAACAAAAGCTTTGGGAAATGGATTTCTTTATTTCTTTTCTTAATTGATTTTTTCCCCATGTGCTGTTTTATATTTTCATTACCATGGTGCATGAAATGGTGAAAAAAGAGCTTATCCTTATTACCTTTGGTTTATTCTTTTTCTTTTTTTTTCATAAAGCCGTTTTTCATAATAAAAATTCATTTACTTGAAACTTTGATTAAATTTTAATTTCATTTTAGTCTTAGTTTAAAATACATGGATGCATTTGAATAATTTTTGAAGTCATGCTCTTGCAATGTAGAGATTATATGGACAAGGTATTTTTAAAAGTAAATTTAAATGTTAATTAAAATCTAGTTAGTAGTACTTCCAGAAAAATGCATAATACGCTTCCTGCTTCTGAAGAACCCTTTGAAATATAGTCAGTTAGTTGGTGGGCTAGAAACATGGGAAACACTGCTCTGTGACAGGCCCAAAATTTAATCCTACGACAGCATTCCAATTAATTTTGAAGGATTCTAATCAATCATATATTTTTATATAGTGAAAAATAAACTTCAAGGTATTATTGTAAAAAAAATACCTCTTATGATGGCTTCAATAATAAGAATATCTTAATTATATCTAAAACTCACTGTTTTTGCACTTTTCTCTTTGGAATATCTTTAATGAAGTGGAGTGAGGAAGTGAGGCCAAGAGGTTAACAATCTGACCTGTGCAGACATCTGTATCCCAGAATATCCTCTAGAATTGGCAAGCCAATTATGTCACTAACAACTTTCCTGATTTCCCTCATTTTTTAATCATTTTTTCCCATATTTCTAACTGTTTTCCCTCTCTGTTTCCTTCTTTAGTGTCTCTTAATTAAAATTTTGGTTCGTGATTAAAGCTGCTTAGAGGACTTTTTTAATTTTTGTGTAGATATGCTCATAAAGCACCATAGAACATAAGCATCTAACAAAGTGCAAGTAGTAAGTAACACTGACAAAGCAGTCACTTTGGAAAGCAGTGACAGGATTTATTGAAGAGCTCTGGGCAGTTCTCTAGTGCAGTGGTTGGCAGTTAGGTAGATTTTTCACCTCTTTTTTCTCTATTGCTATTCACTTTTATCAGAACCTTTTTAACCCTCCCTTTGTTCACCACTAGTGGTTTTCATTAAGTGATGGGATTAGTGCTGATTGATGAATTAGCCAGCAGTGATGTGTATTTATTACTTCTTAAGTTTGTGCATGCACATTTTGCAGGTTAACATTTATTGGTACATAGATCAGTATGAATTACTTGCATGTACACAGAGTTTCAGTTATGCCTAATAAACTGATATCTTACAAAGTGAGATAAGGAGGTAGTGGGAATGGAGGGGTAGTTCTTAAACCACTGTTAGGTGCTTACTGTAAGAGGCCATCACTATTCATCCTTGCAGGCTGGGAGAAGTGTGATATAAGAATTTCAGTATGTGGAGAATAAAGTTAAAATAATACTACAGAGGCTGAATAATGCCTCAATAATGCAGGTAGGGGTTACAAAGCCATGGTTATTGCCAAGGCTACAACTATGGTACCTAAGATACCACAAAACATTTGTTCTTATATCTGATGCAAATCCACGGTGTCATGTTTTCTATGCTTGTGTTAAGGTTATTTGACTTTAAAGGTCATGCTTCATACCTTTTGTTTATTATTTTTGACCAAGACTTCTAGATTTTGTAAAGTTTTGCCCAGAGTTTTCATTATTGCTATTGTAACTTGAGAAAGTTAATTTATGCTGCTTTTTACAGTCTGTATAATTACCCTATTTACTTATATTTACAAATATGGAGTGGTCTGAAAGGGAATAATTTTCCTACATCACAGTACAATCCACAAGTTCAGACTCCTACTTCATGCACCTTATTCAATTAGTATAAAAAGAAAATCACCAAAACCAGCAACAAAATAATGTACCTTTTTTATCTTTCCTCAGAGTAATTTCAAATTAAGAAATTAGTTCTACAGTATCTCACCTACAGATGAATCTACATATGTTCTTTGACCTTTATTTTCAAGAAGGAAAGACATGGGCACAGTCAGGTGCATTTACTCAACATTTAGAGCCCTGGCTGTGTAAATGTAGTACAGAAGTGTTCTGATTTCTGTCCTGGCTTGATGTTGATGTTACCCACTTCCTGTGCTTTACGATGATGCCAGACTTGAAGGATTTTGGGCATCACACCCTCCATATATGATAAACATAAGTCCTTAAGCTGAGTAATGCCTTGAAGATGTCACTTCCTACCATTCCAGTGGAATTGAACCTCCTGACCCCAATACTGAGGTTAAAGGAGAGGTTTTACACTGCTTAGATGGTTTGGCCACCTGTTTTGTAAATAGTATTTTTGCTGATGTATATGATGCTGTTGGTTGAATTCTCCAACTGATTTTTAGTCTCTGAAATATTTTTTTACTTTCAAAACAGTATTCAGAGCAGCAATGAATTTCTACATTTATAGCATCAGATTGCATAGGAAATGTGGCAGTATAATCATGTTGTAATTTATAGCTTTCTTCTGCTTTTGGTGTTTTCAGTAAGTGTAATTTATGGAACCTTATTTCCGTATTTTTCGTATTTTTCTCTGTTTGCTCAGTGCCACTTTTACTTGATGAGATAAAGATATAAATATCTGTCTTTCTACAAATTATTTCCAAACTCTCAGAATGAAAAAGATTATTCTCTCTAGCATGAAAACTTTGCAACCAGATACAAGCACCTGCTGCCATTTGAAAAGATACTTTTCATCACTTTCTTCAGATTGGGCTCCAGAAAAACTAAGCAAGACTTTGAATTACCTCCCATAACAACACTGGAATTAGACTGCAGCATTCTTATGCCTTATTCCTGTAGAACAAAAATGTTGTGTTGCCTTTATCTAGCAAATATACTTCCAGCAACTGTTTGTTTTTTTTTGTTTTTTTTTTTTTTTTTTTTTTTTTTGTTGTTGTTGTTGTTTTGTTTTTGGTTTTTTTTTGTTGTTGTTGTTTTTTTGTTTGGTTGGTTGGTTTTTGTTTTTTGGTTTTTTTTTTGTTTTGTTTTGGGGTTTTTTTTGGTTTTTTTTTCTGGGGTTTTTGTGGTTTTTTTTTTTTTTACTTTAAAATATTGTGAACCAGTTAGCAGAATTTAATTTAAAACTCTAGTGAAATTTGTATGTTTTGACTGATAGAATTCTCAGAAACATTACCTGGTTCCCTAATGATACTGATTTACTGCAGTACAGTTAATAGGTAACATTTTCCTGGGATTTTGGAGGTTTGAGACTTGCATTAATTATTGAGCACTGGCCTATTGTTCTCCTGAGAGTCTCTTTCAGAAGTAAGGTTTGGAGTTTTTTATGTTTAGGTAGTGCTTTGGGGAAAAGAGGTGGGAAGGGGTATTGGTTTTGTTCCATGGCAGAATAAAACTTTTGCTTTAGAAACGCCAAAGGTGGTTCTGTGATACTTAGTCTCTTTATTTCCTGTAAAAAAGAACCAGAAATAGAACAAAGAAAGAAGACACAAAAAGGTCTAGATTTGGGTAACTATCTTCAGTCCTGTCATTATTTTGGTGTATTTCTTCTCTTATCTGGACTGTTTAAACCCTTAGAGGTTCAGTTCAGCGGGGTTTTTTTATAGCAATCTCTTCCTACATCTGATTCCTTTCATTGAGACAATACTTAGTCCAAAGTTGTTTTTTTCTTCTTCAAAGGTAATCAAAACCCTGACAATTCCACTGTGTATTTATATATGTACTCCTTTGTTGCAAAGAAGTTCCAGATGTTTCATATCTTCAGATCATATTCATTTCTTCAGCCAAAATCTGGATTTTTCTCCAGAAGACCATCTTATGGCAGTGTTCACATCAAGCCTTTCTGGTTCCCCAAGCAGCTTCTTCTGTAGTTATTTGTATATCTTGCATAAATCAGGAGGTCCAAGCTCAGGTACTCCTGATGCAAACTATGCCAGTCCTTCAGGAGGTCCATCAAAACTTTATCATGAGGATTAATAGCCCATGTCTACTTACCACATCTGCTTTTCCATTAAGGTTATTCTACTTGTTGATTCTACAGCAAAACTCATCCTTACACATATTTTTAGCATTTTTCCTCTGGATTTTTTATGAGATCATTTTTAGTTGAGAAATCCACTAGAAATGATTAGTTTTCCTTTGAATATGGTAACTTAATTACATTCTTACCTGTAACCTCCCTCTCATCATTTTCCACCCTCAAAAATATTGTTTTTTTACAGATCTTGCTCAAGACAATTCCAGTGATCCCTACACTGAAATTCTTAGGATATTTTTATTCAGAAAGCATGAGTTTGGGATATACTTTGTAATTCTTTATTATGGCAGATAATGCAGTATACAACTCTCCCCTCTGGAAATGGCATTTCCTGGACACTGTTCATTATTTTATGTACTATTTTTAATATAATTTGTCTCAATTTTTCAGAATAACATTCTTGGAATGGGCTTTCTTTTCCACGGCATTATTTCAGATTAGTGTTCCTACTCTAAGAAAACTGTGTGCAGAAATCCTTGCTGTTTACAGAGAACTCATTTCACTGGAATAGGCACAAGGGAGTCTGCTATTTCTCCTCATTAAAATTAAATCAAGATTATCCTTTAATTTCAGGGATTGAGAGGTGAGCATATAAACTACAAAGGTTCAAAACGGTTACTCTTAGAGTTCTGACACCTTAATATTGAAGTACAATATTTATAAGGGAAAATCAATAAGTAAAACTCACCACTAGCTGTCATGAAATTGTCATGGGAGTCATAGGGGATTATAAAAGTGACAGTGAAAAGCCCAGAACTTATGTATAAGGGCTAGTATACATCCAAATCAGCTTTGAGCCTCTTTGAGTAACAACTTCAGGTTAGTGTAGCACTTGTATAAAAGGGAAAAAAGTTTCTTTTTCAGAGAATATAATAGCGACGTGTGTTATCTGAACAGATAGTGGTTTTGACATTTTAATTTGGGTATCTCACCTGTGAAAATGAAAGTCATATGCAAAATTGAGGATCCTGCATCATCCTCTGTTGGAGCCCCATTGATGCATTAGGCAGATGGTGCTGAGGAAGGATGACCACTGTCCTTTCTGCCTTCAATTTAAAACCCAGATGTGGGTCAGGTTTTGTTCTGAGGATACATAATTTTGTTCAGGTGAGGAACCTTGGTATAAAATGCCCCACTGTTACCAGAGAAGAATTAGTATGTTTATGATTTGTGACTCACTGGAGTACCTCCACAGGGGATAGCTTGGTCTCTTTCTTCTACAGTCAGTTCCAATGCTACAAGTGGAATTTCTCCTCCTTCATTCTTGGGAATGGTGGCTGAAAGTTCTCTTAGCTCAGCATATGAATGTGCTACCACATATGGACAGTAACTACCTTCTGGACATGCATGGTAGAAGCAAGTGGAAAGACCATAAAGATTTTCCACTCTCTTTGTACTAATATCTTTTTATATTTTTGTGTTGAAAATATTTGCTTTATGTACTTACTGATAACATTCTTTTATATAGGATTTATAGAAGCCACACTTTTTTTTAACATGGTCACTTTAAAGGGGAAAAAAATTTCCATGAAATCTCAAAACTAATTTCAAAACCCTGGCAATTTTGCTGTGTATTCATATATGTGATTCTTTACTGCAAAATGTTCTGGACACTTTGAGTCTTCCAGACCATATACACTTCAAATGATAAGATGAAACTTTCCCAATGACAGGTAAATAGTCCTTGAACTCCACATCATCATATTATAAAGAAATTTAGTTTCTTGTTTCTAGTATAGATGGTATCAAGATATTTTCCAAGTCCCTGAGCTACCACTCCATAATTAACACAGTTTCATAAGAAGAAAGAAGCATTAGATTTCAAAGAGCCAGGAACATGATCTTTCAAAGCCATTTCACACTGGCTTCAAAATGTCTAGCTTATGTCCTTCCTCTCAGTTGTGCAAGAATAATGTCTGGTAAATCTTTTTCCCTGTATTCTTCCACTAGCTCTTAGCAGAATCTGTAACATATGGCTGCTCATATATTGCACGATCAGTAGCTGTGCATATATTGAGTGCACATATTCAAAGGGTTACCCACTGCAATTGCATTATAAATAGGTTCATCAGGCATGTGTGTAGTAAAGGCAAGCGTAGAATACTAAACCCACAAAATATTTTGAAATGGTGAAAATTTAGTATGCCCATAAACCGAGCGCCAGTTGTGAGTAGGTGACACAGGGCTTAGTACAGCTGTAAACAAAACAGCTTTCAACTCCTTATTTCATTTCTACTTCAGACAAGTGACAAAGGAAGGTACGGACATGATCACATTAATAAATATTTCTTGATGATGTGGCCCTTGTCTTTGAAAATATTTCTATTCAGGAAGAGTGTTGTCTGCAAACCTTTTTCTCGGTTGAACACTTGAAAGCAACTCACGGTCCCAGGCTCTTAAATCATTGGGCTATATGATTTGCGCTTATGAGAACCCTATGTGTTAATTTGATTTATAGCAATTCCATTTCTAAATTACAGGTAAATCTTAAATCAGTGGAACAGTTGGGAAAAAAACCAAACAGCAAATCGAATATAGCTGGGTTAAACAAATGGTTCTTGTGCCTGGTGGATGAACTAAAAATTTCCATGTATTTTATTGGAGAAATTACAAAACATGTTTCCCTTGGAAATGTGAACCTGTGCACCCTGCTGTGCAGTGGGCACTCACAGAATGCACTGAAGAGAAGCTGAATTCCCTCATGAGGGAGATAGGGTTCAGTTCTGTCAGAAAAACAAGCACCCAGCGAGTAACTTCTGGATGACACGGCACATTGTCAAAACATGCTGGTGACACATGAGTTGCAGTGTCTCTTGATTACTAATGTCTTCATATTTCTGATTTTTTTCCCCAGTGCCATGTGCTGTTTTACTTGCAACATGTCAATGTCCATAAAACTGGCATGTAAATATTTGACAGCTGCAATATAACTTTTTAAGTTACATCTGTACTCTGCACTGGCAGTCATTGCACAATCAATAACACAAATAAAGTTCATCAAATATAATGTAATAGTTTTTTTTTTACTGAAAAATAAAATTTTGTTAATATCCAAAAAGCTTAAGGGTGGGAAAAGATTTTGTTGCAACCTTGATTCAGCTGACATATGTAAGTTTGCAATTCCAGGTAAATATAAAATCAAAAGCAAAGATTTATTTTAGACTAATTAATATTTCCTTCTGAGGAAAAGATGTAGCTATTTGCTTCTGCTAGTGGAGCTTAATTTTGAGGCATTTGAAAGTCATCTCTACTGAAAGTTTTTCTCCCTTACTATAGTCCACCCTTCACAATTGCACTAATTGTTCATTTGAAAGGTACTCTGTGATGATAAATGAGCAGCCACAACAGCACTACTATTTCAACAAAGTCCTTCTCATTCTTATATTTTAAAGTTTAGGTAGATTCAAATGATACTGAGATTGGAAAAGCAATAGGAGCATGCACAAAAATTTCTAATGGAGGAACAAATTATTTTTTTTCCTTGCTAAGATGACAGAAGACCATTTCACCATGAGGTTCACTACTGCTTTTGTTTTTCACTTTGTTTCTCTCTGATACAGTCTGCCTTTTTGGTCTGCTTTCTTATAGGAGTAGGTAATTTTACAGGTCATGCAGAAATCTGCAGTCATTATTCCAGTATTGACCTGATGCACTAATGGCAATGGAAGCTGGGTTGGAGATCATTAAACACTGAGTCTCTTAAGTGGCTTATGATCTTGTGTTTATCAATAAGACTGGGAAATAATTTAGCAACCAGATGCCCAAAGTTCGCTTAGATATCTCCATGCTGAACTGCATTGCAGATTAACTCTTGTAGTTATAAATATGGTATACAGTAAAGCATCACTGTCAGACTAAATATTATTTTGTAAATATAAAGTGAAAGGTTTATTTCTTAGCTGCTGAATTCAGAACTTTTCTACTTACTGTAAATTATTCCTGTCAGTTCAAGTCAAGTGGGAACTATGGAAGCTCACCCCTTTAGCTGAGTCCATAAGTTTGGGTACTTCAAATACTGATTCTTAACTCTAAATTTGTAGCTGTTACCCAATTTTATGAATCCTTGTAATGAAATGAGTAGGCCAATTAAATCAATTATAAAGATTACAATGAGTTACAGTGGTAGGTCTTTTGTTCATCAGTTCATACTTGTACTTTATAATGCAATAGTTTTTCCTCTCACTGTACTACTATAAATTCATTGGAATATGAATTCATTTTCAGAGAAAAGTGGGAGAAAATATCAGTATAATCAGCTTTTTTTCTGACTTAGATCTAGATAAATCTTCACCTCATATTAGTGACCCAGTCAACTGTACTGAGATTTTTCAAGAGGAATTTTAATGTCTGGAAGGGTATGCAATTTAAAAATCATCTTGGTCTTGATCAGATTCAAAGGACACTAGCTGGCAAATGATTTTCAGCTGTAATTAAATTCACTTGCATCTAAATGTGCTGACATAAAGCCAAATGTTTTCATGCACTTTAATTGTTCAATTCGTCAGTAATCTTAACTGTTAATGTGGTCATGTTCTCCATCACGGTAATTGGCATGAACCTGGAATGAGATTTCCCTTGTTAAGTTGACTGTGTACAGTCGGTGGAATCAAATCTAAGTGTAGTACATCCTTTCATCTAGAAGAATTGTGGACTGTTCTACAATATGTAGAGTAACTGTGTGAGTCACTTGCTTATTTAATGCAGATTCTTTGATTGCTAAAGATTTTTTCTTTTGTAGGATTTTTTCTTCCTCTTTAATTCTTAAATAATTTAACATTTAAAATTAGAATGGTTGCTGGCTTTTCTCAGTTGCAAAAGAAGTCAGGTGTTCTCTTCACGAAAACTTCTGAACTTTGATTGAAAAGAACTCTGAAAAGAGCTGGGCAAGCACAATGATGAGATTTACAGCAGACATAGGCGCAGTATTGAAGCAAAAATCCTTTTGTCATTTTTTGCTGGATGTGACAGTAGGATTCATGAAGGGAGTGCAGAGTACAAATGTAACACAGTGTCATTACAAACAGTCAGATAAATTGTGGGCATTAATTAGGTGGAAGAGTATTGCATAAAGCATTTTTCTTTAATTATCTCAATTCTAAAACTCTATCATAGGATGTTTGCTGAATAAGATTCTCTGTATCAGATGGCATGAGATTTAAATCTCTGTTGCTCTAGTTACGATTTTTGGGTATCACATCACTAAAACAGGGCAACATTGTCTAAGCCTGTGATTGAAGGTATAGTTTTCATGGTTCAGGTTTGTCTTATTTGATTGTCTCTGGCTTTATGCTGTGTTTTTGGCAGAGGTTTCTGAAAACCACACGAGTCTTCCATTGTTCAATGTCCTATCCTCTCCAATATGTTCTATTTCTGAAATGAAGGCAGGCATGCAAGCTCCTTATAGTCTTCCTTCAAACTTTCATGTGAAAAAGTAGCTTGATCTTCATGGAAAATGAGCTTAAAGTAAAATAATCACAATTGAAAGAAATCTGCTTTTAAATTGCATTGGCAAGCCAGGGACCTCTCTCATATTCCTCCATCTCTGCTGACTTGCTGCTAAAGGAAAACCTCATGAATGTTGGATATTTTGTGCTTAGGCTTCTTTTACCATCTTAGCAGAAGCACTTTTAAATCATCCTTCACACAGCTCTCGCAGGCTTGGACAAACAATCAAGAATTTTTAACCAAAGCTAATATACAAATATCCAATTTGAATTTTTTAAAATTTATTTTGCAGAGACTTACACCGCTTAATTTCTGAGCTGAAACCTAGGGTTGAGTGGCTAAAAAAAATCCAATCTGCCCATTCTCTGGAATCTCTGTCAGTCTCACTCCCAGCTCAGAGACTTTCACTGCTGGCACCGAGGCCCCTTCCCTGTGGGTGGCTCCAGTGACCTGACAGGTGCCTGCTTGACTCCCTGCACACCCCACATTCACACAGTCAGAACAGGTTTCCCTCCCACATCCACCCCAGGTTTCCCAGAGCAGAGCTCAAATGACTCTTTCCATAAAGCCATTTACCTATGGCACAGCAGCACAGAAACAGCCCCAGCTGGTGCCTCTGGGGAGGACCCTCAGCAAAGGAAACCCAAGGATTTTATACCCTCACAGTCTCTCCTCACACAAGTCTCTCCTGAGTCCTCTGCTCCCGCTGTGTCCCCCAGAGTCCATCCACCCAGCTGGCACCACCCTTCTTTGCTCCCTTGCTAACCAAAGGGTTGGCAGCTCACAGTCTCTTGTCTCGAGCTCTCACCCAGAGCTCAATCTGCATCTCAGTGTGCAGTTGGAAAACTGAGCTACCTGCAGTAGATTTATTACTCGATGCTCCAAATCTGTTCTTTCTTACACAGATTTTCAGCAGCTCTACATCTTTCTCAATAGGTCAAGTATTTTGCTTGGATATATTTTCTTATCTAAAAATAAAATTAAAAAGAAACACTCACCAGTAATCTAATATTGTCTGCTGATCAACCAACCTGATCAATAAAATAACTTAATATTCAAGCCAATGTGCTGAAAGCATAATGTGGAATTCAACAACTTCTTTATTATGGAAGTGTTGCAATCTACACACAAACATATACCAAAATATACAAACCAACAGGTTTGTATCACTCACTGCAACTTTCCTATTGCAAGTTCAAAAATAAGAAAATGTGTTGTCTTCCAGTCCATAGGTTTCTAATAAATTATTCTCAAGAAAATGTTATTTATCTTACTTTTTGAAATATTTTATAGCATTTTACATACATGATTAAAAGCAAGGGTTATTAAAGATTTGAAGATATAAAAATAAATTACAGAACTAAACAAACTTTTGACCAGAATATTTTAAGGTATGGGTTTGTTGGGCTTTTTTTTTTTTTAATTTGCTTTATGTAATAGGTAAATATTAATTACTTTATAAATGTTACTGAAGAATTGGATGATACATGGAATTACTGGGCATAATGTTTCTAGGTCCTTTTTAGTATGACAAGAATTTTTTCAACAAATTATTTAGAGATGTCCCTTATCTTGGGATTATAGGTGCATCTCTCATTATTTTATTTGAAATTCAAGTGCAAGAAGAGCAGCAAATATAATTCTGATTGTATTTTCCTGTTTCTTTGCTGTTGTACTCAAAAAGTTCAGTTAAATTAGGCTTACAAGTCTTATCAGACACATCGTGATATTAAGAGAAAGATTGGCTGTTATTCTATCTAGTACTGGATTGACATTTATAAGTAAACTGGTTTATTCCATGAATGCTGAAGCAACCACAATTATTCTGGGTTCATTTTGGTGTAACTGACAATTGAATTTGGCCACCTTATATTTTTCATAAAACCATGCTATGCTTAGTAAGCTCCAGTGTGTTCCTGTTCATAATGACATTCATTCACTACTGCACATCTTCTCCACCTTTTGTGTCCTTTTGGTGTTCCATATTCTGCTTCATACAACTCTCAACAATTAGAATTATAAAGAAAAACAAAACCCCACAGCAGTCTTTACATCCCATAATTGTATCATAAGCAACAAGAATCAGAGAAGTAAATTAATTTGCTAGCTACAAATATATTTGGTATGAATGATCTGCTGGTCTTGCACCTTCACACTTCCATTATGCACTGCAAGCATATGATTTTAATTCTTTTGGCAGTGTGGGGATTTAGTTTTTTGTTGACAGGGGGAGCAGCATGTTAGTGCATGAATGGTAATGATACTTATTCCCCAGTTAGGCAAATAAAAATGACAGGCTAAGTCAAGCACTGCACTGAACCAGAATGCATTTTAGAAACACATTATTTGGTAAATTGGAAAAGACTGTTTTAATATAACAATCATTTATTGAAAGAATTTAATTAAATTGGTACAAAATGTGGGTAACGAAAGGAAAGTCTTGAGAGAAAACTGATCACTTAATAAACCTCCATGGTCTTTAAAATACTGAAAGCAGTATAAGACATAGTATTTTATCCCTTGGGTAATTAGAGTAACATAGCTGGTTTTGGGGGTTTCACAGATGTAGAACTCTGTGACAGTTCAGACTGAAAAACAGACTTATTTTTCCTCTATTTTAGTGTATGGATTCTGTCTCTCCCTTCCCAATCATAAATAATATATCCCTGTATGGGGATTAGGTATAGCAACCTGAGTTTTCCATTAAAATAATTCATTTCTTTCTCTTTAAATTTATGAATATTTATCAAGGGATTATGGGTTAGTTAATAGTATTTCCCCTTAATACATACACATGAATTCACTTGCACATAAGTCTGAAAAATGAGAGGTGTCTGTCTTGGGACTAGACTTCTCCTGAGCTCCTGCTAGCAAGCTGTAAGGTAAACATTCCTTAACAAGCAATGGACAAAAAATAGTTTTTCCTCCCTCAATGTGAAATGTAGACAGTTTCTGCCCATAAAAGGTTTTGGTTTTTTGTTTTGGTTTTTTTTTTTGGGGGGGGGGGTGTTTGGTTTTGGTTTTTTTTTTTTTGGTTTGGTTTGGTTTGTGTTTTCTTTTTTTTTTGTTGTTGTTTTTTGTTCATTTGTTTGGAGTTTTTTTTTTGTTTGTGTGTTTGTTTTTGTTTTTTGGTTGTTTTTTTTTTCACTTCAAGATAAGGAAACACAGGCAAAACACCTGTATGAGAAGTTCATATGTTATCTGGAAAGGGTGTCCCTGAAAACTGAAAAATACTGTAAAGGGTCAGAGCTGTTGACATGGGTTGAAGATGAAGTTCTGAGGTACAGAGCCTTCAAAAACATTTCAGAGAGGGATGGGAATGAGCTATTAGGCTACCAGTACGTTAAACTGTTAGATTTGCCAAACATTTGAAATAAAATTAGGACAGCACATTTAATTGATCGATGTCCATGTCAATATGCTTCTCTTGAAGGTATCATACCTGATAGGTGCAACTTAAACAGACTGAAAAAATATAAAGAGCATTAGGTATAACAGAATGGTGAATCCCTGTTTCATATGGGAGAATTGGAGAAGTCTGGTGGGGCTTCAAAAGGCAGGTGACTGATTTTGAATGAAATCTTTTTTCCTCAAGTCCATAGAAAACAAAATCCAAACAAATGAACAAAAAACCACCTCAAAACAAACAAACAAACAAACAAACAAACAAAAAAACCAAACAAAATCAGTTCCACCTCCCATAAAGGACAAATGATTCCTTGTAGTTTACAATGTCCCTAATTCCACGTAGCCTGGTGTGTCACTCAACTGTGTTCTAAAGATTCTCTTGCATAATTATATAGAATAAATGAATTTGCTGACATAGGTCAACATTATCTTATTGAGACTATGGAGATTTTTGAGTTTTTATGATGTAGCTGTGTCTGTTCAGACTGCAGAGTAGTCTGAGTGGCAGCATAACATTTGAAGTTTCTCCAAAATTTTGATATTTGTCACCAGTCTTTGGTCAAGTGGCTGTTTTAGTGTGTTGGCATGTATCTCAGAGGCAACTATCATAAAGTATTCCTTGAGGAGACAATGAGGCAAACTGTACAAAGCCATGAAGAACTATTGATTATGATCTGTGGACTAGATCTTTGACTTAATTTCAGAATACTAGTCTGAAATCAGAAGTTAGATCCTGGTTTTCAGGCAGCTGGGACTTTGCTTTTTAATATCTGTCCAGGTGTGCCTTCTTATGATGCTAAAGACAGTACTGTGTCAAGCAGTGTAGAACTTAGACTTTAATTCATATTTTACTTTTGTGTTCTTCTGCAGATAGTAACTTCATCCTTGCAAATGCTCAGGTGGCTAAGGGATTCCCCATTGTTTACTGCTCTGATGGCTTCTGTGAGCTTGCTGGATTTGCACGGACTGAAGTCATGCAGAAAAGCTGCAGCTGTAAATTCTTACTTGGTGCTGAAACAAATGAGCAGATGATTCTTCAAATTGAGAAATCGTTGGAGGAAAAGATAGAATTTAAAGGAGAAATCATGTTCTATAAGAAGAATGGTAAGTCTGTCTTTCCTGTTCTGTTAGTCATAAAGAATGAAACAGCATAAATGCACATAATATATAATGATAATTTCTAAGTAATAATTTAGCTTATAATAAAGCTTATAATAGTAGATTTGAATGATGATAGTAGGGTACACATTTTCTAAAAGTGATAACTGCATAATGACAACAAAGTGATTTGGCGTGTTAGGAGAAGGCAGCTTCAGTTTCACTAGCAAAGAAAAGGAAGAATGTTCCTTAGTTGGCTTGTGTTCATGATTGCTGCTCCTTATAGTATGAAAGTTTGAATTTTATCTGGAAGCTCCTGCTAAATGCTTCCTTGTCTTGACTTTTTGGGGAGGCTTGGGAGTGTCTGAGTGTGTTTGGTTTTGGTTTTGGGCATACAGAAGAGACTCACACAATTTCTTGAAATGTACTCAGGAAGGTTATTCAAATAAAGTAGTTCCAAGTTGTAAAACATGTCTGAATATAGGGGGAAATTTGTTTTAACCTGGAAGGATAAGAGCTGCTTCTTTCCAGTATTCTATAGTGATAACTGGGAATGATAAGAAGATATTTCAAGGTATTTAAATTAAAGAAGTAAAGCTAAGACATTAATTTCATTGCCTTTGTCCTGAATGATAAATTGTGATTCTTTACATTTGGAAGGGGTGCTTCAAATCTGTAATAGGTATGATTAACACGGGCAGAAAGAGACTGCAGGTCAATTATTAGAGAAGTAGCTGAATCACAAATAAATAGATAAAGAGAAATTGTTGAGGCTAAAGAATTCCCACTATATATTGCACATGCATCCCTCTGTATAATTTGACTGGATGCTTCCCCAATACATTTTCTGAATAGGAATAAATTTCCCCAACTGTCCATTATATTTTTCATTTCCACGTGTTTCTGTACCACTGGGAAACAGAAATGAATAGGTATTAAAATAACATGAGAGTTTCTTGTATAAAAGCTAAATTTATACTAAGAAATAATCTTGGTTTTTCAACAGAGCTGCAAAGTGCAGGCTCCAAATTTGGCAAATCAGCCATTTTAGCTAAATGTCTTTTAGGTTGGGTTTGGGTTTTTTTTCAGAGGAAAAATTGAACTTCTGAAGCTGTTAAGCTTATTCAACTTTGTTTTTGTCCAGAAAAAAAAAAGTTTTAAAAATATTTTAAGACATAAGAACTCTGGGAATAATATCCCTGAAAAGATCGTATGGATACATTCCAGTATATCCAATATGGAAAATCACTGATTTTTGGGCTGGTATAATGCCAGGAACACAGGTCAGTGGGAGACAAGTAGCTAACAATGCCTAGTTATCACAGGGCCGTATTTCAATGTCCTGCTAAGGCTTTAGGGTGTCAGAGGGGAACCCCCATCTGCCTTTAGTCTGCTATTTAGCACAGCCTTGCTTTGTAGGCCTAACTACAAGACCAAACGAGCACTTCCAAGCCTCAGGGGTAATTCTGAGCTCATGGAATTCTTCTTGAAATCTTAAGAGTTAGTAAAACATTATGATAAAAAATTACTATGTGGGACATGGGTGTATGAATACAATAATTTGTTCTTCGTTTGTTCTTCTGGATTTGGTCTAAAATGTATATCATAAGTGTCCTGTTTTTTGGGGCAGACGTTCAAGGTTACAAAACTGAACATGCATCTATTCCTCAAGTGTCACATTTTCCAATATTTTAAATTTGAATTAAACTTATTTCAAAGCTGATTCAGTTTTTATCATTAAATTAGACTGTTCATTCTAAACAAGCAGCTTTGATCTGAATTTATTACACTTGACTATGGACCTTTCACAGTTATTTAACCATCATTAAAGAATTCACACAGCACCTTTGCTCAGTAATTGTTAATTAAAGGAATGATTGCTATAACTAAAGCAACCCCAGCAGTCCACATGCAATTTCATGGAAATTCAAGACTGCTCTGAGCTGATTCTGCAGCAAGAGTGGTGTGCAAGGAGTTGGATGGGAATCTGAGTGAAGTCTGTCTGTGCTGGATGAACCACAGTATTTCCTTGTCTTTGTCATTCGGGTTTGGATTTCAAAAGAATGATCTTAAGCAGTTGTGCTCTGACCAATGCTTCTGAGACCACAAGAAATGGATAAGAACTTTTTTGTATGTGTGTTCTCATTTGGGAATTTTAATGAATTCTTAAAATAGGATAAACTGGTTGTAACTCCTCATCCTGAACATTTTCTGCCATGCTAGCAACAGAGCAATATTAGAACCATGGCACCAGATACAGCAGCTACAGAGAGGGATGTCTTTTGAAAATTCAACTCAAAATATACTTTTCATCATAGTTTCAGTATTTATTTTGGTTCCTCAGAAAGTTTCTTGCTTTTTCTTTGACAGAGCTATATTAGTTTCTTGAAGACAATCAGAAAAGAAGACTATTAAAAGACAAGGAATTTTATGATTGTTGCCTTCTTCAGAAAGTTTTAAAATTATATTGCTTAGGAGCTGATTTTTTAACTTTTTTTTTTTGTTACTATTTCTACATTTTCTTTAAAACATCTGCAACAAATTAAGTTGTCAATTATGATAATAGAAATGCAAATTCACCTTTTGGAATTCAAGTGAGTTGTGAGAAAAATGCTCACTCCTAGATCTCCTGTTTAGAACAATCTAAAAAGCAGTTGGACACTATGCTGAGGATTTATATTTAAAAAAACCCTCTTTTTCTCCCTGTCAGACCTCTTCTGAAATTTGTCAATAGCAAGTACAAGTAGTTAAATGAGGTCTTCACTTTCCCTCAAACTGAAGTACAATTAAGTAGCTGTGTGGAATTTTTCCTTTTCTGTTACAGCCTAAGATAATGCTACAATAAGCCCTATAATCAGTGACTTAGTCTAGTCTAAGCTCTCCACCTTCAGTTGCTGAGAAGGTCACAGCTTGGGTCCCCTATGACCCCAACAGATTTACTTCCTTTGTCTCAAAATTAGGTTTGTAGTATTTGAAAAGAGATCTGTACTTACACACAACCCTTTAAAACATGCACTAGTTCCACAGCCGTCCTTCACTGAAAGGAAATTGGCCTCTTTCTGTGTATGTTTTAAGCTGTGTGAAACACAGTGTAATCATCAGGGGCCACTTGTGATTTATGGGCATTTGAGAGACTCCACTGTGGTGACCATCATATCTGTGCACCCCAGAAAAAAGGCTGTTTGCACAAGCCTTTGTGCACAGTTAAAATCCCCACTGTAAGAGGACTGGAGCAAGTGGGTGTTGCTGGGACTATCTTTACAAGGTGCCTTAGGACTTTGGTGCAAGCAGAGTTTGCTTTGTCTGTAACAGTTAACCAGGACTCAAGGGACATTTTGTCAGCTTCTCTGTGAACACTGATTTAAACACCTTCTGGGTTATGTCTTAGGCATGTTCTTGGTCCCTAAAGGTTTGGTAAGTAAATTATAAGGTCAGGAAGATATGATGTATTCAATTTCTGTATTTATTTCTTCATTTATTACAAGCCAGTAAGATTAAATCAAAGTATTTTATCTCTTCTCATCACTGCATGAGAATATCTGTTTTGATAAGGCTGTCTCCATATCTGGAAGGTCGGGATTAAGGTATTTCACATAGGCAGAATATGAGGAGAGAAAGAGTGAAAGTCAGACCCTCTTACTGAGCTCCTGGATTCATCAGGCAAAAGGCTGTTTGAAGTCTGGGTGTTCTCACATGAACAGCAATGACAGACACAGGTAAATGAAATAAGGCTCAGGCCATGAGACATCATCCATTGCCTCTGCCATGTTTGTGGTTGAATAACGTGGCTAGAGAATAGCAAAGGCTACACAACATAATTTATATTTAATGCACTCCATGTGTTAGGAAAACAGAAAAAGGGGTTTTTTTTAGAAAAAGAGTTCAATGTTATATAAAATTGTATAATTATGAAGAAATTGAAGAGAAATTAATGTCTTTTAAAAGGAAAAAAAAATTCCTCAAGCTTCTCTACAGAAAGTATCTACCTTCTCTAACAAACTCCTGAAATACACCATGTCTTTTGGAAGTTAAGCCCAGCAGTAAGAAAAGAGGCATTTATTAGAATTATCTGACTGTAAAAAAAAAAAAAATCTGCACAGACACCTCAATTTTTTGTGACTACTTTCTACTATTTTAGTGATTTTTCTAGTTACTAATGTAGAGAAAGCCCCTTGACAAGTTGCTTGATAGAGCAGTTTGTAGCAATGTGGCCTCACTGCTGCTTCACTGCTTCTCTGCCTTGAAAATATCATCTAAAAATAAGAAAGCTAAAAAGCTTTTGTGGTTGGCTTGCTCACATTCACTAAATTATAGTACGAAATACAGGAGGAGGGAAATAAAAAAAAGCAAGCAACACTGAAAGATTAATCTGAAGGTAATATCTAATTGCAATTACCTGAGCCATAAAAAATAATTTTTAACTTTATAAAAGAATTTTTTTTCTTCTTTCTTTTTCTCTTTTCTTTCTTCTTTTCTTTTCTCTTCTCTTTCTTTTTTCATTTTTTCTTTTTCTGTTTTCTTGTTCTTTTTCATTTCCCCCTTTCATATAACTCATTAATCATTAGGAAATGTCACCGCTTTTTGGGAAGTCTTCCTCTTTAAAAAGCAGTACAGTATATAGACAGAAGACATGTCCTTATTTTCCTCTGTTTCACTGAATAGGGAATATTTTTCTCCTCTTCTCTCCAAACCCTTTGTTTGCTTGACCCATGGCTTCTGATGAGAGGCAATGTGTACCTCTGAAATGTTTTGATGTTTTAGAGACAGACCCAGCTTCTGCAGCAGAAGAGGAAGATAGAGCAGGCTTGTCCTCCTCTTTAGTGCCCTGGCTAAGACTTTACAGAGGCCTGGGTGAAGTGGTCAGCAAAAGCCTGAAAGAAGACAAAACAAGGGGATGAATTTCAGTTACAAGTAAAAAAGAAAGGCAGCGAAATACCATGTCCAATGTGATCTAAACCATCTGAGATCTTTTTCTAGAATCTAATGAGACATCAGCAAGACTGCAGCTCACTGACAGTGCTGATACTTCGTTCTGATGCATTCACGGTGATATTGGCTAATAGCTTCTTTCAGCAGCAACATGATGTATTAAAAGCATAATTCACTGAGAAAAGACTTGTTCTTCTAGAACCACATTGATATGTAAATAAATCCGTGTGAAATTTTCCTGTTCCTTGTTATTTTGCTACAACTTGATGCCCTTCACTGCTAACAGATGCAATTAGTGTTTCCACACAGGCACCCTGGGCTTCCAGCTGCACCTGATATGAATGGCTGTTGGTACTGCTGGATGCTTTTTTTTTTTTTTTTAAATTTTTAAAAGACATTCATTGTGCTACTTTTTATACCTCCATTTTTAGTAAGAGATGATAGTAGTAATTTTGGAGTAGGATGTTCAGAAGACATCAGACTAGTCAGCTTTCTCTTCGAATTTTTCTCACAATTTTATGGCCACACTGAGTCTGCTGCCTTTTATTTTTTTATGAGATTTAAATCAAGCTTTGGCTAAAAGCTGACTTGGGTGCCTGTGCTCCACCATGAGTTAAGGCTGTTCTTTGGATAAAGAAAGTTCAAGATGTCATTTCTCCAGATGGCCATATACCTCTCTTCTGCTGACATTTCCTTATTTTGTCCCTGATCCCTAAATCCACGTTCTGGATTATGATGCAGACTATTTGCCACCTCCTGGGCTGACCACCATGATGGGTTCTTGCTTTAGCTCCATAGTTTTTTGGAAGGTAATGGGAGCTCACGTTAGCACTGTCTATTGAACCCTCTCACTGATTTGGGTAGGGAATTGCAAAAGCAGCTTGAGTTCATAGAGCAGTTAAATAACTAGAAGGTTAAAACCTGCTGCTTTCCAGTTGGTGGGGTTACTATAATTTGTTTCATTGGACAGGCTCAGAGACTGTTTACAGCAGGTGCTCACAGGGACTGAAGTGGTGAATTGGGAAGATTAATCCTCTCTACCATGTTACATAATTGCTCAGTATGTGTTTCAAAACCCTTCTGTATAAAAACCTCAAACCTGACAAAATGGAATTATCAGTTCATATCCATGACTCAGCTCCATCTCAAGTCCCAGCTTTAGCTCCCTCTTTCCAGAAAGGTGCCCACAGACTGCATATGAAGTACAGGTTCAAGTTCTTGAATCACAGCCTCAACAGAAAATCTCTAAACTTGATGAAAACTTCTGAATAATATTAACAGATAAGACAAGGATTATAGACAAGGATTATAAAGCAAAATATTCTGTAACCTAACCCTGTGGGAAAAGCAGTGTAAAATAAATCGATCAGTTTCTAAAATGTAGTCTTTCAGTGTAAGTGGATGAGTAACCAGCAGAATCCCCTTTTTCTCCATGTCATGCCTTTAGAAAACTTTATGAATAAGCATGAGATTGCAGCCAGCACCTCTTCCAGTGCTGGGAGATCTCCCATTCTGCAGACTCCAGACTTCTGTTTCTAGGGGCTGCCACTGCCAGAGGCACTAAAGTGAGAATCACAAAAATATTTTGCAGATATTTTAGTTTATATAATTATCACTTGTTTTTTAAAACTGAAAATGTGATTTTTTTTTTTTTCATAGGTGTAGTGGTCTGTTTGGAGATTGCTGGGTTTTTTGATTGCAGTAATGTCACATCATCTTTGAAGTCTCTCTTTTCAGACTATAAAATAATGAGCTTAAAAGCAAAAGAATGTAATTTGGAAACATGGCTATGTTTAGGTGAATGTGTGCTTTAACTCCTTCAGATGTGAAAATATAAGATGAAATTTCAGAATAATAAATACGTTTATATATATATATATATATATATATATATATATATATATATATATGCAAATATATATCCAGACATACATAATGTATATGAGGGATCATCCTGTTTTAAAAAAAATTCTTGCCTTCTTTTCAGAAGTGCATCCCTCAGTAGGCTGAGAAATCATATTTACCACTGTTTTTATATCTACATGTTGACTCTGAAAGTCCAAAAAGAATAAGCACAGTTTTAACAATAGATTTCAAAAATACAGTAATCAATGGAAAGAAAATTTGGCTTATTTGGAAATTGCTTGAGTGAAAGCAATGAAGTAAAGATTAAACTGATCAGGAAGGATCAAGCCTGACTATTTCTGAAGCAGTCTGTATAAAGATATTGAAGAAATTGTATTTTGTTTTGTTTTCTGTTGCTTTTGTTTGGTTGGGTTATTTTTCATTTTAGCCATAGATATTGTATATTTGTTTATATAAGAATATTGTCTCAATTAGTATTTTCCCAGGAGTTAGTTGACAAATGCTGAATGCCCTGTACTAATATAAATGTGACAAAGTAATTATCATTGGAGGGAGAGGGAAAGTAAGCTGCAGAGTGATAATGTTTATGAGTCTGCCCTGAAGCTTTTATTTAAACAGAATGCATCTCACTGACTTAACTTAGTTTTTAGATAATCCTGTGTGTTTTGCTAATTGTTATAACTGCAACCCAGTAAATGTATTACATCAGGGAAGTACTTATGTCCCTAAATGTCATTTTATTTTCTAATCTGGGTGGAGATAGAAAAAGGAAATTAGGGCAGACAAAAAGAAAGTGGTACGCTTAAGGATAATGTATCTCACATGGCATTAAAAAGCATTGCTTAGTTCTCTGCTTTTGTTCAAGGAAACTCAGTGTAACTAGAGGATTTTGAAATGGTTTTATTAATTAGGGAAGATAGTGGAGCTATACAAGAAAAGACCAGAAAGCTGAGTAAACAAAGCTGAAATGTAGATGTGCTGGAGCTCATAAATCATTTGTATAAAACAATCACTGTAGACTGTACTAGCTGTTGCATGCAGAGATTGTTCCATTTAGGCTGGAAAAGACATACACTCAAACTAGGAGCTGCCATAACACTGACAGTCTGTGTCCAAAAAGTGTCAAACAGAAATTTTGGGGCTGTGAATTAAGCTTCTCTCTGCTTAACATTGTCAGTCTGCAGGAGAGGCAAGGATAGGAGATTGCTGTGTTGAAAAGGGTCTTCTCTTAGGGCATCCTTTCCCTCTTTTCATCTCTCCATCATGGCAGCAATGGCAGAGAAAGTTGGACATGCTGCACAATATAAGACATATGACATATGAGGCACTGGATTACCTGGGAGCAGAAGGGACAGAGCATGAGTTGAAGCTGGGCACAGAAAAGGCTGGGAAGACATGGAGGGATGGATTTGTGTATCTCTGATGAGATGTAATAGATTTGAACAATTGCACATGGTACTCCATAGGGTATATAGAGGATTGGGGAGCTATTTTTAACAAGTTTTAAAACAACTCCACAGGATTATTAATTCCCTACTTAATCATACTGAAATACAATTTTTGCTTTGTTATTACAGAATCTTACTGTCATCTTTCATCTACCAAATTCTTGAGACACAACTGTATTCTGCTTTGAGGAATAAATTTTGGAATGGATCTATTTGGCTGCATTAATGGATTACAAATATATTTTGGAATAGACCTACATTGACTATTAAAACTTGCAAGGAGGCTTACTTCCAGGATACAAGTGTGATCTTGTGGTCACACAGAAGTAGGGGAAACAAGTTCTTGAGTCTTCTTTACCATTCATATGACAATGTTAATACAACCACCTGTTCCCATATAAGTCAGCTTCATCATAGCCCACATGAGCTCTTAATTTTGCAATTTTCTCTGACCAAAGAATGTCACTAGGTGTAGCAGATAAGCTGGCACCTGCAATAGCAGAATTCAAGAAAAATAAGTTATAGATTTTGTTAACTTATAAATTTGATTTTTGCAGAGATAATGAAGAATGAGGTGATCATTTGCTTAAAGTAGCAGAACTTTGCATTAGCTGTATTAATTGATCATTGTTAAGGTTATGATATTTACAAAAGAGAAAGTACTTGAATGTATAGCTATAGTTTTCTTGCAGCTCGTTTCCTTTCCTGTTCAGTCCAATTGCAATTTTTTTAAGCATTGCTTTCTTTGCACTTTGCTCTCCTCAACAAAATGTTGACAACTTGTCAAAGCCACTTAACTTTCAAAATTATGTGTTATCAGTGAGGCCGGGAATTTTTGGGTAAGCTGATGAAAGAGAGAGTTTGGTTTCCTCAGACATAGTCTTTGGCATCCTAGTCTGCCAGTCTTGAAGTGCACACTTTCTGTGATGGAAAAGTGGAAATGATCAGGCTCAAATATCTCTGGTGTTATGATGCAGGTTTATTTTGTTAACAATTAGTAACCATCAATGAGCTACTGTTGTAATGCTGAGGATTTAGCATCAATCTTGTTGACAATTTATTACAGCCATCTACATGAAAATATCTTTATGTTTGTCTTCTACATAAATCCCTGGAAATAGGGTGATGTGTTTTAATCTTTTTCTTTAAGGCTTGATTTGCATCTCCCTACAAGAGCATTTAGTTTACTAAATCATCTACTTAAACAAAAAGAAATATTCCAGATTTATGATGGCTTGTGAAGCCTAATTCTGCCCTCTTATGCATATGTATAATTATTCCTTGAAGAGCTATTTTTTTTTTTATATTGTTTTTATATCTAGTATGCAAACCATTTAAACTTTTTTCTTTCTTCAGATATTTGGACTCTTAGTTTAGGAACCCTTGCATTTAGTTAATTTGATGTATTATGTGCAGATTCAGTGCTTTTCAAAAGAGCTTGATCCCTCTTCCTTGTGCCACAGAAAAGTGGAGATAGATCACAGAAAATTGTGTGTTTCTTATTTCTGACCTCTGAATGATGGAAGGGACTGCATAAAATGTCTCAGTGTCCCTCTGGAAAGCAGTGTGGCAAGAAAAGTCCTGAGGAATTGAGGGTCTGGAAGTGGATATAACCACACCAATCAAAAGCTAAAAGGAAGCCTTAAGCTTTTCTTCCTGGACAAAATTACTCCCAGACTGTCAAGAGCAAAAGGAAGCCATAGCCTGGGATGAGAAGCACTCACTCCAAGTATTTCTTAGATGTTTGTATCGCTAAAAAAGGATGAGGTAAAATTTTAACAAGATGGGTGTAGAGTTTATTTATTTATTTATTAAAGAATTAAATAAACTTTGCAGACCATCATCCCACATCATATCTCTATTATGAAACCTCTGCAATACCCAAATATCCACCAAAGATATTTCTGTTCTGAGTATTTCATTGGGCTCTGTCTGGGGTGGGCATGACTACAGATTATCTATTATCATATGGTGAGTGCACAGAGCTCATCAACAGAGTTAATGGTCTCAGTCTGTCCCGTGGTTCAAGCAAGCTTTATTTTCTAGTGAAAAGAGTGTTTGATTTTGAAGGCTACTGGCATCCTAATGACAGGGTTTTGTATAAAATCTCCCTTTTAAATGCCCTGGTCTGTTGACCCTTGTTTTGATTTCAGTCTGAGGACAGACTTCTAGCTGTCAAAACGAGGAAAGGTAGAAAGGTTGTTTGAGAGAGTGACCATAAAGCACTGTCTTTCTTTTATATATATAAAAGGTGGACTATAGCCAAATTGCTTTGTGATAAGATTATGCTTCATTTGGTTTCTTTTCTCCTTCCCTGTGATGTGCTTATATAAGCCTTGAGGATATTAAAATATATTTTGACCCTTCATAATGCAAGAGAAAGATTAGACTCCTTCTCCAAGAGTGGTGGCTTGAAGCAATAAAAATAGTCTGTGTATAAATAAACCTCCAAAAGAAATTTCTTTGATAGGCGACTCTTGAAAATACAGAAAACCTTTGTATGCACCATCTGAAGCAGGGAAGGAATTTCCGTCTCACAGACGAGTGCATTCAAAAGAAGCGTAACAAAATAGGGCAATACTTTTTTTGATGAGGAGAAAGTTCTGCTTTTGATTTATAGAATTATGTGATGGTGGCTTTCAGTAAAAGCTATGTAACAGTTTGCATTGCAGTTTATTTTTCCGAGGGTGCTCCTCAATAGTGAAAGAGAGAAAGCACTTCTGTTCTTGACAGAATGCAACCTTATATTGACCTAATCCTGACCTAAAACATCTCACCCAGTCTAAAAACTTAATATTCATTTGCTCCTTTCAGCGAAAAGGCAAGAAAACCAAATAAAATTAAAACACAGAAAAACCCCACCAAATCAACCAGCTCTGATTCAGAACTTCCAAAGATTCAGTGTATAAATACAGCCAGAACTGACAGCCCACCACACAGGGTATTAGCTTGGAACTCTTCAGGAGAGAAGTTGCCTGTGCATGAATTGGATGTGTGTTTTCTTTAGTGGCACACACCATATTTTACATATGTTTGCTTTGCTTAGTCAAAATATTTTTAGATATATTTACAGAGAAGGAGAATGAGAAAAGAAAACAAAAGAAAATATGATTGAGAGAAACTAAATGATGACAGGATGTGGAACAATTTCAGTCACAAACCTCTAAAGAATTTAAATGCATTTTGATTATACAAAAGAGCTAATGCATTAAACCATTAAATATTAAATTGATTTGTCTCTGATGATTAACCATGTTGTAATAACTCCCTTAAACCTACAAATTACCATTTCTGACAATATTGCTGTAACTGAGTTAGGTTTGTTTGAAATGCCTGCTGTCTGCAACTTTCTTTCAGACCTTAATAGCTAATATGTGTGTGTGTGTGTATGTGTGTGTGTGTGTGTGTGTGTGTAAGAAAGACATTTAACAATTGAAAAGAGAAAGATATTGTTCCACTTCTGGAGGAGATAGAAACATCTTCTTAAAAGACCATTGGCCCTCTTGGTGGTTTTTAGGAGAAGGAGTTGAAAGAGACTTCTTGCCGCTGAAACTACTGCTAGAATGCAGCTGGATATAAAGGAATTTTGCCAGTAGGAGTTTGGCCAGTTTAGAAGTTATGATGGTATTTTGTAAAGACTTATGTTTCTATTTTTAAGCTGCAAAATTTCTTAATGCTTCTTCTCCTTGAATGGACCATTTCACATTGGGAGAGTGTGACTCTCTAAAACATTTCTGACAGTAATGCCACTGAGCAGTTTTTCCCAGAATTTTTAACAGAGTCAAATCTGTAAAAAAAAAAAAAAAAAAAAGAAGAAGAAAGAGAATGGAAAATTAAAGTGGGAGAAAGAACAATATAAATACTTGGCTTCTGATTCTGACGTGTTTTACCTTCTTTTAAAAGGAAATCTTTTCTTGCTTTGTCTTCAAAATAAGAATATTTAAACCCAATACAAATCCAGTCTGCTTCTTTCCACAGGTTTTTCTGTCCTCCAGTTTTCTTTTATTTTGTTCCAATTTCTCCATGTCCCTTCTTCAAATACCCTAAGTGGAAGTTCTGCTAGATTGCTGAACTTGTAATGTTAGTCTCAAAGGTGCCTGTATGACTCTTGGAAAGTTTGATTGGAGCACAGAGGGCCAGATGAGTTTCCTTTGAAGCAAATTTTTTTACCTTTAACTGCCATGGTCCTTGAAAAGAAAAGCTGCTCTTTCACCTATCATGCTCATCTACAGTGTTCAAAAGGCAGCCAAGGAACTTCCACTTGAAAATCTAAATTATAAACTTCACTGTGATCTTCCTGTGCCCAGTTCTTTTTCAAAACTGGAAACTTTAGAAGACAGCACAGCAGGAAGTGGCTAGTCTGCTTGCTGTTCCCAAGGAGCCCTCCAAAGCTCAGCTGATCATTTGGCAGTAGTCAGCTGGGGCAGCAGTGGTCCAGGGAACCAGTCCTGTTTCTTTCTATGAATTTAAACAGACTTTTGTTTGTAAATGAATGCTAAAAATAGTATGTTGTGAAGCAGCAGATTGTGGAAGTGTAAAGATGTACAAAAATAAATTTTAAACCCTCTATCAGTACTTATATCTCTTTTAAATAATATTTGTGGGCTGATGGTGGATGGAAGTAGTTAGCCTTGATACCTAAAACCTGAAAGAGACAAAAGTCTGGTACTGGGCTGAGTTACCCCAGAATGGATGGGAGTGAGATCTAGGATGCTTGCATCTAGGCATTAAATATTTTCTTCTTCCAAGTGGTGTTGATAAGAAACTTATGAATTTTATCATTGGAATTGAACAACATATCTCGCAAACAGGACATGCGATGTAAACAGTGAGAATTGATTAAAAACTGCATCATTATGAAGCAGGTGTGGACAGAGGAAAGCTGACAGGAATTAAAAATATTGTCAAACTCAGTTTTGTCCAACTTCAGTCTTAAAAAAGTGAACATTATGAAAGCTAAGAAGATAACTAATATTAATTTTAGAGCTGATGTGTGGTATTATATATATCTCACTGTCTGTGCAATGAGTTTGTTTCTATTCTAAGTCTGATATCTAATTAATTTAAATTTCTTTGAATTATTGAAATGATGCTCTGACTATGAGGTCTTCTGTCAAGAGGTTATAATGAGTATCAACTCAGATGATTAAGGCAGAATGATTCTATAGCAGACATGAATGCTTCAGATGCCAAGTTAACAATGTGAAAGCTATTCCAGGAAATAACATCAGTTGAGAGTTCAAAGGAAAGCATGGTTTCAGAGGAGTAAGCAGCTTCATTAAACTCTATTAATGATCCCTGTAGATAAATTTTGCATTTAAATTAATGTCTTGTGCCTGAAGAAAGCAGTATTATAGAGCTTCAACCAATGATGCAAAGTGATTTACATGAGCTGAACATCTGTGATTCCCTGACCACTGACCTCCTAAATCAGTAGTTCATTTCCCCCCCCACCCCACCCACCCTGCTAAAAAACAGCTGTTTGAATTAAATTCATTCTTTATCCTTGCAGGGTCTTCATTCTGGTGCTTACTGGATATTGTTCCTATAAAGAATGAAAAAGGAGATGTAGTACTCTTTCTGGCCTCTTTCAAAGATATAACAGACACAAAAGCGAAGATTGCCGCAGAAGACAAAAAGGAAGGTTTGTGAGAATTGCAAAAAACTTGATAAGAACCAACATTTATATGCTTTTAAGAATTGCACCTGCATGAGCATTCTCTCACACATACACTATTCAATATAGAGACCTCCTAGTTTTTTTCCAAAAAAGAAATTAATATATGACATAGAATGATAAATAATGTGTTTGGGTTTTTTTATTATTTACATACTGCTGCAGGTTCTGTAAACATGGAATTTAGGAGACAGAGTATTTTGTCCTAAAAATTAAAATTGTTTTCATGTACCATGATTTAATGTATTTACTTTCTGGATTTACAGAAATATATTTTGGTATTTTGGAGAAGCTTTGGACCTTTTCAAAAGTTCCATCTATGAATCTGATTTCAGTATGGCTGAGAATAAATGAATGTGTTTTTTCATGTTTTCCAATAAGCAGAATTTAAAACAGCTTTAGAAATTATTTTGCCTATTGACAAGCATATATTTTCTTGTGTCATCTCATTTTCATTACACTTTAAGTTATAAGACTTATTATGTCATCAGAATTATCCAATAGTATAAGAAATAATTTCTCACTTTTATTTGCTTCTGAAAGGAAACACTGCAAAGATTCTGTTCCATGAATTTGGAAAATTGTCTTATGGTAATGGCTCACAACTGCCATAAAATAATTTTGACTGTATAGTGTAATTAAGGTTTGCTAAATTTTGCTAACACAAAACAAAGTCAGTGCAGGGGAATGAAGGCTATGCAGTGAGCATTGAGTTGTGCATCAGAGGCAGTGAATTTATTCCAAATTTGCATTTTGTAAAGGTATAATGAACCAACACTTTAGTTTTGTAATTTTTCAGTCTCTAAGGAACTGCTTAGAAAGAGTTTATCTGTAGACACCAAGAGTGGGTCTCAGAACTCTTAAAAACGCCATTGATGTTGAATTTTCCAACCTGGTACTACTCTGGGATCTATTTAAATTTTTCATCCCATGATAGCGTTGATCTCTGCATAGCTCAAAAACTACATAGTTATGGCCCTTAGAACACATTTACTCCTCATGGATTTCTAAAGTAGGGGAACAATTAATATTCAACTTTTTCGGGTTTAAAATGTTCATTTATCAAAAAAAAAGCTATATTTCAGTTACAGAGGTGTGTGATTCAGTATTCTTTTATGAAATTTTAGTACTTTAAATGGTAAAATATTATGCCCTCTTGTGCTGATTAATACTTATAAATTAACACTTATGCTTATGATGTCTGCCTCTTGTGTTCATTTGAAAAAATAATTTCACCTTTTACTTTACTTTTCAATCTCTGAATATTAGAAGGTTTTGGAGGGGGGAATTTTGCATTCTTCACTTTTTGCACTGAATATATTTGAAAATTTCAAAACTGGAAGACTGAAAAATGGTTTTGAAGTAGTACACAAGTACCTTTTACTGCTTTTCCTTACACTCAATTTCAACTAATTGCTACCTCTTGAAGTAAAAAATTAAAAGTATGAAAAATATTTTACCTTTTTTCTCCTTAAGCCTCAGAAAACCTTACTCTTATAAAAGTTTTAGGAAAGTAATTTATTAAAACCTGATATGTAGAACCGTGTAGGAGAGAGAATAGCAGAACATCTGTGCTCTAAAGGCTGATGATTTACTTACAAGTGATGCAAATTTTCAGGATAGACTCAGTGAGAAATCACATTAAGTATGCCAGTGATGACTTGAAATAGGTATGCTGCTGATTACTTGCAAAATGACAGCTATTGTTTATCTGATAAAAATTTTGTAGCTGCGTGTTTATTTTAGGATGGATTAAGATGGTCTTTTGATGTGGTTTAATGTCAAATTATAAATCTAAGCAGATTTTAACTCCTGTTTCCTGTAGCACATTTACAAATTAATATGATTCTGCTGTGTGCTGACACAGGAATGCATTTGTGCAGGACTACACTACACCGGCAAATGCCCATTCAATTGCCACAAGAATGAATATTGACACTAGGCTTTCTTCCATGATGTATTTTTTTGAGCACCATCCTGAAACTTGGTTGTTCTGTCCCTTCATCCTAATTTTAAAACCATGACAATCTTTTTATGTTATGAGCATCATGGAAGCAGAAAGCAGAAAGCAGAAAGTGTGGGGCTTTACCAATTTTAGTGTTTTATTAAATAGAGTGAGATAAACAGGATTTAACTATTTATCCTTTTTTTTTTCTGTTAAATTCAGCATTTTAATTTTGTGTACATCCACCTGACTATATAAAAATAAATATAGGGGTATACTAGCTATTTTTAAATAACATTAAATTTCTTCCTCTGCAGAGTGATTTACTAATCCTCCAGTGGTGAATATCATCTCATTATGTTCAGAAAATAATTCCCAGTACAATCTGTGCAACTCATTCAGTATCTGAAATTTCAGAATGTTTAACTTCTAGATGTAATTGGTTTAAAAAAAAGCTCCTTTACTTAGACCACAGCTATTATCAGAAATGTACCATGCACCTTGAGTTAACAAAAACTTGAATTGGTGTTTTGTTTGGATGTATGAAAAAACCTTTTTAATGTTCAGAGACTGATTTCCTTTTTCAAGGATTACTGAATTTTTCCTTTCAAAAATCAAATAATTTTTAAACTTGTAACTGAAACTGAGCTATTGCTACAGGGTAATTGCCATTATGCACAGTCTTCTATTGCCTTTTTAGCATATCTCTTGAGCTTAGACTGTGTATGGAAGGAGAACTTGGATACAAACATTCTCAGTGTGAAACTATTCTGCCCATGCAAGACCCCTTACCAATGTTTTTGTTTCAGTCTCTCTCTTCTGTTTTCTGCCCAGAACTGAGTTTTATAATTTGTATGGGTCTTTAATAGTTATATTCCATCTCATTATAATTTCTAAACTCCTTAGAAAACTTATCTAACAAACTTCTTTCATGTTCCTCTTCTCCTAAGTCTGCCCCTTTGACATCCCACCAGCACTTTATGGTAGCACACTGTCGCTGGTTCTGCCTCCAAAAACCTTCTCCAGACTCCTAATTCCTCAGGTCCTTCCTACTTTTGAAATCACCTGTTTCTTCTGTAAAATCTTGTTCTCCTTCTACTTTTACAATGACATCTTCCTGAACTTTATCTTCTGATTTTACAGCCTCTTTCTTCTTGTGCATTGTGTATTTACTTTTGCAAATCTCAGGAGCCAGTACTGTCTGATTTTCTGCAGACATTTTCTTATCAATTTTATATTATCTTTTCACACAACTTCAGTTGGTTCTTTGTGCCAATGTACTTTGCAAAAGTCCACTTTTTTACCCTATTTTCCTTTACCCAACCCAAATGTCAGATGTCGTCTGTGACCTTTTCTTTTGAATGTGTCATTCTAAATACAAATTTAACAGGGTTTTTTCCTGCTTTTCTTCTCTCTATAAAAGTTTCCAGTGAAAAGAGCCCTATCAACCAATGAGAGAAGTAGACTTTGTTCTAAGACTTTCACATAAGAAAAATGGGAAAACACATGCCTGAGAAGTTTGACAGTCTTTAAGAAGTCCTGTGACTGTCAGCAACTTTCACACTACTTTGGTTTGGGTTGGATTGAGTTTTTAAGTCAATTTGACAATATTCTTAAAGGCTTCAGATTTTCAGTGTTGCTAATTTGCCTTCAACAATACATGTTTGCTCTACCTGTTAGTTTACTGTAGAAATATGCTCTGCTTTCCATCTGCTTAATAATATCTATAATAATTTTGCTGTTGTGCAAAGCAACTCACCACCGTTTCTTCCTAAAACTGTACACTTTAAGCAAACTGATTGTCTTTTCAATATACAGGAAAATGTTTGTTTGCTTTTTTCTAAACTGTTTCTTAAGTAGATTTATGGGAGTTTTATTTTAGCATCCTAACTTACAATGAGCTACTTTTTGGTAAACTAGTTTGAAGTTCCATTGTCCTTTTGGAAGAAAAGTGATTAAACTGAAAATTCTACTCTCCAAATATGGACTCCAATGTGGCATGGCTGGGTCAGTGCTTTTTCACTTCTGCATATGACACTAGACCATATGCAGGAATTTAGTGGAAATACAGGAATCCAGGTAAGAAAATAAGCAATTAAATTATTCTGTGACTACTTTTAGCCCTTTGTTCTGTGTGCTAAAATGGAATAACGTAGATTACGTCAATGTAGAGTTCCACTGCAATAGTCACTGCTAAAATTCCCCTGATTAATTTGACTCATTTCACAGAGTTATTGGTAATCCATTTGATTTTGTTTTGTTTTGGTTTTTTATTGTGAAAATTTTGAACTCTTTGTTTGAAAGCAGTTATTTTAGGACAGATTTTCTCAACTTTATTCCAGAATTATAAAAATGTGTGCAATATATAGTAAACACAGAATCACACAATATTTGAGGTGGGATCTCTGGAGATTATCTGGTCCAATGTCCCCTTCTCAAAGCAGGGTCAGATTGAATGAATTGCCCAGGAACACATGCAGATATGTGCTCAATAGCATGAAGGATGGAGACTCCACAACTTATCTGGGCAGTCTTTTCCAGTGTTTGACTCCTCATAAAGCAAGAAAAAAGGTTTTCTTAAACAGAATTTCATGGTTTAGATTGGTCTTCCTATTGGCAAAGATGCCTTCACTCTCAAAATAATGTGAATTAAAAGTTGGACTACACCTTCTGCCACAACAGATTCAACTAAGATGCATGTTATGGTTCAACTGTCTGGCTTTTTCTGGCTTCTAAGCAATCCTTAGGTCCATATGAATTTCTGAGGAGACAGATTTATTTTGATTATAAATTGTTTGTTGGAGGAAGGAGTTGTTCTTTTCAGTGTGCCAGAAGTGAAATACCATGTGCCAAACATTTTACATTCCAGATTTTTAATGTTGAAAATGTCTATTTGGAGCAGCACTAGTCTCTCTTGTAAGAAATTCTGCAATGTGCACTTTGATTTATTCTGCTAAATTAATGTCTCAGCTACTTCATGATTGCTCAAGCTACTGCAGTGAATATTCAGGAGACAATTTTTCATTTTAAAGCTTCTTATACCTGTCAGGAGGCAGTATGTTGGGATGGTGAACATAACCATACAGTCACCCAGACCTACAATAACCAAAGCAGTTGAAATTGTTTTCAGGATGCACAGGCATCATGCAGTTCTATAAATGGAGGAGGTGGGACAGAAGCAGAGTTTTACCCCAATATTCCTGCTGCCCAAAGGAAGAGCATATTGAGGAAGCCTTTATTCTGCTCAGTTACATCCCCCCTAGGATGACTTTGCCCCTCATTCACCATCCAAGTGAGAAGGGTCTGATACTCTTCTGCCATCATTAAAACTCCTTTCCTCCTGGTCTGTGGACTATAGTTTAAATAATTAGAGGACAAAAATAGAGCTGCCTTTCTCTTCCTGCTCCTTTTTGCATTTGTGAGCACGTAGATGCTCTCCCTCTCACCTTTTCACCTTCTTATCCAAGCAAATAAGTTTTATTTGAGCCCTGAATCTTTAGAGACGCATCAATCTATCTTTGTAGATCTTGCTTTAGCCTTGCACCAAGTGTTAAATGCAAGTGGCAGTTCCATTCCAACAGCTCTCAGAGAGGCACAGGGCATGTTCTGGAGCTGAGGGAAAAGTGTCCTTTGTGAGAGATACAGAATGAAAATGAGAAAAAAGACAAGCAAAGTCTGATTCTTGAGCAAATGCAGAGCAGCAGACTATTCTGGGATATTCTGGAAGGTTGAGAGCATATATACATTTGCAACCAAAACCAGTTCCTAGATAAATTTATGCAATTGCTTCCAGATTTTCCTAAGAAAACAAGGTTATCAAGATGCGGGGAGAAGGGAGAAGTTGTTTGTTTCGGATTCTGTTTTGTTTTGTTTTTATTTTGCTGGCAGATTCTTGAAAAGTATCTTCAGACATTACTTTTAAAGTTTGAAAACTCAGCCAGGTAAGACAGACAAGAAAAGCGTGGAAGAAACAGAGAATATCTTCAGTACATTTGTTGCTGAAGAACTTCTCAGAGTTGTGTGTGTGTGGTACGTGTTTTTTTTAACAAGTCAGACAATTTACAACCTTCCTATACAATTTACAAGCTTTCTTATTTCTGTGGGGAAAAAATCTGAAAAGGGAGAAATATCTTTAAAGACTTTTACTGGCCTTGACACAGTCTGGTATCTTACTTTTTATTAAGAGACCATGAGGACTAGAATGCATATTTCATGTGTACTTTGTGTTCAGAAACAGATTTAGAAGGCCTTGGGCTATTTGCAAAATTTAACTGTAATTACAGTTATAGGGCATGTAGTTCATGCTGTAGCTCCTCAGAGCAATTCTGAGGTCCTGTAAAGACACAGCAGGTAAAGATCTATTACAAGTGAGTTTTGCATAGCTGTAGAACAGATGGGTTTACAACTATCCGTCCTAAATTGCGTACTTAATCAATTAAAACAGGTTGGGCTTAGGGCCAGTCACTCTCAGAGTCTGAGAATCTCATTCCTTGAGGGATAATCAGAGATACTTGCTGGGTCTTTAAAAGACTACATGAAAAATATACACAGACATCACAGGATTTTGAACTTATATATTTCTTAAGTTTAAAAGCTATTTTCTAAAATATCTATTGGGGATATTTTAAAATATCCCCCCCTCCCTCTGCTGTTTTGACATTGACCATAAAATATTTTAATGGGTGACTTATCTGGTTCTATATTGTACATAAATCTATTAAGAACACAAGTCTTCATTCTCGAAAGACACACTTTCATTACAAGATAGGATTTTTTCAGGTACATGTATTACTATTTTCACTTGAATAAGCAAGATGTACTCTAACATCATCAGCTGTGCAAATTTTTTTAAATTATTTTTGCAATTAATGACTTTGAAATTATGGTAATCTTTTTCTGAATATAAAAAAATAGAAAAAATACCAATAGATAAAATACATTGTTAAATTGTATGGAACTAAAGGAAAAAAGAAAACACTCATGTTCCGTGACATGATGTCCTTAAATACTACACACTTTCAGAGGAAGAGATAGTGACACTTGCTGAAGAGCATGAAAAATTTCTTGGTGACTTAAATAGTTGGCACTATTTGGTTCTATGGGTGCTTGAAAAATATTTCAAATATTCTCTTTATTATTACAATTAAGTTTTTGTTCATAATGATATATGAGGCTATCACTGTCTTGTGAGCTTTGTGGGAATTTGCTGGGGGAAATGAAAACTGTTCCAGGAAAAAACAGTCACTTTAAAAACAGCTGGAAGTGAGTGATGACCCAGCCGTAAATTCAACACTACACTTTATTCTGTAAAAACAACATATGACTAATCACTTCAGTTGAATCAATAGACATGTCTCAAATTTGATGACATTGTAAAAATTACAATTTTCCAGTTTGTGAGACAATTCTAGAGTAGTAACAGTAGAAAGCTGGCAAATAAACTATTTTTACACAATTATGAAATAGCTATTTTTGAGTTGGAATATTTTACTTCATTACAAAAGTTCTGTAACTTTTGGCATTAGTATTAATAAATGAGAAAATAGTTTAAAGTAATTAACTTTCAGTATTCTTCTGGTGAAACTCAGCCTGTTGGAAGCAGTTGAAGAAAGGTGTGTATTTTGGAATTTTTTTTCCCAATTATTTTAATGAGTTTTATGAGATAGACCCAAATACAGGCATCTAAAAAGGAAAATTTATTTATTTATTTAGGGGTATATTCCCATCAATCAGCAAAATGGAAGAGGGGAAAGAACCCTTCTTTTGGCTTTGTGTGTCTCTTTCCTCACACCTTTCTTTTCTTCGTAGTGGAAGAAGCAGCAGACCAAAATGTAGTTAAGTTTTTTATCTCATAAGCTATTTAAAGGTCTTTCTAATTCATAAAAACTTTAATAGTTATGTATAATATTCCTTTTCTTTTTCTGTTCAAAGCTCAATTTTCTCTGAAGGCATAAGACTAAAATTATGATAATCATACCGTTGATTCTGTGTAAAATTTGCCCCTTTAAAAAATGTTCTGTAATAATGTTTACAGTGTATAGCTGGTACATGTGTTAGGTACATCTTCTTATTGAATCAATTAATCAGTTAACAGAATTAAAGAAGCAGCTAGAGGCTAGCCAGGCTAGCCTGGATCCCCCATACAGCAAAGAGTTTTGTGAATTGTTGGTTGTTGTTGACAGTGAGAATGTGTCATACAACCAACAGAACTCCTGCAGCCTTTTGCCCATGGTAGTGATTTTATTCTGTCATTAGAAGACTTTTATCGGTTTTGTATTTATTGGCAACTGCTGGTGTGCTGTCCCCTGAATAATAAATGAAAAATTTTCTAGATATTTTTAAAAGCCTGGAAAAAATCATACCAACTTTACATATAATCTGGTTTTAGAAGGGGTTTTTGGGTTCATTCAGAGTTGCTTTACCCCGGCTGTCTCCTTCAGAATTTCCTCGGTGGTTT
Source organism: Vidua macroura (assembly GCF_024509145.1). Classification (NCBI taxonomy): domain Eukaryota; kingdom Metazoa; phylum Chordata; class Aves; order Passeriformes; family Viduidae; genus Vidua; species Vidua macroura. Next base: position 36,756,251 of record NC_071571.1, read on the forward strand.
GCTTTTCCTGAGGACTGCCTATGAAGTGTGTTTTGTGTCAATGATACTGGATATGTTTGAAAACCATTGTGTTTCCTGTAGACATCATTGTATATATTTAATTGCACATAGGTTATTCGTGGGGGCTTATTCAAAGATCATCCTTTCTGTTGGGCTGTTCCTTACTTTATGATGCAAGTGATGAGGGTTTCTCAAGACATGTATTAAAAGGACAAAAAAACCCTTTATTGCATTTCTTACAGGAAGCCTTTTATTAATGGAGTTGTAAGACAAGTAAATGATGGACAAATTCTTTAACAAATCTTTCACTGAACCCAGGTTCAAAAAGGAACAATTCAGTACTTGTAAGATATTCCAGGTAAAAACATCTCTCTGTGTGACTGGGCTGTGTGGTTGTGACAGCAAAAAGATATGCACAGGAAGGGTAATGGGAGAGGTTTATTTCCCTGCCTGATTTCAGAATAGAGCAGCAGGAGAGACCACACAGATACGACAATATACCACTGTGTCTTGAGCAGGGAAGGGTCCAACCAGCATTAAAAATCACAGCATTAACCTGGTTACCATGCATTTTCACAGTGTTCCTTCTAGTGTGTGCATGGAGCAGCATCATGGATTTCTTCAAGTCTGTCTGAATCTGGATACCTTTTAGCAATGGAGTCCATTTGTCCTGTTCTACTCTCTTGTTGGTGTTATTGTTCAAGAGGAAATCTAGTTTACACACTCAAAATTATGTTATTTCTATGATAAATTTTCTTAGGTGGGAGTAGGCATTACTTGCTGTTTCATCTCATGATCTACTTTAATTTTGTAAACAATAAAATAAATGAAAAGTTCTTATCTATTATGCCAACTTACCTAGTCCTTTGAGTAAAATGCTAGTAAAACAAAAATTTTATCTTTTTATTCCTCATACTCTCTCCTGGCTTAGCTTTCAAAATAGCTAAAATGGAGTAATCTCATTTTTTTATGGAATATATTTATAAAGTTGTACACCACAATAGTGTTTATTTATTAAATAAACCTAAAATTTAGAATTTTCACAAAGAACACCCCCTATAGAGTCCATGTAAATCTGGAACTCACTGTTTTTCCTCAGGACTCTTAGTGGAAAGTGTTTTAAGAGATCTATATCTATACTGCATTTCCTACTTTTGCCCAGTCAAGGTTATGGAACATCATGACTTCAGATGGTCATATTTACACTCTTTGAAGCGGATAGTCAATATGCCTGAATCAATCTTTCCCTAAGCCTAAGAACCCCTCCTGCCAAGCAAACAGGACAGTGGTGGCAATCAAGTAGTTGGGGCTGGAATATAATTTTGAGCATGGAGCTAAAATTCTTGTGAAAATATAAAAAAGAAGCAAAGAGTCACAGTCCTGTTCCTAGTGATGAGCTTGTCTTTCCTTGGCTACTGTACTGCAGAAATACTGCTTAGAGATCCAGGTCTGCAGCCTCACAGCCTTTATGATAACTCCGTCACACTGGTTATTGGTAGAAATACTATCTCTGAATAAAGTTACTCAATTGTGCATGTGTTTCCATAGCTAAGCTCCCAGGCTACTTTACATCATCCCTCTCTATTTCATTCACATACTGCCAGTATATTGAGTTCTGGGTTAAATTTGACAGGTGCAGGTTGCTTTTATTCATTATCTATGTTTTAAGTAAACACAGGCAAATCTCTTGGATTTTCCTGTGTCATATGAATGAAATGATCTATCTTAATTTTCTGTTTTGTGTCCATGCACACTTGTATTGAAAATTTTCAATACAAAATCATAGGTAATGATCCATGATCAGACTGGGAGATGTTTCCATACAAGAGTATGTTGGGTATGTATCACACCAGAGGGAACTGTAGGCAGCAGTTTTAATTAATGCATGAATGAGAAAAGTGAAAGCAGTTCTTTTGAAGGGATACAAATGAATGCTATGAAGAATGGCAAAAAACTACCAAGGCTGAGACTTTTTTTTGTAAATAAAGTGCAAACTTTCTGACTAGAGCAGGTTAGTTAATTTTGGTATTTGGAAAAAAAATGCATTTCATGGTCTCTCTCATGCCACAGGTTGTCTGCTATTGAGTGAGCATAGTGCTTCTGGGTCATATCAGGGTTACTCAGTCTTCACTAAGTGAGTGGGGAGGCACTTGAACAACTGGAACTGGAAGAGGCACCACACAGAGAAGTGGTGAATGTTCCATCCCTGGAAGTGTCCAAGGCCAGGTTTGATGGGGCTTTGAGCAACCAGGTCTAGCAGAAGGTGTCCCTGCCCATGGCAGAAAGGTTGGAACTAGATGATCTTAAAAGTCTCTTCCAACCCAAACCATTCCATGATTCTATGATTCTATAAATATGTCAGACTTTACCTGGAGAATGAGATCATTATGAATTATAAAGAATTCTGGACTCTATCTAATGCTATGGTCTGACTATTCTGATTTTAGGAAATAATTCTTCACCAAAAGTGTTATCAAGCTTGGAACAGGCTGCCTAGGAAGCAGTTGAGTCACCACATCTGAAAATATTTGAAAGATGCATCAGAGTGGCACTTGGGGACATGGTTTAGTGGTGGAGTTCACAAATTAGTGATTGCGAATTGGTGATCCTAAGGGTCTTTCTAACCTAAATTATTCTAGGATTCAATTAACTCTTAGAAGGAAAGCAAACATACATTTGGTGTCAATTTAGTCAGTAAAGCTGACTTTCCAGTTCTTCTGCATTGCTAGAGCAGCATATACCTATGAAAGCTTGTCAGAAGTTGTCAGGGTTTATATTTCTGATTTATACCTAAGAAGTGGATCTTTTGTGTTTTACCAAAGGGACAAGAAAAGAGTTACGCCTCCCCTTTCTATTAACCTTAAATGGATGATTGAAGCCTCATGTTCTTATAAAAACACAAGAAAAGACGAGAGTTATAAAGACATTTGTGTCTGCATGTGCTTTCTTTTTCTGCAATCTTCCCTCACAAGAAGTCTTAAGCTGTTAGGAGGCTAATGTTAAGCTTAGCAAAGAGGTGTTGCATTATTTTATTTTCTTAGAAAATATTTTGTAATTGTCATGTCTGATGGTTGTGGTACTATAACTATCTTCATTTGAAAGAAGAACAACTGGAAGGTAAGCAGTAAGAATTAAAAAAATGTATTATCAATTTTCTGATAAAGGGGAGATAAGACTAAATTGCAAACATCCTTTTTAAGAGTTATCTTGGGGAGGTGCTTATCATTACACAGGGAGGGGTGTGTAGAAGCACCAGGAAATAGACTCCAAAATCTGGGATTTTTCTAGAACAAGATTTCTCACTGTATTTGGGGAGATGACAAATCCTTTTGATTTTAAGCATGGGGCAAAAATAAGCTAGTTGTATTAAAGCGACTTTCTGCTTATTCTTGATTTTATTCTTGGATCTTTTTTCCTAAGATCAGCCATGGAAAAAAAATTAAAAATTGAGTCTGTCAGGTACCTAAATTTTTGAAGAACCAGAGAGAAACAGATGGGAGTTTATAAAAAATGAGCTGTCTCTTCAGAATAATGAGCTGTGAACTGAGTATGACAGAAGAAAAGAGGAAAGTTACAGAAAATAATCACACACATGTAGATGCACACCTGAACAATGTAGTTTGCTAAAGCTCAGGATTGATTCCTTTCCTGAAGGCTTTGGCAAACCAGGAAGCAGGAGAATTCACAAATGTCATTCACTTATTTATAAGCTACTGACGTACTCTGATGGCATCTTATCTTTACAATAAATTTTTTTTCACTTCTAATAACAACCATAAAGACTTTTTTGCCATTTCTGGTTAGTAAGAAAATTACTACTTCATAATTAATGTAATGCTTTCCTTATTGATGCATGCTTTTCTGTCTTTAGGAGTTGAGTGACTCCAAATATTAACACAGAGGTAGCATTAATCCTTTGCAAATAGTGTAATCAGCATGTGATGGAAGTCACTTGCTGTGAAAATATGCAATTGGTGTGATTCTAAGTGCCATATCAAGTCCCACAGCCTGCAGGTTAGTGAGTACAACATCCATAATGACTGAAACTCTGAACCTAGGTAGAAGAGATGGAATCTGTGTAAAGTGAAAAATTATCAGGCTGCTGGCATATAAAATGTAAAACCTTACAAGGAACCTGTCCTCATTTAAAAGTGGATAGAAAGTGAAACTCTGTGTCAGTAAATATATGGGGAAAAAAGGAAACAATAACTGAATTTGTGTACATTGACTGTTTCCATAGTCTCATGGCATTCTGGAAAGAGATGGAATTGTGGACAGCTTTCAGCTCAGTGCTCAGCATATGAGAAAAAGGCACATCTGAGGCTAGGAGTTATAAAGAAAAAACCTGAAGGCAGTATTACACCATTGTACCAGGCAATGGTGTATGCATAGCTTGAAAGCTGCATGTTCTGCAAATAGCTACTGAAAGGATACATTTAAAGAATATATTTTAAATGGCATAGTGATCTAGCCAAGGTAAAGAGAGGTAAGAAGATCCATTTCCACGCTGGAAGGCCTCGTATTGCTGGGGATGCTGAAAGAACTTAAGGAAAGTCCACCTGAAGGTACCAGGCCTGCCTTCTGAACACAGCTCAGTGTGGGTCTCACAACAGATCACGTCACCATGGCAGCTTTATCTGCCATCTGCCAGGATGGACTACCTCGGGCTCTATAGGCTAAGGACAAGGACAGGTTTTAGATATTTATAGCATGAGGATGAAGCCTTTACCTAAAGCATCTCAAAAGCATTGCTGGCCAGAAGCTCAAGAAAAGTGCTTTCCCAGCCTGCCTCCTAGCAGATCTGAAGCCTCTTTTATTGACTTATTTTGGATGCAGTAGAGTGAACGAGTGGCCTCACACAACATGGCAGTTTAGGTTGAAAAAGGGAAAAAAGATAGGTCTGTAAATACTTTTAAAGAGAATTTCAGTCATATGACAAAACCAGGCCACTATAGCTGAACAATTCTACAGTGGAGACCCAATTCAATTGACTTAAATTCATTTTTCCTCAGAGAAAGAGATAAGCATTTTATTCGTACCCAGAATTTAAGAAGACGTAAAATTTAGTTTGATTTTAAACGGTTTGATGATTGAGAGATTTTTTAAAAAAACATTAATTTAGTTGGGTCTTTTCTGAAATAATACTTTTTGTTCTATCTCTCTTCATTATGGCTGATGCCAATATGTGTTGGAGATGGGAAAGTATGAGGCTTCCCCATCTGCTCCCTTCAACTTTTGAGTAGCTATTTGGCTTTGCAGTACAAAGATTTTACCTTCCTGTTTTTTTACTTTTCTTTTTCCCCCTTCTCCTTACTGACAAGTTAAAAAAAAATCCTCAACTAGAGAGTACTTTTGCATGAATTGCATGAAAACTTCTTTACTGGAAAGTTTGGAAAATTTTTCCTCCTACACATTTTGTTATGTATGGTTTTGTGCTGTTAAGCCAAAAATACATCAGTCTCGTATAATACAAATCTTTCTTGCTTTTCTAGGCAGGTTTCAAAATGTAGCTATTTTCCTTGCTTCTAAATTGTGGCTCTGCTAATTAGTTTTGTGTTTTGTTAATTTTTTTTCCTCTTAATTTGCATGCATTCAATTGACTTTAATTAAACCTCCTTGACAGACGGCTTCTTCCTTTAGTCCCATAATTTCTTTTTTCTTAATCCTGACACATCACAAAAAGTCTGCTTTCATTTACTCTGGCATCAATTCACTGTAATTCCCCAGAGTGACTGGAATTACTTTGAATTTACTGCATTATAAGCTAGAACAAAATTTGTTCCCATGATTGACAATTACAGACATCTGAATGGAGGTAAAAAGCACAAACCTTTCCAAAATAATGTTCAGTCTTTACTCTTAATGGGTTTCATGTCACCAAGGAATATGTCACGCGGTCTTGCCAGTGGCCATGTGGTGGGAAAAAGAATCTAAACACATGAATGCAAGAACTGCTTATTACTAATGAGCAGGCTTACAAATTAGCATATTCTGACATAATGGAAGCCTAGTACAAGTCAGACTATGTGTTTTTCGAAACTACAAGGGAATTTTTTCGTTCTGTGAAGTGAGAGTAGGATCACCTCAAGGATATTTTCAGTGGTTACTTCTAGACATTCTTTCCTCTGGTCTGAAACAGTAGAGAGTACATTTATCTTATCTGTGAAATCAAATGTTGCAATTACTTGCTTCTGAGTTGTGTGAAGGTATTTGACAATTAAAACTTTACAGTGGTTTTTATTTGCCCTTCAGGAGAGGGGGGTTTTGTTTCTTTGCTGCAAAAGATTAAACAAAAGAAAAGGTGTGCATAATATTTACATTTCTACCAATGTGTGAAATGTCAGTAGTTCAGGTCCCAAAGGTTAAAGTGTTATTTCCTGATCTTTAATGCACTCTCACTTCTGTTCTGCAGAAAAATGGAAAGGAAGAGGAAGGGCAGGATCACATTTTGAGTCGGCACGCAGACGGAGTAGAGCTGTCCTTTATCATATCTCTGGACATCTACAAAGAAGAGAAAAGAACAAATTAAAAATTAATAATGTAGGTGAAATTCTTTTCTTCCCCTATACCCACCCCAGGAAAAAAAAAAAAAAAAAAGGACTTCCTCTAGCTGAAACTCTTAATCCTGTTACATTTAGGCATGTTTTCATGTAAATTTCTCCAACTTTATGCTGTGATATTAATCTTTTAATTTTCTAATTGAAGTAGTAATGTTTCTGTCTTCAAATTAATTCTGTATTCCCCCAGTAACTATAAATAATGAGTAAGTTCCCAAAACATGCTGTGAATGTTGCTAACACTAAATCAAACCATAGACAAACCAACAATATAGCAACAGAATGACTTCTAATGAAATGTTAATGAGAAAAAATAACTCTCCTGCTTTGCAGTACAAATTAAAAGTGAAAAAGACTTGCTATATATTTAGGGCATGAAAATACACAACTGGCATATCTGTCATAGGGCATACAACTACTTCCATTGAATTTAAATATTAAATGTTGAAAAATGATTAAATTTTTTAAAAACTTACCAGTGTTTCATGTTGAAGAAGCGTAATAATATTTTAAAAACCCTGAAAAATATGGGTCTTCCAGGGATATTTTCATTGAATAGTAATATGATAATATTTTTAGGAGCATGACTCTTAAATAGTGTTTGATGCCTTACCTGTACTGTCAAAATGCTAGCACAGATGTTATTTTACCGTGGTAAAACGTTTATACTGAAACCAATTTACTAGCTTTAGTACATGTATTTTTGGAGCTATGGGTTAGAAATAATATGAGGAATGCTTTCTTTTCCATGATTAAAAAAATGGGCTGACTCTAAGAACAGTGAGAATTCAGCTGCTTAATTCATAAATAAGAACCAAGAATAGAGAAGGCAATTACATCAGCATTTCAAAGCACAAAGAGAAAGGCTGTGACAGACAAGGCAAATGTAGTTAAGTCTATGGTTATGCAGGTTTTGTCCTTTTAATTTTGTAGTGACTAACTTCAAGATCAGAAATAATCTTAGCTTGCTGAATGCACAATATTGTTTTGGGAGGCTCTTTGTTACTGGAACAGCATTAACCAGGACCACAGTAACAGTGAGCAAGAATTTTGTTAGCAAATAATGCAAGACAGGTCATGTCCCACATGCTGATTTTGGGGAGGGTAGGTATTTTTTGTTAAAGCTATGAAAGGTGAAAACTAAGAATTTCTACAGCTTGACACTAAAATCTTGGTTGCATAAAACAGTGGTAAGACACAGACTCAAGACAAAGCTAGTCTAGTGAGAAAGGTAGTCAGTTCTGGAGCCATATTATGGTAGATTGGTATTTTGATTTAGATCAGGAGTGCAATTTTAAAGAAAAACAAAAAGTTATTCCTACTAATTGTGCTTTCATTCACATGAACTGGATTCCTGCAGATGAAATAAATCAGGAGAGGTGCTGCAAGTACTGGAGCTGTTCAGTCCATAGGACCAGGCTAGAGATAGTCTGAAAGAACCTCCTCACAGCTCTGTGTATAGGATGTTTTTCTTCAATACCAGTTGCTTCTTTCCATATGTTTCTATTTACAGTACTATGTCTTTGTGTATACAAAGATCTCACCTATCTGTCTACTAGAATAATATTGCTCTGCAGTGAGAATTAGTTCAACAGAGGAAGAAATAATTTGCCAGATGCAGTCCCCTCTCACTCCATTTAATCTGTAACTTATTAGTCTTCTTCCTGCCTCAATATTCACAAAATTCATTCCATGAACATCTGTATAAATGAATGTGAGGTCTAGGCTAGGAAAAAAAGTAACATTTATTCTTGCCTGCATATGTTATTATGTGTTTTTCTTTACAATAACATCAACCACCTAAGGGCTGTGTTGCAAGAAATGCTTCTGTGTCACCGAATTATTATTTTGTCTTATTTTTTTCTCTCTTTTTCAGAATGTTTTCGTAGATAAACCAGCATTTCCAGAATACAAAGTTTCAGATGCAAAAAAATCCAAATTCATATTGCTGCATTTTAGCACTTTTAAAGCTGGCTGGGACTGGCTTATTTTACTGGCAACGTTTTATGTTGCTGTGACTGTACCTTACAATGTTTCCTTTATTGGCCATGATGAGCTGTCTACAACTCGAAGCACAACTGTCAGTGACATTGCAGTGGAAATTCTCTTTATCATCGGTAAGATTTGTTTGGGGGTTGTTTGGGATCTCTTTTCTGACGTTTAGGATTTTCAGAGAATGAATAATATTTTAGAGAAGGATATAATCATCCCTTTCATGACTTTAAGAAAATCAATTTTAGCTGTATGGCATGATATTTTATCTGAACTTTAGATCACTTTTTCACTTTTTTTTTTTTTTTTTTTTTTTTTTTTTTTTTTTTTTTTTTTTTAATTGATTTGGGTATTTCTGCTGTTATTCTAAAGGGACTTTTGTTTTCACGGAAGATTGAAACCCATTGTTTCACTCTGGGGATGCCTCAAACCTTCCCAGTACGGGGATGTTTTTTTCACAATCTATGGGGTTATTTTTTTATTTCACACTTAGAAGAGTCATGGACCACAAGCTGAATAGATTTTTTTAAATATCAATGTAAGATTTAAACTCATACTTCAATAGCACACATGTACAATGTCAATATGCTATATTGACAACTAGGATAGAATTTGAGAGGTTCGAGTTTGTCATCTGATCCATTCTCCAAACTTTTTATTTCTGTGATCCATTTAATTCTTATATGACTTAAGAATCAAAAAGGAGACAAGGTCATATCTAATAATGGCTTTGTACCAAAGTTTCTAAATTTTTTTGGTAGTATCTTTTTCAATTTATTTCTGAAGTTTGAAAACAATCCCTGAATAGAGTCAGACAGATTTTTCCCCAAGATTTTACTGCTCTAATACCACTCAGTGCTGTCACACTGAGTGGTATTATAGCACTCTCAGATCTGTTGCTACTTGCAGGTGGAGAAGCTATTGTTTTTAAGAAATAAGCCAAGTTGAGCAGTCTTTGAGCATGAAAAGGGTTCGGACGGGTTCTGAGAGAGAAAGTGTCTTGGTTTGAAAAGACAGGTGTCTGCTAAGGAAGGCAGGAGCCTCTCTTGAAATGGAAAACATAAACTCCCTCCCTCCAGATTACAATTTTAAAATGAAGGGGCTCTCAGATAAAGATATGAGAGTGGGAATTACAGTTCTTTATTAGGAAAAATAAAATGAAAAATAAAAATAAAAATGCAGTAATGCAAAACAACACTGACAAAGTTAGAATATGACCTGACACCCTCTTGGTCAGGGTGTTGGTAGCAGTCCCATTAAATGGTGGCTGCAATCCTACTGGAGTGACAGGTGTGGTTCTGTTGAAGCAGTGATCCTCTAGAAGGGTGTAGTTTTCCTCTGAAGGTTCAGTGGTGGTGTAGATGGTCTTCCTCTGGGAATCCAGTGGAAAAGGCTGCTCTGGTGTTCCAAAGCTCAGATTATATCCAGGTATGAATGCTTGGCTCCTCCCTCTGGGCAGAGCATCTTACAACAGGATGATGTAGTTTTATCAGTTGTGCAGTGAGATTCAATGACCCATTAACAGAAGATATCTCCCCGGAGGGAGGATTGGTTGTGGAAGAGATTAAAAAAAAACTACCTCACCTGGTTCTAACAGATGGCAATAGAATACAAACCCCTGGCCACATCTTGCATTTGCAACCTAAGACAGAAAGAGAACAAAAAAAACCCAATAAAATAATTTTCAGGTTTTGAAACTTCTTTTCACTTCAATCTTCCTTATTTTTTCATTAAAAAATACAGCTTAGCTCAAACATTAAAAGCAACATTACAATCTTCTCTAGGAGAACTGAAGAAAATTGAAACACCATAAACACTTATAAATAGCTCAGAAGATTTTCTTATAAAAATTTTGAAAAGTTTATTCCTTTTCTCTGTCAGCTTTATTGTAGACAGTAAGACTGGTAGGTGATATGGCTGATGGAAGAATCAGATGTTATGAACAATTTGTATGTTCCTTTTGTCATTGTTTTGTCATTAGACTTAAGGTCTAAATTTCCATTTTATGCTCACTATATTATCTTGGTGGACTCTTTCACATTAATGCAAACAATTCACATTCAAAGATTCTCAAGCAGGGCATTAAGAAACTTGCATTCTGCAATGCAGATCATCAAGGATCATCTTGTGTCTTGCGTAAAAAGAGTGAGGTTATGACTCTAGTCAGTCATAAGTTAATGTTAGATTAAGAATACTAAAACAAATAAACCCACTTGATGTACCTGGGTGACTTTGTAAAAAGAGTAGACTCAAGGTCACAGTATTTTGATAATGGTGTAAATAACTGGTTTGTGTTATAAATGTGTTTATTTGAATATAAGCACAAGAGAGTATAATCTGTATCTAACTGATTTATCTTCTGTAGTATTAATTTGAAACAAGAAAGATGGTGAACTGTTCAGTGTTACTTTTCTAGTTATATATTTGCTGGAAGTATGGAGTCTTTATATCAGTAAGTCAAAAGCAAAGACATCGCTATGATCAATGGAATGGCTGAGTAAGAAAAATAATGCAAAGAAGATTTTCTGTAAATTTTATTTCATATTTTCTAGATTTTTAGGTCTGTAGTCCAGGAAATTACACTATGGTTGTAACTAAATGCATCCAATGAAATGTGCATGGAGCACTAGAAGAGAGTTTGACTAATCATGTTACTGGTAACCACAAACACTGTACTGTAGAATACCGATATTCCTCCCACAGAGTTTGAATAATAGTTCAATTTTCCCCAGAATTTTTTTTTTTCTAGAGTTATTATCTGATTTAAATCTCCATCTCTGAAGAAAGGTTTATGGAGTATTTTCAGGACATTGTCATGCTGCATTTAAATCCCTGCAGTGAATTTAAAGAAAATAGTGTGTTTATGATCATCTCTCCAGGGTCCCTTGTCTGTTAAAATGTTGAATTAATGTGTCTCAGAACATGTATAACTATATTGAAAGTAGTAAGATTGACAACATACTTAAATTTAAGCATAAGTTTCCGGGCATTTGTTGCACTGTGGCTCTGACAAGCATATCTTTGATGGATGATCTATGTGCTCTGAGAAAAGTCAATGAGAAATGTTGAAAGAAATTCTTCTTATGATGCCACTGCCTCAGAAATGCAGTGGGGAGATCTGTCTGATAGAGGATCTTCAGTTGTATTACAGATTTGTAGTCATGGATTGAAGAAATAGAGTCTATCTACTTTGATTTTATTCATATTTCTGAGAACATGGAACAATATTCCTCTTATGAACATGATTTGCATAAACAGTCATTTAGACTTGACAAGGTCTTTGTTTTTAGCTGTGTTTTCCAAGACTGACTATATTCTCAGGCATATGGTGTGACTCTTAGGGATGGTTCTGTGGATGGCCAGGAAGTGGACCTGGTGATCCTTGCAGGTCCATTACAATTCAGCTTAATCTGTGATTCAGTGATGTGTGTCAACCTATATTTAAGCATGATAAAAATACATATGGAATTGTTCTTCTGACTTGGGGTGCTTACAAGTAAGAGCATTGCTATGAATTAAATTATATATGAGAAAAGCATCTAGCTAGAGGTTTAACTGCTTTAGCCTTTAAAGTTCTCTAAAACACAGACAGGAGATAAACAATAATAACAGCCCATTTTGTGACATCTTCAGGGAAGAGGATGAAGGGAGAATGTAATTAGGTCTTCTCACATGAAACTAAATTTTTCACTTGATATTTCCTGTGATAACTTGTGTGATTTTGTATTTGAATGTATTTCCATTATCTATTTCCCTTTGTTATGTGTGCAAACCTTCTCTAATATACCCCTGTAAATAAATTTTTTGCTTCCTCTCACCAAAGATAGAGTTAGTTTAGTTTTAGATTTTTTTATTGATATATGTATTAAAAAACTATGAAGAGGTGCAGAAAAACTTGTTAGCCTTAATGTATTTTAAAAATTCATTAAAATTATCCTAAGTGTTTTATCTGGTGAGGACTATTATCTGCTTTAATGCACTATTTTCTTCAAAGTTTATGCTCTTGTATTTGCATAGATAGTAACTGGGTCCTTCATTTCTGGATAGGTATGTCTGGGAGCCTGAAAATACTTCTAAGAAGCATAATGGATCTTGGTTACTTTTCAATAATATTTTTAAAGTTTTCTGTCTTCCGGAGGAAAAAAGACAGGAGAACCTCTCACCAAGTTCATTCAATTTAATTAGCAATAACTTTCCAATTGCTTAATTTTACTCTTCCATAACTATCCAGTGCAGTGTTTTTATTTCTGCAACAGTTTCATTCTAGTTTACAGATATTGCCTTTCTTTTTCCATTTTGTTTTTTTTTAAATTATTGAACATCTTGATTGACAAAAGCAATAATATCTGAAAAATTATCAGTACGTTATTGTCTACTCACAAGACTATTTGAATAGGAGGCCTTCAACAGGAGTTGAGATCAGTGCAATGGTTTGGTGAAAATATGCTCAGGCTTTCTAGGTAATGGTAATGCATTATTTGCTGAATAAGATCAGAAGGGTCTGAGTATTTTGTATCTAAGGTGGCCAGGAACAACTATAGAGAGAAGAGCTCAATTTTCTATTTGTGGATCATTTTGTTTTTAGTGGAAGACAAACACTGGATACTAATTATGGCTATAAAATTATACTTTTTATGAACAGACAGAGTTATTTTAAGTGATTTCCTGCAGTATACTACTTTGCCACCTGTGGGGGGAAAAACCCATACCCATCCCTTCCTCCACTCTTCACATACACACTGGCATCTGAAGATTTGATCTATGGTTTACACTTTTGAGAAAAAAATTGATCTCAATTTACACTAAGATTTCCTCTCTTTGTATGTATATTTCTCTCTCTCCCATTAAATATTATTTAACAAAGTGTTTTATCAGCAATTTATATGTTTTAAAGCAGTATGTTTAACAGTGCTAAAGCTCTGATTTGTGTGGCATGACGCTTTAGACTAAGGGGACTTGTGTGGCCATTGCTATCTATCACAAATGTAAATGACTCAAAATCTTTCAAAAACTGTTTTAAATCATATGAAGTCCTTGAATCTCACACGTTTAATATGCAGAGACTTAAAATATAGTATAAACCTTGTACAAATGAATATAATCATTCATGTCCTTCACAGTAATTCAAGTATACATATTGTACTGAAAATGACATATGTTGAATGAAATTCATTGGAATAAGATGGGGAAGTATTAAATGCTATAAATTTTATTAGATTGACTTAAAATGGAAGGCTTATTTTCTCTTTTCTTTCATCTTCTTATTCATTATTATAATGATTATCATTTTCTATCTTTGCAAGTGCATAGAAGGTAATTTAAAACAATTTCTGTGTCTGCAGGACCTCATATCTAAGAAAACTGCATTTTGAAATGAAATGGCAGTGCCTTGAAATATTTCAGGTTGTAATAGTCTAAAATTCAGGAAAGGACCAAGGGAGTGGTTTGAAATTATCTCTGGGAATTTATTTCTAAGCAACAAATGGTCTCATCTGTGAATGCATATGAATAGAGCATGTACTCAGATAGAGTTACATTGTTGATACACCTAATGTTTGAAAGAGGAGGTCATAAGAAAATGTTCGTGCTCTATGGATTACCTAGTAATGTGAAAAAACAGTGCAAAATATTTATGCTGAAAAGCAGTAGAGAGTTTCCTAAAGATTCTCAAAATATCAAACTCAGGTGGGCAAGACCACTATAACGCTAAAAAATATTCCAATAACCTTCCTTGGATACTTGTAAGGAGAAGAGATGCTTGTCTGCACACACGATGCTGTTTCCAAGCACAAAAACATCAACCTCAACCTAAAGGAGAAAAGTGTAAGCCACAAGTGATTATTTCATGGAAGTATTTCTGTATCTTCAGGTAGATGCAGATAAGTGTTATGGTAATGGAGGCATCCTGAAAATTTTACTTGTATTGCCTCTACTAACTCCTCTTTATTAGAACTAAAATCAGATAAAAGTTGTATTTTTCATTTACTATCCTATAATAGTACAGTGATAATGCAGTATTGTATTTTCAATAAGATTAAAGTCTTCAAATCTTTTCTAGCTAATCTAATCCAGGTAATTTCCATGGAAATTATTGATGCTTAGTAGTTTACCACACTTTTTGTGAATTAGCATGTAGTCTTTTTTCCTTTTGTTTTGGTATGATTTATGACTATTATCCATGTGAATTGCTGTAAAACTGAATAGGGTAAGTTCTGAGAAAAATAGTCCAGGTTTTTCCCTTGGAACTGGTCAAAAATTGGAAATGAATGAAGCTGTTATGCCACTGCTCACTGAATATTTTACTGATTTGATCTTTGCTTTGTTTCCTGCAACATTTGTGTGAACAAAAATCTGTTCATGAAATACTCAACACCTATGTCTTCTTCACATAGGTTGAATTTAGTGAAAAGCTACATCATATAATTGATGTTTCTCCACTCTTTGGAATTACTTCCTTCTGCCATATTTCTGCAGGTTCTATTAAGAAAATTGCCCATGTAGAAATTTTCACACTTCTGCAGTCACACCTACTAGCTTCTTTTCAAAGCAGAGCTAACAATTCATTTTTCAGAAATATTTCAAGTTCTTTGCTTTTCTTTCAAGACTCCAAAGTCTTTCATCGTAGAAAAGTCAATAAAACATATTTTAGCTATTCAATATGTTCGGCGATTGAGTCTGTTTTCAAACGATACAGCATAGTTTATAAGAAAAAGGTCTTTCCAGTTTAGTGTGTTATTATAATGGTCATGATATGTGATGCTTTTCTGGTGTTTCAGCTACTATGGGACCAAGATTAACTAATCACAGTTAGGCACCCTCATAGTCAAAGAAAGCAACTAAAAAGGGGAAACCTCAAAGGCTAAAAATCAAAGAAGCAGGTAAAAGAAATAAACCCCCTGTCTTGCCTTTGGGGTGATGGTCATTCATGTCTACAGCAGCCAAAGGATGGAGTTTGATAGAACATATCATGTTAGAGCATTATCGCTGACCATGTCCTTCTGGAGGGAGTGACTTTCATTAATAAAAATACCCACTCAGAAGATGCCTTCAGATTTCTTTTTTTATATATACTAATGGGTAATTTACCCAAGAAAAAAACAGTATTTTCACTTGGATGTAACTTCAATATTACAATACTTTCCACTGTAAGAACAAATAGTAAGGAAGAGCAAATCAGACTGTCAGTTACAGATGGATTTTGGGAGTCAGTTCTGCTATGATCCATCACATCAAAAAAATGGATTTTCTTCCATTAAAATCACTTAAAATGTTGTTTATTTGACAAACTTGAATGAATCAAGGCTGAAAACATACATCAAAGCACTGCCTTAGGACAGGGACTGTGCCACTCCTCATGTACTGTGCAGTGATAAGCAACTTGGTGTCAAATGGTAAATAAACTTTTCTCACTGGAGAAGTTTGCCTGGTAAAACAGCTCAGTGTATTCAAACGTGACTTTAACAGCAAAATCTCTGAATTATAGTTATTCCATGCTAGCAGAAATCTCTTATTCAGAAGTCCATCATGTTACATAATATCATGTGAATTGTGGTAAAGATTTTAAGAATTTGTAGCTTTTAACCATGTTCCTGCTGTTCATCTGAACTCTAGTCATTCAGCTAAAGCCACAAGACTTCTAAAAAAGAGCTTCTTTCAATGGAGGTGTAATGTGGCTCTAAAATGTGTTTTCCAGACTCTGTGACTGCCCGCACAAACTAAATGCAGTTGTTTGCACAATATTCTGAATTGATAGTGACCAGGAGAAAATGGTATTTGTGGTTGCACCCAAAGGAAAATAGGAGGGAGAGGTATACTTGATAGCCATATTTTATGTTTTTAAATGTACAGTTGCTTAAGGGCTAATTCTAATCCTTTTCCATAATTTTCATGAATGATAATGACAATTTGGTCCATCTTCTTCCTTCTCATTGTTTCCTACATCAACACAATATACCTGAGACTTCAGTTATATGTAGTTTTGTATGATCTTTCAGTTCTCAAAGATTCTGACAAGAACTAGAAATTTTTACCATCTAGTTGAGTCTTAAATAGAAGATGTCATATTTAACCTGTGTATTAAAGACACTGTATTCGGATAAAGCATGTTTTCCTGAAGGACCTCAACTCTTCTTAAAGAATCCATAACTCTATTTACTTGTGGCTTGTAAACCACATATTTCTATTTCTGGAGTTTTTTTTCATCAACCTGCAGAAGTGATATCTCTTTAAGTGTTTGGCTTTTAAAATGTTGCTACTTCCTGACTCTTATTTTGGGCACACTGGATTGTAATTTGACATCTGATATGACACAACCTTGCTTTGCTGCTTCATTCCAAAATTAGACAAGAAGTATGTATTGAATACATCTGGATTTCCTGCAAGATTATTATTAGCTTCTCTTGTGATTACATGAAACTATTTATCATTATCTTTACTATTTACAAAGGAACTCAAGTTTCCTATTTCTGTTTCTTTCCTAAAACTGTCATTTTCCTTCATCATGGGCACCAGTGATTTCTTTCTTTTTCTCAAACAGGTCTAGGTTTTCATTACAATTTTTCTATAGTTTATATCAGTTGTTACTTAATATCTGTTCATCGCTTGATATAACTTTCTAAAAAAGAAGAAAAAAATATTGTTCCTCCACCAGCTGCAATAAGTTTTTATTAAGACACAATTTTGACTATATTATTTATATAGTATGTATTTTATTATATTTAATATATTTTTTTACATAAAATTCCTACATTTTAATACTTAGTTTATTGGTACTTGACCTCTGCTGTGCTTTTTTTTTTTTGTTGTTGTAAGCTTTATTTGATTTCATAATGACTCAAGTATGATCCACAATGGTATACACAATGGTATAAGATGTGCATTACTTTCTTTTCCTACATGAACCCAATTCTATCTCACTCACCTGATCATGTCAGCCTCTGAAAGAAAATCATCAAGCTAATTGTGGTAATTAATGTCTGGAAGGAAGATGCTGAATTGAAAAATCACACTTCCATTTGAATAAAATCTTCCTAGGCAATTTACTGGGAATCTCTATGTTTATCTCAGGAGTAGAATAAAAAATAAGAGTTTATATAGGGACAGATAAATTGTTCTTCAAACAATATGGCACTAATATTTCCTGGAAACTTTCCTAAAAGCTCTCTGGCCAGATTCTAATATCATTATCCTTGTATCATTAAATAAAATTTGCTAAATCAATCAGGTAGATGAAAGAGCCTGGACTTTGGGGAAAATACTACTAGCTAAGGACAATCAATGTAAAATCACATAAAGGAAAGTGAAAAAAATGCAAGAAATTAAAGATGAGTCAGTCATACCATCAAGAAGAGGGAGATAATGTAGAAAACTGTCTTCTCTGAATATCAGTGGCCTTAACATACCTAAATCATCTAGTTCTCAAGCACAGGTTTGAATGACTGCGGTCTAACAAAACATCATTGCTTATATGTATGCTACTTGTCCTAAAGGCACAGGGTTTTTCAATTTCATTTAGTTCCCAGTGAAAGACAGTTAAACTGAGGTATATTACATTGCATTTTCTGAAATTTAAGACTATGTCATGGGCAGTTATTGAATCATCTGCCTAATCCTGAAATGTTATTCTGCTATAACTTGATCATATGTTTAATCCCAGCAGGATTTATTTTTTAAACAATCAAGCCTAAAGAGAGAAAAAAATGTTGTCACAGGGAAATAAGCTGCTTCAGGTAAAATAATCCTGTTTATGAGTAAAGTAGGTCAGCTGGCCTCCAGGTAGTGATTCTTTTTACAGGGATTAGAAATTGAGATTACACAAAACACATACTGCACTTTTAAAATTTTACAAGGGGAATTGTATTAATCTTAATGATTAATAGGTTAGTTTGATGGCTACCAGTTTGTGGCTTTTGTTCCTTTTATATCATTTGGGAGACCAATCTGCATTATGCCCTAAGTAGAACATCCATTCTTTTAACATAATTTTTTTTCCCTTTTTTGAACACCCATCTGAATTGGTGTTTTCATGCTATTCACTGTGGGGATGTGTGTGTGTGAATGTGCCACATAGTAGAAATCTAGGAAGAGGCAACTTGGTCAAGGATGTAGCATGTCATACAGAGCTTTAATCCAAGAGAGGTCACCAGTTTCAAAACCTTATGAGCTTGCTTAGATTTCCCAGCTCTTTTATGCCCAGCTATGAAATAAGTTGCCCTTTCTTAGGAATTGAGCATTGCTAGGGCATGGATTTCACACTGGAATCTTGTGAAAAAAAAATAGTCACCAATAGGTGAGTAAAAGCCATTAGAGCACTCATATAAGGAAAGTAATTGTTTAGAACTTTCCAGTTATATCTTGTTATTGGCTAGAGGTATTTGGAATGAAAATATCACAGACCCATGTAGATGTGATAATTATAAACATGGAAGACATTCAGTTAATAATGGTCCCTGTGTTCTGGTGTTTATTCCTGTAAATACTGTGTAAGAGCTTAATGGGAGCAAAATATATAAATAAATGAGGAGCTGCAACTGTATATAGATTTCAATTTTAAATTCATTTCATGGCTGAAAAAGCTGAGGTTTATTTTATGAAAATGCATTTTCTATAATCTTTCAGTGTATCTTTGCATGAGTTTTAGCGATATCATACTTATTACAAGATTTTTTTTTTTTTTAAGGGATGTGTGTCCACCAGTAGGGGAAATAACAGACTGAGAGAATCCATGCAGATGGAGCTAATTAGCCGTGGGATCCAACCAGGAGAAAAATCACAGTCATGGTTTCACAAATTCACTGTTTATTATCTCTGCATGCACCTTAAGGACATAGTGCCTAAAGGGGCTTCTGGTCTGTGTTGGGTTGGCTTGGTAGGGAAAGGTGATCAGTCTGCAGAGTAGAGAGAAGGAGGTCTCAGAGGAACAGGACTCAAAAAGCAGAAAGTAATTGCATCAGCAGGGAACTGTGAACAGAGGCTGTGTGGAGCAGAAGCCCATTTTCCTACACGGTGTGCAAGGATGACATGTTTCTTAGTTCTAAGCCTCTTGAAATTGGAGATCTTGGGTTCTCCCTGTTGGGTGCTTTCAGGTCAAGTTTACCTTTGTGTTCAACAGACAAATAAAACCCCTCACTGCTTGGAAGGCTGACACTGCTCAAGGTTCACACACGGCAGTGTGTGCAGAAATGAGTGGGGAAGGAGGAGATCATGGCTGGTTTAAGACACATTGGTGTTTTTTAACACAACATGTGTCTGTGTTAAACATAGTATAAGTCTTGTGGAAAAGTCATGTAGTTAAACGTTATTTAAGGACCTTTCTTAAACTCAATAGGAAAGTCTAGATTTTATATTGAGCTTTAATTTGCTTGAATCCTGACCTTTTTTCTGTCTAATTTGAACTGGAATTGAATTATGTAACAAAATAAGAATTCAAATTTTTCCAAATGAAGACGTTTCACACTTCTTTCCCTTTCTATATCAAAAAAAATATGGTATTTTAGATATGCATGTGCTGTGCTTCAAGACAGGTGTAATGAGTTAAGCAGTTTGAAATTTTCTGCTGTTCCTCGTGCTTTAGTTTTAGGCAACTTTGTAATGATATTTCTCATGTCAGAGACATTATTTAAATTCTCTATTCTTCTTTCCTGAGCCCATGACATGTGTGGCTCACAAGACCAGTGAAAGTGGTCCTTTCCTATCTCACATTTTAAAAAAAATCAATAAAATACATTCAGATTTCTTTTCTTTAGTAATAATCTTTGTTTATAATGTTTGCCGAGAGGTGCTAAAGCAGAATGGAGATTGCAGTCTTTGTCCCAGCCTGAAACAATCAAACACAGCTTTAAATATGAAGATCACACAGGCTGAAGTTTTTGTTAGACCATACTTAAAGATAGTATATTCAAATGTATCTCTTGTAGAAAAATTTTAATCCACTAATTACCCAAATATATTGGGGTCACTTAATATATGATTTAAGAATCAACTGAGAGATTAAACATCCTTCTTGCCTGGTTTATAGATGTAAATTCACAATTGTTGCCCTTCATGTTGTAGGAAATGATTAAAGCTCACCTCATCTCAGATCATTTAGAACAAACTCAGCACTAGAGAAAACCATTCATTTTGAAGCTCTTGAGTTATCTGGAATCTCCAAAGCATTACATTATTGATGCTTGTGTTGAATTTCAGATTGTTCTTTTAATTGTCACCAGTTTGTAGAAGCTACTGAACAATAAGATTAACATTTAATTTTTAAAATATTAAATAATGCATTCATATTTTCTATTTTTGCATTGGTGAATATACTATTAGTGATAAGAAAACATTTATTAAAAAAGGAAGAAGTAAATCTTCACTTTTTTTAACAGAAGGCCCCAAAAACTGTGGAAGATATAATTCCTAGAAATAATACAATCTCTCCGAAGAAATGGTCATTTCTAAACTTGTGTTAAAGATCTTATTGTGCTCATAGAAGTTTTTTGCCTCAGGAGTCTTTTTCTTGTGTTTTCCCTTACAGGTTTCTCAATAAGTACTTTAGCACAGCAGTTAAGCTGTAAATAAGATTGCCCAGATGAAGAAACTGTTTACACCCAAGTATAGCTCAGAAAGTTGTTAAGAAATACAAGATGGATCACACTTACTTCCTACCCTCTGGACTTTTATCTAATAAGCTGGATGCAGGAAGAAGCACTTAGCATTTCCCTTTTTTTTTTTTTTTTTTTTTTTTTTTTTTTTTTTTTTTTTTTTTTTTTTTTGTATATAGCTATTATCTGGGGCTGTAGCCTTAAATTGCTTTGATAGGATGGCAGAAAAGAATGCAGTGCAGAAAAACCTCTAATCTCTTCAATCTTGAACAGTGAATTGCATATGCACATTGATAAGCCTTTGGTGTACTGGATGTACTTACATTTAAAGCAAGAATTTATCTCCTTTCCTGTTAAAGCTTTAGTTGTTTCACAGATGCTAATAGGCAATAAATAAGCAAATACTTTTTCTGACTTTGATAACTACACTTTGGAGTTTGTGACACAAATGACAATGAGCAGTTTCAACATACTAGTGATGCAAATATCTTTATCTTTCTTATCTCTATGAAACAAATCTTCGTGAAGGTGTTCTGTATGTGACTGATGCTGCCATACTGATCTGGAAATGTGGCTAGTAACCAACTGTCTCTACAAAGCACCTCTGGAGTTAAACTCACTGCCTTGCTCATTATGAACTGTGTGAAATTATGCTATATTCCCATCTTATTTGTATTATTGAAACTTTCAAAACATTTTTGTGGCTTTAAGAATGTAGGGACACCTGACACTACTTCATGAGGTAATCTGAAATTATTATATCCCTGATTTTCCTTACATGTTCTATTCATCTTGAGGAGCTGGTTGAAGGAAAGCATTAGTTCATAAACCGTGATCCAATTATAACCTGCAAGCCCTCAGTCCATGAACCAGATACCTGCCCATGTGTGTCTAGGTCACTTTGTCTTATGGTTTTGCACTAAATCCTGAAAAAATTGCAGAATCAACACTGTGCCAAAAAATGGAGAAATTCCCCAAAGATTTCATTAGTTTGAGAGGCTTGACTGTACTGGGTCAAAGGGTGGGAGTGACCAAGGTCAAACTGTTAGAAATGTCATAGGTTTATTACTATCAAAGTACAGGTTAACCAGTATGACAAATGTTCATAGCAGGCTGTCTTGCTTCCAGCTGCAGAAGACAACATAAAAATTTTCTGCTAATGAAACCTGGCAAATTATTATTTTTCAGACCCAGAACATTAGGACTTGCAAAATTTATCCTAAATGAATCTTTTCTGATACCCCAAAAGAATGGGGTTCCAGGATGATTTTCTCTGAGTGCTGAGCCTCTCCTCCTTGCCCCCAGTGGGGAGGAAAAAGATTGTTTCCTGTCTTCTTACATATTGTGGTTAGCAGGCTTGAAGAAAAGGTCATGCTTTATGCAGTCTTAGTTTAGCCTACCTAAAGAATTTCTAGGGAGAAATGCAAATCAATCTCTTTTTTTCCCCCTAAAGCTATCTTGCTGTAAAACACCAGCCTTAATGGTTGGCTGCATTCTTTTCTGACACTGTAAAAGTTGCACTAGTTCTCACTAATCTTAGTAGAAACAGGGTGCATAGCTTGAGGACAGATTATGGCCTTTGTCTTGTAGGACATGAAAATAATTGAGACTTTATTGTCAAGACCTGAGTTTTTCTTCGAGTGCTAATGTGTTTTGGCAAGACACGTCAAAATTGCATCTCATACTGAAAGACACTAATCCTGGAATGTTAGATGGGAGCATACAAAATACACAAGTCACCAAGCAATTCATATGACTTTTCTGATCTCCACCATAGCCCAAAAAACCTTTTATTCAAGCGTGTTCAGCATTTTTCAGTTGATAAAAAACTGGTTATCCTTGAGGATGACATTTGTCATCTGTGCTAAGTAGTTATCACTAAAAGAGCTTAAATCACATCTTTTAAATAAAATAATAAATGATTTTTTTATTTCAAAATAATGTAACTAAATTTTATGGACAAAAATAATTTCCTTATTTTTTCATTTAGAAAAATACCAACATTTGTGCAGTTTAAAGATCAATGTGTGTGGATGTTGTTTTTTAGTTCAAACCCTCTTTTAATCAGTGAGTGATAAATGTTTTAGACATTTTGTTTACTTCTTGAAAAGAATAATGCATCCATTGGATTAGCTCTGTGTATGTGCATCTCTTACTACTATGGTTTTTTTGTTTCTGTGTTAGATTATTCACCTGGTATTTATGATGCAGAAGAAAACCAATCAGCATTGTTCTGGATTCCTGGTGTTGTGCCCAGGAATTAAGAAATCACTGTCTCTGATTCTGTTCATTCTTTGTCAAGCAGATATTATTTTAAATTTCCGAACAACATATGTCAGCAAGTCTGGCCAAGTGATATTTGAAGCAAGATCTATTTGTATCCACTATGTGACTACATGGTTTATCATTGACTTAATTGCTGCACTTCCTTTTGATCTTCTTTATGCTTTCAACGTCACTGTGGTAAGTACTAACCTCTCTTCTTAATTGTTCTCTTTTTTTTTTTCAGGAGGGGTTTGTTGATGTGGGGTTTTTTTTCCCCAGATCTGGAGACTAAAACTGAATTAACTAAAATACTAGGTGTTTTTTACAACTTTGTGGTATATTTTCACCCTGGATGTACCAATTTTTTAATTGAATTATCTTTGCTTTGTAAACGATTGCACCTGTGTTAGCTTCATGTTTACTTACTTTACTCAAATACACTTTGCTATGACTTTTGCTCTCTTATGGTGCATAAATTCAGTCCTTAATTTTTCAAGACTCATACGTTTTTACTGTGGTAAAGTAAATCATTGTTATGGTCAGCATGTTTTATTTAGCCAGGAATCCTCTTTCTCTTTACTTGTGGGAATTTTCATGCAAAAATTACAGCCTGACTACTAATTTTTTGTATGTTCTAACACGTATTGCTTACAATTGTTACTTACTGTGACTTTGGTTTCAACTCATCTTTTTTTTTTTTTTTTTTTTTTTTTTTTTTTTTAGGAATGTAATGATAAAAAGCTTAATCTGCTTTGAAAATGTTTGTTCTAAAATTAGGTGATGTCACAGTCATGATGGATTACATTTACATTGGCTTACCTATGCTAAGACAAAGGTTTTTATTCTGCTAGACCTATTGGATTTTGTAGAGTAAGGATCTACAAAGCAAAATTGCAATAAGCAGCCAAGTAAATAATCCCCCCCCCCGCTCAAAATGCAAACAGCTCCTACCCCTCTGAATCAAAAAGTTTAGTTTTTGAAAAAAATGTCAGCAGAGGTTTCTTAATTTTGTGGATTTTTGCCATAAAAGACTAAGGTTTTCAGCTATCCACTTTCTAATTCCCAGAATTTTGATCTTTCATAAACAGGTGCACTCAATCTCAATTTCATTGAAAGTGAGTCACAGACAAGTAAAGAAATGATAGGATAAACACATATCAGAAAAAAAAACCATAGGAAAACACTAGTCAGGAAGGGTTCCATATAAGGTATCATGTTTGATTTTGTCATTTAGTTCTATTTCCTTCAATGAACACCCTTTTCATGCCATTTATTTCATAAAGAACTATCAATCTAATGCTAGTGCAGATGCTTTTTAGAATCTGATTGTTGGTTTCACATTGTTCACTGTTTCTTTATAAGAGCTGGGTAATCTATTTAAATATATTACTATCTCAGTTTATCCCTTACACTCAAACCAAACAGCCAGCATAGCGCTGTTGGTTTATTTTCTATTAATAATTTTCATTAAATTAACCATGTTTATTTTTTCTGTCAAAGAAAAAAATTTAAAAACCTGAAAACAAATTTTTGTCCCCACTGGAAGGACTGATAAGATTTCTGTACTTAATTCTGGAAAAGAAAGTATTATCCAATGATTATTTTTACAGGTAAAATGTCACATTATTAAAAATGCTGCCGTAATATGATTAATACACATCTCCTGTCATACTTTTAAACTTCTTCCCTCAATAAGACCTCTGTATGATTCCTTGATGGGAAAACAGTGCCTTACTGTATCATATCTCCTGTCGTGACAAGACTTGGCAACTGTTAATATAAACCTCAAGATAACAATGACGTATCAGCTGTCTCAAGAATGGGGGGAGGTGTTAATCACACTACACTGTTTTCAGACTTCATGATTTAATGAGCCATTTCCTCATGTCTGTTCTCAGATTTTCACTTCATCGACTTTCAGATGTTGCCTCAACAGAACGGTGAGAAAGGGCATCAGGGAGCATCTCACCCCTTTGCTGCTCAGGCCCCGGCACAAAGGCCAAATCTTTAGGGATGCTCTAAATTCTGCAAGCCATAGGTATAGTGCCATACATACATAGGTATGTATGGCACATGTATGTCATACCCCAGCTGGAGATTGGTGGAGCCAGAGTGCATGTAAATGCTGTGGAGTCGTTTGCTGGTTTTGTATATATTTTGAAAGAAACAAAAGTTAAACTGTATGAGTTGGCTCTACTGCCTTTACAGTTTACCTGGATTCTGCCCTACCGTTAAAATCAGGGACTCTTTGGAGATCTGAGACCACAGGCATTCCTGCTTATCCTCAGTGCATGCTGAGACCCCAGCTCCTTCCATACTTGTGTTCATCTGACATAAAAGTTCCCTTAATTTGGGGAAATATGTTTTCAAAAGTTGCCATAAAAACCAGGCCATTAAGCACTAGCTATAATGATTGAATTGCTCCTTTTTGAGTAGCTATCGATGGTTGTAGAGCACGAGTATCATCATTTCAGGAAAAGCAAACAGCCAGGTGGAAGAAAAATGATTAAAAATCTCTCCCACTAGTCATTTCTTAAAATGTATCCTGTTTTTTCATTAATTCATTTTTTATGTAGATGATTCTTACAAGCAGAGAATTTCATCACTGGTTTGCAGCAACTTTATTTCTGTCAGTACTTCTTAGAACTATGCTGACTGAGTTTGTGTTAGTCTCAGTTAAAATTCTGTCCCTGTCCTTTTGACAGAAAAAGGTTAACCCAGCTAGTCTAAAACAATTAACAAAATGGAAAATTTTGATGATTTTATACCTGTGGGCAAAGAAAAATCTATGCAGGCACAAGTATGAGTGCTGACACCTTATTTTGTCTTTCTAAATTTGTGACATAGAAAAAGTAGCTGCCTGATGGCATTTTAGATCTTCCAATGACATGTTGGGCACAATACCAGAAGAGCATTTGGCATGACTAATGAGAAAATTCAGTGCAATAATACATGATTAACTACATCTGTGTTCAATTTTATGAAGAAATGATTTTGAAATGGGGCAGTCCTTCAGCCTTAAAATGAAACTTGCTTCCATATTAAAAAGAATATTTATAATATGTGATTCACTGTCTTTACATCTGTAGCTTAACAAAAATGGTCAGAATTTAGGCTAGACTGATAAACTGGCAGGGCACACAGAGAATTATAACAGTCCTTTTGCAATTTCTTGTTTGTAGGAATATTTTAAAAATTGTTTCACCAAAGCTATCATTATTTAATTGTGATGTTTTAGAACATAGGCTCCCATGGGAAGATGAAGGCTCCAATGTGTAGGCCATAGCACATATACAATCATTATATACAAAATCATTATACAAATGTTTGTATGTTACTGCTACACCTTGAAGAGTCAGTCATGAATAGGAACCCATTTATGTTATGAATGCAACAGAACCATGTCTGGTTCAAACAAGCTGATGAGAGAGAAGGAAAGGAGACTTTGTGAAATTAATTACCACAGAAACAGAGACAGTTGGTACAATTTCATGGCAATTAAAGAATAAATATAAATTAAAGTTAAATTATTATAGCAATATAAACATGGCAATTACTTCAAATATTTTGCAGCCTTCTGCCCTAGATTTGCAGATATTCTTGGGCTTAAGGCCACAGACATAACTAATTCTCTGGCTCTGTAGATGGAGAATGACATAGAAATGAAATGCAAGAAACGACCTTGTAAATGTTTGTGTGCTCAAATGTCAGATCTTATTTTAGCAGTGTATTTTCAAAAATGCCATATTTTTGTTGATTTTCTTTTCTTCCTTTCTATGTACGTGAAAAAAAATGTAAAGGTTCTTGAGAAA
This sequence comes from Vidua macroura, assembly GCF_024509145.1. Taxonomy (NCBI): domain Eukaryota; kingdom Metazoa; phylum Chordata; class Aves; order Passeriformes; family Viduidae; genus Vidua; species Vidua macroura. The sequence continues at coordinate 36,783,458 of NC_071571.1, forward strand.
AAAAAACCCACACTAAATAATGGGCTGCAAATATTGCCCTTTGAAGAGGCTCATGGGAGAATTACTTATGCACTACCAAAACTGTAGTGACAAAAAAAAATAATGGTTGAAGATTTCTTATTTTCTTCTTTACAGGTTTCTCACATACTCAATTCCTGAGAGTGGAATATAATCAATGAGTTGTTAAGTCTTTGAACAAATCAAAACCACCTGATGTTATAGAATATATCAGTCACCTCAAATCTAGCTGTTGGTGAAGGCACACCAATAAAATTTATATTTCAGATTATTAGCTTTGGTAACATAAAAACTGAGCTTCAGGATATTCTGGATTAACAAAAGCAAAAGGATATTTATTGAGCTGTGTTTTTAGACTTGCTTTTGAGAGAGCTCTTTACTGTGCTCTGGGAGTGCTGTGGCAAGACACATCAAGTCTGATGTTACTTTTCCAGCTGATGTGGGTATCCTGTATCAACCAGGCCTTAATCCTACTGTCTCATTAATGAAAGAAGAAAAAAAAAAAAGCTTACTGTTAATAAAAAATATGGCTATTTAACCTTAGACAAATACATAAAACTGCTTGAATCCTAATCTATATATTGTTTGCTAACTCTACTCAACAGCTGAAACACAAGCCAAGCATATTCCCTGAAAAAATGTAAGCTGTGCACAATAAATATGGTATGGATGTAGGCTGCAGGATGCTCTGGGAGGGTTGGGGTCATCTGTTCATTTTATGCTGGAACTCCTCTAAAGCCAGAGCCATATACTTCATAAACTGATGTATACTTAGGGTGCTGAGCAGATTAGGCGCTGCTTTTGCCACATAAACTTGAAAGGCAATAATATTTTAGTTAAGGCTAAATTATAGGCTGGTTTCATCTCATACATAGTTAAATTAGGTCTGCTGTTAGTTGAAACTGAAAAATCATTATGTGCTTGGAGATACTTATTTTGTGGTTTCATATTGCAGTCAAATGATCTTTGGTCAGTTTGACAATTGTGTTTCTCTTCTAGAGCTGAAAATAATCAATTTCTCACAAACACAAATTTTTAAGCTAAATCTGAAAGAAGACTGCATAAAAAAAAAAGATAACATGAAAGATCGCCTAGTATTTCATGTTTGTTTGGTTTAGATCAGAAATAGTAATTGTGTATGTACACATTAAAATTTCACACTTTTTTTTAAAAGCATCTTCTTTGCTGTTCTATGCTGTCTTAAGATTTAGTCTAGTCAGCTGTGCAGCTGAATGAAGAGTGGCCAACATTTCACAGAGCTTTAGAATTTCCTTTCTTGAAACAAGAAAGTAAGTAGAAGTAACTAGAAGTAACCTGCTGCCAAGCTGTTCAGGTGCTGACCAGTGATTTTCTCTCCATGTTCTCCCAGGTTTCCCTTGTCCACCTTCTGAAAACCGTGCGGCTCCTGCGCCTCTTGCGTCTCCTGCAGAAGCTGGATCGCTACTCCCAGCACAGCACAATCGTTCTCACACTTCTCATGTCCATGTTTGCCTTGCTTGCTCACTGGATGGCCTGCATCTGGTATGTCATAGGGAAAAGGGAGATGGAGCAGAATAACCCCCTTACTTGGGACATAGGTAAGTTCTTCCTCCCCACATGGACATATACACACACGTGTATATATCCATAAATGTATGTAAATATATAAAAGTGCATGTATAAGTCGCTCAAAAGGTCAGGTTTTATTCAATCTTATACCATTATTTAGTGCTGTTTGTAGAGAAAAGGAAGAGACTGGCACTCTGAATTCCCAATCAATCTGAAGAAGAGGGTTAAAATAAAAATCAGTTGGAAAAAATACAAAATAATTTTAGATTTTTAAGAGTGATTCAAAGTTTGGAAAATTCAGGATCTGTATAGGAAAAGACTAGACAGACTGCGCAGAAGAATAGATTAGACAGCTCATCCTGGTTTTGCAAATTAGGAAAATTCATCAACCAAAACATTCCCTCAAGTGTGCAGATTATTTCTTCCTATGCATTGAAACAGATAGGCCCTGAAATGTCTTCAATTTAAAAACTCCCTTTGAAATTATTGTTTAGAGGATCTGCAGGCTTAGATTTTTGCAGAGCAGATGAGGTGTTTATCAATGGAATGCTCAGTTTTGGTCCAGTCTTTAGTTTCTACCCCAGTCCTCATTCTGATCTGAGTGTTCTTCATTAACTCTTCAGAGTTCAAGCTTTTCATCTTTTGTAATGAAACATCTTCCATAAACAAAGTTTATCTAAAGATCAGATAGTTCCCCAAGAGGAAAAAATGTTTGGTGTGGGGGAAATAATGCAAACACCTGTGACCAAAGGCTCAGTGATCTGCATTCAAACTGCAGATTGCCCTATTCTTATCTCCTTTGATTTCTTTGTTTTCTCTTATCCCTGTTATCATCTGTTTAAATATTTTCCAATTATGAGAAATCTAAGGGAAAAATGACAATCTTATAAAGGTATACTTAACCTCAGATAAGTGAGGATGCTGGGTCAGGAAGAGAAAAAGAAAAAAGAAGAAAGTTCAAGAAATACGTGTTTCTAGATTTTCAATAGGTTACTTAAAGATTTGTGGAGTCTTCTTATTCTTCTAAGTTGATTGTTGATCTGTCTTTTCTTTTGCAAACCAGGTCTGTGACCTGCTGCTGGACTCTTTATAGAGAGCAAACTTCTGACAGAAAAGACTGCAGCTCTAGGGGAGAATATACAAAGAAAGCCCACTGTGCAAAAATTGGTCAAATACCACTAACAGAGAAACAAATCCAGATAATAATAATAATGATAATAATGGCTCTCTGTTGGGAACAGCTCAGAAGGCACTTTGTCAGCTTATGTAGGCCACAAACAATAGCTGCTTTCCAAGCATGCATTGCAGTCCAAATGATGATGGTGGGCTGCAGCCTCGGTCCCCGGGTAGGGCTGTTGGCCATGCTCCCCGTGCTCCCTTTTCCCTGAGGCAAGGACACATTCAGAAAGCTCTTCTCATATACCCTGTGGCTCTTGACATTTATTACTATGAAAACATTAACCTTCACCCACCAGTTTTATCCTTTCTTGGACAACAGAAGTAATAAGCAAATGTTCCAACAACCTCAAAGAACCAATCCCAGTTTAACTGGAATGGAGACATACCCCAGAAGTCCAATTTGTATCTCAGTGCAGGGGGTTGGATCTGGGTTATCACAAACTGATCATCTTCCAGTGGGCTTCCCAGGCCAGAACTGTTCCTTAATAGCCCCTCACCACCAACTTTCCTTAACCTGTGACAATTAGGGCCATTCCCTGGACAGCTGTAGGTAGTGCTTTTCCATGTTGGATGGGCCAAAGCACTTAGTGGTGTGTGATCTCAGACTTTCACTTTCTACATGGAAAAAGAGCTTTTCTATTGGACTTACAGACAGGCATTTTTGGGGGATTTTCTTTCTTAAAGTTGTGAGTCTGCATTTTTGCCTAGAAGGCTGTTCCACCACCTTAGTGGATAGTCTCTAAAATATTTAGATGCTATAAATTTATAATAAAAATATTATGCAATGACTCCTGTAGTGCTCCTACAGATATTAGTTCTAGAACTAAGTTAAATAATTTATAGCTTTGGGGATTTGTTTGGATTGTTTTGTTTGAAATTTTTTTAAGTGAAATGGTTTTAAAATGTTAAAGTTTTAAAAAGTTAAAGTATTAGATACCGGTTGAAAGAAAAGAGCTCTGAAAATTCCAGATATCTGTCATGAAGCTGTTGTTTTGCAAGGACCAGTCCAGCACTGACAAAATTTCTGGTTAAGCTTATGTGTCACATATATGAGCACAAAAATTTAGATTATGCAATTTTTTCAATCAGTACAAATCCTATTGCTCTCCACATGCAAACTACTTGCTCATGAAACACAATGAAATTAAGTCTTAGTCCTCTGTGTATTTTTTGCTATTCAGGTGATTATATGTAGCCAGCCTTTCTTTGTCATTTAAGAAAACTTCAAATGACAAGTTCACTACACCTCATAGCATCCACACATGGGGATATTTTGAGGGGAGAATAGTAGGTATAATTTAGAGTATTAGTGATTAAGCAAAGTAAAATGAGGTTTGGAAAGCATAATAAATCATAAGCAAATAATGCACACAGGAGAAATCTTGCTTGGAGTATAATTAAGGTAATGTTACTGTAAGGCACTGAGTATATTCTGTTCTCCTAAAGGAAGACCTCAACTGAAAAATATGTGCTGTTTTGGAGAGTATGTAAAAGAGGTTTATTACTCCAGGCAAAGCAATAGAATATGATCCTTACTCTTATACTTACAGATTTTAATTTTTTAACTTTTAATTTTGATATATTAATACCAGAACTGGAGACTCAAGTTGCATCATACACAGAGTTTATTCCAGCCATTGAGAGGCTTTCTAGCAGAAAACATTAAAAACATACCATGCAAAAAATTATAATTCCTATACTTTTTAATTAAAGGAAATTTATCTCTTCCTTGGAAATTCTACTTTCTATTCTTCACTGGAATGTCTCAGGTGATGTCCACTTGAAAACAGTATGGCACCTTGAGTATGGATGCTGCAATGCATGGAATAGCTGATATATAGGAATGGGTTTGTTCTAAGAAAGGAAAATTATCTCTGGAATGAAAAGAAGATTAATTTGCTTTTTTGTGTTTGCTGCTATTTTTGGGGGTAGAGGCAGAGGGAGAAAAAGGCTATTAGCTTTTACTTACCCCATTTAGTGCTTCCTCAGAAAGCCTGTAGCACAGATTTCAACCCCGAGGTTTGCTAACACTTAAAGCAAACATTTTAAAGCTGCAGTACTGTTAACATAATACTTTGAACCTTGCTGTGCCATCAGATATGCACCATGGCCCAGATCTAGCAGCATTTGCTTCTGTGTATCTATTTCTTTAGCTAATTTAAACAAATGTGGTGCTTAATTTGCATTTGAATTGGGGCAATGGGAGTGATAACATTGTTCCTATGAAAATACCCAGAACAGAAAATGGCATTTGCTTTGTTCTTACTGGACCTAATTGTAAGCCTTTATTTCACTTTTTGTCTTTATTCAGGCAACATTCCCATAGCAAATAATTTTAAAGCATGGTTACATTCACAAATTTAGCCACGTTGGTTGCACAGTGAGAAAGGTGAAGTGTCTGGGTCTATTATTGATGAACTGTCATGATGTGGGGGCATTGGGACATAATGTTAAAAACTGGATCTCTTGCTTAGCTCTAGTATTACTAGATTTAACTGATTACATGATTTGGAAGATACACAGCATGGGCATTGGTTTTAGATGCTGGAAACCTTTACATCAGCAAGTTCTCCCATCTTTGGAAAGATTTGTTCCATGTGCAGCATTTTGACTCTAATGTGTGATAAAACCGCGACCCCTGGACATATCATTCCCGCCCACTGGAGACGGTGGTACAGTTCTTATCCTGCTTTTCCCTTCTAGCATTTTCAGGTACCTCTCTGTTACATTTCACCTTTTTCCTCCCATTTGTTTTTATTGGTGAAAAAAATGTTTCCCTGAGATAGGGCATGATCTTCACCAACCTGTAAAAATAAGGTTATTTTTCTGTTAACTGACATGGAGTAGAGGCTAGACTGTGTTTAAGTTCCTGGCTGATCTTAACAGTCCAATTCCACTGGCTCCCATTTCTATAGTTCAACTGGCGTCAGATTTAGGCATGGGCTCTTTATTTGCAGTTTGCTGTTTTGTATTAATATATACTGAGCTATATACTATACCCTTTAAAGATCTTATTAAACATGAGAAAACGATTTTTCTACCTGTCTCTACAAGAAACAAGTAATATTGAAAGCATTTCCTGTTGCTGAAGGCATTCATTCTGTGAGAACCATGTGAGTTGTTGAAACCCAGCTGTCTTGAGTGTAGCTAGGAGATTAGGAGAGGGCCAAGAGTCAGGATGCTGGCTACCTTAGATAGTAAAAACTGTCAGGTATAATTTGTGCCACTGTCTCAAAAAAAATTCCTTCCTGTCCACCAGAAATTTAGCTGCAACTTTTTGTTATTCCTACAGTAGCACAACATTCTGGCTATGAAGGAGTTGTTATCAATGCAAAATACAGTTAAAAAAGAACCTGTGTTTTTTATAGTTAATAAATGTTTTCTTTGGAATAAGCTTCAAAATTAGGCCTGTAAAGGGCATTGTTCTTCAGCTATTTAAATTTTTATTTCAGGTGAATACCTCAAGTTCCATCTCAGGTTTTTACTCCTTTTCTATTAGTTTTTTAATGTAAAGCACTTTTGAAAACAAGAACTCAATTGTGACTAAACCACATACTCTGCAATGTAAAACTTACCATACACATTTTGTTTATCACACTCTTGCAGTCAGAGCCTTTAAAAGGACTTGGATGCTGACTCCCAGTGAACACCCACAATTAGCTGTCAGTGGCAGGGTACAGAAAGAGGTGCTCAGCACCTGAATGGTGCCAGTAGGAAATGCTGAAAATAAGACTGTGCCTTTCACTCAGGTGTTATATGTCCCATGTTGGACTGAAGTGAACAGCCTGAATTCAAAAAACTATCTTCCCCACTGAATTCTTCAGTAAATTTAGATGCAGAGACAAGGTGACTGAAAGATCCCCACCTGGTGCAGATAGGAGGGAATAAGAAGTTCTTAATAATGTAAAGATTGTGGTGCTTCTGGCCCGATGCAGAAGTTGGCTGAAATGGGTTTTCCAAAGTGCAGGTGTCCTACATCTTAGATGCAAACTTTAGGTTAAAATCTTGAGTTCAGGTTTCTAAATTCTGCCTAAGTCCTCTGTGGTCCCCAGGTAGCTTCACTCTTGTCAGAGTTTTGTAAGTCAGCATCATGCTGGAATACCCATTAAGAGAGACATTTACCTGAAATTCTCTTGAGTTTTAACAGCCTGGGAAGTTTTAGTGCCAGAAAGCTTTTTCCTAGTTTATGCTAAGAAACCAGAGGCAGCTGGTTTTAGTTTTCACAAGTTCCTGAGCAATTTTGCCAGGAATTCTGAAGGTACGGATTTAAGCATATCCTTGACAATAGATACTTGTGGCATTGGTATATTTATTCAGGTTAAAACTCAGACTATCCTCTTTTCAGAAGAAAGACTATTTTTAGGTATGTATGCATCTGCTAGTTCTTCCATAAATATTGCATGTCAATGAACTAACAAATTTCTGGTATTCTTAGACCCAGCATAACCATTAGGTAAATAACAGTAGAGATTTTATCAGAAAAATCAGTGCCATTACTTCCATTCTTGATCAATACAATACATAATTTGTCAAGGCAATAATTAACTTTTGAATCCTAGTGTTTTCATATTATAGTAAGTCTCAGAATGTACTGTACAAGCAGGTAAATATGAATGTATTTTTGCAAAGAAAAATTACTTAAATGGATAGACATGACAGAAGCCTTGGTATGAAAGTTAAGATAGAGGCTTGGTGTTTATTTTTCTTTTTTTATATATAAATTATCTTCACTATTAATGATCTTAGATCATTCCAGCTTTGCCCCTGTAAAACATTTGCTTCTGCTAAAGGATTAAAAACTTGGGTTTGAATGTGACATGAGCACTTTTTACTAAATCTAAGCATACAAAAACATTTTAAAAATATGAAAAATAATGATATTTTTAAAATGTGTTAATATCAGTCTGCTTTCGAACCCTCTGAGACTGATATTCACAACAGATTCTTAGCAACATGCCAACCAGGAGCTTAGTTTCAAAAAAAAAAACAAAACAGATTTTGTGTGATCACAAATCTCCAGGTAGTGGGGTAGTGGGGCTGTCAGGAAAATCAGCTAACAGAAGACCCAGATGATGGAAATGTTTGGTGCATGCAGGTACATGTACCTACTTCTGTATTCCAGACCTACCTTCTGGAGTTTGAGCCTGGACCTACATCAAAACAGCTTGCAGTAATTTCAACAAATGTTCAGCTTATGAAGAGGTAGTTCTAATGAGCTACAACTGGAGTCTTGGGAAAGGCTGCAGCTGGCACCTGCTCTGGTGCTGTCTGGCAGATGGCAAGGCTCGGCACAGGTGCCCAGCATGCCCTGGTCTGCTTTAGTGGGAACATCAGTTCGGTTTGTTTTGTGGCACTGTAAGAACTAAGTGAATTCTCCTCACTGCCAGAAAGGGTACTTGTAAATTTCCAAGGATCTCAGCCAAGAGAACTGTGTTCTACTGTAAAATATTGGTCTGGTTTCACTGCTCCAAACACACATCCATCAGGTTAGAACTGACACGTGTAGATTTATGAATCCTTGTGCAGAACAAGAAAGAACATCATGCTGACTACACTGCACGGCACTGCACAGATATTATAGTGTATAAAATATTACAGTGCTAGCTCATTCGCTAGCGGTGATCAATTGCTCACTTCAGTCTGTCATCTCTCTACCTGAATGTTTGATTTTAATTTCTTTTCCAGTCTGCTTCATTATGTTCTCAATTATTGGTTTTCTTCATTTTTAGTCATTAGTAATAACAGAACCTGTTCCTCTGGAACTCTGGTCCTTTCTAGTTTTGAACATGCATCTTTAAGAAAAAGTGTTTTAAAAATATACTTATGTCATGCATGAGTGCTGGTATCTTCAATTTAGTAAAATCAATTTTAATGCTCTCTTGACCTTGGGTACCTGTATTGAAGGCCCATTGTTATGTGAAATAGAAATACCTGTATACTCAATTGTCTAGTTGTTTGGTGTTTTTTTGTTGTAGGAAGCAGAGCTGAAAAATCACTTTTAATTAATATTTGAAGGAAATGGTTGATGGTTACCATTCTTGTGAAGCAAGAAGGGGTATCAATATCTGAGAGACTCAGCCAACTAGTTTGGGTGGTTTCTTGCAGTATTATAGAAAATAATTAGCCCCTGGAGTGTCATACAGAAATAATAAATAGGAATAAAGTAGACAACCAAAACAAGATGATCACTTTGAAGCTATGAAAGTTTTCAAAGGATTCATCTTATGAATGACTACAAACTGTACTTATTACATTGCACATACTTTGAAAAAGACAAGGATATACCAAAATTCTTAAGCATTACATAGTAATGAAACACTCTAAAGCAATTCAAACAGAAAATTTTAATCCCAGGAGAATATCTAACATTGGAATACTTTTAATTAATTTTATTGCAGTTTTTAATCCTTATGAGTTTTAGTCCTCTGTGAAAGTCCTCAGGATATCTAGCCTTGTTAGAACAAATATAGATAAAATCACTAAAATCATGAAGAAATTAGAATTAATGTACTATGTATTTCAAAACAACCGAAGAATCTTTATTTAAAGTCTTCTGGATATCTTACCTGAATGGTGAAAATAATTTTTTATGCAAAATACTATATCTGAGGCCAAGTTTGGAGAAGCTTTTGGTCTGAAATATTAATGAAAGAATTTTTGTTTCTCTAATTGGGTTAGACTTTTGAATAAGGTAGAAATGAGAGAAAGTTCATCTAGCTTTTGAAGAAATCCTAATTGCAGATAAACATAGCTATTAATTATTTTTAGTACAACAAAAGCAGAGGCACATAGTATTTTCTGTGTCTGTCAGTTGGTTAGATTGGACACAGAGAAGTGTAACTGCTGCAAGGGAGATTCATGAGCAAAACTGTAATCACCAGACAAAGTGTGGGAAGTATGTGTGGAAACCCATCTGCCCATGGTAAAGACCTACACTTATAAATTAAGGTCTTGGAAGAGCATATCTAAAACCCTGGCCCTGCTTCTTTGCATTTTATGTATTAAATACATATTATATAAACAGATATACACCATATATCAATATACTTTCTACAACAGGTTTTCTTTATTAAAATCCCTCTTTTCAGACCAGTGTATACTAGACCTTACCAGGATTTAAAATATTCATAGAAATTAAGTTTGTGGAAATTATTAATATTCTATTTGTAAACCCAAACCAGTGTTTTTGAGGTGCAGGTGTATGAAACTAAAATATCATTTATTGAGCTGAACTGAAGCATTCCCTTTGCATTTAGATTAACATCAATTTGTATTTTAGCTGTTCTGGGCCTTAGTAAGTTTTCCCTGCTGTTCTTTCCTATAAGCTTAGTTCCTTGATTAAACTGTATTTTCCTTTACACATCGTACTTTGCCTTCTGATTGAACCATTTTAATCAATCACCAAATACCCCAGGACTGAGATACCCTATTGTATTTGTAGCTCAGAAAAAAGCAGTCATGAAAGTAGCTTATTAAATGGAGTGTGAATTTTTTACATCATTATTAGTACACTTCCAAGATTTTGTAACTAGTAAAAGAAATTTTGGACTGTTTTTAAGTCAAAGGTAAAAATCTGGCGTGCGGACAAAGCCCCTGAGATTTGACAAAGTGTCCTTCTGTGTTGAACCACAGATTACCGGGGTATCATTTATTAAATCTACAAAGCAGTTTTTATCTCAGTAGAAAAAATATGTATCTGGACCAATTTCTGCATGATAGAAATTCTAAGTGCCACACGTAGGGGAAAAATCTGCCTCGTAAACACCCCAGAGGAGGGGATGGTCCCAGGAGGTAAAATAACACCAGCATCTTTCCACATGGCTTCTGTAATGGGAACAACAGAGTATAATTAATTGCAAGTTGAAAATATTGTGCATAGAAGCTCTGGTCAATCAATCTGAAGTTACATCAGAGTCTTTAACCCTTAACTGTGCTTGGAACTGTAGATCTCTTGGCTGCAGAGAGCCTCTGGGGTTTATTTAAACCAGTCAGATAGTTGAACCAGGACTATCGCATGCACTAAATTGGGTCAAACACAGCTTGCTCCATCCAAGTCCTGAAAACCTTGGCTGGGTAGCTTGTACTAGGGTTACACTACCCTCCTGTGAGAGCTTTGGTAAAACATTAGTGTCTATTACACATTGGTGTATTAGGAAGTTCTGTTAGGACTTGGAAATTTCTATTTCTGTTTTAAAGCTTATGGCTTGGCTGTTCAAACTATAACTTTTCAATCCAGTTTAAACCCACAAAGCCTTTGCTATGTATTTTGAAATCTCTCCAGCAGCTGCTTCAATAGGTGATTGGACTGCCTCTCAGCCCCATCACATACGTAGAGATCTTAGGGTGCTAGAATGCCATGTTGCATTCCAAAGACATCCCATAATGACTAAAATAGCTTTTCTTTTCTTTTGTAGCACAAGAATGCCTTACATTTTTAATGTAGAAATGTCCTTTTCATATATTCCTATTTTCTATTTATTTATCCTTTTCCCCTGCCCTTTTCCAGGGCAGGTGCTTGATAAAAGAAGGGTTCTCTGCTGCCAGAATAGGAAATCATTTCTGTACAGAAATGAAGAAATTATTCAAGAGTCTTTTCTTTCCAGTCTCTCTTCCATTTTCCTATACCCCAAAAAAATGTTTCTGTTCATTTTGTTCTTTCAGGTGACAGTGCCTAAAGTTACCTAGTACTTACTTTCAGTCAAAGAAGCCAATGTGAAGCTGTGAGAATATGTCAATGAATTCTGCAGCATGTAAAATTTTTCACAAGACACATTCTGTAAAAGTAATTATACCTAATTATTTTAAATTGTTTTTCATTGTCAGGTTTAAGAGAGCTGGAGATAAAAATGCTAATGCTTAGGATTCCCTTATGTCACACACTTCAAAAAGACCTGTCACTTCTGCAGACACAGATGTATTATTTCAGAACTGCATCAGCTTTAAAAATGTAGTGTACTTTTCCATTAAGACACCACTTTCTTCCTTACTTTTTACTCTTTCTTTACATCAAGCCCTTATTACACTGCAAATTCTTGGTTTTTTTTTATTTTCCTTAGATATAATCCAGAATAATAGATCTTTTGTTGCTGATCTCTCCCTCACAAAAGCCAAATATGTTTGAATCTAAGCTTCCTTGATTCAAGTGGCACATAATAAAGAAAAATAATTGAAAAATGTTACTTATGTTGTAGAATCAAGAAACAAAAAAGCTAAGGCAAACCAAAGGCACATAAAGTGCTAATACCATTTATCATAGGGCTGCCTGTCAGAGGCAGGTCCCTGTAGAACACAGTGGCTCCTTAGCTAAGAATACAGAGGAGAATGTTTAGACAATGCTGTAAAATCTATGGAGCAAGCAAGGAGAGGATTGTAGCAAGGGTTAGCACACTTAGCTGTTATCTAACCAGCATGGATGTCAGCAATAAAGAAGACAAGGAGAAATTGATGTCATGTAGGCTGCAGCAGTCTATGCTGACCCAAACTGAACTCCATACTGTCATTACCATCTCCTGTGTGATCATGCAAGCCATTCAGATGGAAATTAGCATGGTTTTATTGCAATTCTGCAATTAACCTTTCATATGCAGTTAGACCTACAAAAGGAAACAGTTTCTGTGCTGAGGCTTCTGCCCCTGCTTTAAGGCTTCTGCCCCTATTTTGCAAAACTGGGAGAATGCATTTGAGCAGGTAGTAGGTGCTGAGAGTTGGCTCAATTTCTGGAGTGAGGAAGATGGCAGGAGAGGGGAAGGTACCACCTGTCAGGGACCACTTCTTGCTTTACTCAGATTTAAAAAGTGGAGTCTGGAAGTAAACCGTTCTACTCTTGCAGGCTGCTGCTTATTAGACAGAATGAAAATATAAAATACGTGTAGTAAATTACACCGCTTTTCTAAAAAATATAGTCCTCTTGATATCTTGCTCTTGCAAATAAACAATATTTTTTTTTAAAAAAGGTTTTAAGATATTGATTACCACTGTCGCTGCCTTCATGAGAATTTATTTGCAGAGTCTGAGTCAGAACTTTAATATATTAACTCTTAGGACTGAGAAAGAGTCATAAGAACTGAAAGACTTTATTTTGTATTTCTCTGATGGTAAGACCTGAGCAGGTGAGAACAGCATGGCAGAGGTAAGATTAATTTACTAACTATGCCATGCTGCGCACACTTAGACTCAAAGTTTTGCTAGCAACTTTAAAACTTACATTCTGCAAGGCTGTGTTGTGTGGGAGATTTTGGCATATTTTGATAATAAAGATTTCATTTTAAAGTCATCTCTATTGCTTATGGAGGAGAGTACTTATTTCTTTAAAAAGTTATGAATAGCCTGCCTGTAGTAGCTCAAAAGCTTTTTGGCATGATTTGGACTCCAATTACATAAAGCTGCAAAACAGGTTTTAGCTGACACCATAAAAAAACTCCTCATTACCATAAATATTATTGCAGGAACACCTGGGGTACTACTTATGGGTCAAGGCCCTCTTGTCTCCATTGCTGAATTAACAAAGGATAAAAAGGCTGCTCTTGCCCAAGAGGATGTTACAGTCTAAATATAAGATCAGAAAAGCTCCAACAGATGGGTTTAGACTGATGGAGCACAGGGAAGCAAAGAGGGCATAGATGGACCTGCTCTTTGCACTGAATGGACGACAGCACAAACGTGTCTAATTCCAAACTTAGCTGCAAGGCATTTAATAGCCTGGAAAAAGACAGTAACAGGCAGAATGCCTAAGGAGCAGTAATATTAAATACTGAAACTCTTTCTGCAGTGACACCATGAGCATTTCCTCAAAGAAGATGGTATTTGCATGATTTAAATGCTTTTGATTATGACCTTACAATTTTATTTCTTAAATTACCTATATGTTTAGATTTGTATTGTTTACCTATAATCTAAAAATTAAATTAACATTATACTATATTACCAAAAAAGTAGTTAATTTACTTATGCTACGATTTTTTTTTTTAGTGTAAAAACTCTAGGAAAATATAGTGGGTAGAACAAAGCAAGATAATTTTCAAAAAATGAAAAAGTGTTTTTCTTTACTCCAAATATGAGCATTAGAGCTGTTTGTAAACTATTCCTAGTAAAAATAAAACTTTTAATAAAAATAGTTAGCTATATTAAGTGCTTTGCATGTATTGCATTCTACTATTGCAGAAAGTTGATATTGAAAATTTCTTTGGACCTCATGATCTCCAAGGTCTTTTCCAACCTATTTGGTTCTGTGATTCTGTGATTCAATGATGTGAGGAAGCAGAGTAAACTGCTGACTTGCAAAAGCAAGAGGGATTTAAATCTCCCACATATTCAAACACTGCCATCTAACAAATTACTATTGAGAAGAGCTGTACTAGCTTATCACAGAGAAGAGTTTCAAGAACATTCCTTTCCTAAATGCACTGACTCTGATAAATGAGGCTGAAGGAAGTTATGACCTAGTTCTGCAGGAATGCAGGTGCACTGACCATGTATGCTGGAGCTTCTTTGCAACAATAAGTCTAGATGTTTAGAGAACTGTCATAAAATATCAAGAGGAATGTGTTCCTTTCAGGTCTGCTGAGTCAGCTCTTAAAATCCTTATACATAGCTCTTATATGTAATATAGACAGGTCTCTACCTTGGAATAAATGTATCTCCACTGTAAGGGGAATCTTTATTACATTATACTGTGAGACTGGTACGGAGGTGTATTGGAGTCTTCCTCATAAATATGAGGAGCAGATCTGTCTGATTTGTTTAGCCATCCACAGAATACCAGCTGCATGTTCCAGAGAAGCAATCTGCAGCATTATGAGACAGCAAGGCAGTGCAGGGGTGAGGGGGACAACTCACCCGGAGCCTTATGGAGGTGATAACCTCTGTGTTCCTGCAGAGCATTAGCTGGCTTTTTGGAGACTGTCTTGGAGCTCTGCCCAAAGGGATATCTCCCCCTAGTACCACTCCTTTCTTTCTTCTGTCATCAGAATAAACCTGACTTATAGGCATGAAGTAACTTCTCTTGAAAGACAATATTTTGCCAAATGGTGGAGAAGAAATGTAAATAGCTAATTCACATGAATTATCTACCAGCGTTAGATACTGACTGTGGGCTCTGACTGTGAAACCTTATCTGGGCTCTTCCTCAGGGATTTCTCAAGTAGAAGAAAAAGTAAAAATGCAAAATTTTATTTTGCAGACAAAAAAAGATAGGACATAATCTAGAAATTTTAAGATTTAATGCATCAACTGTAGTTAGATTCTGGCTAGAAATGTGCAGGACTTGAAATGCGTGAAGCTGTTGGTAATTCATGTACACTGTGTTTTGTAGAGCGTTTATATAGCATTTTGCATTAGGTGGAAGATATGCCAAACTCCACACTGTTCTAACTTGTTGCTAACTAAATATTTTAAAATATAGCTTTCCAACATTGTTTTCTAATAAAATGCTATAATTGCAAATATTTAATATCAGGACTTTTGCTCTACTATTTTTAAGCCATGAACATGCCCAGGAGTGATTAATCAGAGGCTTTTTGCATTATAATTCTTAGGGTGCCTTTACTGGAGTGGATTGCAAGCTTCTCATAAGAGGTACCTCTCCTTGCATTTAAGGCTTCCCAAAATGAAAATGTAAATTATTTAACAGACCACACCTTGGTAATGACAAGAAATTACTTCCTGCAAGGAAGTTTTGTCTATATCTCGAAGGTGGCAGCAATTTTACCATGAGAAAAGAGAAATGCTACTTTTTTATTCTAAGTAGAGATACTTGCAATTTAGACTTGAGTTTTATCAGATAATTAAGGCCTAATTTTCAGGTTTTCAGCACTTCTGTGGGCTCAGCTGTGTTTTTCTTGTTATAAGGAACATTGCAATTAGATGTTAGATTTTTTTTTCCTTTTTTAATTCCTTGATTGAGCTCCTCTTCCTACTGAAACTGATTCATTCATGGAGTATTTATTTCACCATGAAAGTTTAATTTTCATTGAAAACAATGGGTCAATATCTTGTTATGACTTTGTCAAATTAGATGAGTTAAAGCTCTGCAAAATGTTGGGGGTTTTTTATGGTGCCTTCCAAGTATACATTCAAGTAGAAATACAACAGCCAGTTTATTTACAAAAAGTATTTTTTAGCCTTATAAAAGAATTCACCTTTCAACTCAAATTAACTTTTTATAGACCTGACAGAGTTTAAGCTTGTATCTAAAAATGCTCTAACACAACAAGGAGTACACATGTTTGGAAAGTTCTATGGGTTTTGAAAGTATTTTAAAAACATCTGTCTCAACGTATGTCTCTAGATAGTCAAAAGCTTTCCCTAAGGATCTTGGGGATGATAGAGTTTCCTCCAGATTATTGTACCTGCAAAGGGTAAGGCAGACATTCAAAAGGAAACAGATATTAAGGTATTAATGCCACCTACCTGCCTTTGACTGCAGAGGTTTGTACATCTTGAATGTCCAAGAGCAATGAGCAGCACACAAACCTTTAGTTTTTAACTTTGTTTTTCTCTTCTGACTGAATTATGTCCAAGTTCAAATTTTCCCTGGATGATGTTGCAGATGCTCAAAAATCAGTGGCAAAATTCCCAAAGTTTGGTAGAAGATTACAATTTCATCTGATAGATGTTCAAAACTTGTTTTTTTTAATTTGATCCATAAAAAAAAAAAAAAAGTAGTTGCAAGGGTCTGAATTGCCAGCTTTATTAGGAGTGTGTTTGTGCCTTTGATTTTGGCTCATGACCATTTCTCACTTCATGTGCTAATTTGGGAAGAGATATAATAAAAATTCCATCCAGTTTCTCTGCAATGGAAATCAAATGGCATATTTATTGAATCTATCCATTCCTAATGTTCACCTGAATTCTAATATGACAATGATCATCAAAGTTGCTACTGGTGGAGCTATAATTTTAGTGAGATATCTCATCATGGTTCATTTCTGAGAATGATGTAGCTCTGAAATTCTCAGCTATTTTACTTGTAATTTTAAAATATTCCATTTTGTAATTTCCAGTGTTTGCAAGCTCCCCAAAAATATGCTGTTAATATTTTCACAGGGATCTTTAAATGACATACATATATATATAGCACCTACATGAAGGGATAGAATTTTTATTTATGGATTAGACTTTCAAGAGGTGAACATCTGAGATCTGAAATATGAAGTCTTATAAAATTTGTCCTCTCGCCTCTGAAGATTTTATCTGATGAATAGAAAGAGGCATAGAGTACTTGATGCAAAAGGGGTTATCTTTCTCCTCTTTGATTACATATTCAAGGGGATTTTGAGGTATTCGCTTTTTTTCTTACATATTGTCTGTAATGGGCACATTCAGCAAGTAAATGTATATAAACTTCCATATATGTCTGTAGAAAGTCTTGTGTAGTTTCCATCAAAGTAATATCCACATGTCTCACATTTTGGCACTTGAAAACCTAGCAACCAGAAGTCAAGTATAATCTGCTTGTACAAATTTAACATAGCCTTTCGTTACCTGGGTTAGCTGTTGTAACAATGCACCAGAAAGTTGCCAGGGATTATGACCTTGACATAGAAAAATGGGGGACAATACTAAAATAGACATAAATTAGATTTAAAAGTATACAGATAATGGGTTTCAAAGGAAAGAGAAAGGCAATGTTATGAAGTGTGGAGGGCAGATACCCCTGCCATGCATCGATCCAAAGCACTAATCCCCATCCTTGCTGCATGCATGGCAGTTCCAAGTCAGCACAGCTGGGCTCTGCTCCCAGGGTCACACAGGGCAGCCTTGAGAGTGTCTCTACCACAAGCACTTCATTCACAGGCAGTTGAGATAAAATTATGTTTTATATACGCCAAGTTAAACCTGTTTCTTTTCTACGTCATGGCAAAAATTTCCCTCCATAAAATTTGAATACTGCAGTAGTGTTCCTTTACTTCTGTAACACTACCAGTCTCATTCATAGCCATGTTATATCTTTCTAGTTTAAGGGAAAAAAAATCATTAAATTCATCATAGTAAAGAATATACTCTGATAAGCTAATTCAAAGCTAAAATAAGAGGTATTTAGAATAAATTATTTTGAAACTTTAACATTTTTAAGCAGTCTCAGTACTTGAGAAATATATTATTTTCTTTAGCATATTAGTTTTCTTTCTCGTTTTAGGTGTCCATTCTTTGCAGGAAAGTGTGTTAGCAGAATAAAGATCAAGGGAAATAGATTAATGCTAATTGTTCCTGATTGTCCTGCAGCCAGTATGGTTATGTCTGTTGTACTAATATTTCTCTACTCTAGTTTACATTTCATGCATTGCTAATTAACTTTTACTTATCTTGAATACCAGCTAATTTTCTTCAAATATAATCCTCTTGGCCAGAGCTGTCCCTTTGTACCCTGTTGACATATCATATAGATACACCTCTGGTTTCCTCTTACATGCTCATTTATTGTCTTCATTTTGAAAAAAGCATAAATTTGTGTCCTGTATTTTACTAGTGTGCAATTCTGTCATTTAAGCACATGTGCTGGAGCTTTGTTTTCACACTCTCACAACATGCAACTGTGTCATGTGTTCAGGACTGTGTTTTGGTCTTTCTTTTTTTCGGTTTGTTTTGGATGGGGAGGGAAAGGTTTGGTGGGGGGTGTGGTTAGTACCTTTTTTTTTTTCCTAATTTATGTGAAAGAAAAGCCTGATTCCTATTTTGCTTATTGACCCAGTTCAATAAGATCTGGCACATTTACTGTCCTTCAGAAGCAGTGGTATGATTGCTCTTGTCATCTCTGGGGTTCTTTAATCCTAAAACCATCTGCTCTGGTACCTGGGAGCCTCCCCTAACATGACAGGCAAAGCTCCACCATAAATCAAACCTGTAAACAAATGATCAGGTTTTGTGACAATGAAAGAGTAACAGCAATATTCCACAAGGTGAAATAGTAGGAATGATGCTGTTTGGTGTATTAATAGTCTGGGGGAAAACTACAAATGTTTTAGCAGGGAGAAGTTGCACATGTCAAAAACATTTTGGCTAGACAGGGATAAAAAAGGCTTTGAAGCTCTTGTGAAGAACCTGAGTAATCACCATGAGAACAGAGGCAATGATTATTCAATAATGCAGTCATACACACAAGAAGAAGTAAAATGATTTCATCTTCTTATACACCTTTAGATTCTGAATGTATTATATCAGTCAGCAACATCTAGAGAGTATTTGTGCAAAATTCTTTGGAAGCAATCTTAAAAATGAAGCTACTGTTTTAATGTCTAATGAATAATAATTAGGGTTTGATATGGTAAAATGTATTCATTTTGCTGTTGTAAAAAAATCTCATCTCAAATACAATATTAGCTCTGGCCTCCCTCTTCAAATGAACTTTAGCTATGAAACATTCTGAAGAAGCCACAGAGACAGTTGAGGGAAGTGATTTGGACATCTAAAATCACAGAAACTGTAATCACAGGTGCTTTTACCTAAAAAGAAGGAAATTCACCTACTTACTCTCTCTTAGCAACTGTTCTGCCTTAAGGTTTATTTTGTGGAGGTTAATACAAAGAAACATACAGATGGATACAGCTGGGAATCTTGGTTCATTGAGATCAATAGAAACTTGGACTATTTTTCCCCCATTTAAAATGGAAATATGAGATGTTTATTTGCAGATCAGAGGGTGCTGGTATGTGATGAAAAGGAGGTGTGCTTTGCTGTGCAAACCTACAGCTCCTGGCTGCCTGACTCTAGATCTGAAATTAGGAGCCACCAGCAATGATCAGGGACTACTGCAGTGGGAACCAGCACAGCTCTCAGGCTACACAGTGATTTTAATTTAAAAATGCATTCCAGTGATGAAGGATCTAATTTTTCTTGTATAGTTTTTATCTTCTCCTTAATGACACTTAACTGCAACACACATTAGTAGTCATAGGACAGTGACTTCTGTGTTGAAACTTACAATCTGTTTATATCAGAAGGCTGCATGTGCTCCAGTTCAAGACATTTTTCTATTATTATTTCTTTTCAGTTGAGTCAGAAAAAACAAAACTCGGCCTCAGACATACTCCTTAAATATAATCCTCACTAAATACGATCCACAGTGTCCTTTCGTTAACTCCAGCATTTCTCACTACATATTCTCTTTTTCTACTATCAGCTTAGTATTGCTTACTCTCTCTCTTCACTAACATGAAAGGGCCAGGTATGGTCTGGCCCTGAATGAGGTTGAAATGCTGTTTAAACATCCAAAAAAGTGGTTATGTGAGAGCAGATAGGCTTTTATACCTTCGTATTTCCCCTAGGAATACTTCAAGTCCCTAAATTTGGTATGGAATCATACTGAGAGAAGCTCAGCCTTTGTCTCATACTTTTCTCTTTTAGCATCATCACTGCTATTGCTTTCAGACATTCAGGCATGCTCTCAGAGGTACTCCTTATGAGGTACCTCTTTATTCTTCCTGACACTGTGGTGTAGAATAAACTAAAGACTTTGGGCCTTTTTTTAACTGGAAAAGAAAATGTTTCTCTTATTATCTATAGTTAGTTAATGCATTAGAAAATGCAATTAATTTCTAAGTTTTTGAAGTACCAGACAGTATATTTTGGTAGGTTAAGTGTCTGGCATAAAAGGAAAATCTAAGTAGTAGCATAGAATGAAGCTATAAATTATAGGGAGTATTGTACATACTCAATGCAGAGAAAGCACCAAGCCAGGGGAAGGACTGATTTTCTGGATGTCTAGTAAATGAAATAATGTTATTTACATCCAGTTTAAAAGTATGTCATCTATGGAGGTTTAAATGCTTTTTTAGGCTTGTGCTGATACTTGAGCACTTCCCAGATATAAGTAAATGAAACTCAATACAGATTCTTACAGCAATTTTCAAAGAAGCCTAATGGAGCTAGATATCCAATTCCTATTGACTTTTCCAATGGGACTTGATTACTTAAGTGCTCTTTTTCCCTTTGAAAGGCCTTCCTCTTAATTATGCTAATTGGTGCTTTAAAATGTTTTCAAAGTCAGAGAGCTGTGCCTAGACAATGCTAATTCTGGACCAGACAAGATTCATAATGCTAAATTCTAGGAAGCTCCCTCTGACTACAAGGTATATTTACTTTTCTCTTCTTCCCTGAGGGCAGAAATTAATTACTCAAGCTTGCCAGAGAATCTGCTGAGAGCAGAACAGGAACTGAAAAGGCACTAGTCAGTGATGCTACCTCATGAATATTTCCATTGGCTGATGGAAGTATTTACACCCAACCCTACCTTGCCTCCACCCTGAAACTGAAAATAAAAAAAAATAATGCAGTGCTATCAGCAAATATGGGAAGTACAGTTGATCTGGCAGATATTGCAGCATTCTATATACTCTGGCTGAAACATCACTTTATATAATTTTTTCAGAAGTTCCTGATTAGGATAATCTCTGCCAGCCAAAATAGAAATGAGAAGGTGCAAACATGGTCTTATCTACAAGTCAGAGAAATACATTCTTGGGGTTTTTCCTTTCAGACATACATTTTCTCTTCCAAGTCTAAATCTCTAAATAAATTTACTTCACAGCTTTTCTTTACATTGTGGACATTATTTTAGCAATCATTAAGAATTGCTAATCATTGCTAGCTGCTACTGTTTTAGCTCAGTGATAAGCCATATATCCTACTGAGGGGATGAATTGTGTGACCTTCAGTTATACCACAGAACTAGACACTGAATACTAAACTCATCTCAAATACTGGTATCTTGGCCAGAAGTGTTTGCTAGAAATTGTAAAATTATTATATTGGTATTTTGGTAGTAGAATATTTGTAGAAATATTATAGAGACTTCTACTGATTGACAAAATATTTTTGCATATTTTTGTACCTTATTTTACTAGGAGTCTGAATCCTTTAAGAGCAATAATGTTTCAGTAGGGTTGGATGAAAACCTTGAACATAAAGTGAGTTGTAAAGAAGAAACCAATTCACATATATCTCTCAGTTAAAGAATGCAGTCATCCACCTTTCCTGGATAGAACTGGAAATGCATGAAAAGTGAGAAAAATGGAAATAGGCTGAGAATCAGTGGATTTTAGAACACTCAGAGGCAGGAGATTTTCTCCTAAAAGGCATATCAGCTACAGTTCTTTAAAATAACTTAAAAAAACTTCAGTTTTGCAACTGAAACAATCTTGAGCTGATCTTGAAATTTATGATTGTATTGCTTTACACTAGGTTTAGATAGACCTTTTTTAACTTTGTTTCCTCTCTGCCAGAGATTTTCTTAGGTTTTTATTCTATGTTCTTTAATGTTTGTGATTACATTCCCTACTATAAAAATATAGGAATTAAATCTGCCATACAAAGGACCATGCTACTGTTGGGGAAATGTAATGTAATCTCAGAAAAACAGTAGTGCACAGAATGCTGGTATTGACTCAGCTAGGCTTCTTTTTTTTTCTTTTTTTTTTTTTTCCCATTTTGCTCTACTTTCATTTTAAATAATTGGGAGCCACAAATATAGAATAGCCCCACTTGATTAATACTATCTATCCAGGCAAAACCAAGTGAATTTTCATATGCTTTCCTGTCTCTTAGCAAGGTAAAACATCCTACTCAGGACTGTCATTGTATGAAAATGCAGATTGCTTTCATTTATGCTTTTGATCAAATTCCCTGTCCTGCACAGACTGGATCAGTAGGGCCATTGGCTAGACCTTGCTGTGCCATTAGCCAGCCCTTCTCCAGAGCTTTCTCTGGAGAACAGCATGCCAGAAAGCATGGAACTGAGCACTGGAGCAACCATGGTTCAGCAGGTCTACTCTAGATGTTAAATTCCTACAGACTTTTTTCCCAACTTGATTGGAAGTGCTGGGACAGATACTCTAAATCTACCCCGTACTTTTGCAGACATTCTGTGCAATGAGATTTCCCCCAGTTCATATTTGGATTCATCCAAATGGATGCTGACTGAAGTGGAGAGAGAATAATCTTCAGGAGGTGATTCAATCTGTCAGGTCCCAGCTTACAAAAGGGGGAGCCCCAAAAGAATTTTTATAAAAATATAACTCTGTCAGCATTATTTTCTTTTGGCATTTCTCCCTGAAAATTGGGAGATTCCAAATCTCCCAAGCAAGCTGTTTAACAGGCAAAACTGGGCACACAAATAGATTTTTATCCTTCTTTTTTTCTCCAATCTTGATTTTTGTGAAGCATTGTATTTATCTAATTCATTCAGGTTGTGTTTTCCAGCTGGATATCTTTTCCTGCATTATTGCTTTGGGGTTGTTTTGTTGTTTTTTTCAAATATCTAAGGCAGTAGCTAATTCTGCTTTCTCTGGCACACATAGACCCATTTATCAAAATGAAAGGAAAAATTTAATGAACAATTTAGAAAATACTTACTGAAGCATGTTTTGAAAATTAATTCTGGTTTGTAAGTTATGTTTAGTTCTTTGAATCTTTTCTACTGTAAAAAGAAACATGTGAAAAGCTCTGAATATGTAATTACTATTATAATGATTTAGTCTTAGAATGTCAAAAAGCTTTCCAAGCATTAGTTAATGGAAAGAATCAAAAGATGTTGCATTGTTACTGCAGTGCTATTAGGTGAAGATTTTTTTCTTTTTAGTGACTTAATGGAGGTTATAAATTATATCATTAGACTTGTAATATGCAATTCAAAACCACTTGATTTCAATGCAGAAATGCAATTCTTATCATAAAAAATTGCACATAAAAATAAATATCCCAGAGACACAATACTTAATGTGCTGCATAAATTCCCACAGTTTAATGTTCTCATGGAATTGTGTGGAGAATATAGTGTTTTTAAGTAGATTTGTGGGGGTTTCTAGAACTGTTTTTTTAGTATAATGTAAATTCTTCACGGTGTTGTCAGTATTACTAAAAAGTAACTCTTTTTATGCTTTCTTTTGCAGGTTGGCTTCATGAACTAGGAAAACGAATTGAATCTCCTTATTATGAGAATAATACACTTGGAGGCCCATCAATCAGAAGTGCCTATATAGCTGCCCTATATTTCACTCTCAGCAGCCTCACCAGTGTTGGCTTTGGAAATGTTTCAGCCAATACCGATGCTGAAAAGATCTTCTCCATTTGCACAATGTTGATTGGGGGTAGGTACAATTAAGTGTCATTTAAAACCTTTTCAAGGAGTAGGAAAAAGTCAAATAAAAGCTGAAATTTTGCTAAGTTTCTTTAAAGAAACCACAAACAAACACAGTGGAAAGCTTAATAAATTTAATTTAAAATGGCAAAAGAAGGAAAAAACTTTGTTTGGTTTACACTAGATAAACTCTCTCAAGCAGATATATTTCTAACCTTTTGTTCACTTATGGTGATGAAAGACAGTGTTGCCCACTGAAATGCAAGTTCACATTATTAACAGTGGAAGTGGCCCACCCATGTGTTGGGGATTTCAGTCACTTGTGGCAAACACTTTTCCAGACAGCCAGGTATGATGAGCACACCAGCTGCAGCTCCATCCCCACAGCAGCCCTGGGAATGGTCATGAGGGGAGGTGGGCAGCCCACAAGACAAAGTGTCTGTGAGCTGGTGTGTATCCTCATCTGAAGCACCAGACCAGAGAGAGGGACAAGACAGAGCCAGGAGACTGGTGAGCCTTAGCATTAAAAAAAGGTCATTCAATTATCATTGATAAAACCTTGATTCAGAATTGAATCAGAATGCAATTTTTTGTTATATTTGGAGCTCTTAGTAACATTTTTATTTATGCTGATTGCCTAGTTGTACTGTTGGAGTTAGCTATGCGCTCATTCATGATCCCCTTCCTTCTGCTGAGGCACCTGGGTACAATAAGCAGAGATTTGTGAGCCAAGTCCTTTAGAGAAAGTACCAGAAGCTCTGTCTTTTTGTTCTTCTTCCTCCCATAAAAAATCGGATGTGCTATTTCATGATGTGTATATAACACAGCTCAAAGATGTCACACTGGCCATGAAGGGTAAAAGCAAGTCACTGCTAGAGTACTCTGTCCTCCCTTTTTCTTTCTGCTGGCTTAGTTTTTCTGGAAATACTAGTAGGTGTTTCTCCAGGGCTAGTCAGTAAAGCCCTGGGTGTCAGCTTTGCACAATAAATTCTCCTGGCAACAATAAATTGGAAATTTGACACTTGAAAGTCAGGGAACATGATGAATTACCTGTAAGCTGTATATTTGCAGCATCAAGTGGTAAAATAATTTTTCAATGAATCATTTTCATTTTCCTCAGTCCTGAAAATGAGAGGCAATAATATAACAAACCATCCAAGAATGAAATAATTTTAGTTTTTGCAATGTCACAAAACCATAAGCAGCTCATTAATTTCTTTTGGTGGTTGCATAAAATTATAGTTTTAAAATACACTGTGGTCTCTGTTCTTTGGGGATTTCAAGAAGCTTTCATTTCTATCAAGAAATCAAGAGATCTCTTGTATAAGGCAGTGATGAATATTTAATTCACTTTAATATGGCAGAGCTTTCATAAATATAATAGAGTAGAATATAGAAGTATCCTATACATTTATTTAGTCGAGTTATAACAATTTCACATGTATTTCTTGTAATATGCTTGTACATTGAATAAATTGTGAAGAACTAGTCAGGTGAGTGGAGTAAGAAGGAACTGATGACTGAAAGGTGAAGTTGCTTAAAGGCAAGCAGGTAGGAGAATGGATTTATATCTCCAAAGGTCCAGTGAACAAGATATGTCCAGGTAAAAAAAAGCAGAGCAGAGCTGCCAATTTGCAGCTATTTTCTTGAGGAATTATATTTTAGATACTATTGAGGAAAATCAAGGAAACATGAAAGAGTAGAATGATACTGTGAAGATTGGTGAGCATGCCTTAGAAAACTCAGTTAGGAATAAAGTGCCAATCTGTATGCTTAGGGACATTATGCCTCATCACTTCTTAAAACCTATTTTAGTGTATCTTTTTGGCTGATATTTAATTTTTGAATTTCCTAATAGAAAGTGATGTTCTGAGAAAAACTGGTGCAAGTTTTTCAGACTTTTTGATCAAGCCATTAGTTAATGAAATTTCAGGTGTAATGGATAGGGTGACTTAGTTTAATGGCAGTTTTTTCTGTATCTCTTTAATGTACGACACTACAAACTGAAAAAAAATGAAGTAAATTTACTTAAACCTTGAAAAAGTTAAAGACAGAAAAAAAAAGTGTAAACTTAACAAATAAATTATATATAGAATACCTTTTTCATATTTACTGGCCTCTTCGCATTAATTTTTCTTTTGCATAAATTTGAAATTTAAATTTTTAACAAGTCGTATTCTGAAGATAAAAGATCTTGTTCAATACAGTAAGTCTTCTTAAAGTTTGAGAGAAAAATTACTTATTAAAATGTAACCAGAATTCCGAGGACACCCAGCATCTCTAAAATATTGATCAGATCTGCCCTCTAGCAGGTGATTATACCATATTCTCTCTTATACTCTCCATGTTCTTTCAGCAAATAATGTGTATTTTTGTATTTAAGAGATTGGAGGCCCACTCTAGTAGCTCCAGTCTTATATGGGATCAGAGGTGTTCCTCTGTTCCCTAAGCAAAATGTGATTTAAAGTATCTATTAAAATAAAGGCCACTGCATGAAATACAGTTCCTAGAAGTTTTGAACTTGTCCTACTTGAGTTTAGACAGAGGCGTAATCAGTTTCTTACAGAAAGTAGGGTAAGTGTATGATTATTTGATAAAGAATTCTAGTGCCTGTCACAGCCAAGAAGAGCTTGTCATTATGAGAGGCAGTTGCCTTCCAATGTACATAGGCAAAGACAGATTCTACCACAATAATAAAATTCTAGATGATATTTGTGCCTGTCATAACGTCACTGAGATCTCTACACTGTCCAGCTCCTAACCTTGGAGTCTGATGAGGGACTTGCATCACATGTGAGTCTTATATTTGTATTCATACACCACTTAACGCTCTATTCCACCCGCTTTTTAAACTGACTATTGCATCCTTAAAGAGGTTACACTATTTCTTTAACCTATTTATCTGTGTCTGGCTGAATTGTTTCAGGCCTAGCTGTCATATTTCTAATATAATATCCTATATCTAGTATTACACCAGTCCCTCACATTTTGTTGCTCTAGCTTCTGACATTAATGACTTAGCAATTCACTGCACCATCATGAGCAGCACCTAGCTGAAATAGCTGATTATTTTTAGAAATAAATTTCCAGTTAGGCTTACTATTTTTACTACATCCATAATCCTTTTTTTTTTCCTGCTATTTCTACACTGCAGTTCTTTATCTATTTTTCTGCACTCCCTTCACAATAAGGACATAGGTATTGTTATTAGCTCCTTTGCATTTTTCTCAGCCTGTAAAAGTTTTCTAACGCTCCAAACTACAGAATTTTCTATTGCTACCAGTTAAAAGTGCATAATTTTCTCCTCCTGTTACCCCTTGTCTCTTCTCACTCACATTTGACTTCTGTAAAGTGACATACAAGGTCAACAACTTGTTTGTCTTGTTTATAAACCACTTCCTTTGTCACTCTGAGAAGTCCATCTGCTTTCTTTCAAGCACCATAAAGACAGATGTTCCTTTAGAGAAACAATCGAGATTTCAGTAATTTTTTTAATAAACAATTTATAGATGTGTATGTTTTATACATCAGATCAATATCACATGAAGACAATTTAGCAGTAATTCTTCCAACTCAAATGAGCAAACACATTTCTGCACAGACGAACCCAGGTGACCTATATCTGTAAATATTTCTTCAACTTTGCTTCCGGTCTTTTTATTCCCAAGCCAATCACTAATTGCAGACAAACTCCAGGATGTCAGAATGATTTTAACAATAACTAACCCTGTCAAGCAACATAAAAAAAATCAGATTGTCTCTTTGAATATTTCTTTTACCCTGAATTTCTGCTTTACAACAGGGCTTTTTTCTGACTTTTTAAAAATATCTCCCCCAGAATATGATACATTTTTAAATGTTATTTACAACCTCATTCTGCTACACATGGTCCCCATTAGTAATTGCTTTTATGTATATGAGTTCTCTGAAATCTATTACATTCTGTGTAGTTTCCAACTGCCCATTTGAGTCTAGTTTCCATACTGATTATTAGTATCTCATTATTTTCTGAGCATACCTGCCTTCATGTGTTCCTTCCTGTGCTTTTTGCAAAGAACTGTAGTGACAGCACAAATGGGAATGGTTCAAACTGAGAGTAGGTTTAGATTAGATATTGGGAGAAATTCTTTACTATGAGGGTGCTGAGGCTCAGGAAGATGTTGCTCAGGGAAGTTGTGGATGCCCCATCCCTGGCTGTGTCCAAGGCCAGGTTGGGTGAGGCTTTGAGCAACCTGGTCTAGTGAAAGGCATCCCTGCCCTTGGCAGGGTGATTGGAACTAGATGATCTTGAAGGTTCTTCCCAACCCAAACCATTTTTGATTCTAGGATTCTGTGTTCTGTTTTCCTTTTCTCTTAGATTATGAACTTTGTTTGACTTAATTCTTTTGTTAGGTACCCTGACTAGATAGAATAGGTTGTTGTTCTACCCTGTCCCACGACGGTGATTCGTAGTGTCTCAAACACCAGAAATTAATAATCATATTAATACTACAGTATTAATATACCATTACTCAAGGAGTTTTATATTCAAAAGCTTTCTTATATCTCTCAATCAGGAAATTTTTGCTCTGTGAAGATGCTGTTTATTTTCTGTGTTAAATTTTGTTGATCAACAAATCACTCCACATTGTATGTACTTTCTATGCTTCCTAGCTCTGATGCACGCCTTGGTGTTTGGCAATGTGACTGCCATAATTCAGAGGATGTACTCCAGATGGTCCCTTTATCACACAAGAACCAAGGATTTGAAGGACTTTATACGGGTCCATCACCTGCCACAGCAGCTAAAGCAAAGGATGCTTGAATATTTCCAAACCACGTGGTCTGTCAATAATGGAATTGATTCCAATGAGGTAACCAAATGAGGGGGGATTTGTGTTTGATTGTTTTGACTATGAACTATGACTATGAGTCAAGGAGGGGGGTAATTTTTCTTTTGTTGTGCT
Source organism: Vidua macroura (assembly GCF_024509145.1). Classification (NCBI taxonomy): domain Eukaryota; kingdom Metazoa; phylum Chordata; class Aves; order Passeriformes; family Viduidae; genus Vidua; species Vidua macroura. The sequence continues at coordinate 36,812,219 of NC_071571.1, forward strand.
GTGTTTTGTGTGAAGTTACATAGCAAAGAAAACCATGCCTAAAAATAAACCTGGATTATCCCAGGAAGAGGGTACACAATTGAAAAAGCAGGTTTAAAACATCAAATAATATAGTAAAATTCAGTCGTCTGTGATTCTTAAATGCTGAAGAGGCATTCACCAGAAACCTTTTAGATGATGCCAGCAGAAATGCTATAATGAATATTTCTATCTTTCACTAAACTAAATATCTACATGGGGATTTTAGGTCCTTTTTTAGGATTTCAGGAGGGACTATGATGACCTTTCTTTCCTCCTTCATCTTATTCATTGCAATACTGTAAACAAATTATTTAGGCTGTTTTTTTATGTTATTTATATCACTGCATTTTTAAATATTTCACAGTGTAACTTGAGAGTGAAATCAAAAGACATATTTCTGGTGGTGTCTGAGCTTGCTTGTTTTAAATTACTTATCCAGTGTTACAGTACTGCAGGAAAAATAATGGCTTATCTCTGCTAGAGTGTTACTTGAATGGAGCACTCCCTTTAGGTTTCTTGTTATCTGTGTTATAAAACTCAGTGGTCTCTAAAGATAATGTGGAAATTAGCAGAAAGATTCAGGGTTTGGAACATTCTTTTCCTGGTAAATTCTTTTTGTGTTGTGCACAGCACAAAGAATGGGATTTTCAACAGCATCTTAGCAACAGAAGGAGCTTAGTAAGATTTACAAAGGTACAAAAATTACTTAGATGTCAAAGCTTTCCTAGATGTGGTTAATGATCACCTTCAGCTTTTGTACCTCTGTACCTTTAGTCACACTGAAAGTGAGTGACTGCTGTACTACAACGACAGCTCCTGGAGAGACCATCAGTCTTTCATTATTTCCCTCCTATGGACAAAGCACCTTGTCTGAGCCCCCCTGGTCAAGCATTGGCTGATTGCACTGTTCAGATGCCACATCCCCTCAAACTACAAACAAAATTATATTTGTGGGCTTGCAGCTTGGAAGGAAAAAGTGAGACCTCATGGTCTTTTAGTTTCCATAGGTTCTTCCATTGAACATGCACCTGGTCTCCATTCCTTTCCCACCCCTCCTTCAGTGTCCAGTTACATTATTAAAAAATGAAAATAACATGAAAATTTTTAGTTATCCCTCTTGCAGTGGTTTTACTATAGAAGAAGTAATATTACATAGTGGTGAATTTTATAGAATTGTCTGTTTTCATTGTATATGTCACTGTATACAATGATATACCTAAGCAGCCTATTGTGTTCTATCACAGAGAAGAACTTGGATGAAATTAAATTGTGTATTAGAGGGAATTCATACAAACAGCATTGTTGACCTTTTGTTCCTGGGTTTTTTATTTTTTTGGTGAGGCTTTCTGAGATTTTTTTTTTGGTAGTAAAAAGGCATATATTTATTCATGTTTTTCCTGGAATTTATTGGTGTTAAAATTTGTTAAAATAACACATCTCATCAAGGGGATAAGAAAAATCAAAGGGAATTATTTCCAAAAGTAATGTGCAGCTCCACTAAATCAGGCCACTTCTGCAAAAGTGGAAACAAATAATTTTACAAATTTTCTCTTTTTCATTATTTTTTTTCCTTCTTTCGGACAGCTTTTAAAAGACTTCCCAGATGAGCTGCGTTCAGACATCACCATGCACTTGAACAAGGAGATTTTGCAGCTTTCCCTTTTTGAGTGTGCCAGTCGTGGTTGCCTCAGGTCTCTGTCTCTGCACATCAAAACCTCCTTCTGTGCTCCTGGGGAATACCTCCTCCGGCAGGGAGATGCCCTGCAAGCGATCTACTTTGTATGCTCAGGTTCCATGGAAGTCCTGAAGGACAGCACTGTGCTGGCAATCCTTGGTATGTTCACAATCATAGACTCAAAGAGGAAGAATTGTGCCCCAGTGTGTCCTAATTGTCTGATGAGAAAGAATCTGTTTAGTTTTAATCTGCAATACCTATTCCATGTACACTCCTGGGTTTTTTTTGTTTGTTTGTTTGTTTGTGTTTTGTTTGTTTGTTTGTTTTAAATTTAAACTTCCGTATATTTTGACATAAGGATCTTTCAATTGACAGATCATTAGCTGTGCAATATTTCACTTCTGGTTTCCTTATACTTATTCTCTCTTCTTTTCATGTCTTGTAAACTTTTGACACAACTTGCTGCTTTCTGCTATATTTGGTGGTGGTACTGACAGCTCAAAGAACATTGGTCATCAGTTCCTAAATCTTTCATGAAAATTAGTGGTTGGGCAATGCTCCCACTAATGCTCCCAAATGAAAGAAAGCAGTAAGAGCCTACTTTTTCATTCTTTGGCACTTGCCTATGAACACCCCTTGCAAAAAAGGCCATGTGGTAAAAAACATGAATTGTTGGCTCTGCTCCCCAAGCTACTTCATGCTAACTGATGCTGTCTGAAGTTATCTGAGTATATTGGAACTGAGAAAGGCCAGAAATTCTCTTCTAATAAATTTTTAGTTGTTTTTTGCAAGGTGACTGTTTTTACTCACTGAGGTTTAAGCATCTCTACCTATAAATTTCTGTGTTTTGCCTCAATCTAAGTCCTACAAAAGGAACTCTTTATCTTCAGCTAAAGGATTATTAGACCTGTCTCAGTTAATGTTTATGAAGTTTTTTAGCAAAATAAAATATAAATTTTACTCTAAAAGTATAGAATTATTTTATTATGATTTTAATATCTGTTTAGACTTAAATGTGTTTCTAATAAGTTTTAATATTCTTATAAAACAGAATTTAAAAGAACATTTCCTTTTTTGTTTTCCTTCCTGTTTCGTGGGATTACACTAGACTGTTGATAATGGAAGCTTCTGGTCTTCTGTAATTGAATTTCCTTTATTTTACTAGAATGCATTTGATTGGTCTTTTTTAGAATATAAATGTGATACAGGTCCTATTTGTTTCAGAACTCTTTAATTCTATTAGATTGACAGTCCACATCACTCCAGCTCTTGTTTGTTTCTAGGAAGTTTAAGAATGTCTTGATTTCATTGGATCACATAGATCAAAGATATACAATATTACTTATAATAAAACATAAGCTAAAAGCCAGCAAAAGTTCAAGAGGTAGTTCTATTGGAACTATGATTTCATTAATGATTCCGTCTTCAGGCACTTCTGAAAGGTCTAATTAAAGCATCATTGTGTAATGGTGACAGTCAAAAAACAATAAGAAAGAGATTAGTGGGTTTCTGAGAGAAGTTAATGAAATCATAATGCAAAAAACATAAACATAACAGTGAAATAATATTTCATTACAGTGAATGGGAGCTTCATCATTTAAACCTAATTAACACCAGCAGAAGGTGAATGCATCAAACATGTAGGTCCCTATGAGAAATTGTGTTGCTGATGTCATGTAAATTCAAGACAGCAGGTTTTTTTTTCCCTGACAATGCTGAGTTACTTGCAGTTCCCAGAATATTGTATAATTCTGTCCTGATTCTAATTCTAGTGGATTAGTTTTTGTTTACTGAACCATTCTCACTAACAAGCAGTGCAGCAACAAGTCAGTGAAATGCTCTCATTAAATACATCTGCTTCCTCTAGAGACTATTACTTTATCTCTAATAATGATGATTAGGATACATTTTAATGTAAAATATGTTTTCATATGATTTATGTACTATTTGAGCATATATCTTTATTTATTTATTGAAAATATTAGCCATAAGTTATTTGAAAAATATCCATAATTAGAACATTCATAATTTTGACTACATGTCCCTGATTTATTGAAAAACAGATGTGTCTGTGAGAAACATGTATATATAAGCTTGTTATCCAATTAAAGAAAAAAGAAAAGAGCTACTAAGAATAGCTGAATTGATCCTGTTATGTAACAAATGTTGACATTCAAGGTAGAATCATTTACTCACTTCATTAATTCTTCATGAAACTTCAGGTTACTACTTACAGCCTTTATTTCATTATTTTCATTTGAAAAATAAACATATATTACCACTACCAGATCAATTTTAGTATTTTAAGCCTGAAAATACTTCAAAATTTTAACTACAATCTAATAAAAATCTAACATTTTTTTCCAAAATCTTTATGCAGTATGGATACTAATACTGTTCATATATCTAAAATGTTTCTAATTAAGATGTTTAAGGGTCAGTTTTGGTATATTTGAAATATTCTTTCCCTTGTCCACATAGACAGCCAGCAATAAATTAACACTGACAGACCTTTGCTTAATATAATGGAAGAAATGTAAGGAATTGTTGATATTTACAGTAAAATGTAAAAGTGTATTACGCTTAACTTTATGCTATATTTTATAATGTAGCAATACATGTTATGTTGAGCAAAGACAGATGCTATTATTACCTATTAAATTTCTCTTTCCCAGATTGACCTAATCTCATACCAATTCTCATTTATACTAACTGAGATTTTTAAGAGGCAACAAAGTAGCATTAATCTATGTATATTCCTAGCATAAGAGAAAATCCCTCCATACCTTGAGTTTATGATAAGTACTTTTGAGAAAATTGTTCAAACTCCAAGTAAATAAGAAAAAAAAATATTTTAAGGTACTAAAAATTATATATTTAAGAAGGTTCAGGGATGGTTTACTGATTATTTTAACTTACTCTTCAAGCTGACCATTTCCTGTGTAATATACAGTTGGAATCACATGCTGGGTGGATTTTCCAACATGACAGTCTTAACTTATTATTTATTAATCACAGAATAATGTAAGATTGAAGGGATCTTCAGACCTTCAGAAGCTACCCAACGTAAACCTGCTTAAAACAGGGCAAATTTATCTTGGAGTCATAGAGGCTATATCCAGGCAAGTTTTGAACATCTCCAAGGATGCTCACAATTCCACAGCCTCTTTGGGCAGGCTGTTCCGCCATTTATTGACTTTCATTTCCTGATTTATAGTGAGAATTTAATTTATTACACACTGTGCCCAGTACATCTTGTTGCCCCGTGCTCTCTGAAGAGAAGTTTAACCCTGTTTTCTCTACAATTTTCTGCTGGGCTGTTGAAAACAGTAATAATATCCTTCCTTTGCCTTTTCTTTGTAAGAAGGAGCAATAGCCCATTTTTTCAGCCTTTTCTCATAAATTATATTCTTTAGTCCCTGATTCTTGGTAGTCTCTTTTTGACTCACTCTAATATGTCAATATTATGTCTTCTACTGGGAAGCCCAAAAGCGGACACAGTGCTCCAAATGAGGGAATAGAGGGAAAGAGTCATTTCCTGGGACTTGCTGGCTCCACTCTTGCTAATGCTGCACAGGAAGTCCTTGAACTTCTTTGCTGCAAGGACACATTGTTGGCTCACATTCAGCTTGTCCACAAGGACTCCCAGGGCCTTTCCTGCAGAGCTGCTGCCCAGTTGGTCAGTTCCCAGTCCATACTACTGTAGGGAGGGTTTTCATCTGGGGTACAGGACTTGGCATTTGGGTTTGTTGAACTTCATGATAATCCTAGCAGTTATTTTGTCTTTGATTGAGGTCCCCCTAAATGGTAACTTTGTCCTTCAGCGAAACAACCAGTTCCCCCAGTCTGGTATTGCCCATGAACTTGCTGACAATGCACTCCATCATACTGTCCAGGTCTTTAATGAAGACCAACTGCTATAACTTTTGGGGAAAACCTCTGGTTCAATGACTACACTTTGGAATTTATAGATCAGGTCATATGTTTATGCAAGCTTTTAATTATAAAAGTTTTGTGCTCCTCAATATGGAGCACAATGGTTAATTGAGGTTTTTAATACAGCCAGTGCTCTAAAGCAGTCATGCCCACAAATGAAAAAAAAAAAAAAAAAAACAAAACAGCACAAGGATTCTTAAGCCATTTTTTCTTCTTGACAGAAATGTTAAAGTGCTACCTTAACACCTGCATGTTGTAAGACACACACAAAAACCCCTGACAATATATTTTTTGAAAAATAATTGCACCTGCTACTAATTATTGGTGTAAATCTTCATTTTATACATATTTACTTTGTTGCTTCTTTAAATCAATCAGCCAGTTATCTGTCTGGAAATTAGTTTTTGTACCTTCAATTAATTGTGTATAAGTTTGCACCTGCAAAAAGAGGGAAAAAACTGTCTATGATCCTTTAGCATGTTATTAATTAAACAAGTCATTAGTAACAATAAGATTTCAGGTTCAGGTATAGCAATTATATTAAACAGCTTTATGATTCAAAAAAGAAGTAAAGAATTCATACTTTGAAGATAATTATTTTTGTATTCTCTTTTAGGTAAAGGAGATTTAATTGGAGCAAACCTATCCATTAGGGATCAAGTTATTAAAACAAATGCAGATGTTAAAGCTCTAACATACTGTGACCTCCAATGTATTATACTCAAAGGTCTCTTTGAAGTGCTCGACCTTTACCCAGAGTATGCTCACAAGTTTGTTGAAGACATCCAGCATGATCTCACTTACAATCTAAGAGAAGGCCATGAAAGTGATGTAAGTATCTTTAAAGGTCTCCGCGGTTATTGTAATCTTTCAGGTGTTGCACATAGCTCAGTAATTTCCTATAATTTCGTCGCAGTAAAGAAATAACGTAAATTATGTTAAAGGAACTGCTGATTCCATTTGTTTGATAATTCAGATATTACCTACATGAATTTTTTATCAGTGGGTCAGATCATAAATATCAAACAACCTCTCTGCTTCTAATTTTCCATAACAAACATCATCCATGAGAGAAAAATTCTTTGGTTTTTTAATATTTTTTGTTTATGTCTAAAAAAAATTCATAGTTATGTAAGCTATGTGTCCAAATAAAGGTGTTTTACTGTACCATTTCTAGAAGCTCATGTGCCAGCCTAATGAACATTCATTTCATACATCATTGGTTATCACTTCTAGTAAAGAATGTCATCACACACACTGAAAATGAAAAGCAGTTGTTTCTCATACACTGCAATTAAAATGTGCTTTTCCACTTAAACAAGTACTTTATTTTGGAAAACAAAATAAAGCAAACAAAAACCCCAAGCAAAAACAAAACAAGAAGAAATTCCAAATAAAGCACTCCTGAAAGGCTTCAGTACAGACTCACCAAAGTACTTTCACTGATATTATATAGAAAATATGTATATTTGGATTTTAATAGTGAAAAGCTTTTATGATATCTCTATTTTCTGACTTTATTGTGTGAATGCCCAAAGAGAGTTATAGCCAAACTTTCAAGTTGGTGGTTAACAGTTCAGGTGTTTGTTTTGTTCTTCTCCTAACATAGAGAGAAGTAATATTGGGAAAGCATGAATTTTCACTAGGATACTCTCAAAACAGGGGACAAATATAATCCTAAGGAAGAATGCACCAAAGTACTTTTCAGTGCAAAACCCCAATGAGTTTGATATATGGGCTGATTTTTCTACATAGCTTCCTATTAGGTGTATTTGGTGCCAGTGTTTCCACAGCAACACTCTGTTAAACCATTGCAGCAGAAAGGAGTCCATATATAAGTGTGTATTTCTGGAGAGGAAAATAACCAGGATTTCTCATTTGTTTGTCTCTTGAAATGTCTCCAAACTTTCTGCTGCTGAAAACAGCAGCTGAGAGTACACAGCTGTTCTGAGAGCCTGGTGATCAGTTTGTATAACACTTTTCCCTCAGGGAGGAATGTTTGATCTGAAAAGGAGCAAAACTCCATGAGTTTGAAGATGATTGCATTCCCCACTCTAGTTTTGTTATGGAACTTGATGGATCCCCACAATGTGTTGCTTCATGCTTTTCTTTATGATGACAAATCTGGGGATCACCCTCTCAGCTGCATTCAGGTTTTATAAATTCAGGGACAACTCTTCCCAATTAAAGTCAGCTGGGTGCTGTACAGACTCTGCTGAGAGCAAGCCTACAGCAGCCTTGAAGGTGAGTGTTTCTCAGCCTCTCTGAGGAGGATGGGATAAAGTAATGTGGGACACATCCAAGTAACTCTTCTGCTTTAAAGTAGAAAATATTTTTGAGCATTTTTGAATATATGCCATATTTTCATGTTATCTTAAAATTAACGGAAAAAAATATCCTGATATGGAATAGCATCCAGTGTCACACACAGATAAACAGAATCCAAGACAGATTACGAGTGTCACTTTTGCCTACATCCTCTGCTTAACTATCCCCTCTGCTACTATTTCTCTTGCAGTAGAACATCTCATTTATTTTCCAACCATCTTACTTACCAGTAAGGATAAACAGCATAAATAAGGCAGCCAAAAATTGTACCACCACAAAAGCAGGGTTTGAAAAATGAGGACAGATATCTATGTCAGTAGCACGTGTGCCTGGTCAGTCACTTTGCTTCAGCAGGAAAATGCCCTGTCTTTGCTGCAGCTGGAATATACTTGCAAACAGAAATAATTGGCATTATCTGATGGTTGCTCTGAGAAAAGTAAGAAGAAAGTTTTCAGATGTACAGTTTGTGGGTATGCTAATATGACTTCTTGCTTCTTTTTGGTGTTTTTTTTGTTTTGTTTTTTTTTTTTTTTTTTTTAATACAGCACTTGGGAATGTTTTTATGGGAGAGCTTGTTAGCTAGGTCACTGTATCTGGATTCCCTCTCCCTAGTATAGGGAGATTTTACTTTTGAGAGTCTCTGTGACTTCTGCAGTTTTATAGGATTTTTGGGTTTGGAGAGCTTTTCCATAGTTAAACAGCAGATCTATTCATTTGAGTAAGTCTGTTTCTCACTCTCTATTTCTTGGCTGTTCTAAATGACTGTAAATCTGTAGCTGATTGTGAATAACAGCAGTATTTAGGGTCAGGTGAACTGCAGGGTGAAATAACATGAATTTTCCCACTACGACTTGTGAGCTCTCTCAGTCTTGACCTAAAATGTTATTGCATTTTCAGTCAAAGTCCACAAAATCTACTGTAGGTTGAAGTTTTATTAAAACTTTAAGCCAGCATTAAAAAGCTGAGATGAATAAGAATTTATTCCTAGTTGTTCGTTATCCCCTTTCCACCTTCATTGTTCTGATTAAAATTGAATCAGAGTTTTGAACTGAATTAGAAGCGCATGGACAAAACAGGGGTAGGAAGTCATCTGTAGTGTCCTTCTCTTGAAATGTCAAAATTGGATACTTGGAAGATTACATCTCTCCCCTACCTACACAAACACAAAAAGGAAGTATTTTAAATTTGTTTTCTTGGTTCATTTGTAAGTCTAAGAGGGTATATAATGATGTGGTTCATCTGCATTAAACTCCAAGTAAGGTATGACTGTGGAAAAGGCTCAAGGACATCCATAGTTGTGTCTCTTTCCAGTAAAATGAGGAGATGTATACAGCTCTCCCAGTAACAAGCAGAAAATGTAGCTGTCTGGTTACAGACTGATTGAAAGAGCTGTTTAGTAATCTTGAGAGAAAAGCCCAGATTTTAAGTATAGGAGCAGACAACTATTTCAGGCTCTAATGAGTAAAAGGTGGAGAAACAGACTCAAAACCAGAGAGATAGAGTTTGAACAATTCCTAATGATAACTCTTAAACCAGGAATTACTAAATGATTTATTATTAAAACCATTAATGTGTGTTCAGCCACACTGGCAGTGCTACTTTGCCATCTTTTTATACATTTTCATCACAGGAAGATATGAACTAGGAGAATAGACTTTTTGTTGATTTTGCATATTCTTCCCCTTGCTTTTCTTGCTCCCTTTTGATCAATAAACCAATAACTGTATTTGTAAATGTATTCAAATATTAGAAACAGTTAAAAAATACTAATTTTTCTGGTAGCTGGAGTTGACATTAAAACAATTCAGCATTTCAACCATTTTTTCTAGGTCTGTGACTATGTTGTCATAGTAAAGAAATAGTTTGCTGACACAGAATTTGACATGTGCCTCACCCTATCTGTATAATTTTTCACTATGAATTAGAGATTGCATATGTATTAGGCAGTGAGAGTGTCCCATATCTGATTTGATAAAACTGAGCACTCAGAATAAGGTTCTTAAAACATATGTGGATACATCTATACCCCTACATTAATATGAAGGAACCTGGAAATTATTTTGTTATCCACTAGCCCTGGAAAATGTGTTATTTGATGCATTTAGAGAGTAGCAGCAGCTGTTCATAACTCTGAATTATCCTATGAAGAACTCAGAATAAGTAAATGTTTGGACAATATCTTTGTAGGCTTTGGGAGAGTTTATTGTTTCTGATTATTTCTTATGTACACGCACAAAAGAATTTTCAGTGTAGACAACATTTTTCAGATTAAAAAAAAAAGGCTGGTTAGAATCACACTGATAAAAAGAACAAGAAGCCTCCTTGTCATCCTATGCCATCAAGCTATAATTAAGTCCCAAAGGAAGACAAGGCACATGCAGGCACAATCTTTGTCTCACTAAAGCTCTATCGATATAAGTCATTTTCAAAAAGAAGAGGTTATATTCCTGAAAAGACAAAAATCTCTGTTTGTAGATTGGACTTGTAACTAAAAAGACTCTACTTTTCCTTTTGTAGACTTAAAAGTAGTGTTCTGGCTCCTGCAGAAGCTTTCCTTCCCCTCTCCCCAAAGAAGAAGCTGCTCCCTAAAATGAAAACACTCAGTGTGAAACACAAGGAAGGGTTGAGTCCGTCAGTGCATCGCAGTGTACGTGAAATGTAAGGACAAGGTTTCATGAAAATGTGGTAGATTCCTTCTCCAGTAGAGAACATGCAGTCTTACTGCACCTTAGCCAGGCTCCTTGATAATAAAATAAATAAATAGACAAATACATTTTAAAAGGCAATCTAGCAACCAAGAAGCAATAAAACAGAAGAAACTGCCCACATCTTCCCTCTGGAAGGCATTGTCTGACAAAATAGGGATTAATTCTTGTCCTTTGAAGAGGCTGGTGTTTAGAATTTATTAAATTTTAATGACTGAGTTGTGAGGAATTTTTAATATCATAAAGCTCAGGTTGTTATTAGCAATACCTAAGAAATTACAAGGAATGCTCCTCATTTTCTATTGGAAAATCTGACAACAGACCAAATCAATTGTTTGTAAAGGTGAAAGTAGCTCAAAGCTCTGGAGCATACAATAGAGGGCACAGCTTAGGAGGAAAAATGTCTACAAATTCTAATCTAAAATATACTGAGCTTTCTGGTTCATTCGAGCTAAGCCTTAAGTATTTTAAAAGCATATGAGTCATTCTTCTTCATGTCATTTTGACTGCTTATTTGAAGACTTTTATCTTTCTTTGTTCTAACTGTTGTCATTGTCCTTGTAGTCATAAAATGAATAGCAAAAAATATTTTGAATGCAAGTACAAAATTCAGATTAAATCCTGCCTTGCACTGTTTGGTTTTCAGCTAGTAGATTACATATTTGACGTGAATTCATTCTTCCCTTTTTAGTCATCTTTTTTCTAGATCTAGATTTCTACTATAGATCATCTGAATTTGAATGCTGCTTTCCAATATAACAATAACACTTTCTATTACATATTTGATTATCTATTATGAATCAGCATTGAAAGTAGTGTGAAATTTCTGTTTTTTTTAATGCATTGATTGTCTGCATAGCAAATAGTATTTCACTTTAAAGAAGCAAACAACTTATCATATTTGCTACTCTATAAATATTAAGGGAAAAAAAGCGCTTTTTTTAAGAGTTGTTTTTAAGTATGGCAAGTTTTGTAAGATAAGAAAACCTGATAGTAACAGTCACATAATTACTTATTGATGAGATTAACCTCAAAGTAAAAAAAAAAGAAAAATCTTATTTCATGGGTATTACCTACATGTTTATAATAAAAGTCATGCATTGAAAAAATTAATTTCCAAATCAGTTCTTATTACACTACCATACTTAGTCACTATTCCTCTACTCCAGCCTAGACCACTGTTCATCCTGCACACCGTAGGACAATCGCAGGTTGCAAAATATTTTTAGTAAGTAATTTTCATAGAACATTTCCCAAATAATTCCAACCAATGTTTTAATAGAGGAGTTGTTTTTTTCATGCCAGCAGTTATGTAAAATGAAATAGTTTACCTTAAAGTCAATCAATTATACTTTAACAGTAGGGCTGGATAAATTTGAGGAAAACTTGTAATCTTTAAATATGCTTAGAGCACATTAAACACCCATCTTTGTCAGTAGCTTGTCTGGTGGAGGATCATGTATTATTATTCCAGGTGTAACTCACTGGTGTTTATTGTCAGTAAGTATAAAACTTGCAGAATAAGAGACCAATAAATAAGTTTTTGTGTTTCTATACAATTATCACAACAGGTAGAACATAGAATTGAATAAATCACCTGAAGCAATGGAAGTCTAGTACTTTATCTGAATGATTAGTCAAAAAAAAAAAAAAAACCAAAAAAAACCCAACTAAACTAATTTTTAAGCACTCCATGTGCACATGGTTCCCTTTGCTCTAATTGTTCTGGTAGAAGCCCTAGGTGACTGATGGCTGAACAGCCACTGCTACTGCCCAAATGACACCATATATTAATTTTTCCTTTATGCCTCTTGATATAAAGTGGAGTCTATAAACTTCTCAACTTCTCAGTGATTATAGTGTAGGAATGAAGGTGCTCTTCATACTGTTAAAAACTAATTTTAAAACTGGAAGTATATAATTAACTTTGATTCCTGATATGTTCATTGGAGTGGGTCTCTTGCCTGCCTCTGTGCATGGACTACTCTCCAATTAGGGTTGCTGTCAAATATAACTTAGGGCTCTTACATTTTACAAGCTACTCAGATTTTTCATTTATACTTCTGGGATGATCTGGATTTTTTTTTTCCTTTTTCCATCACTCTGTCTCTTCCTCTTCATAAAAAAGTTACTCTATTGCTGAACAAGGCAGCGCTCACACAATGTCATTCACACAGCTCCTATGGAACAAGTCATGCAGCTGTACATGGGTGTGAGCACTGGCAAAAACAAACAAAAATCAAAGCCGTTAATTCACCTGTTTTGCACTTCATTTTCGATATTAAATGGATGAGGTGTATTTTGGGAATGAGCTCTGTCCAGTAGCTCTCTGCAACATATTCCACAGGTTTCCTACCTGTGTTCATGACAGTAATTATATTTTGGTGGATCTTTGCCTATTAAGTTGGATGCTAGCTTCAAACAAGGAAATCTGCTGCAAGAGCCTCCTCCCTGTGTAGGGTTACAGTCAGTCCTTCCTCCAGACCCTCAGCCTGACAACTTTTTCACTTACTGGAGCAAGGGTGACCTAGAGCTATAGTGTAGGCCAGGTCTGATGTCTTTATTTCTAGTCTGGTAGCTCATAAAGCTTTTTAACTAGCAGTTACTGGTAAGCCTGATGTGTGGTGCCTCTGAGCCATCTCTCCCCGCCAGTACCCCTCAAGGTAATCACCTCACTGTTCTGTTTCTAATATATTCTTCAATATGGTACACTGCTGAGAAATAATGCAACAAGGAAACGTAATTCAAAAAAGATAGGCTGGTTGGCCTTTTTATTTTCTTTCCTAGTATCTTTACCCGAAGAATCTTTTTTCACTGATAATCTCCTGTTTCATTTCTGTAGCCTTCAGTTATTCTAATATTTATGAAAATAATGATACAGACACCTATACTGTCTGCTTTTGTCTCTAGTAATTTATTCTTCTGACTTGTGGTCATTTTCCAGGTAGCAGATTCATCCCGCCACAACTTATTTGAGCAATTATGAAATCTTTTCTATTAATATTGTTTTTCATTCATTTCTGTACTTCTATAAATCTTTCCCAATTTACACCTAAAACAAGTGGCCAATTCACTGTAAGGGTGAATCACAGAAGATCTGGAAAAGAACAAAGAGGAGGGGAGGAAATTAACCTATTTACATTAGTCTGGAACGATTTAAGGTATACGTGACTCATCCCCAAATTCCAACTCTTATTTTTGTGAATGGATTAAGAGACAGGAATTATGAGTTCTACATTATTTATTAAAAGCTTTGCATTATTTATTAAAATATTTTCACGAGTAGACCTTACCACTTTCTTGACAAATACAAAAAAATTTTCATTGTAACTAGAATTAACATGTTTAAATAAATGATGAAATTTTACTCTAATTTTAGCTTTTGAGTCTTTTTGAACACTCTCCATTCCCATTTATTTCACTTCCTGGGATTATTACATTCTACATCAGATTATAAAGTTTAACCCGAGGGTAGCGCGTTGAAAAAAATCCAGGCTAGCAAAGCAGCTTATTGATGTTTTTTAGACTGTTGTATGAGGAGGGTATAAAACACTGTGTCAAACAGAATTTTAGACAGGAAAAGCTCCTGGCTTTTAGAGTATTGCCTTGGAATCTAACGATATTTCTATTTTAATTAGATAGGCATGCTAGAGGATAACTTTTTTCCAATATGTCTCACCATGCCTTAGGGAACATGATAATATTGCTTTTACAATATTAATATTATCTTTGTCTCTACACTGTAAAAAATGGAAAATAGAATTAATCCTAATATAGCTAAACTTTAAATGATATAATTTGGAAAGTGGATTGATTTTTAATTTTTTTTATATTATTATTCCTTTTATTTTGTATTGATAAAGCACTGATCATTTGGGGACCTTAAATTTAGAAGCTTTTTCACAATAACTTGTCCTTTTATTATTCTGGGTAATATAGGACTAATTAGTGAAGGAAATTATAGTACCACAATGTCTTGTATAAAAACATTAGTTCTGTGGACATAGACTACCTTAATATACAATGTTCATGTCAGAGTGGCTTATGTGGTGAAGTTTCTACACAACTTGCAGCGTGATTATAACCTCAGGAAATAACGCTGAAATGTCTAAAACTAAATGTAGTGTAGTCTTTGAGAAAACTGTCTATAACCTGTGCAAGTTGTGTATCAAACTGGCATTTTACATTGATACAAGTGTGCATTCTCAATTTTGAGCTAGTAATGTTTTTAGTGCAACTTTTCTTTAAACATCATAGAGCAGTAGAATAGCAGACCTTGGAAAAGACCTCTGAAGGTTATCTAGACCCACTACTCTGCTCAAAGACATGAAAGCATGTAAAACCAAAAATTATTCATGTAAAAATACAAAATTTTTTACTGATATAAAAAATAATATATATGCATATTTTTCTTTTTAATTATCTATACTTTCATCCAGTAAAACCAGAGCTACAAAACCTGCCTATAGAAGTGCAAATATAGTTATGCTGAAAATAGGTTTGATACTCAAGACATATATTACATTATATTATTATAATCATGTTATTATTTACCACATCACTGAAAACTTTCAATGATGTCGTAAATAATAACATGACTGTAATAATGAAAGAATTCAAAGAATTCAAGTCATTTTCTTAAAAATTCTCCATGGATAAATTGCTGCCCTCAGGGAGGCACTTGCTATCACTCATCCCACTGATTTCTTCTGTGAGTGCCAACAAAACACCTGGCCAACATTGGGAATGTGTACAAATAGGCAATTGGCAGTGATAAAAATTTCACTGGAGAATATTCTTCAATATCCACTTCATTGTCCCTCTCTATTCTTTTCAAGAGACTCCCTGAAATTAGATATACATATTTACATAAATACTAGTATGAAGTTTCATTTAAAGATAAAGCTAACATTTCAAATACTGCTCCTTCACTGTATCTACAGCCTCAAACTGAGGAGTCTAACAGAATATCAATCCAGGGCCAATCATGCAAATATTTATGAGCCTGTTTAAAACCTTAGAACTGCTTGAAGTTAAGCACATAAGTTTTACTGCTTTGGAAGGTGTTAGCCTTTTTTGTAGTTTCTGGTTTATGTAAGTCTTTACTTGACTGTAATCAAACTGTAGGAGTATTAACAAGCTTTCTCCACTATATCTTTTTTCTGCAGTAATCTGAAAGCTTTTCCAAAAATACAACCTGCCAGACAGTACAGTCAGTGCCAGGTTTATTGTCTGTTTTAACAATTCCTTCTTTTGTTTTCTTTTCATCTTATTGATAGACTGTTCTTTTTTTTTTCTTTTCCCTTTTTTTTTTAATTCTTTCTGCTTCAGTGCTACAGATTTATTGTGAAAGATGCATTTTCAGAGCAGTTGAGACCCTAATTTCTTCTCCTGCTTTGGGGTGGGGAAAAGGGATGTAAGCATATAAAAGTAAAAATTACTAATTATACCATCCACGTTTCCCAGTTATTTAGTCTTAATATGGCACAAGTGGCAGAGATATTTGTTTTTGCTTTCTGTAGCATCTTTTTTAACAAGAAATGCAATACATCCTGTATTGCTAATGAAACAAAGTATAATTTAAAAAAAATGAATGCAATAAGCTTAATATTCAGGTTTTAAAGAAATATATGAAAAGTAAACTTTTAACACCAAATATAAAAGCTTATGTGAGAATTTTGCAACCAATAAAGTATTCAATTGCAAAAAAAAAAAAAAAACCTATCGAAAGCTAACCACAAGCAGCCAGTTATAGAACATTAGTACCAAGTTAATTACAAAGAAACAAAGCACTCAGGACAGCAAATTAACAGGAGACGGTAGAGCTCCTGGCAATTCACAATTACTGTCTTCCTAGGACAAAATACCTGTGACAGATCTGTTGTTCAAGTTTTGCTGCTATTTAAATGTACTCTGTATTGTAAGAAGCATCAGAGAATGCTGAAAACATCTGCTTCTACAAAATACTCATTCTTTATCTGTTCATTAAGGGAGGAAGAGAGATAAGAATAACCCTGAGAAAATACAGGAACAAGCCAATGAACAATAGAAAGTCTTAAAAAGAAAAACAAAACAAGAAAAAAACACAGAGGGTGGGGATGGCAAATTGTTCAGTATAAAACAATTATATCTAACAAGCTCTTTGTGAGTGATTGAGTCTTTTGTGATTTAGAAGACTTGTGATATTTCTTTAAAAATTTCCTAATTACAGAAAACTGAGGCCTGAGTACATGTGAGGCATTAAGTTCTGCAGCAGTACAATAATCACTTGTTATGTACTTGTATCTTTTCCATTACCATACAGTAGGTTTGCAAAGAATGGAACATCTGGCATGCATTCTTGGTTTGTTTTTTTTTTTTTTCCCACACTGATGGTGTTCCTAAATGGACTTTTCCCATTTCCAAATGCTGACTAAGAACATTAATACTCCAGTTTGATTTCAAATCCTTTCCTGAAAATATATTTTATCCTTTTGACTCAATATAAAGAATTATTCATGTATTTTAGTACCAAAGATTACACGAAAATAAGTGAAATTATGTTTTTATTTTTATTCCTACTTTTTGTGAAGGCTACAAGAATCAGACCAGCAAACACTGGTAACATTCTATTGAGGCCCAGCATGTAAATTTACTGACTGGGCATATAATATATTAGCCTCCAATTTAGCTGTGTCTCTACATTTTTCTTTTTAGGGTTTTATCATTGGAGTTCATCTTATTACCTGAGTTGGTCCCAGTTCCTCGTAGAAATTGTTTATAAATGACTTCTGCCTCTTGACACTGAAAAAATTTTCACATCCTCAGCTTTCAACAGCAAACCACTAGTTTTCAGATGGAGAAATATTCTTTTTGTGCTTCTAATAAACAATGTTAAGGATTATTGAATTTTTTTATCTGTGTATTAAGATATTAAAAAATGGAAGATTGTAGATTTATTATTCCATACGTGTAAGAATTTTATATAAGTCTGCTTTTGGTACATAATCTATTATTCTTTTGCCTTGTATAATTAAATTTAATAGCTGGTTTCACAAGACATAAAGAGACACCAAGGCTGAAATCAAAACTTTAATTAGACTCTTTGACTGTATTTCACATAATCCATGCTAGCATCAATCTTTCTGTTTTTTTTCTCAATGCGTAGTAAGTTAAATATCTGTATTTTTTCTTTCAGCAGCCCTTATACTTTAAGAGCTGTACTTATTTTAAAAGGCAGGCATATGAGGTATTTGACACACTCTTTGCATAAGGAAAAAATAGAGCATTTCATAGAAGACTGCACTAGTGTGTTGTCCTAAATAAAAGGTTTTAGCATCCTAGAAACTAGGGCAACACCTCCTAATTATTTACTCTGATACTAAATTTTTGTAAAGATAAAGCTATGTGCATAATGAGGACTTCTAATTTACTGCACTTTGACTGGCTTTGTCCAAGTTCTTTTTCATCTTTTCTCTTTGGGACCGGAGGGAGAGACAGAGAGGAGGTGCTGGAACAAGTTTAGAAGCAAAATTCTTGAGAATTCTCTCTGGGCACAGATTAGTTTCTTTTGCCAACTATTAGTTTCTTTTTCAACTACTAAGCTATAAACCCAGCCCCCTGTTGTGTGTGCAGGACAGACAATGAGTATTGCAGTGTAATTATACAGAAGCAATTACAAGGCTCTTTACTGTGGATTTTGTTCTATAGGAAAGATAGCTTATAGGTCCATAGTTTATTTTAAAATATCAATATTTTCAGACTGAAATAGTCCCCAGTGGATTAAAGGAGGTAGTCTGGGGGAACAGGAGGAGTCTGAGAAGCAGCTTCTCACATCATGTGCTCTGTGTTCATACTTACCTTTCATTTCTGCTGCATGGCCTCCTGAGAACACTCCCTCCCCTCCTTGCAAAAAGCAACCTGCTTTCAAAAATTCCTTTACCCTTCTCTTGGGAAGGTCCCAAGGCAACAAAGTGCTGCCACTCACCCATTTGCTGTGCAGCCAGGTTCCCCCTGCTGCAGTGACCAAGCCAGGGATAATAATAATAAAACAGAGCAGCGAGGGATCAATGGGTGGCTGTGGCTCCTGTGCTGAGGAGCAGCAGGGAGGTCCAGAAGCAAGGGCACAGTGCTGGCAATTGATCCTGCAGTTTAAAACCCACATAATGATTTCTTTGTTTGTGTTTTCAAGATGTACAGTCAGGATTAACAAGTATTCAGGAGGGAAAAACAGCAACATTAAAACAAAAAGTGAGGGAAATCTTCACCCATGTTATGAATTACAAATGACAAGTCATTTCTAAAGCCTTCAGCAGGAAAATGCATACTTTCTGAGATGTTTTTTGTGAAGTTGCTAATATTTTGGATTTGCCTGGAATTTTAGTTAAGACTGCTATTTAACATTCCTACTGTGCCTAGAAGCCAAGCAAAATTCTGGGCACAATTTTAAACTAATATTTTAAACATTTGTGCAAAGCAGGCCAGTAGTACTTCCTAATTCTAATATCTTAGCACATTTCAAGTTTCTTCTCATCCTTAATCTTGAAGATACTGATTTTTCAGTTGGCATAGATTACAATGCAATTATGAGACTTCAGTATTTGATATCTCATTCTCTGCTAATATCATCTAGTACTCTATCTAACTCAGTAAGTACAGAGCAGTTATTTTGTTTACATAGCCTCATTATTGCAGTTGCTCTGTTCGGTAGTTATTAGAGTGTTATTGCTACATTTAATGATACAACTGCTACTGGCTTGGCTGTTGTGCAGTAGGATTTCTGCTAACAAAAACTTAAATATTCTGTATTTGTATATTATACCGCTACTAGTACCCTCACTACAGAACAGTTTTTAGGTTAACCTGAAAGACTTGGAACAAAATAAAAAACTATAAAACAACACACAATTATTATTTTCAAATCTGTGCCTAAAATTTAAATATTTAGCAGTTCTGAAGAAGTTTGTCAAACTGAGAAGTTCAAATGACTTTCAGAAATGCCTAACTTCTACCTATGTTTGGAGAAAAATAAATTGACTGATGGGTTAAGCACTTTTTGCCTTGATATGTGGGTTTAGGAAAGCTGAAAAAAATCTCTCAAAGTTTTACCTGGCAGACTAAAATATTCATATAAATACAGTATATAAGCTGCCGGAGACTTGCCCATGGTCAAGATGTGGACATTCAAATAAACAGCAGAATTTTCATAGCAGTTCAGTGGATTTTATTAGAAGTAGTTACTCTTGAAAGTGGCATAATTTTTTTTCTTTTTCCTTTTCTTTTGTTTTACTTTCTGTGTATTTCAATTCAAGTTAAACACCTCTCCCTCAGGACTACCTTGCTCCTACTTGCTCTGCTTTTGCAAATTTCTCAAAGATGCTGGAGCTACTTAGCTCATCTTTACATACAGACTAGGCTGGCACAGGAGCTAAAGCTAAGCAGGGCCAAAGTAGAGCACTTGTTCCTGCATTTCCACCAAACCTGAAACGTGAAAGCACTGAAATCTGCCGGGCATGCTTTCACACACATCTACATTTATTCACAGGTTTGGAATCTTGATCTACTTTTTTATTAAAGGAAAATATATTTTTTTTTTCATTAACTCACTTTTTATTTAAGATAAAACAACTATTTTTTTTTACTCTCACAGCACCTGTTTGCAAGGATTATCCTTAGTTCAGTGTTTTGTCACCATTTAATTTAATATAGCCATTTTATCATGAGTGTCTTTTCTTTTATTGACATAAATGTTTTGGTTTAGATGTTTGTATCCCTTTGGAAGCCAAACTGTGCAGATGTACATACTTCCTACCTCTTTGGTTTGTTTTTTGCAGGTAATATCAAAATTATCCAACAAGCCTACATTATCCCAGGTATGTTGATCACATTTTAATTATGCCAAGCTTCACTTTGAACATGCACGTAATTATAACCACAACAAACTCCTTCCATTCCTTCTTGAAAGTAGACTTCAATTTTTTCAGAATGAGAATTCAAATTGCATCCTGCAGATAGTTCTGCCACTGTCCATTTTATGAGTAACAGCTTATAATCTTTTTTCTCAGGTGCTAAATTTGAATATATATAGCAACTACATTTTAGATACATGGCTACCCAAGCCAAAGTTTTGAATATAGGTAACACTCATTCTCTATAGAGTATAGGCAGTATCAGTGCCAGGTCCTGTACAATTTAATCATCATGACAGCTTTTGAGTGTCTACTACAGTTGACAACAAGGCTTTCCTATTTTATAAAGACATGCCTTCTGTCACAACTTGGAATTTTTACCTCTTCATATATACCTCAAATTAAAAGATACCAGTTCACTAAATCTGTCAACACATACCAAGAGGAAAGCATACATTCAATGAAAGTGTGTTGTAACAAAATTAAACCTGTCCTGGAGAACATTAGACAGATGCTATTAGGGGCTTAGAATATTTGGATAAATTCCCCAAATCTGTATTTCCACATGGCCAATCTGACTTGGCCTGAATGTGGGATATCTGACTATGCAGGGTCATCTGAGGTTTCTATCTAAAGCTAACAGTGCTTTAATCAAGCTTGATTGAGAAGAGTAGCCTGTAAAAAAAAAAAAAAAAAAAAAAAAAAAAAGGCAACAACTCTCTTTGAAACTATGAAGTTGCATTTGCATTTGGTTTGTTAATTTTACCTGGAACCTGAGTCTGCCTTAGGCCATTCACCTACTACCAATAAAGTAAGTTGTACCATGGGAATAAATAGAACTATTTCTGAGTTAAGGTCTGATCCTGTCTATGTTGGCACGTGTCAGCACTCATGATCAGCATACTTTTTTACCACAAAAAAATAACATTGATCTCCTACACCGTGCTTTAATTAGTACATAAATTACAGAGCCCAGGTCTGTTGCCTCTAAATTTCCATGGTTCCAACATCAAGCATCTAAATTGCATTTTTTTCAAAACCAGACATAGCTCTGCTTTCTGATGACTCAGTCCTGAAGCCAAAACCATCACACCATTGGTGCATTAATGGGACTTGGAATGAACTGAAAAGTCTGTCTACCATCCTGGCAATTACTACAGTTACAAAAATTTAGAAGGACACAGAGATCATTGGGCTTGAGCTGAACTGGTGTAAATGCCATTTATACCTTATAAAAGGTTCCATGTGAAAAAGTGGTATTATTTGAATTACCAGCCTCAAATCTCTTCTGTGGACCACCTGGATTCTGGTAGCATAACATTCAAGAAATAATGCCTCAGCTAAACAAAATTAATCTTCTCAAGTGTACAGATGGCAAATGGCTTGTAAGAACTAGTCATGTACCCTTTCTTGGTAACAAAACATATTGCAGTGAGTTTGCTGACCATGTCACAAGTGACCTTTTTTAATTTGTTTGTGTTTTTCTTGTGTCTGCACATATAGCTGAGGCTATGGATAAGTTCCAAAACAGCTCTCTCTAATGAGAAATGAAAGCTGTGTTAGGTCTGGTTTTGTTCCAGAATGAACAGCAGAAAAAATGGTTTTCTGCAACATCAGGCTCTGAATTTTATGCTAGTATGTATTATTTGTTATTTTAGACAGAGCTCAAGGGAAATGGAAATATAAAGAAGAGACTCCCTTCAATTGTGGAAGATGAAGATGAAGAAGAGGAGGGAGAAGAAGAAAGCAGCACTCTTTCGCCAGTTGATACACGAAGCACAAATAGCTCTCAGCAGAAGAAGACTGCAAGCAGTAAAAGCCACCTAGGGAGAAACTTGAAGCAGCTGGCCTCAGGAACTGTGCCCTTTCATTCCCCCATCCGTGCTTGCAGTTCAAATCCCTCAAGAGCCAAACATGAAACAGAGCTCCATTACTACTCCAGAAGGAAGGAGAAAAACCTTAAATTGTACCTGTCAGCGCTGACCACCAGCGGCCCCCCAGATCTGAGCCCAAGGTAATAGCTATGAATGGTCATTTTCCTATCATGTGACTCCTATTAAAAATACCATTATTTTGACACTATAAGAATTATTCTTTAATAGTTTATACTTTTGTTCATCTCACATTATTGTAGGAACCATTGCACACGATGCAGAATGTTATGGCTTTAGAGGTTTATTGCAAAGTAAAGTATTTTTACCCATAAAAAGGCTAGTAAAAAAAGTGAGCAACTGCAAAAATGGCTATTTAAATAGTCTGGCCTTATGGTATCATTTTGTCTATAATATTCATTCCCCCAGTAGCATTATGAAACATTCTGAGCCCATCAGAGATACAAAAATTTCAAAAGCAAGTGAATGAAATTATAGCATAGCCAAGAAAATACAAAAAAATTACTGGAGTATAGAACTATAATGGAAAGCAATTGCCAAGCGATTTTGGAAAATATTTAGAGGGTTTTTTCATTAGAGACAGGAAATCTGATAATGGAAGTTAGATAGACATTAAACACAGAGTTTAGCAAATCTGTTTTGCTGTATCTTTTAACACAAAGAAGCATTGTGTGATAGTTTATTGAGGTATTGCTAGTGTAAAATTTAAAATATTTCAATTTTTTAATTTGTACACTACTTAAAAGTGATTTATGTAATCTGTTGCTAAATTGCTGCAGTGCAATCTTAGTTTTAGTACCAGTTCTTTAGAAAAATCACAGACATATATACAAGGAGATGCAGTAGTTCATCTTCCAGTTCAAGTTTTATCTCCTATAAATTGAAGTGGTTTACATGTTAAAGCACTTCCTTTATTCATTAGAGGCAAAGTGGAAGTTTCAGGAACTTGCCATTGCAAATGTGAAATAGCCACAGTTTGAACAATATTTGTTTGACTCTGTCAAAGCACCAGTCTCTAGAGATGCCATCATAAAAAGGACATGGAAGATTATATAGAACTCTTTCCCCCTCATCATATTTTATCAGTACGGACACGTTTCAAATAGTATGAGGATACAAAACAATTTTAGTTTTTCATAAAATCAGAGAAATCACAGAACCATTTAGGTTGGAAAATAACTCCAAAATCAAGTCTAACCTTTGATGAAACACCACTATGCCAACAAAACCATAGCACTATGTGATATTTTCTCATTTGTTTTCTAGCTCTCATATGCATTTGGTTCAGTCAGCTATGAGTAAAGGTCATTATCATTCACATAATAAGTGGTAATTCAGGGAAAAACTACTTTTTATATTTTCTGCTGAAATGTAGTCTTGCTCATTATTGCTCTGAATGTATGCAGCCAGACATTGGCACCCAAGGCTATAAAAGGAAATATGAAAATGTATGTTTACATATAATATTTCCTGTTTCCATTCATAATTTTATAACTGTAGACTAATCCTGTTAATAGGCTGGAAAACTGGCCCAAGATGTATGCTTTTCAGTCCTTCTTTTTTTCCGGACAAAACATTTTCATGTTATCTCCTAGAAGGAGTTTATATTATTGGGATATTTTAACTGACAAGTTAATACCACTTAAAAAAATAGTCTTAAGTGTTTCCTTGTAAGCATTAAGGATAAAATAAGACCTCAATTAAAATTCTCATTTACATTTGGTGTTGGCAAGGGAAGGCAAAGGAAAGACAAGACTCTGGTTGAAATATCCAGTCAGTGCTGTTCTGAGGTGTATAACCACAGTTTCTTCAGAAACTTCTGCTGTGGATGTTTCTGAGAGGAAATTAACTAGAATTCTTTACTGGTACTTCAGGTTCTTTCATTATGCCCCACAGTGAAAGCAGTAAAGCCTAGAGACTGGGTCAAGTTTTTAAAGAGCTCTTAGTGTGAGGAACAGAGGCTAAAAGTGTAGTTTCTAGAATAGAGCCCTGGTCAATTGCTTTTTGGGTTCTGCCTATGCAGTGGAAGAGCACCAGAAGGAAGAAAATGTTAGTGATAATAAAGGCAGCCCTAGAAGGAGGTTTGATGTAATTGAATCTCCTTAGAACCACACAGAGGAGTAGGGTCTAATCCCTAAGCAAATGGATAGAAGAGGTCACATGTTAATCTTTTCTGACTTTTTTGGCTTCTAAGAGTGGAGTTTTCTGTCTTCAGGAGAAAATTCAGGGCTGTACAATAGCTGATTCAGAGAGGGGTAAGGCTTACCAATTACTTTTGTCCCCTCATGTTTTCAATTTACTAGGTTATGTAGTTCCCCAGCCAGATCACTGTATATGAATAAGCATATTGCACATTATGTATTTTCCACATAGAAGCCTGGCACTCCCAACTAGGTATTTGTGCTAATATAATTTCCTTTGAGTCTGAATCTTTAAACACTATAAAGAATGTAGCATCTATAAATTCCAAGTCACATCTGAGTAAGCTTTTTCCTGTGTGCTTTAAAGGCAGTAAAAATGTTAGCATTTTATATAATTAGAAACTTCTACAAAAGTGATATTGGTGTTTAAAATTTGCCTTTTGAAGCAGTGAGGCCAAATGACACTAAACAGGTTTTATAGCAAATTTCAAACAAAGTAATCATTCTGGTTTTCAGCTGCAGATAGCAGTATAGGCCAAGGCTGCTCAAGCAGCACATTTGAGTCTCCTCTTCTACCAGAGGCTGATTAAGATTAGAGTCAAGTCTAGTAACATCCAACTGGCATCATGAACATAGAGAGACATGACATAGAGATCTAAACCCACACAAAGAGCCAAAAAGGATGAGAACACATGGTATGGATACAGAGGTCTCAGTTACGTGGGTCTTTCAAGCCCAATACATCACAGATATCTTTGTGTTCTCTGTTCTTTCCTTCCCTAGGCATTTCCAGTCAAGAAGCTTTCCTGAAAACATCTTTATTAGATAAAAATTCTAATGTCTATCATCACAAATTTATCCCCAATGACTGAGAGGTTAATAACTTTCTATCTTAGCCCTTCCAGATTAGTATTTAACTCATATGTCTGCTGTAAGACAGAATGAACCTTTTTCTGAGACAAAACAAGAAATTGATGCTTCATATCAATCAACTGGCAGTTGCATGATTCTCTTTTATTGACTTTAATATAGTTCTCTTTATATCACAATTTATTTTATCTGAAACAGAAAATATTCATAATTATATATATTTTTAATACTGTGTATTCATTCTTCCAATACCTGTTTTTTTGAATTCAGAACTTGATTATTGTATAAAATACCACATTTTTTTTTTTTCCCTTTGGCTTTCTTGATACTGCAATTTAGAGATAACTGCTATGCATAGGTAGAAATAACTGGCAAAAATACCTTTTCTAGTAGTCAGATCCAATACCATTATTAATGTAACTGGGACACTGGAGACTGGTCTGCACATCTTCCTATATGAAATTTGCCAAGAAGATTTCCCTGCCTGAACCAGTTAAAAAAAAATTTAGAATAATTATTTGCATGGAAATGACACTTTTGACTGAAGTTTACAGAGATGGTTTCATAAATATATTCTGTTCAGGCTTAGTCTCTGTCTAGGTAAACCTAATATAAGAGCTTGATTATGTGCAGGGAGATTTTAGCTTCACAAGAGCATAATGAAGCCTCTTTAGGTTGTGCAGAAGAAAGAATGGCAACAGATTATTGTAGATATGAAAAGCAAACTATAGTCCATGTAGTTTTGGATTGGACCCAGAATATA
Source organism: Vidua macroura (assembly GCF_024509145.1). Taxonomy (NCBI): domain Eukaryota; kingdom Metazoa; phylum Chordata; class Aves; order Passeriformes; family Viduidae; genus Vidua; species Vidua macroura. Next base: position 36,838,437 of record NC_071571.1, read on the forward strand.
CTGTAAAAGTCATGAAAATTTTGAAACATCAGTTAATTATACTTGGCCTCACATTCCTTCCATTATCAGTAATTTTAATTTTTAGTGACTCACAAGAAGTTATGCCAATATAATAGGTTCTGCTTTTCTCTAAACTTAATGTTGTGAAAAATTTACCATTGTTTAAAAATGTGCCTTTTGGATTTAATTTTTACAACTAACATGAACATGATGTTTATGAAACTGCTCCATTACTCCAATTTTTCTCAACAGAATTGTCGATGGCATTGAGGATGGAAACCATAACGAAGAAAGCCAAACCTTTGACTTCAGCTCTGATCAGCTCAGGCAGGAATCCAGGTTATCTCCTACAACTGGAGGTGAGTGTTGCCTGGGAAAATCACTTTTTAGAGAAAACAGTTTTCATAACTGCTTTTTGTTCCCCTTTATTTCTTTTATCCTCACTAGTGGCATAAATAGATTAAACATATAGTTGTACTCTGAGTCTCATTTCAGTGCACAATTGTAAAAAAAAAAAAAATACAACAAGGCCCCAAAGGTAATTTGTTGTTTTCCGACCAACAGACAGTCATGATAAAACATTTTGTGGAGGGAACTGGTTTTTCATGCATTATGCTTTACCAGAAGAATTGTAGAATCTGCCTCATGCTCCCAAACTTTTGGTCATGGAAGGTACTAAACAAACAGGCAAAATTGAACATAAAAACATTCTAATACAAAACTGAAAAAAATACAAGCCATAAAAAAGAAGAAAACAAAACCAAAAACACCACCAAAAAAAACCCCACACCCTATTCATTCAGAGCCATATGTAAAGTGGACTCTTAACATTTTTTAAGATATTTAGAGAAGTGGAAGGGTATGGAAGTATAGCAATTTTTAAAAGAGTGAAAACCTTGAATAACAAGGGGTTTTAGGATGCCTTAAATGGCCTACACCCTGAAAAGGTTGGTGAAGTAGCACCACAAAGCAATGGAACTTGTCAAGATAGGGGGGAAAAAAGATTTTAAAAGAGACAGAGGGACTGTTTGCAATATCCCCTCTTTTAGAAGTAAACAGCTCCCACATAGCTAAGTGCCTTTATCATGGGGGCAACTAGGACACATATTGTTTCTCTTAAAGCCAAGCAGGAAAATAATAATTAAAGTTTAGTCATATTTATGATTTATAAAAAGTGTCAAGCTGTCATGTGGATGGCACCAAGGTTATCATCTTCCTTCCTTTCATTATCATCTTCCTTCCTTTCAGGTCCAGTGTGAAGTGAGCAGTATGGACTTCATTAATTGCACTTCTCTCAAACATTAAAAAATGAGCATTAAATATATGGTTTAATTTTCATTCTAGCCAACTGAAATACAGGTTTAAATTTAAAGGATTGGTTAAGTGCAAGAACAGTATTATCATTTCTAAGTGATTATACTCTTCTCATTTACATGAATTTGAATTATTTTCAGAGGCTGAAATTGGTGCTGCTGTGCTTGTTATCAAAGCAGAAGAGACCAAACAGCAGATCAGCAGGCTTAATAATGAGGTAACAAGATTTTGTGGGGGTTAAAGGATATTATGATTCAAGAAATGCTGGTGAAAACTCAGGAATATGATAAATGTGTTATAAATGAGTTTAAAAAACTGGATGAGGCTCCTACATGTAGGGTAGTTTGGGGCTTTTAACTCCTTCTCAGATTAATTTTCTACAGGAAACCTACATAAAAGTTTGTGTCATGCTAGGGCTAAAAACAGAGTGAGGTTAGTATATCTGATTTTATTAGGATTTAGTATCTTCTGGGTATGCCTCTATTTGTTTCATTCATTTCATTATTTCCCCAAGCTCCTTCTCCCAGATTTTCTTGTCTTGATGCCTGTTGTGCTTTTAAAGAATTTCCTTGAAAGAAATGCAAATTCATTCATGTTCAAATTTTCATAAAATTATTCAAATCACTTTATCTGTGTTCTACTTAGGAAGAAAGAGAACTTCATCCCTTCCTGCTCAAGCAATATGATCTGAGGAATGCAGGGCCAATAGTGTTCAGTTGCACTTTCTATTCCTCCCTTTCAATAACTTCAAACCTGTAATCAACTATCAATCCAACACTAAGGAGATGTTCTGTGGCTAAACTGTTTCATTTACGCAGCCCTGGCAGTACTTTAGCTAACATGATTAAAGCGTCAGACTAACTTCACAGTTGTACTGAAAGACCAAAATCTGCTCCCAGCCTACTCTGTCTTTCAATGTGAAAAGATTGGAGACAATTCCTTATACTTCCACATGAGGAAACATTTAAATAAGTTCCACCACACAGGTTCACTTCTTCCCTGAGCTCTGTGGTTATCAGAAATGCCTTTTTTTTTTTTTTTAATTTTTCCCTCTTTATTGTGTATATTTAATCTAGTTATTATTTCCCACTTACAAAGTATTGGGCCTGTAAACCTCCTTCATCCTGAGTCAGCTTAAGTTAATTAAGTAACTTAAATATCCTAAGCTAAGAGTGCATGTGTGGTTAGATACTATGAATGCATCATCTCATTTGTATGTCAAACTGCAGAGTTCAGACAAAAGTCTCATGGCCCATTGACTATGGGTTATGAAAAACTATGGGGTTTTATAGGATTTGGTCAAAGAACTCAAAAAAAAATCTTCAAGATGTTCATTGACACCACCATCATGACAGAAAATTATATTTCCTATATATGCTTTTGAAACACATAAGTCATATTGATTCATCCCTTTTGAGGACAGTAATTTTTAAAATAGGAGGATGTATTATGTGGCTATCCGCAAGAGGCAATTGGAAAATAGATCACGGTGACAGATGTTCCATGGCAGACATCTTGTGGATTAAACAAACATTTCAACTGGAACAGTTCTGGGCTTCTTATTGCTTTTCTAGTGAAAAGTGATAAATAAATAAATCTTGGAGCAGGGTAATATGTTAATCAAAAAAAGAAAAAAAAAACCTCCACATGTTCAAGGTCATTTCTCTCTGCATATAATTTTAATTTTACCCTAAGAATACTATTTGAACAAAATGTTATGCAACTTGTTTGTTCACATTAACACAACACAGGCAGTAGGACTAGATTTAGATTTCATAGGTAATATTCTGAGCTCAAATCCCAGAGGTGGATGGGTATCCTCCAAGTCCTCCCATGGATCAAAATTTACATTGGAAAAACTGCATGACTGAAAGGCTGCTTAATTGCATATTCTACGTGTACTCAAACATGCCCCAGCTGGAGTTTCTGAAGTGATAGTACAGAGTTGGTGCTTACCCAAATGAGCCTCTGGGTAGCCTTGCTGATCCACAGTAGCTGCTGCTTGGAGTTTTTTGTTGTTAGAATATTTTTAGACCCAGTGCTTTCATCATTCCATCATTCAATGATGACCAGTTAATGAGAACTTAGCGCTGATGCTGCAGCAGTCTACTAATTAGTTAAAATGCCAGCAGAGTCAAAAACAAAGTTCTCTTTTAAAGACATGCAGTCTCCTCCTAGTAAAGAAAAGATGAGAAAACAGGTCACAAGTAGCCAGCAGCAGTAAACACTGTAATTAATACATTTTCCAGTGGAGTTCAAAAATCAATGAATGAATACAAAAATAACTGCTTTCATGAAAGGCAATTGTATTACAACAGTTCACTAGTTAGCTTAGAAACATTTCAGCTGTTCTTGGGGGGGCAGAAAACACATGTGTCTTTCCATTCAGACTTTCAATACAGCCTCTTGTTAGCAAAGCAAAAAGTTACCCCAGAGAAAAATCTACGAAATTAGCTATAGCGAGTTTAGAAATACAGCTGAGCTTTTGGCAATATTTTAGGTATATGGCATTCACTTCATAATCCAAAGGCCATTTCATTTACCTACATTACCAACAGAAGTCAGTGCCTTGGTTTCACTTCTCAGATTTGTTAACTTTAGTAGTAATGGATGCACAGACTTCCTCTAAGGAGAGTAGTCTCCAGAGTCAGCACAATGGATGTGAAACAAACTTGAACACACACAACTGCTGTTGTACAGCTCCATGGTTTGGCTGCTCAGCCAGTTAAGCACCTGCTTCACTTCCTCACCTAACTTCACTGCTCATTGAGCATTCAAGCTGATACAGGAATTTCCTTCCAGTTCAGTATTGCAAGGTAGAGTGGAATAGGATGACTTTATCTCCTACTGTGTTTGTCCCTTCCTCTTAGAATAAATAATCACTGAATAAAGCAGGCATGATATCCATTATAGTTCAGTAACTTCAGTATATGGCAGGCAAGAGCTAAGGTTCAGGTTCTTGCTCTGGTAAAATCACAGTTATTTAAGCAACACTTTCAAGATTAGGTTACTGGATATTTACTAGCATTGTACATTTTCTGAGCTGGGAAAAGCTTGATTCAAAGACCTGCTCCAAACTAGGAAGAGCAAGAATTCAGGAAGAGTATTCTGCCTTACAAGTCTGTGTCCTTCCTTTGCAGAGATCTCTACACGTGATCTGGTCTTTCCAATGCATTTGTCTGCAAAGGCTGATCAAATGAGTGTATCTGAACATTTAGCATATTTTCAGAAGCATCATTTACCTGATGCAATCATAGATAAGGAGCACACAAAGTAAAAATAGAAAACCACTAAGCAGATTTTCTGAGGTATACAGACGGACAAGACATTTAGATTAAAGCACCTGCCTATCACTGTCCCATTGCCTGTATCCTATCAGGCTTTTAACTCTCTATCATTTGAATGCCACTGTATGAAAAGAGCAAAGAAATACTTTTACTTTGATTCAGTTTGAAAAACCCAAACCTGAATTATTTAAAACAGATTAGTTAAAATAAGAAAAATACCCAATATTTAGTCATATTTTTCCCCCTAATTACATGTGCACATTCTCCACTCAAAAACATTGGTACATGATTTTGAGCCCAGATAAAAAGGTCATCTCATACAGTGCATGAAGACAAATTCAGATTGTTTTGTCATGTCCCCTGGTTTCCTCATATGCAACCCAGCTTCAGCGCAGCCTCCGTCAGTTTCAGAAATCTGGGGGCTGTTCCATGTTTTACCACATTAGTAGATCACACAATTACAGGACTAAAACAGTATAATGAACACAGTACTCACATTTCTCCCATTCAACTGAAAAACAAACAAACATGAGGAAATATGAACAGGGTCAGGTTTTGAGCTAGATAATTGCCTTCTATTTAGCTCCACATTGGAGCACTTAGTGGAAATTCAGCTATTTTTAATTTTAGGGTTTTTAAATGCAAGTACTTAAAGTAAGCATCTGGCACTTATGCAGAACAGAGAAAATATATTCACGGGGATATTTAACTTTCATCTAACAAAAGGAACAATCCTAAACAAATATGTTTGTTTTCCAAATCATAAATTTTGTGTATATATTATTTTAAGATGTATTTCAATTCCAGCTGCCAAAAATCAATCCCATTCTCCTCTCAGTACAGAAATAATGCATTTTTAATATTAAAAATATGTGCAAATGATAATCAAGGCCACTAAAGAAAATTTGGTGAAGCCAGTCAGGCTTCTAGTTTTACATAGGGGATATATTGTTAAAGTTCAATTTGTGACTTGAGAGTTCATATAATGAACTCGCTTGAGTTAGAGTAATTACATACATGCTCTTCTTAAGAAGTTCATAACTATATCATCACACAAGAGAAATTACTTTGCAGCAAGGGTATCCCAGTGATTTGGTTTGTAAAACATCTTTCAATCAAGAAAAATGTGGCAAAAAATGAACTAATGACATTTATAGATGATGAAAACTATTAAAAGTAATCTATCCATTTTGGATTCTAGCCATGTAAATTTCACATTAAAGCAAAAACATAAAACCAAATATCATTTGTATGAAGAAATAAAAGCTTTCTAAACAATACATGCAGACTAAATTCACTTTGCCTACTGAGATTTTTAAAAATACATCTTCTCTTTTAGCACTGACATTCATGTTTCCAAAGAATGTTGTTGTTTTGTCTCTCTACTGTCATACTTTGATAGCTGTAGAGAAGCCGTTCCAGCTAATTTTTCCTTCTTTTAATGTTAATTTAATAGGTATTGGCTGATGAAGGTAACAAAAATAGTTGATGCTCTGAAGCTTAGATTATATTTTTTTAAGCAGAACACACTGCACATACATGGCATAAGTCCCATATGCTATGGTGTGTCCCTGGCACTTTTTCTTGGTGGAAAGGCACCTAAGACAAAAGAATTAACCAAGAGGCAGCCATGCAATATACAAATCAACTGGACACCAAAAGCTGACTTCAAATTTGAATACAAATATTATTGCCATGATAGATTATGACAATTGTCTAGTTAATATCTAACAAGAATTTCAAAAAGTTTCAGTAGTCATAAGATCTATTTTCCCAACATCTAGATGTCAATGCCTACGGATATGGCAAGTTCATAAATTCACTGCTTTTTCTTTTTTGCCTAGAAGATCATAAGAAAAAGTTGATTGGTGTTCTCCTTCTAAAGTCAGTTTATTCTGGAAACATGCTATTCCAGCAGATCTCAGCAAACCAAATTCCTCTTGACTTTCTTTGCCCATTACATTTGCTAAAAGTCCTACACTGGTATAATTTTCTTTTGAATTGTCTTTACATCTTTGAAGTCACTGACAAAGTACACAATGTCAAGCAACCTTAGTCATTTCTTGTGAAGAAAACCCCCTTCTGGAGTTCAATTAAAGAAGATACGCTGTTTGTATACCCTGGGAATATGATTAATGCCCACAAAGTGTCATTTAGCAGATCTCTATAGACATTTTTCTGTAATACTATGCATAGGCAGAATATTATATTCATGCCTCTGACATTTTCTTTTCAGATATAATGTTTAACATTTATCTTTCTTGAATTTCATATTACTGATATTTAAAAGTGAACATGAATTCCATTTAGACATTAAAAATAAACATTACATAAAAACAGATCAGGATAGGGTGCTAAAAAGAACACCTTAAAATGTCCATGGATAACAGCTAGCTATTGGTCATAAATCATTCCAACCATGTAAGAATCTAGCTTATGGTGATTATGTCCCCTTCATATTTTCATGTAGTTCTAGAAGAATGTCAGGTGGATGGTAACATCATAGAAGTCTTCTGACAAGATGTATATTATGTTTAAAGTTTCTTCTTATATTTTAAAATAGCTTTTCAGTTAAAGAAGAGAATTATAGTTTTGCAATGGTTTATTCTTAAGAATCATAATATTGCCTGTTCTCTTTTAACTATTCCTTTAGATACTTATAGAAATTGTCTGCTTAATATTTTTGCCCAATATCATGTATACTACCTCAGGCTTTCTTTCACCAGTACATATTGCCAGCTTCTCCTCTCCCAGCCACCTGGTATTTCCACAATCCTCCATTTTCTCTCAATCACTAGCTAGTCAGTCAGTTTGTCCCTGGTAGTTTTTAATTCCTTGAAGCAGTAATTTCCAAACCTGACTTTCTTATTGCCACCATTATGCTGACACCGTCCTGATTCTTTGCCAATCTCAAGGCAGAGTTCACGTCCAAAAATCATAGAATCATGAAATGGTTTGGGTTGGAAGGGTCCTTAAAGATCATCCAGTTCCAACCCCCTGCCATGTGCAGGGACACCTTCCACTAGACTAGGTTGCTCAGAGCCCCATCCAGTCTGGCCTTGAATGCCTCGAGAGATGGGGGCATCCACAGCTTCCCTGTGCAATCTGTACCAGTGCCTCACCATACTCACTGTAAAGAATTTCTTCCTAATATTTAAACTAAACCTACTGCCTTTCAGTTTGAAGCCATTACCCCTTGTCCTGTCACTACATCCTCTTGTAAATGATCCCTCTCCATCTTTCTTGTAGCCTCCCTTTAGGTACTGGAAGGTTATTTCAAAGCCTTCTCTTTTCCAGGCTGAAAAATCCCAATTATCTTAGCCTTTCCTTGTACTCCTAACCAACTTTCCTCTCATACCACTCTGTCTCCCCTCTCCTCCCCTCCAGATTCACTCCCAGTGAAGAGCCACAAATTATTATTAAAACTGCAGTTTGGGAACCCCTTTTCTAGATTGAATTTAATGGGACCCCTGTTAACATGAATATATTTAAATACTCTAATCCTTTATACTTCCCTCATTTATCCTAATGTGTTTAATAGCAATAATCTTGGTGTCCTAATTTATCCAGACAAACTGCAAACTGGTCACTGGAACTAACAAAGAGCTGGCTAGAGATTCAACAGACAAATGACCAAATTTCCTACTCTTACTCAGTAAAGCCAATTTCACAGCCTTCCAGATTCCTGGATTTATTTCACTGAAACTGTGAATCATCATATCATTGCACAAATCCTATAGATTTAATCTGAAGTCAGATTAGCTGCACTGGATTTTTTTTTTTTTTCTTTCTGCAACTAGCTTTGTTTCTAAAGCCATTAGATCAGAAATGTCTGTCACCACAATACCAATGGCCACAGAGTGGCTGATACATGATCGTGAAGAGTCTATCTCTGCTCAATTCTCATTTCATTCATTAAACAATGCAGTCAGTAAGAAACAGAATACAAGCAGTTAGTCAATCTGAGCCTTCAAAGACTCATCTAGCTGAAAATCTCCCTGACTTAATGAAAAACCAGAATAGAAGAAGCAATGAAAGACCAAAGAAAGCAATAGAGAAGGTGTCATATGCAGTGCAAGCCAGGCAGCTCCTCCACTTTGCCAAAATGTAGCTTCCATTTCTCAAGAAGCCAAAATTCATCTTCACTTCTTTGGGTGTTCAGAAAGAGTCAAAGCAGGAAGATATATGGGTCTGAAGTTTGAATTTCAAAAGGAACTAAACACAGGGAGAGAAAAATATGTACAAATAAGAATCTAATCAGCTTCTAATCAGAAAAAAACTTATCCATTATTTAAATTTAGAGTTCATTATTAAAGTCACCCCAGGACATTCAGATTTATCCAGGAACAATGGTGAGAGCTAGGCATTCCAGTTGAAAATTTGTCTTTAAAAAAATTAGATATTAGAATATATAATGGGAAAAAAAAAAAAAGAAATGTGTTTAGCCATTTAAATAAAGCAACAAGCAGCAGCATCATCTTACATCACAGCATTCCTACCTAACTACATGGAACAAAATACACTGCAAAAAGATTAATACTGGTAGTAAAGAAAAACACTCTTTCTTCTGAAACTGTCAAAGTAATTTTAAAATACAAAATACATCTACAAAAATTTTTATTTTAACCTCTATTTTGAATATATTCTTTCCTGATAACATAGTCTACTAAAAAGGCACAGCTTTCAACCACTTTGAGAAGCACCTCTTGCTGCTTGAAGCTAAATCTGTATAAAACCCAGTTTCTACATCCGGAAATATTGCAGTATCTTTTTCAAGTCCTAGGAAGTGTTAAGGAAGCATTTCGAGTATATTTGGGATCTCAGAGATAATTTTAAAGCTGTCTGCTAGCACAGCAGGAACCATTTGTACCAGTAGCTGTTTTACCTAACAATAATCAGTGAGGTCCTGAAAAGAGTGCAGCCTTACTGGCATGCCAGGAATTAGTCCTTTTTCCTCAGGAAGAAACCATACTGCTTTCAATTTCTCTTTCATAGACTTAAAATTCCTTTGGCTTTTAATCCCTGCTCTTTTGCACTTTCTCAAACACTGTGAAATTGTTAATAGTACCTTTATTATAAAAATAGTACATTTTTTGCCCCGTTACACTTTTTTATTTGCATCTGCTCAAAGATCTCTGCAGGGTATAAATATAATAGTATAAACAGTGTAACATTGGTGGGAATACTAATAATATGCTATGCTTGTATAGAACTATAATAATATGGAGACAGGTGATAATTAATAGTGATATAGATACTGGAGGTTTAATCTTGTAATCTTATCATTGTAAAATCCTGAAAGCTACATATTTTTTTGTGTATGTAACATCCAGAATAGGTCCAAACAGATCTTACTCACTGGTAGTGGTGAATTAAGTTTGGCATAACTACTCTGACTATCATATTACTGGAAACCATTAAAGCCTACTTTTTAAGAGTTTATCAGGTAAATTCCTATGTTGGTTCAAGAGCAAGTTTGTGAGAAGAAAACACTCTATGAGCTAGCTGATATATCAAAAATAGAGTATCTGGGCACTAGAGCAAGTTGCAATGAACAGAAATTCAGGGCTGTCACAAGTGCTGTTGATGGGATTGATTTTTGCTGTATTTTCTTAATGATTTGACAAAATAAACATGCTAAATGATGATTAAACTTCTAAAAAGTTCATAAGTGATGAGAAATGGAAAACAAAAACATGGATCAAAACAAATGACATTTTAAAATCGTGGATATTTTCACACAGCATTCATAGTTTAGGTAAGGTACATCTCATAATGTAGTGTCAATATTTCTATTTGCACACCTGCAGAAAGCCCTGAAAAAATGATGCAAGTTAGGAAATCAGGCATAGAAAATCATTACTGTATTCACTAGGTGCAGGGGCCAGTGACGATTCTAAAAAGAACTGATGACCAGTGAATCTATATAGCCATAACTTTGATTGTCTGTCTTCCCCTATCCTTCCCAAAAACGCTTTTGAAGGTTTTGCAGTATCATCTCCTAGGGTCAGAACATAGGAGTTCTTGTGAAGCTGATTTGTCCAGAAATCTCACTGCGTTTTCTCACACTCTGATGGTACCAAGAACCTTCACTGGCTGCTCTGACCCCACAGGAAGCCTGTTCACAGAACACTTTGGCAGCATATTTTAATTTCTCACATTAACTGAAGTTACCAGGCATTCATGGCTTAATCTCTGCTGGCAGAAGAGGATCTCATGGTATTTTCTATCTACCGTGACTCAATTAGACAACAAGGCAGAAAAAAAGAGAAGTGCAGAGATGACAGAGATCCTGTCACCTGCCACTCAAGACTCTTCTCCCTTTAAGGATTTTATCTCCAGAGGCAGTGTGATCATTACAAAATTTTTAAACAGAGGTTTGACCTCTAAGCTCAGAGAAAAGTAAATAGATCTATAGGAACTTCCTACTTTCTTCTCTGAATTTCTTTATTATTATTGTGCCCGTAATAATGCAATCAAACTCAGACTGAAATATGTTTCCAGCAGATTTCTTCAGAACTATCCTGACAGAACAATGAAAATTAGTCTAAGTCATCTACTTGAGGTCAAAGAAAGGTTCCCTGAATTAGCTATTTTCTTTTTGACACGTGGCTTGAAGATGAATGTGCAGTCATGTCTTTTTTTTCAACAGAGTAGCACCAGTATGAGAAACTCTGTTTTAATGATAATGATGGTGCTTTGACCTAAAATAGATTGATAACAATCATGGAGATCAATTTACTTTCTACCCTTTGAAATGATGAGTGGTTTACTTTTATGTTTGAGCCAGACATTTCTTTCCCCAGAACATCCTTATAAAGGCCTAAAAAATGTCCCCATTAATGTTCAAATGTCAGTCAACTTTAAAACACAAGTTCAGAACTTGCCAATCTGATCCCCACCCAAAACAGCAGTGTTAAGGAAAGACTTCACGTACTTTATGAAACCAAATGGATACTATCAGAAGTTTCAGCATTTAAGAGAAAAGGTCTAATAAAAAATCTGATTCTTCCTTTCACACATGCACCAGAGAAATCTATGCAATGGATTAACATCTGTTATATGTAGTACCTTTCAAGCATACACAAAAGTGCATGGAAACAAACTGTTTCACATTCTTTTATATTTTTAAAATAATTAGAGGTAACAAGTGGGTTTCAGAGTTTTCAGTTTTCCCTCCTTTTTTTTTTTTGTTTTTAGCAGTAGTCCACAGGATTTTCATATAGCTACTATTTGCATCCAACAACTGAGAGTATGGCTTTCTTTTATTTTGCTATGAAGACGGCAGTACATTTCACACATATTTCTAAACAAGATTTTACAAGACCTCATTTTTATGTAATTCATCAGCATGAAATTGTTTAATAAAAAACTTTTATGATTTAAAACATTTAGTGATTGATCAAGAAAATATTGATGTCATACTGCATCTGGAAATCACCTCAGTTCTGACCCTATGACCATTTTTTATATACAGAGAATAATTTGAAATCAGGTGGATTAAAGTAGCTGGAAGGACTATTTCCCGCATATACACTAGCAAAATGCATCTCTTTAGTGTAGAGACACTGTGCCAAAGATAAAATTTGCTATTGCTAGAAAGAAAAGAGGGATGTATGTACATATTATAGGCATGGTGCATAAATAAATACTGTGATATTTTGCCTTTTCACAACAGATGACATCTTTAAGTCAAGAAGTCTCACAATTACGTAAGGATATGAAGAGTGTGATGCATCTTCTGGAAAACCTGCTCACGTCCCAGAAGCCTCCAGGATTCTGTGCTGTGCACAGCATATCTCGAAGTCCCACACTGGATAGTCTGCAGTCTCGAGTGGCTTGGACTGCACATCAACCTTGCTCGCACATGCAAGCTGGGAATTTCACTTGCACCAAAGCACAACTTTGTCGTGGAAACACACTATGTGACATTTGGAATACAGGTCTGTCTTCTGTAGGCAGCAGTCCCCAAAGGACTGAACCCAACCTGCAAAATTCTATGGATGGTGAACTTTATTATACAACAGGCCTTCAAAATTCCCCTTCCCAGTATCAGGTAATTCAGAAAGACAATCTGCAATTTTTGAGATGCACCTCTCCCCACTCAGACACTACCCTGACTCCTCTTCAGTCTATTTCAGCAACCCTTTCTCCTTCAGTATGCTCTTCATCAGAGACATCACTACACCTAGTGCTGCCCAGCAGATCAGAGGAAGGGAGCTTTAGCCAAGGAGCAATCAGCTCACTAAGCCTTGAGAACCTGCCAGGATCGTGGGACCTGGAAGGAACAGCCGGCATAACTACTGCACTGACCCCAGATTTCCCAACAGACATTGTGACAAGCACAAGGGATGTTAAAGATAAAGACTGCCAAGCCATAGATGTATGAGAAACAGGAAAGTGGTACTCAAAGCATGTTCCACAGCTGTCAGTTTTAAATTTAGAGAGTACTGCATGACTGCTTTATTTGATTCCTGTTTTGGCGATCATGGAGACTTACAAACATGAAAATTCAGATTCATAGAAAGTAAGAAAAGGTAATGGTTCATACTATAGGAAAACCAATAAATTTCTAGATTCTAGAAGCATGTTGAAAAAACATTTTGAATACAGATATAACTTGTCTGTTTGACAGACTTTTGTGATAGTCCAAAGACCCTGAGGGTCAGAGCAGCTGGAAGTTTAGCACAAAGAACTGTCATGGGTGGCTTTTGTTCATCAAAGCAAAGGTTTTCCCTGAGTGTCTGACTGTTGTTCCTAAACAATATCTATGGCACTATTTGCTTCAGGTGATTGTGGGTCCTGCTGGTCTTTTTGTCAGTTCTGTGAAGGCAAAGGACATTTGCTGCATGTCATCTAGACAATCAACCAAATAGAGCTGCTAGAGAGTGCTTAGATGTTGCACGTTATTTGTCATGTAAATGAAACTTCTTAATTTATCTAAAAATACTATTTTTATATACTTGGTATGAAACATGTACCTAAAAATTACTTAAAATATTTATAAAGAGAATAAGAGTTGGGCTTCATTTTGGTAAAAGCTTGCAGTTTTAAGAAGAAATGCACTACCATCGTGTATTAGATCAAATACTATTTATTGTTAAGATATCATGTAGTTTACAAATGGCTTCCCTTTTATGTGCATGCAATTTCAATGAATGTACTCATTCTGGTGGAATACAAATAAATTAAGGTATTATTTTATTTAAAAAAATAAAAGAGCTGGAATGTTGTATCGTATAATAAGGTATCACTAATAAGGTATCACTACTTAAAAAGTGAGCTGTTATACTGATAACATTAAGTACTCTTGGTTTGTGTCTTAGTATTGCATTGTCATTTGCAAGACCAAGTCAACATTTTAAAATACATTACTGTTTAGGGGCTATATATCTGGTTAAAAACATTAAAAGGGATGAAAACCAATGAGCAAACTGAGGAATATTAAAGGAAAAAATTACAATTTTAGTAAGTCTGAATCAAAAAGTTAAGATTAGTTATTTATTAATTGATCTTTTTGTTTCATCTCTAAAAACTAGCTTTGATTTTTAGTCAGAAGATTTTTAAAAAGAGGTTTGGTGAATTATTTAACTCGGAATCTGACTTAATGCCCCTCCCAACATTTTTTTTTTTCTGGTATATAATGTACTAGAAACATATTGCTACAGTGCAACCAAGGCTACAGATTTGCATTGGAATTTTGATTTTTATATATAAAGATGTGCAGTGAGCATCAAATTTACATATCCTTTAACAGGCTTTCTAAAAAAAAATGCTTACAAGCCAAAATAAATGTCCTAAAATGGATAAGTAAACTAAGTTATATTTAATAATTCATGCAAACTGGTGGTTATCAAATTAAAATTTTTACAGAGAGCAGATTTAGGTTTAACTTCCTTAACAGGTTGTTTTGGTGGGATTTTTAATGGCAACTTCAAAGATGGAATATATTTTAACATTTAGCTGTGTGTGGGAATACAAACCCCAGCTGATACTCTGTGTCCAACCTACATCCTTTCACAGCCATTTTCCTACTGGTACAAATTAGGGATGAAGTGTCATCTCCCATTTTGGGCTACATGAATTTTGCCAGTGTGTCTACCCCTCAATGCGAGTGTTTATATAGGGTTTCTTACTTTCCCTCTCTTCCAGTTTTTACTTAGTTTAAGGTTAAATGGAGAAGTACTGATTAAATAAAGAATATCCCAGAAATTTAAAAAACCAATAAAATAATAATAGTAGCAAATACAGTAGCAAGTACAGTTCTGTGGTATTTCTGCAAACAGTCCTGGTTCACCTTTGGCCATCTGCTATCGCCCACCCCACTTCAGCACTGGGCAGGAGGCTGGGGGAGGCTGCCTGCTCCCCACTCCCAGGGCAGGAGCCCCACCTCACCTCAGCACCCTACAGCCACTGTCTTCTCCTGTTCTCCCAAGGTGCAGCTCCTTGGGATGCATGGATACATGCTGTACAGCTGTCCACAAATCCTGATTCCTCATCCTACTGTATTCCAGTTATTGACTGAGAATGCACAAACACACCATGCCTAGCTCCTAATATCACTTAACAATTTCCATTGCCCATATAAACTGGGAGAAGCATTTGCTTTCTCATTTTATGACATATAAACCATTATGTATATGCATTAAGGTTTTGGCATTGGGGTTTGTTTTTTGGTTTTGTTTTTTTTTTTTTTTTTTGTTTTTTTTTTGGGGTTTTGTTTTGTTTTGTTTTGTTTGGTGGTTTTGTTTTTTTTTTTGTTTTTTTTTTTGTTTTTTTTTTTTTTTATTTCCAGTATAAACACTGGTGTCGTGAGATTAAAACCAGATGTTTTTTCCTGGAGTTTTTATGTCAGTTTTGTACAAAAGTTTAAAAAGGTCAGTGGAAACATAAAAAACCTCTTTGCATACACAGCCTTAGCTTTAGTGTTGTACATTTTATTCTCAAATAAAAATTTTTAAAAAGCATGTGCAGTAATTATGAAGAAATAGCACCAGGATATCTGTCCTAAGTTGTTCCTTGTTTCTGCAACTGTCAAGCACATCCCAAACAAAGCTGGCAAACATTCTAATCTTTGTATTGGCCATAGTTTCAAGGAACACACCAGAATTGCAGAGATTCTGTAAGATGGGCATCACACAGGTGGGTGCACTGCCTTCCAGGGAAAAGCTCAAGGAACTGCAGAGAAGGCAAGAACATCACCAGGTGTTGTGGTTTAACCCCAGCCAGCAGCCAGCCCCATGCCACCACCCACTCATTTCCTTCCTGTCAGAATAAGCAACAAAGTTGGAAAAGTAAAAGCCAGAAAACTCATGGGCTGAGATAAAGACAGTTTAACAGGGAAAGCAAAAGCTGTGCATGCAAGCAAAGCAAAGCAAGGAATGAATTCACTGCTTCCTGTGGGCAGCAGGTGTTCAGCCATCTCCAGGAGACCAGGACTCAGTCATGCGTAACTGTGACTTGGGAAGACAAATGCCATCACTCCAAATGTCCCTCCCTGCCTTCCTCTTCCTCCAGCTTTAATATGCTCAGCATGGCACCATATGGTATGGAATGTCCCTTGGATAAGTTGGAGTCAGCTGTCCTGGCTGTGTCCCCTCCAACTTCCTGAGCACCCCTCACTGGTGGGTGGGGGGAGGAATAGAAAAAGCCTTGGCTCTGTGTAAGCCTTGCTCAGCAGTAGCAAAAACTCTTTCATCACCCTGTTTCAGCACGAATTCAAACCATTGCCCCATACCAGCTGCTGTGAAGAGCTGGTATGAAGAGCTGTGTGAAGCAAATTAAAAATCCCAGTCAAGACCAGCACACCTGGCCAAAATCAAGTAAAGAGGAAGGTCTTGAAGGGTGGTACTATTTTAAACTTCTTGACACCATCATAGTATGAAAGTCCCAGGGAAAGCATTCCCCAAGCAGCTTTTGTTGCAAAGTATCTGCAACCAGTGCAAAAAATGTCACTTTTGAAGGTGAAATGACAATTCATAGGGACAAATGTGAAGGCATATACTTTTGAAATGGAACAATATCCAAGCAAGATTACCATGGACATAATTCTATACACAGAGTGGCCATTGAGGATATCTGGGATTAAAGCAACAACCACTGTAATATTTACATGTGAGCTTCAAAAGACTCTCAGTATGAAAATCAATACAAGCATCCCACACCCTAATATCCAACCACCCAGTTCAGACAAGCGAATTTATTCTTTTTTACACTAAGCTTTACAAAAATAATAATAAAAAAAAGTTAAAGATTCTTATCTAATTCTGCATCAGTTTACTTCCTAAATTTGCTACATTTCCTTCCTTTCTTGCATTTACCATCACTGTCCTTTTCTTCTTCTGTAGAGTAACTGTAATTTTTTCCCCTCTCTATTTATTTCCCCATCTTCTTCTCTCACTTATTCAGTATTAGAATCTCTTTCTAACTTCACCAGAAACTCAACCATGTCTTTCATTTCCTGGTAATTTTTCTATTAAGAATCATACTAAATCTGCCACTAATAAACTAAATGGTTACTGAACTCTGTTGTGCAATAGGACACCATATTTGTTCTCTGTCAAGACTCAGGCAGCAAACCACTGGACTTTAACCAAAATCTCCTGCACTGTTATATTCTCACAATGCTGTAGTTGCTTTCACTGGGAATGGGAAAAAGAATGGAAAACATGAAAAAGATGCACTGGAAAACAAATCAAAATACCAAAAGCAGGTAATTTGTCCTCTGCTTCAGATACATCATTATAGATATGTATTTGTCCTGTGCCCATGGCACCTACTAGATTCAATTTAAGAAACACAGCTTATCACTTATCATTTTTTCACAAATCATAACCAGCTCTTGTGATAACCTTGCTTTGACTGTTGGCTGGTTATCTACCACAAATAACTCACTCTAATCAGTCCATCTGCTATCTGCACATGAGATTTCAATACATTCCCCTTTGTGAGGCAGTTTTGTAACATGCTGTGTCAATAACCTACCTGGTAGCTTCACAAACTACCTGGTGTTTCACAAATGAAGCCTTGAGTTGAAACAAACTGATCTCAACATTTTCTTCATCTTCTTTCCTTAACCTAAAAGCACATGGTCCTCTCAGTGGGACACACTTTAGATATTTTCTGCTGCTGTGACTACCACAAAAAGTGACAGTCACATTCCCATGTTCTAGAAAAACATTTCTAACAATTTACCTTATCTTTAAAAGAAAGAGGTTTTAGCTGATAATTTAGGCAGCAATGGAGCAAGAAACAAGAAAAGGGCTGGTGCTTGATTTTCTGGATCACTCTCCTATCTCAGTAACAGGAATTTGCCCAGCTGTCATCAATTCCAGCAGTCTACATGGTACTGAGTCTTTGTTTCACTCAGAAAATCAAGTAGCTTATCTCAAGAAATCTAAGCTCATCTCATTCATTATCTGCAAACTGTCAAAATAGTTAGATACTAGTAAAAAACAATTCACAGCTGCAGGTTTGTTAGATAATGCCACATACAAAATCAGTTTTACTCATTTCAAGATGAGCATAAAAATCACATCATCATTCCCAGACCAACCACCGATCTGTGTATTTTATAAAATTCTCTTCCCAGGGTCTCTTCATTTCTCCTATCATACACTGTCAGTGGCGACAACAATGACAGAAAACAGCAATTTCTGGTTTCAAAACCACAAAGAAATGCCACAGATCTGATCCTTTCATTTAGAGAAACTGGATTATGAAAAGAAAATTTTATCTATGTACCTTAATACTGGAATTTCCAAGTCTTTGGAAATCTCTCAAAGAAGCAAGTTAATAATGTTTAAGAGTTGAAAGACTCGTGTCAATAAGCACTTGGAACCACAAAAGTTGTGCAGGAGGAAAAGCAGTACCTTCCTGTTTCAAATAGTTTTAAATTTTAAGATTTAGTAGGGATCCTTACATTTGTGCCTTGAGGTGTGTTTTAAGTCTGTGCATTTATTTCCAAGAGATTAACACTTGAATTTGTTCTCTCTTCACAGATCTTCTGGAACTCACTGATTTTTTTGCTGTGGTAAATCCAAAGGTCTTATACATGACCAAGAAATGGAAAGGTAGAAAAGAAAATAGTGAAGGTCTTTATCTTCAATGACACTGAATTTTACAAATTATGCATTACAATTGTAAATGGCTAGTATGTATTTAACCATAGAATAAAATACCAACAGAATTAATATGACATGCAATAAATGCTTCCACCAACAGGCCTCTGAGAAATATTTCTTCAGTTTTCAAATTTTATTTTATCCTAGATGCTGTGTTATCAACCTCACACACTCAAAGGTCTCTGATAGGGTCCTTAAAAGAGCTACAACTTCAGACAACTATTTGAATTCATTCTCTTTTTCAAATGCCTTTGATCTATTGCATTGATTTCTCTCAAAATGCAAAGTGGTGCAAGAGCTAACACTGTCATAAATGACAGCTGTAGGAACAGCTGCATAAACTTGCAGTTTTGCCTGTTGCCAAACATTTTCTTTGTAACTCTTATGATGCCTCAGGGACCTTTGTGCAGAAGAACCCTAGGGTCTTCGAAAACAATGGTGGAAGTTTTAAGTAAATCAAAGAGCAATAGAAGACTTCTCAGGGAAATGTGCAAATATGTTGAGGAAATTTTTTTTTAATTAAAATCTCATAGGCCTTCACATTTAACATCCACAAATCCTAAGGATTTTTAGGACAGTCAATGCAAATTTCCAAATGTCTAAGTGCACTTTATCTGCACTTAAATTTCACATTTCATATGTAGTGGGAAATGTTATATGTATGTATTCACCCTGTCCTGGCCTACATAGTAGCTATTCTAATTCTTTATTTTTAGTGTAGTCTACCTCTGACTTCTTCATGGAATTAGACTATGTTCTTCTTCGGCTTACCCTAATACAATGCAAAATAACTGTAGTGGCTAAAAATCCACATATTTGGAGGGGTTTTGCCTTCACAAGGCACTTTAAAGAGTTTGCTTCCTGTTCAAAAAAAACAAAGCTTCCTTCAAGAAGGAGATTTTTAAAAACCCACGCAGTGTTAACCTCCCTAAGTACAAACAATCAAATCCCACGTGCCAGTCCCTTCTTGACTCTGCAGTCAGACACAGGACAAAAACAGCAGCACCCTGAGACAAACTGGAAGCACAAGCATCAACAGGCAGTAATATTACAAGCTAATTATACCTTTTTAAAGGCCAGCGTTGTCAATCATTTACTTCCTTTCCTTACATTATTTTTTTAACTTAACACATATATCTAGTGCTGCTGGATTTCATTTCCCCACCCCTACACAGCACTGATCCACAGAAATACAGCTGGTATTCTCACCAGAAAAATGCCAACATTACTTCTGTAACCATGCAAATAGCTTCTAAGTAGAATTTTAGACTGTAGTATGCAAATGAATGAAGGGGTTTCTTGCATTATACTTGTTTATAGGAAAGGAAAATGTTAACCCCTTAATAGAAAATATTTTTCATCTCACCCACAATAGTCTGAAATTTTCCAAAAGTAAACAGCAAAAGCCTCTTCTGTGCCTTTGCTTGCCATGAAATTGTGGGAAGAAAGGACATGACACAGGATAGACAGGAACAATGCCAGCAACACACACATTCTCTGAATGCTACACTATCTCATAACATCATTTTTAAATGTTACTGAGTCATGACTGTCAAGCAGCTTAAATGTGTTCAAAGACATGCAATCACCTGCTTATTTTTCCCATACAGAATTACCAGTTTGTGTTACAGATTGTGCCAGAGAATCTCTGATGAATGTATATATAGAGCGTAAAAATAGTTACTGGCACTTGTACCACAATCACAGAGAAGGCAAAAATTCCTTATTACCAATATTTCCAACAACATGAAAAGCTTTTTTTAAAAAAAAAAAAAAATAGAAAATTGCTGCTTGGTCTTCTGTAAAACATTACACATGTATTAGGTTTGCATGGCCAGGTTTTGGTAGCAAGGGGTGGCTTCTGTGAGAACTACCAGAAGCTTCCTCCATGTCCAGCTGAGCCAATGCCAACCAGCTCCAGGATGGAGCTGCCACAACCAGAAATGGTGGGAATACCTCTGTGATAACAGATCAAAAAAGAAGGAATAAAAAAATTCTGGCATAGAGGGAATTGTGTCCAAAGAAAAGCAGGGTAAGGATATGTGAGAGGAACAACTCTGCGAGACCAAGGTCAGTGGAGGTGCTCCAGGCACCATAGCTGAGATTCCCCTGAAGCCTGTGGTGAAGACCATGGTGAAGCAGCTGTACCCCTGCAGCCCATGGAGGTCAACAAGGATGCAGAGATCCAC
This sequence comes from Vidua macroura, assembly GCF_024509145.1. Taxonomy (NCBI): domain Eukaryota; kingdom Metazoa; phylum Chordata; class Aves; order Passeriformes; family Viduidae; genus Vidua; species Vidua macroura. The sequence continues at coordinate 36,859,350 of NC_071571.1, forward strand.
CTGCAGCTATGGGGGAGACCCACACTGGAATAAGCTCCTGGCAGGGACCTGCAGACCCCAGGACAGAGGAACCCACAATGGACAAGGTTTCCAGGTAGGACTTATGACCCTGTGGAGAACCCAGGCTGTACCCAGCTATGCCTGAGGAAACGTACTCCGTGGAAATATTACCCACATTATAGCAGTTCATGGAGAATTGTTGCTTGTGAGATGGACTCACTTTGGAGAAGTTCAAGGAGAACTGTCTCCCATAAGGGAGTGCACGCTGGAGCAAGGGAAAGATTCCTTTCCCTGAGCAGCAGCAGGAACAATATGTGGTGAACTAACCATAACCCTGCTTCCCTGCACTGCTGAGGGGGAGGAGGTAGAGCTGGGAAGATGTTTTAAGGTCTGATTTTACTTCTCATTACACTACTCTGATTTTCATAGTAAGAAATTCAAATAATATCCGAAAATTGAGTGTCTTTTGCCCTGACAGTATTTGCTGAGTGATCTCAGACCTTATCTCAATCTGTGAGCCCTTCATTATGTTTTCTTTCCCCTGTCCAGATCCAGAGGGGAGAGACAGAGAAGCTTTGGAGGATGTTTGGCATAGAGGTTCACCCCACTAGACTTTTGGGGCCTGAAACCCAGGAACATAAGGGTTTTCAGAAAAGGATGGTAACTGGGAGAGGCAAAAAGGAGTTCTGCTTCAGCCAGACCCAATGCAATCCTTAATATTCTCCTTCAGGAACAAATTCTCATCAGTAACAAGTATAGGGCATCCAAGGTGATAAGCTGCCTATTCCTGATGCATACCAATATGTAAATGTTGTGTTCTTTCAAATATTGGTAAGAACAGAGTCTTCGAGCAACCAGCTGTTATGAAAAGCTGGTGTCTATATAGCTACTTACTAGCAGAAAAATGAAACAGAAGAATTGTAAAAACTCTCAGGGACATTTGACAATATCCTTACCAGAGCCATAGCACAGCACAGAGTCTTTTGAAGCATTGGTCGCCCTTTGCTTCAATAAGAAAATTGTATTTGAAAATAAATGGCATCATATGGAGCTTAGTTTAGCAATTATTCACATTGTGGTAGAAACTGGAGCACCTAAAAGAGTTCAGGGGTCTGTTGTATTCATCACAGTATATGGAGATAATACAAAGTTCAGAGGGCTTTCAACCTAACAAAAAAAAAAAAAAAAAAAAAAAAAAAAAAAAAAAAAAAAAAAAAAAAAAAAGGAGTTGCACAAAGAGACAAAGGAGCATTAAAAATTTATCCAAGGTCCCACAATGGCTTGCAGGGAGGCAGGAACAGAACAGCTGGCTGCCTGAGCATGGGTCCCTCTGCCCAGCCTGGAGGCAGCAGGCAGGGGTGGACTCCCTGCCTGCCCTCCTGCCCAGCAGTGGAGGAGCACCAAGAAACAGAGCCCTGGGAGAGCAGACTATGTTTCCAAGCATAAACGCTAAAGGATTCCCAGGACTATGCTCTGTAAAAAATAGAGTACCTACAAACAACACATATGGGAGGGTTGTCTGTGGTGAGGGTTGTATAGCAACAGCAGTTTCTGTAACCAAACTTAAGTTTCTGAGAGCAGGTGCTTGAATTGTGCCAGCCAGTTTGATAATTAATTAGCTTTGTGTGTGCAAGGTAGAAAGAAAGGAAGTCTCTGAAGGCCTTGTGTAAGGTTTAGATTGCACCTGCAATCCCAGGTTAGCAAGAGCAGCACAGCAGCCCCTTTCCTTAACCTGCCATCAGACACAAAAATCACATCTGAAAAATACCAACCCATGAGGATAAAGTTTGCCTCAGTCAAGTATTTTCAGGGGCAAGAAGGCAGACAGTGTGTTCCAGCAATATGCAGCACATCTGCTGACTCTGCACGCACAGCTGTGCAAGCCATACTGCTGCTACAGTCAACCTTGCAACCACAGGCAGCCAAGTCCTTGAGAGGCATTTTATATCCTGTGCTTTCACCTCTTCTACACCTTTTCCCCCAGTCATTGTGCATGCAGTAGTCAGAAGAACCCCAGGCCCTATCTGATACCACAAATAAACTATAACACTGTAATAAAAAAATTGAACAAACGGGGGGAAAAAAAAGAAAAAATTATGTTCAGTATTGCCTCTCAGCATAGTCATTGTATGACTTAATAACCATTGAGACATTCAACAAGGTAAGGAAAAACTGACAGCTTTGGGAATGGGAACAGGCTCTCTGCACATCAGCAACAACTAGGTCCTTTACAGTTATTTGCAGCCAAACTTAAAATTTAAAATTTGAACAAATTCCGTATTGTTAACACAGTTGGATAATTCAATGTTTAACTAATTTGCCAGGTGATGCTGAATAGGCTGATGAAGAGACAAATTCTTGTGTGGATGAAGATTGGAACCTGCCACGAAAAAAATGTTTTTTTTCTAGGAATAGGGAGTTTAGATATTTTGTAGTATCTTTGATTTGAAGAAAAGCAAAGCCTCCTCAGCATTCATATCCTTAAGCAATTAGGTTCAACTAACTTCAGATTGTCATATGCATATAATTTCAGATTTTTATTTTGCATTTAATTTAAACTCTCTACATATGGTCAGTTGGTCCAAGATTACCTTCTGCAATGCCCTGGTTCGAAGACCAAAATAGACCTAGGTACAGGACCTTCCTCTTGGTTTTTTTCAGTGACCATTTGGTGATTAAATCTGCAAGCTGTCGTCTCTCCAACATGTTTTTTGCCTACCACTGTTAGTGGCATTTGTTCTCCAAACTATATTTGAGAAGTGAAAGTTTCCAACAGTGAAACAGGTCCCAGTTCTCTTTCTCTCTCACAAATAACAGCACTGAACTTTCCAGACACATCCAAGTCTAGCCTAGAGACTTTATGGCTTTATGACCCTAATGTTTCTAGGGTCCCTTACCAGCTCTAAGCTGAGTTCTGCAGGGTGGAAGAACATTTAAGGGGTTTTTGCAGTCATAAATGGCAGTGGTAGAAATTAATCTTTTTTTTTTCTTAACTACAGCTTTATTGTATTTCTTCAGCCAGGGTATGACTCTCATACAGCCTGAGCTTTCCTGAGTGAACTCTTAATTCTTAATATTGATGTGAATCCATTCTCACTTCCTACTTTCCCCCTATTGTTTGGTTTAAACCAGAATGTGGTGACTTAGAAATAACCTTTTTCCTCTCCACAGGGAGAGCTCCTGAGTTTTGTTTTATCTTGTGTAAACTCTGTCATGTGAGCAACATTGGTATAAAATAAATGGCTTAATTGCAAGATAAAAGGAATTAATTGTCCTGTTCAGATTCAGCCAAATATTAAAACTGCTGATCTACACAGAGTCTAAATCTATTCTTTTTACATTGGTGCCAAATGAATGCTGGTTTTAATATTCATTGTATGTGGGTTCAGTGGCTGTTACAGGCTTTATTTATGACAGAGGTGCAAGGTGGCCTGGAACAATGTACTTTGCAAATAATGACTATGAAAAGGACATGCATTTCAGTTTGCTATTGTTCTTATTAATAAATAAAGAAACTCTCAGAGCAGTGGAAAGCAGATAAAGTAGCACAAAATTATTCACTGCCAGCTGGAAAACATTTAACAAGAAAAAGCTGTAAAACAACAACCAAAGACAGACTATCTGCAAGGGAGGGGAAAGAATCACCAACACACGGGAAGGGGATTGCAAAAGCCTATAAATATGATGTTCATCAGAAATCTGTGGCATTATCCTGAAGTTGGGATGGATACAAGAGGTATCTGAAATAAATGAGGAACCTCAGGACTTAAGTTTTTAGTGCTGAAGTATTCTCTTGTTAGTGTCAATAATAAGAATCAGACAAAAATTCTGATGCCCTTGTTTTCAGCTAATGACCCAAGGAAGGCAATAACAGAAACCCAGGACCTGCCTTAAGTTGTCTGGTTGTTTAGGGTACATCAGACTGCAACTACTCAGAAAGACTTTTTCCCACTAGACACTGTTTTCTTAATCTTGGGTCCTTGTTTTATTTTTACACACAGGTTCTTAATCTACAGTCCAGTTTGTTAGCTTATGTTTTCATAAAAGCATTTCTGGAGGTTTTCTATTTTTTTCTCTATATGTTTGGTTATTCCATTTTTGTACCTTCAGGGCATATCTCCCTTTCATGCTGGTTGTTGCCCATAAAAAAAACCAAAAAATTTTGTATATTCTCCAGCTAATCAAAGATGGAACATCCGTATCCATCATATTAAAGCTAACATAGCCTCTGCTTCACATAATGAGAAAAATTGATCTTTCTTCTGCTTTCTACTTATTCTTTTTTTTAGGGTGCAAGGCTGAACTAGCATTGGCATTGATGTGACTCAACAGCAATCATATGAAACTCTCAAAACCACCAGAATTAGGTGTCCACTCAAACTGGTGGGCCAAAAGCTGTAGACTAATAACTTAAATACACATACAGCAATGTATTGTATGTGCTCATAAATCATTAAAGTCTGTCAAATACACTTGCTACATTGGGAATTTTCAGGTGAAACAAATTTAACTGGAAAATTTAGAATCACTGAGCCTGAAATGCTTTCTAAAAATATCTAAGTTTCCACTGATGTTTTACAAAACCAAGAGAGGTCCCAGACAATAAGCCTGATAGTCTTTGGGCTTTCCAAGTCTGCTTTTCCAGGTTAGCCCATGCTATACACAGCACCAGAGAATTTCACCTGTGTGATACCAAACTGTGGGTGCACTGAAAATTTAGATCATGTATATTAAAGAACCCTAAACCATAATCTCTAATCTCAAGGACTTTGAGAACTCAGCTTTGAAGTTTCAGAAACTATGTCACATGCACACTAGTAAATAATTCCATTTCAAATAACTACATAAGAAAATATTTTGAAAAGCTTTTAAAAAAATCTCCTGTTTGCTTCAGATATAGCTAAAACACCAGCTGCTGATATTTCACATTGAACAGAAGTTCCAGCTTTGGACCACCACATCTCAGGTATCTTGCTAAGGTGTACTTTATTGATGCTGCCTCACCAAATAAGTATCCTTCTCTGTTATGCTCATTCTATCTGAACATTTCAGAAAATTATTTTGAGCTGTTATTTTTCCATTAGTAACTACTAAAGAATACTGAAAAGCCCCTACCCCTTCCTTTCTTGATCTATAGTGAAGAGACCATTTTCTTTCTGCCAGTGCTTTCAGCTAGCTGGGTGTGTGAAGGTCAGAGACAGGTGCGTTCTCTCTGCAAGCAGAGCCAGTCTGCAAACCACAGATACCACTTTCCTATTGTCTTCTGGCCCAAGCAGGAGCATGCATTTCTCATCTATTACAGGAGTCAGAACAGCTCACTCTTTAAGCAACAACTTTTTGAGGACACCTGAAAAATTATATTAACCCATTGTCTAGGGAGGAACATTTTTTACAGACCTTAGATCCAAAGAGAATACTTCACTCAGATGGCTGCCAAGTAAGTCTTTATAATATGTAATCAATCTCTCTCTCCTCTACATATACAATCAGCATGCTACCAGAAAAAGCTTTTTCACATGATTTTCTAAAACTGTTTTTAGATAAATTTCTAATACATTGTGTGTTATTAACAATTTCCTTTCCTTTGATAATTCCTTGCCTTTCACTTAACAAGTGATGTGCTGTAGGGATGGGAACACAAATTTCCAACCTGCAGGTAGTTTTCTGTTTGTCTATTTGTACAATACTTTTGTCATCAGGTGCAGTTCCCTGAGAAGCCTGAACTGTCACAGCAGAGTATTTGTTCAGCTAAGGAAAGAATCAGATTCCACCCTGGCCAGACCCATACAACAACAATAAAAAACTTCACCTCCCTCACCTCTGTCTCTGAACTTTCTAAGGAACCACTAAGCATCACATGGAGAAAGCAGTTACTTGAATAGCTAGTAAATGTCATTATAACTGAAAGCTAAAATTATCTGAGGTAGGCTCCACTTCAGGTAAAATCACTAAGTAACAGTTTCCAGAAAGAGAAACAGGAGTTCTAAGATTCCAGTGCTGTATCAAACATATAGCTGTGCTGTTAAGACAAGTTGTGTGGTGTTTCAACCATTTATTTCCATTCATTTTAAAACCAAGTGTAGAAAGCCTGAAAGCAGAACATTGCACATCTACTTAAAAGTCAACTATTTTCAAACTTCCAGTTCAGCAAAAATTTCAAAACTAATTTGTTTTTGTTCGAAGTGAGATAGTCCCCAACCCAGCATTTACATTTTCAGTGAACTAAAAGCATGTTTCTTATTTTTTGTCTTCTATGTACTTCTGCAGCTGATGATAACTAAAATACATTTAAATTACAAATAATTCAGGATTAGACTAAAATCTGTGTCTGGAAAGTCAAGCCAACCTAGGAAAAAAAAAGAAAACAAAATTCAAAAGCAAAAACCCTCCCTCTTTCAGCTGGAGCTGAAATTTCTTCCTGCTTTCTTATTCTTCCTACCTATCTTCCCTCAGCTTCATTTCACTTTTACTCCACACTCCATTTCACAAGAAGGAAACAAACAGCCCCCAAATTAAGCTTTCTTAAGGAAGCCCATTAACAACTGGATCAGCTCCCATCAAGTTAACTCAGACTCAATGGCTCCTTTGCCCACAGAGCAAGTCTTGTCATTCTCATCTTAGTACTCCAGTGTCCAGGATATAAAGGACTCTGAGCATTCTTTGGCTGCCATTTTAATTTGATTCCTACCCAAAAGATTTTTAGTGAATTGTGAATTGTGATAATCCTTCAAAAGCAAAGTCACAGCAGTAGGTAAGAAGCACCAGCCATGAACCTCCAGGGAGGGAGGAACTTCTACTGCAAAGAGGAGAGGAACAAAGAAAACCCCATGAGAATCAATAAGTAAAAAATTATGTCAGTGGAGCTGGTAATTGTGGGGAATGGAAAGAAGCAGGCAAAAATCCCAAAACAGTAATGGACAGAATGGCCACAGCAAAACATTCTGCCAGAGAAATTACAAAAGGTTTTGACAGCTGAAAATTCCCTGGGATTTTTGACAGGTCACAGCAGTGCCTTGTGACAGCAAGGCACAAACACGTAGTGCATACTCTGTGACAATGCATAGTCCATGACTGGACAGTCTGTGACAATCTATACCACCAAAAGCTTCCTTTTTAGTAAAGATACATAAACTGCTAAAGCAGCAACAGCACAGACAGGAAAAGCAACTTGCCAATGAGAGATACCCAGCAGTCTGGCAAGGAAAGCAGAAGTAGGCATAAATTCTCTGGATTCACAGGACAGACCCCCTCCAAACAGCCCATACCATCTCCCAGACATTGCTAAGCAGTTCACATGCCAGCTTACATTCAACCCGCCTTGGTACCAGTGCACATCCTGCATTTGTTTAGCAACAGGCTGGCCACCAACACCAACAAGACAGTCCCTTGACAGCTTGCACAAGCCATTCAAATGCTGAAGAATTAAATGACTCATATGAAAATTGTACCTATCCCCGAGTTCCTGGTGACACTCAAGGTGAAAACTGTGGCTTCGTTATCTTACTCAATTACAGTAAGAAATGGATGCAACCTCTCTCTACTGCTCTCCAGGCAATTTGCACATTTCCTGAATGTAATTTTGTATGCTAGTAACACCCAAACCCTACCACACAGAAAGCAGCAGGTAAAATTTTAAAAGGCAAAAACAGTCAAAATACACATGTGCCTAGAAGGACAAAAAATGTTATGAGTGTCTCTATCAATATATGGATAACAGGAAGAAATGTTAGAGCGATAAGAAAGCCTGAAATAAAATAAGGGTATTTAACAGAGTCATATATATCTAGATATTCAGATATTTTTTTTTAATACCACATAATTCATAATATTACAGGACCCTGTTTCACAAGGTATCTGGTTCTGATATACATAGATGAAAAGCATATGCAGAAACTTACATGAGTATATGCAGTGTGAAAACAGGTGATATCACATTTGTAGTGTAACTTCAAACCTTTTGGGGGTTTGTAAGCAAAGACCAAGTTAATTAAAGCCATCACTGACAATTCTTTTTCAGCCTGACATGAACACAGAGTTAAATCCAGGTAGCACTCTTTAACATGGCAGAAGAAAATTTGCACACATATCATAGCTTAGGATGAGCATTTACTCTTCCTAACACAAGTTTCCAGCCTCTGCTTCTCTCCTGGCTGATGCTGTGAGCACTGTGCCCTCTTCACAGCCTCCAGACTGGCACTCTCTGAAAGCCGTGATGCACTGCATTACTGGAGTCATTTGCAATCTGAACATCCACGTGACTTTTATTTACACAACTGAACTTTCATTTTCACAAGAAACCTTTGCTTCTTTTGTACTAGAGGGATAATGCTGAGGTTCAAAGAAGTTTCACATTTCTGTCATGTCCCTTGAGAGGCACATAAACTTCAGCAAATGAACAAAAATAATGACCATCTTCTCTATGACTTTTCCTCTCTTTAGTACCCTCCTTCTTGCCACACCCTTACTGCAGTTTTATTATATAGTTATAGTATTCAAATATTAGTATAGTATATATAGTATTTATAAATATAAATGATAATATAAATATATATAGTATTTCTTTCACACGTTTCCATTTTTCTTCCTTCACATTTTTTATGCCCAAATGCTGTCTGATATTTATTTGAATAGCAGATGTTACCAAGAGGAATAAGTCATGTCCAAAGCCACTTTTAACTCACTCATGCATCACTAGCAAATGACTTGTAATAGTGGTTTGTAATAATACTGTGTATTGAAGCGTTTTTGAGTGGTTTTCAAAAGGAACATGTCTATTTATCATCTCTCACTTTCATAGAAAATCCTGGATAAGAAAATTCTCATTTGAATGTTTGCCACTTCTCTTAAGCTCTCTGAAGAACAAAGCAATTACTGCATATTGCCTCTGACAATTTTACTTATCTTTAATCTGCTGCTGAAAATCTATTCCAATTATCAAGAGAAACACCACATAAAATCACTACATGAACCATAAAGGCACAGTAGAAGACGTGCCAAGGCTTTTTCTTCACAGAAAAAGCAACTGGTCTTTGGAATGAGCTGCCCAAGGATGTGGTAGAGTCTCTGTGCTTGGAAGTGTTAAGGGAAAGACTGGATGTGACACTTACTGCCGTTGGATGTGGCACTTACTGCCGTATTATAATTGACAGGGTGGTATTTGGTCGTAGGTTGGACTTTTTGACCTCAACCTAGTTGATTCTGTGATAACAAGGAACATCCAGAAAACATATCCAGGTTAGCATATGAATAAAAAAAAAAAAAATAAAAAAAAAAAAAAAAAAAGAGCTTAGAAACCGAATTGTGATGTCCTCTTACCCTTTTTCTGCCTTATGAAATTATTCAGAGAAATTCAGATACAGAGAAACCAGAAGCAGGTAAACAACCTGGGCCTGCATACATAAAGAGATTTTTTTAAGGTCACACCCAAGACATAGAAATCAGCTGAACACAGTATTTAGATACAGCAAACAAGAAAATGCTTCCAAGGACCAGAGACAGGCTTGGTTGCAGGCCATGAAGCTGTTTGCATTGTTTGATACCTTTTGAAAATACTGAGGTTTTCATTTGTTTGAAAAGTAAATGCATTTTGGCCTTCATATTAAGGTGAACTCTGCTATAGTGGAGCTTACTGCAGCAGGCTGGAATGCAGAGTCAGATCAAGGGAGCACCAAACCAGACTGCTGGGCCACCTTGAACACAGGACCTCTAGATGTCTGCCCAAAAATCTTCTTCCCCATGCTGAGAAAAGTCATATGACCACACTCATTCATAAATGTGCCATGTGCAGTGCTGCATTCAAAATAAAGCTAGTCATGAAAGTGAATCAAAACATTTGTTGCCTTTTGAATTCTGTGCCAAACTTGTTTCTGCTTTCCCTGACAACTCTCCCATCTTTAATAAGGAGTAAAGTTATGAAAAAGTTTTGAAGCCAATTTCCTTAAAAAAATCACAGTCATTTTTCCTTCCTTGGAAAATTCAGACTTGTATCCATTCTCTTTTTTAGAACTTCCTACATTTCCCTCCGTATATGTTTTCTTTCCCCTTTACATCTTTCTCTTAGAAACCCATCCACCCATGTGCACTCCACATGCCAAATTATTTCTGTCATCACATTACACAAACGACTGTTACAAGATATAAGAAAAAAGCCAGAACACCATGATGACACCCATCTCCTCCTGGGACCCTTATCTCCATCGTACTCTATGTTTCCATATTGCAGAGACATGATTTAACACTTCCCCTGTCACAAGACCCAGTGTGCAATGTAATGTACCACAGCAGACATGCAGGTCATGTAGGTTGTCTCTGTCATGAAGAAAGTGACAAGCAGACAAAAGGAGGACAAGACAGGAAAGGTGAAAAGTGCTGTCTAGGAGAGCAGTAGAGGTCCAGCCCCTTCCACCTCACTGCTGTTTCCATTCAACCAATTTTTCGTGTTCCAAGCCAAGTCTTGGATCATTACACTTTTTTAATCAATTTGTGCTGCATCTAGATATTTTGAAATAATTGTTAAAGGGCCACTTATTGATGAATTGTTTTTATAGCTGCAAGACGTGCCAAACATTCAAAGGAAGCATATGCTTCAGCAGAGGCAAAGACAACTATAACTTAGAGAAAACTCTGACTTTTGCATGACAGTTCTTTATTGGATGTAATTGTGGTTTGAAAACACCTGCCTTCATGACACATAACTACCTTTTTCTTAATAATCTTTATAGTATAAATATATCTCTTTGAGCTGTGTTAGTGCAATCAGCTGAGTTACAGTACTTGAGCACATTATACTTTCTTAAAGCTTCTTATGATTGATTGTCAGAGTAGTTAGATAAGATTCTTCTGTGAACTTGCAGACTACACATAGCAGATACTCAGATCTGAATAATTCATGGGCAACAAAGCAGAATTACTTGCATTAACATTTTACATGCTGCATTTAAGCCTAATCTAAGAAAGTTATCTTGAAAGGGATTGAATACTCTGAGTGGAATACCTTGTCTCTTTTTGTGCTTGACATCATTTGCAGTAAAGCGATTACTGACTGTCTTAAAACAGATGTGTTTGTTTATTTACCTTCTGTATTCAAGAATGTCTAGTGACATACATTAGAAAACATGTTTTTAAAAAGTATATCTTGTCTCCTTTCAATGAATGTAATCAGACTAAACGCAACGGAAAATTTGCTAATAGGATAGATAGAAAAAAACACATTCTTGAAATCCACAGTATTCTTATGGTGTTCAGATGTTATTTTTAACTACAGAAGTCAGGAGGTGCCATATGGCATTTGTATGTAATGCATCACCCCACTATGTTGTGACCTTCTGATAGGAGACAAAAAAATCTGCCAACTTTGGTACCCCCCACAGTGATGACCTGTCTTCCTCATCTGCAACCAGCACCAGTGCTGCCCAAGAGGTCACACAAGGGTTCTTAGCTCTCATCTCCCTTCAAGTAACTCTTCTTTTCCAAAAGGTGAACAATAAAGCTAAGAATCCCCTTGTTCCTCCCTTCCTTATTATACCATGAACTTCAATATTTACTCGCTGACCAGCACTTAGTAAAAAAAAATGTCCCAGGACCAGGTGGAGTGTTTTACTTTGTTTGGAGAAGCTGAAGCCTTCAGTCAGAGTTCTTGGTGAGGCAAAAGACTGATCTCCTGACACCCTTCAGTTGCTGTTAAAGACAGATAAAAAGTCAGCCTCACACAATAATATTTCTGCTTTTTGTGCACCCATTAAACCAGAAGTAAATGAGCATGTTTTGTTCTGGCCTGGCCTCATGGCACTGTCCTCCTCTCAGACTAGCAGTAAACTCCAACTGCAGAGAACACATCAAGTTCAGAATCCACCCTAACGAAGAGAAAACAACACACAGGGGGGCTACTACTATATGAAAGATCACATTCCACAGATTTTAGGAATATTTGAAGGCCAAATGCAGAGAAAAATTGAAAAACTTAACTAGAAGACAAGCCAAAAATACCTGCACAATGTCAGTCCCACACAATGAGCTGCTGAATCAGTCTTCTACCAATGACTCCATATCATTAATTTGATATATGCATCATAATCCAAACTTTGAATTTACAAGCAGATCATTTTATAAAGAATGTAAGTCATGCCTTCATTTAAATTTATTATAGACTGTTAGCAATTATTTTATCCAAAACTGAATTTGATACCTTTTTAGCTACATGTATTTTATCTCTATAAAGCATACTTCTAACAGCAGTTCATATTTGTAACAGTAATATTAAAATATCTTTTTTGAAAAAAAATACATTGAGAACTTCTTCAAGAAATTTAAGAGGACTTGTAGTAGCTCATTCAGCTGGTTTGAGGAAAACCAGCTAAAAGATATAACCCTAAATTACATGACTGCTCTTTCATTCACCTGCAGACAAATATTAGATTGCAGATTTAGATATATTTAATTGACAAAGGCATGCTGTCATAAGAAAGGACATTGCATGAGGCTATTGCAGTTCCAAACAAAAAGGCAAAACCCTGCTGAAACAACTAAACATCTGAACTCCCATCTTGACTTAGTTCCACCATGTCAAGATACAAGACACACAAACCAGAAAACTGAAAGCACTCTTCCTGCACTACTCATTGTTACTGTTCTAAGAGCTGTTAATACTCATTAATTAGGTGGATGCAGGCCTTTGAGGGCATGGGTGGTGCCTTTGTCGACTTTGCACACGCATTACGCTTCCCTACACAGCCCTTCGTTTTGCCTCCTTGATGTTTCTCCGTACTGCTGACATTGGTATCAGCTTCCTTGCATCTTCTTGCTTCCCTTCAGTCCGTCTGTCAGGCTGATCAGCAACAGCCTCTCTTTGGCACCCACAGCCCTTCATTGTCAAGCACAACAGCTGTTTGTTTTTTCAGTCTCGCAAGCTTAGTTTGTTTTCCACAAGCAATTTGCTTTCACATTTTAAATGCTTGAGCCAATTTAATAATCATGAGTGATAACCTGACAAACTTTTTCCTACTGAAAAGAGTACACTTAGAGAGTACAAGTTAGACTTGCCAGAATAGAGCAACATATCTTCATCTTCAATCCCCATTTGCTTTACTCCTCAGACGATGAAAGCAGCTCCAGTCGCTAAGTGCTGGACCATGAAGAAAACCCACAAGAATGTGAAAGGCCCATATATTATTCAAGTTGCTCTGAGACAGACTTGTGGTGAACAGACCTTGGTCTCATTTAATACAAACCACAAGATAATGAACAGTTAGTAACCACCCAGCAGGTGATCTATAAGTATAGAACCCTTAAAGTGGTAAAAAAGTTCAATAGAAAGTTACTCTCCTATCAGCCATCCCTTCTGTTAACATGTGAGTTTTTTAAAGAGGTAAGTGCTTTACAAATACTATTTCTTTTTAAAACCCTACCAGAAAAACTTTCTACAGATTTTATGTGATATACAAATCAGAAGTTTCCTTCTTGCACAGAGAAGTGATGTATGGCTGTGCAAGAGGAGCTGAAACAGCATGTGCTTGGCTCGACGGTTTTGATTTATTACATTAAGTTGTGAGAAAACAAAGGTTACCTCAAAATACTGTAGCACATATGTTCATAGAGTTATTTTTACACTTGCATAGATTTCACCTAAGAAAACAGGTTGGTTTATGCTGTGCTGTGTGTAAACAATACCCTGTGGGCCTGAACGTACCTGAAGAGTCTATAAGCGGTATGATTTCATTAAAAAATTAAATGATACAACAGGGAAAGATTCATACTTACTGCTGTATTGCCAGCATCTGCCAGCAACTCTTCAATATTCTGACAAGCATCAAGATGGTATTGATGCTGTTACTTTTAATTAAAATTAAATTGATGTATGCCATGTTTGGGGAAAATGATTTTTACTTTTTAGCATCAACTGTTTGTGCTTTTGAAATCAAAATATTCCAATTTAATTTTTTTTTCTTTCATTATGGACTGCAAATATCTAGTAAACATTCATTTGTCTTCTACTAAAAAATTTTATTGTGGAAGAGAATGACAGATAAAATAGGTTTTCTAGTAGCAATTTTACTCAAGGGTTGAAATAGTGAGGATATCATTCTGAAAAACATTCCATTCAATCATTTGGTAATAGGATCCAACCCCATTTTCCTTCACTGATCTAATAAAAATTTGTGTCAGTGCCAAAATTTTCAAAGCCTTGTTTGTGTTTCAAATAAAATGTATTTGTTAACTTAAGACAATACCATGAAACAAGTTCTGTGATTGTTCAGAACAAGATTGGGAAGCCATGTTTCTATGGCTTTCTCAGATTGGAAAGCTTTTTATCACAACTGAGTAAAACTTTTATTATTTAAAGCAGAGGCAATGCACATAATAGTTAAACAAACAGGTACAACTATAAGCATTCTAGGAAAATAACTTCATGTATGATCAACAGAGGCTGTTGTGTATGTGTTCTCAGTAAGTTCTTTTTATACTGGACTTGTTCTAGTGCAGATTTTTACAGTTTCCCCTGTATTTGTTCTGTGGAAGAAATTAAACCCAAAACAACTCACTCTCTGCTGCTTGCTCAATGATTCAAGCTCAAAAACCACTACAAAATATACTGGGAGTAATAGAGACTGAGAGAACTTAAGGAAAGCAAATATTGTGCCATGATGCATACTCACGAGAGTTCATATGCAACCTAAATCTTGGCCTTTTCCCATTTTCACTGCTTAAATTTCAGCTTAAATTGCATACCATTATATTGTAGCAAAGTTAAGGGTTTTTTCCTAAAATATGATCATAGAAACATCTTTTTACCTACGCATGTACTTTTCAAGATTTGCCAGCTGCCTTTATCCTTTCACTTTTTTTTTTTTTTCAGCAGTGGCTGCTATAGTTCTAGCTAAGTTAAATGAGAAATTAATTTTAAATCCCTAGTTTTGTAAATTCAGTTGCCTGAGAACATAGCTGTGTAGCCCTCTGAATTGCCCCATTCACAGACGTGAACCTGATGTTTAGCCAACATCTAGCCATGTTCAGCCAGTTGGCCTTGGAAAAGACAAAGCAACTTCACTGCAGGCTCCACAGGGAAGTGCAGGAGCTCTCGGCTCTGTGTTTCTTGCAGGGGATCTCAGCCTGACCCCAGGCAGAGCGGGCAGTCATCCATGGAACAATGCAAAATACTGCTAATGATTCCAGCTGTAATCTCAGCTCCACCAGCTGCTTCCGGGCTAAGCAACAGACTGGATGAGACTAGTGGAGTGACTGTACCACTCTGTTTTGAGTTCTTTTAACATCAGCTTGGAGATATCTACTTATCATTTACAGGACATTTTGATACTACGGAACTTATTGAGGATAACATCTAATTACATTAAAGTTTGAATATCTGATTTAAATTTACCTCAAATGTAAACAAAAATGTCTTGAATGGAACACTTGAACATTAAAGATAGCAACTATTATCCTTCTTCATTTCAAAATTTCACTTTTCTGCCATTTAATGAAATATATATATATATATATATATATATATATATATATTTAACATCTTTCTTGCTCACAGAATTTCTAAACAGTATTTTCAGAAGTCTTTATCCACTCTGATTATGACTACATGATTACTATCATTTGTGAGATGGAATATTTTAAAGCATAGAAGTGTCATTGATGGTGGTATTCACTTGCAAGGAAAACAGCCAGCTTCTCATTATTTCTCAAGTGAAAACATTTGACTAATGAAACTGGTGATAGACCAATTGTAAAGGCTCCTCTGGGACGCATTTCACGGCAATACAGTGTGCTTCCTTTCAGCCCATTACTCTCCTCTCTAGATTTCAGGGTGAAAATAAATTTGAAAGGAGTTCCAAGTCTGAATCTCATTTAAAAGTTTTTTGGATCTCCAAAAGACTAGCAGATGTGTTAACTTCTTGTCTGTTAACTTCTCTCATCCTCCTATCTCTGATAAAGAATTTTATCAGGTTATTAATTGCAATGAAATATCAATCATTGAATAAATATTAAAGCATTTTATAAGGCTTTAAAAATCTGTACATTCTGTTCTCCTCTGCCAAACAGTAACAGATGTTGAGCCAGCTTTCAAACAGATCCGTGACATGGAATCAATGGTTGTTTATACATATCAGTTTCCGAACACAAACAGTGTCAGATTGGTTTGGTCATGAACTTTTTGACAAAATATTTTAGGTCTTGGTTCCTTTTATTTTTGGTACAGATGAGGGCAAAGTGTTAGAAAATATTAATTTGTCAAAACCAAAACTGTTGTAAAGACATTACAAATTACTAATATCAACCCCCTAAAATAATTTAACGCACTTGCTTAAAATTCTTTTAGGTCACACATGCAAGTAAAATATTTGAATTAGACTGATAGGGCTTAGACACTACCATAAAAATTGTAGTGCAATTATAGATAGCTGCAGTATATCAGCTACATCAAATCAGTTATCCACGAGCCTGTTCTTCCCCAGTTTTTCATCAGAGCAAGGAGAAAAATCTGTGACTTTAGACCACCTTGTATTTGCCAAAAGAGTTGTCCTGTATTCAAAAATAACTTTTTGTTGAACCACAAATACATAATTTGCTCAGGTATCACAGTCTTTAGATTTCACCCGAGTTTTATTTACCACTTAAAAACTCCATTAGATCATTTAACTTCCTTCTGTATCAGCCACAAAAACTGTCCATCATAGGTCAAAAGGGTTAAGAGCTGCATGCTGCAGGGTTACTTCCATGCCCCATGAGATTTTTCACTTCAGCCAAATCTACTTCCTATCTTCATCCTTGCAACTATATAGCATCTCTCCCTCAATTATCAATCTGGCTATCTCCCAAATCACAGTGCAGTGAAAATCCTGAAAATTACTTATTTTCAAATTATACATATTAGGCTACAAATATTTTTTTTTTAAATCTGAATGTTTCCAGCAATAATTTGTCAACTTAGGTTCCCACATGTTCTTTTGGTTTACCAAAGACACAGTCAGTCTGCTCCTTTTTGAGAGAGTAACACCTAGTGGCAATACCTGAGCACTTCACAGCACTTCTAGTACACTCGATGGGAGGAAAGGGAACAATTTGCCATATCTCAGCATCCTCGCTTTCTTTCACTGAACCAGAAAAAAATTCTATCTGCAGCTGGGTCAATGCTGCTGATTTTACTCTCAGCAAAATTTGCGTCAGGACCTAAACCAAAAGCTTACTTACTAAAGCATATGACAAAAATTATTCCCTCTAAACCAGGAGTACTTGTGGCACACAGTTGGTCTCCTTCAACAGATCCTCCGTTGAAATATCAACAGTTTTTTTGCTGCTTAATACTCCAAGCATTCTTCCCTCTGTGATTCCCAACATAAATGAGCTCATCCTTATGGTACAGCTAGACAGGAGCTCTGGTGGAACACATGCTTGTGTTCAGTCTCATGGAAGGCCTATGAGCCTGCTGGCTTGGCTCTGAGTTACTACCCTTTCCAGCACTACTGGCAGTGGAGCTTCATGCCCAAAATGAGTTGCTGGGGATGCCAATGCAGCAGCAGTGGAAGCTGTCTGTTGTGACAGCAAAAACTTAGATGCAGCTAGATGATGATTTTAGGTGAAAAGGACATATTGTGATCAAGGTATCTGTTAGATCCTAGCCTATAACTTGGTAGCCAGAATGTGCAATACTGAATGAAATATTATTATTATTGCAATAAGTTGCTGTAAATAAAATTTTCTATTCTGTATGGAAAAACAAAGCCCACTATAGTTGATTACTGTAAAAAAAAAGTGCTACTTTTACTTACACTATATTAGGAAAGCTTTCACAGGCTAACTACTAGAGGACATGCTATAAAACAGACCGATTCATTTACACTCTGCTAATGGAAAATGCTCTGTTTCTTGTTAGTTGTCTGAGACTGAGTTAGGTGTTTTAGGGTGCCCCTGAAATAATCAGTCCCTTCAGATCTCTGCCATGGAGGTCGAGAAGGTTGCTGAAAGGCTGAAGGTCCCTGTTCCAGAGACTCACTACACAGATTTTCTTTCTAGTCTCCTCTCAGAAACTGTAATGTAAGTATTCCACCATTTTCACTCTAATGGAAAAGCATCTTTTACACTATGCAGTAATTTTAAATTGTTCCTACTTGCACCATTCTAAAAATAATTTCCTCCAAAGCAATTTTAAGTTATATGATTTTCTTGTATTGCTCTTTATGTTCATTATACAGCTTTTGATATTTGCATTACAGATTAAAGAATTTCTCTCCTACAGAAGCCAAACTTGTACTGTGTTTATGGCACTCTTCATCTCAGATTTATATTGTACGTGAATGTATCTCAGGCAACTTAGCATGGAAATTTTATTTTGACCGGGTACGGGAACAGAGCTTTCAGAAACTGTCATAAACATGAGTCTCGCCCATGCTATTAAGTCTTTTTTTTTTTTTTTTTTCCACATCTTTTCTCTCTACAGTACTCTGCCAATATGACTGCTCATCTGGATAAAACAGGATATTAAAATTGTAGCTAGGTTCAATGTAAATCTTTAAAACTTTCTCATATCAAATTTTATTCTTCTTGTAGTCCTTTTCTGGGGCATTGCACTAAAAAAATCTTCTTCCTCCTTCCTTAGATAACCCAGACCTGGATCTCTTCCCCCATTCTCCTTTGGGTTGTGTAAGAAATGCTTTGTAAGCATGTGCATGGTTTTGCACTGCTATAGACATATTTAGAGGTAATTTAAGAAACACAGGAGTCAGCAGTGATAAAAATTATTACCATGCAAGGAAGTGTTTAAACATCCCTCTCAGAGATTCTGAAGTCACACTGCTAGATACTATAAATTTCCATTCTTTTATTTATTCACTCTTCTAAAGAAAGAGAGCTTAACTTCAGTTATATTTGGTTTTGAGTCTTTCCGTCACTGACAAAAGATAGCAAAGACAAGTTAGGCAAGTGAACTTTAGTTAGGCAAGTCACTCAATGAAATTTATTCCTCTCCAATATGATAATTTTGAAGAACATATTTTGTGAATCTCTAGTTTCAGAAAGCATTGTGACATCAGATGAAAAGGATCCTTGCGATTCTATGACAATACAGACAACAGGAAATACCTAAGTGCTATTTCACAATATCTGGAACAGATAGCTGAAGTCGGACCTTCAGCAATGAAGGATAATTTTTCACCAAAGAGGCAGTGTTGAGGAAAGTACCTGACAGAACTTAGGCAGGGAATGACAGTTAAGCATGTCCCCACACGTAACATGCTGAACTGTTCACTCTTGCCTGAAATGTCAGGTGGGAAATTTTGGGTGAAAGGTATCTACATTTGAGGTTACAGACAAGGAGATGGAAGATGTACATGACAGACCATTTGAAAATGGAAAAATCTAGTAGTAGAGATAAGCTTTGCCCCTCATAAACATTATAGCCTGTGCCAACCATCCTCACCTCCATTTGCAAAAGGCCTGTATTGTATAGCCTTTTCCTTGCACAGCCTTACCCTGATGCCTCTTGTTTTATTTCATTCAACTGTATTCGATTCAAATCACCCCACTGCAGATCTTACAGTTTCCGTTTAGAAAATCACTACTGAAATTAATGGATGATCAAGAAAATTACCTTTGGATGGAGCAAAGCAAAATAAGAATTGCTTTAGCAGAAACTGTCAGAGTAACAGAGCTTTTCTGAAGAGCTCTGGAAATCAGAAATACAGTCATCCAAACAGATGCTGTCACCCATGCCAACACTATTCTCCATGCCAGGAAATCTGTACTGAAACAGAAGTCATTTTTTAATGTATCCCAGGGATGAGACATAATATAGCTATAGCTTGAACTGTGAACTTATTTTACCCCTGAAAGACCTCACTGCTTCTAGAATGACATTAAAGGATTACAACTACTCTTTACTGTTGCAGAGTTTTCAGCTTTATGCATTTCCACTGACAGTCTCAGTAGAATAACCTCTGGCAAGATGGAGCCAAAGAAAAGAGATTCCATTCAACCAGCAATTTTTTGCAGGAGAAAAAATTAAAAGGGTTAAAAAGAAATTCATATGATAAATGCAGTTAAAAAAAAAAAAGTCACACAGAATACTTAAGTATGGGAAATTGTTCAACAGCAGCCTGTGTAGCCCATAAAGGAGAAAACAAGAAGGGTGTCAAAAGCAGCTGTCAAGTACATGCAAAAAAGACAGAAACACCAGTCTGTCAATTGAACAAGCCTTCAGAGAAAAAGAAATAATTTGTTTATATGGTAAAGAATGTAATTTTTTTTAAACAGCTGTGTATAATTAAACCTGAATAATTTTTCACAGCAATTTTACACAAATTCCATATATACTGGCAACTGAGAAAGACATACATTAGCAAAACTTCTTTAAAATTTGCCTTCTGCTACAGTAACAGAATCACAACGAATCACAGAATTTGCTAAGCTGGAAGGGACCCACAAGGATCATTGAATCCAACTCCTCTACCTGCAGAGGACCATTCCCAAGAATCACAACATGTGCCAGAGAGTGCTGTCCAAATGCTTCTTGAACTCTTTCAGGCTGGTGCTGTGACCACTTCCCTGGGGAACCCATTCCAGTGCTCTAGTTTTCACAGAAAGAGTAGAAGCTTAATTTTCCTGGATAGCTTTACTTCTCTAAGGTATGGCTGCAATAGGCCATATTTGCAAAAGCCATTTGAGAAAAAGTGAAAACAAGTCCACATAAAACAGGTGCATGTGAACACTTACAGCCAAAGGAGTCAAATAAATGGCAGAGCAAATCAAACATAGCAGGTTTATTGGACAGGGATGAGGTAAAGAAAATTATATGAATGGGCACTAGCTGATTAAAAAAAAAAAAAAAAAAAAAAAAACTTAGCAAAGATCAAGAGGGCAAGAAACAAAAATAACAATGGAGGAGGGAGAAAGAAATTGCTGCTGCATGCTAGGTCAGCACAGGCATCCAATCAAGCAGCAGGAACCATGCTGAGGTTCACTGATAAAAAGCATAAAGTTACTCACAAAAATCATAGTATTAGGAACACAATCTACTTTGCAGCAGCAGAAAGATAGAAATATGGAAGTGAAAGGAATTAATCTGGAGGATTGGCAGGGCAGGAACGCAATAGGAGCTCACTCACAGGGACACTGTAGCAAAGGAGGACTTAGAATAAACACCAAGATTCACAGATTAAAAGTCTGGAACAGACTGGGACAACAGCTTGTACCAGCAGGAGCAGGGATGCTGAGTGTAGTAGGTGGAATAACACAGGACAGAGAAAACAAAGATGAATGATATAACTACAGATGGAAGAATAATTGTCTTCATAAAACTTTCCTCATCACCAAGAGTAAAGGAAAAATTTAACAAGAATTGCTATAATTCGCAAATCCTAGAAGGCAGATACCATTGTAAAAGTTACAGACTGAACTTATACTTGGTCCACAAAGCACTGTGACAGCTTTAACAGCAACACAGCACATAATTTAACCAAATGGGATCCCGGGTGCTGAAAACTGGTTTAAACATACAGAGACACAATTCTTCAAAGACTCAAATGAAGGGGGAGTACATGTGGAAAGGAAACACACAAAATTGTGATCAAGTCCCATAACAACTCAGATTCATATAATAAAGTATCTACAAGTAAAATATTTTGCCTATTTACCTTCTCTCTTAATTTGCTAAGGAAGAGAAAGACACAGAGGCAAGGAACTAATTTTTGATGCAGACACATCTGACACCTTGAAAAACCCATCTTACAATTCATACTTCAAGCCCTGACACAATGTAAACACAATGGCAGCATGGATTACACTAATGTGAAGGAGATAATGCCCTTCTTCATAATGACCTTCCAGCAATGAGAGCTGAAAGAACTAGCAAAGTCAAACATGTTTTCAGAGAGTATGAAAACAGGTGTCTCTCCCCAGTGGTCGCTACTGCCTCAAAGGAAAGAAAGATTTTAGCTCACGTGGCACTGCTAACATAAAATTGCCTGTGCCCGGCACCTGGACAGCTGAGTGCAGCTTCCTGCATCTTTGACAGTTGGGGAGACAGGTTATGCTGCTCTGCATGCCTAGCAACTGAGGCCACTGATGGGCATTCATGTAAGATCAGCATGAGCAAGGCTGCCCAAGCTCTCTTCTTCAGGGGGTGGGATGAGAACTCAAGCCTGTTCTTCACTTTTCTCCATCTTCACTCTCAGAAGTATCAAAAGGTGCTGAGAGATTTCACATATTCCAAATTGCAAAGCAGCTTTAATTTATCTACATCAAGCAAGAATTTCATGCACCTAGACTTAAGGCGCCAAGCCAAAGCTTGGGTATAGAATCCCCGGTGGAAATCATTGAGTACATCTCGCTTATCCCTGAGTTTAATTTCTTCCAGTCCCTTGCTATCTCTTTTCCTTATTCTGTTTTACCAGCATTTTTTTTCTCTGCCTCAACTGTTCTTCTTTGCTAGTTGCTGCTTTCCCTCAGTGCAGGTACAGCACACCCATGGTGTTTCCTCTGCAATTAAACTGTGAACTGTGATGCTGCACAGCCTGGCTAGCTTAGTGTTTACTAAACAAGAAAGCAAGTTGCTCAACAAAAAAAAATTTTAATCATTCACATCTTTCTGAGCAGCAGCGAAACCCCAGCACATCCTTTCCTGTGGACTTGTTACCCACTGCAGGTTCAAGTGCTGCTGGCACTCATTAAGAAAGAAGAATTTCGTTGCTCTTTGGCAACAAATGAAAGTCACAGTTCCTGGTGAAAGTGATTCCCTGATCCAGCTGGTAGACTGCCCAATCCTCCAGTTTCACATCAGAAGCAGCTCTGAGGGTTAGCCAGGTTATTGGGATGATGAGGATGAGGCACAAGCACAGAGCACTGGGAAGTTTAACTTCATTTATTTCCCTCATCACGTGACAGACAGATCCATCTGCTGGGCTTCTGCTGACCCAAACACTGAACTCCCCAGTGGCTGTTACCACAAATAACTTTTATTATTTTCCACTGTTTTGGGTTATTTTGCCATATCCCAAGTTCACCTGTGTGCTAAATTCCTGATGTTTAAAGTCTACGTTTTTAAGGCAAGTCACTATTTTTTTGGTGACACAGTTAAAAATGTGGGTGTTTTCATGGCAAGCAGTAGTCCTAAGGGAAGGAGGAACAGCAGGTAAAGGGAAAACTAAGTCCTTCAGTGCTCATTACTTAAGAGGTATTGGATCTAAAATCATTAGGTTACTTTAAAACCTGACCATAGTGAACAGAGATAAATGTTGTGGAGTCACTTACGCCCTCTATCCTGAACATTTAGTTCAGTAAAACAGCAGAATCCAGAATTCTGGAGCTGCTGAAGTCTAAGTGGATATTAGATAGTGAACACTCTTGATTGTACTATTTTGAATTATTGTTCTATTTATTTTGAATTACTGTGGTTTTTAGCCTAACTGTACTATTTTGTAGGCTGCTGTGATTTCAAGTAATTTTTCTTGCTTTACAGCTGTGAAGAGTGAGTGAAAAATGTCAGTTCTAGCCACCAGTGACCTCAGTTTTGTAAAAAACAAGGATAAGAAATCAGTGCATTCCTAGGATTCCTGCTCTGGACTATCCCTATGTTACATTGTGCTGAGTGAAAGTCAGCATAGTAGTTCTTGTTATCATCATACACCAAGTATCATCATGTGCAACTGCCACATGATTGTCACATGCTGGGCACGTGATTGTTGTGGGCCACAATTCTCTTCCAAACCAAAACTTGCCACCACATTCCAACTATGTTTTTACCAATGTTCAGAATCTCATATTTTTTCCAACTCTTCCATTTAATTTACCTTTTTCTTTCTGCTAATTTGTGACATTGTCAGCTTCCGTTCAGGTTCTGATCCACACTACCTCCCAGATTTTTTAGTGAACTGCTACCTACACAGTTGTTCCTCAGGTTAAAATCGAGGGAGCATCCTCAATTTTGTCATCATAGCAACGGATAAAAACATTGAATTGTATTTCTGAAAGGATGGATCCCTTAAGCATTCTACTTTGTTTACTCATTCAGTCTGTCTTTTTGTCCAATGACTACTGAAATTCTTTTTTACTAGTTACAATTGAATTGTATTAATCTAGTTTGCTCATGGAAATATAGTGCATATCAACAAGACAGCTTTACTAAAGATATTCAACATCTGTTTCTTTTTTCTATGCAAAGGCCAGTTAACTCATCACGGGAAGAAACTAGATTGGTTTGACATGACTGTTTTCAACAAATACACAGAGTGTTACAAGCCAGATTTTTCCCACACATGTCACACAGGCTAATAAGGTGCCTGTGAAAAAATGACATCAAGACCTTTAGCTTTTAGATAAAAGGTAATTAAAGACGTTTCCTTGGTATTATGGAGGTAGCACCTTACTCGCGTTGCATTTTAAATAGCTTTTCAAATGGTTCCAAACAAGCACATGAAAGAAAAGTCTGTAGGAAGACAGAGATTAAGAGAACTAAGCTCAAGTATTCTCAGAATTTTAAATAGTACCCATAAACAACAGTGATTTTAACAAAAATGTCCAGATTTTAGGGCATGCAACTCTTTCTTGAGCAGAGGAAAAAATATACATGTTCTTTTCAAACAGAAAGAAGCTATTTGAAATCTGAATGCTACCACTTCACCACAGTGAACCCTAGCTTTTATTCTGACAAGCATCACCTCTGCTACTCAAAGTCACTAAACTTATCCAAATTTTAAATCAGCAGTGGCTTCCATTGATATCAACGATCTCATGGGGATTTGTAACTTGATTTTATAATGGACTTGATTGTCCTCTGGATTACTTAGCACTGATTTTTATATTAACTGTATCAAAAAGTTTTACTCAAGCCATTTTTGGCTAATATTAATATTAAAGAGTGAGAGAAGACATTTATGTTTCTTTATGAGATAGTAATTTCTTCCTTTGTTTTTCACAGAATTCCAGAGTAACAGTGGGGAGGTTGAGGTAAATACTATGTGCTCTCCTAAAGCACACATATATCAACCAATCAAGCAATTGAAGACTTAATTCTTCTGATGTAACTGAAATATCTGAATTTTCAAGAAAATTTACAGGGCCAGATTTCCATTTCTAGAACCAAACAGTTTTTTTTTTTCCAATCATACCACCAAAAAGTCCTACTAACAAATCCCCCTTGATTCAAAGATCAACAGTGGCCTTGATAGAGGTTAAAAAAGTGGGAGGTGAGGATCTAAACAAAAATTAAGCAGTTTCTTGAGTGCAAAGCACTCCTGATGATCCCTGTGGAAGCACATCTGAGCATTGCAGAGGAGCCTGCTGTCAGAGGTGTGCATTAGCACCTTTTTCTCCAGATGCAACCATGGAGGTAAATCCAAACACTTTTCTGTGTGAGAGCACTAAACTGGCTGACAGTCCAGGTGACAACTAAAAACCCAGACAGTTTTGATTGTAAGGCTCATGCTGTTGAGATAAGAGAATTGGCTCTCCCTCCACCTTGCAGCTTATACACCAGTAGTGAAATGGCTTCCAAAGCTGTTTAATTCTAGTCCCCACTGCTCTCTCCATAGGGTTTACTGCTGCAACCAACACATATGGCATTTTGCCTGTTCTCCATGACATTTCTCTTTTTCTTGGTTTTTAAATTACCACATGGTTTCTCATATATTTTTTTCAGTTCTGGGAATTATTTTGCTTGAATAAAAGATTTATCAGCATGGGTAGTGGGAGAGAAGGGGATATATTCATGTCTTCGCAACTAAATATAAAGGAAGATTGCCTTTGACATCTCGTCTCTCAGTCAATACAGGAAGATAAGCATCCCAGGAGAGCAATTCAGAGCACCTCCTTCTCTGCAGGGATTATGTAGGTGTGTAAATTAAAACCAAGGCTCAGTTAGATGCAGCAAATCTCACAGTACAAACAACTTTCTTTTCTCGTCAGAGACAAAAGAGCATTTAGAGCTGGATGAACAAGAGGAAGACTTAAAGCCATCTTAGGAGAAGGCTGTCACACCTGTGGTGTAGATCTGTGTAGGTGTACAGGTCTGTTATACCTGTGCTGTGCTCCTGAATGCATCTGACTCTGCATTCCTTGCACTAAAAAGCAGAATTGTGTAAAAGCCATGCAATCTATTTAGACACCTCTGTATTTTTAGACTATGTATTCCTCTGCAAGATCACATTATAAATCCATCTGCTCAAGAACTGAGATTAATTCATCTAAATTCACTAGACTGGTTTAGGAAACATACTCATGGGATATTATAGGGCTGAGGGAGAGCAATCTGCTTTCAGACTGTTAATACAGAAAGAGACATCCAACCCATCTTTTTAAGTTTCCCTCCATGAGCATATTTTTTCCACTCCTCAGCTGATGCCAGATGAAAAATTATTTGCACCTGGTGGGTTAATACAATGCTTATTCTTCAAAAACCACTGAAGCCACACAATACTCATTCTGTAGGAAGAACTGGAAAGCAACCAGCCCAGTTATGCCAACTTTTACCACTTCACCAGGCAATCAGGTATGACTTTGGAGTCACCAACCACCAGGGACTACCCAAGAGACCCCCAGGACAGAAGAACACATGCACAGAGGGCAGGGAACATGTGTTAATGCATTCAGAAAAACCTATGAATATGCATGTAAAATATACAAACAGGACCTTTTTCTGTACTTAGCAGGCCTGATACTCCCTTGTGCATCCAGCCAAATAAGGAATATTGGAAAAGGGAGTGTCTCCAAGCTGGGGGAAAGTTAGACAGGAAACCTAAACCCAGATCTTCAAGCAATTAAACCCATGACCTTTAATGAAGATGAAAAATCACCCTGAAGGGGTCCAGGGGAATCTTCCTCAGCTGACTCCCTGGTTACATTACTGCTGGGGAATTAAAAGGTTTGGTTTTCGTTTTTTTTTTTTTTTTTTCATTTATACAGAAACAACTTATTCAGTATTGAGCACCTGCAGAGGACAACATAACTCAGAATATATTAAAACCCACTAAGAATCAATAGGGATGGTGGACAGCCAACAGGTTATAGTTCCACCTACTGTAATGAGGAAAATAATGGAAAAAAAATACAACAAAACCCACTGGGGCATTGAGTCCATGATCTCTAGTCTCCAAAATTTTGTACTTTGTGTGTGAATGACTGAAATAGCAAAATCAATAACAGTGAAATGTCCAATTTTTTAAAAAAACATCCTATAAATCAGAAAAGGTCACCTCCTGCAACAGTAAACAGGGAAATTCACCTGGAGATTACTGGCAAATAGGTTTCTCTGAAATACCTAGACAAAAAGGTACGGGTATCTTCTGGTATTGGTAGGTACATCTTCTGGATGGGCAGAGGCCTTTCCCTGTCATACAACTAGGGAGTTGGCAAAAATTATGCTTAAATTATACCAGCCTGAGGACTTTGTATATGTAAAGAATTGGAACTTTTAATCCTTGAAGGAAAAATGGAAAGGACCTCTCCAAGTCCTCCTGGTAACCAACACTGCACTCAAGGTAGAAGGAATTGAACCCTGGATTCATCACACACAGGTCAAACCAGCAACCACAGATGAAATACAGCAAAAACAAGACTGACACTGTGGAGAGGTTCTTTTCTTTTAGTTCTTGTGGGGTATTTGCATTGCTGTGTTTCTGTTTAGAGGCATAAATCCTACATATTCTTTTAGGTGTAGAATATACTTTTCTTGCTCTTTGCTAGCTCATGTTCCTCCCAGGGAAGGCACCATCAGATAAAGAGATTTTTAGTAAAACTCCAAGAATTCCAGACAGTGGCCTTGACTCACACTGCTTACAAAGCGGAGATCAAATGTGAGTGATATTCTTAGAAGGAACAAAAGTGAAGAGAAATCTGCATTGGATGTTGCTATATTGCAGAATGCCAAAGCTTCAGCAAGTGTACCTTTTCTAGGGGCTTGAATGTAATTATGAGTGACATAAAATTTCAGTTTCTGCAGGGGGCCAAAGCAGTTTTTCCACTTTCATTCTTCTCTCTCTGACTTTTCTCCATGTCAGGAGAAAGGATAAATCCTCCTTTACTTCCATGACTATGCATGGAAAAGATAAAGTTTCTTTATCAGATTATATTGCAGCAGATAAAAAAAGAAAAATAAAACACAAGAGTATTCTCCATCTGCTAGTAGTGTATGGCAAATCATTTTGAACTACAGGTTCAGCAAGACAAGCCTGGAGGCTGACAATAAATTTATGTAAACTCAGAAACTTCGATTTTTATTTTAATAAAGGAGAATGCCAAAGGAAATCCCTTCCTGAGATGGGCTATTGAAAACAGGAATGTATGGGAATGAGCAAAGAGAGAAAGACAGTGAAAAAAGAATGTATCAAGAAAGGATGGAGCCGAATTTTAAGACTCCGCTCTTTCACTTAAATCAGGTGTGAATTCTCTGCTTTTAAATTCCATGCACAAGTATGTTTGTTTTTCTGGAAAATGATAGCCCAGTTTGTGACGTTTTTCTCTCCTTTCCCATCTCCTCACTTCCCTGTAAAAGCTATCACCTTGCTCTCATTCAAGGTTTCTTTGCCTTCACCAAAACAATAACTGTGGCCTTAATCTGCAGCTTTTACACTGCTTACATAAAATGGCAACCATGGTAAAGCTTCATAAACTGTTCAGGTGTGTAGAAACTTTCCACAGACAGCAACAAGTCAGGTAGCCAATTGCAGAAGTTGACTGACATATTTAATAAAATTTTGCAATTTTCATTCATCCTAACTGTTATTGTTCCATTTTAATAGCTGTGATAGAAAAATGTGTGTGAAAATGGCCATGAAGATGCCAGAGAACTGACTTTGCTTCCATGGCACTCTTATACACATTGAATTACAATATCAAAGTTGAAGCTGCTGTGCTTCTTGGTCACGTTTGGAAATGTATTCTGAGAAACCTTTCCATCTTAAAATACCACCTGAAAGACTCTGAACATAACTGCACATTACAAAGAGTTTTATGCACTGTAGCTATTATATACAACTGGGTTTTATCTGTTTGTTTTTTTTTTTTAATGAAACCAAACAAAACAAAAATCCCTTGAAGTATCAAACATTAAATTTCAATTTTAGCTATGGAAAATTGTAGGATCTAAGTGTTCAGACTAATGTACTTGCAAATACACCTGCGCATAAGTGCAGCATGCAGGAACCAACAAGCCACCATATGATGCAAGCCAATGAATCTATTTTTTCAATTTATACAAATGGTTGAAGACACAACAGTAAGCTTAAAGGAACATACTTGTAGTTAGGATGAAGGGCTGAAGGTAGTGATACACTGTAAATTAAAAATTCCAGCACAAACAGCAAAGGCTTCTCACACAAATAAAGAACAAATTTAAGCAGAAATGTTTTGTTTTGAATGCTAACTTGGAGAGATGTCAACCTTATATTGCTGCTCACTGTCCACTCCCCAAATAAAACAGAAACAATTTTGTCAGTGGAGTAATATATTGCCTCTCTTCCCTTCATAGCACGAAAATACTTTTAAATAGCTTCTAAATTTGAGTCAGTTCAGTTTGCATATGCCCCCCTACACCCCTCCTGCTATTCTTGTATAGCTTCAGAAAATGGGTGGGAAAGGCAACACTTAGGCCTTTTCTACAACCAAACCCAGAACCTCAGGTGTGAGCAGAAACAGACTGAAAGAGCGTTAAGGCTAAAAACCTTTTAGAAGCATCAGTAATTTTTCAGTATTTCCCACACACACCTCACTTGCAGACTTTATCGGAAACATACACCTATCCCCAAGTGCACAAAAACACCAGACATACCTTTCTCGTAAGTAAAAGCAACTCAAAATGTGGGAACAGAGCTAAAACAAAAGGTTCTAGGTGATGCAGTCTGGGGGGATTTGGTACACTAAACACACCTGCCAAGCAGAAATGTCTCTTGCTTCCCTCCCTATTCAGTAGGCACACTGCCAATTTATCCCTCATCTCCTTCCTTTCCCCCACTCAGTGCCTACGTTCCCCTTCATTACCAGCTTCCTGTGGCATCCACAGCAGCCGTTACTCTGCAGTGTGCGTAAAGCAGCAACACTATCCCTCAGGTAGCCCCCAGGGGCCAGTGCTAGTCACAAATACAAACAGGAGAAATACACATGAAGTACACCTTAATGAGCAATATCCACTTTAGCCTCTCAGACATTAATTGCTTCATTCTTCTCAAAGCTTTAAGAACAGAAGTTCCCACAGGATGGAGGGTTAGCACAAGGTGTTTTCTCCACAGTAACTTCTTGTTTCTATTTTGTCCTTAGTGCAGTACAGCTGATGGGTAATAGCTTGCTCCTAGGTCAAAGCTGAGATATTAAAATGACTATCAATAGCCATTTACTGTGCTTCTGTGTCTTTACCGTCCTTCCTCGCTTCATTTCATAAGAGAAAAATACACAAGTGTTCCAGGGGGACACTCTCTGGCAGGAAGTGGGGGGCAGTAAGACTGTTCTCTCTTTCCAGCTCACAAGATATTCTGGCAAAGGCAGCTGTTGGAATTAAGCTGGAAAAGCAAAGCAAATGTGTCCATATAGTACTGAGTACCTTCTAGAAGGTCACGTAGAATGAGAGGCCAAT
Source organism: Vidua macroura (assembly GCF_024509145.1). Taxonomy (NCBI): domain Eukaryota; kingdom Metazoa; phylum Chordata; class Aves; order Passeriformes; family Viduidae; genus Vidua; species Vidua macroura. The sequence continues at coordinate 36,889,906 of NC_071571.1, forward strand.
GCCTTTCTGTGTGGCCTGATCTCCTGTTCTGCTGTTCCCGCTCAGCAGCAAGCAATAGATTTCAATAGATATTTGCATTGACATCAAGCTAAATATTAGAGTTTGAATAGATGCATACCACCCCTCCGGAGGTAATATTCATGCACAGGGAAAGGTTTTGTGAATTGGTTTGTTTGGCAGAGTGTTTTTCTATTCCTTATCTCATCCATATCCCATCCTGCTCAAAATGGGGTGGGAGGAAAAGTCCTCATTTGGGTTTGGAATCAGTATTTGAGCAGAGGCTACTGGACTGCTGGGGGACCATATGTGAGAGAAATTGTCGGAAATTATCTGAGGGCTAGAAATTATCTGATGGTTAGTTATGGGAGCATTGTTAAACCATCCCACTGCTCTGGGGTTATAGTCTTTCTGTTATGCCTGTGACTCCCCATAAACCCTACTTCCATAAGATGCACTTGATGTCACACTGGAGCCCTGACATCTCAAAGTTACAGTAGCAAGTTTATTCACAACGAGACTCTAAGAGCAGAGTTAATCTCGTCTCTATGTTGCCGACTAAATCAGTTAATATCACTGTGATGATTTCATTTTTAAGAAAATCCATAAGGGAACAACTCATTTTGTCATAGAGTAATGAATGCAATTACATAATAATGGTAACAAGAACCCCTTCTTCCTTCCACACACACTAGAAACAGTAGAATAGAATCAGAAGCTGGAAAAATTAATTTCAAATTTTGTGGAGGAAACCGACTCCTGATTTATCAAGATAAATAAAGGAGTCCTGAAAAGACAATGAAGCTACTGTTCTTTCAGTTAGGGAAAAAAAACCCAGCATATAACACTTCTTTTGAATTACATGCTTTCTTCTGAACAATTTGCATATTTTTCTATTGAATTTCAAAAGAGTTAAAAGCAAAATTAATGTGATTCACTGTGAATGCCAGGAATACAATTACAGCCCATCAAACCTGCACAAAAGAAGGACAGAATTGATGTGCACAGTAATGCTGACTTTTTTTTTTTCTTCTCTTTTAAGGCTTTCTTTAGATTTAGCTAAGCACAAAACTAGAGGTTAAGTCTTTTTTATTCATGCTCTAACCCAGCTGTCCAGCTGTCCTTATGTTTTCTTACAATGTGTTTGCTAGCTTGACTTTCAGAGATCTTACATTAAAGGGCAATAATCTCTTCTTTAGCCCATCCAGACTGAAGCAGTTATTTTCTCTGCTTGACATTCCTTTAAAAAACATTAGTCTAAATATCCTTCCTTCTGTGGATTTTTAGGTTTGCAATGCTTTGTGTACCATCATATAAACTTGCTCAAGATGCCATGCAACTGGTTCAGGAAAGGGAGCAACAAGAGTTTTGACAGTATGTTCTGGCTATGAAGGTATCTCAGTACTTTACTGAGGAAGGAACACCTGATAAGCTCACTTTAGACACCCACTCTGTCCACTCACAGGATCCTTTGCACCATTGTCTGCGTGTGGTTTACAGCACATATGCACTAATAATATCACTCTACATATAAGTATTTTTTCACATATGTAACAGTCACTAATCCACCCCAGAGGTAATAAAGACATTTTCCACACTTCTTTTTAACAGAGCTACCCAATCTAGTGCATATTTTATGGCAAGGGAGCTGTTCAATCTGAGATTCTAGAAGCGTGGGCAAAGGAGAAACACCAGGTTTCCTGTTCCTGTAGCCAAAGTTTTAGGATGAAGTTACTGCTTCTATTACTGAAAAGTTCATACAGACAGCATTAATAGACAGGTTCCTATTACCTTGATGCTTTCTTTTATGTTCAACATGTGAATCACTGTTTTTGACCTTATCTATAACATTATTAGTGATTTGATAGATACTTCCCTGCCTGCTTGAATCCTCTATTGAACGCACAAAAGTATGTCTCAAATGTCTCATTTGAGGAAAAGGTGATATTCTGTTTGAAAAAAGAAAACTTTTACACAAAACTGAAAGAGTTCATCATCAGCCAGCCTTCTTTTTACTTAAAACACAGATCTCTTCTTAAATACTGAATCAAGTTTCCACTCTCAGCCAGGGAAACTCATCAATTCAGCGTATGAAAATTCTGCTGTTGTAATCTTTACAACTCTTGTTCCAACAGGATCCAGTTAGTTTTACCAGAATGTTGCTCTGACTGACCATTATCCCACATGACAGCTGACAGCCATCATACAGAGGAGACTCAATTATTCCCATAGGGGAAGATCACAGTTGGGATAATATTTGTCTCCCATTTACAAAGCACCTGACCTTTTTTATTTATCCTAGTGCTAATAAAGGTATAAAGCAAGTCAAATACTTGCAAAAAAAATCCCTCCTTAGTTACTGGTCTGAAGTTCTCTGCTGTTTCTCCTTGTTCCAATGTTAAAAAGGGAGACATGATACAATATGTGTAGATCATGTCCAGGTCTTTAAAGTATAGCAAAGATTAAATTGAATTATCTTCTGTCATTCAAGAGCATTAATTAGATTTCCTTCCCCTTTAACAAACTAGTGCCATACAATTTCCAATTTTTGCAGAAGATCCCAAGAGACTTTCACTGCTGGAAGATTTGTCTGTGTTGATCTTTAACCCAGTAGCAGAGAGTGGAATGCCTTGCCTGTAAGCAATGTATTCCTCCATTCACTTTCAGTTCCAAAAAGAATTGGGATTTTTCATTGGTTATTTTTGTTAGCCTAAGTGAAAAGTGAATCTAACACCACTTTTTACTTACTGCATTTTGAAATGAGACAACTAAAAAAGCTGAAGGAAATTTGGAAATAAAAATCGATTAAATGTAGTCTTTCCATTAAATGTAATCTTTCCATTACTTACTACTAGTTAAAAATCTAAATTAGGTCCCCAAAGTTCATGTTTTATTTAGAGTAAGCATTTGAAAATTAATTTTCTACTCTCAGAAGAAATTCTTGTCCTGATTTGGCTCTAAGATATTCTGTGGTGTATCTCCTTCAACAACATGTTTTTAATTTGTTCCTTTCTATGCAATTATTAAATACTTAGAAACCTGTATTCACTATGTCCCTCATGGCCACAGGCATCTTATTTCTGTGGCTATTCATAGAACCATACAAAGTTAGAACTTCAGACAAAAGTACATGATTTCAGTGAAGATCTTCTGTAATGTGCTTGCTGAAGGCAAAAACAGTTTGGCTGTACTCTGTTACTTCTTAAGTTACAAACAAAGAAGATATTATGTAAACCAGAAAACGTAGAAATCACTTTAATCAAATTTTCCCTGGGAAAATTCTAGGGTCAGACTGCAACCTGTAATTCAAATAGCTAAGTAGTTTGAAGTGGACATTCAATATGTAGTTATTAAAAAAAAAGGGGCATATGGTCCCCAGTCATAAAAGGATTTGGCGATTTTCACAGCCCTTCTAGGTTTTACCCCATTAAATAGGAAAGATTTCAGCCATCACAGCAAGATAAGATGTTCATCATTGCAATAACAAGTAAATTCTTGTCATGTATTACATCAAAATGTAATAGAGGATGGAAACTCTTCAAAATGGGAGAAAAACACATTTTCCTTTGCTCTCAATAGGTGTTTAGCTGTGTTAGACAGACAGTTAAGGACCACTGCTACACACTACAATAGCCATTGTCCCAATTTTCCAAGCTGCTAAAGACTCACTATTATCCTGATTTCTGATTGCTGCAGCATTAAATATCTGATTAAAGAAAAGCCTTTCCAAAGCACTAACAATTGCTTTGTTAAAATGCCAGATAGCTTTACAATCTTTGCAATGAAAACTTCTATTCTTAATTCTTTATCCTCTGAAGCATTCAAAGAAATCCATTAAAAATAAAATAAAAACCCCTGAAGATTGAAAGTGTCTGAGGGGGGGTGTTTTTTGTATTTTGAGAGTATGACAATTATATTTTATGCTTCTTAAGGAAAAAAATGTAATAGAACATTTTAAAAACAAGGCTGAAATATTAATAATAAGGATACAATGTCTACCCTAGAAGCAGTTTCAAAATATAAATTCTGTTGAGCCATTTGCATTAGTTTTATGCAAACACTTTAGCAATAAAATTGCAAAAACTTTAAAGACGTTGTACTCTTTCACAAAACACAAATACATTAACTCCCTCCCAAAAATATACAGAACTAGATTTTTTAGTGGTAAAAGCCTTATATAGTACAGATCAGAACAGATTATTTAGTCTGTGTTGAAGTCTGATATGCACATTGAAATATAAGATTTACCCCAAAAAGAGTTTGATACATTCAGCATAACAATTCACAAAATAAGAGGCTAAAGGTTTATGTTCTTAAGAAATACAAAATTATTTTTCTGAATATAAAATTCTGACAGCAGTTTTTTATTTCAGGAAAGGAATAAAGAAACAAAAAATACGCATACACACTCACACACACAGAATCTGTCATGTCGTAAGTCAAAAATCAACAAACTTTTCTAAGAGTAGTTTAATAATTCACATAAACAGGATGAAAAAAATAGTTATGCATTTCAGATGGAAGAGCCCATAAAATAAAAAGCAAGATCTTTATCTAGCTCCATCTGTACCACTCCCACACAGCACGTATAGAGTTGAACAGACCACACAGAATATTGTGACATTCCAAAACTGCATACATTTAGGTAATTTTACGTCACCATCTCAGGGCTTTGGAAGAATACTTAGCTAATACCTGCTTAAATACTGAAGTACACAGACATGTGGCTCTAAAACCAAACCATTTGCCTGGATGCCATTTAATCCCCTTCTATCCAAGGAAGATCAGAAGTATTTGAGCCATATTCAGACTCAAGTATGGCTCTAATAAGAAAGAAAAGCAAAGCAGCCTTACTCTGGAGATCAAAGATCTGGTGTGTCAGCAGCAGACCCAGGCATGCTGTGTGATAACACTGAAGACAGTTTTCCTGTCTGTGCCTATCCCATCCGTCTCATTTTTCCCCACTCACTGCAAAGCCTACAAGAGTCACAGAAAGGGAGATCTGGTCCTGACTGACTGGTGGGCTGGTAACATCCACAGGCCACCATCAGTGTCTACATTTTCTTCCGGAGGAAACTTTACAATTCTCTGCTGGAATCCAGCTCTTATTCTAGGAGCATCCAATCTCTGTCTAACAGCAACCATCCCATAAAGGCAATATATGTGCGGCCCACCATGGGGAAAGCTGTGATCTCAACTCCATTCAGAATTCAGTACTTTTTAGCTGGTTACTTTAAAAAAAAAAACATAAAACCAAACAAATACCAACAAACCTTATCTATTTTTTGTCACTGTCCACATCAAACACAGTATGAAGCCCACAGTAGTTGTAGTTTCTGAGGTACCAGAAAAGAGAATTGAAGCACACTTTTAAACAATCAAAATTAATCCCAAAACTAATAAACCATTTAACATTCTTTTACCTTGTTATCTCTATATGCTATTTAATATGATTCAAACAGAAAATCTACTGAAATTCACAACTAGAAGTTTTTGTAACTCACAGTTAGGAAAAATCTCATTTGATTTTGCCAGTCAAAATTACCATGTTTCCTGTCTGCCTGCCTGTATGATAGAAAGTCATTATAAATTAAAGAGAATTAAACATATTAACCTGGATCAGAAAATTCACAGTGGTTTGATTGTACACACCTTACATCAACAGTTGTTTAGGAGACGAATTTGACTCATCTATATGTATACATGCACATTTCCTTGTGAACTGGCGAGAAAAATGAATCCTCACTGACCTGAACACCTGAGATTTCATCATTCAACACCTAAAGCAGATTTCTCATCTGAAACTAGCAATGTACTGGAAGAGAAAAGCTGTTTAAGAGAAAGGAGCAGATAGCTCCTCATGTCTCATACCATATCCTACAGTTCAGATTCCCAGGGAGTTTATCATGCTTTACATGACACAGATAAATATTTTACTGTAATCAATGTGTCTTATTCAGATGAAGACGGAGGTCTGAGATAGACATGCAATTGTCTGTGCTTTTCTAATGCCAGCATCAAAAGTTGACAAATACCTATTACATTCTCTTCAAGGGAAAGGAAATAAAGAGTACCTGAAATTAAATTTCAAAAAATGTTAAGAAAAAAAAACAAAAGGGATGGCAATAAAATGAGTTTTTCATATTGTGATAAAACACTCTGAAACTGTAATCTGATTTTTTTCACCTATGAGCTGAACTGCTTTAATATGTATAAATTATAGTGCTTGTATGAGAACAAGTGGACAGTATCAGGCCTGGAAGCTTGAATTAATTTTGATTTCCTCCATATGGAAGTTTAAAAGTCAGGTTTGCTACAAAAACAAAAGAGAGAAACAATCCAGGACCCATAGAAACTAGAGAAGGCAAGGTATTTTATGGAAGTAAAATACCCTAGGTAAATCAAAAGATATTTTCCAGTCACTAAACACTTCAGTTTTTTATGGGAGTATAGATTTAGTGTTCATGTCTATCTTTTATATTGGTTATTCAAGTAACTTTTCTCAAGAAAAGTTATTAGTTCAGCAAATAAAAAAGGAAATAACTTCAACATTATTTCATTTCAACCTCTTTATTTTTAATGCAGCTTTCTGAGCTGCACATGTATTTCTTTCTCTCACTTCTGCTTCATTGGCCTGAAAGGAAGAACAAAGGATAGGACAGACAACAGCCAAAAACACATAGTAGAAAACATTTGTTACCAGCAGGGCACAAGGCTCCTACCCACCACTTGTTCCCTATCCTGCCAATGCAGCATTTCCTCGAAATTCTCCAGTCAGAAAGAGGCCAGTTTATAAGATAGATGCATTGCTCATACAAATGATACACAAGGAAACTTAACATGAGCAAGAAATTATTTATTCCAAGAGTCTCAGTTCATCAAGGCAGTTGCCCAAGACCAATACTTAAATCTTCTGCCACATGGATACCAAAAACCCTTTTGTAATACCATTTAACGTTTAGGATAACTGAGGATTGGAAGAAGGTGAAAATGTAAGTTTTTCCTTTTGTGACTTCAAATGCCCTGCTTGACATCTGACCTAATAATGTGGGTGGAAGGACAAGAGAGGAGAGAGAGGATGGAATTTGTTCTCCAAAAGTCTTCATTGCCAGAGGCACACTGCCCTCTGCAGCACCTGGATCCCAATCCTTCCATGAAACACATAGCTCCTGTCTTTCCACTCTCTCTCCGACTCAGATCCCTTGAGCAGAGCATTTCTCTGCTCTCTCACTTTGCTGGGGTGGCAGGGAGAGGGATTCTGGCTGGATATAAAACAAGGAGAAGATGGAGTAGGAAAAAAGAGCAAGAAGAGAGTGAACACAATTAACTTCCAGCTCTCTTCCCGCTTCTTCTCCCTGTGGCCAGAGCAGTTTGTATATTGCAAAAGTGGATTGCCCTGGGTACATCTGGCTCAGAGTAGAAGACAAAACTTCACAGGGCAGGGGACAACATAAACACTATAGCAGTACTGATGGTTAACAATTTTTACAGTTTTTTACTTCACAATTCAAACAAGAGCAGTGGTACTCAAATAATATAATTTCATATTGCTATAAGCTATAGCATATTATGTCTTTGTGAAGGATTCTGCAGTGGTATTTCTCTGCTATTTGGTCAGTGGTAAAAAGTACCTGATGATTAAATTGACCTGTTTTCCCCTTCATACCTTTTTTTGTGTTGCTTTTGTGTTACCTCTGATCGTGCCAGACAAACCTTGTGCCTGCTTACTTAATCCCTTTACCTGCACTCTCTATCTAATAAACTTAACTTAAAGCTTGCTCCTCCTATACTTCTCTCCTTTGGTTCATCTTTATCAGCTTCTCAAAAACTCCTTTACATGCTCATTTGTCTCCTATTTCCAGGCAGTATGGGTTTTATTCTCATTCTTAGAAAATTATCTCTTTTCCTGTTCAGGCTCCATTTACCAGGTTTTACTACCTGGTTGACTCCCGTGATGATGAGCTGCAAATTCCCTTCAAAACATATTTCCACAACACCTGCACAATCCACTCAACTGTGCAAAACCAAGGAAACCTGGGAACCTGTGTATCCCTTATGACAACTGAAGTGTAGCCTTTATCCTCATATAATGACCTCCCTCTGAAAGCAGAAGACTGAACAATGTCAATTCCAGAAAAATTAATTGAATCGCTTATGTTTGGAAGTAGTCTGAAGCTGAAAGGGAACTGGGGAAACACCAGAATGAAAGGAATCCTGAATTCCAGTGTCTAGCAAAAACACATTGTTCTCTTTTCTTCCTACAGTCTCCACACATTATTCTGTGCAACAGATGGACACATGTTCATTGCAATATTTTGTTCTCTTGTTGTTTGGTTAATGTGAGGTCCTAGATTTCTTTTACTCCATATATTCAACTTCAGTCCCAGGCCAGACTTACAGTTCCATTTCTACCAGATTTCTAGTTTATGTTACAAATTTTATAACTACAGCATTCATAGAATATACATATTACATTATCCAACTTTAAGGTACCCATCTCTACTGTCCTCTCAAATTCTAGATATTTGTGGTTTATAGAAGAGGAACCAAGGAGACCAAGCCTTCCTGGCACTTGTGGAAAGTCAGTTTAAGTGGCTCGTTCTGGGCTCCACTGCCAGCACCCCAAGTCACCTAGACTCTTAACAGTCCCAAGCTCTTGACTTAAAGCTCTTCAGCTACATTTTCTCCCTTTCAAACAGTATCTCAAAAGACTTGGGCACCAATACACTTGAAATTGTGATTTGCTCAGCTACTCTCAATTATTTCTCTGGCTTTTAGAGCCTGCTCTTTCTTGAACTGCTGTCTTAATGCTACTACTTACTAATCTTTCCCGATTGTCTGAATTGTCCTGATTGTCTTGATTCTGCTTGTGCAGGAACAACTTTCCTCAATGGAAATGTAAACGCTCCAAATGAACTTGCTACAAAGAGCCAGCCTTTTGATTCCTTCAATTGCTGATGAATATCCTGAACACAAAATTTAAGAACATATTGGGTTAATGCTACATTTGGACTAATTAAGAGACAGAGAAAATATCCCCTACTTTGCCACACTCATAAAGACCAATTTCGTTAATAATTTGTACAAAGATGGTTGCTTGAATCAAGAACTTCCCACACAGCGTGTGAGTTCAGACACTGAAACTTCATCTTTGAAGGGAAGGATCCGTAAAGTAGAAGAGGAGCATCTGGATCCAGGTGCTTTCACGGGTAATTCTCATACTTCATTGGCAATTGCAGCTGTAAAACAACTCCACTACCATCTTCTAGAGTACAGATGTACTACTGATGCTAAACACACTCACTGCAATATTTACTGCAGTGCAGAACACTGCCCTACAATGCTCTCTACTAGTCTATCAAAATAGGCATAGTAAAAAATATAACGTTAAGACTAATTCATGCAACTCTAGTAATTAGAAGCAAACACAGTAAAAAGACAAACATGAGCATTAACCTGGCTGAAAGAGAGAGAGGAAAAATATGGATTGTATTTTGTAACCAAACCAATATGCAAAGATGTAGTTCACGTAAGAGGAGAGAACTGTGAAATAAAAATGCTCACTGACTTCTTTTAAATGCAAAAGTTTTGTTTTTTCTCATTGAAGCCAAACCCAATTGTTTTCATAGTACAATGTTTCAGAAATAATCCAGTTCCTAGCAGGTGACAGCCATCAGGACAGGGACGGAAGAAGTATGGCAAACCAGCAGAAGTGTTCAGACCATATGCTACTCCAAGACCTCAATTTGATCACTCCAAGTCATTTTGTCAAGGGACCAAAATATTTTGAGACCTAGTCTCAACATTTCAGGATGGGATACCTCCAAGTTACTTCACAGACAGGACATAGTGACTCCTCTGTCCCTCTGTCTCTTTCCTTTATTAGGGCCTTTGAAGGAAGAGGAGAGACACTCATTATCAAATTTAGATTTTTTTTTTAGCCTTCTCCTACCTCCAAAAGCAAGAATACACCTGGTAAGCCATAGACATCACAATTCCTCTGAAGCCTTTTTGTTTGTTTAGATGCTTTCTTCACAGCACTGTCATCATTACAAACTTCAGATTTAAAGTTCTCTTCAGTCACCAATATAAATGCTCTAAAATGTTCCTTCTCCAAAGCCATGGGCACTAGCCAAGAAAATAGAAGGGCATTGGGTCAAAGTCATTCTCCATGGGCACCCTGAAATTCTAGAATTGTAAAATGATTGTGTAAAATTCAGAAGGTTTAATCTGTCATACTGCACCTTTAAAAAAGGATTAACAAGTACTAACAGAGAAAGCTTGAACATGACATTTCTTCATACTTTCCTCTGTTTGCAGGTAACCAAAAGAATTTTATTTCTAATGATGTTGTTATACCAACTTTCTCAAAAGTCACAAAATCTCTGTAGAGCACAGAAGACTGCAATATATATATATATAACTGCCACTGTGCACATTGCTAACTCAATGATTTCTTCTTCTATTCAGTGCATTGTGCTCCTGACATATACTTTCTATAAATAGACTTTACTCTCATAGTCTCCCTTTACAGTTATTTTGATATCACCACTGAACATGCATTTCCCAGAGCCTTGACTTGGTGTTTCCTATTATTTTCTTTTCTTTATTTTTTTTTAATCTTATGTGCCAAGTAGCTTTGCCTCACAGGAATTTATCCATGATGTATGAAGAATTTTATAACATACAGTTTTAATCATTATTAAACCAGGGAAGACAAGAGGATATGCAAAACAGAGACAACAGTAAACTTGCTTAGGTGACTCGGACCACATAAAGGATGTTGGTTTATGTTCGAGGGATTTTGTGCCACTGTGTAAGACTGAAACTGTATTACAAGCTTGTCCTGGTTGCAGAGAAGGGGTAGAGTGTGTGTTTCTTACCCCATTGCTGTTTTGCTTTCAGTAAATTTTTATCTCAACCCGTAGTCTCTACCTTGGTCCCACTCTTACCAGAAGGAGCAGGGGAAAGAGACGTGGCTTAGTTGGAATTTAATTTCTGGCATGTGTTAAACATGCCACAATATGTTCATTTTCAGAGAGTAGGGCATTCTCTTTTCTCCAGTGGCATATTTTTGGAAGTAATATGTAACAAGGAGGTATTAATATCTGATTCTGTGTGATTCTACAGTAGAGTTATATTTCAGTAAATCTTAGACCTTATTAAAGAGTAGTAGTTTTCTGCAATACAAAATTAGTGTCATAAAAGGGATCCAATTGTGGTTGCAAGTGTTTTTGACAGCTCAAAGAAATAAGAAAAGTTGATTAGCTTGAAAAAAGAGCACAAACTTCACAAAAGCTTAAAAATTATAATATCACCAACGTGATCAATCACAATGTCATGGTCACGTCAGTACGAAATATAACTTCCATCTGTGATAAAACATTATATAATTGTTAGTACTTAGCACAGAACTGTTTAGATTGTAAATTAGGATACCTAGGAATAGACATCCTGTTTTAGAAAACAGTTTATCCATCAAAAACTACAAATGGCTGATTCAGAGTTTTTGCAAGAGTAATTGTCAAGTCCAGTTTGGGAATAATTTCGTTGAAAAGAAATGCAGTGATGTGGAGATGCCTTCTGATATCCTTTCATGTAACATTTACAGAACTCACAGAATTAAACTGATAAATTAAGTAACCTCTCTCTATCTCAGCACACATTCCTGCATGAAACACATGGTATTCCTGTGTTGAACTCCCTCTAGTTCATTTTGAATAAAATATTTGTCAAATTCAGGAAGAGAACATGGGGCTTTAGTCCCCATTTATCTGAATAAACTTGCATTTTGGTCTGTGTTCTGACTTAGACAACAAAAATCTGTGAACCAAGCTGATCTGCTCTTAATCTTGAGTGTTCTCCAATGCTGGCTACAAGGGAGGGTTCAACACCACTGCTGCCACTGCAGTAAGAGTGTATTCACTGCATTTTATTTAAAACTCACAGAACTAATTCTGTTTCATGAGAAAATTGAGCGATTTGACTTTTCAAGAAGGAATTCCTCAACCTATTACATATGCACACAGCTGCTGAGTGCAACCCCGAGGACAACCATGACTCAGAGACTTTATTCTATTAAAGGGTAGCTGAGCAATTCAGCTGAAAAAAACCTGAATTTTGCAAGAGTTTTTCCTTATGAGTTGTTACTTTTAAGGAAATAAGGCAATCTCTAAGAATCAACCTCCGGCTACCCTTCTTCCAGATTTAATCCAGACAATATTTATGTGATTAAAAAGCTTACAAGTTTACTGGCACATGTAGCATCTAGCACAAAAATAAGTTATCAATAATCATACTGTAGATGTTTCTAGGATTCTGATGCTGGAATCCAACCACAATGTCATAAAGGACTTTTACTTGTTTTAGTGTCAAATTTTAATTCTCTCCTCCTCAAAAAGATACGAGTTTGCTTCCACTGAAAAATAGCTTTTCTGTGGAGTTACTAAAAATTTGAACATTTGTTTAAAAAGACTTAAGTAGCCCCTTTTTGTTGTGCAGTGCCAGAGCCTCATTAGCTAAACATTTGCTCAGGAAGGCTCTAGATAATGAGGTAAGACAAGACAGTTTCAAAAGAGAATAGCAGGTGGCTTAGCTGGAGAAGGGAAACAAAAGGTGTCCCTGGGACCTCCTCAAATAAGTGGATGTTAAAAGGCAACATTAAAAGAACTTAACACAACAAGGGCTATTAAGGGTTAGGTAGACAGGAGGGAAGGTGGCCTTGCTAAACATTAGGATTTGTGATGCTCTGGAATGAAAGGTTAACTTCTTATTTGGAATCAAATTTCAAGAGATGTCAGAAAATGCATCTCTCAGAAGAGGAGTCCCAGAAAAGAAAAAGGAAAAAAGAAACTGTCTAAAACCATTCAAAATAAATTTTTAAACAAACCATACAGCCTGCAAGCTTCAGATTGGAGTGTTTTGTTCAAATATGTACAGTATTGATTCTTAACCATAAGAATATTTGACTCTTCTAATTTAAGAAATTGAGCAGGATACAGAACATATTTGTCTGTCTCCAAAGCAACAGGCTGCCATGCATAAAGTCCCTTGTTCCATGAAATTCTGTAAGCAAGTTTTCTGAAGATTATATCCTATTTTATCTAGATTTTAAGCTGTGAAGCTCATGGTGATACAAGAGAGATCATTTCCCAAACATCACAGAATTGCTGTATGGCAAGAAACCAAACTTTTCTGCATTGCAGCCAAGTGCCCTACTTTGAGACCATACTGCTTGACAAGAACAGGATCTGCTTTGTTTAAACAGTTCCAGCCTTTCATTAGGTCACTTACACCCCTCACAAGGCTCCCACAGCTTTACAGATTAGAATAAAAGTTGTGAATGTAAATCAAAATTTTACTGAGCATATTATTGCTATGTAGGGAGCCATTATTTGTTTCAAAGGTTAAGCACAAAGGAGTTTTGCCATGGATTCAGAGTCTTAGGAGACCACTTCCTCTACTGTGCACTTCTTGGTACAGAATGACTGCTCCAGGGTTATGTGCAGTCCCTTCACAGCTGCTGTAAGGTTTTCCATGCCTATAAAATGCTTCCAGAAAAGAACTCGCTTGTTTACATGTGTATCCAGAAAACAAATGCAAAATGGAAGCTAAGAATTCTATAAAGTGTCACAAGGACAGATGTACTTTTCTCTCCATAATGCTGTCTAAACTCATGCCTTTAACTCTTGAGTATCCTTGCCCCAAACAACCTTAAGTAAATATATAGAAAACATGCCAAATCCATTCTTGGTATAGTTCCACGGTCCATTGGAAGCTCCCCCTTGCCTTTAGTGCAATGTAGTGCTTAACCATGTTCATCTTGATAAAATTCCAATTAAATTCTAATGAATGCTGTTAGAAAGTGTGTTTGGTTGTGGGTGCTGTTTCTTTTGTTCTTTTTTTTAATAAAAACACTCTAAATATTCATTACCACCCACACTGCCACTCCATTCTCACAGAAAGAAGGAAAAAATTGCTCAGATATTTCCTGCAGGCAACTATCCACAAGGCTGAAATATCATTTAAAGTAAATTAAATTTGTACAGCTAACAACACTGTTTTGAACAAGACATACTATGAAAAACAGCAAGCACAAAGCACATAGCAGTGGATTTAACTAGTATGCAGTTAAATCCAATTAAGTTATTGATGGCCAATATCAATAAAATTACTGATGCTTATTCTGGGAGTTAGAGTCAGTGAAACCTGCCCCATGAGAGACAGCACCACTGATTTGCTTTGTCATACCAATGTCTTGTCTCCCTATTAGGAATCTCAACAGTTTAGTCCTACAGCTTATTAGGAGCTATAAAAATCACAGGCAAAATAAGGATTGGAAAGCTGAAACAATGATTCATCTAGTCCTTTATTTTCCAGACTGAGGAAACAGCTGGGGCTGGGGAAGGTGGAATTTATAAACAAAACCAAGGAAAAAAAACACAAAACAAACAAAAAAACCTAACACAAAACCAAACAAATCAACATTACCCCTCTGAAGAACACCAGAAAGCAGCACCTTTAATCCTAGGGAATCATCATTCTCAAAAGGAGGGGCAGGGGAAGGAAATCCTACCACACATTTGCAAAGATCAGCTGCCTTTGTTGCAGAAAGCCTTTGACTACAAATAGGCTCCCCAGGACCCTGGTCTTAGGACCAAGAGTCTTTTCAGGGCTGAACTCCTACTGAGACAGCTGAGGCTTGTGTTGCAGTGCCTGAAAAGAGATTGAAATGCAATTTGTACTGAGATGTGCAGTAGGATTCAGATAAGCAGTAACAGGATGCAGGAACAGTCCTGTACCATTTGTGCCCACCATTTTCTTCAGTTTCACGCATTGTCATTGCAGAGAAACTGTTTAGCTTGAAAAATTTTCTGAACAGAGTAAAAATCTTTCGAATGGCAAGTAGAGTGCTCTTCACACTGTCCTCACACAGTGTGGGGACAGCCAAATCCTATTCAAAACTGTTGTCTGGAAATAAAAAAAAAAAAAAAGAAAAAAAAAAAAAGAAAATCAACAACAACAAGCACTCCCAAAGTCATGTGGAAAAACAGAACATGCAGTAGGGCCAACTCAGCCCTCGAATACCCCTCAAATACCTGAGGGGTATAAAATGTCAGCACAGAGAGCCAGATTTTATTCCATCGTCCTGTGCATAAAATCAACCTGCTAATTTGAGTGGATTCCCTACCAAGCCAGCTGACAGGTAATAAAGATCCCTCTCATGTCCCTCCAAGCCTTGTAGCATATAATGGAGACTGCTAGTTTTCTGGCTGGCCTGGATCTCAGCAGAAGTTCAGTAATCTGAACCACAGCACAATACAAGAGAAGCAGCATTCTTTAGTAGAATTGGGTATCTCCAGTGGTAATTTCTTAACATCTATAAGGAGCAGTAGTCTGAGAACCTTAACCCCACACTACTACCTTCAAATTACAAAGAGCAAAAGGCAGACAAACATCACCCTTGTTATAAATATCATAAGAGCAATGACAAATGATTAATTATTCTTTCAATGCCTAACTATAATTTTTTAAACACAGAATGTGTCACCTCAGGTGAGGTAGATGCAACATTTAATATGGTAGAAAATAGCCACATTCCAATGGAAAGAAAAATTGGAACAGTCTATTATACTGCTAATTTTGTAGCTATACATCCCCATAACACTTCAATGAGTTATTAAAATCAGCTAGACCATTCTAAGCCACTGGAAAAGCATGGTTTAAGCTAGGAACATATGTAATTCCAATGCAGAAGGAATTAAGTTAGAGCATATGGAGTTTCAACAACAACCTTTTTGTTTACAAATTCCAGAGCCTTTGCCCCCATGAGGATATTGCTGAGTTAATATTGTACAAAAGTGATGGATTTAAAGGTTACCTCTCTTTTTACAGACATGTGAAGCACACACATAATGTCACACAAAATCCTGAGCAAATGGATGCTTAAAGCCATTCTAATGAAAGAAAATAAGAATAAATGTCAGCCAACAGAAAATATCTATTTTGCCTTTTAGGTGCACTTGATGCTCTGTTTCATCCTCTCCACAAATTCTGAACAAGCCATCAAAAGACAAGGATTATTTTCTTTAATCACCAGATCTTGCCTGTTGGCAGCAGTTCTAGTCCACAGGATTTCAGAGAATTTCTTTTATGCAGACATGGATTTACTGAGGAATATAGATCTGGCCCTTTCCCTCACCCCTACTCACTGGTCCTGCTTGATGCTGTGCACTACTTCCGTGCAACAGTCAAACCACAGCTGTCCCCTCACCCGCCTCATTTCATAAAAAACCAAAAGCCATTCACTGTTCCCAGAATGACTAACGCTCCCCAGTGTGGGATAACAGGGGGTAACAGAGCCTTACCTTCATACACTTAACAGTTAAATCCATCCTGGACACTACAAGTGATAACCATGTGATAACCAAGTGATTGCCATGGAGCGCTCACATTTATCCTTCTAACAAGTTTGACCTCTGCTATTTGTGTAAAACCTGAGCTGCAAGAACCCCTGTAGGTATTTAATCTGCCTCGGTGTCATTTAGATATGAATCACTTCCTCAAAATCTCCCACTCTTTATGCCACTTTTTAAAATTTTGATTTAAAAAAAAAGGCAGAATAAAATCACAAAAGGAAACAAAGCATTCATACTAAATGTTGAGGGTTTTTGGAGACTGCTTTTGGAAATGCAGCTGAATGCAGTTGATATTCTGGGGATTTTTCTCAATTAAACATCTAATACTTAGTTGTCTACAGGAAGACATATGGTCCTGTTCACCAGTTTCTATGAAAAATTCTGTTCACAGTAGTACCACATTTCTGAAGTAAAATATCATTTATGTTTACAGTTAAGTTCAGGAAAAAGGAGAACAGAGGCTTAAATTTGGGCACTTTCTACAAAGAAGAGTAGAAGAAAATATAATCAATCTTGTTACAGTAGTTGACAAAGCCAGAGGTTTGCATTTAAGGAGGGAAAAAGTGGACATAAGTCCATTTTCTAGGAAGTTTCCTATTAGGCCAGCCCTGTCTCCTGCTGCACCCCACCTGCCAATTTTCTCTCCTGCCTCAGAGAACCGCTGCTCACAAGTAGTAGCTCCCATTTGTCCCACTGCTTGTGACTGTCAGCTGTCATTTTATCACAGCAGTAGCTGGCACTGGGATGGGTTGTGTTCTCCCTTACTGCAGGTGTAGGCCAGAAGGGGTGTGGAAAGAGACAGTGACTGATGCTGCAGCTGCTCTTGCTACCATCTGAAGGCCACAGTTCCTTTATAGGTGACAGACTCAGCAAAGCACAGCCTTTCCCAAGGCAATGAAGGGCCCTGGGACCATTTTCTTCAACCACGACTTCTCCAGGCTGTAGTAACCTTTACATGTGTTCAAGGAGTTTCACACTGCTCTGAAGACTGGCATCTGCAATTTATTGTTATGAACCATATCATGTGCAAATACTTCTGGAGATGCTAATAATTACAGTAATCATAAATAACCAAAGATGCATTCAACCAACCACAATTAATACCAGCATTTTCCACATCAGCTTTACTGGGAAAAAACTGTTTTCTGTAAAATCCAGTTTTTAACCTTTAAAGTTTGTCATCTTCCTAAAGCTATAACAAAGCAAGGATTTTCAAGCTAGGTTAAATCATGCCTTGTGATGTTCACTTTTTTTTGCAAGCTGTCTATATTTTAAGCTGACTCTTGTGGCTCACTTTTATAGCATGGCTCCACATCTCAGAAATATATAATTAAACTTCCTGATCCCTATGAAAGCTTAAAATGTCAATGCTTAGTTGAAGATGTTTGTGGACATTATATAATAAGTAAATTCAGATATGTAACACAATCTCATTCACCCTTTCTCCACAATTTTTGTAAAAGCTCAGGCATATCTGATCAATTTAAGAGCCACACAGAAGTTTATTTCTGTTGTTTTCAGAAAATAATTCCTACCTCCCTCAAAGCACTCTCAAAAAGAAGATGTTTATGTAGCCATTTCCTACATTCACTGCATTCATTACAAAAAAAAAAAAAAAAATACCATAGTCCAAATATTTCCAGATTCAGGAAAAAGAGGCATACTATAATTTAGTTTTCCTTATTACAAGGACCTTTCCAGACAGCACTTACACCAATGACATTCTGAATTTTTTCTCCCAAGGGCCATTTCTAGAGCTCTTGTTTTGACCATATATTTTGTTTTGTGCAGCTTCTCTGTGATATTATCTCTCTCTCTCTCTCTCTCTCTCTATATATATATATATATATATATCCTTACAGGTCTCTTTCTGGCCAGGGTTTCAGTGCCCTGTGTTTGACAATATATTTAGAACAAAGTAATTCAAACTGCTAAAAAAAGGGTTTAACCTCTTCTTAAGCAGTCATGACACCACCCTTGGGGAGGGTTTACTCAGTCCACAGAGAACTGAGGAAGCTGCTCCTACTTGAAGCAGCTACAGTAGAATTTGAAGAGATTTGTTTCAGGCTGTCTCATTTTAGGATACTACTAACCTTTTCCACATGGCTTTTGATGGATTATCACAATTTGCAGTCTACAACTAGTAACCACTCAAAACCCAATTTTGAGATGAGACTGAGAATCTGAAGCAAAATTTAAACATTAAAAAAATCCCCAGACCAACAAACCACAGAGTGGAAGGACTAACAGGTAACTTATAACAGAGATGTTTTCTCTTAAAGAATGAGTCAATAGTTTCAGTAAGCACACAGCTTTTCTTTCTCCAAAGTTATTTTTGCTCATTCTCTGAAATGGAAAAATGTCTCTACTATGGCTTCAATATATCTGAAAGCTTTTGTACTTCCTTGCACAAATGTAACTATATAAATTAGATCTCCAATTTGTCAGCAGCAAACATTATTTTCTGTTGTTTAGTAAAAATCACAAAAAAACTGTTGGCGCCTTTTTTTTCTGAAAAGTATCAGTTAAGCTTTGGGCAGCAGGGTTGTTTGTTTTTGAGTCTTTCTAAATACAATAAAAATTGTCTTGAAAAATAGTGTTATGTTTTCAGAAAGAGATAAAACACATGCTGCAGCTGAAGGCTCTGAATAACAAATAACTCATGTTTCCATGGCTTCTGCAGGAAGATAGTGTGAGACCATCTCCCAAAGACTGATAAGCTCCAGAGACTGATGGCCCCATTGAATCGACAAGGACTGGAGAAATCAGACCACAAGGCTCAGCCCAACCTGTACAAGGCCACTAGCACTCACCAACACCAGCAAGGAGCTGTGCAAAGCAGACCAGGTGGAGATAAAGCCACAGGGATATTTGTGTGCCTGCTGGAAACAAGGTCTCTAGAGTCTGGCAGCCTCTGGGCATCCAGCTTGGGTTAGCCCACAAAGGGTACTAGAGAGTAGGTGTGAGTGAATTAAGAGTTACCTACTAATTATTGTCTGATGAACAAAGGCATTCTTAATAATGCTGGTGTTCTATGACTTGCATGCCCACACAAATGGGAAAATGAAAATCACATTGCATGCAGTAATATCATATTGATGTCTTTATAAGGAGAAACTTTGATCAAATATTTGCCACTGGTGCTTTTATAAACGCATTTATAGGTGTACCTAGAGACTTCTATTTCAGTGTAGCACATGTATTAAGTGTCCAAAAATACTCTCTTAAGTAATTATTATTGCTAATACACTGCATCCCAAAACCTCACTGCTTTCAAGTCCATTTCACTGTCCATTTCAGAAGCACACAGGGCCAGCTTTTGTCATTTTCTCCCTGCCCCCTTTAAGCCAGCAATGACTTTATGCTTTCACAACAAAATACCCATTAAAATTAAAGGAACAAGTCCTACTTGAATACTCTAATTTGAAAAATATCCACATTACTGGATGCTTCCACATCTTATTTTTATATACGTTGACATAATTCTAATTTGTTTCATATCTGCTGTCAGTACATATGTTGCTTCAATAAATTCACATTGCATACAAGCTCCATTTCACATGTGAATGTAAGCAAAGACTGTCTCACTTAGCACCTCCAATCCAACTCAACAGAAAATACAACAGGCAGCCTGTTTTCCATACACCATGCTGATTGGCATTAGCTGTGCTAACATTACTGTCTGATTGCATCCCATATCAGTCTCAATCATCTTGTCTAGTGGTGGTGTCCAGGCAACCAGCCCAGTTGCCGAGGTTATTTTGTCTATTTTGTTTAAGTGCTGATGAGATCTTCCCATTTCCTGGAACTTCTCCAGACTTGCAAGACTTTTTATATAAAGAAAATCGCAACCAATATTAGTTTTTTTGGCAGTTCTTAGTAGAATTTCTCTGTGAACATTCAGAAAAGTTTTAATAATAGTAAATGAAAATTCCTCACAGCCCCGTGAATATCTCAGTTTGATATACATTAACATGCATCTACTTACTCCTGAATAGTAGAAACATGAATATTACAGATGCAACAACCTGGTAAATATGGTTGTGATAGCTTGTTGTGTTACTCTCTGCAGCTCTTCATTCTGTATTTTACTCCTTGCAGTTGCAGTCCTCATAGCAGGAGTTAAAACATACCTCAAAAACCCAGAAGCAGCTCCCAGAGCCCAGCTGTCACAGTTCATAGCATATTGTCTTAGGCAGTTAACATCCATTTACCCTGAGTGCAACACTGGAGTCACAACTACACAAGTTTCACCTTTTACACTGGAGAGGGCACGGGAATTGCCGGAGGAACACAACTACTACAAATGTTTACTTTGTAAGACATTTGTAAGAGGCTTAATAGAGAAATGGTGTTCTGAAACCACTAGCTGCTACATATGGCCAAATAGCTTTTTGGTCCCCATTTGCCCCCTGAAAGTTGTTCTGTAAGTTGTCACCTGTTTTGATTTGGATATTTTGTTCATTTTGGTTTGTCCTATTGCAAATGCTGTCAGTGAAACACTTTTTTTTTTTTTTCCTTTTATAAAATTTAAAGTCTGTATTTTGACTTTAGTGGAGCATCGAAGTATTATTACAAAAAAGTCAGGTAATTTTCATTTTTTTTCCTATATCCCATATTGGCCTGAGGAAGTAAAACAGGCAAGTTAAAATGCCAAACTCTTAAAGGAACCTAAATAGTTTGATACTACAGGTGAATTGTGTATTCAAAAACCCAAACACCATTCCTCTGCCTTTAAAAAGAGCATCACTAAGCAAATGCAAATTGCTTGCACATGCTTTAGTTACAGCTGCTTTTTTTCTTTTGTACAAAATTTGTGGCTGGATGCTGAAAACCCTAGCAAAAATTACATTTGTTTCTGTTTTTACAAGTTATTTCTCAGTGACAGAGTACAGTACATGAAAGAAAGAGAAAAATTTAATATAAACTAGAGACTGACAATCCCCGTCTCACTCTAATATTTTGTGATTTCTAGCATCTTTATACTCTTGGATGAGCAATTAGTCTTCCAGTTGGATTTGCTGATCTTAAAGGCCTTTTGCAACTGTAGTGGGCTGATCCTGGCTGGATGCCAGACCCACCAAGGCCTCTCTATCACTCTTCTCCATAGCAGGATGGGAGAGAAAATAAAAGATTCACGACTTAAGGACCAGGAAAGATCACCCACCAAATACCATCACAGGCAACACAGACTTGAGTTTGGGATATTAACTGAATTTAGTACTGACAACATCAGAGCAGAATAATGAGAAGTAAAATAAACTCTTAAAAACACTTCTCCCCCACCCCCTGCTCCTTCCCAGTTCTACCTCCTCCTCTCCAGCAGAGCAGGGAGATGGGAATGGGGGTTGTGGTCAATCCATTCTGTATTATTTTTCCCCTGCTTCAGCATGGGGTTCCTTCCACAGGAGACAGTTCTCTATGAACTTCTCCAACGTGAGTTCATTTCATCAGCAACAGTTCCCCCCAAACTGCTTCAACGTGGATCACTTTTCCACGGGGTACAGACATTTAGGCTGCTTCAGCATGGGCTCCCCATAGGGTCACCAGTTCTTCCAGGAAACCTGCTCCAGCGTGGGCTTGTCTCTCCACAGGTCTGTAGATCCCTGCCAGGACCCTGGTCCAGCATGGGCTTCCTTCCCATGGAGTCACAGCCTCCTCTCAGGCATCCACCTGCTCTAGCATGGGCTCCTCCATGGGCTGCAGGTGGATCTCTGCACTCCCACTGACCTCCATGCATTGCAGGGGCACAGCTGCACCACAGCCTGCAGTGGAATCTCCGCTCCAGTGCCTGGAGCACCTCCTGTGCCTTCTGTTCCACTGACTTTTGTCTGCAGAGTTGTTCCATGAAGGAAACTTCTGGCAGCTTTCCACAGAAGCCATCCCTGTAGCCCCTCCAACCACAAAAGCTTGGCCACACAAACCCAATACACCAACCATTTCCACCTTTGAAATATCAGGTAGATTTTCTTTTTTGAGTAGGAATTTTAAAACACTGACCTTTATTTTTAGGACTGTTTTAATACTTGTATTCTCAGTATTCCCCTCCTACTACAAAAAGATGAATAGTTCAGCAAGCTGGACTCTGAGCTGTAGTTCAGAAGATCCCAGAATGAAATCCCCAAGTTATCACCCATTATTCAGTGAGACCCCTCACAAGTCACTAAGGGAATAAAGGTCTAGAGAGATGTAGACAACTGATACCTGCACCTCTGACTCCAGGCTATAAGACAGGTTAAATTCCTCAAGAAATGTTAAAAGTCCAGTAAATATCAGTTCAGAAATAACCAAAACATATCTAGTGAAAAAAAAAAAAAAAAAAAAAGGAGCGCAGCTCACAATCCTATTTAAGCAGTGACTTAATCAACACTGCTTCCCATCCATACAATCTCCTCTATTTTAGAAGAGCAATGCCTTTTGTTATCTTTTTATTGAGTAAACTTGGGTTAGTTTTCTCAGAGTAAATTTTCTAAGAGACTTAAGTGCTAGGGAAAAAATAAGTAGTCATGGTGTCCTCTCCACTTTATCGTTCATGCAGGAAATATTTTTGAAACATAGGGGTCAGCTCCTAGGCATTGAATTGGGTCCGAAGACAATCAGGAGGTTTAGGAGCCATTGTGCATAAGTAACATCAGTAGAACCTGCAAGGAGGATACAGAAATAATTCCTGGATGGGCAAGGTGCAGCAGATTGCTTTGCATGAAGCAATGGCTGCCTGCCTTTCCTGTTCACCTATGTGCAATGAAATGGGAACAAGCACTTTCATTCTGTTCTCTTCTGCCTCATGGGGCACAAAGGAAGAACTGTCAAATCACACATTTTGTCAGAGCAGTGTGACATCACTCTCCCTCTGAAGCATCCAAAAACCCATAGTAATAGCAAAAACCTTGAGAACAGAACTAAACAAAACAAAATTACATAAAAGGACTCCTAATCCTTTTCTTCCGAGAGAGAAAAACTATATACAAAAGCTATAGCTACAATAGTTCATTTTAGGAAGCTTGTTGTAATAACAGGTGCAGCATTTCAGAGTATTTGGAATCAATTTCATTCTTTCCACTCCCCTCCTTTAAGGGAAGGAGGCACAAAAAAATAATGCCTCTCTAATTTTCTTATCTAGAGAAGGCCAATATTCATACCTTTTTTTCCTTTAGATAGAAAGATGGGGAAATATTACATAAATGTGGATTTAAAACTTAAGGCCATTAGTGACATTAACTAAAACATTTACCCTTGGTGAGAAATATCTGGTGTTACAGGAAAAAATTAAAATAATTAAGGAACATTTCAGGAACATGTCAGCTGGATTTCTGCAACCTCATCTACAGGATGCTCTGCAATCACTTTATTCATGTGTTTACTGATTTCTCATCATTACTAGCTAAAAAAGTCTGAGCACCTTCTGTTCATTTTACATTTATTCATAACAGATTCACTGTTTTCCTGATATAAATGTTTTCAGCAGTTTATAAAAAGCCAGGGCAGCTATTCAGTTAAAGATTTATAGTCCCTTCTCTTAAACTGAATAACCAGTGCTCAAATCTCCTAAACATATGGGGACCAGACATTGAGCTCAGAGGCAATAAATAATGAGTTGTCATGCATCCTCTATCTCCTAGGATCACTCTGAAAATCATAAACTGTTATCATTCTGTACAGCTGAACTCCTCATCCAGGACACCACTGAGGACAGCAGCACTGTCTGGTTTTGCACCAATCAAGACATACTCAGCATTTGCACCACTTTTATCATGCTTTTGGTTTTAGCTAGATTTAAAGATTAGCCCTGCTCTCATTTTTTGACAACTTCCTTAAATACTTTAGTTTCCTATAGATTACAACCAGTTTATAACCAGCATTGCTAGAGGCAGAACCAAATTCTTGACCTGGAGAGCACTGAAGTGCAGAGGATTTGTAACTCAGCAATTATGAAGGTACTTTGAAATACAGATGGCAGCATTTTGTAGTGCCACTTATGGTGTGAGTTTGCATAGAATAGGCAGCTGAGAGTTTCAGAAACATTGACAGTAAACAAACAAAACTGCTTAGGCAAATGAACCAAAATAAATCTTGATGAAGTCTGTTTTGACATTTGTTAAGACAACTTCTTGGGTCCCAGTGGAAAAGCAGAAACAAGGAAATACATATCCTTGAACCTGAAGTTCCAGGCCTTTGCCTCAGTTCTATATCCCAGTTTCAAGGGTTGTTTGCCTGACTTGGAGACCCTTCCAACTCAGAATATTCCATGATCCTGTGTGTGAATTTGATACATTTCAAAGCATATTTTATAAAATATCATGAATTAGTCTTAGGAAAATAGCTCTGCAATACAGTATCCATATAGCATATGGCAGTAATACTTTCATTTTTTTCTTTAAGGCTATAAGAATTTGAAATGCTTTTATTTAAAGGAAAAAAATGTCAGAAGTAAAACTTTCATTTATCTCTAGGACTGCAGCTCGAACAAAAGCAAATAAACCCCATGGATACTACAAAAATTCACTAAAAGACCATCACATACCTCTTTTCATTCCATCTAACATGAAAGCATTGCAGCACTGGCTGGAATCCCACCACAAAAAGGCAAAATCATCAGACCAAGGGAAAGCATGAGCCTAGTTCTGCCATGCCACAGAGATGGGGAATTCTCCACCCTTTCCCCTCCATGAACAAGACCAGGAGATAAAAGCAACATCAGCTGAGTAAGATTTCAACCACCTAATTGAGGAGAAACAAGGGGTTGTGGGGAGAGAAAATCTTTTTCTTGTTGTCATCTTCTCATCTGAGTGTTATTTCCATTTAATACTGTGACTCTCCCCATGTGAAAGACCTTACCATACTCCCTTTCAGGCTGAGGGTAGGCTATTCAAACCAAAACGCCATCCCAGAGCAATTAAAGCACACATACCTGGCACAAAGAATAAAACAGATTGCAGGGGAATACGAGGGCTTAGTGAAGACTCAGTAAGATTGGCGTAAAACAGCAAAAGTGTGCCATAATTTCTATTAACCAGGCTGAAAACTACTGATTTCTCTATGTTGTTAATTTTTGTTCTAAACTTCCATATTTATGAAATTTGAGTAACCAGAACATGAACCCACAATACCTTTGTATATTTGAAGTAGTAAAACTTCTCTATTTAGTTTAAAGATTTTTTCACCTCTTAGGCACACATCAAGCCTAGCCATGTAGTTCAATAAACCTATTTTTCTTCAGTCTTTAAAGCAATGGCATAAGTACTGAAAATAGAGCTTTGTTTCTCATTTAAAATTACAAAAATATATAAGGAACACATTTTTGTTTTCTTTAAGAATACAGAAATCATACTAACACAGACTTCCTGATAATTTAAACTTATCTAGGGATTTGGTGAATGAATAATTCAAGTATAAAAACACGTTGTATTTGAATAAAAGCATGTTGTTCTGAAGAACAGTGAAAGTAAATAAGATGAATACAATAAAAAAAGAGGTGGCTGGACACAGCATTAAGTATTGCAGCTAGCCCATACGTTTATTTACTATGGATTTCTAAAAAAAAATTGGAAAAAGTTGATTGGAAAATAACAAATAAAAAAGCATTGTAGCAGCCACATGTAAAACACAACGAGTGTTAAAGAAATTAAAATGGAAATAGCTTCTTATTAGTCTCAACATTTACAATATTTACATCTGTGAATTAATACTGATCTTAGTCCACTGCATCTGTTGATGCTGCTTGATGTGCCTGGGTAGTTAATACCTAAAGGAAGTGACATGCAGAGATCTCAATAGCAAATGTTGCTTAAAAGCATTTCAATGGAGATGAAACAAACAACCAAAGAAATCCAGTAGCTTTCACTGACTTTCTGAGGTTTCTTTATGTTTTTGTCATTTTTTTCTTTGGTGAAACTAACCACAAATTATTTTGAAAAATAATCATTTTCTCCCTCATTTTCTTGGGCAGAGATGCTTGACATTCACTTTCTATTGTCTGTCATAACACATACAAAATATACATTCAAGTATTAGACAAAGCAGACACATTTTTCACAAATGAGGGTCTCATATGTCCTACAGTTCACCCTCAAGACAGAGAGGCATTGGTCATTCCAGCAATCTCTACAAAAGCATGAGCTCAGCTACTTAATTACTTCATTATAAGTATTTAATCCCAAAATGTCAACATATTTTATTCATCTTCATCATGTTTTGTCCAAAAGCCACAGTAAGTAGGGAAGAGAAGCTTTAGAATGCTTTCCAAGGGCCATATAAAGGACTATGATGCAAGACAGGCTTAAGGAAGCAAGAAGAAAAGTCCTTAGTAAGTTGTTACATTTGTGCTCCCAGGAGAGAAAGCAAAATGAAAGGACAAGAGTAGTTTGAGAGGGAAGACATGTAAAGACAAGTCTTCATCCTGAGACCATAGCTTTGGGATAGATGTCAGGAATCAGGAGTTTACAGAAAAAGGGAAGAACCAAAATTTAGCATCAGTTTGGGAGTCTAAGATCTGTTAAAGATGACAGCCTCGGCAGCAAATACTTAACAGCAAATATTAGTAAAAGGCATCATTTTGCTAGTTCCAAGAGAATAGTTTCCATTTAACCTAATCAGTTATACTTAGGAGGGCATCTGAATTTTCAGCAACCTTAAGAAAACAGTGGGCAGGTACATAACCCTTAATCAAATCACTTCCATGTACAAGCTCACACATCGAACAAAGGATGAAACGTGGCTGGAGTGACTTGTACCGTGGTGTGACCATGAACCATTTGTCCACAGACTAATACACAGTGTCAGCCTGTCAGCAGCTTGTGTGTCACTATCGTCACTTTCTGCAGCACTGCCAGCGGCAAGAGCTCCTGCTCACACGGAGACTTCTCTGCAAGGGCCACAAAGTTTTGCTGGCAATGTTTTGCTTTGCTGGATGGCACTGAAGAGGATATGCTTTTGCAAGCAAAGCATGATTGCCATTCAACCCTAAGGGTAGATTCAAACTTAGTCCAAATACACTTACAGCTGTGTTTGCTCTTTCAGCTGAAATTTTAGAATTTTCACCAACCTTTAAGGAAAAAAATTAAAATATCAGGCAACCTGACAACATCAGGACTAGGAGTTGATTTTTTCCCTACATTAATCAGGAAATGTAATACACAAGTAGAGAATTGCAATGTTGGTTCAATTCTTCTGTAATTAGACAAAAGTGTCATAATTTTATTATTGCTTTATATTCACTTCTTTAAAAGCAGAATTTAAATTCAGGATCCCTTTAACAAAGTTAGAGTAAGAATCACTGGAAGATTATAGATGAAGTAATATTAAGACATATTGCTTTGCTTGTAGCATCTCCTGCCTATGCGTGACAGCATGTCTTGTTACTCTGTGAGGAATTTTAATGGCCTTTAGTTTTATAAAACATTGGTAGCCTATCATTTCAAATACCAGACTTCTTAAAAGTAATTCAAGTAGTCCCAGAAAAAAAAAAAAAAAATTGAAAGCAGGCTAAATCTCCAGTACTTAAAAAATCCCTTTGTAAAAGAACTCCTTTTAAACTCGGGTGGGTTTTCTTTCTCCATCTCTCTGTAACCTTACAGAAAGATATCTTTTGGCTTAGAGTTTGGGTGTTTGTTGGAAAAAGGAGTGTGAGATGAGGATTTAAGAGAAAAAAAATTGTACTCTCTCAAGATTTGTTCAATACAGGTACAATTTCATTGATTTTCAGCTCAATTTGTTTTGGTTTCATTTTGCTTTCTACAGAGAAAGACTGATAGGTTTTAATATAGTTCAATTTCAAGAGCTGGAGATGTGGCATTTCCCAGTTCTGATCCCATGCTCTGCAACAGTTCCTGGGGCCAGGTGTTTGGCGTGAACCTATTACTGTTTAAATTGAAGTATATTTTACCATGAAGTAAGCTTAGCATTGAGAAAATATTAAATATAAAAAAATATATTAAATATAAAAAATATAAATTACCAATGTGTGTTCAAGCAACAGAGTGAATGATTCACTACTGAAAACACCATTTGTTTAGCATTACAAAGCCAAATGCTTAGTTCAAAATATGTTTGTTACCAGTCACATCACTAATAAAATAGAAATAGTGATTTTTTTAAAGTACTTTTTCCATCATTTGAGTCCAACAGTATTTTACATCATCAATGCTTAACAAATAACAAAAAAAACCCACTTTTTTTTGTCTTTTGATTGATCAAACCCTGTATATTAACACTGAAGACATAAGTATTCCCCTAATACATGCACTTACTAATGAATCTTTTTCCATATTTATTAGGCTATTGTAAATTGCTATTGCAATACTGTCATAAAACCTGCAGTTGCTTTTGAGGAATCTTTTCTGGTGTTTTCCTTTTTCCCACTTTAATTTCCATTCACTGTGGCTGCTATATTTGTCAAATAAAAATCTTACCATTAAAGGAATAATAACTTTTCACATAACTTATATATTTCATTGATATTAAAGTATGTATTTACAGATTTTTATATAACTTTCATTGTTGCTTGCATCAGTGACAAAATGTGATGTTTCCTGAGGATCTCTGAGCGATGAACAGAGTCTGCTGCAGAGAGTAGCTAAGCTAACCTAACAGACAAAAATATTCTGGAAATCTGTGTGTTAGTTTAATACTTATTGAACTTGCCTGAAAATCTTCTACCCGTATAAACCTGTTATGTTGAAATCCAGTCATATATATACTACAAAAACCACCATGATTACTTACACAGATGTATGGTAGGGGAGGAAGTACGGTAAGATATTTATTTACACATCACAATTCTCCAGGATTAGTGAATTGCATTTCTCCCAGGGAAGGTTACGCAGACCCGAGCGAACACGCAACATTAAACATCCCCAAATTACTCTCCCCCACTTAGAATTCAAAGCGGAGGAAGGGGCGACATTTACTCTGGCCTTCGACAGAATGAGGAAAACACTGTCTGACGGTGTTGGCTTTGGAAAACACAGCGTTAGGCGATTCCTCTCGTCGGGCAGCAGCCCCACATCCCCGCGGGTCCGGCGCTCCCCGGCCGCGCCTCTGGAAATCCTGGAGCGCCGCCTGCCGCTGGCACAGCCGCTACCGCCGCAACCGAGTTAAACTGCTGAATGGCATCAAGGACAAGGATTTCCCCCCGCTCTTTTCACTGCCATCGAGAAATAAGTAAATAGATTTAAATCGCATCAGTCACTAAGAGCACATGCTGAGGCAGCATCGTGCTACAAGACAAGCTTTTTTTTTTTTTTTTTTAAATAAAGTCGTAGATCAAACTCACAAATAATTTTAAGGAAAAATACTCTCTTCTACATGATAATAAAATCTACATGGAAATGGAAGGCACAAATGACGCCTAGAGACTGAGGAAGGTAAATCAAGTGCTGAGTCCAGAAACATCATAGAAACGTGGTTTGGCTTGGAAGAGACCTTAAAGACCATCCAGCTCCAACCCCCCTGCCATGGGCTGGGACACCATCAACTAGACCAGCCTGGCCTCGAACACTCCCAGCGATGGGGAATCCACAGCTTTGCAAAACAACTTGTTGCAGTGCCTCAACATCCTCAGAGTAAAGAATTTCCTCCCAATATCTGATCCAAACCTGCCCTCTTTCAGTTTATAGCTACCACCCCTTGTCCTTTTATACCATGCTCTTGTAAAAAGTCCCTCTCCAGCTGTTGTAGGCCCCCATTAAGTACTGGGAGGCTGCTCTAAGGTCTCCCTGGAGCCTTCTCTTCTGAGAAGAGAAGCTGAACAGCCCCAAACATACACCAAGCTCATGTGCTTAATTCAAAGAGATTCTAAATCTCCTCTTAGTCTTTGAATAGTGAGAAAAATATTTGAGAAATTCAACTGCCATGAAACTGCGCATCTTTCCTTCTGTTTCATGTGAAGGAACCTTTAGGAAAGTTGGAGCTTCAATAGATTGTCTGCAGTTAAGGAGAAAGACAAAGGGATCCTGTGCTTAATATCACCAATAATCCTATCTCACAAATACATATCTCAATTACCATAATATTTATGTTTAAAATGAAATATATTCTTAAACTCTGGGTAAAAACATTTTGTATGACTCACCATACCAGAATATCATTACTAACTTGGAATCCTGGAATTAAAGATGTGAATGACATCTAGAAATTCAAACAAATGGGTTGCTTGTCAGAAATTTGCAGCTCTCAATTCTGACAGGAAAATGGATTTGAAGAAATACAACATATCCTCCCACTTGTATGAAAGACTACAAAATATTTAGGCAAGTATATTTTCTACATCACCTCAACAGCAGTCACTCAATAAAGTGATAATTATCAATAATCCTACTGTTTCCAAGGAAATTAAAGAGAATAATAAAGTACTGTACTTCTATTGCATGACTTACAACTAAGGGAAGAATGGTGATTTACTTTTATATTTATAGAGTGATTCAAAATAAAGAATCAGGAACACACTGTACTGGCACACTGCTGTCATACAATCCAATACACAACATTCCTCTCAATGTTTCAAAACATCCTTTAATATTGCAGAACAACTTCCACTCTACAGACAGCTACAATATGTTTTTCTCTCAAACCCCTTGCTATATTTCAAGGCTCAATGTCCTTTCAGGACTTTTCCTTTAGGGAATCACAGCTTTCTTCCACGTAGGCTCTTTGGCAGAAATTGATGGAGTTGACTGAAAAGTCTTTTCATATTTTGTTCTTCTTACAAAAAAAAAAAAAACCCAAGCAAACTCCTTTTGATGCACACCTTTCTTAAAAAGAAAAATGTGCCTTTTCATATGTTACTCATTTCCAATTTCCCAATATTCTCCTATTTTTTTTTCTTATTGTGGTTTTTTTCTACTTGTTCAGTGGAACAAAATTTAAAAGGAGACACTCTTTCCCCCTACATTCTTTTTTGATTGGTTGATTTGGTTTTGCATTTAAGAAGGAAATAACCCACAAAAAACTGTGTAACAGCATACAAAACATTAATTTCTTTTCCTTTCATTCCAAACAGAGTCAGTTTTCCCTACCAATTCTGTTAACTGTTAACCGGAGGGAGAATTGGACATGACACTTGACATCTTTCAAGCCCCAGGGCCAGAAAATCTTAATTTCATGCAAAGCTCTTTCCAGGATAGCAATCTGCTTCCCTAATTTTCCAATGAAGCAGCAGTGGAAAGGGAAGCACTCATCACTCATCTGAACCATGCCTAGTTTTACGAACAAATGTTTATTATGCAGAATTTTATTGAGTAATCTCTCAGTTCTTTTTGTTCTCAAATAATAAGACCAGTAATCATGACACTGGAACATTGTTAGCACATCTCTGACCACCTGCAAACACTATTAGGCTATGTGTTCCAGCTATGTCAATCTCACAAGCCCAAAATAAATTGTCTGAACAGAAAAGCTGACAAACACAATAAATGTTAGGAAATGAAGCAAAAAATGAGTCAGTAGTAAAGTACCAGCACTTTCTGTGACAACATACTCAGGCTACTGATATTGTTTCCAGCAACACAAAATAACAAAACAACAACAAAACCAACCCAAACAAACACAATTTTAAGAACAACAGCTATTATTCAAAAGATAAATACTTGGCAGGATATCTAAGCTTTTGGTCTCAATCTTATCTCTGCTACTGGCATTAGGTTTCACATCAAAGCAACTTGAGAGGCGAACTGTGGGCTCTCTTAAGCAAGGATGTATTAATCATTGATGATGGTGGTTTAATAAGGGTTTACCATGGTTTAACAAGGCTTGACTTAGCCACCTGTGTGATTAAATTAGAAAAGAAAACCAGGTCTGTGACAGACAATTATATGCCTGCATGTACACAGAGATAATTGCCTACTGTCTTTAGTAGATGGGTGCACAGCTACAAATGCATTTAGCACTTCTCAAAAAAAAAATGGTAATATGAGTCTTTGTTTCCCCACCTGTAGAATAAGGACAAAAGAAGACTTTAAAAAAAAAATACCAAAACAAACCAACAAAAAACCCTCCAATCCTACATCCCTATTCATCATGTTACTATTTTAATTGCAATTTAAGCACAGTTCAAATGAGGTAATTAATCACCAGCTTGTTTTTTCTCTCAGAAATTTGTTGTAAGGCTTTCCATTCTAAATTTGGTGCAAATAAGGACTTCAAAAGACGTTCTTATTGAAACATCAGAAGTCTGGAATTAATTTACATTTGGCTTTCAGCTGGAGTGTCCTTTGAGCGAAACACTGTATGAGTGATATTTTGTTATTGATATCTACTGGAATAAGACCAAGAAATACAGATATAGCACTGGTCTACATTCCCGCTGCAACTGGACAACAACAGAGCATTTATTAAAGCAAAGCCATTTAATTTTAGGTTTCATCTTCCAACCTACACCTCCAAAGCATTTTATGAAAGAAAACACATAGACTGTCCAGGTGTATAAAGGGAACCAAATTCTGTTCTCCAAGCAGCACGCAACCTGGAATCAAATCTACTTGACTCAGTACATAAGAGAAAAGCAGGTCATGGGGAACTATCTTTGCAGTAAGCATACAACAATATATTACATGGTTGTTGCCCTCAGCAATGACTTCTGACTCAGCGCAAAATCATTGCACTCCATTGAAACTGCCCCTACTTCCATGTTTGAAATACAGTAGTTATTCCTACTACTGTTACTGGGGGAAATCAACTGAGAGCGCAGAGAGAAAGCTCCTGTGTGCCACTTTTAAATCCATGTTCACGGTACCTCAGAAAATGTGCTGCAGAATCAGAAACATCTCAGAAAAAGATAACCTGTCAAAAGAAGACTTAGGAATAATTTCTATGCAGGCAACAGGTAAGCAAGCAGTCCCCAGTCTGGACTTAGGAAGGATGTGACAAAGGTTTATAAATGTCTGTATCACTGACAGCATTTGGAAATTGATTTGTTTGTTGTTTCTTCAAATACCATGATCTTCTTACATCATATTAAGACCTTGGAAAGAAGGTTAAATTAAGCAAAGGAGCTGGGTTTTCTGTTCATTGTATTTCTAAAGCTATGGAAATCCATGACAAAAGATGTTGCAGAAGCTAGAGCATCCCAAAGTTTCAAGGGTGCACTGGGGAAGTTCACTAAGAGAAACATGTTTAAGATCTTTGAATGTTAAAAATGCTTCTCAGAAAAGTTCTTCCTTCCTTTCAACCACTTCAGGCTCAAGTAGTTGGAGCATTGTGAGACTGCTTGGAACAAACATTGAAATATTCGCCCTGATGGGCTACTTCTCCATAAAAATGTTTTTGACCACTGTCAGTTGGTACACTGGGCTAGATAGAACCCCTGGGTTGTCCTGTGCAGATATGCATTACATTCTCATATTCATTGCTCACAAGCAAAAAGCTCTAAATTTTGTCATGCACTGGAGAACACACTTTTAGTAAAGCAGTCATTTGGGATTCTGTATGTCTGTCTTTAAAATCTGTTGAAAACTACTTAACAATTAAAAAAAAATTAAAAAAAAAAAAAAAAAAAAACAACAACAAAAAAAAAAAAGAAACAAACCACCCTGTGATTAACTAGTACCACTTGAAAACCCTTCACTCTTATTTCAGTCCTTTGTTCCACCCCAGATTTCACCACAGGTCTGCTAGAAGAATTCTAGAAAATCCTGCAGTTCCTAGAATCTGCAGAAAATGTCAAGGCTTATAGGAAAGCTGTTTCTAGAAGTGAATGTTCTTAAGCTCCTCTGTCTACTTTTGATCTGATTGTGTGGTAGAACCTTATCTAGTGAATACACACCATACACAGTATATTTTTTTTTTTAGAATACAGAACATATGACTCTTATTGCTAGAGGAAGAGAGCCTTCACAAAAGCAATGACTAAAACCTGTCAGTGGTGCCCAGGTCCTCTTTTCTTTCACATTAAGTCTTAGTTTTGCCATTTTCATCTACATCTAGGCCCTGGAATGGGAAGCTAGCTTTGAAAACATGCAGAATACAGTGTGTTTTGAAAACATGCAGAATACAGAATAGTTTTATTACAGAATTTAACATCTCATCTCTGTATAATCTCAGAATACAGCTGCGCATACCTGTGCACCCAGGAATATAAATTTCCCCATCTGGAACTAAGAATGTGGACCCAGTTCTCTACATCCTCCAGGCCTCAGAGAAGCCACACACATCTGGCGGAAATCAGCAAGCACCTGTCTTGCTGTCACCTTGCTGTCTTGAAAATCAGAGCACAGTGGCGACTGTTTTAATCACCTTTCCCCTTGCAAATTAGTCCTGATCAAAGATTCCAAAATCTTTCCTACAGGTTTGCGTAATCTATGATGACATCTTCAAAATTAGTAGGATATTAAAGAGTAGTAAAGAAATAAAGACCCTATTGGAACTACTTAACCATTATAGTATTTAGTGTTTCTCTGGCATGCCTAAACCTGTACCTAGCTGCTAGAAAAGCACTCTGGCCATCCACCAAGGTGAAGCCACGCAGGCAGATGGTGCTCTGTGACAGACTGTCAAATGCAAATAACTACTGTCCAAAGAAATGCATCCTAACTGCAAACATCAACTAATTAGGCTGTGTAAGTCATTCCAAAAACATCATACCTGCTCCCATCTGTTGGAAACACAAAGATTTTAATCATCTTTCTAGGTACTTTTCCCCAGTACCTTTTCTGCTTAGACATCCATTTGAAGTACTCTTCTTAGTATAAAAGATTATTAGCATTCTATTTAGCACACAAATAATTATATACAGCTCTTTAGAAACCAAATCAAATAAACAAACAAAACTAGCCATTCACTTCAAGGAATGAGTTCAAGGACCAGGAAATTCACTTGATACGATAAATCACTGAAAACCAGTAGTTCTTGATCTAGTAATAATATCAAGGAAAGGCCTACATTTATTTGTACATACATTTCTATGGAAGACAGCATCTCAAACCAAAGTCATTGCAGAGATTATTTTTTTCATTAGAGAACTGAAATAATAACAGTAATAATAACAGAATAATCGAGTCCAACATCTGCTTTACTTAGCACAAGTCACCGCCAAGTCATACTAGCTGTGTACATTCATATTCACATTCTTATATATGCTAATATTCACATTCTAAAGAAAAAGAGCCAGAAATACAGAATGAATAAAAAGTAATTTTGCACATTCAAATCTTCAACCTTATCTTTTACAGGTGTCTTTAGGTATTGAAAGTCAGTTTCCCTGTCATGGCTTTTGGGGAGTAGCAAACACTGGTCTCTATCTCTGTATATAGGAAGAGCTCCCTGCTCTGATCCTGAAAACCAATACATCTGCTCTAAAATGAACTTTGTTCATTTGATAGAACCAATTAAAAATACATCATTGTTAAATACATTATTCTTTGGAATACTCATTAGAGTGAAACAGAGATTAATGGAGAAATAATGCACAAGTATCTGAATGTGCTGTGTCTTTTATCCAGTGTCTATTTTTATGAAAATTCTATTAAGAAAATTTGACACATAGTGTCTAGAAATCACCAATTTTTGACAAAATATTTACCTTTGCTACAATTTGCCGTTTATTAGTTTTGTCCACTGTCTCAGTCAACATGTGATTTTTTAATATAACTGTTAACAGAATAAATTGTCTGAAGCACTAAATTTATACATTTACTCTTAGAACACATGGCTTTTGAGCTGTTTTCATATCTCTTCCCAAAAACTTTACCATGGATACAGCCCCTGGGTTAGTGCAAAGTATTGTGCTATCCTGGTTACATCAGCTCCATACCTAGAATCACACTAAAATACAGAAGAAAGCAAACCTTATATTTTCCATCTTTTGGAATATATTGAGGGACCCACAAAAATTACAGAATACAACTTGCAGCTTTAAAGCCTAAAAACATGTCATTGAATTCACATATTGGGAAGTTAAACAGACATGAAACAGAAAAACCTGCACCAAAGCTCTGTGTACACAAAGTGTTTAACAAAAGGAAGCAAAAGAATTGGGGAACTCCTGAGAATTCGCTGTGTCATAGCGATTAAATCTTTCAGGGACTTCCTAATCAGTATTGTGATGAAAAACAAGAACCTACAAGCAGGCTTTACAGGTCTTTTCAGTAATTTATCTTTTAAAGCTTCAGAGGGGTAATTTCAAACCCAAACCTGAAAGAAAATCTTTAGTCTGTGGTTACAAATATACTCACAAAAGACTAAACCATGATTTATCAGTCTTCTTTACTCAGAACTTATTTAGCAGACTGACCAATAACAACATTAATTCCATTTCATTGACAAAGGAAAAGATTCTACTGAAAGAGGAGTGCAAGTGAGCATCTTTATGGTAGATAAAAAATAAATAGGGTTCACAGAATTTCAAGCTGCTGAACAAACACAACAGATCTCATGTATATACATATACATATATATAAATACACACACACAGATCCAGTAAGGTTTTTTTTTTCATTTTCCCCTGGCACGAGCTTGAATATTTCATCTAAAACCTTCTACTGAAGAGGAAAAATATTTTGTTTTTTCTAAAGTAATTCTCTCCAGTGCTTTTGAAAGTTCGCTGCCACAAAGGTAAAGGATTCTTCCTTCCCACATAATATGAGCAGAAAATAAGCTTTAGATGATTTCACTGAAGGTGGTAAAACTCTAACATTATAAATTCAACTGTAATCAGCTGTACATTTATCTTTCTGTCATGGTTCCACTTGGGAGAGTCAGTCTGCTTCCTGCACGCTTCTGAGTGCATGCAGAGAGTTCCAGAAGGATGGGGAGGCAAGACAGCAACAGTGCAGAACATTAATTCACAGCAGGAAAGAAGTTGCCTTCATCAAGCAGCATTTCCACCACCTGCTCCTTGGAGATACCAGAAAGCAAATTCTTTCTACTTGATGTAAGACAGCTACTGTTAATGCTACAAAAATAATGTACAAAAGGGTCTGGCTTGCAGATTTCATATAACAAGCTAGTTACATGTAAATGACTAGCTCCTAGAACACAGGCAAAGGAGGAATCTTAACAAACGCGAGAGAAGAAGGAACTAAAATGTTAAGCTGGCATTACATGTGCGTTTCTAGTATTTAACAAAACAAACCTTTGCTTTCATTGTAAAACTCTGTAATGCTTTTGGCTGGCAACATTCTCCAAATCTTATTAAGGTATTTAAAACACTAATAGGTGACAAAATAACATCCTTCTTGAAATCCTGTATATTAAGATTACATTGGGCAAGAATCTTTCATTTGAATTTGAAAGTCTAGAAGTAATACTTCTCACTCTTAATAGTGAACAATTTCCATCTGTTTTACAACAAAGTTCAGTGCTGTAGTAGAAGAGTGAACATTCCAACTCAGTTGCAGGTTTTCATATTCTTTCCATTATTTATTCTTATTGGACTTTATATCTATTCATTGAGATTTGCATAATAATAATGCATAATAATAATGCATAATAAGTGTTTTCTATTAATGACTCTCCCTCTTCCCAAGAAATCACACTGGTCACAAATGAACAGTTGGCTCTCTGAAAGCCCTCACAAACTTTTTTGACTACTCAGTAATGTAATGTTTACTACATAAACACCTCTCAATATCCATTATTTTTTCTTCATTGTGAAAGCTGAATACTATTAAGTAATAGTCATAAGCTTGCATAAAGAATAGGAGCCCTCTGCCATAAACTGGACATTCATTTCTGGCACTTCTTAACCTATAGGTTTTTATGGAGTCTATTTCATGACAACACTATAGATCCCACAGCTATTACTATGTACTTTCCTTACTATTTTACTGTAAAACACTTTCTCACATGAACCATCAAACATCTCAAATACTTTGCCACAACCAGATCTCTGTTGACAAGAATTATGAGAAGAAAGGGAAAATGCCATGATATGATAATAATCTTTGTGAGGCCTTGAATATCTGAAACATTTAACTTTAGCATTTTCAAAAGTGCCTTTCCATTTATAAGAGAAAAAAATAAATTTAAAAAAAAATGCAAAATGGAATATAACATATTTGTAATTATTTGTATTACATTTACAAGCATGGATACCACTTCCTATAAAATGCAATTATTCATATATATGTGCAGAAAGACAGTACACATATAAATATTTATTGTTTATTATTTATTCAGCACCAGAATTATGACTGATGTTAAATAAAACCAGTGCCCAGAGACTAGAATCAGGGACTAGAATTTTATGCCTGATTCATTTATCTTATTCAGTATATTCCACATACTTTCTTCACAATCACAAAGTTCTTTTATCTCATGTTTTGTACACACTTGCTTCCATATTTCTTCAAACCTTTCATCTGCAGCATTCAGGCCCATATTGTGGAGAACTTGTTTAATCTACAAAAATAATACAAAATAATGCAATTCATGTAATTCTAGTCAGCATTTTGTTAAACTCTACAGTATCTGGCTTTGACACATTTAGCAATCTCTATTTTCCAAAGAATATTTTCCCACTCTTAAATTAAACCTACAGACCACATCCTGCATCCTTAACAGAAGAAGTTCCTATTTAAGTAAATCTGAATCTTATTGCAATGAAAGCTGTACAAAATTGTCTGTAATTAATACAGTAATGCTGATGCACTACTTCAACACTGGGAAAAAATCAAATACAAAAGACTCAAGGAAAAGTAAATGTTTTTCAAAAGCCCTAAGTAAAGTTCTGTTTATCCACTCTATTTGTGCTGTCTGCAGTTACCAACACAAATCAGATTATATCATTATCTGCATTTCACAGCAAGAGTACTATACAAAGATCATCAGCTGGTATAAATAAGTGGGTGAAGTAACTAAAATGAAATGGTTTACATCAACTTTGAGCCTTGCTATAATTTTACACCAAAATAATTCAGCAGAAGGGATTTTTTCCATATTTTCTCACTTGGGTGCTTCCTGTTGTATGCCTCATTACACTGACCTGTTGACTCACTAGAGAAAGGTGACTTTAGAATAATATTGATACACCCTGTGCTTCTGTTAGTATCAGCAAACATTTGGCTTCTTCAATTGTATCATATGTGTGTACATGTTTGTTATATTTATGCTATGGAGACTTTATGCATGCTTTGATAAAGTAAGACCTTTAACAAAGTTAAATCAAACTTGTTATACTGTCTTGTATAAATATAGGCCTGATCCCCAGTACAGCAAATCTTCAGCTTCATCTTAGCCAATAAATCTATGAGGGTTTGTGCAAGCTGAAATTGCAGGAGGAAAAAAGGGACTGAATTTTGTTTCTTTAACTGTAGGTGTTCTTTCAGTTAATCAATCACACTATCCCTGAATAAAACAAACCAGATCTGATCCAGTGTCTTCAACAAGCTAGTGAAATATGGAAATTAAACTAAAAGCAATATTTCTTCACAGGACACCACTGCAGGGAGAATAAAGGATTACACGCTCTCATAATTTCACCATGTTAAGAGAAAGCTCTATCCTGACTCATCAACTGCTGTAAAATCATCGCTGACCAAACCATGCACTATTGTGTGCAGATAAGATAAAACTCACTCTCACCTATGATCAACATACAAATTACACACTATTCCTCAACTACATAATTCTATTCTCTTCGACAGACTAGAGAGAATTTCAGTGAAGAAAACAGCAAGCCCAAGAACTATTTTTTTTGCAACAAGATGAGTCACCTCATGAAACTACTTCACAGCCAGAATTTGCATTAATTTCTACCACACTGCATAAAAACAGTATTAAATTACTCTGAGCTCTCATCTAATAATAATATAATATAATATAATCATAGAATAATTTAATTAACCATTAATTTTTGGAAACATTAATTATATATATCAAAACAATAATCATAAAATGCCCAAATAGCCCATTTCATGAATTTAGGGTGTTTCAACAGACTCAGAGGTGGTTCTGCACTGAATTCTATATAGCTGGTATAGTCTACAATAGAATATGACATCTCAGGACATGTTATAACTTGAAAGAACAGCTGTATCTAGTGCCTGACAGATGTAATTGGCAGACGTCTTCTCAATGAAGACAATTTACTGTTACTAACATTTACTGTTAGCTATTTGCTGCATGCACACATTTCCTGCTTTCTTACATGATCTAGATTATAAAGTGGTAAATGCTCATGTACACAACATTCTGATAAGACATTTGATGAGCATGACACCACACCTTCTGCCCCCAGTCACCAACCAGCAACATTATTTTCTGTAAAATATACATTCAAGTTCTAGATCCGCTTTCAAACATGACTGCTGAATATTTAATATAATGAGTAGCAGAGAGGAAGAGGTTGCCATGCCTTCTTTTCTCATTTTAGACTGGAATTTCACATTTCATTACAATTGTCTAATAAATTGTATTTTGTGTAATTAAGTTCTCTCTTCATATTTTTTCCCTATAAATTGTATACAAATGTAAAAACAAAGTAGTAAACAATACTGATGAAACAGTAAAGTTGTTTTAGTATTTATGTGAGAGAAACTCTGGTCTGTGAGAAAAGAGAGTGGTAGGAGGCTGAGGATAAATCAGAAAAACCATGGAGTCCCCAAGTAAATCCCTAGAGTCTCATGTTCCATCTTTGTCTTCAGAATTATGAGATGCCATAGCATTGCTGTGTGACTCCCAATGTCTTCCATCACTGTACAGATCCTTTGCAGATCTGAGCCGACAACTGTGACTCAGCAGAGCGCTTGAAAGGTACTTTCAAGTGATTTGCTGAATTTGTCATTAGCAAAACCTGTCAAGTTTGTCTGAGGAGAGACGCTTTTCGTAAAATCTTCCACTAAACACCCCTATGTGATAGAAATTATTTTTATACACCTGTAAAAATCTTCTTGTGGGGCTTTTATAGGTTGGAAGAGATCTCTGGAGATCATTCATCCAATGACATAATCAAAGCAGGGCTAACTTTACTATTAAACCATGTCGCTTGAGACCTTGCTTAGAAATTTAAATAGGTTGTATCTCAATAAAATTAATATCTACCACCCTTATGAGTAATTCAGAATGTGAAGAGTACATATTTTTCAGATAGCTGAATGGATGTAAAGCAAGATGGTAATGTTGCACTATGAATTTTACAACCTATTTACTTGATGACTTCCCACTCCCATATGGCTAGCAGAATCATCTTGGAAGAATATTCTGAAGAAATTCACTATACCTCTGCCTTTGGTCGCTTTTTTAAAAGATCTTTTTCATACACTCCCTTTTGACTGAAGACAGAAGGGAACAATACTGAAAAACTATTGCCCTGGTCACCATAATTAGTTGTGTCACTGAGGCGGCAAACTTGAGGAGCAGGAATATCTGAACGAATACTTGGAACACCACACAATGGATAACCTGTGAAAATCAATCAACAGGCAGCATGGATAAATAGTGCCAGGGAGGATAAAACATTTTGCACGAAATAAGAAGAAATGGGATGCTTGACATAGGTTCAATAACAAATTATATCATTTTCTTCCTTGTATCTTTTTTCCCATTTTTAGAAATCCTGGTTTCAGATACATCGTGAAGTGTGAAAACAAGGACTCTTGCAGTAATATACTAGTACTTACTTATTTAGTATTCCCAGATGAAAGTATTTTAGGTGATTGCAAGGAGATATGGCCCTCCCAAAATTAGTAGCATAATTTCTCAAAGACATCTAGATTAATTTCATTGTTTTGAATAGACCTTCCAACTTCCAAGTCCTAATCTAAAAAAAAAACTTGAACTTAGATAAATTAATTTGCTATTTTACTTTAGTAGAACCTGTAGCAATACTTTTTAACTTTGCTCCTGATTTTGTCTTAAATAATGCTCAGAAGTGACCAGCACAGTCCACTGTACTTACAGGATGTTGGGATACCACCTACTACAGCATTATACTGAGAAGACGATGTTTGATAGTTTGTATATACACGGTCTGTTGATCTTGTAAGTGGTTTTGACATCTTTTCTGAGCTTTCTGGTTCTTTTAACTCAAGATCTTCCTGTTCTGGCAGTGGTTTGTCCTCTTTCTTTGTGTCTTTGGGAAGATAGGCATCTAATTTTTTCCCTATATACAAAAGTTATGGGACAGCCAAGATATATTATCAACTTATTATAGACTAAGAGGCAAAAATCTTTGCTGGAATAACTGTAAAGGAGGTAACATAATTCATCTACATTTCTGACAATGCTTCTAGGAGATGTTTTACTTTCTGTTGATCTGTATTATTAAGGAAACTTCCGAGTGTTAATCTCAGCGTGCAACACAGAACTCCAGGATTCTGAAACACACCTGTACCTGAGACTCTGCTGGTAGTTAAATCACTCTCTAAATCCTACCCTTCTAAAGGAGCACCTAGTTTATAACAGCAATATCCTTTCAACAGCTATCATAAGAACAAGATCATCCCCATATTTTCCCAGTATTAAGGCATCTACCTTTTGTAATTATTTTTTCTTCAAACTCTTTAACACCCATTTTATCTTTCCAGTTCAGAAAATTCACAAAGTCACGGTAATTAATCAGACCATTCTTATCCAAATCACAGCAGTCAAATAAGGATTCCAGGAGCTCATCATCTAGATTCATGTTCAGCTGAAAAAAGATCTTTCGTAGGCTGTCCTTGTGCATGGTTCCATCACCATTCTATTACAAAAAAAAAAAAAACAGTTGTTATATTCTGTGATCCCCTAACAGCCATCATAAAGTAACTTCACCAAAAGAAACACACACACGTGTTTATACATATATATATAAATAGCACCAGACACGCTATTTCAAGAAGAGCAATATTGCTGAATACAGAAATAA
Source organism: Vidua macroura (assembly GCF_024509145.1). Taxonomy (NCBI): domain Eukaryota; kingdom Metazoa; phylum Chordata; class Aves; order Passeriformes; family Viduidae; genus Vidua; species Vidua macroura. The sequence continues at coordinate 36,933,094 of NC_071571.1, forward strand.
ACCCTAAGTATTTTAGAAATTAAAAATCTGAAAACTGTCAAAAAGTAAATTTCAACTTAAATAATACAGTGATTTGAGAGTAAAGGTGTGACAGGCTATTGTGACAAGATAGCAATCTAATCATAAATGTTAAGAAAAAGCCAAGATATCTTTAAAAGTAAGGCATCAATCATTCTGTATACATTACAATTAATGTTACATATGAAATGTCAATTACATTTTTTTTCCAGAGAGAAAAAAAAAAAGAAAATACCTGAAATTCTGAGGCTTGGCAACTCAGTCAAAAAGTACAGCTCAGAAGAAAATATGAACATAACCCCTTCCACTCTTCTCTTTACAAAGGAATGCCAGATTTTGAAGTCCAAAAATTGTTAAGATTACTCCTGCTTGTGTGTCCCCTGCTCTCTCTAACCTGGATATTCCAAATAATATTACGAAAAGCTCTAAATACTATTGTGTCTAATTCCGTAGCATATCGCAGTAGATAAGACATTCAATAACTATGAAGTTATCTTCACAGTTATAGTCTTCATCCATACTTCCCTTGCTATGCTTGTGTTTCTTCATGTCTGTATCTCTACAGCACAGGAGCACTAATGTCACACATTCCTTTACATTTACACCTTTTCAGAGCACCAACCTTATCAAAATGTCTCAATGCTTCCAGTAACACATCAAAATTCCCATAGTCAGCTTTCTTCAGACTTTCCCGAACTGCAATCAAGATAACTCTTTCTCTGTCCTTCCCACGGAGGAACTCACATGGAACCCGGTCATGAAGAAGATCATGAACGTCTACAAAAATGAACAATTCCTCAATTAGTTGTGCATATACAGTAATCAGACATTTACCAAAAAAAAAAAAAAAAAAAAAAAAAAGCTTGCATTCATTAGGAAATGGAGAATTTCAATTTCAAGATGCTGATTTTCAGCACTGCTGAACAGCTGATACAGCCATTTCATTGCAAGATCAAATGGTCCATATACTATTTCCTCTACTCACATACAGTTAATATCAAAAATTTTGGAATGTCACTTCACAAAATTTTGGAATGTAGCTTCACAAATCTATCCACTGCTTCCAAAAGCTTCTAAAAGCAGTAGTTTTTACTCAATGTCCAGATAATTGAGCAAAAAAGAAAATATATTATTGATTTACTACTTCCAGTCTGTCACATTCTATATGCTTATGAGAACAAATTTAGTATTTTGGATAATTATATATCACTGTTTTCTAGAAAGACAATGCACTATTTTTATGTTACTGTTCTCATTTTCCACGTATCCTAACTGTATCAGTATTTTTAAATACTTTAGCACACTGAGCTACAATCTTCATCCAAATTCCCAAGGTGTCAATGTCACTTTCTGGAGTGCAAGTTCATTCAGAGTACAGTAACATGAGTAGCTCACCTAATCCCCCTCTAACAGCAGTGTACAAGCATTATTTCCTACTTGATAATTATGAGCTCTTTTTGTTCAGTTCCTTCTGCTCTTCCTTATAGCATGAACTTTATTACACTACATAGTAAAACATGTAAAAGATTATGTACTCTTTGAACAGACTTTCTCTGGCCCAGATTAACTGTATGACTTTGATCCACTTCATTTTTTTGCTTCTCAATTATTGGCTGTATTCCTGAATTATTAAACACAATGTTAAAACATCATCAATCCCATTGACTATTTGAGTTGACTAGCTTTCAAAATTTTGTCATAATGAAAATTAAGACATTTTTTTTTTACTCTGCTTTCTATCTTCTTGCAACCTTCAAAAACTTATTATTCCTATTTATTGTTTGTGATTTTTACTCTTTTTAGAGAAGTGCTTGAGAAATCATTGAGGGAATATGCATGATTGATTTAAATAGCCATTTTAGTTTGTCACTTTGATGTGACAATGGGTTTTCTGCCATTTCCCATTTTGTTACATTCAGATACAAAGGCTTTAAAAAAGAAAAAATAAAAAAGAACCAGCATGATAATCCCAAACCTAAAGTTTCTTTATTTTTGACATTTACTTTTTCTCACTAGCAACTTCAAATCCACTCGAATTTACATTTCAGAAATTTACTGTCAACAAATTTTTGTACTTTGCCTCTTAAAATTTTAGGAAAATTGTATATACAACCAACAGTTATTACTTCAGCAGAGTTTCATCATCAAGGTAAGATTTTATTCTGCTCTTGAACTTACCATAATCATCTGGAGGGATCACCAATCCAAATGTATGGTCTGGGGGAACATTCATAGTTTCTGCTATACTGTCAATAAGGACATTTTCTTGTTAATTAAATATAATAAAATAAAATCTCAGCTACTATTAAAAAAAAAGTGATTAATAATAGAGATGATACTCATAGTTTACCTGAAATTTGTTTATCAGGACTTTGCTTCAATGTTACCATTCCAGAAAAGCAAGCCTTTACAAAGCTGATTAGAACATTCACTGTTTGTAACATAACACAGTCAAATGTAAACATTAACTTTTTGAACATTTATGTTCATTAAAAAGAAAAACATTTCTATATCATTTTTCCAAAGAAAATGATAGAAACGTATAAGAAAAGTCCTTGTAGTCAAATAATAGGAATATTTACACAAAATCTCCAACTGAAATGTCTGAAATAAACTACTTTTGGCTAAAGTGGAAAAATTGAATCATATCTCTGCTTTTCCATACATAATTTTGTGTCTACCACAACCAGCAACCAAGCCCATATCCATGAGGAAAACTTTTCTCAGTTCTGTTTTCCAAAAATTGAAGATTCTGCTTTTGACATTAAAGAACTGTTTCCTTTTTTAATTTTAAAAAGATACAATGATCATTTTGAATAATTAAATAATTAAACCACTTATCTCAATAAAAAATCCCCATCAGAATTTAAAAGATAATCAGTGCTTTGTTCTAAAGCACAAAACAATCAAAAACCCACACACAGAAATGGAAATACTACAATCTAAAAACTACTACGCATATTTTTCTTTTATCATTTTCATGTCACACATAGGATGTGGATGGCATAAAATTCACTAAATAAGATTAAGTTCGCCTGTATCTGTCTTGTAGTATTAGTGCTGGGTTTCAGCCTACACTGCAACCCATCCCTGACTGACCACACTGCTTTGTGTTGCTCATGCTCCAGGTCTGTCTCACAGTAAGCTGGGACATAGTGACAGGGAGAGAAGAAACTGACTCATATTTGTGCTCACATGCACTTATGAGAACACTTCCCTAGATCAGCTTAAGCCTGGGATCTTGAGTTTATCTTTTGCTACCAAAGTCAATGTTAGTGAGCCTTCAGATATATTTTTTGCAGAAATCTAAAGCATCTGCAAGGACAGCCTTTGGATACATTCAGGAGTCCTAGATCTGCAGCACACCTGGATCCTAACCCCACTGTACCTTATGATTCTGTGGTACTTCTTAAGCACTGTTCTGTAAAATTACAAAACTGTCCCAGATTGCTTCATAAATGTCAGTCATTCTAATGATTCAACAGAGACTGGTAAATGCTGCTAGGTAATAAAAGTTAGTTCCACATCCTTTTCCGAGGAATTAATACAGTGAGATTACAGATGATGCAATGAAGAAGACCAAAAATAGTGCGAGAGTAAGCAAAATGGTCAAATCCCAAAACATTAGATGAGATGTGTCAGTCCTTTCAAACCTTCCTAATTGCAAAATACAGGGGGGAAAATGTCTTAAAGACTGCTGGACCACTTAAACAGCAAGATCTAACTTCACTGCATGGACACAGTACGGCCCTTACTAGTAACTTGCGCACTTAGCAGCCTAATTAGGGCAGGTAGAAAGTCCTTTTCTATTAAATGAGCGCTGCACTGGAAGCATTAAGCACACAGTCATGTCTTTTATCCAAGACATATAAAAAGATAAAAAGATATTGGAGATAAAAAGATACTGGAGAAATGGCAAAAGTGAGTGAATTTTGTGCTTGATCTATTTGTAACAGAAGGTATCTTTGCTTACTTACGGATCGAGAGCTTTTCCAACCAGAGGCTGGTATTTTTCCTTGAAATCATCACTTTGTTTTGACACAAGGTGTGGTGCTCTCTTCCTAAAAATCATAAAAATAACTCCTGCACATATTTGATTAAAAATATTCAATATTTTTCAATATTTTAAAATATTATTACATATTAAAAGAAAATAGCAACTCCTCTCAACTTAGTAATTAAAATATCTTGCTATTTAAAATCAAAGGGCTTTACAGAATGCTTAAGACATGCCAAGTGCTGTTATATGGTAAAAGTTATTTGGATAAACTCTTCTGAAAATCACATCTTGCATTTTCTATTCAGTTCAATACAGCTAAGGATAGGATTGTGAGAGATACAATTTTCTTCAAATACAAAGACCCACTCTTCCTGATAATTCATCCCATTAATTAACTAGCTCATTCATTGCAACTTACGAATCCAGGTCCAAGACCCAATTTAAGGTCTTGGCTGTATTTCGCCCATCTTCATAGTGAGGGGTTTCCATTCCATAAACAGAAGACTTGTCAAAGTGTGAGTTATATTTCCTATTGACTGATTCCCCTGCAGAAAAAGCAGGCATTTCAACCTGTGTAAAACACCTAAGGAAGAAAAATGTACCCAGTATCTTCATTCTTAAGACAAAACAATGAAGAAACAAAGGCAAATAACTAACAAACCTGTTCAATTAAATATAAATAATTTGCATTCTCCCTGTTTATTGAGTAGTTAGGAACAATCTCATTGTCAAAACTGAAGATAAAAGGCAAAATAAAAAGCAAAAACTGCTTCAGTTGGATGTTCTTTTATGTGTGATTAAATACAAGCCCAACAGAATAAAAGAAACCATGTAGCCTAAGTGGTGAGGGTCATGCAAACATTGCTTTATAATATCTATATTTGAGCAGAAATGTGTACCATTTGATTTATTAGATTTGATTAATTAGAACTTTCAAAAATATTATTCACTGCATGTTTTCTAATAAGGGCTCCATATGGCTGTATGGCAGCATGGAATTTTTTACACTATTGCTGGGGCACATAGTTGACTTTTTTTCTGTCACTCTGCTTCTGACTTAGCCTCTCCATGGTGGATGGATGTTACAAGAGAGACAGAAACAGATAATGAATAATTCAACTAAAACCCCCAAGAAAGGCAGGGAAGAGAGGAAATAAAGTTACAGGTTTGGCCAATTTATACCAATACTATTTACAGAATAATTTGTCAGTGAGACAACAAAGTACTATAATTTCATATCCATGTAATAGTCTTCACATAAAATTTACATTTTCAGCCTATGTGAAAGTCATGGAACTGGTAAAAATAGAAGTGTCTGGAAAAAAAAAATAAATGCACTGCATTTTAGAGTGCTATTTGTCACTCTGCTTCTGTGCAGACCTGTGAAATAAAGGGTAACCATCCCTGAGCAGACCACATCACACAAGTACAGCCCCCAGGGGCTGAAGCAATGCAGGCACAGCCCACAGACCCACGGGGAGGATTCCATAGGCTAAGGAACCTGCATTCCAGAGAGCCACCCAGCAGCCTGAAATTCTTCACAACCAGATCTTAATGATAAGCTCCTCAACAGAAAGTCCATCTGCTCTGAAATTCTGTTTGGATCCTGATGAAAGAAAGGAACTAGAAGAAAAAGTACTGGAAAGGGGTTGGGCTCACAGTCTCTGACTTCAAATCTGAGTTTGCTTTCAGTGGCATAGACAATGCCAAACTCAGTAAGCAACCAGGGCATCTGTGACTTTCTAGTTTCCTGGAAATATTTTGCTTTTCAAACAGCACCCAAAAGAATCAGGCTTCCACCTCCTTCATGAAGTTCTTATACTGTTTTAAATGCCCATCCTGAAGTGATTGACAGCTCTAGAAACAGAGATCATGCTCTCTCAGTTGCTTTTTTTTCACATAATTTTTAAAAATAATTTATATTGTATTAATACAGTGGTTAAAATTAATAGTTTACATCTCAAAAAATAGCATACAGTAGGCACTGAACACACATAGGGGAACTTTTTGTGTGTGGTTTCTTATCAGCCTTTTAACTTACCCGTGTAATAATCCTCATGTGACAGAACGTACAAATCATGTCCTTCTCTTGCTTCTTTATCCACTTCCTCAAAGGTTTTTGGTGGATTTACAAGCTCTCCAGCTGTTAAATCTGGAAACAAATAAAGAATGTATGGTTGGGGGAGCTAAGGGGGGTGGATATCTTGTTTCATTCATTCTTAATTGTAAACAATACCTTGTCAGAGAAGTTGCTAATACTGTGGAAGGACAATACTTCTTACCACATTGCTAGTCAATCTATATTCATCTAATAACATAATGACACGGGACTAGGGAGAGAATCACAGAAACCCAGCTGAATGGAACTTTTACAAGAAAGCTACATGGACAACACAGATGTGATTTCCTCTAGTCTATGGAGGAAAGCTACACATGTCAAGGAAGTTTCTTCCATGAGACCTATTAGAGTTGTTGGGAAAAGGAAGGTAAGTTGACAGCTACCCTACAGTTCTCCCAGGAAATCTATAAAGACAGATCAGGAAGAGAGTCAAAACCCCTGGTAGTTACCATATGTTCTCAGCTGCTTGTTTCTTCATCGTAACTGAAAAATGTTTAGGCCTTTCAGTAGCTGTTATATAATAACTCTTCTCTTAAAATGAAGCCGTTGGAATCATAGAGCATGTGCTAGATACTAAATTGCAGATTATCTTGTATTTACAGGAAATGTGTTTTAATGTCACATTTTCCTACCTTTGAAGACTTTCATTCCAAAGGTAGTATTAATTATATCCAAGCCCTCAGGTAACTTTGAAGATTGATCATGTGATTTACCCAAAGGTGCTTCACGATTACTGGAGTAAATTGCTTCTTTCATGTCTTGCATCTTTTCTTGAAATACACTTTTAGCAACTGGACTTATCAATGAAGCTACCTGAAAACATCACAAGCAACACCAGAGGCAGGAAAACCAACAAACTTTGATCATTCACACATCACTATGACTACCCACACAAACAAAAGTTTGCTTGTAAGTGTTCTAATGAGATCTTCCACTGACATAATTTTATCCACTGAGTTGCAAACCAAACCTGTATCTTGAGAGAAGACCACAACCCTATTAACCAATGCTATGCTAAATTTCCAGCTAAATAAAATACTTTTTGTGAGATATTTTTATGCTAGGTTTTCCACTTTTTAATATATACATTTTCTGACTGCAGTCCTTTTTTTCTTAACACATATTAGAAATTATAGTCAAATTATAATGTGACCAAAACTGAAGTGATTTGATTTTTCAGGCTATCTATCAAAGTAATGGGGATTCTAGAGATTTATTATTAGACTCTCATTAAATATTACATAAATAAATATTGAAAAAAGTAGTAGCAAATACTACTAAGCAAATACTATTAAGCATGATCCAAACCCATGCTTAGCAAACTGAATAGGCTTCTAACCCTTCCTACAGATAATATTTAATTAATAATGCAAAATCTTCAGGCTAATCCAGTACAGATCAATCCATTCAACAAAAAACTTCTAAGAAAGGACACCAAAACCTGGCTGTCTTTCATTTTAGATATGCCTAATAAATGTCCTACTCAACATCCTGGAATACTAGGACTTACTTCCTTCATAAAAATACACTTTACTAACACAACTGCTATTTTTAGAGATAGGAACACTAACTGTGTGATAAAACTATGGATGATCTCATCACTTGTTTGATTGCAGATTACAAAGATAATTTCTAAAGAATACACACAACATAGTCTGACATATCCAAACCATCATTTTTAGCTAAAAAGATCAGTTTCAAGCAAAAGGTAAGAAAGTATACAGAATAATTACACCAAACTGTAAACACATTCACAGAAAACAGCTCTTTTGCTAAGAGCTCAACTGGTTTTATCTCTGCAACACACACAAAAAAAAAAAAAAAGCAGCCAAATTTGTGGGTAGAAGACTGTTCATTAACTTAAATCTTGAAATGAAATTAATAATTCAGCAGTCACTATGAAAGTTACATCACTGACAACAGTCACTGAACTTCAAATATTTTCCAGTTTCAATAATGCTAAATTAGTCCTATGATTTGACCTCAGAACTCAGGTAATTCACAGCAACTGTGAAATGCTGCAGTATAAATCACTCACCTTTATCCCTGACTATGAGGAAATCAGTTGCTTTTATTAAGAATGCTGTTAAGAGGTTCATTCTTAAACAAGAGTAAATGAGTCACATTCTTACAGTGAACTTGGAGGCTGACTTTATGCCATGTGTCAAGTGAGTTGCAATGTCGGGATCACCTGCACTGCCGTAGAATATTATTTTAGCACCAGGAGCTGGATCTGTTGTATTTCGAAACTTTCGTACAGCGGTGGGAGTAACAGGCTATACGTAAGGCAAAGCAAAAACAAGTTTGCACCAGACAAACATTAATGAAAAGAAAATGTACTGCAGACATTTGTGTCATTCCAGATACAAGAACAAAACATAAGGATGCTTTAGGGCTGTAGTACACCCCTATCTGCTCCTGCAGATGCTGATACTGTGAGCATAAGGTCAACATAATCCAGACTAAATTTTATCAAACCAGCATTGCTAAGTTTCAACGCTTCCCATAATTTTTTTTTTTTTTTTTTTTTTTTTTTTTTTTTTTTTTTTTTTTTTTTTTTTTTTTTTTTGTAATTTGGGTAACAGCTACTTCACATGTTCTAGATGAAAACTAGATGTCACAACCATGTATTTCAGAAACCTTTAACCTGATTCACAGCAATTCCACCATCAATGAAGCAATTTTAGAAATTATTTAAACCACAGTGTTGGGGTTTCTTTAATTATTGTTTAAAGGGAGACTGCTATTTACAGGACCCATTTGTGTCTCAGTAGCCTCTGACTCTTCAATTCCACAGGGAAGGGCCAGTGGGAATCACAATTCTGGCAGGCATCCTTGTAAAGAAGAACCTCCATCAGAAGTAATAATAATTCCCAATAATTACTTTAATTGCATTACCAGAGGGGAAAGCTGCCTAAAACAATTATATTTAGTGCCAAGTAAGCAAGCATGATGACTTTTGTAAAACATGTGGAATGAAAATGAACTGCCAGAAGTGTTTTCCAATCTTGCCAGCTAGTCTCTGTAACTCCATGTGATAAAAAAGAAATTGAAATAAACAGTAGTTTCAAAAGCGAAGGGATGTAGGAAAAAAAAAAAAAAAACAAAACAGGAGCCTCTACAAAACCAGCTCACCCTGGGCGTCTCTTTGAGACAACTCGCAACAGCGTTGTCCGCGGGATTCAACTTTCCAGCCTAAACAATGCAATCAAAAAATAAATAACGTATAACGAACCTCGTAATAATACACACAACTAGTCAAATTGGGATCTGACACTACGCACGGGACATTGCCCAACTGTCCCCGTTTTGATGGCGGTGGGAAGGAGCCACCCCCATTTCTGGGAGAGAAGGGGCTGGCAGGGAGATGCGCCTTCCCCTCCCACACGCTGCCCCTCCTCTAGCCCCTTCCCTCGGCGAGACTCCACCCCAGAAAGGCACAGATGGGGGGCGTAGCTCCGGGGCATCGGTGCAACCTCTTTGGCGAAGGCACTCACTTTCGGCAGCTCCGGAGTCCCGTCGGGGAGCGTCTCTTCGGGGCACGTCTGTGGCTGCGCCGCCATGGCCACCGCTTACTCCGCTCGCTCGGTAACGGCGGCGGCGCTGCCAGCGCTCGTGCGAGGCGCGCGGTGCCGCCGGCGCTCCCAGCGCCCCGCCATCCCCTCGCACCCAGCTCCCCCGTCCTGCCCCTCACAGCGCCCCGCCATCCCCTCGCACCCAGCTCCCCCGTCCTGCCCCTCACAGCGCCCCGCCATCCCCTCGCACCCAGCTCCCCCGTCCTGCCCCTCACAGCGCCCCGCCATCCCCTCGCACCCAGCTCCCCCGTCCTGCCCCTCACAGCGCCCCGCCATCCCCTCGCACCCAGCTCCCCCGTCCTGCCCCTCACAGCGCCCCGCCATCCCCTCGCACCCAGCTCCCCCGTCCTGCCCCTCACAGCGCCCCGCCATCCCACTCACACCAGCGCCCACCTCTTCTCCCCTCACAACCCTCTCACCACCGCCCTCAGCACCTGCCACCCCCCTTACATCTCACACCCCTCGCAAAAAGTCAGGAAATAAATTGCATTCGGCTGTTTTGTAAATGTCATGATCTAGAAAAATAATTAAGGCCTAGCCGCAGAGGTCGCACATTCCTTAGACCTATTGTTAAATCTTTGAAAATTTACCAGCTTTCAAACAGGCGGGTTGAATCTTGAAGTTGAAATAAGGTCTTACATAGTCAAAAGTTTGATCAAACTTTCAATCTTTATTACTGTAATAAAAAATACTGCCCCTTTCACAAGTGTTGTCACATGCTATTAAAATATTGGGTCTGTTCCTCTAGAGAAAACTGCAGCTCCCACCCACACATAGCTTGGAGGTGGGTGAGAGAAGCCCGTCAGCAGTACCCCATGTATCAGACACGTGAGTGCTCTCACGGTTTGTCTTAAATGAGTCAACACCTCGTATATCTAACCCACTGTATTTGCCTTTTAGAAACAGATGTGGATTATTTCAGAAAAGCAGTGTGGGTAAGACTGAACAAGTTTCATCGCTGTTTAACAGACCCTCAGTTCTTACAAAGACTTTTATTCTCAGACGACATTTAGCAAACTATCCTTCCCAGCAAAATATCTCAATCACATCCTGCTCCATTCTCCATAGTCCTTCGATGGCAAAACCAAATTTAGATAAATACACAGACCTTAATCGTAATTGATCAAACATTACCATGTGTCACCATTTTATTCTCTGCTCTAACATTCATTTGGTGAGGACTTCATTAAAACTAAATTCCTTTTCTACAAATGGAAGGTGAGAGGCTCACGCAGCCACTGCTGTCTAATGATGTGCTCTGGCTGTCCAAGTCACCAACACTACTTGTCAGTGCCATGATCCATGAACTTCCAGCACATACAAATGTATCTTGATCTTCTCCAGGCAAGAAGCATCATGTATAGCATCAACTGTGATCTAGCTGTGGCAATGCAGGTGCCCTTTTTCAAAAGAAGTTACGTGTTTTTCTACTGTAAACGTGGCTGCATCACACCCCTAGTATGGAACATCCATGTCCACTTGGGAACTAAAGAAGCTCTCATAAAGTCTTAGTGTGTTCAGTTCTTTTCATATTTCAATCATATTTGTTGTTGCCTCAAGTTTAGAGTGTTTCTGCAAAATAAAGCAATAATTTTTGGTAGTTTAATAAATTATTGGTTATGTCTTGCCTTGTGATCCATTAATCTGTAAGGCTGAACTTCTATCTAGTAAAGTTGTCAGAAGGGAGATCTATTTATAGAGAGGAAGAGCAAAGTACAGTAATGTAAAAAATTATAGGGTACAGGAAACTGGGACTTTTTTATCCCAGGATAAAATTCAGGAAATGGAATTTTTGTCTTTGTATTTGTTGTATTTCTAGATGGCTCTCTACCTGTGCTCAAGGTGATATAATTTTTATACATTCTGTGCATTGCTGATTTATTTTTACCTTGTTTTTTCCCCAGTAGATGGCCACACTTGCTAATTGAAACCATCCACTCAGCCCCAATGCAGTGGGTTGTGTCAAAGGCATAAAAATAGGACTTGGATATGTAAAAAGAGTGCCTGTTGCAGAAACAAGTAGAGCAGAAGTCCTCCGCCTTCTTTTTTTTTTTTTTTTTTGTCTCTGTGCTTCTTTCCTTTTTTGCAGAAAGGTTGGTCCATATAAATCAATTTGAAAACCTACTGACAATATACATTCTTTCCTATAATTCTTCTCATTCTGGTATCAGTGTCATATTCATTCTTTCTTATACTTAAAGTTATTTTGGCCACAGAAAGAATATTTGTGGAGTGGGAAGGACCTGTAATTTTAAAGATAAGATGATGCATTAACAAAAACCAATTGAACTCAATTTTAGGGAAAAAAAGATTAAAACTTTAATTAAGCATGAATTTGTCATCTCCTACGTCAAAAGTAGGATCTCTAGAGAAAGCTGTTTGGAAAAAGTTGAACAAAATTTTCCATTCCACGCAGCACTTTTTTTCCTCAACAGTACTTGACATTTCACTAGTTTCTGACATCCAATTCCCACAGGCTAATGCCTTTTCCTGTGTTGTTTAGACTAAAACAGAGGAATGGAAACTGTCTAAAACCCTGCGTTTACTTTCTTTATGAAGCGCAAGCACCCATGTTCTGCAACACAGCTCTCACTCTGACTATGGTGCTGGCATAAACCAGAGTCAAAGCACAAAGTTTGTAGGTTCCTGAAGGTCTCTGAAGGCCAAAGGATTCTGTGTATAACACTCCAAATGTTGTGAAACGTCTGAATTTCATCAGCCATGCCGATGCACTTTGCTGTTACTGCCTGGTTGCTTTCATGGGTTTCTATTCAATTAATTTACTGATAGGAAATTACTGTTTTCTATGTGCTGCAGACTTTCTGTATGTTATACCCAAGCCAATGTAGGTACAGAGAAAATGTACACAAGTAGAGATAGAAGACAGAAAAAAATAATATTATAGAAAAAAAAAAAAACGGGAAGTTCAAACACAATAAAGAGATTCTGCACATTCTCTGAAGTAGACTTCCACTTAAATTTAAACACAAAAAGGCTGAGCAGAACATAATATTAAAACTCTGCAGAGAAATGCTAAAATAGATGGAAAACCACCTGGTGAAACCATGACCCACTAACATAAATTTGTTAATATCACCCAGCAGTTTCACTTTTGGTATATGATATATGAACCATGATGAAATAAAATATGAAAACATGACCACAGGTGGGGGCTATCTGTGTGATTTCAGAGCTTTCCTTCAACATCTTTTTGTGCAGACTACAAGAGAAGAAGCTTGTCTTCACCACTAGAACTCACAGACACCTGTCAAGCCTGAAATATAGTAACTGGAACTTGGTCATTTGATTACTGCCACATTCTCTCATGCCTCTATTTCACACATTCACAGTGAACCTTTGGTGTTTGCTGTCCTACTCTGTCAGCATCAACCAGATGTGAACAATTTGGGCATTTCACAAAGTGAGAAAGACGTGCTACAGCTCTGCCCTGCAGTCAGTTAAGTTAGCCAGCAGGAACCTCCTGCATGCAAAACAGGCTTCCTAACAGCAACTATATCATATGAATAGAATTCCTGCATCAAAAATTCCATTTAGCCTTGAACTTCAGATACATCTGATAATCTGAAAGATTATTTCAATTTTATCTATTGAATTTATATTGGATGCATAGATAATGATTCTTACACATGGAATAGTATGGTCCTTTATTTGATAATGATTAAGTGAAACACGAAATGTCATGTATGATGTGTTTAATCTCCAAATTGAATTTAGTTCAAGTAATTCCAAAGATTCAGTGTGATATTTTTCCACAAAAAACTGTGTCTGGCTGAGGTGGAGTTAATTTTCTTCATAGCAGCCTGAATGGTGCTGTGTTGTGGATTTGTGACTAAACTACTGTTGATAACACAGCAATACTTCAGCTACTGCTGAATAGTGCTTGCAGAGGGTGAGGATTTTCTCTTTTTCCCCACTTTGTCATCAGCCCCACCCAGGAAGAAATGCTGCTGATGGTCCAAAAATGTGGGAGTGCAATACAGCCAGGACAGCCGACCCAAACTGATCAAAGGGATATTCCATCTCACACAGCATTACGCTCAGCAATAGAAAGTGGAGGTCGGCAAAGGAGATGTCTTCCAAGGTGGCTGCTGCTTGGAGACTGGCTGACACTGGCCTGTTTATGGGAGGTAGCCAGCGATTTCCTTTATATTGCCTTTTCACTGCCACTTTCCACTTCATCTATTACACTGTCTTTATTTTAACCCACAAGTTTTCCTGCTTTTGTTCTTCCTGTTGTGTTCTCTGTCTTACTGCAGGGGGGTGAATGAGTGAGTGAGTGAGTGAGTGAGTGAGCAGCTGCCAGGTTGACTGGATGCTGTCTGGTGCTGCAATGCATGCATGTCAAGTGTGTAGTAAACACATTTGGTTATCAGGAATCTGCTGTTTGCTCAGCAAATCCTGCAATCCAGTTGAACATATTGAGACCAGTCAGAGGGTTATGGCAAATAAGCAGCGTATTAGGGCATGATTACATGATTTAAAGGACAACTCTTACAAACATTTAGCAAACTCACAGCTCAAAAAAGTTTGTATACTTTACTTAAACAAACATGTTTCTCTGGAGCTAGTCTGGCATTCTACATCACTGGTGAATACAAAGACTATATTTTTTTTTTTTAAGTTACATATTGGCCTTTCACAAAGCACTTACGTAAGTGATCAACTTAGTAAAGTAGAAAGGGGAAATTGAGACCAAACAGGTACCAATGGAAAAGTGTATGGAAAAGAAGAACTGATGAAGACTAAAAAAACAATCTGTTTTCACTCCATTCACTTCAGTATGTTCAAGTATTTATATGTGATACTAAGGAAGGGGAAAGTAGCATAACACTGACCACAGGCTTTACATAACTTGATTTTTGCTTCATCTAAATATATGTGGTTGAAATAAAAAAATATATTTTGAGAATGCAACAACATCAACTTGATTATTTCCTGTGATGGAGTATCTAAACAATCTTCATTAAATTGTACCAATTACCAAATACTATTATTGATACACTTACTAAATGTCTTACCTGTTTATTTGTTTGTTTCTTTAAAATGCCAACTCTTAGACCTTGTTAAAGCTGCTATACTGAAGAAACACTTATCGTGATTGTTCTGTTTCCCTACGATGCACTTACAGCCTGTGGCCAACTGGCCTTTAAGCTGCTCTCTCACAAGGTCATGCTTTGTGCTATGAAGCAATCAAGACTTGTTCTGGGCTTTATCAGTGACTCTTCAAAAAAGGCAAATTCCCGATGGCAATTCAGGTTTTCCTATGTAGTTCCTCCTTTCAACTCATTTGACTAATAGCTTTAGGAACTGGATCTTTTGAAGGATTAAACCAGGACTTGTCTGTGTGTGTGATACCCAGCTCCCATCCCGCGCTCCTCAGTGGCCTCCCCAGGCTGCAATGCAGCGGAGAATCAGAGAATAGTTTGGGGTGAGAGGAACCTTAAAGATCATCCTGTCTCAACTCCCCTGCCTTGAGCAGGGACACCTCCTACTCCAGCAGGTTGCTCAGAGCCCCACCCAGCCTGGCCTTGAAAACTGCCAGGGATGGGGCATCCTGAACTTCCCTGAGCAACCCATTCTAGTGCCTCACCACCCCCACCGTAAATGGAAGATGGAAAACGCGCGGGTCGCTCCCAGGGACTCTTCTCCCGGGCGCTGGGGAGAAGCGGGAGATAGGGAACACCCTACAGCCCAGTGCGGCTCGGCCGCCGTGGGAGCGGCCGGCAAGAGGAAGGGAGCGGGAACAAAAGGAGAAGGGAAAAGCGGGGAAAGAAAGGGAGCCACGTGACCACTGGCGCGGGCGAACCGGAAGGGCACGGCGCGTACGGGCGTGACGTGGCAGCGGCGGAAGTGCGTGTTGTGTGTGTGTGAGTGTGTTTTGGTCGGGGCAGAGGCGGCGGCGGAAGTCGGCGGCGGGGCTGGGTGAGGCACGGCTGCGCCCCCGCCCCTCGCCCCCACCGAGGAGCCGCCTCCCCTTTTACCCCTCCTCCGCCCACCCTGCCCCGGCGCGCCCGCCAGCCCCGACCGACGCGCCCGACGGACGGACATCGCTGCGCCGCCGCCCCGGCTCCCCCACCCCGGCCAGGTGAGGAGGCGGTGGCGGCGCGGGGGGGCTCCGGCGGCGGCGAGACGAGCCTTGTCCGGGCTGCTGCCGGCAGCCGCTCCCCCGGCGCTGCGGGAGCGTCGTGCCGCGGTACGGGTGGCCGAGGTGGGCAGCCCGGCGTGCGGAGAGGGGACGCTGCTCTCTCCCTTCCCGGCTCAAAATGGCGCCCCCGGTTTTCCCACTTCCCCTTATTCCTGTGCCTGGAAGGGAGCCGCGGGGGAGGGGAGGTGGCGGCGGGGGTTGGAGGGGCTGGGCCCGGGAGAGCGGGGATCCTCCCCTGCGTGCGGGCGCTCCTGCAGAGAGGTATCGCTGCCTGGGGCCGGCCGTGAGGGCTGTGCCCCTCGAGTTGCTTGTGAGATATGGAAGGGGAGGTTGGGTGATGGGTCCCTCGCTTTCCCTTTCGCTTGCGTCTGGAAGAAGGACGGTGAACTAGGTGGGAAGTAAAATGCTCCCGACAATGCGTCGCCATCGGGGGGATCGCCAGAGGCCTAGTATGCTGGGTATCTTCTGCATCGCACGGAATTGGAACTAGACACAAAGCTGGGGTAGGGTGGAGGAACAAACTTAAGCTTTTTATGTTTTAGAGAAGAGCTGAATTGCATAAGAACTATCAAAATGTTCCAAACAGGGCCATGTTTGGCCCTCGGTATTTTTAATGATTTTTTTTTTTCTATCTTATACCTCTTTAAGAATTTGAGGATGGTAATGCGAGGCTAAACAGCTAATTAAGCAGCTGAAATTAGTCTGTTTCTTTCTTGTAACGTTCTGGCAAAGTAAAAATGGTAGTATTTTTTATTTTTTCCAGTTTTATAGTGTCTGTTCAGAGTTATAGTCATGCTTACCTACAGATTGCATGTAGGTATTGTTCTTCCATAATGAGAAATGTCAGGAAGAGGTAGATGTTGGCTGAAGTGAGCTAGCTAGAGACAATGGTATTGTAGTCATCACTTACATTTCCTGTATGATAAACCAGTTTATCTGAAAGCAATTGGTACCATTCATCATTCAGATGAGCTTTTGAGATGGCTATTACTTTTAATTGTAGGGCTATGATTTTTTTGCAGCAACTTTGTTGATGCACTTGTTTGACTTACAGTCTAATTATGTTTCAATATAAACTGGCTGACATATGACAAGCATTTTGCTGGTTGTCACTGTCTTGAACACTGCAGTAAGGTATCACACTAATTCTGCTGAACCTGGAAGGAAAATTCAGTTAGTAGAAGTGGCTAATATATAAGGCTTTTTAGTTAATGACTTTTAAAACATTCAAGAAAGTCCAGTATGAAGAAATTTAAAGTAGATAATAGTTGCAGCCTCAGCATTGTATGCTCTATATCCGTTATGCAGCATACAAAAGTTTATTAGTAAGAAACAGTGTTGTTTGCTAGGAGCTACAAAAGTGGTGGAATGTTCCAGTTTTAAATTTATCGTGAATTTTTTCATGTGGCCATTCTGTTTGATAATACACTTAATCACGTTAGTTGTAGGAACAGTGCTCAGTGTCTTAATCTCTTCAGTAGGCTGGCTTTTGTCACCAGTGTTACTTTGATACTTCTGTATTAGCTGTCTTGTGGTTGAAAATAGTCCAGTGACTGAATTATGCCATTAAATTAAGAGTTTGTAGGTGTTGGCTGGGACTATTCATATTTTGTACAGAGACTCAAGCATAATAAGATTTGTGTTTGATCTGTTAAAATACTTAGTACTCTTTAATAAATAAAACTCAGACTATCCAACAGCATACAAATTTCTCTTCTGGAGTGAGGAGAATACCCAGCATACAGTAAATTAGTTGGTGGAATTACCAGGACTACTTAGCTAATAATATACTCCAGGCTTTGTGTTCTGGCATTTCAGCATGGACCTGCTCTGTCATTGGGGGGACATTCAGAAGAGGGAAAGTTCCTGCTTAGCAGAGTAACCTATGTATTTGTACTGCCCAAGACTGCAAAATTGAGTTTTTATGTTAAACTCCATAAAAGTAAGAAAATCTCCCTCATTTCCATCCATGTGAAGCCATCTATCTCAAAAAATTTTATATTTGTTGGACAATACCCTTTTCCTGACCCAGAGATGGGGCAACTGAGAGGCATTTTAAAAACTTTCATTCCATTTTCAGTCTCACAAAAAGGGTGAGACAATACAGATATTATAATACACGCCATCACAATCAGAAGCTGACTATTTCCTAATTATAATACACCATAAGTGTTTCTTGGCCTGTCAGATTTTTGCCATGCCATGCGGAGGCTCCCTTAAAGCCAATCATCTAAAACTACCCCTCGTGGGTCCCAATACAATGCATCTTTCATAGTTCTGTTTCTCCAAAGAAAACCCTTCTGTCAAACCCTAAGAACTCTACAAATCCATTTCCCACATAAAGTGTTTTCTTTAGCAGATTTTTATATTAGTAGATCACTCCCATAACTCCCATATGTATCAGTTTAAGAGCTTGTTTCAAGTCAAACAGTTGTGTACTTGCCTTTGTGTAGGTGAATGAAAATGTCTTACCCGGGTTTTCTTCCTTTACATAGTCCAAACGTATTGATTACATTGCATACAAAATTGGAAGGGGAGGAGAAGGGGAGCCATATTAGTGGATTTTTTCCCAGGAAGTTTTCTCCAGAGCTGAGTTTGCAGTGTATGTGTAGGGTACTGAATGTACTATTCCTCCCAGGCTCTCCAGGTTTGTATTTTACTGATGAATTAGAGAAGTAGTAGAACGATGCGACCCGAGACTTGGAGTGTGCATGGGGGACTGTAGCATTGAAAACTTCTTCTGAATCTTTGTGAGGCACTGTGTGCTCAGCTCACAGATGTGAAAAGAACAACCCAAAACCATTCTGCAGTAGCTGTGTCAAACCACAGTACTGCTTCTCTTCAGATTAAGCAGGTACTTCCCTTGCTTTTTGTGTATGCTGCCATGTTGTGAAATTCAACTACAGAGTTTTGGTGTCATCTGAAACTTCAAAAGATGATGATTTCCATATACACTTAGAGAAGGTGTTAGTGACTTTTATTAATATGTCACAATCATCTGGATGTGCTCTATCAGGTTTTCAGTCTTGCATTTTCTTTTATCCTGAGCTGTTGAAAAGTGGGTGGTATGACTAGTAGGTTTCATTATTAATTTATTAGATGTATTGAAGTGACTGTTGAATGAATGAGGTTTGCAGTATGTTTCTTAGATGGCCTTCCTATCAGGTACTGTGGTCTGCTATCAGCTTGAGAGATGGTTATTTTTGTACATGGTATCTGACTGTCTAGAATGATTTCAGGGGAGGGATGCTGTAAGAATGTAAACTTTAAAGTTCTCTGATAACTACAGCTTCTGTAGCTTGGGCATCTATAAAAATTGAACTAGATATTTTTATTCACAACCTATATCAGCTTTGTGTTCTGAAGTAGTTTTGCAGGGGTTAGTAATTACTGTTTTGTGAGTGATAAAAATCTGAAATAACAACCAGCCGTAAATGCTCAGGTGAAATTGATAAATATTATGCAAGTTAAATATTTTTTTCTCATACCTCCTTTTGCTCTCAGTATGGGAAACAGCAAGCAAAAAAGCAGTCATAGGGAGTAACTTGTGCAGTGGCTTGATTTCCTCACTGTGTCTAGAAGTCATCTAGAAGTCACTTGCTCCCAGGAGTACTAAGTCACACAGTCATTGGATGTTGTCCTTATGTTTCTTTGAATGCTGCAGAGTCTGGAAAAATAAGGGGCATATTAAGATTAAAGTGTTTTATATTATTTCATGGTTGTCCAAACACACTGTAATGCTACAGCAAACAGATGGGATTTTTTTCATTTTAAAGTCTTCATTACTTTTCCAAAAGAAAAGATAAACAAATGGCTAACAGTATTCTGAAACACCTATATTTTGGTTATGCCTTGCTGCATTCTATATTGTAGTACAATTAGGGAGAAATTAACTGTTGTCACTGATCCATTTTTATCCAAATCACTCCACAACTTCTGAAGCATATTTCCACAGCATGGAGGGGAGAAGAGTCTTGCCTGAGAACCAACACACTGATAGTGCAAAATCACTGCTTATGATGTAAGGATGAAAGGTCTGGTATTTTTAAAATAACTGGATCCATTCCTGTATTCTGAAATACTTCACCAAAATTAGTTTAATGAATAAGAATTGTAGTATAGAATTAATGTGGTAGTTAATAACAACTATGGTAGGATTTGCAGGGGCTTTTTTCCTTCATCCTTTCATTGTGGAATGCTTTCACATGTTTCTAAGAATATATAGCTAAAAGGTAATAGTTGATAGACTATGTTGTACAACTGAAATTTAAAAAATACATATTTTTAAGTGTGATGTAATAGTCAAATGGAACACAAACTCGGGACAGAATGCAAAGTTGTTATATCCTACCTCAAAGAAGGTAAATTATTTTGATCGATATGAGAAAAGGAGGAACATGAGCAAATAAAAATGCCTCTAAGATGCTGAAAATATTTTTTAAGACCTATATTCTGTTTACAATGAGAAGTGAAGTATCTGTTTTTCAGCTGTTATGTTTTTCCGTAAATAATGCTAAGATTGTTGTTCTCATTTGCTCCATGAATATTAGTTTGTAAGAGGGAGTATCTTACTGAAGGGTAGGGTTCTACTAGACTGCTGAAGTACTTTCCAGGAAAGAAGGTTCTTCAGGACTTGGGTTGAGGGAAGGGCAGAGTTAGGAAGGAGAAGGTGGGCTTAGCATCTGAGCTAGGCCTGTAGCAAACTTGAAATGCTCAAGTGCCTAATCTATATGCTGAGGGGTTTGAAATAGAAAGATGGCTAAAGACTACTGCTTGGTTTAAAATGTAGTTGCTTTATCACAATGAATAATGAACAGGAAGTATTATGTTTGCTTACTTTTTTGCAATATATTAATTAAAGCCATTTTTTGCACCAGGAGCATGTACTCTAACCTAACTCGCATCCTAGATGTTAGAAAACCTGTATCCCTGCAAAGTCTGCTTAATTCAGATAAATGATCAGCTGGAATAGGACAACATTATGAACTAATTTTGAGAGGTCTTTTGTTTTGTATCTACTGTTAAGTGTGTAAAAGCATAAATATTAGGGTCAGAAGTAGTACCAGCAGAGTGTAAAGGCTTCCCTTTCTATATAAGTACTGTGGGTGGGGGTTTTTTTAAGCAGCTGGAAAGAAGCGTAAGCAGACTAAGCAATACGCTGTTCATACTTGTTTTTGCCAAAATCTCTGTTGTTAATACTGGTCTAGGATACGTGTAAGTATTGGAAATAGAAATTTATCATCGTATGGTACTTCTCTGGTGATTGTGCAAAGTGGTCTGGAATTCTTACTGGTCAATTGGTTTTCATATGGAAGGCTTCACTTTTGCTTCTCAGTACAGTTGTTAATTAGAGAGAGTATTAATAGTTTGTGTGTGAAGATCCATACTTGTATGTAAGGAAATTGTGTTTGATAGATGGGATAGAAGTGAATTGATGAACTACACTTGAAAAGAAGGTACTGTGGTATTTGAGTTTTCCCAAATTGCTCAGTTTTTTAGCATCCTTGAGCAGTGCTCAAGACTTTGGAATATTGCAATAGCATAATTATGAAAAGTTATTCCTGCTTGTCATTTGTTATTTTACTGGCAATTTGAAAGTCTGAATCTATTGTGTTAGACATCAATCTTGATTTGTTAAGAAATAACCGGAGACTGAGGTCTCGCAAGAAGCAGCATGATTGGATTTTAATGTGCTAATTTGAAGCTGTGATGGGAAGATGAGGTGTTGAAGAAGATAACTTGTCAGCTATAGCTAGAATTTATGATACATTAGCAACTTACCAATGATGGTACTTGTAGCCTGGACTGTTGACTTTGGTAAATACTAGGTGAAGTAACGTATATTATACTGCATTGGTGAATGAGGCTTTTCTTACTTGGTTTCTAAATCTAATGCACCCACTGTCTTTTCACAAAATAGGTTGTTACTGGCAGAAGAACCAGGATTCAGATCTCAGTGGAACTTGATTTCAAAAGCTATTGAAACAAAGGACTGCTTTCAAATTTGGACATGGCTAATCGAGGAGCAACAAGGCCCAACGGGCCAAATGCTGGAAATAAAATTTGCCAATTCAAACTAGTACTTTTAGGAGAGTCTGCAGTTGGCAAATCAAGTTTGGTGCTTCGTTTTGTAAAAGGACAGTTTCATGAATTTCAAGAAAGTACGATTGGAGGTGAGAAAACTACCCTGTTAGTTTGTTTCGTGTTGTGTTTATATTGTCCTTGCCCTTGAAAATCTTTAATGTAACAGCATTTCTAGAGTGGGTCACTGACAGCAAGGATCAAATCTGAGTCCTGTGTCTGTAATTGAGAACTATAACTTTCTGAGTTAAACACAAACATAATTTCTGAGTTAAACAAGTGGAGGTAGTAAATGTGTTCTTGAACTGCATAGTTTTGAAACCCGGGCTAAATGTTACATTTTGTTTGTAAGTGGGTGTGTGGCTCTTTTAAATGTGCTGCATGCTTAATGTATGAAATAACTGCTTAGTAAGAATTACAAGCTTCTATGAAAGTAAAAGCTAATTTCTGTGAAAAAAAAACATAGCATTGCATCTTCCATAAAGCTTGTGTTTGTCTCTTATGCATTCTGACTTTGATTTTGGAGAACTTTGGAGAATATTTCTGGAAATATTTCTGTTAGTAATCACAGAATTTATTGTGGTGTTTTTCCATTTTGTGATTTCAAACTAAACAGGTACTGGCTACCAGAATTTTAAAAAATCTGTTTAACTTTTAAACAGATTTTAACACACTCTTCCCCTTGGCAGATTTCTTAAATTATATTGTATTTTGGAATTGTTTGTGCTTTGAGCTTTATTCCTCCTTGGATAAATTTAAACGTATCCTAAAACTACCTAACAGCATGCAGACTTTACAAAGTATGGATTTTGTGAATTGGTAAATACTCTCCAGTAGTTGCTGTTGCAGCTTGAGTCAGCCTGACTCAGCCTGTTCCATTGTAATATTTATGTGAAGGCCTTTCAGTGGTCTGTATGTCTTCACACACCAACAGTTGTTGAAATGTAAAAACGCTGGAAAGCTTACAAAAATAAATACAAGCTGAATATCATTACATTCTTCTTTTGCCCTATTTCTAGCTGTTAAATGTATTTTTTCTATCTGCCAGCATAAATAGACAACCACATATTTTCTACTTTAGCAATCTTACTAATGCACACTTTTGGCTTTGTGCATTTTGTCATGGCTTGAGGATAGGTGTTGGTATGAAAGTTTCTGTATGCTCTGATAAGCAGCTGCTTGGTAATACAGGGAGCATTCTCAAATATGTGTTGTGAATTAACTTTCCAATATCAACAAGGTTTTTAGTTTAAAAAAACAGTTAAAATTAAGTCAAATTCATTGTTGATTTCAGTGATCTCAAATTCATTTAACCTCCATTTAGTTTTTTCTTGTTTTAGTGTTTGGAATAACTGAAACCCTCTTACACTGTTCAAAATCTAAACAAAGGTTAAACAAGAGACCAAGTTCAAGTTCAGATATGTAAGGTTTAGTGTAATCTGTGTTAACTTGTGCCTCTTCTCTATCAAATAGAAACAAGGAAATTCTGTATAATACAACTGAGAGCTATTACATGCAGCAATGTTGGGATTCAGAAAAGTTTTCTATAGAGAAAGCTGTCTAACTCTGTGGCTTGTAGTTGCCTAAGGCATAATTTTCTTTGTATACAGAAGGGCCTTTTAACAAAGAGAGGCTTATGTGCATTGTGAATCTGGATAAAAACATCTGAAAGGGAGTGCAGTTAAAGGCAGACATGTTGGATGGTGTTGGTGTGGTTTTGCCACTTCAGACTGTATCCAGGCCTGTTAGTTGCTTAAGACAAAAGTATGGCTGTCAAAGATTATAGACATTCAGATAATTAACAGATGATTAATTGTCAATTTACTATGGCCTTGGCAAGGTCAAAGAAAGTTATCTTTTTTGCAGAAATTAAGTGGCATTTTAAAGTGGTTGAAATGTTATTTTTGACAAAAACAAGAGGATTGAAAAAAATAAACTTCTTGTTTAATTCTCTTTCCAAGTACATACGTTCATTTATGTAGTGTAGTGAGAACTTGAAAATCAGCTTGCTTAATATCTTGTCTCTGCCTTGGAGAAATATAATATTGAGCTGGTTCTGGGGAGGAAGCCCTTAGTTTAGTGCAGGATGTATGGTGTTTTTCCACTCTGTTTTGGTTCTGGGCTGCTTAGGGAGCTGCCAAGTGGAGCCTGTTCTACCAGTGTTCGGATGTGTAGCATTTAGAGAGATTTATGTTGATTTAACATTGGAACATCAAAGCTTTTACCTTCTCCAGCCTGCCTGCTCATCTGTGATGGATGCTAATACCCCTGAAGCAGGAGCACCTGACCACTTAAGGAGTCAGCTTCTGGTCATGGTTTAACCCCAGCCAGCAGCTAAGTACCATGCAGCTGCTGCTTACAGCTGAGACAGGGACATTTCTGTATGCTAGTTACAATGTCCTTTACAGAGCAAGATTGGCTTCATTTTGGTTTCTGTAATGAGTTGAGTTGAAGGTTAGAGCAGTTTTGGAATGATTCATACACTATGATGTCGCAGAGTATGTAGGACAAGATGAAATCCCAGGTATGCAAGTGTTATGGGTCAGTGTCTCTTCAGACATTTGATTTAAATTGGCCACAGTCCATCAGTGTGCCTAGTGATCACAGTTCCTGCTTCACCTAAGTAGTGAGCTTTCCTTAGTTTAGTTTTTAATACTGGTTTCTGTGCTGTGGGCACTTACCTCCATACTTCTGATTGTACCTTAATCTGAATGTAAAACTTTTACTAGTAGTAACTGTTTGAGGACTTGGAATGAGTTAGTATTTTCTGTAACTGGAAGACCATTATTTATGGTAATGTGTTCAGCTGTAGTAGCAATGGCTGCAAATTTCCCTGAAACTGCAGGCTGTTGAAATTGTGCTGAAATTAATTCTTGAGATCACTTGCAAAGTCAAAAATACAGCTGCTTTGAGAACAAGAACTTACAAGAAGTGCTTCTTTCCTCCAGGCCTTTTAGCTAAGGTGAAGTTGTTAGGAGCTGAAAATCAAACTTTGAAGATGCTATTCAAGTAATATAAATGCGTAGAATTAAAATATCTGAACTGTTGTATTATAGCATGATGGGATGCTGTTACTGGTACTCTAGTATACATCCTGCTTCAACAGACTGTGTCTAGAGGCTGGAAGAGAAGGCTTATGGTTACTCAGATTCACTATAATGAAAACGGGAATTCTTTCCAATTTTTGCTTTCTTATGTTTAACTTGAGAAAATCCAGTTGTTTAAATAACTTCTCTGTGTTCATCAGAGTCACAGACTGTCAGCTAATGCTTGCATCAAACTTGTTGTATTTAAATAGTAGGCTTGAAATGTTTTGCATCTCTGTGAGCATAACTATATATGAATATAGAGATACAAGCAAACTTCTGGTTTCAGCACCTCTGTCTTTTTTGTAGCTGCTTTTCTAACCCAGACTGTATGTCTGGATGATACAACGGTAAAATTTGAAATTTGGGATACAGCTGGGCAAGAGCGGTACCACAGTTTAGCACCCATGTACTACAGAGGAGCACAAGCAGCTATAGTGGTATACGACATTACAAATGAGGTAAGTACTGGATTAGGTAGGGATGCACAAGGGGGATTTGGAAGTTATCAGTCTTGCACTGATCTTTACTTATTTTTTTCTCACTGACTTGTGTAAATCAATAATTTTGTAGAATCATAGAATGGTTTGGATGGGAAGAAGCCTTTAAAGGTCATCTAGTTCAACACTCCTGCCATGGGCAGGGATGCCTTCTCCTGGGCCAGATTGCTCATTTCATACCGCACTGTGTAATTTCAATTTGTGTCTCTAAACTTTTCTGGCTAAAAGACTGTTTCTAGAGTTGGGTTTCTGTTTGTTGTTGGTTTTGGGGGTTTTGTTGTTGACTTTTGGTTTGGTTTTTTTTGTTTATGTTTGTTTTGGGGTGGGTTTTTTTTGTAATAAAAAGAGGGAAAGGAAGAGGAAAAATCCTCTTGTAAAAGTGTTTCTAACCCACCCTTAAATCAGTTCATGGAGTTTGAGCTGTTACTGTCATCGCATTGCTGGTGGCACCTTTATTTCTGATAGTGAAGACATTATTTTAATACTGTATTTTTGTAAATTTTGATTAAGGATTGGAAAGGTAGCACAATCTATTGAGACCAAAACCTAAGGTCATTAGATTTCTTTTTATTTGAACTTGGATGAGATAAGCTTCACTAGTTTCTGATAAAATTAGACTTAAAACCCAAAACTCCCAAAAAAACACAGAAATCACGCACCATAATGAACAGTGCTCAGTAATTAAAAAGTAATTTTGAGGCCTTTTCAATGTAGCTGTTCATACACTTGAATCTTCCAGAGAAACTGAAATTGCTGTTTTCTCTCTTAACCACTTCTTTCCTTACTCTGTCTACACAAAGATCTTCCTACCTATTTACTTCAGCATTATCCCAGCTAAGCACAGTTGAGAACTAAGGTAGGAATGTTTCATTTTAAAAGCTCAGTTGGCAATTTGGAGCATGCCTTTGGACTAGGGTAGCAGCCTTGCATTGGCATTTTGTGCTTGAAGTGTAGATAACAGAGATGGGGATAATAGGTGAGTACAAAAGGATGATAAAACTCAGTTGCATCATTTATAATCATTAACAGGAGTCCTTTGCCAGAGCGAAAAATTGGGTCAAAGAACTTCAGCGACAAGCAAGTCCTAACATTGTAATAGCTTTAGCAGGAAACAAAGCTGATCTAGCTAACAAAAGAGCTGTGGATTTCCAGGTATGTACATAATTTTTGTTCATAGAAAATGCATTTTGTTTGAATAGATAGTAAATAAACCTATGGGGAGCTTATATACATAGCCTAGCTAGTTATTATGGAGGTCATGTTGTTAAATATAAATGTCAACTGAGACTAATTAAATTATACATGCTACCGAAAAACCTATTTCTGTACAAGTAATATGGAGGATTAGGCTTTTTGGAATAATTAATTTGACTTTGAGGAATAATTAATTTATTTGTGTATCTTTAAGGCTAATTGAGTATCTGTTCTTTGATGTGACCTCTTTCTGTTTTCTACCCAAAATTACCGGTAACTAGAGTTTCAGTGGATAAGATAGCGGTAACTCAGTGCAAACTGTTCTGTCTGCCTTGTCAGCCAGAGAATTTTGATTATCATATGATACAAAGCTGATTGATGTGTCTAACTTGCTTAGGCTGTACTGTTGAAGCAATGTTGAAATTTTAATTGAGCTTTTCATGGCATTTCTTTTGATTTAGTGATTACATCTGTGCTCTCACTGGTGTATTTTATCTTCTAGAAAGTTTAATCAAGTCATCAGAAAATGGCCTTTAAGCTGAATTAAACTAACTGCAGGTAGTTTTGGTCCATTCATGATTGAGTGAATTTGAATTAAGATAGTATTTATTAGACAGTAATTTACAGTTTTTAATCTGTTTGGGATCAGTGAGATACAGCTGCATATATTAATGAATCCTTTTGTAAGTATGGAGAATTGAATTATAAGGTTAGCAGTTGTTTAGATGTTTTTCTGCTAGTTTTTTAATTTTATACTTCCATGACAGTCAACATGAGGCTTTGGCGTTTTATGAAAAATAGTTACATTTAACAAAAAGTTCATGCATGACTGCAGTCAATAATGTAATCACATTTAACTACCAAAGTAGACCTAGCTGTACTATTTTTTCGAACAATTACAGTCCCAATGTTTTTCAAATGTTAGGGGGTTTGCTACTGTGGATTATTTATGGACTCCTTGTGGGCTTGACAGGCCTTTCTCATTGCAAATCACATATTAGATTTCTAAGTATTTGTTAATGTGTTGTTTCAGGTATAAATTACATAGATCTTAGACGATGTCACTTAATTATAGAGTGCTGTAGATTATTCTCATCATCATAGGAGTTCTGTAGTTCAGTTTTTTCACAGATTTCTTATTGAATGCAAAGGCAGTTACATAACCATAAGCTGGAGATTCTCAGCTGAATTGACTAATAAGTGGCAAAAATAGTAAGGTTCTTAAGAGCAGTGTATCAGATTAAAATTAATACTGAAAAGGGAGGTAACATGGTAAAATACTGAATGCCACTTATTTGCTGTAACTGTGAATTTGTATCAGGTTAATAAAATTTTTCTGATCC
The DNA here is from genome assembly GCF_024509145.1 of Vidua macroura. Taxonomy (NCBI): domain Eukaryota; kingdom Metazoa; phylum Chordata; class Aves; order Passeriformes; family Viduidae; genus Vidua; species Vidua macroura. Next base: position 36,961,176 of record NC_071571.1, read on the forward strand.
ATCTCCCTCAGTGGTTGAAAGAGTCAAGATAATTCATAGACTGCCTTTTTCCAGAGTAATAATGGACTTGCTGGCATTTGATGGCACTTTCAGAAGCTTATTTGTTCTTATTGTCAGAGCTAATGTTCTGCATTGGGGCTGTCTCTTTCATAAATATTTTCATTTATTATTTAGTTTTGCCTGAGACTTTTCCACCAGGATATTTTTAAGATTAGTAGGGATCTTCAAGATTCCACTTCTAGTCGTTGAACTTATTGGTGAAATAACTTCACCATAGCTGGTATATAACATTGTCAGATGAGTGTTTCTACAAACTGTCTTTCTTTCAAAATGCTGTAGAGATTGTTCCTTTGTAGCAATTAAAAGTACAGTGTGTAATGATTGTATGAGTTTTCTTTTTTTTTTTCTTATGAAGTACTGTATTCTTGTTATAATTTTCAGGAAGCACAGGCTTATGCAGATGACAACAGCCTATTGTTCATGGAGACATCTGCCAAAACATCTATGAACGTAAATGAAATATTCATGGCAATTGGTGAGTCTATGAACAAAATGAGAACTTTAAAGGGAATGGTTTTCATGAGATTCAGACCATGGCAATCCTCCTAACCTCTCTGTTTTTCGTGTAAATTTTTTTTTGGCATTGAAGTGTTCTTACTCCCTTTCATTTGTTTAATTTTATTTAAGCAACTATCTGAAATCCAAAAGCTGTGCCAAAGATGGCAATGTGTGCTTAAATTCGGTGTCCAAGTTATAAGTAAAGGACACTGCAAGTGAAAAGTAAATCTACTCATATATTTTTAACTTAACATAATCTTAGGGATTTCTGTAAAGATGCTAACATATTACTAAGTACATATTAGTAACATATTACTGAGTGCTAATGTAGTACTAAGTATAAACCAAGAACTTCTGTGTTCCACTGATACGCAGAATTGTATTTAATTGTTAATAAACTTCTGAAAGCTGAGGAAAAAGAATTCATTTTTAGGCTGGCCACTAATCTGTTCAGTAGTAACCTTAATTTATAGTAGATGCTTTTCTAGTAGGTAGTAGTAATGTATAGCATCAAATAACCTCACTTAATCTGCTTTGCCTGTTGCACCTCTCTAACCTGCTTTTTTGTCAAAAAACGTCATTGATGTTAAAATTAAATGTTTTGAAAGAGGTCTTAATCTTCTGCTTTCCAAGCCAGGAGAGCAGGAGGTAATTTGTGGTGTCTTTCAAACTTCCAGCAGATGCAAATTAAATTATCAGTATAGCAACACTTTATAAAAAGTACTTGCTTCATATTAATTGTAAATACTTGATAAAGGGGGATAGACACAGACACTGTCTGTGTCTGACAGGAAAGTATATTTTTCTCATAAATGTTCAAGATAGGTCTGCATTTAATGATAGAGAAATGCTAAATTGTACTACTCTGGTGAAATTTCAAAATTACGTTTAATGGTGCAGGTTGCTTCCTGTTGAAAAAAAATCCCCAAAATCTGATGTTTTTTTAAGTTGGATACATCAACAATAATTCTTGCCTCCATATTTTAATGAAGCCTACAATGTAAATTTGAGGGAAAAAATGCCCAATTAGTAACTGTGTGTTTTGTCTACAATGTTTTTGGCCATGTCAGAATTTTACATCAGTGGGGTGAAATTCAGCTTTGTCGGTACATCAGAACAAGATCTGTGCAGCAGTAGACTCTGAATGGAATTTCTGATGAGGTTATAAGTATTGCGTGTAATTTGGAATGGCCTGCAAAATATGGATGCAATCCTCAGGACCATGTATAAATATGATCTTAAAGCTGAGAGAAAATGAAAAATGAGAATGCTGAAGGAATTGTTGGATACAAGCTGCAGCTGCTTGTAAATTGACTGCTTTAGCACTCATTCAGAACTTCCAGTTAAAAAATCCCAATGCTAATTCAGTTCTAGATACAGTTCTAGAATCCAGAACATTACTCTGAAGACATTTTTCTTCTGGTGCATTGACCCTTTGTACTGGCTCAGCAGCTTAGTACCGTGTGGATTCTTAGGTTTTATCACAGAACTGTAGAGCGGCCCAAGTTGGAGAGGACCTCAGAGTGGCTCACCCTTTTGCCCAGCACCCTGAGGTTATCTGGTATCACAACATGTTGATGCGGGTTTTTTTGGCTGTGTTTCATTCATTTTAGAAAAAGTTCTTTTAAAAACTGACATAAGTAATTTGGAGTGAAACTATTCAGCCAAACTATAGAACAAGGGTAGTTGTTGGGCCCTGGTAAGATAGGCCTATGGAAGACCTTTTGTGTAGAACTTAGCAATTTTCTAATGGTGAAAAATCTAGGAGAAGCTACTGCTCAGAAGGGTGACAGCTTTAACCCTTAGTTTTTTGTGTTAAGACTGAGGAGGAACCTTGTAGCTACAAGGGCAACAAAGAAATTACCAGTCAATTGACTCATAAGAATTGGAGAGAAGAGACAGCTTGAAAAAAAAACAGGAGTGGCTTGATGTGGTGTTGAGGGCCATTTTATATGTTGTTTGCAAACACTTATTCTGGCTGGATATCTGGGAACTGTTTGACCCATTTCTTTCTGTGTTTTGTGCCTTTTCAATGTTTCTGTATCTTTTTGCACTAACATCTTGATCTTAAAGCCTGTTCTGTGTGGGTGGATTCCCACAAGAACCGTCATTTACTGGCATAGCACACCTGTGCAGATACATTTTACTGCTCGAGTTACCAGTGCATTTCACTCCTGGAAATCATAAAGGAGCTAATCATTAAGAAGTGTCTTCACTTTTTTCATTACCAGTGCACCGAATCAAATCAGATTATACATAGAGTATACTGATATGCCGATAATGTGTTGTTCTGTTTACTCAGGTGATTTAATCTTAGTAAAATCTCAGGTTTAACTCTTACTTCCTGTTCACCTTACAGCAAAAAAATTGCCCAAGAATGAACCACAGAATGCAGGAGCCAGCTCTGCCAGAGGAAGAGGAGTAGACCTTACTGAACCCACACAACCACCCAAGAGTCAATGTTGTAGTAACTAAAAGATCAGTTGCTTTAAACTGTTCTGAATATTCTTCTGCTTCCTAACTGTTAATAACCATGGAATTGGAGTGCTTAACCTGGTCCAGTACAGCTTCCAAACAGCGAAGAGACTTACGATAATAGTCAAGTTCATGATACAGAGTTTTCTTTTCACCTAAAATTTTAACATGCATGTATTCACCACTGGCTGTAATGTTTCAGCAGTAGAGGAGAGATGGAGGTGGAATAAACTTCCTTCACCTGAAAGGTTTTAAAAATCAGTTGTTATTATTAGGGGTGTAGAAGAACTACTTTCTGTGGACCTAATTGGCCAGTTCCTGTAGCCTCAATACTGATCACTGTTATAATAAATAGAATTGGGTCTTTTCATAATTCTCAATTGTGCTTTAAAACCTCCTTAGAAACAGGGTCTAAAAATTACTTAAACTTATTTGCAGTATTGATGCAACCAGTTGTTTCTGCAGGTATCCACTGTTTAGTTATACATTCCATAGGTTAATAATTTTATTACAAATAATACTTGCATTAACAATTTTAAGAAATCCTATGCTTGCCGGAAAGTGGAGTTTTAGTTGGTACACTGTATGTAAATTATATCAACCCAGTTAGTTATCTTAATGAATTAGTGATGAATCAAGTCTAACTTCATTTCTAATCTCTTCAGAGGGTACAGACCAGTAAATTCAACTTTGCAACTTAGGATATGGGGTTTTTTGTCCTCTACAAACTGTAAGAGCTCTTCAAGTAAAACCACAACAAACTCGGTGTCTGTGACTTCTTTCTTGTTTCTGATCATTGCTGGCCATTACAGTTTGTTTTTCCCCTAAGGAAAAAATAAATAGTGCACTAACGACTATGTACATCCAACTTGATTTTAAATTTGGATATTAATGTACTGTAAATAGGTACTCTGCATTGTAGTCTACATTTGTTTAATACTTTCTGTAATATTTAAGAGTTGCTTAAAGGTATACAGAATGTACAGTTACTTAAAGCTAATTTTTTTCCTCTCTAATCAAAGGGGGTTCTGAGTTCTTCCTTTATGGCTAGAACAGTAATAAATGATGCTCCTGTATCTGTAACATAAATACTGCTGTCTGTCAGTAATGAACTTCGCAACTTTGTTTTCCAAAGTACATTTTATTTTGATCAGTCCAGTATATTGCACTAATTCTTTTAGTTATTTTCATTATATGAAATCTACAAAGTGTGTCAGAAGAGATGAATTAGTCTATTTAAATGTTGAACTGATAGAAACTTACTTGTGCAGATTTTAAATTTGCAGTAATCTGGGTTTAGCAAGAAAAATGACAGTTCACCAGTGTTTAGTTTTATATTGAGGTGCTCAGGTTTGAATAAAGTGGTTTAAAAAATTTTTGATTACTGGTTCTTATTGAGAGTTTCAGGAGGTTTTATCACATTTGTACAGTTCCAGACAAGTCTGATTCACTGTATCGGTCAGCATTTAAGATGCTTACAATAAATTCATGGCACAGCTAAATATAAGCTTGTCCTATATATATTGTGGCACTCCAGTTATTCTATGATAAATCTTTAAATGTTGAGGTAATTGGGTATCTTATCATGTCCATTTAGAAATATGATCAAAATAGTAATATTGTCTCTTGAACCTGCAGCTAATGCAGTCATTGCCAGTTGTTCACAAGGTGACTTGTTGCATTGCAGTGTCTCTGAGCTGACTGTGTCTCTTCTGCAGCTTGTGGTTTGCAATTGATAGGGTACATTTTTGTGTCTTTTTCAAACTCGGTGGTGTCTGGTGGTCTTTTTCAAACCCAGTGGTGATACAGTCTTTAGCAGTTCTTCACCAACATCACCTGCAGTTTGTCACAAAATGAATTGGAATCTATTTTTTTCTGCCAGATGTGTATTTGAGTCAGATTAGATGGCATGGTTTTGTCTATTTTGGAGGCATTTTCATGGCTTTAGACCTTGATGCCAGCACATTCTCTTGCAGCTATTTATAGCTGTGACTTGGACCTGTTGCACAGAAAGCGTTGTTTTTTTCTTGCTCTGAAGTCTCACTGTGGATGAAAACTTAGATAAAATTTTCTGTCTTCAAACTGAGTTCTTCAGAGTCACCTTTGTGTGCTAGAATTGGAGTAGTGTAACTGTATTCTTTGAATTTACTTCATTGTTACTGCAAAGAGACAGTTCTGGATTAGGTTGATTTTTTTTTTTTTTTTTTTGTGGTCGTTGGTTTCCTTATTAGGAATTCCATTTTTACTATGCCTATAATTGTTCCTAGAACATTTTCACTGATTTTGTTTCAGGTTGCCTTTTGAGTCACTCTGAAAAAATACCTTTATTGGAATGAAATAGCTGTATTCTATCTTGCAGATGATTAATAGTGTTTGAGTCAGTTAAGTTGTCTCCAGTGAGGGATACTAAATACTGACACATGAAGTCCTGTTTTGTTGAACAGCGTTCATGCATTCTCAAATAATGAGTGAGTGTTAAGAGTTGGTGCAAGTACTTCAGGTAATCCAAAACCCCTCAAAGCCCATTAGAAGCCAAAATAAGAAACTGGCAAGTAATATTGATAGGGACAGGTGCAGTATGAGGTACAGGTGTAACATGTTGTTTTTGCTGGTGCTCTGTGATGTCCAAGAGCCCTTGTAGTTCCCAAGGAATCCCTCTACAAATCTGGTTTGTTAGTGCTGATGTTTCCACCATTCTGAAGTGTTTTCTCTCACATTAGAAGAGTTGCGCTCTTGAGAGACATGACTCCATTTTTATGTAAGACTGCACATGCATCATCTGAAGTTGAAATAGTATTTATAGCATACTGGGTTTCTAAAACATACTGCTGTTACGGTATCAGCATTTTGTTAAGGACTGGGAAAAAACCTGAGATCATAGTTAATAATCTAGTTCACAGGCAACAATATGTACATCATTGAATCTGTTTCTGGTTTTACAGCAAAGTTTTCTATTTTTTCCCCTTCCATTCTTAGACGACTGTTCTGGAATCTTAATCTCTTGACTGCAAATAAAGTCTTAAGAGGAGTCTTAGGTGACATTTAATTCAGCTTAAAGTGCAGTCTAATATGAAAAATATGCACTCTTGTTTAAAAGCCAGTCAAGGTGCAACTTCTGTGTTTTTCTCAAATTCTTTTTCTCCTATGAGAACATGTGCTTTCAAGTATCTGAATGAATTCAGCAAGAAGTTTCAGCTCAGACTGTTTCTGGCAGCCTACGAATTCTAGTACTTGAAAATAATTATTAGAATTTACTGTTTACTTACAGGATACCTTAAGTTTCTTACTTGGTTAAGGCACCCAAGGGAGCAAGAATTCTTAGTCATTGTCGGAAGTTGAGGACTAATTTCTTGGCTTTAGTAGGAAGACGTATTTTCCCTGTCCCTCAACATTTCTGAAATCTGAAAATTAAAAGTGGTAGAAATTGCAACACTGCAGGGGGCTGGTCATGTCAGATTTGAACGCAGAGCATAAAGGAAAGAGCTCTGAACCGAAGTGCTGTATTGTTAGAGATCCTCTGTGGCTGCCCTGGGAAACCATTTCTTGTGTTAGGAGAGATGTTTGATCCCCTCCAGTGTGTTGGCATAAGGGCAAAAGCAATTCCAGGCAGAAGGAACTTGTTTGGGATGTGGTGGCTTTCTAGACATAAAGCTGGCTGCAGTGTGTTCATTTATATTGTATTTTTAATATCATCTGGCTAGACTGTGGAATAGACCTCTGAAAAGGGGTGTATGAGCTGGCATTGCTTACACAGTAGTTGTGTTTCTTGGGCAGTATTGGCATCATCGAGTGTAGGAGACAGCTAAGTGTAGTCTGTGAAGACAGATTTCTTCTGTCTTAAATCAGAAAGTGATTCAAAATACCAAACTGAAGAATGCACCTTTTTAATTAATTATAAATTTTAGATGCCTTAAGTTGTGCTCTGTATGTTTGCTTGTGCTTGTTTCCCCCTCCTTCCTCTGATTTCTGTAGAGCGCTAGAAGAATGTGTAAAATACCCTTTGAACCCTTGGAGCAGTACCACCAACTGTAAGCTTAACCAAGGCCATAATATAACCCATGTGGAACAATCTGCAAGAAAGAGTAAAATCTTGTCCCTTTTGGATTTAAGTCTTTCTTGTCTGCAAACCAGAGAGAGGGCAAAAGAATCAACAAAACTTAGCTTACCTATCAATATGGAACTAAATTAAGAAGATGGCCCATGTCACCACCTCCTGCTCCTTGTATCTGACCATCCTCTTTAGTTGCTTATCTGGAGATGAAGAAACGTGTCTATACTTCTGTAAGAACACACTCCTTGGGGAAAAATCAAGGCTCATGTTGCGTGAATTTTCTTATTTGATGTGGTACATTTGGTGGAAAATTAATTGTATTAGATTAAATAAATGTGTATTTAGCAGTGGTTCAGAAATGTGGATTTTAATCATAAAAAGTTTAAAGTACCTCTGATGAACTTCAAACCTTAACTTGTTAGCAGAGCTTGAATTTATGGTATCCGTAATTGCAGCCAGCATGAAACCCTCTCTGTAAGGAATGGATGGAGGCAGGTAACAAGACCCAGAAGCAACTTGGTAACGAATTCACCGAGCCTCAGTTCTTGCCTTCATCAATCTCTTTGGAATAAAATGTGTTTCTATCCCACTAAGTTGGAAACAAATGCCTCTGAAAACACTGCAGCCTTTTTGTGAGTTAATGCTGTATTCCAGTAAAGATGCGACTGCATTTCCTGAAAGAGTAGATGGGCTACTGCTGAGCTACCTATTTTGATACCTGTACCAGTAAAGGTCACATAGCTGCAGAAGGCTTATTTGAGGTAAAAGTACAGCTGTAACAGCAAGCATTGAAGAATGGAGGTGGTGGGATATACCAGAGTTACCTAGATCAGTGTCAACGCATGTTAAAGTTGGTTTACAGTGTTTCTCAGGCTGGCAGATGAGTGAAAGTTGTTGTTAAGTAGAAGTATTTTTTTAATATCTGGAATTGTTTTTTTTCAAATGTAGAACATTGTGGTCAAGACAAAAAGAATCATGAAGTCTCGCAAATGGTTCTCCCTTTTTCTAGTATCTTTGACTCTCTTCATTAATTTTAGTCAAATTTCATATGGAGAAATATGAAGATGTGAATGCACACATCACAGGAAGAAAGTGCCTCTGATGTCAGCTGCAGTGTCAGCCCATTCCTTACCAATGCCAGGGAGAGTGATAGAGAAGTGGTGTAGTGCTGGGTATGTGCTTCAAGCAGAGGCTGGAAGAGACTATAACTGCAAGCAGAAATCCATTTGGAACTCTTCACCCACCAGCTTTTTTTATGTAACTCTGCTTGTGTACCCCTTTGTGGGAAAGCAAGTATCTTGCTTGTAATCTCACAGCTGTTTTATGTACATGAGAGGGCTTAACATAACAAAAATCACCAGATGGGAAGATACAATGACTAGAGTTGCTAGTCTGCAAGAGCTTTTTCTAGTGTCCCTTGTAGCAGGGGTGGGTGAAGAAGCATTATAGGAATGTATCATTGTTTCTCATTGTAATAAATAACTGATTCTGTACTAAAGAAAAGCAAGGTTCTACTTCATAAGGAAACAGATGTGAATAGTTCTTTCATAAGAGTAAAATACAACAGATTCCTATTTCAGAAACTAATAATTCAGCTTATTCAAATCATGTTTTCAATTTACTGGCAGCAAAATGTGGTGGCACTTAGTCCAATGAAACAAATTAATTAAAAGAATATCTTAAGCATGGTTCATTGACACAAGGACTTTATCAGATAAAAAATCACAAGCCTGTCATAAAGTGATGGCACTTTAAACCTCTTGATTAAAAAAAAAAATCATACTATTCTTACAGAGGTCACTTGTGTATTATGGAATGCTTCCTAATTCTATTACATTAGTAAATTGAATTAAGTGCTTTAATTCAAATATTGTGCTCAGGCTACTTATTTAATAAGCTGAATACTATTGTCCAATAACAGTATCAGTTGTGAGGGAGTTTATCATGTCTCCTTCACATTGTCAAGCTAAAGGAATTGCTGCTTTTTATCTCTAGATACCAGCTGCCAACAAATCTCTAGATTAATTTATGCTTTTTTTTTTTTTTTTTTAAATTCTGGTGTCGAATATACTTACCTATAATAGCAACATGCATTAGCCCAGCAACACCTTTGGCTGTCCTGGCTAATGTGTGTTGTTTGCACGATGTTTTCTTCTTCCCCAGTACCATCCATCTCTTTGCTAGGAATTCTTTTTCCCCCTGAACAGCCACTCCAGTGAACTTTGGAAACCTCATTCCTTCCCAGCTGTAAAAATCTGCATTCTCCAAAAGGACTTGGCATACACTTTCATAATAGACTGGTCTTGTTGATCTCCTCATTGCCTGGTTCTTCTCTTTTTCCCTGTAATCTGCCTTGATTAGTCTGGCAAAAAATTCTAGAATTTGCTCTTTGTCGTTTTTATTTTTGTGGGAGGAAACTATGTGAGAAAGCTGTTCAAGAAATAAAAGTGGAAGCTTTGCTACAATTGTTTCTGTAGCTGTGACACCGTGACAGCCATCAAGAATCTCCAGAAAGCATGTATCTGACCTACTTTCGTGGTTGTCCAGCACAATAAACCTGTCTTCTATGTCTCTCTACCATGTGAAATTTCTATCTTAGCAAATCAGTAACGCTTTTATTAAAGAATTATTCACTTTCTTAGAAGTACCAGGATTGTTGATATTGGCAAGATCATAAAATGGTGTGGGAGTGGGATTATCCACAAGGAATTCAAGTGAGTAATGAATCTTCTGCCTATGTGTCTCAGAGAATTTAGCGGTGTAGAATTTAGGTACTGCAAGGACCTGACTGTAGTCAGCACCAGCCTCTCTGCCTGTCCTCCAGCCAGAGCTTTTATCTTCCCCCTGTCCCCATGTACCTCCAGTTCTTCCACTCCAGCTCCTTGCTCCAGTCTCCCCCATCAGCTCAGTCTCTCTCACCTCACTCTGCATCCCCAGTGGTGTTCCCAGACCTGGCACCTGGTGCTGCAAAGCCAAGAGTCAGAGCTGTAGAGCCTCCAAGCAAGGCGCTTCCTGACAGAGCCCCAGTGGTGCAGAGGGACCTGTCCGAATTCACTACCTGCATATTGGCATGTCTCTACCTGGCATGGGCAAACTGATGCTGCTTTCTAAATATTGTAACTTGCTGTGATTTGGGCAAATTGACAAGAATGCCAAAAGAAGCACTGCTGATGCCATTTCAGCCAAATTGCCAAGTGGTAGTTTAAAACCTGCCCATCTTGGAGCTTTTCTAGAAAAAAAAGACTTTTGGCTTATCACATTCAAAACAATATATTTTCCAAATCCTATTCTCAGAAACAGCTAAGCCATTTTACCTAGAATTTTTTCTCAAGTGATTCTGCTTCAGGCTTGGAAAATTTCAGTATGAACTGCTGCTTGCATAACATCCTCTCCCCCTAAACTGGCACGTGACATACATGCACAGACACCATAACACAAAATCCTGACACCATGTAAGCAGCTAAGCTTGCCAGCCTATACTTCATGTATCTACAAAGTATCAAAACACAGTGTTTATATTCAAGTTGATTATGTTTATTTTTTTAGTATCTAGCATTTATGGATGAGAAAAGTCAGACAAAAATGCATATGGTGTTGTATTCTCTGTTACGAGATTTCTGTTTCAATTTGTCTTTGTTAACCGCTGATAATTCATCAGCAGGGCAAAGTTTAGCAGCAGTAATACCCCACAGCCACATTACAAGATCAGCCTTTGGGAATTTCATCCTACTTTAACTTCATTCCTTTACTGGGGCTCTCTCTTTGCATTCCATAGAGCCACACCTGAATAAATTATTTTACCCCTGTTTTCTCTTCCAGGATTTCAGCTAGGAAGTACCTTTTTTGGTCTCACTACTTCTCTCCATCACCCGTGTATTATAAGGATTTCTGCAGTTTGTGTTTGAATGTGTGCCTCTTTTCTGTCATGGCAGTTAGATAAAATATCATTAAAGTCAAAGCCCTAACCTCCTCTAGCTCAAATTAATCCTAATACATCTTAATGAATCAAGTGCCTCTGATCAGCCGAGGTAGATCGATTACAACATATCTTCTGCCAAGGGTAATATTAAGCAGAGCCACTTAAAAAGCCCTTATGACAGTTTAGTATAGCTAAACTGTCAGAGGTGGCTTGCAGCTGGCTACAACTCTCAGACTGCTGTAGGACCAGTTTATAGGAAAGTCTGTCTCTCTACAAGAGGTGAACCTCCGACTCCTCTGAAAATGCTGCACCACTTCAGCAGGGAAAGGTAAGGAGGTACATGGATAAAACCACTTGTGCAGATCCCTTTTCTTTTATTCTGCATAATTGGAATTTGAGACTGAGAGATGGCACAAGACTTTTCAGTGCTTTCATTACAATGATGCATTCAGGCCTGAGAAAAATTAGGACTAATGTATACAAAACACCTGGTAAGCTATTTTTTGTCAGTCTTTTAAATATTAACCCATTTTATATTTATTGTATATAAAAGCCCCTTGGATTAGAGACAGGAAATTGAAAACTTTGAGCAAAATTTTACTTTGATCTCAGCAAACTGAATTCTTAACACTCACATACATTTTACATGGGTTTGTATCTCCATAAGTGGCTGTAAGTGCTAACAAACAACATTTTCAACGCACCAAAACAGTCCCAGTTAATTACAGTATGTAAATAACCAGGATAATACACATAATAATTCATGTAACAAGATAGGCTATAACTCTTTAGTTGCAATAACTTTGCTTATAATTATTTAAAGGGCAGCCCTGATGTTAATTTTTTATGCTATGCATAAATTGCTTATGTGAATAGCTAAAAAACTTGTAAAAATATAAAAAAAAAAAAAAAGAAATGCTTTGCTGATCTCTTATGAAGTAAAAAGATTAGTCTGTATGTCCTTCTCTCCTTGCATTTCTCTCATCAGGAACAAATAGAGACTGGGAGGTTTTTTGCTGTCAGGTTAAAGGACAACAGTGAGATACTGACAGCACAACACACCAAACTAAAGCACTACCAGCCTCACAGTGAAAGATAAAATTCAGTTTTCTAGCTCACTCCAGTTTCACTGTGCCTATTTAGGGAGCCAAAACCCAACACAGTTTAATGTTCTGAGATGAAAATAGAAGCAGATAAAAAGAAATTAGATGTACAAGAATGGGGAGTGAACCACAGTTTGAGATTATACGTGTTTTCAAGGGCAAAAAAATTGTATTACTGTGTGTGTCATAACAAGAACCTCCTGGTCAGTGCTTAGTCTGCCATACACTGGCCTGTCTAAAAGGGCCAGAATGAGGCAGAGCATGAGGCTCATATGGCAGATGATACCATTGTCTCAGTAAATCTCATCTTTCTGGAAAACCTTTCTTGCCATGACACTTGGAGCTGCTTGCTGTTAATAAGGTAAGGCAAGATTATTTTCTGTTTCTGCAGTTTGGCACTACAATAATAATTTTTTAATTACCAAAGATGGAAGATGTTCCTGAGCTTTGAGGATGGAGGATCTGATTTGTATCTGAACAGACAAGTCCCATATGCAGTTATCTCCCTTTGACATGTCCTTCCTATCTCCACCCAGAGAGTGCTTCTTCCTCATTTCTCTTTGACACAGTCAGAATTTAGCTTGCACAATCCCCAGGCCTGAACTTCTTCCTCTGTTAGATTTGGGGGCTTTATTATTTGCTACATACTTGTGGTCTTAGAAAATGGTGACTGTTATTGATGCTGAAACCAGCTCTGGAAAGATGCCTGCCTGCCTGTGGGTGACGGGAAGAGGCAGAGAAGGGCTGTGTGATGTAAAATGGAGGTCATGGTCTCCCTGAATTTCTCATCAAAATAGTATGAACTAGTACATATAAACAGGCCTCACTGCTGCAAATTCTTGCTGAATGAGCACCAGCTTCCTTGCCTGTCTTTTCCTGCTGCCCTGATTTACTTATTGCTCATGTCTCAGTCAGTGCTTCCCTCTCAGTCCTCTCTTTCCCATGTGCCTGTGACACCAGGACATGGCTTCATTGCCTCCACCCGTTCAGCACAGTTCCAGCAGCAGCACCTTCCCTGGAAAACTGTGAATGTATCACACCCACATACAGCAACCATGAAAGAGACTCTCAGCATGGCCAGGACTGTCTGTGCCTGAGCTGCAGGGTGCCTGATGCCACCAGCATCTGTCAAGGAGCCACCCTGCGTGGCCAGTGAGGCATTAGCATTTGCCTGGTGCAGTGTGACTGTGCTGTGCAGCTCATGTCCCCCACAGCACAGTCAGAGCCAGCCTCTGCTGGGTGGGTGCTGCCTTAGCAGGTCCCAGGTTCATGTGGTCATCTTTGGCCAAAGCAGCAAAGAGCAAATATCTTATGTGAAACCCCTTACAAAGCCTTCCTTTAACTCATGTAAGACTTCTGAAAAAGTCTTTACCTGAAAAAACAAACTCGTTTGCTAACCCAGGAGCCATGCCCTATACCTTCCATAATTTTTTTTATCAGAGCTGTCCCTCTCATTCTCTAAAACCATCCAGAGGGAATGGTACAGAAGGAGCAAGACATCTCCCAAGTGAGCCAACTTAGGTATGCATATACAGCCTACTTACTGCAACCCCAGAAGCAGTGATGCAGCTTCAAGAAAGTCTAGTTATGAAAGGTGTGGGAAGAGATAAAGACAAACTTGGTGAGTCACAGGAGAATGCCAGGGGCAGAGCCTGCATTCAGGACTCGGAATCCTGTACTCCCACCTGTAAACCTGATAATAGGTAAGAAAGAAGGAAGTGATTGATAATTAAAATAATTATGGAATAAATTAAGATAATTACTCTCCTTATTTATCTTCTAAAGTGTTGTCCAAAACTGGAATCTCGGGATTCCAGGCCCTCTGGTTTTGTGCCACCCTATAAAATAAGAGTCCCTATCATTAGGTCTTCTTGGGAGAGAGTTATAATTTGTGACACTGTCCACTTGTGCAGAGTGCAGCTCCTCAGCTGGGAGAAAGCATCAAAATGGGAAAAGGGAGTAGTGAAACAATGACAAACCAGCTCTTTCTACACTCCATATACATTCCAGACATTTTGCAGCTCTTCCTTGGGTCAGTCTCAGGTCAGTCTCAGTGAGGCAGAAGCAGCAGTTTGCTATCCCCCAAGGGCCTACGTGGGGCAGAGAGGCTGCGAAACATCGAGTGAGGACGGCGAACCTGCCGGCCTTGCCAGGAGGTGAGGGATGTGAGAGTTTGGGGATCCACAAAGAAAGCTGTGGCAGAAGGTAGAAGATGGATGGTGATAACATAACTGCAGCTTCTGCATTCCTGGTGACATCCTGCCTCCCCCATCCCACAAAGCCCCATCTGGGGTTGGTGCTGTACTCCTGGGGTTCCTCTGCTTTTTTCAGCTGTACACAGCACTATTACAGCTGGTCCAAATGGAAGTTTTTAGCCTGTTTAGTTTCTGCTGCTTGGCTGAGGGGTTTAGCAGTGGTGCCTGTGGTTGTGTCTCTAGTTCCTGGAAAATCTAGGATTTCCAGATGGTTCCCCACACAGATATGTGGAAGGCTCATGACTGGGTTTGCACAATCAGATGTGCTTAGGCCACTGTAACTTCATCTTACAGAAATAATATCTATGTCAGTATTGTATCAAGGGTGCTGGCTGGCACCTGCACCTTGTGTGCAGGATGGAGAAAGGAGGCCCTTTCTCTCCCATCCCTGCCAGCAGTGCCTGTGCCAGTCTCCTAGGGGTATTTCAGGTTTCCAGCACTAAATGACCTGCCCTACATGGCACAAGCAGTCAAAATACACCAAGTGGAGTCCCAGAGGTTTGCAGGGATCTCTGCCACTAATTAAGGAATAGAAAGAACTGAAAAATACATTAGAGAAAGGAATAAACAAAAGAATTGTGGGGAGTCAAAGAGAAGATAAGGGAAATATAGGTAGTACATCCCACGTTTGCAAGAAGAAATCCAGAGCTCTCACTACCACAAAATAATACAGTGTAAGCCTACGCAGTTACTGCTGATGGTTAAATAACTTCAACAAACATCTTCTGGACTTCACATACACAGCTCAAATTGTGCAAAGGCAGGAGTGACTCCAGACTTTAGTTTTCTCACTTGTTTTAGGTTAAATTAAAAGTCTGACTGCAGTCAAGAAGAGCATCCTCTGGGTAAGAAGCATATAAAAACTGCTAAATGGTCCATCACTAACAAGAAATTTGTGTGACTGGAGCAGCCATGGGTGTCACAATGACATTTTCTCCATTTATTTTTCTGCATTTTTGCCTTTAGAACCTGGGTAATTGGGGTGTGAAGTTTCCTACCAGAGCAAAAACCTGATGGGAAGGTCTGTGTTGTTAGACTCACATGTAAGCACCATGTGAAGCTGACAAGATGCTAGAGACAGCCTAATTAGCAAAACTTTTGTATTGTTAATACTTCCAGTGATTCATAAATTATTGATAGCACTCCTGAATGCATGGTGGCCAGGAGGGAGGCCACTTCACCCACAAGGAATGCACTAATGAAAGGACGCAATAGAATTTCATAGTCAGAGAAGTTCCCTGGAAGAGCAAGAGCTACGCTTTTCCTATTGGAATTGAATGGCAAGAACAAAAACAGGTGGGAGCACTGGAAGAAAATCTCACTTGAACAAAAGGAGGGAGACAAGGCTGGGTTGGGCATGCTGGATCTGACTGGGCTATGAAACAGGGATGAGGGTTAGGGGTAGACTCCCAGAGCTCAGCTGCAGGCTGGGTGGTCCCTGTCAGAGCAGTAGCATTCAGCATTAGGCTGCTATTAACTGAGTCATTCTTTAATTTATGGGGCAAGATAGGCCCCAAAAGCCCTAAATGACAACTCAGTAATAACCAGGAGTCCGGCACACCCTAAACTGTATTTTGATTTCCTCTTTTGTGACTCAAGAATGCAGCTGCCTCCTTTGCCTCCTTGGAATAATAGTAAAACACAAGCTCTTGCATTTAAGCCTGTCAGGTGTTCACGGTGAATTCATGCTGGAGCAACAAATGTGAAATGCATGTCTGATCTGCTGGGAGCATGGGCTCTGAACAGGCATCTTCTCGGGGCTATCAGCAGCCTGAGTGAGACCTGAAACCCACATGAGCTGGCACTTGTGTCTCACCTAGCTCCCGGCTTCCCTAATTTGATGCAGATGAGTAGCATTCCTGAAGTCATCTGGCTACTCACCTGAGCTTATGAGCTGAGCAGCACAGGCAGGATCATCTGCTCCCACCTGTGCTTCCTCAACTTGGGTTTCAGAGTCAGCTCAACTTGTGCAAACCCACTGACGTGCCCCAAAGGACAGAAACTGAAAAACGTGGTGAGGGTTTTTCAGACAATAGTGTGAGTTTTAATCTAATTTAATATATCCATGTTTAATGATGAAAACTAAGCAGCAGAGGGGTTATGTGCTGCTCAGATTTATGCATGCATTATAATTAGAAAATTAGTATGTACTGTACTTGTGAATTCAGCCAACAGAAGAAAACAGCTTGGATATATGCAACAATGACATGTATCCACTCGTATGTCAAAGCATAGGGGGTTTGTTTTTTGTTTTTCTTTTTGCTCCTTAGTCTTGCTAAAATTTTGGATGTAATATTTTTATTTTCACTAGAGCAGTTTAAGATAAAGTAAAGCTTTTTTCTTTTTAACAACATATTTGCACAAAGTTAGAATGTGAGCAATGATCAGGTTTAATGTTTAAAAAAAGAGAAAGACTTAGGGTGGTTTCTTTCTAACCGGCTTCTAGCAGGTAGCAGTTCTGCAAGTGTAGTGAAATTAGTGTTTATAAATGTTACTATAGTAACTGTATCTGTAGCCACAAGCTGGTAGACTTAAATTTCTGGTTATCTGGTGAGCATCAAGGTATAATGGAAAAAAAGAGACATGGTATTGTAAGGCAGCCATGCTCTTGAGGACTCAAGAAAAAACTGCAGTAAAATTATTTGCTTCCTGACAACTTTCATCTTTGATTTTACTTTAATGGAAGTAATAAGTTTTCAGGCTTTTAAGATTCCTAAAGAATAAGGTTGTTCACCTAGGCTGTGATCCTGAGAGCATTCACCTGTGCAGCTTCAGACATAAATGCCCACCGAGTGACCTCAATGCACATCAGTGGAGTTATTCACCTGTGTGAAAGCAGTAAACGTATTTTCAGTATAAAAACTGTAATTCATTACATGCAAGTGTTCAAACTTAATGCTGGATTAAATATCATTATCTACCTGGTTAAAGGAGAATTTGGTGATTTGAGGAAAAAAAAAAAAGGAAAAACATACAGGGGAATGTAAAGGTACATCAACTCCCAAGAAAACTAGGAGGCTATATTAAGTAGTCCATTGCAGCCAGAGTGTTGCTCCAGAAGGGCTCTTTGCTTTTAACATTTGCTCTGCCGAGGAGGAGTCGTGGGAAAGCTGAAAGCGAAACTAAGCAAGAACAGTTTCATTTTCAAGTCCGAAAGCAGAAACCCAACCGGCATAAAGAAAATGCAAGCAAAGAGCTTCTTAGGGGCTGCTAACATACAGCGGCTATTTGCTATATTAAAACGGGATTTGGACACGTACCACAAAAATTTAAAAATAAAAGACTAATATAATTATCTCCTAAATTCCAGAAAAATTGGATTTTTGTATCATGATTAATTTCCTATTAATCTTGAGGCTGCTACCGCCAAGGGCAGTGGCTCCTCCACCTTAACCAGTCCGTCTTAAAGCGCCGGGGATGGCAGCAGCCATCTTACGGGTCGCTGTCACAGCTGCTGGGAAGCCCGAAGCCAGCCCCGGCCTCCGCCGCGGATTCCCGGGGGTACCCCGGCTCCGGCGAGTCCGCGGCGGAGTCCGGGGAACAGGTCTGACCCCCACCCCCATCAATACCCTGTCGATTTTAAAACCTCAGCAAAATAAAAATATAAATAAGTAAATAGGGAAAAACAACAGATCCCCTTACCTCATTTTATTCCATTCTGGTTTCCTATCATTTCATGAATATGTCAACTCGCTGTATAAGATCATGCTTGAAAATATCCCCAGGAGCTGCGGAGGGAAGAAGGACACCGCAGTGTGTGTTTGGGGGGAAGGGTGTCACCCACCCTTCCCCCCACATTTTAATTCGCATCAACCTAGAGTTATTTTTGCTTTCCCCATGCACGGTGCAAAGGCCCTGTGCCTGCAAGAGGTCTTTCTGCGCTAGGACTTCCCTCCAAACTCATACTGCTTCTTTGATAGTTTAGCTTCACACATCAAAGAACCGTAAATCCCACGCAAACGCCCAGCCTCAATCCCAACCCTTTAAACCGTGGTGCCGTAGTACGGAATTGCCATTTGTGGTTTCTCACGGCTCAACCGCGGTTTTACATACGTGCAACGGGGCAGAACCGCCTCACACCCGGTGCACTTGCTGCTGTGCATGGAGTGCGCTCTCTGGAGCAGGGCCATTTCCTTAATTTAACTTTCAATTAAAGCGTAATCCCTCTAAGGTATAAACTGACCCGCTCTCAACACTTGTTTCTCGACACAACAAAAAACCAAGCCCCAGAACCATGACACGAGAAACTGAGCAGAGTTTTTGAATTAGCCGGTATTTCAAACATACCCGTACTTTTACATTCAATTAGAAATCATCTGGGGGAAAAGACTGAACGCTTCAAATGTGGCCGCAGAGTACACGGTGTGGGAAAGCAATGGTTAAGCCAAACAAAGTAGCGGCACTCCGAGGAGCCACAGCGGCTGCGGCAGCACCGCGACCTCACCGAGGTTCGGGACCGTTTGACACCGCCAGGGATGCCGCCTCTTTTTAGGGCAACTTTCCGCGCAGCCTCCCGGAGGGCCGGGCAACCTCCATAGCGAGTGCCGCCGCCGCCGCCCTTCCCGCGGGGGCGCCGCCCGCCCCGCGCAGCCCCCGCGCAGGGAGGCGGGCGGCGGGCGCGCCCTTGCGGTGCGCAGCGGCGGGAGGCGGGTGCCGGCCCCCCCACCCCCGCCGGCGGGGCAGGAGCCGCCCGCGGAGCGGCGGATCCCTCCTCCCGCCCCCCCGGGGAGCAGCCGGCGGCGGCGGCGGAGCGGTGAAGGGGAGGGTCTAAGGCCGGGCGCACCGCGCCGCGCCGGCTGGCCGGACGGACGGGCGGCTGCCGCCGCGCCGCGGGCATGGCGGAGCCTGGCGGCGGCGGGGCCGGGGCGGCGGGCGGCGGCGGGCCGCAGCAGGGCTCCCCGGCCGCCGCGGGGGTGGCCGCCGGGGGGCCGCTCCGCAGCGCCGCCGAGAATCCCGGGGGGCCCGGCTCGGCGCGCACCGCCGGGAAGAAGGCGCAGCTGCGCGCCGCGCCGCGGGCCAAGAAGCTGGAGAAGCTGGGCGTCTACTCCGCCTGCAAGGTACCCGGCCGGGCGGCCGCGGGAGCCCCCCCGCCCACGGAGGGTGGGGATTGACGGGAGGGGAGGGAGGAAGGGAGGGAGGCGGTGGGGAAGGGCTGTGCCCTGCCGGGCGCGGGGGCGGCTCGGCTGCCGCCCGGCGCTGCCCGAGGAAGCGGAGGCTACCGCGGTGCCGGTGGATCCTGCTCCCCCTGGAGCTTTCTGGCCGGTGGTCGCAAAAATTAAACCCGCGCGCACCGAAAGGGGACCGCGCGGGTAGCGCCGCCTCCCTCCCGCCCGGGGAGCTGCCCGTCCCGGCGCCGCCGCTCCCGCTGCCCGCCGCTCCGTCAGTCCCTCTGCGGGAGGCGGTGGCGGGCGGGGCGGCTCCCGGTGCCGGCGGTGAGCGCTGAGTTAGCAGCGTTCCCCGTGTAAACATCCCGGGCGGGGAATGGGGCACCCCTCTGCTCCGCCCGGAGGTCGCGGCCTCGGCCCTGGGCGGAGGCTGCTCCCGCCCGGCCCTGGCGGCGGTCTCGCAGCCCGGAGCTGTTGACACCGCTGAAGCCGCTGCTCCAAGCCCGAGCTGCCACTGTCGCCAGCAGCTCTGGCAGAGGAGCGAAGGGGCGCGGCCTCCGCGTTTGTAAAAGTTGTGTTCTCGGCGGTCACGTAGCGCCAAGCCGGTGTCCGGTGTGTGGTGCCCGAGCGGACGGCAGGGTCCCCTGTCCACCTGTACCCTGCCCCAGCGGGGCTCTCTGCTCCCTGTCTGCCCGGCGCTCGCATTTAGAAGTGCTGCTCCTGGTTTCCCATCACAAGCACTTTCTGTCCACCTGCGATTTTCTTCTTGGTGGGAGAAGCAGGACTCGCCTGTTTATTGTAGACGGAGGGAGCTCGGTCAGAGCTGTCGCTCCCGCCTTTAGAGCTCTGGCCGCGGGCATTGTCCCCCGTGCTCAGAGCACGGGCCGCTGGCTGCGCTGCTGCTGTCAAGGCAATTTCTGGATGCACAGCGGGGCTGACATATTTAGATTGGCAGTGCTGATGTCAGATTCTCTAGTAATGCTTTCATCTTTGAGAGTAGCTGTTTGTGAAAAAAGTGCATCTTATTTTCTCTGTTCTCCTGCTTTGGCAGATGTTAAGTTAAAGGCCAAGCTAACAAACGAGACGAAGCATCATTGCACAATAGCTCTGTAGACCTGGCTGGTGGTGCAAGGAGATGTAGCTGTATGCTGAGGGCATGGCGCAATGCTGCCATGGGAGGGCAAATTGCAGAAGCCACACGTTGCAATGTCTTGGCTGTTTCTACATGTGCAGGCACCTGCACTTCAGCTTTGGTGCATGCACGGGACAGTGCGAGGTTACGCTGGTGCCAATAAGGTTAAAGAGCAGCTGCTGTACTCGAACTTTGCAACACTAACTATGGGCAGAGTGATATGGTTTGAAGCTTTCCCAGTGATAATTCCCCTTTGCACCCCCATATTTTAATGTTACCAAGACTTGCTAATAAATGAAGCTGGTTGTGAAGTGGGTAAATTTTTCATGGGTTGTTAGGGAAGTGTGTGTGTGTGTGTGTGTGTGTGTGTTTGAATTGCTTTTTTCTTTCCTGATTGGTGTTTTTTTTTTCCCCTCTGATGCACCACCAGATGATGTTTTTGAGGGTGAAAGCATTCTCCTGTGCTGTAGAGAAGCTTTGTCTCCTCTGAAAGCCTTTGCTTTTTTGGGGGTTCACCAGCCTCTCTCTTGCAGGTGCTTTGTGGTAAGGGGGATGAGCACTATTTGGGAGGGCACACTGTGGCCTGCTGTCAGCTCCTCTTTCTCTCTTGCAGGACTCTGGTCATGGGGTACAGAGCAGGAGCAGCTCCTGTTGTCAGTGCTCTGCTGGATGTCCTTGCTGGCCTTCATCTGTGACAAATCTTAGATGTATGTCCCATTGGTACTGCAATGATGAATGGAGCAGGACCCATGGTCAGGGAGTCTTTGTCCTGCCAGGATGTAGGCACAGTTCCAGCACTAAATACTGCGCTGTGTTCAGATTAAAATTGCTGTTCGACTTCTCTACAGTATTTCAGTGGCAGGCAGCTTTTTTTTAGATCTCAGAGCAAAAGCAAGTAAGCAGACTGGAAGCTTGTCGCAAGCTTCTCCTGCGGGATAAGGTGGGAAGGATGGTGCAGGGTAGAAGAATGTTTTATTTTTCTTCCTGAACACCTGGCAGATGCTCCAGAAGAACGCTTCTTGGCTTGTAACATTAGTAGTTTGCTGGAAACTGTAGCCTGGAGAAGCTGGTTTGTCAACTGTAGCAGTGCAGTATGTAACTTTAAACTTTTTCTTACTTTGGCTTGCAACTTTTCTTCCATTGATTTTGCATTTGTGGATGTGAGTGCAAAAGAGTGAGAGAAGGCAAACACTCGCACCGTCTCTGCAGGGGACTTCTCATTCAGGTAGTGATTATACGTGGATCTTATGTAAATCTAAAATAAGCTGTGCAAGTTGAAATGCTAAAATATGTAACAGCATCTTTAACGTCAATCACCTTCTCCCACATGAGTTTCATTGCAAAATTCAGCCTGCAGAATTTATTAGGAGCTTAACCTCAGAGATGTTTGGAGTAACAGCCAGGGAGCGACCTGTCTGCTAGGAATGAAGTCAGAACACACGAAGGTGGAGAGGTCAGTGACTGTGCAGAGGGTAAATCTCACTGGTGACAGCAGAAATTCTGAGCAGGGGAGACTAAAAGGCACTGCTCTGGGGCAGGGTGCTTGGTCCCCAGGAAGGACCTCCTCGTCCTTCTTTACAACCCATCCCTTTTCATCATGGGAAACGTGGACAAAGGCTGCTGGTAAATATATATTTGGTGTGCAGGTATCCTGAGCAGAGTGAGCCTGAAGTTTAGGGAGCTGAGACTAGACAAATGTGGAGTTTGGGTGTTTTCCTGATAAAAGAGCTGGACAGGAGAGTTGTAGCTGTTGAGCTGCTCCACTTGACTTGTTCTTCTGTGAGAAAAGTCTGGGTGGAAGGCATAGAACAAGCTCTTCTTAGTTAAACCCTTCTTAAAAGCCCAAGTCTGAAGGAGGAGGGTGGCATTCTGAACAAGATATATAAGAGGAGTTGGTACAGTTTTCAGGACTTTTGGAGGTACACAGTAGTGCTGTGTGCTGTGAGGGATTCTGTATTTGGCACTTGCTGTATCTGTGTGTATGAATGGCTGCATACATCATTTTGGTTTTGTCCACTGTGAAATTGAGCATTAGGCATGTGAGCTTGCAGCATTTTATATAAAAGCAGCACTGTGTGACTTACACACATAAATATATTTAATGAAGATGTAGGAGGAAGCCTCCTCTGCATTTTTTTCCCTATTGGTTTACAATATGTGAAAATACAACTTTCTCTCCCGTCTCACTGGGAGCTTTTTTGGTAAATAAGGGGAAATATGTACTATTTTAGTATACTAGGTTTTCTGTAAACTTGTTTATTTTTCATTATGCATATCTTACAGTCATGCCTGGGTGTTTACAGATATAATTAGAGCCCAGTAGCCTAAAGCACTTACACAAAGAATAATACCTCCTTGAAGAAAAGCTTTTTGCTTTAGATAAGCAAAGTAGATAGAGTGAGAAAGGTTGTGGTGAGATGACATGGCCAAGGCCCTGCAGCAGGTGAGCAATGGGCAGATGTGAAAGTAAAATCCCAGCTCTGAGCTCCAGACCAGCTGCTGATTCTTTCTTGAAGCACTTCTTCCCATTTCTCATTCTAGAGTGACCTCTAATTTCCCCACACATAAAAAAAAAAAAAAAAAAAAAAAAAAGTTCAGAAGGTAAACTTGTACCACCTTTTCCATAATAAAATATGATTTTATAAGACAGATTAAGAAGAGGCCAATATGGCCCTGTTACTGCTGTGCTCTATACAGTGGGAGTACAGCTCTTTGAAGCTCAACTTGAAATTTATTAAGATTGTTTTCTGCAGAAGTGTATAGGAGACAAAGAAGTCATCTAACGCTTTCTTATCACTTTCATTGTGGAGTGAATCTGTTTTATAATGTCTTACAGGCCCAATTAAAGCATCTTCCTTTAAATAGAAAATCTACCATTAACTTTTCAAGGTAGGAACTGGTGCTTATTATTAATAAAAGCTTTATATGGTAGCCTACTTCTCTTCTGTAAGTGAAACTGGAAAGTACAGGGAATAAAATAATTGGATCAATCAATAAATGAAGAACATGCCCTTTCAGCTACCCATTAAACTGCTTATTTTGTATTGTTGAAGTTAAATGGGTCAGCTAATTTCCTGATACATATGAGTGGCTCTTTGAGTAGTGTCCAGCTGTCTGGTTCTTGGGTACTGGACATATGAGTAGGAAAAATACGATTTAATTTCGTCAATGTATTTATTATCATTTATGTGATACTCTTTGATAAAGTCATTCCTGCTGCCGGCAGGAAAAAGCTTGTAGAGTATTTTACTCAGCTTTTGTGTTGGGAGGAAGAAGATGTTTTCTAGAGTAATTATACTTGCTGGAAATAGAGAAGATCTGTAATGTTCTGTGTATGATCTGTTGAGCTTGTTTTGCATCTCAATTACCAAATAGGGTAACCTGTATGATTTTTAGCTGGAAAGAAAAATCCTGCACAACAGCTATTTGAAATTCAGATTTAGAAGTGTTGTGGTCTTTTACCTTAAAATTAAGTTAGCTTGAAGTTTGCACATCTGAGGATTATTTCACTATCCAAAAAGGGGAGGGATATTTTAGTCTATAGGTTATTGTAATATTCTTCATTTATTCTTTATTATTTGGACTAATAGCTGAAGCTTACCTAAAAGGGGCTGCGATATGTGCAGTATTGTAATTTTTAGGTGCTTCCTTTTAAAATACAATACTGAAAATTTTTTGTTAAAACATGCTATATTTTTTCACTGTCCATATTTGATCTATCAGTGTATTCAGTATTCTAAAGGAAACGATAACTTTAGTTTTCCTAGAGTTATGGTTTTCATTGCCCAGAGCTACTGGACAGTTTGATTTCTCCCATTGTAACACTCTACCAAACATGGAAGGAGTTAAAAAGAAAATTGAAATTGTGTCATGTACATAATTTCTGCAATGGGGTTGTTTTTTGCTTGTTTTGTAGTTGGCTTTTTTTTTGTTTGTTTGTTTGTTTGTTTGAGAGGAGGAGGCAGGCAACAGCATGTACTTGTGTTTTCTTTTATTGCAGTCCTCCAATTTTATTAAAACCCAGAAATGAAGGTGTGGTGTTCATGATCCCTGGGCCTGCAAAGATGACGGTCATTATTTTTCAGGCCTCATTAGGGTAGAAGTCCCCATCGTTCTACAGTGGATTTATCGAAGCTCTGCAGATGCCCCAGAAAACAAGGCTTCAAGGACTGGATGTGCTATTTCAAATACTTTTCCTTCCTTCCCTCAAAACTGTTTTGATCTTACATTAAGTTTTTGCAGAGGTGAAGTCATACTTTATTTTCTAATGAAAAGCAGATGAGTGACATTAAAAAAAAAAGAACAAAAGGAAAAAGCTGAAGATAGTCAAAGAAAGGATTGAATGAGCAAAATGCTGTGGAACATTTAAAACAACTCAGCAGTTTAAGCCACTGAGGAATGCACATTGCATATTCACTGCAAAATACTTGCACTGTCAACATCTACAATGCAAGCTGTTTTAAAGAGGACCTTTTTAGGTTCTGTTTCGCCTTGGTTAACAGAATATTTATGCTGATTCTGGTGTTTTATTGAGATTAACCAAAAAAACCCCACCCTAGTGGTTGGTTGGTTAAGGTCTCTAGAATAATTCAAACAATACCAATTAACAGCTGTTGCAAAAAGATCTGGCAAGGAAATACCAACAAGAGCAGAAAAAAATTGCCATTGAGCATGCGGGTTTTATTCTTCTGTGGGTGGGTTGATATTTATTTTTGTCAGTTTAACTGAGCTGTTATCACGATTTGTACATCTGTTTGCATCTTTGCTGTTAATTATGGTGTGACACTAAAGTTTGCATAGTTACTCACTGTTTATAGTTTTTTGGCTTGATAGTAAACATTGTTTGGTGAGCTTCTGTGACATACTGCTTCCACTCAGAGAAGAAAAAACTCAAAAAGCTTGTGCCTATTTTTAGGAGGGAGTTCTGGATATGCTTTATTGTGGCATGATTTAAGGCAATAAATAATAAGCATGGTGATATGTCAGTAATTTACAGTGTCGAACATTTGTCCAGACAGCTTCATGGGAAGGGTCAAATCTTACTTCCCTAAAATATTCAATCTTTTTTTGTTTGACAACTCCTTCACAATTGTCTCTTGCATTTTGTTTGTCAATAATCTCATTTTCAGACTTTTTCTTTTTTTTGTTGACAGTTTCTTTAGCCTCATATTAAATGCAAAAAAAAATTCATGGCAACATTGCCTTTCTCACAAAACAAATGTGTATAGCTTATTTGGCACTGGTTTTGCATTGGGAAGTTAATTGAAAATAAGGGGTTTTGTGTCATCTCCCAGATGTCCAGAGTCCTTGCACCAAGGCAGTCTGTGCTTTGCAGGTATCCTTCAATCTCTGACCCTTCAAGTCCATTTAGCTTGGAGGGCCTGTAGGGCTGGATGAAAAACACAACTGGCTCAATGCCTGTGAAACTGCAAGAGACGGTTTCTGCCATAAAATTATACTTCAGTTCTCTGCCAATCATATTACTCACAAAAAACACGATAGGAAAAGAACATAAACTTCACCATAAATCTTTTCAGATTGTGTTTTATGAGACTTAGAAAAAAAATTGTTTTCCTCTTCCCCTCATTTCATCCTGAAGCCGCACTGATTTCACTTTATAAATGCATGGGTTGGCAGGCAGTCTGCACCCACTCAGTTAGTTTGGAGAGCCAGGAGGTTCAGGCCATGCAGGTTGTCCCTTTTTCAAGGGAAATATGTGGAGATGGTTTTGCTGGGCACTTGCAAGTGGATTTCTCAGTCACCCCTGTGCCTACAGAAAATGCTACTCACAGCCCTTGGTGGCTGCCAGACCGCCCTGGGCCAGGCAGAGGCCGTGGCACCCAGGGCCAGGAGCCCAGCTGGATAAATGCTTAAGCCTCAGAGATGGTAAAAACATCATGTGGTGCTCAGCAAACTGCAGGCAGCAGTTTTCTTGGTTCTCAGGTTACTGAATATTGAAATGAGTTTAAAAGAACAATTTACCAGCCATTTACAAAGTTGTCAGTGTTAGGAGCTGTCAAGCTGTGATCCTTTCTACTTCTCCTGGGCTCTTCTTCCATAGGTAGGATGGGATTTGGAAACTTAAAAGGAAAATGAAATAGGTTCCTGAAATAGATCACACTAAATGCATGCAGAATCAGTTTTGAAAAATGATACATTAGTGCTGCATATATTACCATCACAATTTTTCCTACAAAGATTGTTTCAGCCATAAATATTATGCAGCAATTGGCATATTTTCCTCACTGAGGTCTCGGCAGTGCAATTTCATGAGTATCTTTTTACAACCCGGTGCACAGATATCTCTGAAGAGTAGAAAAGTAGGCTTTCTTTCCAATTAGATCTTCAAATAGGAGTATGAATGATGTTAGAATAACCAAGATCTTTTGGACATGCAGAAGAAAATCCCCTCCTGTGAAGCTGCTCTTTGGATAACTGGAATTGGAACTTTGATCTTCTAATTATTTGAGACACGATTACCAAAGTCACAACCTCTCCCTTCATGGTCTTCCCTTTTAGCTGCATTCTCTTGGTGGTTGTTTCACACTCAGTGAGCGTAAGTAAACTTCCTAGGGAAGCAGGAGGTTGCAGTGGAAGTGTCACTGTCTTTGGCATCTGTTGCGTTTGTGGCCAAAGGTTCCTTGCCTTAAACAGCCTTCTCCAGTAGTGCATTTATTGTTTGGTTATTTCAGCATTAGTTAACCCTGCCTGGGTTGTCATGGGCTTAGTTTCAGCTGTGTGATTCCTTGGTGCCAGTGTAGCTGATGAGCAGAGACAAACGTGTTGCCTGTTAGATAACCTGTTTATGTTTAAATAATTAAATCTGTCTCGGTGGCAGGATCTGTAAATGTTGATTTACTATAAATATTTGAATACTTTTTTCAGTAGAGTGAGGGCTGTCTGTAAAGGAGCTAGGCAGGGTTTGTTATATATTCTGCTTACCAAACTGTATTAATCTCTCTGTTTGGGATACTCTTCTGTTTCTGATAATTTCCAGAAAATAAGGGTTAGTAATGCGGTAGATAAATATGCAAACGAAACAACAGCAAAACTCCCCAACTCCTTCCTCTCATCACCATCCCCCGCCCATAAAAAAAGAGAAAAAAGCAACCTGTAATTCTTTTTATTGCTTTTGAAATAAGGTATGTCCAGCAAGTTCCTGTGTTCTATGGTGTTGATCGATATCCCTTTGCTTCGATTTCAGGCCGAGGAATCCTGTAAATGCAATGGCTGGAAGAACCCGAACCCGCCTCCCACGCCGCCGCGGGCCGAGCTGCAGCAGGCGGCGGTCAGCCTGGCCGAGCCCTGCCGCAGCTGCAGCCACGCGCTGGGTGAGCTTCTTCCTCCTCCTCCTCCTCCTCCTCCCCCTCCTCCTCCCCCCGCACTCCGGGCACCCTCGCCCCAACATTTCACGTCAAGGCCTGGAAATGGAAGTTATGATTAGGTGTAAATGTCAATAGCTTCGATTAGAATATGTTTAATATTTTAAAGATCTGTTTAATGTGGAAATATCCTAAAATTAGTTTTAAAGAAATCCAGCTAAGGTGCAACTTCTAACAACACCTACATTAAAAGTTGTTAAAGTGCAAAAGCACCATTAAGCTACCCGTAACAATTTTAATACTTTGTGTTACTATGCCTTAACCTTACGTAGCTTTATCTGCCAGCTGCCTTCGTTACAAGGCGAATGACTCTCTCCTGTAGGCTGTATTACGTTTCCTTACTTTAGAACAAAGTATAAAATATCCTTGAACATCTCTAAAACAGGTACACCTACCTGCAAAAAGAACTGTGCCTTTTCTGAGTCACAGAAAATAGAACTAGGGTTGTACATCTTAGCACGGTCTGAGTTATTGTGCAGACAGCTTGCATGTCTTGGGAGCAACTGCTTGAAATCCACTGTTAAATACTGTTGTGGCTCTTGGTTTTGTTTTTCAGACTTAGAATAAATAACAATTTGTTACCCACATAGCCTGAAAAACAGTGCTGAATCACTGTATTATTATTTTAAGAATTTATACTTACTCAAAATAAAGCTGATGACTGTTTCTGTATATATCAGAATCACAGAACAGTTTGAGTTGGAAGTGACCTTTTAAAGATCATCTAGTTCAGCCCCCCCTAGAGTCAGCAGGGGTACTTTCTGTTAGATCACATTGCTCTGAGCCCCGACCAACTCTAACTTGGATGTTTCCAGGGATGGGGAATCCATCACCTCTCTGGTCAACTTCTTCCAGTATTCTACCACCCTCATTGTAAAAAAACCTTTTTCTGATATCTAATCTAAACCAATCTAAAGCCACCACCCCTTGTGCTGTTACTACATGTCCTTGAAAAAGTCCCTTTGGCTTTCTTGTGGGCCACCTTTGGGTCCTAGAAGGCTGCTTTAATATCTCCCTGGAGCCTTCTCTAGTCTAAACAACCTCACACTCTCAGCCTGACTTCATAGGAGAGGTGCTCCAGCCCTCAGATCACCTTCACTGCCCTCCTCTCAACTTGCTCCGTCATAGATCCACGTCCTTCTTAGCAAGTACGGAATAAAAATTCAGCTAAAATAAAATTCAGAACTAATTTAAAATAAGCACTTACTATTTCATTTCTGTTGCTGCCTAAAACTTAGGACAATGAAATGAAAAAAAAAGAAAAGAGAAATTTCAAACCTTCACAATAGATAATTTATTATTTTACCTTTGAAAAAAAGATTGTACTTTGAATGAAATACTTTTTTTTTTTTTTAATTTTTTTTTTTTTTTATGGCATTTATTTCTATTTCTGCTCTCTTCTTTTTTTATGCTCTCATTACATGTAATTTATTTCTGGGCTTTTCAGCCAGATTTTTCCCTGATATTCCAAATCTCTGGTTTGCTTGCAGGAGAAGATTAACAAATGCATAGTATCACAGAAAATTCAGTCACTTTAGCCAAGTTAGTTTCAACTTTTCATCACACAGCTTCTCTGTGCTGCTTCTGTTTGTGCAGTTAGGGTGGCTTGTGTTACCCATCCCTTTCAATCCTGGCCTTTGAAGAAATAGCTTTTTCTTTCCTTTTTTTCTTTTTTAAACTTGCAAGATTTGCCTGTCAGTTCTCTGTTCTTCAGCAGAATTTGTGGATGCTTTGTATTTTGTAGAAAAACTCAGCTCTTCTAAAAGCTGGGCCTAGTTTTGGTCTATTAAAAAATATTAAATCATTCTTTAGCTAGGGAACCACGGAAAACCAGAACTAACAAGCAAAATAGTAAAACCAGCAAAAGTATTCTCTGAAGAAACTGTATTTTTATTTATTGTTTTTTTTCAGAAAAGACTTCTGACTGCAGCTAATGAGGAAGACGTTTCATTTAAAATAACTCAAATGAGTTGCTGTGTGCTGTGTGCTGGAAAAATATGTCTTTCAGCTGTGTTTTCCAAAATAATTTTCCTATTCATCTCTTCTAAATTAGTGTGTTTCTGCTGAATACCTTTAAAACCAGATTTACCACAAGGTGTGTGGGCTTCACATTAGATGTGCTGCTTTTTCTTCTCAGAAAGCCATTGAAGTAGCAATATAGAAATGTGCTACTTAAAGCTGTACATGATGTAAAAATGTAGGATTTCTTTTTTTTTCCTCTCTCTTTTTTTTCTTTTCTGAATTTATTTATTTCATCCAGAGGTAATCCTACATACTATCTTGCTTGAGATGTCTCTTTTTGGGGGTGTTGTTTTATCTTCAAGCCAGTGCAGCTTTTGGTGCATAAATCTATTTGATTGTGTGTATTATTGTCTACTTATCTAAAACATATATATTAATCCTTTTGGTGCTCAGCTCCCACAGTTTGGCTCAATGTGGTTGTTTTAATGAATATTTCTTTTATTTGGGTGATACATTTCCTAACACTGTGACTGGATTAGATGCTGGGACAATTCACTGTCCACCAGCCACAAGACCAGGTATTGCATAGTCAGAGGCTCTTTTCTATTTGATTGTTTCTCCTGTGTTGCAGGGTGCATTTTTTTTAATTGGTAAACACTGTCAGTCTTGAATTACTTTTAAAAGTAGTTAATTACTGTGCTAATACACCGTATACACATTCAGTCTCTTTTTTTCCCCCCCATCACTGTCTTTGATTCCTGCTATGCACCTTCGTATAGCATATTTGAGTATTTCTTGGTTTTAGTGTTTTGAGATAGGCTGGACACATTCCTCGTTATTCTGTTTTTTCACTGTTCCTAATTTGTGCACTCCAGTGCTTGCTTGCTGAAGTTGCAGGTCTTCCTGTCACTGAGCCTTGTTCTTTCTGCTTGCTCTTTCGTGCATGCTCTAGCAACCTATACATGTGATATTTCATTTTTTCTTTCAGGCATAACAGCAACTGAGGAAGGGTGTACCAGTTGGGCAGTGCATTGACTGTAGAGTGTAACTCTAGTCAAGAGTGAATGCAGTATTTGATGTCATTGTACCAAAGCTTTAATTTTAATAAAATGCTTACTAGCAGCCACAGAGTTTGGGAATGGGCTGTGAGCGTCTGAAGAAAGATAGTTAGTTGGCTTGGTATAAACATTGGTGTCCCTTTGGCAAATACATGCTGTTAATACACTTACCTTTTAGACTCACAGCATGGATAATAATTCTCTAGTTTAATAAAATGTTTAAACACCACTAAGTAGTCAAGGTTCAGTATTGTTATGGAAACTGCATAGAAATGGCTTCTTATGCTGATGTTTTATTCATTTGTTGAAGGCAAGGTTTCTTTGGTAGTTATCAGTTTCTAATGCAAAGCTCATCTAGAAGGATATTTATTACTTGCAAATGATCAAGACAGACTGCTGGGAATATTAACCCTTCATACCTGTCTTAAGGACAGAAGTTAAATGATTTTATTCTGCACAGAATATCCTCAGTATTGGCCACATGATGGCCATGTGCCTAAGACACTATATTATAAATTTTCATTTAAGTGGAAACAGTTGCTGACATATTTTTAAAGTTCCGCATTACAGTGTACTTTTTACTTGAAGCCCAATAAAGACATTGAATTTAAATGTTTTGGTGTCATACTAAACTTCTCAAAACAAACCATCTTTGCAGCCTGGCCAATAAATGTGGTCATTTTCAAGTAAAGTGTTATTTTTTTCTCACTAGTTCCCCAACTAAGGAGTCAGATTTCCACTGAAAAAATATGTTAATCTTAAGAAAAAAAATGTTAAAAATCTTAAAAAAAAATGTTAATCTTATCTATATTTACTTAAGAAGTAAATATATATTTACTTAATAAGTAAATATAGATAAAATTTATTAAAATATAAAAAGCGAATATGTCCAAACTTAAAAGTATTTTTCTCTTTCTTTGAAAGGATATTTTCTTGTACTTTCAGAGGAAAGGATACACATATCATCTACACTGGCCTGGAGTCAGCAAATATCTTCTTTCTGGGAGTTGACTTTTTGTGTTACACTGCCTTCCTTCTTCCCGGGGCCAGTTGTTCAAACCCGCTTGAAATGAATGTCCTATTTTACAGGGAGAAACAGGGAGAAGCTTTTGAAAATTACAGATGTGGAACTGTATTTACCTTTGGAGATGATAAAAGGGAGTTTGTCACTTGGAAATGAACAAATGAGCATGTATAGTCTGCAAAATCTCTGTTAATATAGTGTGCACAAAGCACAGTTTGACCTTACATGATATGAAAGCAAGGGGCTTAGCCAATAATGCCCAGTTTAAAACAAAAAGGCAATTTTTGGAACTGAGTCTTTTTCACTCTTCCCAAAATAAGGTGCTGCTTATATCTGGATTACGTAATTTATGGAAATTCTGGATTTATTTTCTCAAGTCAAGAAACCTTGTCTCAAATACATAGCTCTAGGACAAAAATGTATGTAGTTAGCTATATACTGCAACATATTAATACAAGCAGGACTCGTGTAGTCAGCCTTAAGTGTTAACGGATGATGTGATTCCAACCAGCTGCCATTCCTCTGCTGTGGAAGTTGCCACCCCTGGTCAACCTTTACAAACTGCTCTGATGCTCAGAGGTTTCAGTTACCTCTGATAAGATGTGTTCTGTTTAAGCAGGTTATTACAGGATGAGTGCCTTTACAGTTAAGGCTTAGTTGGAGTTCTCCTGGGCTCTAGTTGTGCAGTGGGTTCTCTCAGTAGCCTTTTACAAGTTTGGGTTTTTATTTTGTTTAGCTGCTCATGTTTCTCACCTGGAGAATGTGTCTGAAGAAGAAATGAACAGGCTCCTGGGGATTGTATTGGATGTGGAATATCTGTTCACCTGTGTCCACAAAGAAGAAGATGCAGACACCAAGCAAGTTTATTTCTACCTGTTCAAAGTAAGCTGAACTTGTGGAGTATCGTCTCAGATTTTTCACTTTCTCACACATAAGCCAATTTGATTGCCACTTGGGCGTACATTGACTTTATCTGCCGAGACAGTTTTTCTCTAGGATGATGCTCTACTGAGTAACTGTGGGCTGGATGTTCTAGTATTTGCAATGTACTGATTCTTATTCCAAAAGTCATCCAGATGATCGAGGAACTGACCCTGAGTCCCATGTATAAACTGCAGCCTCCTTCACTGACATACCAGGAAGAGTCAGTTGACATGAATGGTAACTTAGCTTCCTGCATTTCCTCAGAGGAGCCTCTTGTACCCATTTCACAGAAGGTGATTTCACAGTGAAGTTTAGTAATTACAAATTCAGATGATTAAACAAGCAGATATATAGCCAGGAGAATTCCAACACTGCTCACAGTGTATTGTACACTTGTGACTTCCATTGACTCTCTGTATGGAAATATACTAACTTTTAAAAATTTGTGTATTTTTAACAGCTTTTGAGGAAGTGCATTTTACAGATGGGAAAACCTGTAGTAGAAGGATCTTTGGAAAGTCCCCCATTTGAGA
Source organism: Vidua macroura (assembly GCF_024509145.1). Classification (NCBI taxonomy): domain Eukaryota; kingdom Metazoa; phylum Chordata; class Aves; order Passeriformes; family Viduidae; genus Vidua; species Vidua macroura. The sequence goes on from NC_071571.1 coordinate 36,994,657, forward strand.
AACCTAGCATTGAACAGGTAAAGATTCAAAATGTGGGTTTTGTTGGTGTGTGGTGGGTTTTTTGTTGTTGTTGTTTATTTATATGTTTTTCAATTTTATTTTGGTGGGGGTTTGGAGGCTTTGTTTGTTTTGGGATTTTTTGTGGTTTGTTTTTCTTTTTATAAATGCAAGCACTGATTTTGAAAACGTGGCATTTTTTTAGGCACTTTGCAGATGTTTCTGTGTTCTGCTCAGGACAAAATAGGGGGCTATAGGAGATTGCTCTTGGTTCTCCTTTTAGTGTTTGTACAATAGTTACATTATTTGTATTCTATTTCTCATCATTGGTCTTAGGCTTTAATGAAACTGACTTTTTTTGTGGGTTTAGAGAATTAACTGGAAATGCTACTTTTATGTGGGCAGTTCTAGTCTTTCTTTGTTTCAAGTGATGAAAAATGCTGTTGAAGTTTTGAAATCCAATATTAAAATGAAGCTTGCCTTCTGTATATCAAGAAAAATGTTACAGTCCAATTCAGTGAGATCATAGCCTTCTCTTTCAAAGGGTACACAAGAAAAAAACAAAGCTGAAACCAAAGAATAATTGAGGCTTTTGTGACTCTCAGTAGATAAAGAACATATGACAAATTCAGTTTTTGGTTAAGCAAGCTCCTAGGAATGCACTCCTGGCAGACAAGTGGGCCCATGAACTCCAATGAGACTATGCAGAGGCTCACATACCTCGCTGAAACAGGAGCTCGATGTTTTCCCATCCGTGGATGAATGGATGTTCTATTGTTAAGCAGGATAATTTAAATGTGAAGACTGTTACTTGTAATAATTATTTCTTTACAACTCCCACTTCTTATCATGTAGGAAGATCAAACCACTTCATTGCTGAATTTCTTCACTTTAAGCTCTCCTTTAGTTTGACTATAAACAAAAAATGTGTATGTATCCCCCTAGGCTCCTAATCTGTAAAATACACTATTAAAACATTTTGTACAATGCAGTTTTTTGTCAACTTCTTCATAATGTTTAAATTGCTTAAGAAAATAAAGCATAGAGATTAAAGGGTAATTCTTCTTACATCTTATTTTGGAATAATTTTCCCTTTAAAAAAGACCAATATTTTCAGTTCTGTTTTTGGCAGCTCAGCCACTCAATCAAATAAAATTATTTGCTAAGCACTGCTGTTATAATGGGTTTATAAAATATATGTGTTGCAGCACTTTTAGTCACCCATTTTAATCATGTTCAGTAGATTTTTCTTCTAACTGGACAGTGTCCAAAGTGCAATGAGGAGACATGCTTGTGAAGTATTCAGACTTCTTGAAGAAATAATATGGTTTGTAGACATAAACTTAAGTAGAAGTCTATAAGCCCTAATCTATTATTGAAAAGGAGCCTGGTGAGTTTTGAGGGTGACAGTTGATTTATGTATAGATAAAAGCCTACCAGAGTTTTCGCTGCTCGCTGACTTTGAGAAGGAAGGAAAAAAGGAATTTCTTTTTCTTTCCCTTTCCATCAGCTGCTGAGAGCAGGTTAAAAATACCTGGATGTACCTCCTGCTGTGTACACAAGTACCAGCCTGTGGCATCTGCATGAGTAGCTGAGCAAGGAGTTCATGGTTTCTGATATTTCTTTTCTTTCCTATGCAAAGCAAGTTCATGATAAAGTGTGGACTGTTTGAGGATGCTCCTGTAAAATTTATGGCTAAATTATTAAACAGAATTTTCTTACTTTTTAAGGGTGTGAATAATTTTGTGCAGTACAAATTTAGCCATTTACCCTCGAAGGAAAGGCAAACAATAGTGGAACTGGCTAAAATGTTTCTGAACCGCATTAACTACTGGCACCTGGAGACACCTTCTCAGAGAAGACTAAGATCACCCAATGATGATATTGCAGGGTATAAAGTGAATTATACCAGGTAATGCTGCTTTTGCTTATTGGGAGTCTTCCTTACAGATAGGGCATGTACAAAAAAAGTGCACCAGCATCTTTATGCCATAGATGGACCTTATAAATTCTTGCAGCTGTGTATTTAACAGGAAGACCTAAGGGTTTTAGTGATACTATATCAATTTCACATGCATCCTTGGGTCTTGAGAGATGTGCTTTATCAGCCAAGAATGGGGAGTAGGGGCTGGAGCGCTAGTATCTAACAATGCTTCTGCAAGGCCTGTGTTTGTGAAGTGCTCTCAGTCTTAATATTTGAGCCTTGTGTAAGTTCCCTATTTATTATTCAACTTGAAAAAGAGAGAAGATAACGTTTAGCATTGTAAAGCATTACTGTTTGAAACCAAATCACAGAGGAGTTGAAAAATCAAACTAATTTTGCAAGTGTTTGAATGCTAAATGGGGAACAGATATTACTAGGTTCCTTAAAATTATAGTTCTTTTTATGACCATTTAATGCACTGTTAGAATTCAAAGGAAAAACTGAGTTGTTGGAGGATGAAGAGCTAGGATAAAAAGACATGTCTCTATTTATTTTCTTTTTCTCACAGGAATAGTGCAGTGCCTTTTTCAGTGAGCAGTTCAGTGAGAGCAGTTCAGGGTCCTGCTGGTCAGGCAGCAGGTAGTTAACCTCTGTCAGCACGCTGTTCTCAGGAACTCCCCGAACATCTCTGATGGCCCAGGGTGAGCACCACCTTCTGTCTGCTTTCCTGGTGGCCTTTCCTCTCACACACCTCCTCTCCATGAAGGAGAACTGCAGGACACTTAGAATCCATGGTGCTCCTAAGACCATGTTTTGTGGGTGTTTGCCCTCCATTTGTTTGTGATAACTGGTGTCAGCCAGGGGTGGTAGGAGTTAAATCTTATTAGGAATCAATAGCTAATTGGTTCTGGTTGGTGGCTTTTTGTTGTTAAATATTTTGTCACTTGTGTTTTCTCAAATTATCCTGCCCAGAGTTCCTAAGGTCCCCCCACAACCCAAAGTGCTCTTCCCACCAAATCTCACTTGTCATTGTGAGCTTCTCTCCTCTGTGTTGTCTGAGGCATTGCTCAGGGTGCTGCTGGGCACCATGGGCACATCTGAATTTTTGCAGTCACCAATTTCATTTGAGAACCTGAGGATTTGAATGAAACTGTATCAGAGTTTCACATGCATTCTTGTGTTTTGAGAGCTGTGCTTTATCAGCCAAGAACAGGGAGCAGAAGTCTGTGAACAGCTCTATCTCACAAATCTTTTGCAACACGTTTGCAAAGATTGAGGCACAAGAGTTTGGGAGAACATTTTGAGACAGGCTGTGCTTTGGGTCTGGATGAGGAAATGTGTGCAGGTTCCAACTGTGGGCTACCCCGGACCGAGTCCCACAGGGTGACCCTCAGTTGGCTGGTCAACGGGTGCCTGGATAGCGTAATTAAAATCCCCACCAGGAAGACGGAAGGACTCTTGAGCTGCTGGAATCTGAGCGGGTTTATTCAGGATTGATCGACAGAGCAGGGAGGCAGAAATAGGAGCAGGGAGACAACCACACTCAGGGAAAGCCGACTCTGAGAGCCCTGGGGAAGGAGGGGCCAGAGTATATAAATGGGGAGGGAAGGAGTAACTAGGGTACAAATGATCCAGTGGGAAGACGGTGTAAGGGAGGAGCAGGGATGGGATAACATAAACTGGGCCAACGAGGGAAAAGGGAAGGAGTAGTTTACAGAGGGAACCATTAGAAACAACGAGAACGGGGAACTTTCCAGAACCTGGGGAGATGACAACCACAAACTGACAGGTGATGGGCATGTGCTCATTTGCATTGGGGGGCAGAGGACTCTGAGGAAATGCCTTATCCTAAACGACTGTAGTTTCCCATGGCATTCCCACACTGTCTTCCCCATGGGCACATCCCACATCCAACACAGTATGTTTGCATGCAATTCCTAATATTTTCTTTTCATTGCTTGAGCTTTCATAGTGGTTGTGGTCTGATTCTACTAAAGCTCCAGATTTCAATGACTGTTCTCTTACACACAGATATCAAAATCTTGTTTATAAGATTAACAGGTATTGTGATCTACATAGGCAGTGTACTCCTGAGTTATCTCTTTGGTACCATAATCTCTTTTCCTAGAAAAGAAACATGACATGCTGTAATTTTCCTTAGTGCAAAGTTTATTATGGATGGAGATACTGGTAATGAAAGAATAACAATGATGGGAAGAAGCCAACTGCTGGAAGACCAGGGCAGGAATCCAGTTGGATTGGGATGGAGCTAGTTAAAAGTGTCATCCATTTGGCCTCTACGGGGGGAAAGGTAGAAGTTTAGATGGTAAAACAGGCCATGCTAAGGGTCTTTGGAGTCAGTGGCAGGAGATGTGTGAGGCTGAATGGATGAGCTGTGAAGAGAATCCCTGACATACCCATGAATTGTCTGTAATCTATGATTATTGTCTGGAACAAGAGCACTTTGTGTAAACTAGACTGCAGAGAAAAATAATATATGGAAACTTAAAAGTACTTGGTTGTCATTTCTGTAAAAAACTGGGCAATATAAATGCTGCTTAACTCTGTCCAGCCTTGTAGTGGAACTGATTTATACAGTCATATAGCTCTCAGCTGCATTATAAATGATGTGGGTACTGGTTTTATTACATTAAGTAATATGTTAGGTGATGATAATTATCTGGCTTTTTTCCTCTTTACAGGTGGCTTTGCTACTGCAATGTCCCTCAGTTTTGTGACAGTCTACCTCGGTATGAAACCACCCAGGTTTTTGGTAGGACCTTGCTTCGCTCTGTTTTTACTGTAATGAGACGACAACTGCTGGAGCAGGCCAGGCAAGAAAAAGACAAGCTTCCTCAAGAAAAACGAACACTAATCCTCACTCATTTTCCAAAGTAAGGAGTCACAGTGTGCCTGCATTCAGAGTTAACCAGCAACTTCCTTGTGGAAAGAGAGAAATTACCTGCAGCTTAAAATAATGAATCTTTTTATTCAGTAGAACTAGACAGCTTTCTTTACTGCCATAACTTAGATTAGTGTATTTTATGTACACAACTGCTTGCTTTGTTTTGTCCTAGGGTTTACTTTATGAAAAGGATTGTTCATATTGCTGGGGGATTGTGCTTTTTGCCGATTAGCAGGTATTGTAGGTCAATCACTTACTTTTTCTGTAGTCCTTGGAAACAGTGTAGGTCCAGACTTCCAAAAACATGCTCACATGTGCTTTGGTGATGGAGCATTAAAAAAAGGGCAGTGTTGTACAAAGTTTATAAGAATTTCAGTTTAATTCAACATTGTAATAGTGAACAAAGTAGTCACCCCACCCCTAGAAAAGATCAGTTTGTTAGAGAGGAGTCAGTATAAAACTGCATAATTGAATCCTAAACTATAAATTTCATATTGAGTATCTTTTCCAGTACTGGAATGTTGATGACAATCTCTCACAATAAAACAGCAATAATTACCTACAGGGGTATTGAAACATGTTCAACTTTGACAGTCATTAATTTCAAACATTTTACTGGTGGTAAAGAGGGGTAGTGATGATGACAGGATCATTCATTGTAATGAATTCCTTTTAAAATAGTGTATCACTTTAAAAATATTCTTATTTTACAAGGGTAGGTTGGTTCTCCAAGTCATACTTTAAAACCCTGACCCTCCTAACAACAAATGAACTGAACCTACAGAAGACCTGGTGGCACTGATGCTATCTATACAAGCTACTGTGTTGGGCCAGAAGATGGGTTAGAGGTCAGGGGAATGAAAAACAACATGAACTTTCCTAAGCTAAGTAGAGTCAGGATTTGTTGCTCCTCCTGTAAATAATAATTTATTTTACCACTTTGAAAAATGTGCACTGTCTTTGGGGTAGACTGTTATGGATACAGGCCCTGAACATATATAAAAAAGGACTTGACATCCCATTGGTGCAAGGAGCAGATTTGTGGAGGAAGCAGGTGTGCATATGCCCCTGTTTCCACTGTCTTTTAAAGCATTTTGCAGTAATTTGAAATGCATTATTATTCACTACAATTCCTTTTGATGTTCTGCTGGGGAAAAAAAGACAAGTACTGTTTGCAGATGATCTGTAGGAAGCATGAATAACATTTTAAATCTTGCATGGATGTACTTATCTGAAGCATTTGTCTTTCCTCTGGCATTGTTCTGAGTGAGCTCTGCAGAGGACCTGTGTCTCAGAGCATGGAGCCTGGTATTGGCACAGGTCCCCCCTCTGTCCTGGGCGCTCCTTTTGGGCAAAGGGAGCACCCAGGGGTTGTGTCTGTGCATACCTAGGAAGGAATTGCTAACGGGGCTGAAGGCAGAGCCTCTGTGCTGCCTGGAAATGGAACTTTGGCTAAAGTTGAATTTGTCCTTCTGTTCTGCCACAGATGGTCAGGTCACTGTTACAAGCTTTTTAGCCATTATCAGCTGTACTTGGTCCTGAAAATCCCTACCCTGTTCAAGGAAGTTTTACTCAACAGTCCTGTTGGTTTCAGCTGAACAGTTTCTATACATATAGATGACTCCAGAGAGTAGAAATGTGCCATGTCAACTACTGGTCTGAAAACCCCTTTTGTGCAATGTAGGATAAGCAGCTGTCTTGCTGCTGGGAGGGAATTGGTGTATTAACCCTGAGAGGCTGAGTGTGCTGGAGAGTGATCTGTGGAATACAATAATGCTAAGAGAAGTTTAACATTGTGCTGTTTCTGTAGCTGTACCAAAGTAAGGTCAAAAATACTGTTATGCAACCACAAACATGCAATTAAAAGTTACAGTAGAATAGATACTTAAAGGAATGAAAATATCTTACTAAGAACATTGTTAGTAATACTGGGATTTTATCAAAGGCAGAAAGCAAATGCATCTGCAAAATACTGATTTATCAAAACAGACATATTTTGCCATCATTGTATAACATCAATCAAGTCATAGCTTTCTCATTAGTGGAGTTTTGTTCTGTAAAAGTAGTTTGTAACTGTCTTTTTCTGCACTTGCAAATTAGATAAATTGTTTGTAATCAGAGGTAAGGTTTAGTAACTGAAAACACTCTACTGAATTATGATACTTTGTGTCTACTCTGGCTTGTGATTTTTGCATGTGTGGTTTTTTTTTTTTAATAGTATTGGCCAACAGCATTTTCTTACTGGCTTAGTAAATGTTTTTAATTTAAAAACATTGCAAGTGCTTATTTTGAAAAAGAACCTGTTTAGAATGATCCCATTAGTTGATATTTTGCCTGGTTTTGTGCCTAGGTTTCTGTCTATGCTGGAAGAAGAAGTATACAGCCAGAATTCTCCCATTTGGGATCAGGATTTCATGGTGTCCAGTTCCCGAACTGGCCAGCTGGGAATCCAGACAGGTAATTTGCATTTAGTGATAGGTAACACACATGAAAACTGCATGATTTAGAACTAATATGGGGCTTTTATATATATATTAGAGAGAGAGAGAGATGTTAGTCTGTGACCTTTTAAAATAATGGTTTCATTCTCTTAATTGGTGAACCAACTTCCCCCTTTATTGAGTTTGATTTGTCCAACCAGTCTTAGAGCACTGTAAATTGGACAGATGGAGCTGAATGATGAGATTTTGCTTTTAAATAGAGCCCTACAAAAAACCTTTTCATTAAGCTAAATGCCAGCAGGCTTGGCAGGTATGTGAAAGAAATTTGTTTTCTTAGCTTCTGCTCAGCACTGCGAACTAATGAAGCCTGATGTTTGCAATCCCTGTTATCCAGCAGTCCCCCCTTAGGTAGAATTTAGTTTAGAAAAATACACTGTGATAAAGCTTTAATGTCTCTACTTGTGAACTGGTGGCATTGCTCTGTTGCGCAGTGTTCACTGTTGCTTTTTGGGTGGTGGGTGTCCATCTTTGTGGCAGTCTTTCCATCAGCACCAGAATGGGTTCCATGACCTGTTTTTTTGGTGTTTGTTTTTTATATCATTGCAGTTATCAGTCCACCTCCTGTTGCAAGATCTGTTGCATACAGTGCAAGTCCTTCATCTCTGGAGCAATCCAACAGTGGGAATATGAGTCCAGCTTGTAAAGTTTCTTCTGCCCTTGACCCAAACTTAGGTAATGGAGAAGGAGCCTTGCCTTCTGACTTCTGTTGATATTATCAGTAGCTGCAGTATATGGTATCCTTTGCCTTCACTCTACATGAGCAAACTCGAGGTGTTTTTGCTGAAAGATTTGCACACACATACCTTTTTATCCACTATGGTAATGTTTAACTAACAGAAATCACAACTGTATTTGCAAAAAACCCAATTGGTTTGTTGAAATTAAATTAAAATGGGGACAGGTCTGGTGGTGTCAGAGGTTTTTGAAAAATACTTTTCTTTATTATTTTCTTTATTACTTTTATCTATTATAAGCCATGAGGAGTGGTTTCATTTAAATAATGGCAGAGCAGAAGGGGCCATCACATTTGGGTTTTTTAATCTTTCAAGGCACTGAAAATGAGTACATTTGAGCAGTGAAAAAAGCCACAGACATACCAACTAGGTTAAATTTAAAACCTGAATGAGGTTAGGTCAAAGGAAAAAAAAACCTTGTCAGAAAAAAAGTTGGTGGATGCATAAATTCTCCTAATAAATTGTTTTTCAAACACCTCAGGATTAATGAACCTGTCAAGAGAGGTTGCTAGGTCAGAGAGATGATCCCAAGCTTATGTAAAGTGAGTCCTCAACGAAGGAGAAAAACCAAAACCAAAGTGAATTTTTAGTCTCAGTATTCACTACGGAGAAACTTAGGGCAGCTTCTAAACTGCAGTTTTCCTTAAGGTTATTTCTCAACTTGTCCCTCAGAAGTGGGAATGAGTAGGATGATGAATGGGATAATCCTGAGCTGGCAGCTGGATCTCTGTTACTGTACCTCTGCTAGTCCTTGGTGGACTGTTCTTCTATGAATTTAACTAGTTTCTTTTGCTATATAATACATGTGGCTCTGCAGTCTGTAGGGTAGTTAATAATTAACTTGGTATATTTTGATTTGGAAATTTTATATGGCTTTTTAAATATGTATGACACATCAGACTGTATGTGCTGCTTGGTTTACAGAAGAGGTGAAAGAATTATATGATGGATACTTAGTTCCAGTGAATCCTAAAAGGGGGATTTCATTATATCAATAGGCACTGCAATTTGTGTATTGAGCACTGACCTTCCAAGACAACTGTGCAGAGGTTCTATGCAGAGGATTTTGAAGCAAAAAGAAAAAGCAAATAGTTTAACTGTGAATTCAGAGAGCTGTAGTGGAAGGAGAGGTATAATTTTCCTTTGTGCTAATACCCCAGTGCAAAGTGAAAATTGAGAAGTAATAAATATTTTTCAGATTTCATTTCTTTCTCTTTGTCTATGGGATAAAAACAAACAAAAAAAAAAAAACAACCAAACAAACAAAAAAAACCCCAACCTCAAACTATATATAAACTACAGGATATGACAGAACTGCTAGACTTCATAGTGCTAGTCTGTGACAGTTTGGTTATTTCTAATTTATCCAAGTTTTTTTTAATAGGGGAAAAGAGAAAAAATAATGAACCATATTCTCTGGAGGATTCAAAGAGACCAAGGGTTGTAGGAGATATCCCTATTGAGTTAATCAATGAAGTAATGTCAACAATTACAGATCCTGCAGCAATGCTTGGGCCAGAGGTGAGATATAGACTTGGTGTTGCAAATGGTCTGTTTGTGAATGGTCTGTTTTTCGTAAATGTTCCACATGGATAGAATGTGATAAGCTAAGAGTCCTGTCGAGAAAAATAGACTTTGAAAGGGTATGATTAGGTGAACAAAAAATACTGGTGAAATACATCATTAACATGAAAATTAGTTCTACAGTTTTTTTAATGTGTTGTGTACAGTTAGCAAAGAGACTTTGCTAGTAAACTATTTGCTAACTATTGATAGTAAAAATATAGATCTCAGGTTATCCTGCAAGGTGCTTTTGTTACAGAACGGTCCCAGAGTATGCTTTTTTTATTGCTAATCATAGATACAGCTCATAAGATAAGGTTAAATAGGGTTCAAGAACTGCAGCAGAATGAAAGATCCAAAGTTAAAACCTCTTTCTGGTGGAGAAACTGATCTAAACAGTTATTTGCTCTGTCTTCCCCAGTTGCTCTTTTTTTCGGCTGGAAGGGAAAAACAAACAGAATTGCGGAATTGTGCCATGTACAGAATTGCACTTTTTTTTCCTTGGCTGGCTTTTCCTCCTTCTGTTCTATCTGCCAGGCTATGTTTTGCCAGCAGCTCATTTGCCAAGATTTAGCTAGAAACTGCTGAAGATTTGGAACCACCTACATTTCTTATTCAAACTATGTACTGTGACTGATGGCCCTGCATATTACAAATGCTGTGCCAGCCTGGCTGTTGGGGCTGGCAGTGACTAGAAACCCAGCAGCCAAACTTTGCTCAAAAAAGTAAACAGTATGTGCATACAGAGATGTTTTGGCATTGTAAAATGATCTTGAAAAAAATAAGTTAAATAAATTTTCTGTATTAATTTAATCTGCATTTAGATATATAGATGCAATTGCTAGATATGTAACAGCAAATTCTGTAGGAATTAAAATCTTTTTTTTTTTTTTGGCTCTTACAGTAGTGGCAGAGATAGTAGAAAGCACTAATAAAATGAAAAAATAAAATATGACTTTTCCTGCACTGCCATTAAAATGTGTGATTTGCAGTATGTGTAGGCGAATCCACAAGTCATGCCTAAGCTGGCTAAGAGTAAAGCAAATATGAAGACTTAGTGGCATAGGCTTCAACTGGATGAGTGCTATCCCTCAAAGGGTTTTGGAACTTTTTGATTCATAACCATTGTTGTTGTTATCTAATCTGTACCAATATAAATTCAGATTGGCCTTTGTAGACTATAGCATAGACTTACATCTGGCTTATTTGATGGTGTCCCTTCTGCAAAGGTACATTACAAAGGCACTCATTGGCAGTTCTGTTGGAAAAAGAGAGTGGATTTTATTGGTTTGTTCATTCACAGGCTGTTCTGTCAGAGGATGTGAAATCTCAAAACTGTGATATTGTTCCTCATTTGTGTGGTACAGACCAACTTCCTATCGGCACACTCGGCCCGGGATGAGGCAGCGAGGCTGGAGGAGCGCAGAGGGGTGATTGAATTCCACGTGGTCGGCAACTCCTTGAACCAGAAGCCCAACAAGAAGATCATGATGTGGCTGGTTGGTTTGCAGAATGTGTTCTCCCATCAGCTGCCTCGAATGCCGAAGGAATACATCACCCGCTTGGTCTTTGATCCGTGGGTATCCTTGGAGAGGGGGCTGGCGCGTGAGGCAGAGGGAGTGTGGTGCTGTTTGCAGCAGAGGTGGGGTGGAGAGCAGCTCTGCCTGTGCTACACTTTTGCCATCTTTTCAAGCCCTCATAACTCCTGGTCAATCTAATTGGGTTGTACCCAAATGCCATCTTGGTGGCTGTATTAATAATAAGTGGCTTCTTGTTTAGGGACTGTGCTGGGTTGTCATCAGCTAGATGCCAGATTCCCACAAAACCTGCTCCATTGCTCCCCTCCTCAGCTGGACAGGGGAGAGAAAGTACAAAGTTCTTGGATAGAAGGGCAGGGAGTGATCACTCACTGATAACTATCGCAGGCAAAATAGACTCAACTTGAGGAAACTAGTTTAATTTTTTTACAAGTCAGATCAGAGTAGGATAACGAGAAAATATAAACTACATCTTAAAATACCTTCGCCCCATGCCTCCCTTCTTCCCAAGCTTAGCTTCATTCATGGTTCTCTACCTTCTCCCCCAAGCAGTGCTGAGGGATGGGGAATAGAGGCTGCAGTCAGTTCCCAGTGGTGTATGCTGCTTCTTCCTCCACAGGGAAGGACTTCACACTCTCTCTCCCTGCTCCAGTATGGGGTCCCTCCCACGACAGACAGTTCTCCATGAGCTTCTCCAACATGGGTCCTTCCCACAGGTTGCAGTTCTTCATGAACTGCTCCAGCAGTTTAACCTTCCATGGTGAACACCCTGGGGAGGCTCGTGTCCCTCTGCAGCCTGTGAAGGAGTCCCATGCTGGAGCAGGTGAATGCCTGAAGGAAGGCTGTGGCCCTGTGGGAAGCCCACCCTGGAGCAGCCTCCTGGCAGATCCTGTGGCCTGTGAAGAGAGCTGCCCACACTACCTGCTAGAGCAACTTTGCTGGCAGGACTTGTGTCCCTATGGAAAGGGACCCGTGCTGCTGCAGTTCCTGAAGGACTGTAGCCCATGGAAGTGACTCCACACTGGAGCAGGAGGAGAACTCCTCTGCTTGAGGAGGAAACTGTGACATAGACAATGTGTGGTGAACTGACCCTAACCCCATTCCCCATCCCCCTGCACTGCTTGGGAAAGGAGGCAGAGAATCAGGAAGGAAGAGGGGAAAGGTAGTTTTAGGATTTGTTTTACTTTCTGTCATCCTGCTCTGATTTTGATTGGTAATAAATTCAGCTAATTTCCCCAAGTGAAGTCTGTTTGGCCTGTGGTGGTAGTTGTTATTTCTCCCTGCTCTTACCTCAACTCATGAGTCTTTCATTACATTTTGTCTTCCCTGTCCAGCTGAGGAGAGGAGTGATAGAGCAGCTTTGATGGTCACCTGGCATCCAGCCAGGGCAAAACCATCACAAAACCTCAAGCTACTGCATTGCTGCTCTCATTCCACAACTAAAAAAAACACTAAAATATGTGCAAGAAAAAAAGAATACATAATATGTATAAAATCTTCTTCAGTGGTGGCACATACAATATAACTACTCTGGGCTTTTTGGCAGAGGGTCACTTTTGGCACCAACTTTTTTCCCCAAAATACATCATCTGTATATTGACTGTATCATTTATATGATTTATATGATACTGTGTATTGAGTAATCTAAAGGATGGTGCACTGTTTTTACACCTTGAGGATTATACTAAAATTCCTTATCCTTGACATAAGAGTTGAGATTGCACCTTGTTATATCTTTCCTGGCAGTCACTGTAAGTGCAACAGAAATGGATATTTATTCTGGTCTTGATTCCCAGAGATGTGGGTGATTAGAAATAAGAAATGTCCTCTCTTACTTCATCAGCTGCATTTGAGACTGATAGGTTAACTATGGAGCATGCATGGAAGGAAACAGGAATCCCTTAGAAAGAACTTGCTCTCCTGTAACTCCATTAATTTCTGTTTTCCTCAGGATAAAATCATCCTGAGAACTGTGCAATGGTGTAACTATCAGCAGTAGATTCAATGAAAGCAATACAACTTTTATTTATTGGGCATTACCTGAGTATCTCAGAGTTCTTGGCAAGGCCAGGAGCTTGCTCTGTGATGATGGCCTTTATGATACATTGAAAGCATGATATTAAAGTAACAACTCCTCTATAGATACAAGTGGCCAACTTAGAAGGCATACACAATTGCATTGTCATCACGGAAAGAAGTGAATCAAGTTTCTGAAAAAAGGAAGGTTAATGGCACTTTATGTACTATGTACTTGAATTAAAGTGATTGTTATTTTTGTCTGCTCAGGAAACATAAAACCCTTGCATTAATAAAAGATGGTCGTGTTATCGGTGGTATCTGCTTCCGGATGTTCCCCTCCCAAGGATTTACAGAGATTGTTTTCTGTGCTGTGACTTCCAATGAGCAAGTCAAGGTAAAAAGAATTCTGTATTACAAGAGTTTATTATATGGATTTGAGTCCCATTCACCTACTGCATGTGCTCCTAATATTTATACTGCTGAGTTGCTAGACAGAAAAAAAATTTGAAAGATACAGCAATTCTGAATATAATGCACAAAACCCAAACTTAATATGCAGGTTTAGTTCATAATAATAGTAGGATTATCTGTATTTAATTAATTAAATAAAATTTTTCTCAGCAGAGCAATAGTGGCCAGTAGTCTGTCATTCTTGGAATTTTCATGCCTCTGTCCCCGGTAGTTGTGTCTCTGTGTAGTGTAACATCTCGTGGTTGACTGAAATATGTATTGCTTGTGTGGGGTAGTAATTTGTGTTCAAGCACTTTGTGACATTACTTAACTTCAATCTAAATGAGATATAATAAAAAATTAGGTGTAGTTTTACATCTTAAAATAAACACAGGGTCTATTCTGTACACTCTTTTTTGAGTTAGTGCCACAACATTTTCTCAGAATTTTGAGAATTAGCATCTGTGTTGAAAGAATAGAGAGCACTATGAATACATGAGATTCCTCCAGCTTTTCTAGCTACTCACCATTCGGTTCAGCGTTTTGCCTTTAGATGGTGCTGTAGCTTCATGATTTTCATTTCAAGAAGCAAGAGCTGAGATATGGATTAATTCAGAGTGTATAGCAGTTAAAATGCAAAAATTTTACACCCTGGTGCAAAGGAGTAACACAGTGGGATTGAAAGTCTGTAACAACTGTTAATAGTCAGGTTATATTTGATTTTATTCGACTCTGGTGTTAGAGAGGAGCATTTCCCTGCATTAAGCAGAGACCTGTCAGCATTTAGAGTGTTTTATCAAATGCAAGCCCTAACAAAATATGCCTAAATTGTGCTTAACTGCACTACACAACTGAGACTGCTAAAGGTGTGTTGTGATTTTCTAGGAATAATCTTTCAAAACAATAGAACAGATAATTGTGACCCATCAGATTGCCTCTAGGGCTGCATAACACACTATTTATTCTTTTATCCTCTGGGTGCTTCGCTGTATGGGTTGAGTGTTTCTGAAAATTTGTCTTCCCACTTCTCGCTCTGAGTGAGCTGACCCTGTCGACAGGTAACTGAGAAAAAAAAATGTTTACACATGGGTGACTTGCCAGCTCTTAGGAAAAATAAATTCCTATTTTAGCTGAGTTTGAGGCTGGAGTAAAAGATATAGGAGTTGTTTTCCCATACAAATTGAATTGGTTTTTAGGTAGTTTGGTCCCCTGTTAAAAATTAATTTTAAGTTCTACTGTATATGGCTGAGTTTCCTGTCTGGCAATTGCCATATTTGGGGCTACAAAATTGTAAAATAAATCAAAAGTTTGTATTTTCTAATTTATTTTTCTGGCTTTTTTGCATAAGTAAAAATGTTCCCAGTTTTCAAGAACAGTACCCAGAAGAAATCCATGTATGTTTCTCTAAATGTCCCGTTAGTCTGCATGATGAGGAAATTGAAACATATGCAAGAACAAAACATTATTATGGGCTTACCTATCTACTTTACATTTCTTCATATCACAGCAGAAGGGTGCAGCTTACTTGGCAATGTGAATAAATGCAACCTTTTGTTTACTTTGGGGCTAAATTTAAATGGAAATCATGCCTGTGTCATGTCAGAAGGCATAGCTGTTTATTTGATTGTGGACTCTATAATTTTCTGCTTCTTATTATGGTAATTGTTCACTGTTCATTTTTATGCTTCATGATAAGCTTAGGTAATAAATCCTTTGAGGCAGAGACCTGTTTGGCTACAGGTGCACAGAACACTGGAATAATTTCAGTATTGCTACTACTTTGTAGTTTTGAAGTTATATGGCTCAGAAAGGATGCTCTGTTGTTACAGTATGTCCAGTTTTGTTACGGGTTAAGTATGTGATTTTAATGGTTGATACCTAATTTAGAAGTTGAACAAAAAAAAAAAAAAAAAAAAAAAGTGGGCACCTTGAATTACAACTTCCATGCTGGGTCACAAAGGTACCTCTACAAGGCTCGAAGGAGTGTGCTCTTGAGTGTACAACAGCAAGTTAATTGAGAGAAAATCTTTAAAACAGGATCTAGAGGAAAGACTGCATTTTGAAAAACAGTGTGTAATAACTCTGGGTCCACAGGTTCTAATATGTGCAGTCCCTAAAGGCTTTGTCATGGCTTTTTCTTCTTCTGTTTCACACAGGGTTATGGGACTCACCTAATGAACCATCTGAAGGAGTACCACATCAAACACAACATTCTCAACTTTCTCACGTATGCAGATGAATATGCCATTGGCTACTTCAAAAAACAAGTAAGTTCAGTGCAAGAAATTACTTTGTGCAAGAAGTTTTATATCTAGCAGGGTTGAACTAAATAACTAGGCATGACAAAGTAATTGGATAAAATGTATAGTGCAATTTTACATGTGTATTTTTTATCTATAAAATCTGCTCTCTGTTCATCTCAGGTAATGTTTTTGTCTTCTAATACATTTTACTTTGATAGAATCATCTGAACATAAGTATATAGTATAGTCTATAATTTGTCTAGTCTAACAACTAGTAAAATGTCAGTTCATTCTCTGATTCTGTAAGAAGTGTAAAGAAGGACTAGGCATACCTGTGACAGACGAAAACTTACCTGACCTGCACTTGCAGCTCCTCCTGATTTGAAGCATGAGGTTCAAATTCAGGAAAGATGGCAACATCACCTCTGTCAAATAGATTTGTTAAACAGGTGTCAACTATGTGATCAGCAAAATGGAGTCAGATTTTTCTCAGAGGTGTACAGCATTAGGCAGTGAAGATGACCTGGATATTAGGAAATTACGACTAGGTAGAAGGAATTTGAAATACTGAAATACTGAAAAATTAAATACTGGAAAATGTTGCTGAGGGAGATGATGGAATCTCTGTCCTTTTACAATATTCAGGACTGGTTATGGCCTTCATCAGCCAGATATGATGAGACCTGTTCTGAGTTGAGATGGGGCTAGATGACCTCCTCAAGTTCTGTCCAGGCAGTTCCATGGTTCTGTATATAAAACTGGCACAATCTACTCTTCACACATTCAAAATTAATACAATCTCCCCTATTGCCCTTCTTAGCAATTAACTATTATTTTATGAAGTGCCTCCCATGAGAAGGTTTATGCAACACTGAACCATGGTCTGTAACTCACTGTTGTATTTCTTGTATTTTAACATTATGATGAATTTGGTTATAAATCCTCATTCACTTCTTTTAAAACAAATATAAAAGGAAAATGGCATAATGGCAATATAAGTTCTTTTTTTTTTCCTTTTGTCAGGGTTTCTCCAAAGATATTAAAGTACCAAAAGCAAAATATGTTGGCTACATCAAGGATTATGAGGGTGCCACATTAATGGGATGTGAATTAAATCCAAGGATCCCCTACACAGAATTTTCTGTCATCATCAAAAAGCAAAAAGAGGTAAAGGTTGAAATGAAATGTTTAATGTTATTCTCTATTCAGATGTTTAGAAACAGTTCAGTGGGTGCCAGGTTAGCTTTCTTTGCTTTGGTGCTTAAATTTGAGTGCATACTTTTATTAGTCAGAATAGTCCATTCATTCAAGTCCCAGTGCCAAAATTTTGTAGTTGAAGTATCAAATTCTAACTTTCTGATTTAACAAGAACAAGACTGTTAAAGTACTGGTATTTTGAGGAGTAATTCACAGTTCAATTTTGTGGTAGTTAACTAAGCAAAATCTTGTGTTATTTTTTTAATGGCTTTATCAGTTCCTTTCTTCCCTCAGTAGCGTTCATTAGAGTAGCATTTAAATTGAGTACATGTATTGCATGGCCTGTTTTACTTGAAAAAAAGAGGATTTTTTTTTCCACCATTTTTTAAATATATAAATCAAGGGTGGACTGTTAATTTCCAGTCTGTCCCTCTTTGGATTTTATCTGGGATGTTCTTTATTTAGTTCTTAATAATATTCTATATAATAAGGCAGTTTATTAGCAAAATAATTATGATGTTTCCACTTGTGTTTAAATATTTTCCTTGGTTTTTAAAGGAATACAAGTTATAATTTGTTCTTTCAAGATTGTTCAAACCTGAATTTTTATTTTGTTAAAAAGCTTCTTTATGGAACAAACATTTTTCTTCCAATAGAATGATTTGGCCTGTGCTTGGAGAAGGAAAGACATTTCCTGATGTGATGATGGTTTTGTATTTAATTTACAAGGTTTTAAAACTTTACTTACTGGGAAAGTTTTCATATGTCCATACAACAGGGACCATAAGTTTTTCCCCTTTCATTTCTGCTGGGCTGCATTATCCTTCAGATTCCAGGCTACTGCTGGACATGCCAGCTGCCCCTTAGGGATGGGATGTTGTTAGTGTGGATAGTGGATGTGTCTCTGCTAGCCTGTTACATCTTAGGCATGCCTAATTGCAGTAGTTCAGTTCTGGGCCCAAACCATCAGTGTAACATGCCACTTATGAAAACTTGTTAGTTTTCAAAATTTTGCCTCTGGGACTGCTTTATTAGCTTTCTTCATTCTCTTGTTTGTTGGGATGTTCACATTATTCTAAAGAACTTGGAGACACTCCTCTTGTAGATAAAGTGCCTTGGTCATCCAGACATCTCATGTCTAAAATTATTAGGAGGAAAGCTGCTGTTATGCACTGATCTGTGCTGTTGATCTTTTCTGAGAATAATTACATACAGCTTTGGAACTGCATCTTAGGATTGCCTGCCTATCATTAAAAACACCAGTCAGGCCTTTTGCTCTCCTTGTTGCAAGGAAATTTAGAAATAGCTCTCACAGTCTGCAGTCTCATGGAGAGTGTTTGCTTGTCTGTGCATATTAAAGGCAGTGAAAATGCTCCCTGGACATAAAAAGAATTTTGAATGTTGACAGTTGGTATTATGTACCTATTTTCTTGAGTGCTGGTATTGGCCAGTACTAAACATCAGGCTTTTCAGGATCTATCGTTCTAGAAGTGAAATTTTTCATGGGATCTAAGCTTTTATTTAAAGAACTGGAGTATATTGCAGCCTATGGCTGCTAAGACCATATCACCTGACACTGTAACAGTACTGTTTACTGTCATTCTGGCAAATATGACAATTCCCTCTATGCAAAGCTTTGTGACCTCCTGACTGGTGAGTAATCACTGGTACTGATAGAACAGCTTGCTTTAATCAGGAAGAGCCACTAGTTCCTAAATTATAAGAAGGGCTTAAGTTGGATTTAATAATTAATTTGAAATTGTTTTCATATTATACTGGAATCTGCTCATGGTGCTGTTGCATATTGTATTTCTCTTAACATTTCTAAGCTCTTTTGAAAGTCTGGTTTTATCTTTTTCTCTTCTTTGAGAGGAAATACTATACATGAGGGAGTGAAGGTCCTTAAAAATAAAAATATGTCCATTTTTATTATTTCCAAAGAAAATATTCTATCAGACTGGCGGTCTGCATGGCTGTGCATTTGCTTACTCCAAGTTATGAAATTTTTGAAAGTCACATATCCAGGACACACAAAGCTTAGATAAGTGTCTAAGTGGATATAAAATGCACCAAAGCAAATTGCTTAGAATTTGAGGTAATAAGATTGCAAAGTTAAACAGAGTGTATCCAGGAGTGGGAAAAGCCTTTCCCTAGCATTTGCAAGAGAGAGTAGAATTTTGGTTCTGAAGAGTGTGGCATCATTCTGACATCCTCCAGAGAAAATCTTTCATGAGAGTATCTTTGATTGATACATAAGCAACTCCTACAGATAGATATATGGAGACTTTGAAGTGAATGGGTTTCTAATTTCTAAAATTTTGGAATATAAACATATATGTACATCAAAATACATGCATTCAATATGTGCCTTGAAATTTTTGATCAGCTGTGCTGAAGCATTTCAGAAGTTCCAGCTGATAAAATTTTATAGCCAGTTCTCAAATCTTCTTCCAGAAAATTTCCTTTTCTGCCTCTGCTCCTGTCTTCCCAAGAGCTGTGCAGCTTGTGATCAGTAGAGCCAGCAATGATTCCTTTTTTCCTAGATTTGTGCCAAAATAGCTGAGAGACTTAGTAGCTTCATTTTCAGAATCAGTGTTTGGTCAGGTAGCTCAGCCCCATTACCAGCTTCATGGAAAAGGACTGCAAGGTTAGGAAGTGAGAATGTTTCTGTTCATTACAGTTTTGCATTAATCTTTTGGATGACTTTAGACCAAATAAATTATTTTTTGTTTTCTCTGCTACTTTATTACAGATCATTAAAAAGCTCATAGAAAGGAAGCAAGCCCAAATACGAAAAGTTTATCCTGGCCTTTCTTGCTTCAAAGATGGAGTACGGCAGATTCCTATAGAAAGCATTCCTGGAATTAGTATGTATCAATCTCTTTTAATGTAGAAGAGAAGCAGAATAGTCCAAGAAAGGTCCGAGACTAGAAATACTAATGTAGTCACATTGTTCTTTTTGATTAGAATGTAATTGTTTTGATCTGCTGATCTGATTTCCATGAAGATTATTGTGTTTCCATTACAACTGCTGTCCTTGAGATTTCCCCAAGGCATCCCAGCCTAATTCTCTTTTTATGGACGTGTATATAATTTTATTTACATGTGACCCCTCTTTGATTTATATCACAGTGTAGGCGGCAGTTTCCCTCTGGCACCATTTTAATGCACCGTACTCCTGAACAACAATGATTTTTGTGCTAGGCATGAACTTACAGGACAAAACAGAATTGGAAAAAAAATTAAGCATCATATTTTGGGGGACTTTTTTTCAGCTGTGCTTTTCTGCAATTTATTCTTTGTCCCTGGGGAATCAGATTGGATAACTTTGTCATGATTATTCTTTACAGGGGTGGGTTGTAGTAAAATATGCATTGAATTATTGAAAAGAAATGTGTTTCATATTGAAATATTTTAGAATCTTTTCAGCAGTCTGGTGGAAGAGTCATGTAGGAAATTGAATGGAGCTGTGGGCTAGATGGTTATGTTATTTATTAGGAGTAGCTTTTATTAAAACAAACCCATTTTACTGCACTAGTGCTGAAATGGCTTTTCGTCTTTGAGTTGCAATAACTCAGTTAATGTTTTGTCCTACTGTAATTCCCATGTTATATCTCCTACTGTTGGTGTACAGGAGAGACTGGCTGGAAACCAAGTGGAAAAGAAAGAGGGTAAGTGCTACACAAAGTAAAATGTTGAAGCAGTTGGGATATTCCTTTGAGAAAAGTCTTTAAAAAATATCACTTGATATTTACATCCGTCCACTGGAAATCAAATGATGATGTGAGAGATGAGTTCTTAAGTGGCTTTTTTGGTGGTATTTTTTATTTTATTTTTTATTGTGGGCAATATTGTGATTTGGGTAGTAGGATTCTTTTTTGAGGATTTTTGTTTGGGTTTGTTTACTTGTTTTAAATTTTATTTCTTCCATTAAATGCTTGAAACTTTGGAGTTGCTTTTAGGTAAGATGCAAATTGTAGTAATGAAGATAAGGGACTCAAACTAATCTTTTTGTATTGATATTTTCATTCAAGTAAGGAGTCCAAGGATCCAGATCAACTTTACAGCACATTGAAAACCATCCTGCAGCAAGTGAAGGTGAGTGCTAGCTCTAGTTTACTTTCTGTAAAGATTTTAAAATGATTTCCAATATCTAGTTTCCATATTAGATACCTTACTTTTTTCTTTACCAAAGAGCCATCAAAGCGCTTGGCCCTTCATGGAACCCGTGAAGAGAACAGAAGCTCCTGGATATTATGAAGTTATAAGGTTTCCCATGGGTAATGCCATTAACATTTTTTAAGTAGAGTTTAAAAATCATTATAGCTGCAGACATAGCAGATAAATTTTAATCTGATTGTTTTATGGTAAAAGATATATGTTACCTGAAGCTGAATACCTTGCAGCTCTGAAGTGTCAAGAGTGTGATGCTGTCATTTGAAATTGATGAGTGCTCTGTGACCTTTGTGAAACATGTGTGGTGTACATATCTGAAATCTTAGTGTGCCCTAGAGAACTCTAACAAGCTCTTAAATGGTACAGTCAGCTAGAAGCTTTCAGGAGTAGCTGGTGTAGGTGAATTGTAGGGATATGTTTTTGTGTGTGGTAACTGGTCATTGCAAATCCTACTCATATGTTAAAAAACCTGAAGGCAAACTTTCAGGAGCACCTGAGCATTTGAGTTGCTTTGAAATACAGATTTAAGATTTCTAAATCATATAGAAAAAAACATTTTCAAAGGTCACAGGGTTTTCTAACTAAATCTTAACACTTTGCTCCAATCTAAGTTTAGGAAAATGCTTCATGCAACTAATTTTTAAGCTAACTTTTATCTTTATCTTTTAGATCTGCCACAATTGTCTGAGGTGTTACATTTATTTGTTTATTTATTTTTACTTCTATGTAACACAGCTATTGTTTACGTAGGATTGCTTGCAAAGGGAAGTACACAACTGCTAATAATGTTTTTTCTTTTGACTGCTTCTGTTATGACTCAGCTTTTGACTTCTGGGACATATAATTTCAATGATAATTCAGTGATACTCTAAACAAATGGCTGATTTGTACTGCACCAGATTTAAAACTGAATTCTGGCACTCCTCCCTCATTTATGCAATACTCACCTCTATCATTCTGATTACAGTTTCTGAACCCTTAAATATCATTAGAGAATGAAATACAGGTTCATGGCAGGCTACTAGCCATCAGTTTCTCAGAGAATAAAAGCATTTGTTCATGTTGCTTTCCATGGGCTTCAAGCCCATGTCTACCAACTTAGTTCAATTATTTTTTTTATATTCAAATTGCCATTCCCAAATAGCATATATATAGATGTACTTATACTTTATAAATCAGTTGCTGGCTTCCTGCACCCCCAACACAAATTTATTTTCTACCAATGAAGAAAAAGAATGAGAGTCCCCTTCTGTGGCAGAATTTTCTCTATCTTCTTTTCTGGCCAGATCTAGCTCAGAAATCTGTTTAATCCGAGCAGTGGTTACAAATAACTTACCTCAGTTAGCAAACTCAAAGTAGGACTGTTGTCTGTCCTTTCCTTGTTCAGATGCATTATACTTGAGGTAGGGGCAGCAGTTTTAAGGATTAAGCTGAGGTCTTTGGTTTAGTTTTGCTTTGTTTTTTTTTCAGCTAAGAAACCCAGCATGACTAAACTGTGCCTTGATTCATGATAAACTTGAGATTTCTTTCTACTCTCCCTGCCAGCATACTGATACTGTAAAAAGTTGCTCAGACAAGATATAACAGTTGCCTTTATGTTTGTGTACAGACTAAATTGTACAGTTTTTGAGAGGTATGGCTGTAAATTTTTTTTTACTACCTCCTAAAGTCAGTTCTCATGTATAAATGCTTTTTTTGCCTCTGTTTTAAGTGCTCTTCAGGTGCTGTATCAAGCAATAGTCTTCAGGGGTTTTTCCCTTTTCATCTGCCATTCAAAAGCTGTATGGCTGAGTGAAAGATGGAACCAAACTTTCACTGTGCTTAGAGGAGAACAGCTTAACTGTCTAGCCAGGCAACATTTGCTTTAGGGTGGGCTGAACAGCCTACTCAGCTGGGTGCTATAATTAGTCTATGGATATCTAGTTTAGGTATAGGCACCTGAATTTCAGACTTAATAGGAGCTGAATGAGCCTTTACTTTTGCAAAATATTGTGCAAAACTAGGGAGTGGCAAGTTCTGTACCATTGGAAAAAGTATTTGAGAGCATCCATCAAACTTGAATAATCCCATCTTGACAATTTGATAGGGTTTCCTCTCTTTTTATAAATTCAGATCTCCCTTAAAAAAACCAAACCCACCCCCCAAAACCCCCCAACCATTACCAAAACAAAAAATGCAACCATATTTTTAAACCTGAAGTTAAAAAGTTTAATTCCTTTGCATTGGAGGTCTTTGGTCTCTGGTGTCCTTGCAATACTCATTGACATTAAGTCAATTCAGCTACTTCTGTTAGAGTTTCACAAAGGTGCTGCTGAGGCCTGGCTCAAGCATTGCTAAAAAAGTCATTGTTAGAGCATCTGAGGTGAGAAAAGCCAAGGCATCCAGCACATCTCCCACTACTTCTATTCCTGTACTCACTCCTAGAACACTTGTAATGTAGACAGAATTTTTAAATGCCTGATGAGAATTACTGGGAAAGCAACTATGTGGAGAACACTGAGATGATTTACATATTTTATGGATGACTGATTTTAGTATAAAGGAGAACACTTCTTAAAGAATGTTCTGTAAGTAAATGCTTCGCATGATGCTCTGAAAGCAGGGGAGATCTGTTCTCACGTGATTCTCAAAAAGGATATACAACTATAAACTCTGAAAAGGTAATAAAAATATATGTAGAGCATAGAACAAATTTTTTTCAAGGCTGCAAATCCTGGTTGTAGTGTAGACCAATGTATCTTCTCTGCTGTGTTTGCACAACAGTAAGGATTTTAGGTTAACATACAAGTTTTATGATGTTTGAATTCTTTGCCCATATACCCCTAAGGCCCCCTCCAGCAGAGCTGAGAACAGGACAGTCTCAGGTTGTCTCAGGACAGTCAGAAGAGCATTAGGGACATCTACTAACCAAGAAAACTCAGAGCTCTAAGCATGAGAACAGAACAAAAAAAACTTTAATGTTTTAAAGAATTAAAAATAAACACTACATAAATTCATCGTTACAGTGAGATATTACTTAGTTCCAGCAGCTCAGTTGCTTTTGAAGCTAAAATACAGACCCTGCCTTAGGTGAAGGCAATTTCCATTCCAAATCCTAGCTTTGACAGTTCACACTAAATGGCAAATCTGTCTGAAGGGACACTGCACACAAAACATATTTGAATCCAACGCTGTTAATCTATTTTTCTTCTGTGCAGATCTCAAAACAATGAGTGAGCGACTCAAGAACAGGTACTACGTGTCTAAGAAATTATTCATGGCAGACTTGCAGCGAGTCTTTACAAACTGCAGAGAGTACAACCCCCCCGAGAGTGAATACTACAAATGTGCCAATATACTGGAGAAATTCTTCTACACAAAAATTAAAGAAGCTGGATTAATTGACAAGTGACACTGTCTTTTTTACAACCAAATAGTGTGCCTATGTTATGGACAGGGAAAGCTGTTCTATACCTGAGTTGTGGGACTTTCAAGAAACTTCTGTTTAATACTTAGCACTTTTAAAAACCCTTTTAGTTTTGCAAACATGTATTATACTGAAGTTACAAAAATTATTTTATTAAAATGCTTTATAATGTATTTAATTACGGAATATTTCTTTTGTGTGCCGATTACCTTATGTTCCTAATAAGTTTATCAGCTACAGCCTCAGAAACCCCACAAACATGGGGGAAGTTGCACATGTTTGGGAAGATGAAGAAAATTTCCAGACAACAGATGTTATAGCTTACCTAATGCAGTACCTATTTGATAAAATTTTATTATTTTTTCCAGTAAAAAAGAAAATCGTAAGGGAAAACAACAGGTGTGGGGGGGTTCTGAAACACTTGTTTCTTTGTAGAATCTTTTTATAAGATATTATTTTTTAAAAGAAACACTCAGCTGGTTGAGAGAAGTGAGAGAAGAGCACTCAGTTCTGAAAAAGGACTGCCTGTGATCTTTGATAGATGCAAGTTTTTCTATTCATTTTCAGTTTTGATAACTATTTTACCTGCAAATTGTAATCTCATAACCACTCTTAAAAAAAAAAGAAAAAAAGAAAAAAAATCTGGCTAGGTGTGTAATGTCATAGTGACTTGGCTTATGCAGGACATAAGTACCCAAAATAACTTTAGAGACTACTTTGCATCTACTAGACAGTTTTAATTGGTTTAGTAGAGTTAAGGTTTTATGCACTTCATGATCCACCCTACTTACTACTCCTCACTGCTAAATTCTTTAGATTGTTCAGCAGAAATAAGACTATTGTACACAAAGGAAGACAACATACGACAGCTTTGGGCTTAGATACTTGGCTCTGTGGTAAACTGGATTTTCTACCAAGCTTTATTGTAAATGCATATTAACTGTGATTATTTAGACCCAGGAACATATTAACATTATACAGCTCTTAGTATATCTTCAAAAAGAACACACACTCATATATGCATATAATATGTACACATTTTGCTGCTTACACTACATTTAAGAGGTACACCTAAATCCTTAATGGAGATGAGTACAGGCCAAAAAGCTGTCCCTTGACATTTTCTAATTAGTTTGTAAATTATAACTGCTTTTGTGAAAAACAGCTTAAACTTTCATTCTTGGTGTTTTATATTTACAGATGTTACACTGGTAAAATTCAAGTTATGAGACTGAGAAAACCAATCCTGTGCTGTGTCAAAGAATCTATTCCTGCAAAATGCCTGTGCAATGTTAGATCACAGATCAATTCAGCAAGGAGATGTCAGGAACTATCTAGAAGTAGTAAATGTGGTACCCAAGGTATTAAAATGTTAATGCTGGACTTGCCATTGTGTTTTGTATGAATTTAGTCTGACCTACATTGGGACCTATAACAAAGGTACAGTGAATATTTTTTCTTTAATAGTCAGAACAGGATACTATAAACCTATTTTGTAGATTGGGCCTACAGATGCACCTGTTAAGCTTGGTAACCTGTGAATTTTTGTTATTTTCAGAGTAGATTTTCTTATTGTCTTTCAATCAGATTGTCTCTTCTATATTGAAATGTGTTTTCTAATTTAAGAATTAATATTTTCATAGATACTGTGCAATAAAGTTATGGTAGGATATGTGGTTTTGCAAATGCTTTAACAGCTGATGAACTTTACATTTGTCAAATTAATATATTGTACTGGTACAGAATAGTTTTAAATTATATATGTACAAAACCCTACTTATTTTGGTCTCTTTTTTTCATTACTTAGTACTTAATCATTTAAGTTTTTCAAGCCTGCTCAATCCAGTAAGAAAAAAAATATCCAGACCCACCACACCTACCTTGAGTTGCTCTACCAGCACTCTGTTGTTTTTCTCTCCCTGCTAAAACAGGTGTTGCAGACATGTTGCAGATTTGTTTCATGAAAGCATGCCTGAGGTTCACAGAATACCCTCAAGGATCATTAAGTGCACCTCTAACACAAATGCCTGATACAGGGATAGAACCCAAAACCTTGGCATTATTAGGACCAGTCTCTAACCAATATAGTTCAACCACTCTGCTTAAGTTCCTCTAGTCCTAGAATTCCAGACTGAGATGGTGAGGCCTTGTGGCTAGAATTTTAGGATACAAAGGTAAAACTAAGTTTCCACTCAAACATCCAAAGGCTGTGTTGTGAACAACTCAGTAGCTGCAGCTAGTATTATGATTGAGAGCCATGGAAGATGTTACAAATAAAATAGTAATTAATAGTTTTATTACTGAAAGGGAGAGATCTTGCACCTATTGAAGTAGGACAGGCAGTCTTACAAAACAAAGGAAGAGCTTGTAGTTTTTGTGTTTTCCCATTAGGTGTTTAGAATATAGCTTTCATTTGGGTAATCACAAACCTATTAATACTTAAGTGTGTCTCAAGCAAAGTAAAAGTAGTTTGAATGGTGGACAGTTGATAACACTGTTGTTCTCATATGCAGCCTAGTGTGGCACCAAATAGCACAAGCTCAAATGTGGTACCTCTTGCTCTGGAAAAGGCACTGGGCAAAGCAGGAACAAAATTATTATAAACTGTTATGAATGTCCCACAACAGTTGGGGGGATCCAAGTGGAGCCTTCTTCACCAACCTTTACAAGAAATTTGCTTTGTTTCTGTCTGGTTGATGCTAACTTGCACTCAAGTGCAGGACCAACTAAGCCTAAATTGCTGCTACAGAATCAAATTGCAGCTGCTGAGTTGCTTCTAACTTATGCTAGCACATAAGATGGGGACAGAGTACACAGGCCTGTAATGCCCACTGCTTACATTAGTGCCCTTGGAGCAACTATGGAAACTACCAAAAGAACACCAATTCACTCAGAGCTGTTTCCAGGTACCAAGATGTTTATTATAAGATTCGACATGAAATTACAGCCATCACATAAACAAGATCTGTACAAACACAGTTATTAAAACTACTTGCTACTCAAAACATTTTAAGTGCCTAAAATTCACCCATACAATGACATTCACCATCTTACCCATCAGAGATTTCTCATATACTCTCAGATCCATTCAAAAGGAGCTTGAATAGAATCACTTAAGTTATAAAAGTAATCAATCCGTATCATTAAAAATAAGTCACTAGAATAAATCCAGGCCCCCTTAATTGGATATCCTTAGTACTAGACACACAACTATTTACATATTTATATAACATATTGTGCAACAAAATATTTCATCCAGGAAATTACTTTCTTCATGGCAGAAGCATGGTTTTGCTGAAAATCTCAAAGACAATTAACCAATGTCTCATTGGATATTTTCATAGAATCTTTCTTACGAGAACGTCGTTTAGCGTCTTTTTTCAGCTTGAAAATTGGAGAACACAGGAACTTTGTATCTGTAAATGGATCTCCTCTCCTGAGTTTCCTGTTTGGAAAAAAAAAAAGGCAAAACTGAGTTCTGTTCCCTACATCACTTAAAACAATAACTTTTAGCTAGTAAGCTCCATTTCACACAAACTAGGCTGTATTATTAACTCTAGAATTTGAGTTCTTTGAGCTTTTTTAAGGTCTTGTTTTCAAGATCTAAATAAGCCTTTCAAATCCCCTATTGGATGGAATATCATGAACTTTATGTCAATCTGAAAAGACACCTACCCTACAATACTTGGTTCTTTGTAGTTCACAGTAACAGTACAGCTTCGCCGCTGGCGTTTTGGAGACTGAGGTCCTTCACCCTTAGGGACAATTTCTGCATCCCCAATGCTGGGGAGCACTGCAGCTGTATTGGTAACATCACAGAGATGCCCACGAGATGGCTCAGAAGGCTGCTCTGTGAAGAAATTAGGCACAGTTCAGGTAAGCGAGCTTTAAAGAAAATCTAACCATTCTTAAAACATTACTCTTTTAGTTGCTATAAAAAAAAAACCTAAAATAAAAAAGCCTAAATCTCCTAAATAATGTTATCTTTCAAGAAGACAAAACCAATTACAGAACACTTTCTGTACTTACTAATAGACTTATCACTTGATTTGTTTTCAGTCTCTTCTTCATGACAGAGCTTCTGCTCACGCTGTGCCAGACATCTTTTAGACCTTGGCCTTGGATGGATTGGTGACATAGGGCTCTCATCTACTGAACTTTGCCTTTTCTTTGATTTACTCTTGTAAGGCTCATAGAGGCTGTCATCTGAGTCACCTGCAGTACTGCTTGACTCAATGGTATTGGTTTCAGCTGAGTCTTCTTCATCCTCCACTTCAGTATCGCTGTCATTCACCTTATTTTGTCGAAAAGGTGTAAGATGGACACTCTCTTCCAAATGAAAGTCATAAGCATCATTGATGCCACCCAAGAAATTCTGCTTTTCTTTAGAAGCCTCTTTACCCAGTTTTCCTGGTCTTTGTTGGGAAGTAAGTGGCCATTCCAGTTTTCCTTTCTGGCACTTTTCTTTCCTTTGTTGAGGGTTTTCTCTGCTTTTACACTCCGGTTGTTTAAGATCAGAATTACATTTTAATTTGAGCTGTGCAGTTTCAGAAGTTTTCTGCCTCAATGGCAGCTCTGAATTGATCTTGCTTTCATTCAAGTGAGGAACAGCTGCATTTATATTTCCTGTAGCACACTTCTCTAGACTTTCCTCAAGCCTAATTTCATTCTGTTCAGAAAGTTCTTTTACTGAATCAGGTACTTCTAAACGGTCCAAGGCACCAGTACAAATTACATCAGGGTTCCTCATCGTCGAAAAGTGACGTCTGGTGGATACACCTTTTGGTAACACACTACCAAATCGAAGCTTTACACTTGAAGAAACATTTTCCAGCTCTGGCTCTGTGTTGTTCAGATGAAAATCAGATGGCTGTCCTTGTAATTGGAGGGGAAATGTCATATTAAAGGCAAACAGAAAAACCATGTTAAGATTTTGTGCAAAAATCCTGAACCTGTCAAAAATTCAGACTATTCTTTGGGTTTTCTCCACAGCTTTTTATAAACTAGGATTTGGCAACTGAGATAAGCTCTGTTTAATATAGCTTCCATGCAGAAAGCAGTTAGGTAATATAACACTAGTACTTTCCTCTAAACTGTTCCTTTTGGAAAGGTTATTTACAGATCATTTATTTTCCTGAGTATTTTGCATTGTTAACAAGTTTTTATTGATTTCATAAATGCTAATGACTGTATAAAGGCAGTTTTACTTAGTTGAACTGTTTGATAGATAATGAAACTGGGTTGCAGCTATAGAGAAGATAAAGCAGTTTCAAATTCCTCCCTATTTTGCTGAACATCTTCATTCAAACATTTTACCAGTGGACAGCATTAGTATTTCCCCTTTATGACAAGAAGCAGAAAGTTACTTATCAGTTCCTTCACAACCAGGAATTTTTTTAGCTTGTACTCACACATTGTTTTCCTAATTCAAAAACAGAGCAATGTCTGATATTTTGATTTAGTTACCTTTGCTTGGAATTATTTTGGTAAAGGAAATGTCACTGTCAGATTCCACAAAGATCTTTGACAAAGAATTTCTGTCACCACCAGCTTCCATCCCACTTGGAAGTACAGCACCATCTTCAAGAACACACTTTAGAGGTTCTCTAGAGAAAATACCAAAGGTAGTATTTACTGAACAGCAATAGAGTTTAACACAAGGAACAGTTTTCATTACATTGGGTTGCTTCCCTTTTTCCAGTCAGAAAATTAAACTTCCTGTAACAGTTTCCAAACATAGGCATTAATCAATGATACTTACATTGAATGTGTTGGTCCCGTGACACTGCAACTGTTTCCAGGACCTGAAGAAAGCACTCTTTGATTCTGTCAACAAAATAAATCTCACTGTGATTAAATGGCTGAAACAAGCTTGTACCATTTACAAACTTTAGACAATAGCCAAGTTATCCCAGGAAGCACCAAACAGGCCCTTAACTCTCTTTCTGTCTAGCTAACACCAAGTGCTGTGGGTGTTAGTCAGCCACCTTCTCAGCCTCTGCACATCAGCACATTCACCCCCAGCTCAATCCTACAACAAGCAGACAGGGGCGGGAATTGTGCATAAAACCCCAGAAAATCAGGGTGCTCCAGCCACTGCCTAGCAGAGCCTCAGTCCCACTTAGAACTTACTGAAACACCCCCACAGTATGCACCCCTGGGATATTGGGAACTGTGGAACCAGTCCTTCCTCTGAACTAGGGCTCAGATCTAAAAATCTACATGAATCTATGGTGAAAGAAGTGAAAGCAATCAGTAAAGAAGTCCTGCTCCTCAAGAGAAAAAGGCACTTACTAGGTCTATGGAACACAGATTCTTTGCTGGGCCAAGGAGTGTGATTGAGTCCAGTAAATTCTGAGACACTTTGGAAATTATCTCATTCAAGGCTGACAGTCTGTTCTAATGGACAAAGGAAGGACAGTAACACTGTTACTATCATACTCTAGTATCAACTACAAACTTATCAGCATTATGAGATAACTAAAATCTGAGGAAACCTCTGTCAGGTGCCTTCACATGTGATAAGCTCCCTACAAAATTCGCAGAAGATAGACTTTAATTTTTGTTAATTAAGATTTTATGTTTACTCTTTCTTATTTTAAATAAACGAGAAAGAGAAGTGAGAAAAAAAAATTCATTACCACAGGTCAATGTATCCAAAGCAGCATACCAAGTTAGGTGAAAAAAACCTCTTTGAACATGCTGAATTAATGTTTTATGAAACATTTCAGAGCATAAAGATATCTATAAATGGATTGGTACAGATTTTGATGTTCAGCTTCATGAGCTCATATAGTTATTATTAAAAATACCTCCATGTGTCCTTGTTCTTGCTGGAGCCTATGATTTCTTTGCAAGTCAAACATCTGAGCCTTCAAAATGTAATACTCTTTCCTTAGCTGAAGAATGGTAGCTTCAGCTTCCCTCAGTTTGAGCTTGTGTTCTTGCAAGGACAGAGCCAGATCTTTGTTGTTTGCTTGAATAATCTTAATTTTGTTGGAGTTGTTGGCTGCAACACAACAGTGAGTGTTTCAAATGGGATTGAAAAGAAAACAAATAAAATATAAATCCTAAGATACTTAGGCATCTTACTTGCTCTTTTGGCCTTTACAGTGGAGAACTGGGTAGTTTTACCCAGCCTTGACCATTTCTGAGTCCTTTTCTCTCTCATACGTTGTTTTATATCACTCAGACTGTCTTTGAAGGACTTCCTCGAGTATTCTGCCATCTTCTACCTTTAAAAGTAGAAAACGTGAGGAACCCACGAAGCTGGGGTTGCACCACGCGCCCCCAACGCCAAAAGAAAAGGCACAGGGAGAGATGAGTAAAGCTCGGGGCAGTTTTAAGCGGAGGTACACACACAGCAAAGACCCACAACCAGGAAAAGAGACGCAGCTCTGGCCGTTCTCACCGCAGCTGCTGCAGCGAGGCCGCTGTCCCGACCGCGCGGTGCCTGAACTGCAAAACGCTCGGAGCCCGCGGCAGGGCCGGGCAGGGCTTTAAACACTGGGGCCGCAGCCAAGACCTCGGCTCGGATCTCCCGAGGTGCCAGCAGCCGGACCCCTGCTCCTCTAACTGCAGGCACAGCGTCCCAGCAGCCCGCACCGGCCGGCCGTACCTCCTCGGAAGGGCGAGCGCAGAGCCGGGCACCTCCCCCGACCTACTGCGGCCACCCGAACCCCCGGCGGAAGCGGGAGGGCCCGCACGAATACGGGCGCAGCAGCGGCCCGGATTTTCCCTCGTCCCGCAGCTCGGTGCCCGCCCTACTGCGCACGTCCAGCTCCTCGTCTCCCCGCGGCCCAGCTGCGCTCGGCTGTGCTCCGCTCGGCTCCCGCTCCGGCCGCGCCCGGGAAGCGCAGGAGCGGCCGCTCGGCCCCGCGGGGCGGCACCACCGCGTCTGCCGCCGCCGCCACGCGCCGTTCAAACGCCGCCGCCGCCGCCTCCCATTGGTGCGTGCCGAGAGCCGCGTCACGCCGCGAGCGCCGCGCGCAGCCGCGCCTGGCCTCGCCCACCGCCGGCACCGCCTCAGGAACCGCGGGGCAGCGGCGGGGCGAGCGGCTGCGGGTCAAACGCAGGGCCGGGACATTAAACTCCTTAATCTGGGCCGCTTTATTGCCTGTGGCCGCTTCGTGCGGCAGTCGCAGGATGAGCCTGTCACACTTTGCAGTTGCAGTGTGAGAGTTACCCATGGCCAGGCCGCTAAGTGTAGGACAAGCGCGAGAGGAAAGCGAGTGCCTTTACTAACGATTAGATGGGTGAAGGTGTGGGAATTAAAGTCTCTGAAGTGGGTCTTGGTGTCTCTTAACTTGGGGCAGCAGGTTTGTTGCACAGCCCAGGCAGCGTGGCTTGTGAAACAGACAAGGCGCTGCACGGCCTGAGTTTCCGAACTTTGGGGTAAAACAGTAGGTTCAGTGGGGGAGTGTGTGCTAGGCAGTTCGGGAAGGCTGTGCCTTCCTGGTACCTCAGCAGTGGGGAAGGAAAGAGGGCAACATGCGGCTGGGAGCTCAGGATAAAAGGAGGCTGTGCCCTCCGAAACCTCAAGAGAGAAAACCCTGCATGTGTGTGTCCCAGTGGCCTCTCTTTATTCAAATAAAGTTACAGGACTGCTCTGTCCCCTTTTTGGACATAAGCCTCTCTGGTGTTTGTGGATTTTCCTGACAAGCGTGAGGGAACTTATATCTTCTGTGTGCTTATACACATCTTTACAGTGGGCTGAACCTTTATTAACCACTGAGAGAAATGAAAGGAAAAAAATCAGCTAAACAATGTCTATTTAATAGAATAAATCGTATTCTTGATTCTGTCAAATCAGCATTTTATAGCTGCTGCACTTTTTTGTCTTACAGCAATTCCTGATTTTCTGGTTTTATTCATTACAGCTTGGATGTGTTGTAGTAATCTGATTTCAAACTTGAAAAATTCTCATGGATCATGACAGAAACCATGATGTACGTGCTTTTGTCCTTTCCTGCTCCTTGCGAGGTCATGTAATTTT
Organism: Vidua macroura; assembly: GCF_024509145.1. NCBI lineage: Eukaryota > Metazoa > Chordata > Aves > Passeriformes > Viduidae > Vidua > Vidua macroura. The sequence continues at coordinate 37,028,305 of NC_071571.1, forward strand.
TGTTTTTCCAGTTCAGCCTTGAAGGCTTCATCTATGTAGTTTTTACAGTAGTATAAATGAATATGTAACTTACTCTCCTACTTCATCCATAGATACCGTTAAAGTTGGTGTTGCATTCCTATTAGCAAAGAAGTTGTCCTGCAAACCGAGCCTTGGATGCTGTGTGAGAATTGGAGACATGAGATCATGTAAAAACCCCATATTTTCTTTAGGATTCAGCATGAAAAATTATGAGCAATTTACACACAATATAGACCCATTTACTAGTAACACACAAAACCACAGCAACCCACAATCTTAGTTTCTCGTTACATGTTTTTTTCTTTTTTCTTGTCTGCTTGATTAACCTAAGTAACATCTACCAACTCATCCTTCCAGCCTCAAAAAACTCTCCCAAAACAAAGCAAAACCTCACAGGGGAAAAAGAAAATAAATGTTTTAAAAACCTAACCGAGCAACCAATAAAACCCCAAACCACCTCAGTTTCCCTTCCTCTCTCTCCCCTGCCAAACCAGAAGAAAAATAGAGACATACTGGACATTAAAAATCACATAGTTTGTAGAAATGCTGGTTTTCTGCTATTGTATGATTAGCTTTACATCCCCTTCCCTCAGGCCCCTCACTGTTTTAAAGGCCATAATTGGGTGCACGCCTCCACTCAGCCACAGCAAACAGTGTAACCTGGACCCTTGCAAATCTCTCTGTCTCTAAACATAGATGAAACTATCTAGTTTAACTCAGCTTCTGGGGGCTTGGAGGGTTGTTTTTCAGCCTTTTTTTTTTTTTTTTTCCAGCTAGGTACAGCTATTCTAACCCAAAGCAATACCTTTCCCTACAAACTGTCTTGCTTAAAGGCAGCAGGTGTTTTGCATTTGGCCAAGTAGCAATTGATAGTTCCCAGCAATGCTGGTAAGGTGTTGTATCCATTAGTCATTTATTAGCTTGACACAAGTACACTGATTGTGATTAAATGAACCCTGTTTTGATTAAAAAATAACGCTTTTCCCATTCCTATCTAAGTGCCATTCATTATTTTTTTTTTTTTTTGTCCTGAGTATACTTATATCAAGATTAAAAATCATCTCTTCACATTTTTTTTTCATTCTGTTGTTCCCATCAGTTTTGTTACAGCTCTTTCAGAAACACTTTGGAATATTTCTGCAGATTATCTTTTATTTCCTGTATTTGAATTTCTATATCCTGATAATCACATTTTCACTGTTACTGAGGTGTGCTCCTTTGTGCATTAGTCTCATCTCTAGACAGTTTTGTTTCTATTAGATTATTTGCAGGTTACACCCTCTGTATCATTTTACTTATTTATAGTGGAGGATTCCAAGTAGTGAATTTTTCTAGCTCAACTGAATCTTTGCTGTAAGCAGTTTCACGTTTTCCTCTATAAAGATTGATGCTGTCGTTGATGCCAGAGTTGCTGTGGATTATTAGTTTATTTCTAGCGGGTGTACTTGTGTGACAAAACAGCTGCTGCAGTGACTGGAATTGCAGTATGGAAAGATTTGCTCTCATCTTAGATTTATTGTCCTGCATTACAAGGCAAGAGTTGCTTCATATAATGACAAAAAATTACAAGAATCTGAACTGAGATTCTGGGAGCATTCTGGATACTTCTTATCAGAATTGTCTGAGTGTGATGTTACATGGTGATGTCCAATACATTCTGTTAGGGCTCAAAGGAAATTGTTTTTCCCAACTAAGCAAACAATCAGGTATTAAATATCCTGTGCAAATTTAAATAAGTTACTTCTATTGCTAACAAAACCAATGTCTTCAAATAAATGGAATTTTAACTTTTTGAGTGAGTGCTTATGAGAGGCATTGATAATCCAGTACTTGATGGAAAATATTTTTAAAACTTCTACTGGTTTCAATAACAGGATGAAGTGTATGGCTCTATAAGAACAGACGTTTAGACTTGCTGTATCTAATTTTTCACTTGTTTTTGGTGATCACCAGTAGGGCACAGAAGAGCAGCCATGATGTGGTGACCAATGGCAGGCTTTTGTTGATGCAGGCAGCTGGATAACCTCCAGATACCCAATTTAAATACCCCACCCATCTTTTAAGCTGTTCCATGTCCAAACTTACATCAGACAACCACAGTGGTGATATTGGTATTGTCTGGTGTTAACCATCAGAGTAGCTGAATTAGAATGGTATATATGATTAATATTTTACTACCTTTACCACAAAGAGGTACAGAGCTGGAAATCACAATGTATGGAATGCAGTGCATACTGTGTGGACAGAAGGAAAAGTGTATACAATATACTGTTCTGTGTAGTACCAAATTAATGAATCCTGCAAGTGTCCTGTTAGAGGACATCCTTAGATGTGGCTTTTACACACCAGCAGTATTTCCTTCCTTTAGCAGAGAGAGAGACTGATTAGTGGCACACAGGACTGTCTTTCTTTCCATTACCTTTTGGGTTTGGGAAGATCATTTATGGCTTGCTGAGTCAGGTCTGTTCTTATTTGCTGTGCCATGCACACTGCTGCTGCCTTGCAGTACTTTCCTGCTTGGCCATTGGATGGCTCATTTGTGAGCTGCCTTCAAACTGTTCAGCTCTGATCAGCTTGGAGGATGTTTGATGTTGATGTTTGTAGCTATCATCGTCTTGGAAAGTATCATGACAGGAGTCTAAGAATATTTGACTTGTGGGAACTGCAAGACGCTGATGCACACTCTTCTTCCCGAAAACAGAAAAGCAGCAAACATTTTTTGAAGAAGCTGGCGCAGACATATTTGAGTAAATAAGGTGTAGTAGCTGGAGGAAATTTGGCTGAAAATCCTGTAGAAATAATGACCTGAAAAGATTTTGACAACTGGGTAATTGATATTTGTCCTTCAGCAAGGTTAAAAAGAACTGTGAGCATTTTTTGGGTGTCATTATTTTTATGTATGTCCCTATGTGCTACTTCCTTCGCATTTCAGAAAGATATATCAAATTAGAGCCATAAGTTGCTAAAGTTCAGACCATTTCTATTTTGGAATATGTTATTAGTATTACATTCTCTATTCTAAGTTGTCCATAACCACTTTCTAATTACAATGCTAATTTTTTTTTCTTTCTCAAAAATAACTTTGTTCTATTTACAAGCAAAACTACAAATATAAGAGGAAAGGAAGCCTGAGTTAATTGAAACATGAGGCAACATGGGTTTCATTAAGCTAAAATTAATTAGCTATAAATCAGCATTACTACATTAGTTGTATCAGTGTCTTTTTGATGTAAATGTGTATTCTAAATTGTTCTAAATGCATATATATACATAAATCTTTATGTTTTAACTAATTCTAAAATGTTTCTAATTTTTAATCAATTTAATGTAAGCAAGGATGTGAAAGATTAATAAGTATCTTGATCTGTTCATGAGAAATATTCCAGAGAAAAAAATATATGCAGTGGTAATTATATGCATCAGATACAGCTGTGTCTTCCACTTTAGACACTCTGGATTATACACGTCTGAGTTGCCACCAAATCTTTCCTTTCAGTGCCAGGGAAAATCCAGAATCCCAAAAGAATCTTAAATCCATAGCAGTATGCAACAATATAAGTGCCAGTCAGAAATCTTGAAACTAAATGGTCTAATGAGCAAAGAGGAATAATGTGTCAAAAGTGTAAATTAAATGTTAAACATTTTCTCAACATTTCTGTTGAGTATGTACCTTAATTTATCATTGTACCACCTGTCGGAAGACCAGAACCCTGACTTTCCCCACTACACAGCAGTTCCAGATCATGCAGTCAGAAGCAGCCTCCTCCCCCTCAAATTTTCTATCCTCAAGTCTCCTACTCACCTCTGTCTCACATTATTGAAGTGAAGCTTAGCACTGATTCAAGGTTACCAGGCAGTAGACTTTTTTTCTTTTTAAGCTTTGAAGGGTTTTTTTGTTTGTTTGTTTTTTTGTTTTGAGGTTTTTTTAACCATTGAATGGAATATTTACTGACAAAACTATTTCTTTTCCTTCTACTGTTTGTACAAATATGTGGCTTTCCACCAGTTATTACCCAATTTGTCCTGATGAATAAATAGCTCAGTAGTAGAATATGCCACGGGTAGATTTGTAGCATAAAGAGACAAAGGCAAAAATGACCTGCTTAGTGGATCTTGATGATAATGATGATGATTATGATGATGATACTGTCAGGCATAATGGAACAAAACACATTCATGGCTACAAGAATATATTTTAGTGTAGCTTTTCTTAATGCTAATACACCTGCCATAATCTGAGAGGTGAATATTAATCATATGATAATAAGTGCAGAAATCGTGGATCCTGATGGAACAGAGTGCCACCATCTTCCCACTCTTGCATACCTTCTCTCTCTAGGTGCTGTAGTGTCAGCGGAGAGGGTCTTGGTTTGCATGGGTAAACTTGAGGTTAAAGCTGAGCTTTCTCTTTAAACACAACTACTCTTATATGTACACATTACATACAAGTATTTATTTGAGGCCTTGTAGTAGTGTGTACAATCCTTACTGGCTCCTAAAGCCACTGGTAAAACATGATGAAAGACAGAGGGCTGAAGAAATTAACAGCAGCATTTGGCATGCACATTGGCTGAGGCATACTGGTACTGGGTAGGGAAAAAATGTCTTGACAGCCAGCATTTCCTCTAGATCAGAATATTCAGTTAAGGAGGATTTTTATGAAGTGTGGAAAAGCAATTTTCCTTCCTGCTGGGGTTGTATTGCTGCAGTCAGCTCTCAGAGGTTTGGGTCATGGGTGAATGACTTTCAAAGAGCTAATCATTGTTCATAGGTAGGAGACAGAGATACTGATTGACGATTTGTTCTCTCACAAGAGGTTCTGCACAAACACTTTTTACTGACTTTAGTCCACCACAGAGAACAAGACAGGGGAAGATAGGTTATAATAAGATATATAACTGTAATAACCAAGGATAGACAAAGAAGCAGATACCATTACTGCACAGTACTCCATTTGGTTCTGCTTTAGGTATGTTGCCCATATTAAAATAAGCAGGATTGCTTTATTACTTAAATGCTTTGTGGGAAATGCTGTGGGTAACACCAGACAGGAAACAAAGGCAAAAAAAAGAGCGGTCAGTTCCAAAATAAAGCAATACCCTGCAACCATCATTTGTTGCTTCTGTTGATAACAGATCTACTCACACTGAGGCTGCAGTTTCTTTTGAAGAAATGAGAGGTTTGAATGACAAACACTCATGAGGATCAACTGAAATCATAACTGTATAGACAAAATGACACAATAACATTTGACATTAAAATGGCTTCTAAGGTTTGAGGATGTTTTGTTTCTGTAGCTTAGCTTGCCACTAACATCCTGATGTTTACTTGAACAGTTGAAACAGATCTGTCACCAGCAAAAGCTGTAAGTGGCATGACAATGGTAAAGAGATATGGAAAGACAGCTGAACTGCTGCAGATGTGAACTTCAAACATGACAAGATTTTTGACTGACAGAAGAGTGGAACAGAGGCAGAATTCTCCAGGGTCTGTTATCTTTGCACTTCCCTCTCCTTGTGTTCCTCTGTATCTTGGTACCTTTTATCATTCTGTTATCGTGCTTTGCAACTGTACTGTAGTGTCCAGTGTTACAGCTTTTCATTCCCACATTTTCATCTGGTTTTCTGTCCTTTCAGAATATTTTCTTTCAGTTTTATTGGAGAAATTAGAATAAAAACATACAATATTTTTATTTTATATTTATAGGCAGATACAATAGGTATGGTAAGAACTAGAAGTTGTATTAAGAAAGAGGAAGCAAAAAAACAGTATGTTGAAAAATTCTGTGTGTTAATGGATGTTCCATGATTCTTTTAGTTTATTTTGTATAACTCAAATATTTAAAAATTTAAGACCGTTTGAAAAATTAGATTCTGTAACAAAATTTCCTTCAATCTGAACTATTTAAATCAATAGAAATAGAGCACAGCATTTGCCATGAAAAAATAATTGTAAAATTCTGGAATATTACTGAAAAAGAAGTAGTTAAACTATTATGTCACAAATTTTAATGTAATCAGTATGTTCCCAGAAAGTTTTTCACTGTTGTTAAGCCAACAATTTCTAAAATAAAAGGTTGGGAGGACGCCTAATAAAAAACTTTCAAAATGCTTTAGTACAAAGCAGTTTTATAGAAATTTCATGAGATAAATTAGATTGAAGTAATTGTTTACCAATAAATAAGCACAAATCTGAACAGAGTTGCTCAAATTACAGTTTTCTGTGCAGATGCTGTAGAGAAAATGAAATTGCGGACATGGAGCCCACTCAACATGCAGTCACATTCCTACACATCTCTCCTACCATTTTTGTGTTGGAAACTAGATGTAGACTTGCAGAAGAGTCTCTGAGTTCCTGTTATATACATTTAGATAAAGCTACTTATTTCTGGCTTTTCTAGTTTAATTCCTACAAGTACCACTGCACCTGCACCAGATACCCTGACTGCTGCCCCAGTCAGCAAAGGAAATAAATACACACACACATACAGATACTCCTGGTCACCTTAGGCCAGCTAAGAAATGATGGCTAACTCTAGGCCTCTCTTTTTTATCTTTTTTTAAAGAGGTCTAGAAACACAGAAGTTCTAGAAATAGGAGGAAAATACTGCTATGCATAAAATAGGGGCTCAAATGTGCACACCATATTTTATCTGATTGCCTGTAGACTGAACAACCACATATTACCCAGCTGGAAACCCATTTTAATTTTAATATTTTTATATAATTTGTCAGCCTGTGCATTATTTGATAGTAAAGAGGCTTAGGTCTTAGTGCATGGTCTTCTGTAGTCAACTGGAGTACTTACTAGTGAGCAAGGAATGAGGGAGTCTGCAGTTGCCATAATTCTTTTGCTAAAAATGTTTTCATGTGTCTGCCTTAGTACTGGCTTATTGTAGCTTATATGTTGCCTCATTAAAACTCACTTGGGCTTTTTTTTAATTCTGAAATCTTACACCAAAGTTCAATTTAAAATCAGAATTACTAGATATTTCAACTAAGTATTTATTTTCTTCAATGCAGCCTTCAGCACAGATTTTACTAAGATTTACACTTTCTTCTTTTAATTTGTATTGTCTTCTACCAGCTTATTGCAGTCTACTTCCTGACTAAGCTGCTGTTTGCTGGACAGTCAGTTTACAATTTGGGATAACTGATTTTTAACCCTGGAGTGGGTGTCTTCTTATGGGCCAGTGGAATATGGTGTTGCTAGCTTTTGTTAGAGACAATAATACTAACTCTAATTGTTCAGGATTGCAAGGATTGCATTTCTCATTAATTGATGCTGGAGTCCATATATCATAAAAAGTCTGCAATTTCAAAGGAATAAAGTCTTTGAATGCTGTGGACAGGATCTTGGTGAAAATCTAGAAAAAAATCCCAAGATCTTTATTTGCCCCTGATCTTCACCATGGAGAATATGTGTAATTCCGCCCCCTCTCCCCAACCTCCGCCTCTAGGTGCAGTGTCAGACTTACAAGGAATCTAAGCAAAAATCTGGCTTTTAGAAGCATCTCAATGTGTTCTTCAAAAGGAGTCAGTTCAGATCCAGGGGTGATCTTCCTTGCTATTTTATTCACAACCCCTGCCCTTTCTCAGAATAACGCCAGGATCTAGGACACTAGTAGTTTCTATTGGTCTGCAAGGTTGTCTGTTCCCTCCTGTGACAAGATGCAGAGTGGAATACAGCTTTGATGTGAAATGCCTCAGGCTTTCATCTTATAATGAGCTCCCCCAAAAGATCCAAACAATTCTAGGCTAAAAAATAGCTAAACTTTATTTAAATAAATAGTTGCATTTCTACTTTTTTATATAAAGAAAACTTAAGGCAACTTGAGGTGACACACACAGAAACAGGATTTATGTATTGTTCTCTCCTTTTCCACTATCAGTACAGACAGACCTTAGGTTTGAGCAGCTGGGTGCCCAAAATTTCTGTGTAGTCCTGTTTGCAATTTCTTCCATGTCTTTCTAGAGCCAGGCTGTTCTTTCCTGTGAATGTCCTGTGTATTCCTTGTTGTGGTGCCCTCTGTTTTTTCTCTCTCTTGGGCATGCTGAGTTATCTCCTGTTACCTGGAGCAGGCTTCCTCCTCAACCAGTCTTTTCAAAGGAACAGAACACATGACTGGGAACACACAAATTAAACAAGCACTGCATTATTGCATAACTATGGACAATGGCAGAGAGAATGATAATCCAAAGATATTAGTAAATATTAAATTAATTTCTAATAGTTTGTATGCCCCATGTGTGTGTACACATGTATGTATCCATGGGCGTTAGTTTATGATTCTTTCCAATAGCTGCTGACCCCTTGCGTTGGTTATTCTGTTAGAAATGAATCAAAGTAAAACTATGAGGTAACAAAAGACAGTTTGCTCAGCCTTTCCATAGTCTTCCTCACCAAAAATAACAACTGCATGTAACAATGATGATAAAGGAAATCCTGCTGTTTATGGTAAAATTTACAATTGATTAACAGTGATATTTAAAACCTATCAACTGCATCATGGTAGTTTCAAATTTCAGCAGGGCTACTTTTTCATGCCCCTGTGAGCTTGCAAAATCTAAGCCCAGGGTCTTTGGGTGGGTTCATAAAGTCAATGCAAGCAGCATCCAAAGCAATTCCAGTTTCACTGTCAGGCTTTTCAAGTCTCTCCCTGGCCACCTGAAGTGCTTTAAAAACTTCCCTTTCAGAATGTGCCGTAATTCAAAATTAGTTTTGCAGAACACATTTTATAATAATCTTCTTTACACCTGTGATTTTCATCCACTTTGTTTTTAGCTGTCCAGAGCATGTTCTCTTAGACCTTACATGTCCTTGCTACCTTAAGAACAGTGTAGCAAGTTCATTCATACACATTCTTGATATTCCAGCAGGTTTCCCTCATTATCTATCTGCACCTGGAAATTGTGGAATGAATTTCAGGAAAATAATTTACTCTCCTGCCTCCCTCCTACCTTCCTACGATTCTCACAGGGTGAGAATAACAGGTGTTATTGGTGGAGTTGCTAATAGTAATCCAATGGGTACTTTTGTAAGACAAAATTTCATCATCATCCAGTGGGACAAGTAAGTTCTTTGCATTACTTCAGTATTTTCACTTACCATCTACACTTCAAGATAATCTATTTAAAATGTATGATATAGTGAAGTTCAAAGCTATCCAGAAAAATACCATGTTACCAAATTAGGTTAATATTTAATAGCCTTTTGTGTTAGGTGCAGGTGTCAAGTAGCAATCACAGCAATCGTCACTTGGTGGAGCCAGATTACTCTGCAAGTGAATGTGCTTTACAAATAATTTGCAGAAAAGCTATTAAGACAGAATTTATAAATAGTACTTTGGAGGAAGATAATAAAAAAATTGTGGGACTTCAATATATCCTTTTAGAAATTAGAAGTTTTTTGGCTTTGCTTTTAATTACTCCAGCACAGAAGAAGTATCAGACTTGCTGGCCAAAGCAAAGGCTATCTCCTTTTGCTGGAGTAAAATGGAAATACAGTATATTGGTATATTTGATAACATACATGCAAACCTGCAAGGATGAAGCCATAGCTGTCGATCTTGGTACAATTTTTTTTAAATTCAGCATGTTAATATGAATATATATGTTTTTACATTATTTTCCCATGAATATTTAAAATTTATTCCATACTTGTATCTCTCTTCTAAATGTTCTTCATAAATTCTGGAAAGACACCTCATTTATTTCTTGTGTAGAGAACAGATTATACTTGGAGGAAAAAATGAGGGGATACCACACTGTAAACATCTTCTCTAAACTCTGCTAAGTATGAAGAACTCTCAGTAACTTTTCCTCACAACTTGTTTCTTTTCTACCCACATGAATGGGACACTATTTAAAGAAGTGTCAACAGCAGAAGAACCTACTCATACATTATACAAAGGACTTGGGGAATTTATGATTCTCTCTGCCATTGTGATCAGAGGTTATTCCTGAGAGTGTGTGTATTTTCTTGTGGTTTTGTGTGGGGTTTTTTCCTTTTATTCTCATTTTTTAGTGTTTGCGTGCATTGAATTCCTCTAAGATTGATAAGGATAGGTATTTTTGAGGAGTTGTTCTGACTACCATGTGAATAAAATCTTACACTTTCAATATATTCTTTAGACTTGTCAGATCTCATTTGCCAGGAAGAGACTGTCTTTTGAGCTCAAGCTTCATATTTTATTGCATATTAAATTGAGCACATGGTTCTTTCCTGGTTGGTGACCCCCTGTGCCAAAAAGAGCCAGTTCTTCCAATCAGCCATCTGATATATCTGACAGATATATCCAGCAACCAGGCTTATGGAACAGGAGAGAAGCCACAACACTGGGGAGAGGAGCTTAAGATTGGCCAGCTAGAGGGGTTTATACTCTGAAATCCAAGTTAAAAGACAAAATTCTCAGTGACATAATGGCATCACAGTCCCACACATTGTATGTCTTTGCTCCCAGCTCCCATATGTGTTTTTAGAAGTACATCTGCTTCCATGACCTGTCGAGTCAGATGACAGTTGAGATTTTCAAGCCTTCGAGATTCTGGCAAACCTGGCACAGAGTGTTCTTATGACTTTTCCTATCCTAGTATAAAACAGTGAGAAACTTCTTGAAAATCTGATGTTGCAGCCTCCTAGACTGTACATGCAAAATCATACTAGAGACATTATTCAGAACCACTTCGATTTTCTAAATAATTAGATTTCCTGAATTATTTTTGCATAGAACACATTCTTTCTAAGTGAATAAAAATATGCATCCTGAAAACTAATAATATTTCTAGAACATCTTCATTTATAACTGTGGGCAGCAACAAGATATATGTTAAGGAGAATTAAAAATTACTGTATTTCTCCCCTGCAAGAGAGGAGGGAAAAAAAGGTATATTAAACCTTCATGTAAAGAACAGATCACATTTTATGGAAAGACAGCAATGACATTACTGGTAAAAAAGAGGAAAGGTCAAACAGAAGAAAATCTTGAAATGCAGAAGTGACTTTCCCACCTACAGAAGGGCAGGATATGCTCTGTTAATGTTGGAAGATGGAATAGGGGCAGGATGGAGGTAGGGTGTTGGTTTTGCAAATCCAGAATGTCCGGAAAGAGCCCTTGTGGTGGCCTCTTTCTGAACGTCTATTCAGGCAAAATGATGGCAAGGTTAAATTTTGCAGTGCTTTTCCAGAAGTTTGTGGAGGTTTGGGGGATTTTTTTGGCAATTTGCATTTGGTTTCTCTGCCTTTTCTTAGGATAAGCATACTTAGTCACACAGGATGTTTGACATTCTTGAGCAGGGAAGAAAATTTTTGGAATTTCTTTCTTTTTCTGATTTTCTGCTTTTCTTCTGTGATACCATTTGAACAGCTGTTTCTGTTCTGTTTTTGGAATTTCTTTCTTTTTCTGATTTTCTGCTTTTCTTCTGTGATACCATTTGAACAGCTCTCCCTCTGCCAACAAGGGAGAGAGGTTCTCAGCTGAAGGGTTTTAAAAGTTCATTAATTTAATTTATTCTGCCTCTCCAAAACAGATTTGCATTGTCATTGGTATAGTAGCTATTATCTGTTTTTATCCTCTTCCTTCCTTCCTTCCTTCTCAGTTGAATTGGAGATTTACAAACAAAATCCCTGATTTCATGCATTTCCTAACTGCTATGTCTAGTTTCATTCCTTTTATATAAACTACTTGATTTTATGTGCTCTTATTTTCATTCAGTTTATTGCTCTTTTCTTTTTTTTTCTATTCTCCCTGTGGTTTTGTATCATCAGGAAATTTCACTTCTTCCTGAATGCATCTTCATCCAGGTTAAAAGGGAGACACAGTCAATCAGTCAGTAAATCCCTACTCCCTGGAAACACAGCACCAGCTGTAGCTCAATTAAACTCAACACTTGAATAGTTCACAAGAGAACCCACGCTTGTATACACACATTAATCAAATAAATCCATTTTAACCTGTAGTCATATTCCAAACTTTCAGTTAATATTTTGGACAGTAAAGTGTGGGCTAAAGATACGTGATACTAGTAGCAGATAATGAAACCTTCTCAGCATAATGTTTAAGCTTATGATGTCCTGACATACACACTAAACAAGGTATGCTAAAGGAACCTAAAATATATGGAGTTTACATGCCCAAATGTTGATGGACACTTCTCCTGAGTAATACAAGCAACTCAGCTGTTCAGAACCACTTGACATCTTTCTAGTTTGAAAAGAGAGAAAAATATTTTAGTTTTTAATTTTTTTTCCCTAGGATTGTGGATGCAACAGTTTGTAGAAGACTATTTCTGTCCATCTTCTTAAGTCAACTTAAAAAGCATTGTAAATAAAGTTATGCTTATGTTATTGAGACAGAATGTCTGTCTGCATTTCTTAATTCTGCAGATATTAAGAATAATTCCCAAGGATGAATGATTTCATAATCCATATTTAGAACAACTTGTATGTAACAATATGTGCTTAAATCCTGCTGACTCCATGTTAATGACCCATACTGCCTTGACCATGGGACTGTACTTTACAGGCAACAGACCCCTACTAAAGGGCACTCTAGCTAAAAAGCACTCCAGTCTGTGGAGAATACAGGCCATGTCAGACTCTATTCTAGCTTTCTAGTCTCATTAATTAAATGTCTTCTGAACAGGTTTCAGACAAGGTCAGGCTGGCCATGCTGATTGCTATTTAGAATGTGTTCCAAAAGGAGCATTACTGCCACTGGTTGAGAATATTTTACTGAAATTACTTTTGTCATTAAGTGACTGGTTGTCAAACTGAAGTATATTTAGCTTAGTTTGGGACAGCTATTTTGACCCCATGCTGGAGACAGATAAAGATGGATAAGTAGTTGTCCCAAACCACAATAATCAAGTTCACAAACACTACTGGGATCATGTCCTGGCTGCAGTAAAATGTTTGAGTGTTTATAGATAACATATATATGCAACAGTTCCACCCCAAAAAAACTGGTGCTCATGCTATGTTAGAAAAAGGCTTAAACTTACATCCCTTGTTTAGACCAGGTTGTACACCATGGTGAACCTGATCTGGAAGTGTCAGGGAAAGCATACTTTCTCTTGGTGAAAACCTTCAAGAAGCTTTAGTTGCATCCTCATATAAAGTGAAAAATATTTGAAATGTGGAATATAAATGAGAAAATACTTTTTTTTTAACAGCTGTATTTAAAATCCCCTTTTCTTTAAAGTGGTGGGGGAACATTTTTTGGTGATAGACTAGTAGACATAGCTGTGAAAATGTTTTGTTTGTCACAGGCCATCGGCGCTGATCCTCCCTTGGGCTGACAGCAGTGATACAGACAGATCACTTCCCACACCCTCTGCAGTAATTGAGTTGGATTGCTTGAAATGAAATCATGTGTTCTTTGGCTGGCTGTTTCACCTTGCACCCAAACATTCCCAGTTCCAAGCAGAAAAAGCCCTAACCTGGAAACCAGGGAAGTTATTAGAGACACCCTGTGAAAATTATACCACTGTTCCTTCTTTTGCCTCTTGGCCTGTGTTCTGACACTGAGAGACACTGAAGTTAGATCCAGAGCTTACTTAAATCAGTGAGATCCTTTGGATTGGCTTTGGTGTCTGTGGGTTAAGTCCCAGCAGAATTCTGAAAATAAAACTCTAACACTTTACAAAATATTATTAATTTAGTGGTGAAAAGATTTGCTATATAATTAATAAATAATAGGAAATTTTCGAACCCTATCTTAAAATCTTTACCTCAATGACACTTCCTAGCTCCAAATTAGTTTTTATAGAGGATTATAGTAGTGCTCTGGGTTCTGAAATCACTGGTGTATTCTTTCAGACACTCCTAGGTATCTGCTTGCATTTGAAAGGCACAGACAGTTTTGAACTCTGATTAAGGCATTATTTATGGTATGAAAAACCTGAACATCTTATGGTAAAAGAAAAAAAACCTGGCTTCAAAAGCTGCTCCAGTTTTGAAACTTTAATAGATATTTTACCCATTTTTATTCAGCATAATTTTAAATAGAAGCACTGAAAACAGTGCTATAGGCTACATAGTGGCACAGCTTTAAGATGGCAAGTGAAGTAACTTGTGGATATTTAGAAGTGCTCAACAAAGCATAAATTACAACAAGGATCGGAAGACAGGAAAAACTCAGATGCCTACAAATGACTGAATGTTTCCCTAGGGCATAAACATTAATGACTTTAATTAGATTATAATTGCTCATGGAAGCATAGTCTTGCACAAGATAAAAATACCTGACATTGCATTTGCAACTAGGCAACTGCATGAGAAGTACAAGGAGGTTTAATGTTAAACAGAAGTTATTTACTAAATGTAAGGTGGTGCACAGTATATGCTCTATTCTCAGGATATACTCATATGTTTTTCAGATGGCAGCACTACTTCATCTATTTGGCACTGAGTTGTAGCTGTTGGAGTTAGAGATTGTAATAACTGAAAGGATAACAGATGGCAACAGTGTTTGTTTAACTGAGGGTCTTTGGGGCCCTGTGTATTTTATTTTCATCAGTACACTTGCAAAAAGATGCCTCAGTGACAATGCTTGGAATACCCTCTCCTTGTGTTGAGTGAAGATCTAGGTATTTACCCAATATTTATAGCTCTACAAATTAAAATCCTGATTTAGGTCTATGAACTGCATTTCAGCTAAAATAGTCCTGTCGCATTTCAGGAGGTTTGTTACACCAGGTTATCAGATGTGTGCAAAATGGCCACGTGATGACTAAGTCCTTTTGCCCATTCTGGAAGTCTGCTGGTTGCCAACCTGTAAAAGTCACAATAGAGAAGTACAGTTGATTTTAAAAAGTGAATTTATTCTCAATATGGGAACTGAGGAGCTTTAACCATCAGCTATAGTCTTGCTGAAACATTACCTCTCATGGAATCTTTGTTCTCTTGGCTATATAGCGGCATAACCACACCAAGAAGAGTGCAAAGCATTTCCTACCCTCTTAACTTAGAATAAGTGATTAAGTTTCCTGTCAAAACACGTTTTAAACCACTGAGATAAAAGAAAAATGAGTTCTACTCTCTTCCACACTGTTTAAACATACTGGCCACTAAGCAATTATGGATAGAAGAAAAGGGCCACAACAAAAACACACTGAAGAGATGCAGCTGCTGCAGATTGGTTCAAAATCCTGTGCAAATCAGAGAATCCCTGCTGTCTTAGCATGGGGCAGATATGTATCAGGTGTCCTACTGCTAGTTACTCATATGGATGGATCATCTGTCCAGTAATGTGTGCTCTGTTAGAGGTAGAAGGATCCACTGTTACTGGCATCTGTTCACACTATTAACAAGATGAAAGATTTTTTTTTTTTTTGTTATTGGTTTTCACTGGAAGTGGTTACATGAGGACTTCACAATTATGAAATGTTGTGAGAGAATCAAAATGGTTAAAATATATGAATCTCTCAATTATGTATTTATATTAGTGTTAAAAACTTTCAAGAAAAGTTTAAAAATGTAATACAAATATATAAAAAACCTAACACTGGATCTGACTTTAATCTGAAACATAGCCTAAGGCAGCAGGCATTTTCTCACTGAGAGCATTTGATCATTGACTAGCATCAAGGTATTAGCTCTGTCGCAGACTCAATCCACGACTGAGATCAACTATTATATGCACTGTTTCAAAAGCATTTAGACACTGTCTGGGGAAGAGAGCCTCTGCTCTGATCAGATCCAGCAGACCTGTGAACAAATCTGTGTGGACACTGCCTGCAGTGTAAACTTGGAACAGTGTACACTTGTATATTTGGCACAGTTGAACACATACAACCCCACTAAAATGAAATATAAAGGAATAAATGTAGATGGAAAAGCACCATGGAAGGTACTGATCAAATTTTGTTGATTTTACAGCTGAATCATTATTTAAAATATATTAGCTATGCTAAAATATTGTAGGGTGGTGGGAGGGTTTGGGGTTTTTTTAATACCTTATCTTTAAAACCAGCAAGATTATTTAACTGACAAGGTCATTACTTTCATATCATTGCTTCCCAGGTTAGATTAGTGTCATTGACCATTGGGTCTCAGGAATAGCTGCAGGTGTTCTCAACTAGCACAAACACTGCTACAATTAATTTACTTCTGCAAGACTTTGACCTTGCTCCTATAGCAAATAAAGTGTTTCAAACAATTGTAAGAACATTAGTTACTCCTAATGAGAACACTATTGACTAAGATTACACTGATGCTTTACCTTTCTAACATAAAGCTGTAGCTTGTTAGTGATGATGTGAAAAATAGATCAGGTGAAAATACTAGAGGCCTAACTCTGAGATCTTTATTTCATTTTTATGCACTTTTTTCTCCTTTTTATTCTAGATGGATCAAACTTTCAGCAGAGAAGATCAGTTAGGAAATTGGGAGAGAAAAATAGTCTTTAGCTCAATACTTTTCACTAATTTACATTTTAGGTAGTGGTATTTCCTTAAAGGATTGTAGGTCTTTTAATTTTCTCATATGCTCTGCACTATAGCTCTTTTCATTTGCTTCATCTCAGTATTTTTACCCTACTTTCTTTTTTATACTTCTTTGACTGTTTTAACCCTATATCTGCCATAATTCTGGACTTTACGTCCATGGCCGTGAAATAAACTAAATCGAAGATGACAGTTACTGTCATACCTGTAATGATCCACTGACATAATATCTCACTTTCCCTTGCCCTCAATTATCTTCAAAGCTGAAAGCTCTTAAAGTAGGATTTGTCTCCCTCCATTTGACTCCATGGAGTCCCAAGGAGATTTTGGCTCCTGCATTGTATGAGGGAATGCCAGTTTTGTGGGGCAGGGTCCAAAATCTCAAAGCTTCTTCCCCTTTTCTCTCTAAGTGGTGACTCACAAGCTTGGTGTACCCTGACTTGTAGGTAATATGGTTGTGTTGACTGCAAAGCCCATTCTTCCTCCCTCCCTCCCTACTGGCTGGAGCTGTCCCTATCCCAACCCGTGACACATGACCACTAGCATAATTTTGTTGTTTTAGCCACTGTATTCTTTCTATATATTGTATGCAAGACAACAGTTTAAATAACAGAAAAAAATAGGTCATCAAGATTCACACAGTGAAGAATAGTCAGTGTAAGTACTGAGTGTTTTGAATATGGTAGAGTTGATATTGGAGGAATCACATATTTTCTGGGAATACCTTAGAATCCTAGATCTTGAATCATGAATGTCACGTCAGTGTTATTTATTGTATGTTTTAAAAGAAAAAGTACTTAAAAATGTGATACAGCCACACTTATTGTATACTAAAACAGACTTAAAGCAAGGTACATTATTGATAATTGATTAGCTTTAGAGTTGAACAGCATTAACTTATCCCTTATTTCAGGGAAAATTGAAACAAATGTGTGACTTTAAATGCTCATAAGTTTACAATTATTGAACAATTTTTCATTAGCCATGAATAACTTTTCCTTCCTCTGTGAGGATTTATAAAACAACCTGGAATGACGTGTGGAGAATTAGCCATTTTTAAGATTTCCATGCTTGAAAATTTCAATCAGCACATATGGCAAAAGCGCAGCTTATTTTTCATGCTGGCTTAACTCAAGTGACTGAATTGATTTTACTCATGCTTTCCAAAATAATTCATCACTGGACTGAGAACAGGCACAGACATTTTTGGCTTGACAGAATTTGCATGAGAAAGTTAGGAGCCACTGATGCAAAGGAGGGCTGAGCAGTGGATGGAATTCCTCTTTAATGACAGGGGTCACTACCAGTTGGATCCTGAAGAAGCTTGATCTGCACACTCAAGTGAGCAATATTGGAGGATTCCAGCAGAAAATTAATAGACTGACAAATACTTTTTGTGCTTGATGAACTGTAATTGCATAGGAAGGCCAAATGCTAATGGTAAAACATAGCCTAACAAAAAAATATTTATGCCATGGATATGGGGATTGTTATTTGACTGTCTTCTCAAAGCAGTACTTATAATTGGGGGAAAAAAGCCTCTGTCAATCTCTTAAAAAAATAACCATTATGAAAAATGAGCCACTGCTCATGTTCTCTTTTGCCTTTTGTCTCAACATCTAGTAAACTACTAACAGAAAATTACAACTAGTAACGTTAAAGCAAGTAAAACCTTGGGAATTTCATTTCTGGGCAGAACTCAGTGTGCACAGTTCAATCATCAGTACCTCAAATGGTAAAAGGCATCTTGGCTTATCTGTGCTTCATATCTGCTTCCATTCTGTCGTTTATGCAGTTTCACAGAGATGTGTTGCTTTTCCTGATTGATTCATTGGACAAATGAGACTTTTGGCAAGCTCTATGGAAATTCCATCATATAAAAGAAAACTAGGGATTTGTTGGCAGATCCCAGAAACATCCAGAAAAAAATGGCCCATCACCAAGAATGGTCCTGTCCCCAAAAGCACTGTCCAATTATATTAGCCTGTCTGGGGCAGCATGGGTTAACTGAATCCCTGGGCTAAGAGGTGTTGTTTCACAGCAGGGCTATTTGCTTCAGCTGTAAAACCATCTTGATGCACTTGCATTGTTTGTGGGCAGCTCTTGCCAAGGTAATAATTTTGGAGAACCTGGTGTTCTTGTTCAGTAAAACTAACAGGAGGTGGAGGCAAAGCTTCTGAGTCCAGATACACCACAGAGGAGAAGGAAAAAAAAAAAAAAAAAAGGAAAGGAATGGTAAGTGCTGACCTTGGTATAAAGGGAAATAAGTAAAATCTGACCATAAGGAAAAAATAGCCTTAGACTTTACAAAGGCTTCTAGCTATTTTTACAAGCAGGTTTTAGAATAGAGTGCTTATGATAGTAGGGCAAAAAACCTACAGTTGCCTTGAAGTGGATCTCCTTAGATCTAAAAAAAAAAAAAAAAAAAAAAATTATAATGCTGTTAGTGAGTTTAAGCATCTACACTTTAAGGATACAGTCCTGAAAACCTCCCTAAAGTTTTGTAATATTTCTCTAGGAGTAGGTAAGGCACCCATTGTAACTCAGACAATTTTGTTGCTTGCTATTCCTTACAGCTTTTCCCTAGCTGATAACTATTCAGAGCCTTGCTTAGTTCTTTCCTTTCTTCCTGAAGAGCAGTTAATTCAGTCTCATACCCTCTGCTTGTTTGTACAGGAAATAAAGCAAAACTCTTGCTGGCTTGCACTGCAAAAAAATCTCCCTGAATTTCAATTAATGAACAGGTTCATTGAAAACTCTTCACTAGCTGGTGAAACATAATTATCCCTGGAATAGCTAGGGCCAGTTGACCTTGCCCCTGAAAAGAGTAGTGTCTCTCTCTTCTGAAGCCTTCTGAATTCAACCCTTATCTATATTATATTGTTACAAGATAGATAAATTAGAGGAGGAATGAGCAATATAGGTGAAGTTTATTGTCATTTTTGGGTTATGGATTGTTCTTCTTTTTCCTGTCTTTTTCTTTCCTAATCTACCATAACTGTGCCAAAGTATATGAAATGGTGTTTTTTCCTGGTCTGAGAACAGTGAAGCCTGCTGGAATTATTAAGTGAATCAAGGGTAAATGAACTCTGAAAGCGAATAATGAGAAAAATCTCTGGATAACAAACCTTTTTATATGCCCATAAAGAAGATCTGAAATTTTAAATTAGTTGCCTTTAAATGCATACAATGTATCAAAGACATTTTAATACCTACTTTATGCCTTAAAACATTTTAGTGCCTCATTAATACACTTGATCAGCCAGGTTGTTAAATGTCCATCACCAAACAGTGATACAGTGCAAGAAATTGCCCTCTGTATCAATAAAGTGTCCCCTGAATCTAGTTTGGAACTGGTGTTTTAAGGTTAGCAAGATAGAAATTTCCAAAGAAATTTTGCTTTTATTAAATGCCGTTAATTTTTATTCTTTCTGAGCTCTCAAAATTGTTCAAGTGTGTAATATGACTCAGATTAGATGTCCTTAAAACTTAAAAATTTCTTTCTGTCTTCTGAAAGAAAACCTGGCATTTTTAGGAGTATTCTGAAAACTTTAATTTGCTCATATTTTCCCTACAGATATAGAACATGCAAATTATAGTTGGCTTCAAAGTACCATGACCAGTGTTTTGTTCTTGTCTGTGCAAACAGGACCAAAACAAGTTATACTGCCACATGGACAGCCATGTCAACAAGAGTTTCTTCTGAGCTGATGAAAAAACCTGTTGGTTGTGCTTGCAAACTTGTCTGAGCTGCCCAAAGAATGGTTTGTGCCAACTCAAAGCAAGAGTGCACTTGAATCTCTGCAAAGGTGTGTTTTAGTCCCAGGGCTGCTAACCAAGAGTGTTTTGGCTTCATATTAGTAACTGGACCTTAAATTTGAAATTCTAGGTGAATTGCATGCTGCAAAATATAGGCAGACCTTAGTGTTGGTAGAATTTACCACCTTATAGAAAGAATGTGTTTTATGATGACTCGTAACTTGAAATAATTTCTGTACTATGTTAATTGTTGTGAAACAAGATATTTCAGTATTAGAATTGAATGCTGGCAATTTCCCTGTGGTTGAAAGGTCACCCTGGTGATTGCCAAACATCATTCTGTTCTGACTGGTCTCTCCTTTGCCAAGTTTACTTTGTATTTATTGAGTATGATATTCATGGTATAAGGGCACTTCAGTCAAAGAATGGCTGTTTCAGCTTCACTGCCAACAGCTTGACAAGTCAAAATTTGTATGTAGTTTTCATTCTGAGATTTCTTAATAATTTTTTACTTCTGTATCCCTCTACTTATATAGAGCTACTTGAATAGCCCTTCAATTTCAAGGATTTTACATTTACCACCATTAAAAGAATGTATGTTTTAGATGTTTGACTGACAGCTGGATAGTTGACTTTTTAATGTGAGCTTTCTTTGATCAGTTTTTACTCACATTAATAGTCCATTGCTCTGCAAAGTGATTCTGGGATCGCTCTCCTAACTGCTGTTAAGAAACAGGACATAAATTAGAGGCATTGGGATGATGTACATGGTTGATGCTTGAGGGATTGTGGGCAGACCAAGGTCTGAGACTGTTGCAAATGGGTTATTTCATATTCATATTGATGGGTGCTACTTGTCTTGCTGTGAAGTTGAATATGAGTTGGAACATGTGTAAGGAGACCAGGAAAAGGAAAATACTTGTCTAATCTGTAGTCTCTGATGCTTGTTTACTCTGCTTAGAGAATCAGCTTCTGAAAAATATTTTATAAGCCTTTTCTGTTAAATTGCTTTTGTTCTTGTTTTCCTGAATAATTTCATTGCTATCCATTTTAATAGACTTGATTAAATATTTAATATTGATTGCATTGAACTGGGAGGCTTCTGATACTTCTGCTGTGTTCTCATTCTGTTTGCAGTTAACAGACTAGGAAAACCCCTTAAAGTAGCAGCCTAAACCCTTATAGTAACAGCCTCCAGACGCAGCTCTTTGATGAAGAGGATGAAACTATCTTTAATGTCTCCTTTATTTTGTGTCTTCTGCTTCCCTGATATAGCATAGAGAGCAAAAGTGACTTTCAGAGGCCACTTTCTTCTCCTAGTTACCTCCATGCTCTGCATAAAAACTATCTTTGGCCTGAGGTAAAGGTATTCCTTTGCATGACAGAGGAAGCTGTTTGTTTGTTTGTGTGTTTTTCCTATTATGCCAGGACTATATTCATGTTTATAGATGGTTGCTACATCAATCCATGGAATACAAAAACCAGCAGAATAGGTCTGGACCAAAGACAAGAAAATTAGCCATACAGTGGAATTCTGGAGACTGCAGATTCAGCAGGAAGAGTTTAATTAATCTAATTATGCATTATGAAAAGCCTGCTGAAAGACAACTTTTCTCCTCAGACAGATACTGAACAAGTATCATCAGCATAGTGGTTATTGTTGACCATGTATGAAGATGGGTATGTGGTATGTATTACTAATAGCAAAAAAATCAGTCTTTCTTGGATCTTCCCACTGTTTTCAAAATCCAGGATAGGGATCTAGGGACTAATTGGCCTATTACACACAATTCTCTTAGGAAGACTCTCTTGCTACTTGATGCACTCAGGACTTATATAATAATATATCTTAATTATAGCATAGTGAACTTGCTCTCATAAAAAGAGAGCAGCTTCCATTCCCTAATGTTTGCCTAGTTTTAAAGCCAAGTTTGAACTTCTAGAGTACCTTCTATGGAGGTTACCTTCCTAAGGACTGGGCACCTTAGCAGAACAAGGTGCTGGTCACTCATGTGACTAAATGTTGTGACAATTTGAGGACTAATTAAAGCTGAAGCCAGAGTGGGAGGTTAAATGGCACTTTCCCAGTGCATGATCAAGCAGGGAGGTGCAATCCAGCGGGAGTCTGGTAGCAGTATAATGCACCATGTTCTTGGTCCCCTAACCCCTGCCATGAGTATGCCCCAAATGCTGCCTTGATGGAGTGTGAGATGCTATTCAAATGGATAAGGGTAGAAATAGATTGAAGCGGATAAATTCTTCTCCAGAAGAGCTTCTTCACTGGGTTCTTTTCCTATTTAGACCAGTTGGTATAACCTCATTGGGCCACATGGCCCTCCATCTAACCAAGGATTTTTTTAGAATAAATGAATGAGTCAACTTGAAAAGAAGTATGAAAGCACCATGTAAATTTGTGACAGGATGGGGGAGGGAAGTTTGAAGAGAGCAGCAGTCAAAACCTATTTTGATACTTCAAAAAGTCATCTTCTGGCATGAAAATTTCTGTCTAGACCTAACAGAGCATCCTTTACATTGGAGTGATACAGCCACTGCGGTCACAGGACAGGGAGCAAAAAAATAAGGGTCTGTGTATGCTAACTTGTGGTGAGATGTCTCAGTCACATAGGGATTGTAGAGGGATACAAACAAAGCAAGAGCACCTGCATTTCCAGCAAGATGGGGGTGCAAGTAGGGGAAACTGCATCCCCAGAAGAGAATGGTGAGGGCTCATTACCCTCAAGCCCTGTGAGAGAGTGGTGTGTGTGTGTGTAACTGTGAATGTGGGGGATGCTGTAACTCTTGGGATTAGTTACAGTATGCTTAGAAATTTATAGGTATTAATTAACATTTCATTCTAATATTGTTGTTTATATGTTGTGATACTGATCCTGCATGTATAGTTTACTGACTCCCAGCTATATTAAATCACTGGTTTCATTGTTCATAGTTTGATTTAAAGCATGTGAATTGAGCAGTTTTTTCTTGTAAGGTACCCTAAGAAGACATCCTTTGTGCAGCAGCAAGGTGATTGCTCCTCAGTCACTGCCTTCAGATGGCTTTCTTCAGCTTTGAGTAGGGAGTGGGCTGTCTTAAAATGTCTTTTTTGAGGGAAAAGAAAAGCCTTCTTGCTGTGTCCCCATGGTAGTTTTCTATTTATGCTGAATGGCATATCTTTAAGTGAACACAAGATATGTCTTACCAATGGTTACTTGGGCTGATGCAATCATCTGTTTTGCATTTTAGTCCTCCAGACTAAAAAGGGAGAGACTTAATCTCCCTCAAGCAAAGACTAGCATATATTAGCAAAGAAAACAGTTTCTGAAAGTAATAGTCAAGTGGATTTAAAAACCCAAACCAACCAAAAAAAAAACCTCCTTGTACACTTCCCTGTGTAAAATGGTTTCCTCTAAACTATATGGACCAGAAAAATAATTAATTAACCATAAAATGAAATATTATTTTATTTTGAGCCTTGTTATTGTTTTTACAGTTTCTTGAAGGTAATTAAAATTTTATGGATTTTAAAATTATTTTTAACCTCCTACAAAATCCTTTTCCATAATGAACAAGTGCAGGAAGTTAGTTTTGCAGGAGGAGTGTGCTTCAAGTTTGAGTACAGATGAAAAAAGCCACTGAATAGGTACAAAATATGATGCAAGGAAGAATGATGAATAATTGTCCTAGTTGGTTTTTCCAGTGGCATGCTCTCCAGGCTAGCTCCTAGGTTTCCGGATGGTCTGTGGCAGAGCAATCAAAGATGTGGATCATAACTGTAATAGCAGGTGGAGGGCATTTAATTAAAATAAGCTGGGCAGGCCATGTGATACTTGTCTCTATTTCCAGGCCTAATATTAGCATGAAATGAATCGCCTCATATAATTGCATACTTCCTAATGTTCTTCCAAAATAGTTTTTCATCCCACACAATGTTGTATTTGCAAGTACCTTCTCTTTAGAAGAGGTAAATGCAAATAAACTTTGTAAAAATTATTTTTGGAGGAATTACTTCTTTGCTATGACAGCTTGGTTGTCAGCTGCTGAATTCATCCAAATCCATGTTCCTAACATGGTAAGAGGTCTCACCGGCAGGCAGGAGGTGTGTGAATGAAACTCTGATTTCTAATGGTAGCAGCACCCCATATGATGGAAAGGTAAAGCTTGTAAATATTTACAAGGGAACACCTGTATTGTGGTGCAGGTTTTTGTTCTTAGTTTCAAGCAACCTAGTGATTAATCAACACATACTTAATGTTTACACCTCATTAAGTGTAACAGTAGTCAGTGCTTTTGTTTCATGTAGACCCTGACATATCATTTGGTGGAAGTCTAATGTAACTCACTTCATGGCTCTTTTCTTTTCCTTTTTAAATTTCCAATGAAATTTCTAGTGAATAAATTAGTAAATTTATCATTTTCTCTATAATAGTGTCACATGGACAGTTTGATGAAATAGCTCATTACAGTCAATGAAGTGAAATATGAGTTCCATCAGCACATTTTCATCAAACGGAGTTACAGAAATTAGCTTGCTGTTATCAAGGACTGTGGAATACAAAAATAAAATTAAGCAAGCTATTAGAGGATAGATTTAGGGAGGGTCCCAATTGAGTTGGAACACAACTGCCACTGTGGAAAACAGAAGACTGCTGTATGCTTAAATGAATTGTGAAGCATCACTATTAATTGTAAATGATGTACTTTAGGGACAAAATTAAATTCGGAGCCACCTGAGTGTACATGAATATCACACACTGTGCAGCCACTCAACCAGGAATGAATGAAAAGTGAGTGCTTGCTGTTCTGCAATCACTGTCAAAGTTTGTAACTGAGCTAACCTGTCTTCACCAGTGTCACTTCTATGACACCATAACAGGCCAAATAGATGGAAATTCTCTACTGTTAAAGTTATCCTTTCCCCAAGTATTTTCCAAAGTCAGAATGGAGAAAGAATCTGACTCTGAAGATTCTGCTGTACTCAACCTGGGAGAATTAAGTACTGAAATAAACCCTTCCATAGTGGGGTCCTGCCAAACAGAAAAGCTGTTGACAGACAATGAGTTGATTCTTTAAGCGCTGATTTTTAAGTCAGCAACAGTCAATAATCTGTGATCAAGTGTGATGTACTCAAGCCTTCTCATTCTTGGAATACTACTCCCAATATTTAACTTTAACCTTGGATCTTCTGCTGACATTTAACATTTTGTTTTAATAAATTATTATTAGACTTTATTTGCTGTGTGCAGAGGGAATTATTTCAGCTGTTTCCACTTATTCATGTTATTTTTGTATGTGGTCCCTTTCTAATTTTACTCCTTAACTAGACTGGGAATGAATTCTTAGTGTCTTGATAATGATGTTACACAGACTAAACACTCCAGGCAGCCAAATGCCAGTTTCATGTGACATTTTTTGCAGGTGTCATATGTGGTAAAGTTCTTATATATGAAAGAAGAGGAGGCAGCCTAAGTCCTGCCAGGCAGGAACTTGAAGGGATTAGTGCACTTAAGGAAGCTTGGAGGCTGCCTGACTTCTTGTTGAAATGAGAACTGGCTCACTGTCATACTTATTTTCTCTTGAAGGTTATTGTCCTAAGTAAATTCAGTTTCACAATTATGACTCAGTCTCTAATGAATTCTAATAGACTAAACTGCCCGCTCCATTTAGAAGCATGCATGTGTAACATTCTCTTCTCCACTGAGTCATAGGACTTGCCTAATTTTGGAGACTAAAATTAAGTTTAATTTTGGGATGGCATTTCCCAAAAGGGACACGAATCTATAAATATTGGAAAGCCGTAACCAGTAAAAACTGTTTGCATTTTGATTGCCCTGTCATTTCTATTATGCAATAGTTTCAAACTGTAGAAACTCAGGCAGTTTTGTAGTTGGGGAATAGTGCATGGATCACCAAATTTAGTAAAATAACCAATTTATGTAGCATCACTTGCTTACAAAAGTAGGATGGTATTTTGTCGTTCTCACAGGTCTGCTTCAGCTATCCACATAAACCAGTCCCACAGCCATTTCTTTGCACCTTACTGGTGGACTAGAAAAGCAAGAGAGGATTTGGGAGATGTGACACCAGTTTTGCTCTTCCCCTGCCACCCTGCTCCCACATTAAAGGAAATGTTACTATCCCTTTCAAAGGGGTTTGACTTCATCCAGGAAGAAGTCAAGATGGAGGAGGATTAAGATATACAGTCATTAGGCTAAAGTGTAATACATTAAGAGATCCATATTCTTCCACTTGGAAGCTTTTTTTCTATCCAGTTTAGTGCCAAATTTTTAGAATCAACTGAAGTAAGGTAAGACTTAGAAGTTGAGAACAAGATATTAGAAGTCTGTTGCAGATATACAGGCCTAGAAAATAGAGATTTCTGATAGGCCATAGGATTGGGCAGAAAGTGAAGATGGGCTCAGGCAGAGTGGAAAAGTGTGACTGGTAGGTGTAGATGATTGAGACTGAGATGCTGTCACGGTCACTGACTCTTGAGAACCCTGTAATGGGAGACGGCAGAGGAGACTGACACCCCAGCTGCTGCCCTCATGCCTGAAAAAACATTTATATATATATTTATATTTGTCACTTTCTCCCACTGACATGTGGCATGAGACAAAGTTAATCACTTTCTGTGTAAGGGGATATAAAGAGTGTATACTTGTATGTAGGCAAAGTGAAATTTAGCATTGAAAAATTTTGAGAATATCTGTCACCATAGAATCCTAGAGTGGTTTGGGTTGGAGGTACCTTAAAGATCATTCAGTTCCAACCCTCCTGCCATGGGCAGGGATATACCTTCCACTAGAAAACATTGCTCAAAGCCCCATCCAACCTGGCCTTAAACACTTCCAGGTATTATGCATCCACAACTTCTCTGGGCAACTTGTTCCAGTGCCTCACCACCCTCACAGTAAAGAATTTCTTCCTATATCTAATCTAAACCTACCCTCTTTCAGTTTGAAGCCATCATCCCTTGTTCTGTCAATGCATGTCCTTGTAAAAGGTTCCTCCCTAGCTCTCTTTTAAGCCCCCTTTAGACACTGGAAGGTGCTCTAAGGTCTCCCTGAAGCCATCTCTTCTGCAGGCTGAACAATCCAAATACTTTCCATCTGTCTTCATAGGAGAGTTGCTCCAGCCCCCTGCTCAGCCTTATGGTGCTCTTCTGAACAAATTCACATTTTTGTTCCTATTAAAGCTGCTGATGTCATGGATCTGCATTATAGTTCCCTGAAGGTTATTGTAATGAACAAATCTAGATTCAATTATTCAAAAGTGCTGGAATTCTGCCTGTACAATTTTCACTTCAGTAATGGGCTGGGCAGATTCTGATTCTTCTCAAACAGTTCACAAATGAAGCTTAACATCATATTGTTAACTGCTTTTATTACATTTCCCATAACATGAAGCAAAACATAAATTTTAAATGCAGGAAAATGAAAAAGTCGAATGAATGCAAGTCTGAGGTTTTGTTCAAAATATTCTGGTGTCATTATTGGCTTTTTTCATTTCAGTTCACATCAGCTTAACACATTTGCATTCTGTCTGTTTATATGACTGACAGCTTATGAGAATGCAGGGTAGGAGTTAACCTGATTGACTTCCATTTACCTTCAGATAGCCAAGCTCTGGTAAGTGAGTCGTATGTGATCATGCAGAATTTCTGGTTCTCAGCTAATTTGTATCTCACATTGCTACCTCTATCAAAGCATAGTATGCACAAAGACACTATTATATCAGTATTATTTTTTGCTCCCACTTCATGGGTATTGGTATATTTGCAGTTTGGCCCCAAGTGTCATGTTCTGTGTGTCACAGCCTTCTACACTCTGCTCCATCATCCTTTTTGTTCCAGCTCAAACTCTCCAGCAGATCAGGGGAACTTTAAAGAATGATGCCTGAACTTCTATTCAGTTTGCATGGCCTCAATTTACAATTTCATTCTCACATGTTTCAAGCCAAATGTTCCACTCATGTCCTCTGTGACAGAAGATCTTTCACAACCTGGAAATCACAGCTGAAATTGTAGCACACCTTCAAGCTTGATCCTGCAAACGCTGCAGCCTGAGACTTGAATTCCATAAGATCTCTTTTGGATAAATCCACTTGCCCACTGTGATAATGTGTCAGGACCAGAGGCAAGCTTTAGAAGTAGGCTGATCTATCAAGTGAGTAAGCCGCTAGTAAAACTGAAAGAAACCTTTTAAAGAGCTGTGGTAAATTGTTTAAATTTCACTAGCTTAATCCCTCAAGTATTAAGCAAACAGTCATGAATTGGGACTTGAGGAGGAATCTGAACAAGATGAGGGTTAGGGTAAATGTTCATAAAATTAGAGTGGTAAAATTAGAATAATAAAACAAATCCAAACTGTTAAGTGGGCTGATTAAACAGTAAGAGCTCATTTTCCCCTTCTGCTATTCTAGTAATGTTATGTTCATTTTAATGACATTCCTATATCTTTCAGGGCTGTAAAAAGTTCTGTACATCTTTCAGACAGCAATAAGAAGCATAGGGCATGCAGCAGAGGCCTAAATGACCATATGATAAATTGAAGCAAATCTAGATCTGCTAGACTGGTGAGGCATGTCTTGGGAGTGGGATGGGAAGTCAATGCCACTGCTGGAGAATCACATCCAGGACAGATACCTCACAGCCCTTCCTTGGTGCTCTCTGTATCTGGAAAAAAAGGGTGATCACAGCAGTGTACAAAAGAGAAATTCAAATTGTGAGTTCATTTTGAATGTTATGGGTTTCTCCCCTTGTAGGAGCTTTTCTGTCTCCATTGACTCATAGAAAGCCTATGATATTCATTGATTAAAAGTGGTGCCTGGGACTGATTAATGCACATGCTTTTGTTGAGAGCATAGAACCATAATTCCAGTGGAGAATTTAAAGGTTTGGAGAGCTCAGGTGCTATTCTGGTTTACCTTTATCTGAATAAAATTTAAAGGTCATTACAGTAACCAACCACATACAATAATCTCTGTGGAGGGACCCATAGTGTTTTTACATTGTGCAAGTTTAAAGCAAGCCAGGGTATTTCATATTTCTGTCATGAGAAATCTGTAATACTGCCACAGGAATCTGGTTTACAACTTTCCTGGATTTCCATGGGTTTGAGGCACTGTCCTTAAAAAGGACTGTCCTTAAACACTTCCAGGCATCATGCATCCACAACTTCTCTGGGCAACATGTTCCATTGTCTCACCACCCTCACTGTGAAGAAGTTCTTCCTAATATCAAATCTAAACCTACCCACTTTCAATTTGAAACCATTCCCTATTTTCCTGTCACTACAGGTCCTTGTAAAAAGGTTCCTCTTCATCTTTCTTGTGGGCTCCCTTTAGGTATTGGAAGACTGCAATCAGGCCACGCTGGGGCGTTCTCTTCTCCAGGCTGAACAATCCCAATTCTCGCAGAGTTCTGTCGTAGAAGAGGTGCTCCAGCCCTCTAACCATTTTTGGTGGCCCTCCTCTGGACTTGCTCCAACAAGTTCCTGTCCTTCCTGTGCTGGGGATACCAGAGTTGAATGCAGCACCGCAGGTGAGGTGTCACCAGAGCAGAGCAGAGGGCCAGAATCACTCCCTTGCCCTGCCGCTGCACTCCTTTTGATGCAGCCAAGGACAAGTTTGGCTTTCTGGGCTGTGAGTGCTCGGTCGTGGACAGCCTCTCACCCACCAGCACCCCCAAGTCCTTCTCTCCAGGGCTGCTTTTGATCTGTTCATCCCCCAGCCTGTGTTGATACCATGAGTTGTTCTGACCCAGGTGCAGCACCTGCATTTGGTCTTGTTAAACTGCATGAGATTCCCATGGGTCCACTTCTTGATCTTGTCCAGGTGCCTCTGGATGGCTTCCCAGCCTTCAGGTGTTCCAACTGCACCACTCAACTTGGTGTCATCTGGAAATTTGCTGAGGGTGCACTTGATCCCTTCATCATAATCTTTGCAAAACTATTGAAGAAATTTCCTGTGGTGTCCTTAAATCTCAGCTGTTCTTTAAATTATTTTATATGTCTGTTCATCTTTTAGAAAGGATAATGTGATCCTGGTATGGAAATAGCTCAGTTTTTTCTCCTGTAACTTCAGGAACTAATTGAAATTTCCTTTCCTTTAAATCCTCCTTGAACACTTGAATTGCTCTATATATACCCATTTAGAACAATATGTTTAATAAATGTAACATGTTAATTAATTCAACAGCATGGTTATTCAGCCTGTTAATTTTGTAGTGCAATTGTTCAAAGAAAGACTTATGGTCAGGGAAAGAGCCAATGACTAATCCAACATCCTGAATGGGATTCTTATTTATTTCTTAAGAGTTATGGCTGAATCACCTCATTCCCCAGAAAAACCCTATCAATTCCCCCCTAACTTTAAGTGGTGTAGTAATGTTTGCTTACAGAAATCTTGCTATTTTTTTCAGAGAATTGTCTTTAACATAACCACAAAAATATATGATAAAAAAATAAAAAGTAATAAAATCATTCAGTCATGAGACTCTATTGAATAGAGATGGGTAAGAGTGAACAAGAGGAACCTAAAATAATATAAAAGGAATAAAAGATTCATACATCCTACCTAAAAAACTATAACAAGCAAAAGGGGTATATTCTTTTTTTCCTGGAAGTAAAATAAGTGTTTGAGAAGAATGATGAAAAAAATTTCCTGGAGAACCTACAGAAAACCTGCTAGATTTCATTAGCAGGCTTGGATCCTATGATCATAACTTCTTCAATATCTTTAAAATGAAACATCTTGTAAGAAATTGTTTGAACCAAGTTTGTTGAAGTCAACCAAT
The DNA here is from genome assembly GCF_024509145.1 of Vidua macroura. NCBI lineage: Eukaryota > Metazoa > Chordata > Aves > Passeriformes > Viduidae > Vidua > Vidua macroura. The sequence continues at coordinate 37,059,325 of NC_071571.1, forward strand.
TTTGCCTTTTAGGAACTACTGGATACTCCAAGAAAACTCCTTCTTTATACCTGAGATTATTCTGTCCTGTGGGTCTAGTGCAGACATGCATGCCATTCCAGCAAGGGATGCCCTTGACTTTTCCAAATTTTGACTTCTGTTTTAGCAAAACAGAAGAATTTTACTAAAACCTGAAACCAAATAGATATGGTTGTGTTATCTGGTGTTTCCTTAAGAAAGGTCCTTGAACTTCTAAACAGCCAGATGGGACTTTGACCCAGAGGGAACACAATCAGGTATTTATCCATAGTGGTCTTTCTGACAAGTTGTGAGCTAGCAAATACCAGGTTTCCACCAGCAACAAAGTTAAAACCACAGCAGATAATTTGATGTAAATTTGGTCAACACAAAAATATGCAGATCTTGAACTGGTCTGTTTAGGAATAAAAATATCTTATGGCCTCTTTTCTGAGTCTTCTGCTCTGCTCGGCATTTAGATGGTCTTACTCTTGAAATACATGCAGAAATAAATGAGATAGTCACAAAAGAGAGAAAGAACTGGTTATGTGTGTCACTTGGGACTGATTCTTAAACTTCTTTGGGACATAAATGAGTACTAGCAGCATCAGGGAGGGTGGGGATGATGGGTAGTATAATCTTTCAGTGGAGACAGGAGTATTGCTGTCCCATTTGCATATGATATTAAGTAATATTAAGTGTAACACAAAAGGAGAAAATGGATATCCTGGGATAGACTGTTCTAATGGTCTGGTAATTAGGGCATTCCAGTGGTAAATATGAGTGTCTTGATTAAAATACCTGATATGATATAGGCAGCTGGAAAAAGATAATTTCATTTCATCTGTAAAGAAATAGTTATTCAGAAAACTGAATTACAGGATCTCCTAGAAAGTACAAGGGCAAGAGGAAGGGGATAGAAATGGATAAATGTATTTTTTATTTATTTTTTTTAACTTAACTGTAAGCATTTGCTGTCATTTTATAAGCATTTCTATCAGTAATGTCAACTGAATAAGCACTTTGGGGAAATAAATTAGTTAGTAAAAAATCCAGTTACTCTGGTATACAAAACAGTTCAAGTTTGCTGACAGCCCTAAAATTTTTTTCTATATAAAAAATTTCCTTTCCAGAAAATCTTAAGCAGTTTTATTGCTACAATCTCATCAGATGTCCATGGTTTCTACTAATTAATTAATTATTTTTTTTTGGACAAATATTTTTATGCTTCTCATTATCTGGGTCTACAACTGAATACTGAGTGTTTTGGCTTTTAGCTAAGCATCAGTAAGCAGATCAGAAAGCATCAGGAAATGCTGGATTAATTAAACACAAGCTTTGATCTCTTTCTCTTTTCTCTGCTATGTTTTTAAGTAGTCCTTTGGGTTTTGGTTCATTACTAGGTTTTGTCTGTAGATAAGGTTAAGGGCTAATGTGCAAGGTATTTGTGCAAAAAATAGTTGTGCTCTCGTCAAGTGCATTAACTGCTTTGGAGGATTTACAAAATGTTTAGTTACAGAGCCCATAGCTACACACATTTGAACAGCAATATGCAAGTGTCATACAGACAATTAGTGAATGATAGTTTTTGCCTCAGCTCACAACAAAGTGTGACTTTTGAGCTTCATCTTTATTTTTAAAGGTGTGTGAGACACACTAGTATACATTGCTGTGCTATATTTGAAAAAATAACACATGAAGATAGTAGCATACAGTGATTTTTTTGTTTGTTTGTTTGTTTGCTTTTAAACAATATTTCCCCCCAGAAATAATTGTTTAGAACCTTGGAGTGATTCTAAAGGAAAACCTTTAGGCTGGAAAGGCTCTCTGGAGATCATCTGGTACAAGCTCCAGCTGAAAGCAGGGCATTGGACTGCGTTAAACAGGGCCCTGTCCAACCAAGTCTTTAATACCTCCAGCAAAGGAGATACCACCACTTCTCTGGAAACCTCTTCCAATGTTTAACTGCTCTCAAAGTAAATAACTTTATGTAATATCCCAGGTTCTGCATGTTGTTTTTTGCTCTGTCACTTTCCTTCCTTTGGGAGAGAGTGCTTACATCCTCTCTGTGACTGCCTCTCTCAGGTACTAAAAGGATAATTTATACTGCTCCAGTCCCAAGCTGTTGGCTTTTTAACATTTAGTTTTAACATCTGGCATATTTTAATCTTAATCAAGTACATTATTAATGATTACGATGCTCACTAAAACCAAAACTATTAAACAGAGGAAGAGCCAGTATCCCCTTTGCCATTTATAGGAATAATTCATTTCCTATGCCAGGGAATAAAACTGCAGGGGATCAGAAAGATGTTCTCCACTATATCATCTGCTTTCTGGAAAGAAAATGAAAAGTTCATTGTAAGGCACCCTTACTTCACCTTTGAAATTAAGCAAATTCTAGCTCATAGAAATTCTTCTTGCAGACACAACAGTGTGACAGGTGACTCTGACTTAGTGCTGCCCATGTCACTTTGCATTAGAAAATACAATGTGACAGAGAGTGATATAAAATGTCAAGTAAGACACTTGTCAAAAATGAAATTTGGACATTTTCTGTTTAAATGTAGCAAAAGAAACTGTGTCTTAAAACCAAGTTAGGCAGCCTGGGTTTTGTTTGGTTCTCCTTTTCCCCCCACTAAAGGTGACCTAAGAATATTAACTTCTAAATAGTTACAAAGGTTTTTATAAATTTATACTGACAAGCTCTCTCAGTGATGATCAGAAGCAGTCTTCATCAGTAGGCAAGTAAGGGGACTTTCAGTCACATTTCTTGCTCTGTGTACACCTGAAATTACACTTTCCTGCTCTGAAGGTAAAAATTCCCGCATTTCTAATGCTGTCCTATAGATTGTCTCCAGCTCATTCCCATGTGAAGAGTTGTAGGAAAGCAACAGAACTGTGCAGCTGCCTTAATTTCCCACTTTTCTCATCCCCACTGTTCCCATCAGCAGGAAAGCCTACAACACTTGGATAAGATGCATAACAATATTTCTGTGCCCTACAGTGTGATTCTCTGTATAAACCCTTGGACCAGTTTCATCTCTAAGGAGATAAGGATGCTCAGCAAGTGACAGCACTTCATCTTACGCAGTGTTATAGTCATAGTTTGCAATATCAGATCATGGTCCTGTCAGGTGCACTTTTATCCCTGTGGGAGAAAAACTGTGTCCTAGACTACAGGGTATATAACAAGAAGATTATATAAAAATAATGTAAAGTTATAGTTATAAAATACAAGTAAAAGAAAATATTTGAAGTGATTCACAAGTAAGATTTTTATTATCTGAAAAATATTTATTGGCTGAACAACTCTCAGAGAGTTTTATTGTTGACCTTGGGAAGCTGGACTATGGCAAAGGGGCATGTCTACAAGGAAGTTTCCCTTTCAATATTCTGGACAAGAGCTTTTCCATGGCTGCTCTTGCTGTGCAGCGTAGCTTCATTCTTCAGTGCATCCTGCAGTTCTGCCCTAATTTGCTCTGAGAGATCTAGCCCAGACATAGAACTTCCTCCATAAACTCTGGTTTTGATAGATTCATGGACAGACTTGTTGACTTCCAAATAAGCAATAGAAATTGTTACTGTGTATTAGACCACATACACTTACACTCCTCTTTACATGAAAACATTCTTCATCATTTTCATTTATGAATAATTTTACTACATAAAATGAATTTTTGAAATATATTTTTTTTTGTTAGCTGAGTGCAAATAAAAACAATGATTTAAAACAAAGCCACCTGCTTCTCCTGGTGTTTATGAACATGAATGCAATTAAATTAATTTTTAGGATGCTTTCTAGATAGTAATGCCTTTGTATCATGATATAGCTACATAGATTTAGATGTCAAATTTAGTGTGAGGGAAGGTGTTCTGTGACAATAAGGCTGTTATGTGGCACTTAAACTATTTTGGTTAATTCTGCAGCAAATATAAAGTGATGACAAGGAATACAAATAGATCTCAACTCCTCCTCTGGTTATTTCTTCTGCCTGCTAAGGATTCATCTCAAAATAGAATAGGAAGCCAGATTTGCCAAAATCAGCAAAATAAGACATTGTATGAAGTATGCTGCCATCCCAAAGCTTATTACTAGTATGGCATAGGCTGGCTCATCATGTTTAAAGATAAAATGGACAAGTACAAATTAGGGGGTGATGTAGCCAAGAGTGGTCTGGGTTAGGAGGCAGAACTCTTTCAGCTATGAAATACAAACTGTGTACTATGAAAGGACCTTTGACTTCTGGCTCAAGAAACCCAACCAAACATCTTGGGGGAATGTTGCATCCCGGGTTTGAGTAACGCACTGCCGCTGGGGAGGGAGAAGATTTTGAAAATACAAACACTGCTACCTCCTTCATTTGGGTTGGAGCTGTTGGCTGACATCAACATCCTGACCCATTTCATATATTAGATATTGAAGCCTGAGTCTTCACTGCAGCTCCTTTCTTTCTTGTGTTCCTTATCTCTTGAATATTATAATTTTCAGCAAGTATTCACATAGCTCTTTTTGCTCTTCCCTACTTCCTCTGTGCAAGGATTCTTTTATAGGTCAAACAACATAATGTATTGTGGTGCTTCAGTAATGCCAGCTGTGGCTCCATGTGTTCCATACCCTAAATAAAACATGTAAGGCAAGTCCTTAGGTCACACAGTTGAATATCTGTGAACAAACTTTGCCATGCTGGGATGTATCAGTCATATACACTGTTAAAGACCATGGTAACAGCCAGCATCTTTCAGCTTGGATTATGCAGCAAGGATAATAAAATATACAAATACATAATTTTTACACTTCTTGCCACAAACACATAAATCTTTTAAGGACACTAATGTATTTCAACAACCTGATATATGGAGTAACTTGTAAAGTTTGATATCTAGAGAGGAAAAAACCCATTATTTTTCTCTTAACACATGAATGGATGCTGTTGCTAGCAATTTTAAAGAGATGACGTATCTTCTCAGATCTGAAGCAAAAAGACCCAGTGTTCTGGGCTGCAAAATCTTCATTCTCTTTAAATGCATTTTATTAGAAGAGATTGTGGGATGGTAAAGGGGATGGCACTGAAAAGGTTATTTAAAGAAAGGGGAGTAAAATATAAATAATTTACATTTTGTCATAAAATAGGCTTTTACAAACAGTTAGCTACAAAGGTACAAGAAATTACATAGTGCTCATGCAATCAGTTTCATCAACTCCCAAAAACTGTTCACTAACCATGAGTGAAAAAGGGAAAGATACTCAGCTGAAGGAAAATGCCAACATGTTTCTCAGTTGTTTCAGATGTTAAGTAACTACATGTTTTTGCAGCATATGTTCCCATGACCTTTATAGCATGGATCGAAGGATATTTTCATCAGATGTCAGAATGCTTCTCATAAAGGAAGAAATGACATATTTTCAACCTGTTCACCTTCTGAATTGTGAAGCAGGATATAATTGGAGGGCCAGCAGCACAGCCTCTACTGTGTATAACAGAAGTACAAATCCTATTTGTCATGAGCCTCTCCACTATGGAAAATAGGTCATCCTTAAGCATTAGGATTAGGGTTCTGAAGACCTGTTTTTATCCTTGATTCTGCACCTGACTTAGTCCTTAATTTTTCAGCAAGTCATTTTTATTCCCTTTGTTCAGAAGTCTAAAGCCATGGTGCTTGGTCAGCACTTAATGTAGTTCAAACCAGAGGCCATCTTGTGCTATTTGGAGAGGATCTGGCACAGTGTGCCCTTGATTTTGTTTGGGTCACGTACAGTAACCATTGTCATGCAGTATTGTTTCTGGATCTGTCTTTGCTGAAAGGACAGGCATTGGCTTAAGGCACACATGGTAAGCTTCATGTATATAAAAAAGGGAGGAAGTTCTTTTGTGTATGTGAAAATAATTAAGCAATTATGTGTGAAAGATGAGGAAGATACAGAAGAGTGAATAAAGAAGGCAGGAGCTTGAAAGCACAGGTATTCTCACCCAGTATCCAAGCACCAGCTGAGTTTCAGTAGCTGGTCACATGTATGCCTGGAGAGGTAAATCCTTCTTTTGGCTGTTGGGATTCTCTCTAACAATACAACAAAGTTACATTTGATCCCAAACCACCAAATCAATTAAAAAAAAAAAACAGTAGCAATATTTAGATTAATATAAGTTGATGCAAAAAGGAGGTATAGAAACACCCTCCTTTTTATTAGGCTTTAGAATTCAGAGCTGGAGACTCTCAAACTGAAACTGTGTTTTAAATTAACAACCATTGGAAAGGTTTTGCTAAACTCTAGCTTTTGGTGTATGTAGTCAGCATATGGAAGCATTGGTTATATATTTATACATTGAGTAATTTACACATTTATCTTCTGTATGATGTCAGTAAAGGAAATGAAGAACACATATTCTGTGAAATAATACAAGAAACAGTTTTGTCCTAGACCAGATGAAAATATTTTTTTCTAATATAAATCTACAGAAAAATAATACTTTAGTGGAAGTAGGAGGGGAAACAGGAGGTATTCAATGGTTTACTTCTGACAATAGCTTCTGCATATTCCATGCAAGGCAATATAAACTGTGCTTATGTCTTCAGAATTGTGATGGTAATAAGCTGTGATTAATACACCTTTAATTTCCCACGCAGGAAGACTAATTCTTCACTTGGGAATCTAAGGGCCTACAGATGGGCTGACAGTCTGAAATGCAAATTTCCTCAAAATTCTCTGTTTTGCTTAACCTTATCTCTAACTTTTCTGATTAAAACCCTTTTTTTCCTTTTAATTACATGAGATTTTAATTTAATTTGTAATCATATAAAGGTGGATGTGTTTTTTTCCAGATAGGTTCTAGATCCCAACTGCTTTCCATTTTAGACAGAGTAGTTGGTTATCTCTAAGGTTGGAGACCAGAATAAGTATCTTTTCTATGTTACTTTGCAAAAAACTTTGGTTTCTGCTAAGAATAATGTGCATGTTCCCGTAGTATTTTTCTTGATGCCTCTGACTTTCTAATGAAAATAATTTTACCACACAGGGTCCCATGATTGTAGATAATTCTTAGATTTGGTCAGAGAGACTCACCACTGTATGTGAGGTAGGGCTTACAGAGTGCCCAAAGAGGTGATTTTTTTTTTTTTTTGGGGGGGGGAGGGGGGAGAGAAACAAGAAAACAAGCAAAATCCAAAATCCCCCAAATAAACCTCCAGCCTAATTTTAAACTGGGTGTTCCACTAGACGGCAATACCTTTGGTCTCCTTGCAATTTTTGTGCAAGTCTGGGACACTGAGAGACAGTTTGTGGCAATATCAAGAGTAGATCTGTTGAGAGAATGAGAGGGATTCATGCTCAGTATGGAGTGACAGGTTTCTAGAGTCTTCCCAAGATTAATTTCACACCTCATAATTTCTTATGGAAGAGTTGTCCAGAAAAGGCTGAATCAATGCAGTGAGATAGGTTTTTTGGTTGAATAGGAACTCGGTTCTCACTCTGGACCAAAATGAACCAACATCTACTTTGATGTAGTCTTGCTGACTTTACAATGGTGTGTGTAACTCCGCATGAAATTAGGTTGGGCTGAAGCTGGCCCTTAGAAAATCTGGAAGGTTTGCACCTTCCCATATTTTAAAAAAATGGGTGGAAGTCCATTTTCTGAACTCCTGGCATTAATTGCTCAGTCATCATAATATTTTAAAATGAAACGTCAATTAAGAAAATGGTAGTATCTTCTGCATTAATACAGGAAAATGTACTTTCAATAGTAAAGCTGCATGAAAGACGTCTATGCTCCTTTTCTTACGAGCTGTGACTGCATTTTGCCTTGGTTTTTACAGCTATCACATCTGGCTAAAGATGTGACTTCTGTTAGAAGATCTAACTAAGCAATTACTCTGGTGTCTCTTGACAACCATATTCAACTTCTTCCAACAGCAGACAGATCAACAGGCTACTCCATGTGTGTCTGGATAATAGAGTAGGAGAGCAGTAAGTATCTAGTAGCGGCTGTGCGTTACTTTTTCCGGCCCCGGTCGGTTCCCGAGCGCCCGGCTTGGGCACCTCGGCTTCTCATCGGGGTTGGTATTTGCCGCTATTTCTGGGTGCTTCTGCCGCTGCGCCCCGGGGTGGGCTGGCTGCGCGTTGCCATCGGCACAAGAGAAGAAATGAAAAGGCAGGGAATTCGTCCAAATCCATCCGCGTGGCGGCTGGATGCTTTATTGGCCACGAGAACCACGATGGAGAAGCCACAGCCCGCTCCCAACCTCGCTTGGACGAATCTGGCACTGAGGCTGGGGGGGAGCGGGATGATATAGGGGTGGGACAGGGAGAACAGGAACCATCCCCGCCCAATGAATACAGACGCTGTGGCGGTGACGTGTGCCACAGCGACCAATGGGAACACGACGGGGGTGGACACGGGGCTTCGGGGCCAGTGGGATCGTGGTAATGCGGTGACGAGCACGGAATTTTCAAGAGTTGGCAGGGAGTGGTTACAACAGTGACAGGGGGAAACTCCAATGGCAGGCAGCTTGGAGCTAGTTACTGCAGGGGGGGAAAACCTGGGTGATGCACGAGGGTACACAGAACTGGCAAACTTAACAAAGATCAGAACCCCTAATCTGAACCCAAACCCAGGATGCAACATCTAGTGGAGGGGGCATGTTAAAGGCTGTCAACTTTTAGGACAGATGGAAGACCTGTTCAAGATCATTAGTGAAATAAGATGTTGAACTTCTTCCTCAGTTTCTTTGTTCTATATAATTTCTTTTCCTTAGTGAGTACTGAGAATAACTCTTCAAAGCCCAATGCAGTCATGCTGTGATTCCCAGTCTGGTTCTGTACAATCTAGCTTACACCTGAGGCACTGTAACTATATTAATACAATGCTCTGCCCCAGCTAATTAACTCTGAGCTAGCTCACACTTCTCAAAATAGTGCTGTAAAGCATCTAAATATTTACTTGTGAGGAAGAAGCCAGTGTACTGGAGGGCCATGGCCCTGCTTTCCATTTTTCCCATTAGTATCATCCAATTACTTACATTTGCCTGGGCACCTGACAGGGTTGCAGCTACTTAGCTGGCTTTGTTCACTTGGAAATTGTGAGGAGGAGGTTTTGGGTAAGCACTATACAAACAGTGAGCTTAGAGATAATTTGCAATGTAGATAGACATGTACCATATGGATAGACAAAACAGATGGTGGGTGAGGGAGGAGGAGAGTTAGGAACAGAAGCACAGAACAGGGAACAGATTTCCTCCCAGTTGTCCTAGAGTCTAGTACAGGGTCAAAATTAGAGCCCAAATTCCTTGGCCTGAAGGCTGGTTTCTCTTCAGTATTGCTTAAGTCAAGGGAGCATTCTTTTTTTATTCCGTTAACTCATTTGCTCACTTTGAGTATTGCTGTTACCTCCCAGAGAATTTAAACTGGAGTTTGTCTTTATGTCCGAAAAGTTTAGAGATTTTCTATTCACAGTGGTTCTCATCAGGAAAGGTCAGAATAAATGACATTTTTCATAGTCGGTCTAGTTTAAAACCTGGCCATGGTTCATGCATAACAACGGCAACAATTTGCATTTATATAGCACCTTTCCTCCCTTAGGACCTCACAGTGCTTTATAAACCGTATGTGGGAATAACTTTACTGAAATAACAGTTGAAAATCTTCCTTGAAGTCCTGCAGCCTGGGGGATAGCTGAGGGGCAGCATACAGTCCAGCATTGCTGCACAGCCCATAGAGGAAAGCATTGGGAAGGTGCTGTTTCTCACTACGCAATGCTTCTAGATGAAGGGAAAACAGAGTTAAATTGCATAGGAGAAAATTTGGCTTGAATGCATATTGAGAGGACATTATCCTCACAGAAAGAATTGTGATAAAATTTCATGATCACCGGTCATCAGGGCTTTGTTTTTCTGCTGCGGCTGTAGGATGATACCTTTGACAGTACAAGACATTATTGTACAGGCTCAGGGCGAACATATCCATATATTTCACTGTTCACACTGTCCTCAGTCAGTATTTGGGTTAGAAGCTTCCTAGAAAACAATGTTTGATAATATATATGGTCCCAATATCAGCTGAACCTCTCTCTGCTTCAGTCTGGCAATATTAGCATGGAGGTTTTTTTGTTACACAGTGCCTTCTCCTCCAAAAAACCCCTCCATAACCAAACTCGTATAGTCACACACATTCTGCTTACTTAGAGAGCAATGATGAGGATACTGAGATGAAAGTATTATCTACCAGAAGATTTGCAATAAATGGAAAAAAATTCTGTTAAGTGGGTTTGACTTAATCAGATAAAATTTGCATGGTTCACATTACTAAATTAATCACTTCAGCTACTGAAAAATAAGTTACATACATCCCCACACTGTCCTTTGGAAGTGATAAAGCAGTGAGGGAGCAAAGAATACAATGACAGACAGGCTTTCTGTGATGTCAACTTGTCCCAGTGCTTTTCAAGGTGGGTAGAGTGAGGGTGGTTTTCTTTTTTTTTGGTGTTATTTTCACTGAGTCATGGGAAAAATGAGTTTAGAGATGAGTATAGCCTATCAAATATGCCATTAAGTTTGTCATTGTCCTAATCACTGGACATACAATTCCTATTAGGGAGCAGCAGAGTTTAGTGCATGGCTGGAATCAGAGGGAGGCTTGTACCCTACAGCAATCAGTGAGACCAGCAGTAGTACAGCTCTTCTTTAACATCTCAGTCATCTCTGAGGGCACTCCTCACGCTGTCCTCAAGGACACCTGTGACAGTGCCTGACTGGCTTCAGCAGGAGTTGGTGGTACTCACCCTCTGTTCTGCATGAGCACCCAGCAGGGCTGATTCAGCACTGCCACCTTTGTCATGGCACTCATAGAGGTGAGGACCAACGTTTCTGCAGGGAACTATCGAGTTATTAAAATTTGTTTTACATGAGAGGAGGGCTGACAAATGCCCCTGAGAAAGACTATTATTGTTAGAGTGCAAAATGTTGTAATAACAGTCTGAGAGGAAACTGGCTGCTTAAATGACAGGTTACCAAACCTTCCCCCAATCATAAAGTGCATTCTTTTTTTCCTAGTATTTTATATTTTACTACTATGACCAGGGAAACCCTTTGTAATAATGTGTTTAGTTCTTGTGACTAATTTGCTCAAAGAAAAACAAATACCTGTAACCTATTGTTATTCAACACTGTTTTACTTAAACCATACTTCACTTAAGAAACACCTGAAAACCATTTTTCCTCCCAGCCCTGCCTTTAAATAAATAGTTTTTAGTACAGGTGTGTGTTTAAGTCGCTAAGTTGTGTGGTATTATTTCAATTACTTGGCTGGATGATTGAAAATGAGTAAAGTATAAAAGGAGAATACTTCAGTATAGAAAGGGAGATAAGAGAGAAGATAAATGTCTATAAAATTGTAAGTGGCACAGAGAAAAATAAAGAACAAAGTAATGGAATTCTTTTCCATAAGGTGTTGCATAAAATGAAAATACCTATGAGTGCCTAAAGTAAATGTGCAAGCACATGGGAGTAAGAAAACAACAAAATAAGTATTGGTACACATGGTTGTGTTTCCTTCATTTCATGAGGTCCCTGAGCTACAAAACACTGGGTGTGAGGGTGCAGTCTGAAGGATTGTCACTTCAAACTTTTACTGTTCTTGTCCTCTTTCCTTGACTTTGCCACTGGTTAGCTGGAGACAGGTTACTGGGCCAGCTGGATCTTTGGTGTTGCCAAGTGTCTTCTTCTTTATTTACTGGATTTCAAGGTGTTCAGACAAATCATTCCTGCCTGTCAAATTTGCAGGTGCATGTTGTATGAAGCATCGCACAACTTATGCTTTCTAAAAATGTGAAAAGTAAATGGAAAAAAAAATTGTTTGTATGCTTTGCAGGGGGAGACTGAAAGATGGGGGGATTCTTGATATACTGGTCTAACTTCATCATGGTTCCTTGTGCTGCCTTTAATGCAGGTGACCTGAATCTGATGTGAATTAAGGATGGCACAAGAGTCCTCCCACACTGGGCTGACTTTGAGCAAAAGTCACAGTCAGAATGGGAGGAGTGGGTATCCCCAGGCTGGAATCTGACCTGGAAAACACCTCTACTGCTATTTCTGGCAATGGAATAGAGGCAGAGCCCCAAGATAAACCAGTGCTTCAGAATATGATTAAGAAGAAAGTTCCCTTCTTCTTCCTTTGTACCTACCCAAGGGTTCTAAATGCTTTGACTAGCTCAAGGGATACCTTGGGGCAAAGCATTGTTTGTGATTCTTGTACTTGGTGGGACAGACTTCTAGATTTCTCTGGGTTTAGAGGTGTTTTGAGTTGCTGTGTATAATGGAATTCTCCCTATCAGCTTCTTTCTTTCTCCGTTTTCTCCCTTGCCTCTCTCTGCTTAACTGACTGAGCCAATGGGGACCCTGGAGCTCTCTATGGCTGTTTTATTCATAGATTTAGCCCCTTTCTCAGTGCAGCAGCTTCATAAAATATTTCTCAAGGACAACTTTTCTCCCTAAAGGTTTGCTCAGCAGCAATGACTGTCTCATCTAGGTAATCTATTCTGATTAATTTGACTTTAGCTTTCTTGCTGCTCCAGTAGAGTCCAAATTTGTCAAGGACTTAAATATATATACACACATACACACCAGGGAAGTTTCACAAAAAAAAAAAAAAAAAAAGAGCCAAAATACGGAACACAATGAACTGCCTTCTAATTTTATTAAGAGGCTCACTACCGCAGAGCGTGCAGCGCGGCTCTCCGTGTGTGCGTGCCCGCTGCGCTCCCGTCGTTAGTTCCCTTTCAGCCTCAGGCGCCGCGCAGTGCGGCCGCGCGGCCGGCAGGGGGCGCTGCCGCCGGCCGCGCGGGGCCCTCAGGGCGCGGCTGCGGCCCCCGCGCTGCGCTCGCCGGCAGCGGCCGACCCGGGCCGGGCCGGGGCTCGGCTCCAGCCGCAGCCGGGACGTGCAGCCGCCAAGGTGCTGCGCTGCAGGGGCTCGGGAGAGTCCCCGGTATGGACACAGGCTGGGGGTAAAGGGATCGAGAGCGGGACTGAGAGCGACCATGCCGAGAAGGGCCGGGAAGGTGTTTGGTGCATGGGAAGCTGCCCGTGAGCCAGCAGTGTGCGCTCACAGCCCAGAAAGCCAATTGCACCCCGGGCTGCTGCCAAAGCCCAGAAAGCCAATTGCACCCCGGGCTGCTGCCAAAGCCCAGAAAGCCAATTGCACCCCGGGCTGCTGCCAAAGCAGCGCGTCCAGCAGGATCGGAAGGGGAGGGATGCTGCCCCTCTGCTCCCATCTGGTGACACCCCACCTGGAGCACCCGGCTCTGGGGTCCCAGCACAGGAAGGACATGGACCTGCTGGAGCGAGTCCAGAGGAGAGCCGTGAAGCTGGTCACACGGCTGGAGCACCTCTCCTAGAAGCAAAGGCTGAGAGTTTAGCCCGGAGAAGAGGTGGCTCCGGGGAGATCTTATTTCAGCTAGAGAAAAAGGCTTATGAGGAAGATGAGGGCAAACGTGTTAGCTGTTGTGATAGGACAAGGAGCAATGGTTTAAACCTTTGAAAGAGGGTTTGCTTTAGATTAGATATGAAGAAGAAATTTTTTACAATGGGGCTGATAAAACGGGTTTCCCGGAGAAGTGGACACCCCATCCCTGAGAACATTCAAGGTCACTTTGGACAGGGTTCTGCACAATCTGACCTAGTTGAAGATGTCCCTGCACCTCAAAGTGGGAATCAGACTAGGTGATCTTTAAAGGTCCCTTCCAACCCACACTATTCTGTTATTCTATGATTCTATGATCTTAATGTTATCCTACACCCTTTCCCCTCTCTAGCTCTTTCTAGCTAGAAACTTGTCTATTTCTTGTAATCTATTCTGGTAGAGGAACCTAGTTTTTATAAACCCTCCTACATAGGTCTTTTTTACCTGTACTCCTTGCTCATAAAACACACTTGTCCTTAAACAACATTTGGCCACTTTGCTGTCTTAGTTTAGCTTATTTAAGTAGGAATTGATAATGGAATTCAAGGAGTTAAATCTTTTCTGCTATATATATATATAATATATATATATAACCAATATAAGCATCACTTTCTTGCAGAACTAAAAGAAAAGCTGAGGTAAAATGCAAGAAGGGAGAAGCACCCTTAAGGATGATGATAGGGTCTTGAATGATATCAGAAGCTAAAGCATAATGTGACTGGAAAACACCTTTACTGACAGGTCGTGATGAATTTCTAGGTCCCCAAGAAAATAAGTCAGTCTTCTATTCAGCTGTGGCTTCTCTGCCTCTCCTCCTGTACTGAATGCAAGTTTGAGTAAGGAAAGGAAACATGATGGGGGAAGTGAAGGTAAGCCTGGTTTTCATCATACCCCATGAAGTATTAATAATGGAACGGCTGTGAGTTAACTAGAACACTTACAGGTATCTTTGTGAGGCTTTTAAGCTGGCAGTGAAAAAAAATAAAAATCTCTACCCATGCCTTCAGAGGAAGTGGTTGTGGAGCTCATTGTGCAATTTCAGAAGAGGTGGCTATAAATCAGTTTTTGTTCCCTTTCCCCCCGTGGTGTCTGTCCCTACAGATGTGTGTGTGCCTGACCCCATGGTGTATGTGCCTCAGCTGGCCCCGTGATTCAGGTCCAGTCTGTAGCATGCTTTCACCTGGCCAGCTGCCTTTGCCACAAAAGCTTTTATGCTGTTGGTCAGCAGGTGAATACCTAACCCTGGTCTTATTGGTTAAGTGCTTGATGCCCTGAGCTACCATTTAATTCAGGTGGGACTGAAAGCATCCTTTTGCACAACCCCTGAGGATGTCCAGGCTTAAAAATGTGAGCTGTGATGGGTGACTCTCAAGAAGAGTCTCAAAGCTGGGATTAGAACATCTCACTGAAATAAGGGCTGATTCCCCAGAGCTCAGGAGGGCTGAGCCCTTGTGGGCTTTTTTGTCTTGGTTAGCAAAGAAAGGCAGATAAATTTCCCAGTGCCCTGACTTACAGAACTTTCCTGATTTACCATTTGGGTTGCTTTCTTCCTCTTTGTTCTAGGGTTGTCTGTAGCTTTGGAGGTTCTCCTCTCCAGGACTCTGTCTCATTCCCAAGGGCATACCAGAGATGAGACTACCATGCCTTTTACATCACTTGGTGCTTTTGATATTGGCACTTCACTTCAAACAAGAAGATCATGAGAATTGATTCCAGCTAGAATGGGATAAGCAGACAGGGGCTGTTCAGAGAGGCAGACTCCAGATACTTGTCTGTGTGGTGCATTACCTTTCTTTACTTGTTCAAGGGCACCATTGAAAGGTGAATGCATTTGGAAGCATTAGCATTCCTCCACACCTTCTGAATAATTTTACTATTTTATAGCAGTTAATTTTGTTTGAATTTCTTCCTGTTGTTTTCTTTCCCAATCCCCACCACTTAGGAGGTCAACAGAAAGCTCCAGTTTGCCTCATATTTATTCAGTGACTTATTCAGATCATCATCTGTCTCTTCAGACTTCTCACATTTAACCCCTTACTTTGGGTAGACTTTTGCTTCTAGGTTTGGAGATAATTCACTAAATGTCCTCTGCAGTCTGATTATGACATTGAATTTAGAGGAAGATTTCTGCTTCACAGGGTTGAAAATTATTCAAGGGAATGTTGTGTACTTGTTTTCTTTTCTGTTAGACATTTTGCACTTCCCACAGAATTATAACTTTAAAAGCAGTATGTTCTGTGTTATCATATCTAACTAAAGTAATTAAAAATATCTATAACATAGTGTTGATAGATTGAACCCAGGTTGTTCCCACAGGAATCAAATACTCAAATCAATACTTCTCTGCAAGCCAACGTTATTATTTTTAAGCAGCTTTTTATTGTTTAAAGAATGTGTATCTGACAGGAGTTGCCAGCCAGAGCTGTGTCTTAGGTAATAAACTAGTGTTCAAGTTGCCCAATAATTTTACATCCTGATTTTTTTTTTGGGAGGGGGAGAGGGGTGGGAAGGTTTGATTTTACTTCCTATTTGAACACAGTCTTTTAGTAAGACTTTCCTGCTGTTTGCCATGTACTTTTGCCTTGCAAGTGTTTGGGAGTCTTATTCTGAGGTGCACTTAGCTCTGAATAGCTGCTCTCAGTGTTTGGGCTGTGAGAAAAACACATTCGCTGTCCTTCTTGGGCTTCCCATGGTACTAAATGAAAGGGAAAGTGGTACAAGACATGTAGTTGAGGTGCCAGCTCTCATGGGACCTGTGGGGTTCATGCACTGTGGCACCAGGTCTGGTGGCTTCAGGATGAGCAGGAGGCAGCAGGCAGTCCCCACTGCAAGCACAGGATCTGAAAGAAAACATGCAATAGGAATTCTCTGTAATATCTTCTCCTTGGTCCCCTGTGTCTGAACAGGCATGATAAATCCACTTTTTGCACAGTGTATAGATTTTTACCCTTCTGTTGTGTGCTCAGATATGCAGAGAGGACATATATGGTAGATATAGAATTGCAGATGCAGGCAATATTTTTAACCCAAAATATTTTTCTCACTGAAGAAAAAGTCTGCATTTATCAAAGATTTCAATGAAGGGGTTTCTGGTTTGTCTTCCACAAAAGAGGATTATGTGAATATTTAACTTTAACATTTGTTCTATGATTTTTTTTTAAACAATGCCTCTGTTGGGAATTTGCTAAATTTTTAAACATATTAATCTATAAATATTGGAATTACATCAGACACTTCTGTTACTCCCAAAAAGGTTACTCTCCTTTCTAACAATTTAAGAAGGACTTAGGAAAAAAAAACTTCCCATACCTAAATTTCTCTAATTTTAAGAATTGACCTTCAGTGACTCTTTTAATACAAAACAAATGTATAAGTTGAGGAGTCAGCTTTTTATTCCTTCTAGTGCTTCTCTGGAGTGATTGTCTACAGCTGAGACCAAATTCAAATATTATTTCTAAAATTATGAATTAGAAAATTTAATTAGGAATTTGATACTTGAAATTTTGTTTTCATTTGATTTAAGCCTACCTTATTTTATGAGAGCAAATGCAACAGCAGACTGTAGAGGGATCCCAATTTTTGATTAAAGAAAATTTTTATTTGTTTTAAGGCACAGGAAGAGTCTAGTGGTGAACAATATTTATTAGTACTGTCATTTGCAATTAGGGCCAATGTGTAAGTGTGTCATCTAGGTAACTAGATGAGTGCTAGATTAAGAGTGCTGGAGAATTAAGGTCTTGATTTTCAGAACAGTCTGTTGATTGAAGAACTTTGTTTATTGTGCTTGTAAACTCATCCTTTGTTTAAGAAGAGTAAATATTTTTACAGATGTAAACACACGGCCCATTGCGTGGTGATAGAATTCAGATGAATACCTTCCCTGGACTATGCTTGAATGTCTGTATTATTTTTCATGATCATTTCCTTCCAAGGATGACACTTGCTGCTTTGGCCAGGGAAACAGCAACTTCCTTTCACAGTTTCCATCTTCATTTGTAAAGAGGTGCATACTTTGATTTAGGAATTATTGCAACTAAATGATGGGGAGGCAAAAATTAATGACATCGTCACCATGTCTGGAATTGTCCAGAGAAAAAATACACTGTGCTATGGTGTCCTCATCTTTATTATGTCTAGTGGAGACAGGTTGTTCCCACAGGAAGGAGCACAGAGGAGGTGCTCTGCAGATGCTTTCCCACATTTCCAGAAGGAGCATGCACTGCAGAAGGCAAAACTAATGGAGGGGTCTCTTAATAATTCTCTACCTAAAAGTAGAGAGTATCTGGGAGTATCTTTGTACATGATTTTTGAAATTTCTCAGCATGAATGGTCTTCTGTGAGGGTTTAAATTTGTTTCTTCATGAAGCTGCCTGCATCTGTAGAATTGGTTGAGATTTTGTATGGCCCTGTGTTTTTGGAGTCAGGGATTTTTTGGTTGTTTTCCACCCCCAAGGCCCCCCCTGCCCAAGTATTCTTTAAACCCTAATAAAACCTTGTTGGCTTTTGCAAAGAGAATTTCCTACCACTCAAAGACAGATCAAGACAAGATTTTGTTTCTGAGAATGTGACATTTGACATGAAGACAAGACCACATTCTTCTGAGGATAATACAATCTCAGGACTATATTCCTGGTGCGTGACTGGATGTTTTCACCAAAAAAGAATTGCTCGTTTAACTTTGAGAAAAAGAGTTAAAGCAGCATTTTCTTGTGTGGGGATGGTGCCTAGTATTGCTTTTATGGCAACATGCAGCCACAAAGGAGTATAACTGATGGATAATTAGTAGATGTGAGATGGATATATGACCTTATGTCCTAAAGACAAATTCTTGTCCATTATCACTTGATCATATGAACTGTCTGGAGAGAAGCATTTGGGGTTCTGAGATTGCTGAAAACCTCCATTGTGTCGTTCTTGTGTTTGATGCTTTGCAGAGCACCTTCTCCCACTCTGTGTCTTAAGCTTACCATACAGGACACAGAAAGAAAAAATTCCTTTTTTTTTTTGCTACACCTGTCCTCCACTTATGAGGGGGAAAAACTCCTTCATTCCCCTTGTCAGGGCAAGATTTATCCTGTAGAATGCAAGCTTTATGGATATTTTTTCTTTGCCTGCTTTTTAAAATTGAATGCTAGGAGTGATTTCTCTAAGAATGCAGAGAGCAACCAGCCTGGAATACCAAAATATGGCGCCTTCTTAATTAACCAAGCAATCATCAACTTGATCGAATCTCTTTGAAGTTTTCCAGCAACTATGTGCACACCATATGCAAAGAGATCAGTAATGTGGAATGGCAGTGCTGGCAGTAAGGTCAGCTTCTTGATCAATAATAACTCAGCCTGAGCAGACATTTAATCTGAAAGAAAGAAGTCATCTCCAATCAGGTCCTTTAAAAGATCAAGCAACAAAATCTAATCACTGATTACCAAATATGTAGTCATGCAGTGACCTTGGTTACTATTGTTTAATCACATGTTATTAGCTAATTCCTTTTAACTCCAGCTTGTGAATTAGATTTTGTCCTAATTATTATTACAACTGTTAAAGAAGGAAGACATTACAGTTTATATGACACTGACTTAATAGACCAGAGATAGCAAAATCAAATCCAAAATGTTTCTGTGAGGCTGAGTCTTTCTGTCTCCATATCATTCCTAACAAATCTTTCTTCAGCCTTTTCTTAAGGACCTCTAGTGCTGGACAATCCCCAGCTTCTCAACATAGCAGAATGTTATACCATATCTTTATCTCATACACAGGGAGAAAGTAAGGAATATGTCCTTTCAAGGGTACACTGAAGCAGAGCATCTCACTATCAAACATCATCAGTGTTAGCAATGAACCAAATGCTAGAAGTTGCTTAAAATCAGAGAATGTGATACAATAGTGTTGATATCACTGATGACTTGGTTAATTTTTAAGAGCATATTGTAAGGGGACCAGTTCACGGTGGGTAACAGTAAAAGAGGCAGCAGCCTAAATAAAAGTGAGGGAGAATGGTGTTCAGTTCCAGATTCACCTTGCTGTTATAAGGTGACTTGTTTCCCTCAGTTCTGGCTGACCAGGGGTGAATAGGAGATAGGAAATCACTTTGAATTTCCCAAACACTATATCCAGAAGAGACTATTGAGAATGCCCAGAGTTAACGAAGATGCAGGTAATTCAAATTGCTTCTGTATTTGAAAAAGAACCAAACAACAAAACTAACAAACAAAATAAAATAAACCCACACCTGACTTGGGATAACAATAATCTGCTGGCTCACAGGGAGACAGTATTTTAAGGCCAACATTAAATCCAGGATTATGAAAATAGGATTTTGATGTGACTGTTGAATCCCAGCTCTAGTGTCCAGAATGTGTTAGGTGATAACCTGCAATAAAACTACTCTTTTCTACTTTTTTTTTTTTTTTTAATTTAGGCTAGAATTGTGCTTTATAGTTTACTTTGTTGTATCCCATGTGTTTCAAACTGCATAAAAGCATGATATGAAGATAAAGCAATTGTAGCTTTGCTTCCTTTTGAAGCCTATGAGAAGGTGAAAATACAGATCCCCACAGATCAGTCCTCCTGTTTGGCGTCTTTTGGCCGAGCCAGCTGCCCCAGCTGCTGGCCTGTTCTCTATCAAGCACCAAAAAGATACAAAGATGCTTTTACTCTCTGACAATTTTTGGAAGGTGTTACCTCAGCAGAATCAAGTAGTGCTTCTCATGGATGAGCAAGGACAATTGAGAACAAGCACCAAAATGTGGTGGCATCTTAGCAGGGGGAATTCCAGCAGCTCCTGACTGTGCTTGTTCTTTCAGAAGAGCCCCTTGGTGAGCTGTAGCTGCCATGGTGGTCTCTCCAAACCCCTGGGTGTGAAACACACATGTGACAGCTGTGTGCCAGGTGTCCAGAGGCTCTTGTGCCAGGACCAGTGTCAGTGCTGGTCTGCAGCAGGACTCTCTGTGTGCCTTTCATGTTCCTATGGGAGAATCTGCCTGTCTGCCAGCTTCACCTGCACTTGCTTATTTCTTACACACTCTACTAACCCTTGCTTGTGGTATTCTGAGCCCAAAAATGTGTCTGCAGTTTTTTGCCAAGCATATCAACTGTTCTCACCTGAGCTGCCACCTAACTCAGTGTGCTTTGCCTCTGTCTCCTTTGACCATAACTCAGTTACACAGACCTCTGTTACGTTACTCTTTGACCATTATTTCAGTAACAATAGAGCTCTACTGACACTGGCTTCCTCTTAAGGGCAGTACTGACCCATTTCATGTCTTAAAATTCAGCAGTGATCCATGACAGGCTGCGCCAGGCATAAATTAGAATTTTTGTGTCTTTTGAAGGAAAAAATGAGAGCGATATTAACTAGATCTTGTTCAATTAAAGTTGGCAATTGGTAACTATTTTTGTTTGTTTGTTTTGAAATCTTGACATCAGACTGCTTATGTATTACAGTGTTTTTTTATGACGGGAAATTTAAGTATTTTGCATCTGTTGCTCTCAGAATTTTGGGTTTTAAATTGTTATTTTCACAAAAAAATTTAAAAAGGGGCTCTGATGCCTGCCATATCAGAGTCACACAGTTCATGATGTAGCTAAGGAAAGTGATTTCAGGTTCTTCTTGGTAATCTTGAGAGATATCACTCTACTACTTTATGGTTTAGCCATCCAACTGGGAAAGCTATGTATAAATCAAGATCACAAGCAAAGTTAAATGATGCCTCAGTGGGTATATTCTGTGCAAAAACTTATTTTCTGTATTTTATCTTTCCTTCAGATGGCTGTCCTAGTAGACAGTCACACTGGGATTTCATTTTATATGAAAAGAGAAAATAACTTTTACTGAAGGACTCATTGTGACTTAGCCTTGCAAATCTGCAAATATTAGACCTCAATTGTACTGAAATCTGGAAGATTGATCTTGCAGAAGCCAATGTCATAACCTCAAACAAATTTAATGCTGTTTGCTGTGTCCTCTGGCCAGGGACTAAAATGAGTCACATGTTTGTTTTAGTGCATCTTTTAAATGTTTTAAATGTTTTATGCATGGTTATTGAACCATGCAGATGATGTTTTGATAAGCAAAGATTTTAGGAATACTTTAAATACTGATTTCATAGCTGATAACTAATTTTAGTCAGAATTGGTTAAATTTATCCAGGTTTTCAGCCATCTGTCTAAAGTCAAAACTAGAAGGAAAGGGAGGAGTCGACCCACAGCAAGCTCTGCGAAGTTGGTTTTGGTTTATTGTCAGATAACCCAAAATATAGTGTTTTATTCCATATATGTAGTGTTTGATTCCACAAAAAGATTTCTATGGGAGACGGTTTTTTTTCCCTGTCATTTCATATTGTATATTTTCTTTTTGTTGGGGTAATATGTTTATTCCCTTATTGAGAGTGGAACTGAATTCTCTGTTCTCAGTATGGTTAAGGGTTGTTGTGGTTGCTCAAAAGGATGGATGTTTTTGATGTGCAGGACCTATTAGCCCCTGGGTACCTTTTCTTCTCTGATTCAGCACAGCTAAGTGTTAACAATGTCTCCTGGGTAAGGGGAAAAGTAACCTTTTTGCTTAGCTGGTGCTGTTGGAGCATCTGTTTTCCTTTTATATTTATTGTATATTGTGACACCGCAACATAGATATATAAACAGAGTGGATATTACTAGGAACTGTGTATGTGTGTTTGCATGTCCTTGTGTATGCCTTGAACAGGAATTTTTCCCAGAAATACATTAATTTTTGTTACATTGAAATATTGGCAGGGAAAAAAACCAGCAGAGGCTTTAACTCTCTAGGGTGCTGTCTGTCTACATATGCAATCTCCCTCTGAAGTGCCCTGGGCTAAGCGAAGCACATCATAGCAGGGGAGGCTAGAAAAGGCAGCAGATCTTGTTCCTGTGCACCAACCTGACATTTTATATCCCAGATGGTAGTTTTATGGGCCATTATGATGCTTCAGACTGACTCAATAGGTGAAATGAAAGAATGAAAATAGTCCTATTGCCAAAAAAAAAAAAAAAAAAGAAAAAAAGAAAAAGAAAGAAGAAAGGTTGTTTTGGGAGCTCAAGAACTGGCCCTCAATAGGGCTGAGTAAGTCACAGACCAACTGCTGTGATTTATGTGATGGTACAGTGTGATTAACTTTCCCTGGGATCATTAGAGAGTCTCTGTGGGTGGTGCTGTGCCAGTTACTGTTCTCAGCTGGAAGGAGGATCAGCAATAAACAGACAGATGGGGGGAAAAGAGGAGAAGGAAATTCTTAATCAGAAGAATTTTTAGATTAAATCTGCACAGATTTTAGGTCAAGTAAAAAAGTGCTTACTTTCTTAATCTCAGGAGCTTCAGTCATCTTTCTCTGTAACAGCAGGATGCGGGAGATCTGTCACCCAGCTTTAAGTCCTTGTCTGCAGTTTGCAGAGGTCTTGAGCAAGCTGTAGCAGTGCCAAGTACAGTTATACCCAGCCCACTTCCAGACCCACCATGAGCATGTTTGCAACAGAGGGTTGGGTATGTGTGTGTCACAACTGTTCTGTGGGGTGGTGGAGAAAGTAGCCAGGATGTGTGGGTAGGTCGGTACTTCACTGCTTGGCCTTTTCAGTGATGAAAGTTTAAAATTAAATCAGATGAATTTCACTGTGACAGGACTGTAAACTTGTATTTGACACTAACTCATGGCATCTGCTACTGGTTTACTGCTAAAGTGGGCTTAGAAAGAAAAGCTTCCACAGTCACTAATGGGTGTCCTTGAGCTGTACCCTTTTATGTATTGAATATCTCCAAATGCAAAGACTTAAAAACTTCCCTGGGAAACTTGTGCTGGTGCTCAGTCATCCTCACAGAGAAGAAGTGTTTCCTGATGTTCAGATTATGTTTCAGCATTTCAGTTTGTGCTGAAACACAGACTTTCAGTTTGTGATTGTTGCTTTTTGTCTTGTCACTGGTTACTACTGAGAAGAACCAGGTCCATCTTTATACCCTTTAGGTGTAAAAGGTGTACTCTTTGCACTCTCAGGTACTTATACATATATATATATAAGTGTATAAGTGTACTTATACACTTATACACAAGTGTATAAGTGTACTTATACACTTCGATCCTCCTGAGCTTTCTCTTCTCCAGGCTGAAAGCCCCATCTTTCTCCGCCTTTCCATATAGGAGAGTTGCCACAGTCCCTTCATACCGTTGTGGCCCTTTGATGGATTCTATCCAATATGTCCATGTCTCTCTTGTAGAGGGAAGCTCAGAACTGAACACTATTCCAGGGGTGTCCTCACCAGTGCTGAGCTTGCCCTCCACTTGCCCAGGCAGCCCACACTTGCCTTCACTCTGGTAAGGGCATATTGCAAGCTAAGTTGTGCTTTTTAGTTATGTTGGTTTTGAACTTCACAGTCACGTAGCGGTAATCTGTGCTCCAGAGGCCTGGGGTGTGCTGAGCTGGCTGAAAGCACACCCTGCAGCTTTTGAACACTTTTCATTGCTTCAATCTGCTCTCCTACCCCTCAGTTTGCCCTCTGCTATTGTGTCTTTTGCAAAGCCTGCCTGTATATTGTCTACCACTGACAGAAAGGCTGTGGCACAGTGTAGAAGGTTTTTACATTCAGACAATCAGGATGAGTTTAGGAAGAATCAATGCAGGGGCAGCAAACTGTGAAATCACTAATAAAAAGGACTAATTCTATAAAAGAATACAGCAATTCATGTTAGAACATTTCCTCTGGAGAAGGCTCTGCCACCTCAGTTTTGAAAGTGGGGTGATCTTTCAAATAGCATTGTAACATTTTACACTGAGGATGTAAACCTTCAGGCTGTATGCAGTAGTGGATGATAAACAGTCATGTTTAGCTGAGTCCTTTTTCCTAAAATCTTGTAATTACTTAACAGTATGTTTTATATTTTAATATTTCTAAGTGCAGACATAATGATTGAAAAATCATTGTTATAACAGTATATGGCATAATAGCCACTCATATATGTCTTTATGATATCTATGCCATCCAATTAAACTTATAAACCTCTTTACTAATTGATCTCCATCAGACATAAATCTCTCTCAAGTAGACATCATTGTAATAAATCATGGTTAAAACACCAGACCACAAAAAATGTTTCTTGTGCTTGTCTCAGTGTAGAATTTCTGTTTTACGTGGTTTGTTCCATAGCATCATTCATAGGGATGTCTGCAAGTCCAGTTTTCCCTCTCAGATACTTGCATCTGGATCAGTGACAGGTCTGAGATTTGCTGTCTTGTGAACCATTGGAGATAGACACTGCAGCTTGCTGTCATTCAAAATCATGACTCAGTATTTCCCAACAAGATAAGGTTTTGGTTTCAAGGTCCCTCTATTCAGGAAATGTGAGTCTTAGTATACCTGAATTATTGCCTATGGAATATAGAAAGCTTTAAAACTTGCTATTTGTCATTTTCCTCCATCTGATGCTTTTATGGTTATCTTTTACTATAGTAATAGTGCTTTAATTTGTACATCGAGAATTTAAGGAGCATAAAGACACTAGTCTTTCTGTAAGGCATATAGCTCTTCTGAATGCTGTCTTGTCCCTAGGTTGTGTTTTTCTCACTGCCACAGATAATCATATAAATTTTCCATTTCTGGTTATTTTTATCTTTTCTTATATGTCATATCTTAGTTTTCTTCTGAATTTGATATGCTTCTCAAGTTGTGAGATTGATAAAACTTCAATATTTAGGGTTTTAAGCAACTCAAAAGTCACAAAGTCAAATGAAGGAAATGGAAGAACTGCATGAATATTCTTAGTAGTTTAAAGGGAAAAGTCCATTCATTAAAGAGGAGACAAAGCTCAGGGTGAGTGAGACTGGGGACGCTGAATAGTCGCTTCTGCTCCAATCAGTATTAAATGACACACATGAAGCAGAACCAAGAAGGGAGGACCAAAGATTACTGCCCTTCCTTGCTTCCTCTTTCCTACCCTGTGCTAACTCACATTTGCTTCAGAGGAACTTTTACTCAAGTCTCCTCAGACACGAGATAAAAAATGAACCAAATCCTTCTTCACTGTGGGTGGAAAAAATAAAAAAGCATTTTCTTGCTCTTCTGTTTTAAATATTGCTGTGTACTTCCTTTATCTTTTACATAGTTCGTCCAAATGAGAACATTCAGTTTCGGACCTCTTGGACTGTTCCATCAGTTAATATACTGATTTTTTTTTTTTCTGGACTTCAAATTTTAAAAAAGAAAACAAAAACATGATCAATCCAAATCTGATGATATACACCAAAGTGTGTTGCTTGGTTGTGTCTCTTTTGCAGTCGGACAGTCTTCTGGAAAATTGGTAATTTGCACAGCCCTCACAGTGGCAGGCAAATCCTCACTACTAAAACAGACCTTGCTGAAGAGTCCTGCATCACTCTGAATTGAAAATTATCTCTGTTGTCTGAGCAACATTATCATTCAAATTTCTGACCTAAGTCAAGTAAAGTCTTACTTGAATAATGGATCTTATCAGTATTGTTTGCCTTGTGCAGTGCAAATGGGTACATGGCATGAGAGAGAATTAAGATTATGTTTATAGATTACTATAAGCCTTTTAGACTACATATGCTTAGGACCTGATCATGACCTATCAGTAATTTTGCAGAGGGTCCTTACCTGGAAAAGAAATGCAGATGATGAGTTTTAAGTGGAGCTACTTAATCCATTCCCCACTTACATCTGAGCTATACAGAGTGCTGCTGTTGGTTCTCATGAGCCTTAACAATTTGCTTAGATCTGCTTCTTAGCAGACCTTGTGACACTATCCAGACAGTTTTCAACTCCAAGTCTCATCTTCTGTATTTTAAAAATCATTGTTCTATCTTTATTGTGATGGAGGTCTAGCAGGGAATGGGGACATTGTATCACTTTGTGCAGTAATGGATGAAAGGAAGAGGAATCATCTATAATTTGTTTCTCCATGCAGGCAAGTCAAGCTAAGTTATGATGAGAGCGGTGCAGCAGTCATGATCACCTACTGTTTTATAGCTGATGTGATTGTTTTTATGAAGCCTATAACATTTTTAACAGTGCTGTTGTGCTGATCATTGTTCTTGTCTCAGCAGAACAATATTACTACAGTAAAGTTAATTCAACTTGCAGGCAGGGCATGCTGCTGACAGAGTGTGAGAAGAAATCTCACAGAGAACTCTTTTCCCTTATTCAGATGTGGTCAGGGGACAAGAGAGTGCAGGGACACTGTTCAGTTGGTCAAACCCTTCAATGAATTATTCAAAGATGTTTTCTTATCCTTTTGGCAAGGTGACGAACAGTTCTGCGACATTTCAGACAGATAGCAACCTGCCATTTAGCTTGACTTCAGCTTTTGTTATTCACACAGTGTTTGGGTGAAGGGCACAAGCGTGGATAAAAATAAAGACTGGAAGTAAAGGTTTGGGGTTTTTTTTTCCCCATTGATCATTTTGAATTCTTCAAAGTGCTGCTTTGCAGAAGGTTGCAGAGGAGTCATCATAGCGCTGGCTACAGCAGCCCCCCAGCAGAAGAAAAAGGCAGATGTGTGGCAAAGAGGGGGCAGACAGTACATCCCTCATTCTTCCAGCTCCTTAGCACATGGTTTTTCTGCTTGAGTCCTACTGGCCCTCATTTGACTGCTCTCTTGATTACTCCTATTTCTCATCTGAATTGCAGCAGAACATGACTTGTAAACAAATGAGTAACGTCTTCCTAGCATGTGGTGAGGTCAGGTGCTGTGCTTGCCCCTCTGCTGTGTTGGTGGTCCTGCTGAAAAAGCTTTCCTATCTTCTACAAATCCCCAGACAGCTCAGTGATCTTTATCACTGGGATAAGATGAAAGATAAAATCAGCCTACTTCTCTGGTCCTTGGATATTGCTCATGTCATCTGACTGTCTCCCTGCCTATTCTTTACTGTTGGGAGGAAAGAGGTAAAAGTAGATTTGGCAAGAAGAGAATAGTTTTTGGTCAAAGTGACCTTGCAGTTTAGAATGCTAAAAATGTTGGTGTGGGAAAACTCCATTTATTGTGCCTAGTGTTGTTCATCCTCTGCCTGTTTTGAGAAGTAGAATTCCTGTGTAGGGATAACACACTCTCACAGACATGCTTGAGGTCATAAAAGCACAGCCTTGAGATGAACAACGTGTGTGAAGCCCTTTGATGTATTGGAAAAGGCATCGGACCCTGGCCCCTACTGTCCGCTAGGGTGAGCTGAGCCTAACGGAGTCTGTGTCCTTCCGTGGCTCTGCCTGCTGGGATGAGCTGAGCCTAACGGAGCCTGTGTCCCCGTGTGGCTCTGCCACCTGGCATTGCTAGTGAGGTAATGACATAAATGTACTCTTTGCATTTCAGCTCTGTTTTGGTGGTCACCCTGGTGACCTGTACCTGTTGATTTGTACAGCTCTCATTTACTTTGATGATACCTTAGACCTTTTTGGTTCGAAGTCAGTGAAGTTAGACTGGTTAAAAAAGTTTCTTATTTCCCTTATTACTTTTTCTGCAGTGTGACCTCCACCATTTTTGCTTACCACCATATGTCCGCTGCTGGCTTAAATAGAAGTCCAGTATATGCTTTGACAGTTGTCCTGGTGTTTTGGTCCCAGAAGGATTTTAAAGTCCTTTTTTTTTTTTTTTTTTTTTTTTGTTATTTTTAAAATCAGTGTTACTTAGTCTAATAAAGGATATTAATTCTAAAAAACGAGAAAAAATAGACAAGCCTTATGAACCTTGACGTAGATGGAATTTGATGTTCTGGAGGAAGGTGAAGAGGAAGCTACTGTGTTTTTCTCTTGCCCTTCATCTTCTGGGAATTATTACTGGGAAAACTTGTCACTTTCTGAAATTCATCTGGGTTTAGTTTTTTGCTGCTTCTGCTCTCTTTTCTGTAACAGTTGTTTGGAAATAGGTATTTAAACAAACTGAGAACTCTGGCCTACAAATAAAAGCACTAGGTTTTCAGCAGATATCGAAAACTATTTAGCAAAATAGCCAGAATCCAGAACTGGTAATGCCTGTGGATTTTATTGGGCTTTGTAAATAATTCCTGAAGGCAAAATTGTTGATATAAGTATTTCTTAGTCTAGGCTAACACAGAAGGCAGAAGAAATCTAAGAGTCACCAATCTAAAAAATCACCCAAAGTTTGGTGATTTTTGAATTGAAATGGGATTTCCAGTAACTGCACATGCAGAGAGTAAAAAGCTTTAATGGGGATAGACAGAGTTTTGTAATCTTTTTCCCTATGTCAGGATTATGCTGTTGACA
Organism: Vidua macroura; assembly: GCF_024509145.1. NCBI lineage: Eukaryota > Metazoa > Chordata > Aves > Passeriformes > Viduidae > Vidua > Vidua macroura. The sequence continues at coordinate 37,088,007 of NC_071571.1, forward strand.
AGGACAGAAAATTGTCTGGTCCTTTAGTGGAAATTGAGGCGTGCAAATGTTTGCACTGATTTGCTTTTTAAACATTTGCATGTGCATAAATGCCCATGAACATTTCAGGCACATGCTTTAAAGGAGTTGTCAAACCAGCAATGAGTAACTGGCAACATAAAATACCAGGCTGAACTCTTTTGCTTACACCGAGTGAGATCTAAATAGCTAATGGACACTATGAAAAGAATGAGGAGGAAACTTCTGAATTTGTCTGGTCTTTCTTCCTTTTACCAAAACAAGCTCCAGCATCTAGGCCTGAGTTTGAACCAGCAACTGCTGCATGACTGCGCTACCAGTTTCCAAGTAATTTATTTTAAAGTGCCTGAGGATACTTGGAGTATGAAAGGTGTCACAGAAAATCAGATTTTGTTTCATTCTGTTTGACACTTTGTATTTGAGCTTACTATGGTATAATGGTACATATAGATTTTAAAGTTTACTGAAGGTCTCGCATGTGTTTATGCAAAAAACCACCCTGTGTTATAGCTAGGAAAACTGAAAATAAATGAAATATGAATCTCCAAGCAACAGGTCCTTTCTACTGATTTTTAAGACTCAAAATTTCCTAGTTATCATCCCCTTAGCTCCCACTAAAGCATAACAACCTGTTTAAAGTTGAAAACTGTATGTGCATTTATGTAATGTGTTCCTTTATAAGGTTAGTGCTTAGTGATTTAATGAACAGAGGCTATATTGGAGGGTAAAATTGCTGCATCCATTATATGAGAACTTTCATAAAATACTTGTAGATATGTGTTGCACATGTATGGACCTAGCTGTTGGGCACACAGTAAGTATGCCTTGGACAGAGTGCATTAATGGCACTAGAGATCTCACCGTCACATTTTTATTTTGCCAGGTCATGGGGAGCCTGAAGCTATGTATTTAACATTCAGGCTCATGGTTCTAGGAAACTTCAGCCCTCTTACCTCTGGTTGGTTTTCTGGCAATCCATATCAGGAACATCTGGCCCCTAACTGGCTTTGATGTGGGTTTTCCCAAGCTTTCAACATGCGGCTTTGGAAAGGCCATTGTTCTCTTTATTAAAAGAACCTGGTTGAAACAAAGACTCATGTCTGTCACAGACTGAGAATGAAGAAAGAGAGAAAGAAAAGTTGTATCCAGCCTGTGAGCCAGATGAGTAAGTGCTTTAGCATGTCAAGGTTTGCAGAGTCCTGAGGAAGTCAGAGGTGAACAGGGATTCTGGCTTCTAGCCCAGTGGAGCAGTGACCACAGGCAGCTAGTTAAATCTCCCTGTGCCTTGCCTGGTCCAACAGGAAAACTGGATGAAAGACAAGACCTGGTTAGATGCCAGATGCTGTTTCTGAATGGAATTTTCCAAGGAGATGTAAATGCAAACAACTGTGCTTTTACGAAAGGCCTCATGCACTCTTATCAAAATATTCAAAAGTGATGTGTGAGGCTGACAGCTATATCTCTTGATTCATTAGTGGGCTGCCATTTGAAAATCTATGATCTTGAAAGTGTGATGCTAGACAGGGTTTTTCATAGTGCCGTGTTTCTTCTGCAAGTGTTTCCAGAGTTCAGTATAGGGGAAGGGGCAGAATTTATTTTTGAGTCTCATAAAACAGATTTTGTATCTATTTCCTTCTTCATTTCTAAAGTGGAAGACGTGCTTAACATCTGTAGAGAAGAGATCAGGGTGATATAAATATTGCTTTGTCTAAGGGTCTGTTTCTGATGACTGTGTGACAGAAAAGGACAGCAGGAATGGGAAGATTCAGTGACATAATGAAGGTGGTAGAGCACAACTGCTCTCCCATATGGTGAGGGGGGGAAGTTTCTTTTTGTGTGGCAGTGTGACATATTGTCAGCAATTCTAGTATTGAGGAGTAACATTTGTGTACCCCCTGAGTACCTCAAATGTGCATGGCTACAAAAATTAGCTATTTGTGGATTTGTGTCCAAAGCACATGGACCTGGTATGGGTGGCCTAATTGTTTTCATCATGTCCAGGATTTTTATTGTTTATAGGATTTTTTTTATAATATGTGGAAATCTATATTAAAGACAAGTACCAGGTGGATGGTAATTACTGATTAGAAGGAGGTTGGAAATGGAAATATTACATAAAACATGTACCAAGGGATGGGAAAGCAGGGATGGGAAAGGAGAGCTGCTTTTGTGCAGAAGGGGGTTCGATAGTCACATGTGAAGTCATGATTTCACTGTTGGAGTGAATTTTATTTGAAACTCTTATGGGCCTAATTTCCTCCTCCTCTTTTAGAAGGAGTCCTGACATGATAAAGCTTGACATGACACAAAGTGAATTGTGGCAAAACCAAGGCTGTGCAGTAGAGAATGATCATTCCTAAAAGAAAGGATAAAAAAATTAGTAAAATAATCTCTTTCCATGCTGAAGCTGACATCCCTCAAGAATTTGTGTAGATGAGGAGAGTTCTTCACTCTGGAAATATGAGGGGAAATTCTGGGGTTTTGTAGCAAATAGTTTAGAGAAAACATCAGGAGTCCACTCCTGACAAAAAGCTTTCCTTTTTTTCTCAAAGTAGATCAGGATTCCTGATGCAGATCTTTCACAACATGGTTGAAACAGTGTGGAGTTTGGTAGTTTTGTTTGTTTGTTTGTTTGGGTTTTTTTTTTTTTTTTTTTTTTTTTTTTGGTTTTTTTTTGGTTTTTTTTGACAATATTCACTTTAGGAAAATGCAATTTAGAAACAGAAGTTCACAATGTTTTCCATCGTTCCTATCTTTCTTTACTTGCCTCCCAGGACTTTGCTCAGGTCTCTCAGCTGGCTGTCTTTTTACATTGTTTGTTTGATTATGGGAAGAGCAAGAATCCACACCTGAAGTACGACATGTAGTCATTACAAGCACACTGCCTTTGTAGTATAAATGATATATAATACTGTCTTATTTAAACAACAGTGACAAGATATTCTGAGTGAGTCTCCCAGTGTAAAACAATCTGCATTTCTACTGAAACACAGCTTCTTTAACTTTTTTCATCACTGCAGCTTTTGTTAAGTTGCTTTCTAATGCTTCAAGTTTCACAGTCTCCCACCATGCTGCAAGCAAACATTACAATTTCTTCTACAGCCACTTTTAAATTCTGGGCAGCAGATCTGCCATCTGCAGTCCATCTGCTGGGTCTAATACCTGAGAAACAGACTTCAACCATGAACAGCTAACCCCCAGAAACTGTCAGTAATGAAGAGTCCATCATAATCACTTAACATGTCAAACACCTGCGTGAGCAAGACAATGAGGGAATGACTTTTGCAGGAGAATGGATATAGGATTAGATGGAGCGTTACTTGGGGCCTGGATGGGAATATTTGTTTACAATGAAAAAGGCAGTCATTGTGGCACATTTCCTTGCAGCAAATAACCCTGCAAGGCATAGAGAAGCACACATCCCATTTGGCAGTGGTTTTCCTAAAGAACTGAGGGTGATACTTAAAACCTGGAGGTTTTTTTTTTATGGACTTGTTCATGACCACGCCATAAATATATGCAGAATCACACAGAGGTCCTACTTGGATGAATGTCCCCAGTAATTTACAACCTGAACTGGAGGGATGGTGCAGCACAGCTGCTGTTGCACCATCTATCCCTGATAACCATGACACACTTAAAGCATTGTGGGATTTTTTTTAAGTAACCTGCTATGTCTGCTGTTCATATTTTCCTTTGCTTGAGCTGCTTGAGAGGGCACACAGTCACAACACTTCATTGCTCTGCCAGAGAGGGCTCCATTATTTTCAGGATGCTGCAAAGAGAGGGAATGAGCTGAGATCACAGGGTGCAGTGTCATTGCTATAAATCCTGAGGACCAGTGTTAAGAGTTGCTGCACCTCCTATTTCTGTCACAGAACTGGAATCCTGTGATAATAAAACTAGAAGCATGTTTCTTTAAGACCCTGTCATTTGCCATAGAGTATGTTTCCACAGAGTACTACTTCTAGTCAGCTGTGGCAAAGTGTGTCCAGAGCCTGTGGTAGTTCCTGCAACAGCTCCAGGTAAAATGTTACTACAGATACATTGCTGGAAATTTTAATGAAAAATACCTTGAGGGTGGTACAGAAAGAAGAAGGAATTAATTGGCATGAAAACATTTATGAAGATAACCAGGCAAAATTGTACAGAAGAACTGCTTATTTTGTGGAAGGAAAGTAAGATACACAGAAAGTGGGAATGAGACTGGATGTTAGCAGATTGGGGCTTGTGCCCTGGGGGTGAGGTTTGTGAGCCTGATGCAGAAAGTGATGGAAGTCATAGAAGGATGATAACAAGAATGACCTACAGTAAACTTCTGGCTTAGGAAGTGAGACAAAAAAGCTTATTGAAAAAATAGAAGGTGCTATGCCCTTGGGAAAAGATAAAAACGTTTAGCAGTTGAAGCAGTAATATTCAGAGTTGACATCAAGAAAAGAAACAGTTTGCCTCCCCTTTACCTGTTGTGGCTTTTCCTTTTACTTGTTGCAGATTTTGTTCAGGGTTTTTATATTTAAATTGAAAAAGATGCACACACACACATCATATTTATTGCATTAAAAGATCTGTATAATATAGCATGAATTATACACACACTTACAAACCTAAATTTTACCATAGACTGGAAGATACCTGGTTTTTCTGAGAAAAAAATTATATTCTGATCACTTTCTAAGTGGAGAGTGGAAGTGAAATTGGATGTAATGCCAAAGGCAATGAGGAGATGCTAAACCATCCAGGTCTCTAATTCTGAACAAACCTGATGGAAATACAGTTGCTTGTACCAGGATGGTAGAAGCCATTGTTCCAGTGTTCAGCTGTGGATTCATCAACACCTTGCTAAAACCAAGATGTTTTGGATGGATTTTTTTTTTTAATTATTAACAGGTAATAATAATAGTTTCCAAACAGGTTTGGAAACTTAAGGAAATTCTCAGTGAAAACAGATCTATTAATCTGGGAAAACTGGAAATTTAAAAAATGCTTTAATTTTTCTTCTCTGTCTCTCTAAGTTTATTGTTGGAAACAAGTTGATTTCAATTGGATGTCAATTTTGAAAAGAGTCACCAGCTGTGTAACATTTAGCAGCAGTGGAGGTGAGACACCAGTCAAGATTTTATATCTGTATAAGCCTATATTAATATAATTCTAACAGATTTGTTGTCAGTCTGTTTTCACCTGCAGACCTTTAGGCATTTTTTTTGAAGCAGTGTTTGTGTCAGCCCTTACAAAGAGAGTTCAGTCCTAGTGACAGTGATTTTCCTTTTCTTGGTTGTCTTTTACTGTAAGAGTGGACAGAGGTCCTCAGATTCTGTGGTTCATACACTAAGAGTGACTGATCTAACATAAAATGAATCAGATTTGTGTAGTGTGTCCCAAGACATTATTTTATCATCCTTTTCTAATGATCACAGATCAGCCTTCAGCCTTGTGATATGTAACAGCAGTAAAATTTCTGAAATTTTACATGAAATGGGTAAATTGGATGACATGAATTGCTGGGGTTTGCGCTGCATGTATTTTGGGTAGCCAAAGGTGATGAAAGTAGAATAAAAAAAGTTCTACTCTTAATTGCTACCTTCAACTCAGGATATTTGCGTGTACTTAGCAAAGAAGTTGATTGACCTAATGGTATTAGGATGGGTTAGTCAACACAGTTGTTGTCCTATAGCCAGTAATATCATTGTAGTTATGAGCCTGTCACTGCTTTAGTTGTTAGCCTCCCATCTAAAGTTTTTAAATGTGAATAAAAGATGTAGATTAGACTGGAAATTGGCAGACAAAGATGGATGTCCTCTTTTTAAGGGCCTGATTAGATTTCTGGGCCACCCTGCTCACCTGTGACCTTGATTTTTTCTTTTTTTTTTCAGATTGTTAGTCTGTGCTAGTTCTGAGTACATATGTTGTGGTCTTGTCACCTGTTGACAACAGCAAGTTGTCTGCCGATTCAAATTGTCTGGTCTCTCGAAGTTACAAAACTATGGTCTTCTTTTTATTTTTGTTGAACACCTGTGAATGACGCCAACATCATATATAGGAAGATTTATTTTTCTATCTCTGTTCTGTTTTACCTCCAGAGGACTTCCAAATCAAGACAAAGTTGTCAAATTTTGCATTGGATTGAATGAAAACAATATATCCATCACTACTACTTAAGTAAGTTGACTGAATTTCAGGTTCATTAAATAAGGTGCAGTGATGCCTGTCCAGGTACTCCACTGGCATGTCTTCATCAAGCTGAGCTGAATTAAAACCAATAATGTAGCAATTTAGAGAGGAAGTGTTCATATAAAAGCCAGGAGCATTCATTCTCCTTAAACTTGTTTTTATGGTAGAGATTAAAAACAGTGCCTTTAGAAATCACAAAATTGTGTCTTTAGCTTCAATAAGCCATAAATCAGAAATTGTTGTATTGGTATCTGTTGTTGTTGTTGTTAGTGCCTCTATTTTATACATGACTTTTGGTTCAGAGTGGAGGTTTTTACTCTTTTGGCTTTTGTCATACTTTTTAAAGCTAATTCAAGAGTTACCCCTCCCTCCCTCCCTTTTCTGCTTTCAAACATTCTCTAAAGAAAGTGTTACCCTGTAACATGACTACAGTATGAACTTGCAGCCCAGATTCATTAAGCCTCTGAAAGAACGTGCCAGAGTATAGGGGCAAAGGTCTGAGTCTTTGCAGCTGGAATGTATGAATTGATTTTTTTTTTCCTTTTTTTTTTTTTTTTTTTTTTTTTTTTTTTTTTTTTTTTTCCCTTTTTTGCTTTGGGAATAAGTGGAGGAAAGTAAGTACAGGAAATTTTAAAGAGTAAAGTCTATATAAATGGTTGGGACTGAAGAATAATGAAGCACACTTAAACTTGGTCTCTTTATGGCTGAAGCTTGGAACTTCTTGGGCAAAGTAATTCACAGTATTTATGTTATCAGATTTTGATCAAGTTTTCTCTAAAGAACAACACTACTCATGGAAATTTTTCAAGTGTAAAAGATGCACACAAAAGTAGTCCCTGTTTTGTAGAATGGGTGGATGGTCAAACAGAGTCTTTTGTGTTACCTTTCTTTTCCTGAAGGCACTTCAGGATGTATAGTAGTAGGATGCTATAGAATTTTTTATTTTTATAGAATTTTTATTTTGTCCCCTACTTATCTCTGGCATTATTCCTGATGTAAAATCTGTAACATTCCCAGGGGTTGAACTATCCTCAGGTACAGAACAAGAGAAAATGAAACTTTCTAAACTACCCATAAAAATGAACAGAAAAAAATCAACAGCTCTTGCACTACTCTTGACACTACTCTTGAAAGAGAGGTCACGGTGGTAAAGCCTTGTCATTCAGAGCTCCATCCTGAAGAGTGGGAAGGAAATAGAGCACTGTCATTAACAAAATTAGTTACCACCTTTTTTGTCAGCAAAGCAGTTACAATGCTAATATTTAATCCACCAACTGGGTTATGCAAGTTAATGCCCCAGAGAAGGAGTCAGAGTTGCTGTTTTAGGGTTTCTGCTGCAAGCAATATGTTAGTCACAACTGATTTTGAAGATTTCAATAGCAGCTTGTGAAATAAAGACTTTTTATAGGAAAGAGAAGACCTTATCTACATATGAACATGGCACTGAATTCACTAAATCAGCTCTCCTGGCTACAACATAGCAGAAAATAGGACATCAGCCTTACTTCCTGTCACAGGATAATTGAACCCCATCTCCAAGCAGGCTCAGAGATGTATGAAGGAAAGATGATAATCAGTATTTCATCTAGGATAGAAACATATTGGATTTTCTACCTTTCCAAGCTTTGTGTGCTGAGTATGTGTATGATATGATCTCTGGCTCAATTTGTTTACCTTCCAGCACTGCTCCCATAACATCTGGTACATTTAATACAGAGATCATTTCATGCCAATGGACTGTACAGTAGGATATAAATATTAACCAGACTAGTAAAATGTATTTTCCACTCCTATTCTCAGTAATGTAGTTGAATTAAAAAAGACAGTCTTAAGTGACATATCCTTACTAACTTACTGCTGTTCTACTTTGTATTCATAAGTCTTCTGCAATTGCACCTGCTCTGATGCAGTATTGTGTCAAAAAAGCAGTATTAACCAACTGCTTCTTCTCTCTGCATATTAAGTAGAGTTAAAAGAGCAATACCATGGTAATAAGATAAGGAATTCCTATTCTGGGAACTGGCAGTGTATTTATAAGGTGGTGGGCAGAAATAACTGTTTCTGAAAATACAGTACTTATCTATTATAACTCCACTGTTCTGTTTGTGCTACAAGATTTGGTAGATATAAAACTCTGGAGTTTCAGTGGATTCAAATAAAACATGTCAGTTTTAGGCCAGTGACAGCACAGAGACATGGATTAGAATATGCATTATTGTTGAGTCAATAATAAAAATCCCTTCCACTTTATAGAGGATTATTGCAGGTGTTAAGGAAACTCAAGGCTTGGTGAATTCTGCCATCAGGCCCATTTGTCTTTGTTAGCCACTTTCACTAGCTATGCAAGGACCTTTCGTCAGCTTTATCATGGTGTCAGCTGTAAGATACATCACTTGGATTGAATTGCAACAAAGCTGTCAAACCTGAGGGGATGCTAGACTGTCTGTTCTGCTTCAAGTGCAGAGATGTCTTCAACTGTGATTCCAAAGCCTGGAGGTTTTATAGGGTTCATATGCTGTCCTGTTGTACCTGGCATGGAGGGCAAACAAACAGGAAGAGGACTGGAAAACCATGGTGGCCCTTTCTTTGTTTTGGTGTCTTCTGCCTTTTGGCCTTAACTCCCAAAATGCAATATATTGTCAGAAAGGAAAAATAAATCTATTTCCTCTAATGGGTCTCTCATTTATTTAAAATTGTGTTTCAAAGGAAGACCCTTTCATTGCTTGTTTTAATGTATCTTGTGTCAAGAATCAATTTTTTGGCATGTGTAGGATACTCATTTAAAGGACAGACCAATTCATGATGTACAGTTATTTATGGCTATTTTATTTTTTCTTCAACGAGATAACACAGACAAGACAAAAAATATTTGGAGGAAGCAGCTCTTTCAAAGCCTGGAAGAATCTGAAATATCTTTCCTATTTATTTGAACTGGTTTACTACATCCAAATTTCCAAAGCAGTGGCATCGTCTATTGTTTAAAAGAAACTTCTTATCCTTTGAACTTTCTGACCTCCAAAAGGTGGACAAGTCTTGACCAGCAGAATTTCATCTTCTCTTTTTCACAAAGAATGTCTCATACCGTTTCAGCTTCAGGTTTTCTCTCTTATACTAGGAGACTTAACTTGTGAGGTTAATAAGGCCATAAGAATGGCAAAAATGTATTTCAAATAGGTAATTTCTATTTCTTTATGCAGAATCAATTTCTTGATGTCTGCTTTTTAGCACTGATTCTAATTTTTAGTCAAATAATCTCTAAAAAGTAAATGAGTTTCAATTACAGACTTTTAAATAAAGCACTAAATATATTGGGTAAACTCTCAGTACATGCTTCTGAGTAATTTCCCCCTGGGCTTCTTTCTGTACTTGCAACTTACTTTATTTTTATTACAGATTATAAATATTTCTACTTCACCTGAAATGGAAAATAGCTAAACTTCTTCTGATGCTATAAAATAAGTCACAATCAATCTCATTAATTGTTTCATTCAAGCCCTTGAGCTACCCAGATATTACTTCTATACTTCATTACATTACTGTCTTGGTAGAATTAGAAGCATCAATGTCACTTTAAAATTATAAAATTTAAATATAATTCCAACAGTATTTCTGAATAAAGACTTACTTTTTTCTTTTTGGTGAGGACCATATACCTGGACTTTTTGAAAATATTTTATACTTACCTAGAAATATTAATCCAGAATTATCTTGAAGGACCTTCTAAGGTAAATTGTTGCCTTATGCATAATTCCATACATAAATCAGGGAATAGGATTATAACATTCATCATTCACTTTGGGAAGTAATTGGGAAACTTCAGTGATTTCTATAGTACTGCATATGATCAGATTTTGTGTAATAATTAAAAAAAATGCCATTCCAGGGAGTTGTGAGAATTTTAATGAATTCAAGTAGACGAGAATTTTTTTCAGTACTACGATGTCCTTAGCCTCATGCCCTAATAGCAGTTCAGCTCTGACCTGGTAATGAATCCATACCAAAGCCCTTTATCCCAGCATGCCAAACTCTTTGGAAGTTCTGAAGGACTTTGTTGCAGACTCACCTTAAATAGCAGCTCAGGGGAAGGATCCTGACTGTAGTGGCCTGGATTTTGCATCTAACCAATGACCCAAGCTAACCTCACTTAGCTTGTGAAATCTTGCAAGATCACAGCCCGAGATAAAGGATTAAGAAAACAGGAGAGGTAAGTTGAAAAAGGTAGCTTGTTCTCTTGGGGTCAGCCTCAGTATAAAAGGTTAACTCTCCTGGTCTGCCTGTAGTACTGATAACCTTGATAAAAATGCTGATGGAGTAAAACTTCTGTGTGAAGAGATCTTTTGTGTTACCCTGCACCTGGCTGTATTTAAGACTAATTCCAGCCTGACAGAAGTTATTCTGAAGATTTCATATTAACTGTACTGGCTGGCTGCCACCCACTGTGGTTATTAAGCTGAGCTGTGCCATTTGTTTCTTTATCTCAGGTTGCATGTGCTTGAACTTTCCCTGAGCTATTGTCAGTTTGCCTACATTAATATATCGCAGCCTCAAGACCACTAATACACAACGCCATGATATAAGTTTTTGTCTTGTTGAATACTTCATAATTCACCAGTGCTTGTGTCTAGCTAGTGAATTTCAAAGACAATACATCATGTTGTGCTTTCAAATACTGAATCCTTCCTTTGGGGTTGTAAGCAAATGCTACTCTTATGTCACACAGACACTGAAATATCTCTTGTGTTCAGGCCTCGTTCATCTCCCTTAATGTTATCTCTGTGCAGCCCTGTGCATAAAAAAAAGAAGTGGCATAATTGCACTTGATGCCACCTGCTTGTGAAAGAGCATCCAGGCTTCAGATGGAAAGGTCTCTTGCAGAAAATCAGCAGGCTCAGACAGGGGACCTGCATCTCGCCTCCAGGCAGCAGGGTTTCCTTCTGCCCAGCACTGTTGGGATCCAGGTCTGCTGTCATCCAGTAGCTGCTGCTAAATGCTGAGTGGTTAGAAGCCAGCGGGTGGTTTCTAACATTTTGAAAAAAAATTCTTTCTGTTGGCTATTTTAGTTTCTGAAGTTAATTCTCCTTTGGAGTATCTTTTCAAAGGGTTCTTTTCTGGTCACTAGATCGAAAGGCATTTGCTGACTCACATGACTATTCTAATTCTCTCTCCTAACCATCACGTGATGTTACCTTGTCGTATTCAGAGGCAAAGAATTGCTGTCAGAAAAAGCTGTAACTGCAAGAAACTGTAACCTCAAAGACAAATGCCTGCTGACAGGGATAACTTAGTAGTACCATGATCAGGACAAGTGACTCCCTCAGATGAAATAAAAGCCACAAAAATAAGACTTTTTTCTTGCTGTCAGTACAATGCAAATAGCACCAGCTTTTCCAAAGCATTGCTCTGCAAAAACATGAAAGGAGAAATCAAATGTCTGTCTTGAAATTCTGAAATAGTTTTTTAAAGTACTTGGGAGGAAGCTAAGACTGAGCAGCTCCAGCTAGAGCTTTGCTGCAGTCCAGACGACCTGACAAAAAGATATATGGTTGGATGAATGGGTACTAGTGAACATTTCTGAAGGGCTTGGGAATTGTATAGTTTTATTACTGGAGACACAGCTGATTTTTAACATTTTCATGAGATATATTTATCTACTTCAAGGTAACACATAGTCTGTGCTAATTAAGCAATATCAGATCTCCAGATCTGCAGGCAATTGACTATAGCAATTCTGCTGCTCTTGCTGTTTGGAGGGAAGATAATAATTTATACATTAACTAGTACCTGGGAATGACATTGAAACTTTAGAAAACATTTTTATTTTTTTTAAATCTTGTGTTTTCCCCTGCCACTAACTTCAAATGCTCTTTCCAACACTAATAAAAAAAGGCTGGTAGAGATACATGTGTGGCAGACATCCAAGAAATCAGCAACTGAGTAAAAGATTAAAGGCGTTTATTTGGTTTAGAGACATCCCAGATGATGGAGGAAAAAAGCTTGGGACCTGTCCCCGTTGAGGCAGGATGGGAATAATGAAGACTCCAAGTCATAAGGCGAGAAGAGAACTGATTTATTTCAAATACACTGCTCTTTTTATAGAGCAAATTGTGCAGACCAATTTCATTGGTCTTGAAGTAAAAACATCTCACACCATTGGTGTGCTGTGAATGGCGCACAGTGGCAGAACATGTCTATAAACAATGTGAACAACAAGAGAGATAATGAATTATTTACATTCCTTTCAAACTCTTTCCCAGGCTCAGCCTGGTAGAAATCCCTCCTTTTCTCTCTGACTGAACTGAGAATATCCACAGGGACCTAGTTTTGACAGATGCTAAGTGTATTTCAGCTTTCAGTGAGGGCCAAAGGAGTCACAGAAGCTGAGCTCCAATGGTCTTGATATCTGGGAATTTTGGCCATTGGCCCATGCTTAAAGGATTATTATAGGCTTTGCCATCCCATTCCACCACCTTTTCCCATCCCATTCTAAAGCTTCAATTTTCTAGCCTGGCTCATTCAGAAAGCCAGTCCTAGCAGCAAGAAGAGATGGAAATTTTGTTAGCTCTGAGCAGTGTCACCCGGAATTTTATTGAGGGGAGTGTGTTAACCCTTGAATTAACAAGCACTTGTCATCTGTTTTGCAGCCAAGGTCACCCATCCTGAGTGACTCCTCTGAGTCATGGTGTCCTCTTTAAAAGCATGGATTGCTAGAAGGATAGTTATAAATTGAACATAAATAGAAAGAACAAATACTGCCTTGAGAATAAAATGACACCACCCTCTCTCATGTTCTGCAAATACCTTACATAGTCTATGAAATATGCAAATAGGATGTTAAGGCAGAAATGCCCAAGTATTACAAAGAAATTTTAATGGCTTTCTGTGGAAATTTAGTTTCATATTTCTTCATTTTCTGTCGTGTAAAATACCATTTCAGGAACAGAGAGGATGGTTTACATTTATAGAAGGTGCCAAAGGCAGAGAAGAAATATGGTGTTCAGTACAGTAGAAGAAAAGAAGAGAAAGCAAGAAAAATAGACTCTATTGCTTCAGCTATAAGACACTATGTATTTCAATTCAAGCCTCTGTCGTTTCATGTGCTGAATTCTCCCTGATGGGCTGTTCTGTAATCTTCTCCTCCCTAACAACTATTTTTCTTATCAATGCATCTTTTCAGAATGAAGGCAGCAGAGATTTTAGCTAAAGTCGTAGTTGCATGAAAACGTAAATCTGCCCTTGCAGATCCCGGCTCTACATGACAAACACTGTGGTCCTGTGGCACAGAGCCCCTCTTCTGGTTCAAGCGCATTTAAAAATCATTGGTAGGTGAACATGGAGACTTTGTGACTGATCGGCCTTGCCTATGCCACTCCTGTCTCCCACCAGACTGGCACCATCTGCTCCTGTCCAAATCCAGTGTGAAGGTCACTTAAGCTGTACATTGTGTGAGCTGGATTATTTGGCAGAATTTGGCAATTATTAGGAACACCATTTAGGCAGCCATGCTAAAACAAGACTAAACATGTAGTACTTTGTTAGCACAAAGATCTGACGCTGATTGACATGTAGAAATGAGGAAAACCTTGGGACATATACATTCACAGTGGCCTCTGCTTCTTGTACTGGCTTATCGAAGCTTTCCTACTCCTTGTGCAGGACTGCTTGCCATGTAAGGTGTTTGTCTTTAGGTGAATGATTTTCCTTTTGCAGTACACACTTTCAATGTCAAACATGAGAGACATGAGCTCAACTGTCAGCTTCTTCTGTGGCATAATTGATTTAAAAGACAACAAAACCATGCTCATTGGTAAGGGCTGATACATAGATATGTTTAAATGATATATAGTGAAATATAAGTTTAACAGCTACAGGGCTTTAATCTGTCATGAAAGATGTACATGTTATAATTCAGGAATTTATTCAAGTAGATAAAATTAGACTTTAATTCCTTTTTTCCCATTTTTTTGCTTGATATAATCTATTAATAAATGCCACTATGTGCTGAGGACTTCTCGTAACAGTGCTGCAAATTTCTGTCCTTTGCTTACTGTGTGGGCATCCATTTTTAGTCCAATGCTAATTTAATAAGTGTTATATTTGTCAATAACATGTATTTAACAATGCTAATAGAGATATATGAGTGTAATTGCAAGAAAGCAGAGTCATAAAGGAACCATAACTCATGGCTTCCAAATAAGAGTTATGACAGGAAACCAGAAGCAAAGTCTGAACATGTTGGTTTGTAGTTAGAGGTGGTATACAGCCTTAATCACACTTGTGAGGAGTAGTGCCTAAACTTGATAGCAGGTTATTAAAATTAATAACCTTCTATGAGCTGGCTTTTGTCACTTGCCCATCGGTTCCTTGGGAAAACAAGGAATAGAGCTGACTCTCAGCTACATATTCTAATCTCTTTCATTCTGACATCTACCCAATCTGAGGTGACACGTGACAATTGTAAAGTCAGTTCATGAGATCACTGCCAGTTACCGAGGAAGTCAGAGAACTTTTCAAAGCACGTGTGAAAAGTGCTCCTGGAGGTCATTTAACCTGTTAGTTGTGCTTTAATTTCCTGATTTTATGTAAGTCCGCACCTTCACTGTGTGATGCAACCTTTAGCACGAGAATTTTTCAGTGGCAGAAGTATGTTAAATCACTTCCTTTCAAATTTGTAAGATGTAAAAAAGCAGCCTTAGCTTCTTACTTTTGATTTTATAGGGGCCAAAGGCTTGTTTTATGGAACCAGGTGGCAGCTTCTCCTTTGCTGAATAATTTATCTTCTGCAATCTGAATTGTATTTTCCAGTTACATTTAGAGAAGAACATCATAGGAACCCGTTTCATAATTTGATGTTGCATTTTTCAGTTTAATCTGACTTTACCACATAAAGCTTTTATTTCATACCTTTTTGCCCTTCACTCCAAAAGTCATTATATGAAGATTATTTTATCTTTACTTGTACCTGTTTCTCTAATAAGCATTTAAAACACCAATGAAGAAAAAAGGCAACCACTTGCCCAAACAACCAAATAAACCTTTCAGCTTGAAAGCTGTTAATTTTTTCATGATTTCAGCATAAAACTCATAACTCATAACAGAAAGCTCAGATTCTGGATGGACTGCAAAAAATTACAAATTAAGTGAAAGTTTATTTTACTCTTGTACATATTTCACAGAGCTTCTAGCGTTAAATAATTAATAATGGCAAAATAGTATGCAGTGTAATCCAGATGAGGTCATTGTTTTCCATTTTTATTACACTTTAATACTCTGCAAAGCTACTTTCTTGATGGTCTGTGTGCTTTTCTCACATTTGACTAGTCAAGAAATTTGAATAGGCTAGATGAAAGGATATGTTTTTTGTAGTTTGTTTCATAAATATTTTTAAATATTCAAAGGTTACTTTTGTAGTCTGTCTGAAAACTAGACACCACTTTTTAAACAGTGCTTTAGCTCTTCTTTTTAGCACTTTGTGCTGGGATTGCAATGTATTAATTGTTCTTTTTCCTGACCTCCTGCAACATAATGGGGAGAACATTATCTGTGCTTATGCATATGTGGTGTCAACAAGTGAACTAATATTTTCAAATTTTTCTTCGTTCCAAGCGAAGATAAGGGAACTTAAAATTTTATGTTATTGCTTTTAAAGCTCAGTAGGAAATTTACATTTTCTTAAGGGAACTGCAGTGGTTTTGTAATATTTTGTATTAGGGGAAAAAAAAATCTGCACTGAATTTTGACCTCCAGACATGTCCAGGTGCACTGAAATATTGAATGACTCATCAAACCAAAAGTGGGTATGAGTTTGCCAAGCAGATGAGGGTGGTGAGATGCAGGAACAGATTGCCCAGAGAAGTTGTGGATGCTCCATCCCTAGAACTGATCAAGGCCAGGTTGGATGGGGCTTTGAAAGGTGTCCCTGCCCACAGCAGGAGGTTGGAACTGGATGAACTTTACAGTCTCTTCCAGCTTCTATACTATGATTCTATGAATGCTACTTTAAAGATTATTCTAACTGGTTCCCTCTAACACTCAAGTGTCATTAAATAGAGCAAATGCAATTTTATTCTATTCACTTTTCTTTACATCTTGGAAGTAAAATACAAAAAATGAGTTATGGAAATGAGGCAACCTGTAGAAAATCATAGCATGGTGTGGTGAGTGGGAGGTATCCAGCAGAGCTTCACTGACATGCTGGTTTTTGGGAACAAGAAATACTGTTTATAAAATCAAGGATGCTAAATAGGACTTGGTGAAGAGAGTAGTCATGTTATGCCCCCATCTAAAAGCATAATGTAGACTGTCCCTGCTCCAAGTTATGTGCAGCAGGATCCCAGCTCAGGACTAGATGCAGGAAGTTCTTTATCTCCAGCAGTTTCTTCTTACCTACAGTTTGCTGTGTTCTGTTCTCATGTGCTTTCTATCTGTAATCTTGTATGTGAAAGATAGTGGAGGAAGTGCTGGTGAAGAATAAAGCAGTAAGTTCCATTAGATGTACATGATCTCTGTGCAACTTTCCTGCATCCAGGTAACACCCTGAATTAGAAAAAAATTAATTATATTTTGACACAGAGAAATATGCAAAGATACTAAACAAAGATAGCAGTTTCCTTTCATATACTTTCTTAATCTGCATATTTGTGCTTTAACTTGTTTAATTAATTTGTGTTCAGATGTGGAGAAATTCAAGATTACCTGCATTGAAAGTTGTATCCTGATCTCTGCTGTAAACATTTACAGTGCAGTAATCCAATTATTTATCCAAAAAGTAAAGTAACCGATGATAAACTAGATTTCTGTTATGACAATGCAATGGAATTTTCCATTAAATAATGTTGAAGGATTGAAAAGGCACCCAAAACTGGGTATGATAATGAGCTGTTAAAATAGTATCCTGAAATCTCCTTTTAATTTTCATCCCAGTAATTTAAAGAATCATTAATTTCAAGCTGCATAAAGTATTTCCAGTCATAAGTTTTAGGAAGGAATTGTGACTGTTCAGCCCACAATTTATCAATGCTTTTGAAATAATTTTTTTTTTTCATAACTCTTGTATGTGATAAAAGTCAGAATAAGGATTTTGGGTCCTGTCAGAAAAGAAGGTGCAGATCTCTGGAGGGAATGTGGTTCTTTGGCTACATCATGCTCATGCAAAGTAAGCTGAAGTCTCTAAAACTATGAGCATGGATGGAATTTTATGAACCCATAAAACCTGAAACCTGAGGCTCAGCTTCAGACTGCTTGATGTGCTTCAGACATTCCTGCTTAATTATTTTGGAAGAACACATCAACATTTCTGTTCCTTACCAACCAAAATGACTCAAACCTTTGAACAAATTATTCCCCTATGCATTGAAGATCTGCCAATACTGCTTTTTCTGTTCTGCAGAAAATATGTTTTAGAAGACAAATATGACATTGTTATGAACAGATTGGAAGGTAGCCTGCTGTCTTTATACAACCTGTTCTCAATCTGCAGAATCACTGACACGTTTGTAGGCTGGCAGTGCACTGGCATTCACTTTGAACCATTTATTAGGGTCAGAATTGAACCTCAGTGTTCACCTCCCACAAAAGAACTCTGATAGAGAAGGGAAAATGGTGAAGATTCTGTTCCTACTTTTAGCTCTTTAACTCCTTAGTCAGCCCATTTCCATTGGCACAATAGTTACTATGCAGAATTTTCTTGTGCAGATATAAGCCTTATACAGATAAATCCCCTGCCTTTGGAACATGTGCGTTTTCACTGCTGCCCATTAAAGTGGCAGGTATGCTGCTATCTGATGTCACCTCAGACAAATATTCTGTGTCATTGCTATGCTGCCTGTCTTATGCCAGAGATAGATGCTTCTATGCTTATTATAAATTGTGAGTCAGGGAAGAAAAAATGATGTGGTTAGGCACAGGTTGGCTGGTGTGCAGGTAAGTTAACCAACAGATTATTGTTGTCTAAATAGCTGTAAACGTTGCTCCTGACTTAAGCAGGGCTTGCTTCTTTCTTCAAAAGTAAACCAGGTTTCCCATACCTTTTCTTGCTGTTGCTAACAGCATACAACACAAGCCATGTTGTTCAGTCTGTCTGCTGCAAAATTTTCAGGACTGTGAAATCCAAAGCATCAATTCAAGAGCCACATGCATTTTTTAATCTCTGTGCAATATCACTTTTAATAGTTTGAAGAGTTAAATTCAAAGCAAGCTTTAGCAAGATTTCTTACCATAGATTATAGTATGAACATTTTAATTTTATATTAACTTGAAATCATGAGAATCTTACCAATGCAAAAAAAAAAGAGGATGAACCAGCTTTTACTTTATTGAAGTTTAAAATTTGTCTCAGCAGAGAATTAAGTCTGGATGAGTTCACTTGTATAGGAAAATTTTTATAATCTCTCTTTTAGGCATCAAGCCTAAGTATTCTGAATCACCTTCTCTGGAGACTGCTTACCTCTTTCCTCCCTAACAGAAAAGTTAGATTTCCTCTATGCCTAAGGTGTCTATCCTCTTCAGTGAAGGCCACACAATATTAAAACTTGAGCTTCCATTGGAAATTTTCATAAGCTTTCGAAAAAGGAGAGTTGTAAACAACATATTACTGATAATATTTCAATAAAGTCATAAGTGGACTTGCAAAACTTGTGGGAGTGTAACAATATTTTTGATATTTCATAGTTACAAGAAAAATGGCTGATGCTGGTGTTCTACTCTTTTATTTGATATAATCAGTGAAAATAGATTTAAGAATATTTAGGTAGGGAAATCACTCTGGATTTAATAACTAACATATCAGTGTAATAGTATTTTTTTTGCTCCCTGTTGAATCTAGTTCACAGATATAGGGGTGGCAAAAAATAATAGTATCATTATTGCCTGTTAACATCGCTCATTAACATGTTATAGTAGTCATTAACTTTGCAAGGAAATATTGATTCTTATGGAAGGAAACAAAGGCTTCAAGTTAAAAATAAATAAATGAAGAAATGTCTCCAGGAACAATCTGTGCACTGCATATGCATTTAATTCTTATAATCATTGTACTTTCATGCTATTCGCTAGGCTGCTTGCTCATAATACAAGTCCTAATGGCATAATGAAAATGCATTGTATTCCACTCTCATTTGATATTTGTTGCTTTTATAAATGTAATGTATACAAGGAAAAAATTTCCCTATGATCAGAATCTTCTTGCAGTAAGATGGAGAAGTGATTTTTGTTTATCCTTGGCATACTTGTAAGTCCTGGGTATAATTCTTCCAGTTTTGAGGCCTGAAGAATAGTCCTATATTTAGGTGTAAATAAGGTTATATAATTTTTTTTTCTGTAACTACACTGAGTTAGTATACAAATCAAGTGCATCGTGGCTATGCTTTCTTTTCAGTATTCAGGTAGACGTGCCCTGTTGATTGTCAACAACGTGGGTATTTTCAGACACTTCTCAGGGCTTTCATCAACTGTGAATACAAAAGACGTTTCTGCAAACTTGGAGTCTGGCTGTTACTCTCCTTCAACAGCAAGATGTGTCTGACTTCTCTCTTCTAGTCCTATTAACATTCATCAGTGATGATGAATTCCTAAGATCTGCAATGTTATGGAAGTTTTCTCTGAGCTATTTGAGCTCTCATTTTCTTACCATGTGGTTTTGATTTGGGGGCATTTAAGCCAGTAAAATTTACTTTTTAATTTCTGCATAATTTTTCTTTTCTGGAAATCCTTAAGTCAATGATCTTTATGTGTGTTTGCAGATTTTTCCAGGTAAAGTAAGCTGCTACTCAGGTCCCTTTCTAGGTGTCTGATAACTTCAGATATTATTTCTCCTCACTGCCTTTAATACATTCTTTTAGAAATTATAGATTGCTAGAAATTCCTCTGAAAGCTTAAATTTCACTTGTATGTGGAGGTAAAACTTATCTCATGGTTGGTCCAAAATATGGTCTAAAATTCAGTAATTTACTCAAGCTAATATGGCCTACCTGGGGTGGTCCAAAAAGTTTGATTTGCTCACAACATCCTGAATGGTTTTTGTGATTTATGACATGGTCTTTGTTGTTCTCTTAATGACTTGTTATCCTCAGTATTTACAATTCCCTTTATCTTTGTTTCAGTTTGATTCCTTTCCAAACAATGATTTATAAATATATTAAATAGCTAGGCACCAACAACTCTGCTCTGTGACAATGCCCTTGGAAATACAGCCACAGCCTGGTGCTTTCCAGTGAGATCAACAAGACCTATCCTTGACCAGTTTTAATTATTTTATGTATGCAATGCTGATTTTGTGTCCTTGTTTATTAATTAGGATATTGTGCAGTGTGTAGTTTGTTGTGCCTTACAGGAATCTAATTGTATTATATAACACTATTAACCTTTATCAATCAAAAATGTAATCTCATAAAAATATTGAACTATATTGAGATCTATTATCTCTAAGAGCATTTAGATTAGTACTTCAATGTATTGCTGTCCTTTAATTGAGTCCCCTATCAGCTATTCCATTATTTTCATTGGGATCAACACAGGATAACAAAAACTGTAATTACTTCTAGTATTGCCCCATTTACCCTTTCTGTGTCTTGGCAGATATTATTTTCTTAGCTTACTCCTCTGAAAATTACCATTAAGAATTGGAGATGAGTCTTTGTTCTCATTGGAAATCCACAACAATTCAGTCTTCTCCTATTCCAGTTCTCCTCTAGCTATTAGTTGAGAGTTATCTGGATGTGCTGAGTTAGAACCGCTTTTGAATTAAATGAATTTAAAATAGCTTCTATTGTAATATTTTGTCTCAGTACTAATAGAATGGGTTCATTATAACCGCATAATTTACTTTCTACAAGCAAAGTACATAGTCGAAATATTTATGGAAAATCTCTGTGTCTATGTTATTAACACTTGCCCCTTGCTTATTGAACAATATCCCAATATAATTAAGATACTGATCATTATTAGTGTAATAAAAAGTCTCTTCCTTTGGTATTAATTGTAGTGGTCAGAGACTCTTCTTATGACTTTCAACTTTCCTCATTAGTGGTTTGTTTTCCAGTGGCTAATTTATATTCATTGCTATTATCATCCCATTTTCTAAATGACATTTTCCAAGAGATTTGTTTGTTTTCCTGTGCTTCATCTGGGTTATTAATTAATTTCTCCTCTTGTCTTGATCACAGCTTTGGAAATTTTTTTGCATCTAGGGAAACGTTCCAAATCAAAATTTCCTTATTTTTTATAAGTATTATTTATTTTAAATTATTTTTCACAGAAGATACACCTTATGTTTGTTCTATTTCTTTCTTAAAAGTAATCTTTGAAAGCCCCAAACACACACCCTTGATATGGACTCCACTGCTTTTGCTCGCAATAAGTATAATGTCAGGTACTCAGGCAACTGCTTTTTACTCCTGGAACCAATTCCTGTCTCTATCTAGATGATGTAAACTTCACATTTTTTCTTTTTTATTTGGAGGCAATGCTTTTTGACCCAGGAAAGTGTCATCAGTAGTTTGTGTATTCTGTGGTGCCTATAATGGTGGCAGTATGACTCTTCCCTTCTGATGTGTCCCTGTGTGGCAATTTAACAGTCTTTGCAGTCAAGACAGATAGGGAAGGAGCTGAAAAAAGTATTCTTAGATGAGCAATTTGAGTATCACCCAGTCATTGGGGATTCTGTGTGAACTGATGTCTCCAAAAGTACCAGTTGAACTTTTTGAACATAGGATGA
Organism: Vidua macroura; assembly: GCF_024509145.1. Classification (NCBI taxonomy): domain Eukaryota; kingdom Metazoa; phylum Chordata; class Aves; order Passeriformes; family Viduidae; genus Vidua; species Vidua macroura. The sequence goes on from NC_071571.1 coordinate 37,109,902, forward strand.
GTGGGACTTGAGAGGGACCTGAAGATGTTAGAAATCTGTCTCACTCTCTTTTAGTGCATACAGACTTAATTTGTTTTAGCTCTTCCTTGTCTCTTTAAAATATTGTGTAAGAGAATCGTGTTTCACTCTAGATTTTGGACACTGTGACCAGAATATGGATATTCTTCTATAGAATATTCTTGGAATAACAAGAATAGTCTGGAAAAACTTCTGCTTTAGTGTAGGCCCTGCTTTTGCAATATTTTCTCTCCTTAATCCCTTCAGGCATGTCTTCAGTCATGTGAATTTTCTAAATAGTTGCTGCAGCCATAAAAATATAATGGTTTTTTTTGTTTGTTTGTTTGTTTGTTTGTTTGTTTGTTTTTTTGTGATTAGGTGGGTCCAAAAACAGAATTAAGATTTAAAAGTCACATCAAGTCTTTCTCCTTCTATTATTTATCATTGTGCAGTTAGAAAGGTTTCCTATGTGCTTCAATAAATTGTTCCCCTCTTCTATGAATTCCAGTACAATCCTACCTAGTTCAGACATTTCAACAGCAGTGGTTGCCACCGTGACTTCTTCTTCTGGGAAATGCTCTTGTAAGCTAAACCCTCATATTAGATTAGACTTTTTATTGCACTAGATATGGAAATATTCAATGAATAACCAGTCACTGCAAGAGGCTTTTCAGCAGCAATGCTCCAAAGCAGTGCACTGAAAAGGAGAATGATGTGGTTGGATTAGCAATGGCCATACCAAAAGAAGTATTGACCCACTTCAACTAAAAATCCATCAGTTACTACAGGAAGATGAATCTTACAATATCAGTAATATTTTCAGCTGATAATCTTTCATAGCAAGCCATTCAGCCTATGTGTTATTGTTTGAGAAATCATAGCTTTGCATTTCTGTTTGCCAGCAACTGGCTGCTGTACTACAAAAGCACAATTATTCATTTCAGTGGAAGTGATTTCTGATAACACCCTACCCCTGAATTCCCCCTCTTCCTCATTGTGTTCTGGCTGAAGCATCTCTTTATCCCTGATTTATTACAGGAAAGAAAAATGTTTTTAATCTCTTTATGATTTTACATTTTATAGTGGTAATATATATTTTTAAAATATTTTTTTAGTTTGTTCTACAGTCTGCATGGCTTTATTCAAATCTAGATTGGGTAAGAGCAGTTAAGGTTTTGCTGATTTTGTTAATTGTCCCTTAGATATTGCACAGTTTCAGACCAGAAACAGGTTCCACCTGATAACAGTCACTTTCCCCTCTCAAAGCATGTTGGCAACAAGTCCAAGGATCTTTGTGAATATGCCCATATCAGAATCACTTATAAGTTAAAGGCTGTATAGAAATTCTGATTTAGTAAGTTTATTAAAGAAAGTGCTTTCCAGAATGTTCCTTGGTCTCTTAATAAACACCAGTTTTACATTAAAAAAAAAATTGAAATTAGGCAGCTCAAATATTTAAAAGTAAAACAGCAAAAGATGAAACAGAACAAAAAAAAAAAAAAAAAGGATTCTATATTTGCCCATTTTAACCCCTTCTGTTTTTCAGTGATTATGTATTTTCTGTACTGAGAGCCTATGTGTCTCTCCCCACTTATCCCATAGGTTTTAAAAGAACACATCGTACAAATTTGCTTCTTCTCTGTAGGAGAAATATTGAAAGAACAGGTTCTTACTTTGCATGGCCTTGTAAAAGTATAAAAGAAGTATCTGCTAACAATGATTTTGAAGAGCAGATGTGTATATGATTAAAAAATGTTGATTCCGACAATATTGTAGTGCAAATCCAGATCATAAATCTTACCTGATTTTTCTTGATTTAAACTATTGGCCTTACTTTCTGATTTTTAAATCTTTCTATAGGAAGTTTTCTTTCTTGTCAGTGGTAAGCTTGGCAACACAGATTGGAATGTTTGCAGTCTAGTTACATGATGTGTCAGCCTGGCTGATATATCAACTCCAGACACAGTTGGATCAAACTGCAGATTTATTTGGCAAGTCTAAGACAAAATTTCTATTCACCTACTGCCCCATCCCTTCTATTTAAGATTTTCTGTCAAATATAATTTATGCTTTGAAAACCTTTATGGGAACAGATAAATTCTGTCCAGTAGAAAAAGCTAATGAGAAAGTTTCCACATGCATTGACCGAGGCCCATCATGTCAATGCATTGTCCACGCAAAAGTGGTTGGATTTATTTTCCTTTGAAGGATGATTAATGTATAATTTGACAGTCTCAGGCTCTGACCTATAAATACACATTTTTAAAGGATTCTTCTTTGCAAGATTTTGGGTTTTAGTCCTCTTTGGAAATATTTATTTCTCCAAGTGAACCCAAATCTGAATTTCTGTTCAATTTGATTGTGTTTGAAAAAAAAAAAAGCTTTTAACTACATATTTAAAATAATTTACTTACACTAATCAAATACATGACAAAGACCTTAATTCTCAGAAGAATCATTGATTATTTCAGGGAAAAAGTAAAAGGAAAAAAAAAAGGAAATAGCAAATAGAGAGAAAATCATCAAGAGGAACTGGGAGGGGGGAGCAGATGGGAAGAAAAGGAAAAGCAATCAATTTGGCACCTGTGAGAGCCTACATCTGGAACTGGTAAAGGATAAATTGTTTTAAAAGCTTGTGATGTCACATAAAAGCAGGCAAACTCATTCTAAGGGGAAGATGGAAGCTTTTAACTGGAAAAAAAGAGAGAAGGAGTAAGAAAAGAGACCTTCTTCCTGACTTGTAGTTTTCCAGTAGACTGATGTGAATACTGCAGATGCCTGAAATAGAAATTATTCATATACATATATATATATATATATATAATGCATGTGCTTTTTGTCATTTTTTTGGTTAAGGAATGATTTTTCTATGCTTATTGAAAGCAAAACAGAGAAAATATTACCAAGCTAATTATGTAATTTGTAAGATTTACACATCCAGCATGCCAAATTAATCTCCTCCGGAGACAACACTTTTTACTTTTTGAGTAAATCCAGAACACCAAAGCTAAAACTCAATGTTCCAGGGCCTGTGTAAAAACTCCCATTATCTCAGAAAGAGAAATTATTCTCTAAGTTACAATACTGTCTTGGAATGGCAAAAAGGCTAAACTAAGATCAAAATGCTATTCTAAACTAATTCAGCTGAGAAGAGGCATTAGCAAATAATTACCATAAACAATGTTCAATTATTATATTTGAATAATACTTTTTATTACAGTCTCAAGCAAATACATTTGTTTATCCCATTAACACATCTCTGTGCTAGGAGTTTTCATATTATGCTTCACAAATTTGGAACCATTAAAAACCAAGCAAACTACTGGAGATTTCATGCATATAACTAAAAATATGAATATTCATGACTGCAAATGTGATATTTCACCCTGAATTCTGTTGACAATGGATGATGCCATAGAAGAGTTTGATGCTCTTTCTGAATTTCATATCTTTAATTCAAGGTCCATATAGCATATTTGGTACTTTAGTTTAGTATCCATAATCTAGCTACACAAATTTTGGCCTCTCAGTTTTGATAACATCATTTTTCTCTTTTTAATCAAACCTGTTTTAAGAGAAAGGTATAGCTCAAAGGAAAAAATCCACAATTAAAACTGAATTCCAGTAGCAGCATCTTGCTTTGTCTGGACTGCTAAAGAGGATCAATAGAACACATGAGAATGAGGTGAACATGTCTAATGTATATCATCCTGAAGCCTGATCAGGGAAGACAGAGTATTCATCTGAATCTGGACTGCATCCCTTTGATTTGAGACAGAAATATAATTTAAAATTATTAATTAAAAATTTTAGTCTTTTTTATCTTCCCTTGGCTAAAAATAAAATAACATAGCACAAAATTTGTAATTCCCTGATGCTTCAGGGAAGATTTTTTTTTTTTTTTTTTTTTTTCAAATAAATAAGATTCTGGCTCTGATCATGCAGCTGAAGGGCTTTACCATAAGTACTGAAAAAGGCTTTATCTAACTTTTCTCCAGTAAAGGTCTATATAAATTTAGCTGCTCTCAGCCCAAAAATCTCATATCTGAGATAACCTATTCTTTAGATGTGCTTCATATAAAGGAACATCTTCTTTATGGGATTCTTTCAAAAGAAAAATATTTCTGCTGTCTGATGATCAGTTGACATTAGGGAAGAGAGGATGTAGCTGAACATATGACTTTGATGATACAATTTAAGAGAACCTCTTTATCTCCTATATTTTGTATTTATGTCCATTACACTTTTAATGTTGCAAACTCTTATTTCTTTAATTAAATTTATAGTTCTGCATACAAGATTTCACATTAGTGAATAGAAATACTTAAGTGACTGTACTTCTCAGTGGGAAGAATGGGAAAACAATACATTATATGACTACCTAGAAAAACTTTAAACAGTTCTCCTGAAGGTGAACCAGATGTTTCCTGTGTCTGATTTAGCTGATGTTATGCCTAGCAAAATGCTGGCATTAAGGAAAGAATTGTAGTGAAATAAGGTTTTGACTTAATCCTTATTACAATGCCCCAGATATCAGATATTCTCAACCCTTCATTCCTAGACTGACCTCTCAAGCTGTTTGAAAGGCAGGTTTTCCATGCCATAGACTCAAGGTAACACTTCTAGAGAACACCAAGAGCACACACAGGATGTCTTCTATCTAGATAAGGGGAGGGAGAGCTGGGTTAGTCTGGTTTTTTTACTTTAATTTGGTTGTACATACATTAAATGTTGTATCTATGATAATATCTAATACCATTTGAACTATCCTCATTATTTTGCAGTTACAGTTATTTGTTTTTTTAGAAAAAATGTTATCCAACAGGTTTATGTAAGTGATAAGGCTTGGCTTGGTCTACCTTTATTATTTATAGATAAACAAATAAAAAAAGGACATAAACAGCCATAGATTTTTTTAAGCTTTATCAATAAATTATAGCCTTTCTATGAGAAGCATGCTGTGTAAATGCATTTTCTGCTAGCTATACATTAAAATCTTACAAGGGCATGAGGAATTGAAAGTGTCTTTCTAATGGGTCATCCATCTTAGAAATTATTTGAAGTCATGGATTAGCTGTCACCTTTGAAAGCATTTGGTGATTTATTTTGGATCTTAGAAGAAATAACATCTCTATTGCAAAATAAAATTATTACATTTTCATAGTTTGCATTAGTTATTTCTGGAAAAATATTTTTAGAAAAGTAACCTGGAGATGCTTCCTCCCTCCACCTTTGAAATTTCTAGCATTCCGTGTTGGTAGAGGAGTTGCCAAGACAAATGTGGAAAAAGGCTAGGCAGAGTGCTTTATGAGAATAGTGTGCGTCATGCACTGAAAAGATGACACTGGCTAAATGTGCTGCCCAGTTGCCAGTACACTGAACTTGGACAGAGTTTAGCATAGAACACCAAAAAGAATTGAAGTATTGTAACAAACCCTTACAGTTCTTGCAAAAGAAGTGAAAAGAAATATCAAAAGTATTTATCAATTTGACACAATCATTTAAGAATGGGGTAGAGAGAAGGCTCCATGTCGCTTCCTCTGCCCCAGGCAAAGTGAAAAGTATTGATGGAGAGATGATTGACAGTCAGTTAAAGCAATAGAAAGATCCTTTGGCCTTTTCATGGATTTAAATCAGGTTTGGAAACACATTAAATAGAATTAACTTCAGACATTTAATTGCAATGCCTGAGCTAAGAGCTGAGTTACTTTAAGCACCTCTGTAATTGAAGAAGATTGATAGACATGTCCAAAGGCAATTCAGCCTCCAGTATCTGGACTGTCCCTCTGGTACTAACCCATTTTCTCCTCTGTGATAGCTTCCAGACCAAAATTTTTCAAGTGGCTAAAATGAGACAAATTGAATCCAGGTTTAAGAAGCCAAAATCATTTTGTACTGATGAAGAGAAGTAGGGATAAAATTATTGATGGATCTAGCTTTACAGGCACTGAACACAGTGGAGCTGTTTGCCTTACCTGTATTTTGCCTTACCTGTATTTTGAAGTGTCCAAGGAATTGTCTCTCAACTGATTTCTTCGTAAAAAAGCAAAGGGGACTGATCTGTTCATCAAGTGCCTGCAAAACTATTCTGGCAGAGGAGCTTATAGGTAAAGATGCAGTCTCACTATTTTAATAATCAGGAAAAGTATCAATAAGGCAATATGCAGTGATCCTTTATCTTTTTGAATATGAAAGTGCTGAATCTTGCATGTTCTTTAAATGTACCTCTGAGAAAGTGCTGGGGAGACTCTAAGATTTAATAAGTACAGAGTTAAGAGAGTTAAATTTATGTTGTTGGAAAATGTAGATGAAAAAATTGAAACCTTTGTTACAAAGAGAAGATAGAGAGAACATCAAGATCTTCATGCAACTCTGAGAAAATGAAGGACTAAATTTTAATGAGTGAACAGCCTGTGAACAGTTTCAGAAAAGGACTGCCAAACAAGAAAGGAAATTTTGTTTTAAGTGAATAAAGAGCTTTAGGTAATCAGAATTGCAGATTTTCTATTACAAGCTAAGAGAAAGCCTTGATGTTCTACTAACCTTTGCTTAAAGATTCAGTAAAAGGCTCTTTCAGGAGTACAGTACTGAAAATAGGAAAAACAACAGACTGTTGGTAGAATGAACAGGGTAGGGAAAAAGCTCTAAAGATCCTCTAATGTCATTATGCATGTTTCAGAAAGAAGTTTATTTTGAACATTGTGGTCAAGTCTGGTTATTTCTCCTAGAAAGTGTTATGGAAAGAAATTGATCTAAATATAGGAGATAAAAGTGATTGAGACATAGGGCAATAAGTTTGTATAAACATAGACTATAAATGTTGGGATTGTAATGAAGCAAGAGAACAAAAATGAAACTATATGAAACTGGAAAGATAAGATAATTAGTGTGTTCCATTTACAGGAATTCCATTATACAAGGGAATCCCATTATACAAGATCAAAAGGATCAATGCATCTTCAGATGCATTGAAAGTAATGCATATAAATATGAGAGGATGTTTCTAGTTGCTGTGCTTTCAGTTGTTGTCCACTTAATCACATGCTTTCACACTGCTGCTATTCTCTACTGGCAGAAGTCCTAGTCAGACCTTGTAGGACATGTTTCTTCAGTAGCAGAGAACAAAAGCTTGGTTCCATTTATAATATAAGTATTAGCTGATGTCTATGGCTTAGATTGTGTCACATGAGTTAATGCTTTCCAGCCATGTTTCCATCGTACAGAGAACTGCCCCACAACTCTTACCTTTCTTCATAGTCTCTGGGGACAGCTAAACACTGCTGATATTCCTGAGGTGATAGACTTTTTCCTTTCACCAGGGGATGCCATTCCTTTGCTGTAGGAAGAAATCCTCTAGTAGATACTAAATTCCAGAGTAGCCACACAACTAAATTCATGATTACTATATCAAATGGGAGAAAAAAATAAAGTTAGAAACCAAATGAAAATAGAGATATGCTAGCCAGAATACCTAACTCCAATTTTTTTAAACTTTGGTGGAACTTAACCTTTGTTTGGTGATATTGAACAGAACAAACTTGTTAAGCAGAATGGAAACAGGCTGAAAGTACATGGCAGATACATGGCCCAAAATATCAGCGCTGGTTTGTTGTGAGAGGATAGATAGTGAGAGAAAAGAGATAGTGCTGAAGGCAATCTCATCCCTGAGGAGTTGCAGCTATACTAATTACCAAAGAGTAGGAACAGTCTTGCCCTTAATAGGTCATAGCTGTAGCCAATAAGGATGGGTGTTATAAAACAGTGGATTAGCTGGTCAAGAGGAGAGTTGGAGTCAGTTGGCTGTGCTGTGAGGAATAAGGGTCAGGTGGTTGTTCTAGGGGACAGTAAGGGTTAGTATGTCTGCTAGGGACAGAAAGGGTCAGGCAGTCACATTAGGGATGGTAAGAAGTCAGCTGCCTGTGCGGAAGAAAGAAAAGGAGTCAGTGTTGTGAAGAGCTGCCTGTGAGAATTCACAGGGAGAAGGTATGAAAGTCTTACAGTAGGATGATAAACTGATGGTCAGCCACTTGGTGCCAAGCACTGATACTGACAGTTTGTTGCCTTTAAAGTAGTCAAAAGTGTTTTCTGGGAAAGGGTATATGGTCTGACAAAATTTGCCATTAGAAATGTGGGAAACATAAGGATGTGGTAAAACAAAACATCATTTAAAAGCACTTACATTCTCTTAAAATGCACTATAGGATATTAAAAAGGCTCTTATAAACTGTCCTGCAACTTGGGGCCATGGGCTATTGCTCTTTAGCAGATACATACTTATGGCTGAGTAGGACATGGATTTCTTAGGCACACAGGTGAACAAAACCCCTCAAGTTTGTGACCAGTAGATGAAAAAGGTTTCATACATGGTCAGAATAAGTGTTTATACATACTGGCTTGCTGTCTTGATGAATAGTTATTGTACCAAACATAGTGCTGCTATAGAAGATAAATACTTGAAATCAAAATATTATTCATGGCCAGTTTAAAAACAACAACTAAGCATGCTTAAAACAATAACTTTATAACTTTGTATTTAAATAACTACCTTGAAAGACACAGACATTTTTCCCTGGGGGAAAATGAAATTTGAAAAATTGATTCAAGTTATTCTGAAGATACAGTTAACCCAGAGAGAAATATTCTGAACTGTTGTTGGAATAGCTCATGTGTGTAAAAATGCACTAAAGATTCATTGCCTTTGCTTTGGCCAGGATGGATGAGGGAGAAAGAAAAAATTTGCTTCTGTGTGAAAAAGAGACAGGAATTTTATTGAGTCACTTTTTAAAAAGCTTTTATGACTAAAAGGCATAATTTCAAGTACAAAAGAAATCTCACTATTTAAGTGAGATAAGTGTTAGTTATAACTATTTTAGGATGAACTAATGCAGTCCTGAGATTTTGGAATGAGACAGGACTGCTGTTTGCATATTGCTTTTTAAAAAGTCACGAACGTGAAAGGAAGTTTCTGTGTCTGTCTCACTGGGGAATGCTTAGAACCATGCTGTGTTTGAACACTGTCTTCCCCATTTTTGTCTGAAAGCCAAGTGAATGTTTTAGTCTAAATCAGATGACTGCAGGAGGTATAGGAATGTGTCGCTGCTGGTGAGTGATGTTCTTCCTGAGGTGAGGTGGAAGGTCAGTTGTACGTGGTTTTTCTCTGCCAATCTGCACCTACCAGAGACTACTAAATCAACAAGGCATCCAGCTCCCATGTAAGCCTACTAGTTCAAACAGTTGTATCCTAACTGACCTCTCAGTAGTTCATGTGGGATGTTGATGCTGGAAATCCTCTCAAATAAAATTTTGAGGGGAAAATGAAGATTTGTGTCTTTATTCTTTATCCATTACTTTTTTTCATTACTTTGATTTTTAAGTATCTTGAGTTGGTTCTTGCGCTCTCAGGAAAATAATTATATTGAACTAAAAAATCAGGATTGGAATATGGCATGGGAAGTAACTGATCCGTGTTATAGGAGTGGATGATCTAATTAAAACACAAACTTTCATGCACAGTCTGTCTCTTCTATTGTCTGACCAGGGTGCCTGACATTTAAAGTGAAGTATGCAACAAAGCTACTTCACCTACCAAGTATATGAGGTATCATGTCTCACCTTTTAAATAAGCACTGGCACTTTAGACAGCTGTTACCCTGTTTCATCTCTGTGTAGAATGTGCACTCATGCCACATTTAAAGCTAAGGATCTCTGGAGGAGCAAATACTTTATTGTGGGATTATATCTGATTCTTTGCATAGACTATTAGCCTGGGAAAGGTGGCTAGGAAAGGAGGGTTGAACAGCTTGATCCCCTGTCTTCACAAGTGCATTAATTATCTTAACCGGTTTGGTTCATTCCAGTCCCTCATTTGTGCTTATATTGACTTTTAAGATAATTAAATACACTATTTTACAAATGCCAGAAGACTTTAAGACAGAATAACAAATGGATCATTGACTAAACTGCAGTCAATAGGCTATTATAATTTTCCTTAATACAGCAAAACTGAAAGGCTCTACCTCATTTCAAAGATTACAGTTACTGAGCAGTAGCTGTAAAAATACACAAAAATCCACCCAGGGTGTTGGATAATAAGGAGATGACATGAACAATTATGGTTGTGAAAGTAATTTTCAAATTCAGTTTGAATTGAAAGGTAGCTGTCTTTCTCATTCAAAAATAACACTGATTCTGCTGCCATTTAATTAGGATGGGTGAACTCTTCTTGCCTAATTTTGGATGCTCTCAAACACTGTGAATTCAGAAGTTTACTTTTGAGGCCAGTCAGGCCATCACTGTATCAACATTTCAGTTAACATCCCCTGTGACAAAGAGTAAGAGGTGAGGACACTGTGTCTGACATGGACATTCCTAACGTTATTAAAATGGAATGCCAAGGAGCTGCTCTTCTCCAAAATGTCTTTCCAGATAACCCCACTGAGTCATCATTTGACATATGATGTGGACTTTTCAGTACATTTGAACAGGTTCTGACATTCTTGGCAGAAAAAAGGAAAAACTATTATAGCCTACTGGAATGATGCAAAAAAGTTATGTTAGTGAAGGTATTGTAGAATAGATAAAATCTGATCTCATCTAGGAAAGACTCCCTTTGGACAAACTGAGTAGTCATGGTGAAATGATACATGAAATAGAGGAAATTATTAAAGAGCTTTCACATACAGACGAACTTGTTAAAAGAAGGTAATTATTGATTTTGTGATTAGTGGGGAGCATTCTGACTAAATGACTCCTGTGAGTGTAGTCAGATAGATTAATGTCTTTATGCCATCAGCTGTGTCTGCCATTAAATGAGTTCACAATTAATGGAAGGCCACTTTTTGAGACCAGTGCTGAAGAGGATTGTGTGGGAGCATAAAAGACAAGAATTGTTATTTGATAAAGTAAAAATAAAGTATTAACAAATTATGGTGTTGTGGTGTGGGGGAATATTTTGGTACTTTAGGGAATATTCAGACGTTTTTATACTCTTTTATGGTAGCTAATAGAGTAGAAGGGAGATGGGTACAAAGATAGGTATAAAATCTAATAAAAGATAAAATTGATAAATAATGTGAGCAGGTGAGTAAAAATGAAAGTGATCTAGAAATTGACATATAATTTACCTGCAGCAGGTAAATAGGGCAGGAAGCCCTGCCATGCAGTGGGGCTGCCCCCCAAGGTGGTCTTGGGGGTACCTCAGAGAGCTGTTCCAGCCAGGGAAGAGCCAGATCCAGTGTAAACAGCCAACGGTGGAAATGCTGTGGGCACACTCAAGAAGATGTATGATGTGCCCACTGAGCTGGAAGCAGTAGGCTTTACATTAGTGGATACATTGCTTCCAGCTTGTGATGGATAGCTTCACACTATGCATCAAAATGGTACAGGGAAAAAAAAAGCCCAACTACTCAGGAAGGATAATCTACAAGATGGTGTTAAGAAAAAGAACCAAGGGATATGTTAAATTAAGCCATATCAGTGGGAAAACCTATCAAAGCTCAATAAGCTCTTTGGCAGCACTTTTCTCCCACCATGAGGTAAATGACAAGATAGTGGCAGAATATGAGATTTATTTTAATGAAGTGTTCTCTGAGACAACCTTAGTGCTATAGATTATAGAATGTAAGGAGGAAGGGCCAAGTTCCTTACCATTTAACCAGGACTTAATTTAGGGAAATGTTGAGCAGATATTCCTGAAGTAGAATTTAACCAAACTCCTAAAACATTACATATCAAATGATGGCACATAAGTTTTGTGCAGTATTTACACCATTTTAGTGCAAATAATTATAAAATGTGAACTCCTCTGAAAGTAGCTGCAAAACTTGTGTTTCAACAAGCCTGTCAAATTTCTACTTGAGGTTACATTCAGGGTAGGAATAAATACAATTGATAATGACTTTGAAGAGATTGCAGTATGAACTTTCAGAGAATAATATTTTCTTCAAACATTAAGATTTTAAGACTGATTATTATAGAGGGGCTAAAGAATTAGTCTTCCACTTATTATCGAGTGGGACTTGGGCACTTCACTTCCTCTAAGTAGCTTGCAACTCATAGCATAAAAGAAACACCTTCAGGGGTTTGTGTGCCCTTTAAAAGAAATGCAAATGGTGCAGACAGCATCCTCAAAATAGTTGCTTTTTTAATATACTGTTTGAAAAATAAATGCCTCCAGATGACCCACCTGATTTTATATATGTTAGTAAACTTATTATTGCACCAAGAGGGAATATTTTTAATACGTGCATTTTGCTGAATCTCAGTGGTTCCTCAGTCAGGTTTTTGCTTCTCTTGCATTTCAGGAAAGTTTATCTTTGGTTTATTGGGAGTAAAAATAGCCACATTCCTTTGCCTTGCAATGCTGACTTATTTCTTCTTTACTTTCCTTGTCTTATTATTGTGTTTATGTGAACTAAATATTCAGTCTGAGACACATTTTATTCTAGTATTGAATCTTCAGGGTTAAGGTGTATCATTTGGTATTCAACTAAATGGAAAAATTGTGTAAACAAATATATCTGTCTGTATGCGTACTACTTGAATACTGTACTTCAGGCACAATTTTGACTATTTCCCTTGAATTACATTAAGACATATGCACACATTTGCATGCATATATTCCTACAGTTGCATACATAAAACCTTTAGCATCTCACTTGTGGATCTTCATAGCTTCACCACTAGAATTGTTTTGGCCAGCACAACAGAGTAGGAAATAATAAGGGTAGTGGTCTGTAACTGTAAGAAGCTACCCTTTGAAAACACAGAGTGAATCTACTGTTTTAAAGAACTTTTTTAGTACCTTCCTGTAAAATAATCTTTTGAGCAATCTTCTGAAGTCAGAATTGAGGTAATGATGGAGGTTTGTTCCCGTATAAGTTAGCTCTGATTAGACCTATGTCCCACAACATATTTTACTCGTAATCTAGATGTGCATGCAAATCAGATTGGATTTCAAAACTGAAAAAGTTTAGAAGAAGAAAGGAGAGGGAGAAGCAGTGATCTTGTAGTCCCATGCACTTTTTTTATTGCCAAAGCTAAGGGTGTTTTTGATGCTGCTCAGTCACATAACCATGGGAGGTAAGGCATGTCTCATTCAGACGACAGTTGCATTTGAAGAGTGTTTCTCTTGTTTCTGTCAGCAATAGCTGAGGAAGGCTGGAAGAGTCAACTTATTAACTAATATCATAATAAACAGGGAGCCTGGATAGAGCTTTAGAAACTAACAATTGCTATTAATGAGGTGCCTACAATCCATTCCTTGTGACACTGTCTTGAATCAATGAGTAGTTTCTAATCCAGAACATGTGCTGCCTTGAAGAATATTCTGGTATAATGAAGAAACAAGGTAAAAATTTAGAAAGTTTTCTTTTTTTTTCTCCCCAAGTCAAATTACTCTTCTTGAAGTGAACTAGAGAACTTAGAAACTTAATATAAGTTTTGAGTAATGCAGCATGTTTTTCATTCTCCTTCTTTTCATCTGTTGCTATTCACCCATTGAAATTTGATTATCCTTTTTATTTTCTTCCTTCTTCTCTTCAGCCCATGGGTCATCTATTTATCATTACTGTGTTCAACTTTCTTGTTAATGAACTACTCATGTGAAATAAAACTATAATGTCATCACCTACTTGTGTCTAACAACCATGCCTCAGCTATGCTGTAAACCAAAAGGGCAGCCCAATCACTTTGAGGCAGGCTTCATCTCTCATTGCAGTGAACAAGACTGAAGAAACTTGATTGCAACACTTAAATATTAAGATATCTATGAGACAAATAACTGCTGATTCCTCAATTCTTTCTTTATCTACTAGAGAAAGGATTAAAAATAACTACATGGCTACTATTTAAAGCCAAACAAGTTCCCAGTGGAATTAAGTCACAATATTTTTACGAAGAACATGACTAATCACCAGGGGAAAAGAATATCCAACAGTGAATTCTTCATGTACTCTCTCCAGTTCAACTTTGGATCTTTTTCTAGGAGATAAAGTTTTCCTTTTAGTATGTGGGTTCTAAGCAAAATATAAAATCATGGGGCATAAAAGTGGTTTCAGCAAATGGCTTAATCATGTCATCTGATCCTAAACTCTTTAGTAGCTACTAAAGTCTATGAATTCTGAATTGATTACCAGGGTTTTTTGCATCTGCATTAGCTTTTGCTGTATCTTAACATACATCTTCCAATGAGCTATATAGCCTTTTACTCTTTTCTTGGAATTCAGTTATAGGCAATGGCTGTATTCACAGTTTATGCTGTGAATTATTCTCTCATCACCTTTTATGAACACCCACGCTCTTGCAATAACCTCCTGATGGGGTGTGCAGCAGTACAAAGTTTAAGGGAAGATTTTATGGTAGCATGTTCAATTTCTTCTAATACTGCTGTTGTCCTCTGAGGAACCTCTTTGATGAAACTCAGTTTGGTATTGGTGATGGCAAGACATATCCAAGGTACTCATTCTGTTTCCTTGAGGGATTTTAAAAGAATGAAATGAAGGAAAATTTGTGAAGATCTTAACAGTCAAAAAGAATACCCCTCAAGAGTACTTCAACTTGTTGAGGCTTGGCAGGTAAATTATTATTTTTCATGCAGGTCTGTAAAGGCCCATGTATACCACACTTCTGCATGCTATTGTTTTCAGATGTTGATTTATTAGGGCTTCCTGGATATGACAAAGGGGCTCTTTCTCAAGAAGCAATTCTGGAACACAGCCTGCAAAGAATTAGCCAGCTCATTTGCCAGGAAAGAAAAGCAGGCAATGATCAAACAGACTGGACAGAAAATTGCAAACTTTTCCCCAACTGTTCATCCATTTTTTGTCAGAATATTTTAAACTGTAGTGTATGAAAACCACAGGGAAAACCATAGAAAGATATAAATAACATGCATGACTAATAAAACAAGCCCTCAGAAATCCCTGTGCAGGCATTCAGGCATTGGAAGAAGGAAGCTAAAAATATAGACTCATATCTTCTCAGTCAAAACAACCTAGTGTATGTTCCTGCATAGGAATAATAGAAAAGCAGGCTGTAAAAAAGCCGGGGAGGGATCCCACACTGTGAATGAAGGCATTTATGCATAAGCTAAATGTGGTAAAGGAAGTAGTTTGGGAACAAGCTATGAACTCTGATGATCTATTTGAAGGGTCACAATAAGATCTCTTCAGACAGGATGTACCTATGGTTTGGATACCTCAGAATTTTTGTAATGACAGGTGCTGCATATTTTCTAAGGCATCCCAGAAGATTCTGCAGCATGTCTTCCTTGCCTTTTGTATTTAATACGATAATGTTGCAAGGAGACTGTGAACTGTTTCTTTTAGCAAGTCCTGTAGCATGCTTATTCCGGTAATGGAAATTACTCCTGAAATGCAGTCAGTGGTGGAGTATAAATGGCTGAATGAGTTAATCTGCTGCCTTTGTTAAATGTTTTTTCCATGTATGGGAGGCCTTGGTAATTAATGCAGTTTCCCCTGATCTGCAGATACTGTCATCGTTCCTATATGTGATTGATATCTCTGCCTTTATAGGTTCAGAACCTGACACTGACACTAGTAAATAGATTAAAGTCACTAATATTAATCTCAGAAGAGACTCCAGAAATTTTAAATAGAGCTGCCTGCATTTCACTTTGTGCCATTGCATCTTGTCCTGTCACTGGGTGCCGCTGAAAGCAGCCTGGCTCCCTTTAGGTATCTGTGCACACTGATGAAATCTCCCTGAGATCTGCTGCTGCTTTTTTATTTCATCTACACAGTAATATCACTATACACTGTTCAGTTGTCTGTTCACTCTCACAAGCCATAATATAGAGTGTATGTTTCCATACTGTGACCAAACTAAGTAGTTTAACAGAGTGTGAAGTGAGATGATATTGCAATATTGTTGGCATAAATATATACGTTCCTGAAAGCTGTTTAAAAAATTATCTTCATTAGGCAGAAGTTCATCATGTTCTATTATTTCAAAGCCTTTTAATTTTATCTATGGTATGTCTACTAATATTCTTGAAGATGTCAGTATCTTATTTTAAGAGACAACCAAAAGGTATTTTTCCATGGATTCTGAGCCTTTAAAGACCACAGTCCATTGTTTTCTGTTTTGTAAGTAGTTAATATACAAAGCTTCCTCTTTTATATATAAACATAATCTAGAATTTAACGAGATATCCAGATACCACTATGGGCTATAGCATAAAATGAACAGCCCCAAAGAATACAGGTGAAAATTATTGAAATCAGGATAGAAATATATGTTTAGAAAACAAAAAAAAAAAATCATCCTGAGTTAAATAAAAACAGAGTTACAATCAATGTGTAGTAAATCAGGCCAATAATACCCTTTGCTTTCATAGGGAATGTAGGATCCTTCTTTATCTTCATTTTGTAAAGATTTGAATATTGACACTAAATGAAGAAAGAACTTGTTTGACTTTGACAACTGATATTTTCTAAATTTTTGATCTACAAGAAAGAATTTTGTTATCTATGTGTGCTTTTCTTCAGACTGAGCTGGATAAGAACATGATTTGTCTGGGATATTCCACAGCTATTCAGCACATCTCTTCTAAAACATACTACTAGGTCTTTTAGCACCAAATGCAGTTCATAAGTATTTCATATATTGTTATGAAAGATTTATTTATAAGCTGTAGCACCATTCTAAAGAAAAAAATTTATTTTAAAAGGCACAAAATTTATTTAGTTCCTGCTACCTGAAAGACAAATTATTTCTAAATCAGAACTTTCCAAGGGCAGCTGCCATGTTCTAAGATGTATGCTTTGATGACTGTGTATATGACTAGAGAGAGAGAGGAGGAGAGGGTGACAGAACAAATAATCTATTGGATTATTGTTTTATCTTTAAATAAAAATATGTTGTCATTACAAAGAATTGTACAGAATACTCATGTGTGAATTGTCCTTTTCTAATACTATATTGATAAAGTAATTGCATTTGCTTATCTTGAAGCTATCATAATTTGTTATTCATTGAATTTGAAAAATGTGTTCAGCACTCTATGGGCAAAAATGTGGATTAAAAAAATACATGAGTTATTTACTCAATTGCTGAGTAAACTGTTTGAGGGAAAGGTCTTTTGATGAGGCAATTCCATTGAGAGAGATAAGTGATGGCCTTCACCTTTATAATTTTAAGGAGACTGTTTTTTGCATTCATTGACAATTGACAGTTGAGGCAGTTTCTTTGTCCAAAAGCTTGTTATTACAGTTGTAGCTATGAGAAGAGTATCCAGTGGGGTCAGACTCCCTTAAGATGCATCCCTTCAAATCTGATAAGGTTGTCCAGCAGTGGTTGCATGACATCTGTTAGCAGTGGATGCAGTTTTCAACTGGACATTACCTTCCTTGAACTTGGAAGGATTGTACTGTCTTCAGCTTTCTTCTAGGTAATATAGTCATCTTTTGAGGGAAGAGCTCCATCCTGACTGTGGTAAAATACATCAGTGGATTTTTCATCTTCAGTAAGGGAGTAGAGTGATTGAAGATAAGGTGAATAAGGGTAGGCATTTCCCTTTGAGATACTTCACAACTTATGAAGGGCATCAAGTGCTATCAGAAAGGCAAATGGACAGCAGAACTTGGTTGGTGTGTATTGTAATTATATATGTGAATGCAAGATACATATATTTAACTTCATGGGATATCATTCTATATTGCATTCATGTCTCTTTTTCAACTGACTGAATTTGCATTTTAAAATTAGCACCTATTAATGTAACCTGCTATGTAGATATTTCAAGTTATCTGAAAAGCTCTATTGTACTGCTAAATTGTTAAAAGCTCAGCAAATAGCAAAAAAAAAAAAAAATCCTCTCCAATAGACAGGTAGTTATTTTTTAGCGGAATTATCCATGCAATCAGGTTTTCAACCTATCCAGGAGATTCCTTTATGCTAACATCTTTCCATTAGTGCCAGGTGAATACTGTCAATACCAAAGGCAAATTGTCTCAAACAATAGGCACAGATATGCGTTATTAGCAATTACAACAGGAAAAGTGACATATGTCTTATTTTATTGTTATAATATCATTAAGAAGTACCTATACTTTCTGACTCAGAACACTTATGTCATGAGGGCAATAAAACAGCATTTTTATTCTTCCATTCCAATGTGATTTTGCCAGGAAATATGTGAGAGACTTGAAAAATGGAAACATTTAGTTGAATAGAACCATCTACATTTTCAAACATTCTATTATATGAATAATTGCTGAGGTTGGGATGAAACTGTGAAGCCATTTGAAAATGTGGGAATCTTGTGGTACAGTTTGACAAAAAAGTGTTACTGCTTAATTTTTAAAGTGATGTGGTTCTGCATTACATGTTTTCTTCAGTGCATCCATGATGGTGTATATATCTTTAATGTATTTTTTATGTATGCAATGGTTACAGCAGAGGTTAAATAATATAATTGAGGAAAATTTGCAAGTATGAACCCAATTTTGAGCTGAGTTAGGTCAGTACAGTTTTGAAGTCTAGCAGCAGATAAAAGAAGATAATGCCATTTAAGTTAGTGCAAAGTTTCACTGGACTTTTCTTAGACACCAAGTGTAGTAAAAAGGTCACTTTTCTCAATGCAGAGCGGCTTAAATCAGGTTCTCTCAAGTATTTTACTCCATATTAATTCCAATGAATTAAGAAAATTTCCATTCCTTGTAATGAATAGTTCCTAGCTGTGAGTGGAAGGTGGCACTTCTTGACTAATTGGTGGACTGGACTTACAAGCTATCCCTTCTTACTGTTTGAGAAGTACCATATTAACTATTTTATTTGTCTTTCAATGGAAATGCTAGAAATACAATTAATAAGTTATGAAACTTCCTAATCAAAGTACTTGCAGATATTAGAAATGCCAGTCTTTCTCTGACAAAAGATAAACAAGTGAATGATCCTCTGCATTTCCCATACTGTATCCTTTGTTTTCCTGTCTAAATGACCTAAGATTGTACTGCCCTTTCCTCTGTTTGTTTAGGATAGAGAATGTCTGACTTGTTGTACTTCCATATTTCAAGGAAAATGAGGAGGCTAAAAGAGAGCTATAGGCGATAGTTCTCTTTTATTTTTATCACAATTTGCATATGTGTCCACATCTTTGCCAGACTCTTGGGAAACAGATCTCTAAGAAATTGTGGGGATTGATAACATTTGCTCATAAAACTGAATTATAAGACTGTATGGCTTTGGCCATAAAAAAGCTCCTTCCAAAATTCTGTGCCAGTCAGTATCAGCTCTGACCTCTGATTTTCATGTCTTGGTATATTTACAAATTGAGGCTGCCAATTAAATTATTACTTAATAAAATTAATCTCATTTGAAACACACACCTTCAATAAAAATAGAAGGCTTTTAACAGTCAGTGCAATAATGATGGCATAAACCATGCTTACATCTGTGCACAAATACTCAGCTCAGTGCAATTGAGTGAAATTTAATGGAGTTACAACAGAGGGGATCTTATTTTCTGTGAGGTAAAATTTTTGGAGGCATATACTGCATGCTCTGTTAAGTCACCCATAAATTCCCCTTTGCTGTGGTTATGCAACAGTTCAGGCATGCTCTGCATTTTAGCCATTTCTTGAGTCTGGCATGTATAATTTTTTTTATCGTCTTCATAATTTAAAAATGTTTAAATGACAGACTACCATGCAGCTAACAGGCAGAATGAGATGCTGCAAGAACAACTTTGAAAAGAGAGTTTCTTTGTAAGATGAAAATCCCATAATTCATTTTTGATATTTCAGGGAATCAACAACCAAACAATATTTCTTTCCCTGTTTGCTTAAACTCATAAAAATGCAGTCAATTCATGGTAAGAAAAAGAAACAATTGACATTCCAGCTTTGGGGAAGAAAATGGATTTTGAGTTCCTTTCACAATTCAAGCTAGTGCTGTTTACATGATTCAGATTGCAGATAAATTTCATATTTGAAAGGGTGCCATAATTAAGATATTATAAAGAAATTCTATCTTTGCACAGGCAGAGCCTATTTGTTTGGTCTTTCTCAGGCATGTAGTATAATCAGTATAATATAATAAATTTGTATAATAAATTGTGTAATCTGGCTCCTGATGAGACTTCTCAGGAACCACAATAACACAGGATCATACATATACATACACATAACTCAGTGTTTAATTGCCAAGGAGCCTATAGCTGTACTCCAGAATATAAAAAATATTTTCTGAGTAATTCTTCCTGTAGGCTTAGGCTAAGAAGATTGTAGATACCTTCTTTTATGTGGTTCCTCACACTCCACACATTAGAGTGGATGCTACATGCTAGCATATTTGCTCAAATTATTGGAAGGAGAGCAAAGAAATGTTAGTTAGGTCACTTTTTAGGTGTCATATCTTTGCAAAACCACAACATTGTTTATTCTCTGAAGCCCGCTCTCTATCCCAAGCAGAAAGGAAAGCTGGTATTCTAGATGGAGTCCTTTCCATTGCCTGCTTTGCCCACTTCTGCTGCCCAGGTGTTCAGCCCCTACAATGAAGTTATGAAATCCTTGCAGCAATTACAGAGCACTTTTGGAATACCATCAGTGCAAGTCTGGCTGAGACACTACTATTTCTTGCAAACAGCTGTATTGCAAATAAACTGATTAGGATTGTGTCAGGATGAGCGAGAGGCATGTCTTGCCTCTCTGGACCATGGGCTTAGTGATGAGTGGAGCAGCAGCAAGTATATGGCAACTCTGATCCCCGCAATAGCATCCTTTATTACAGTCCTAGACTGATGAAATTTTCCAACAACCATTGCTTGCCTTTAAAGATTTTTAACTAGATGTTTTGGTAGTATGGGAAGTAAGAATGACAGAAGGTCATTCGGTAATTGAGATGACTTACGCGGATCTCAGCACTTCAATTAACATTGTTATTGTACAAATCAGATGAAGATGATCTGTTCAGCCACACAAACAACCACCATGGAGACAATGCCTGAGATTTATACAATGCTGAAATGAGAAGAAAGTGAGTCAAAACACTGGAGTATTTTGAACACATTATTAGTCAATTCACTAGTCGGATTGTATTCAATCTAGATGAGAGGAATCAATGGTACATTTAATTAGAAGGGTTATTGCTTTTGTTAAGAGGACTTGCAGAAGGAATTACAATTCTCAAAAGGTGTGTTCAAAGTGTTCTTCATAGGGCATAACATACCTCTTTTTTACCAAAGTCATACAAATGAAGGCATTTCCTTCAAATATGTGTAATTGCATATCTGTGCAGCTAAGAGACTTGATTTTCAGAAGTGCTGGGTGCTGACTTATTTTTAATTTTACAGGTCTTCACTGCCTGTGTAAAGTAGGCCATTTATATTAGTACCTAAATATAGATTTTGGTGCTTGACCTTAGGCTGCCAAGCTTAATAATTTTGGCTTTGATTAATAAAACAGACTTTCCAAGCTGAAAGTATGGCAGTAAGCTTGGCTCTAGCTAGACAAAAATTGACTGTATCAGAGCAACAAAATATATATCTTTTGCACCCGTTCCACAAATTCTAACTGCCATGAAAAACATCCCAGCAGAAATGGGAGACTGGATTCTGAAACTAAACTCTAGGCATAAGCAAACCCTGACATTTTGTATGTTTCTTTTACCACATTGACCATTCTACTGAAAAATGTTTTGATGGACTATCAAATAGAAATTTGGTCATATATTTCTGCATACGTATCTCAAAAGCATTATAATCAAAGATGGGCATGCAGTTGAATACATAGCTTCAGAAAATATATTCTTGCCAATTTCATCACTCTGTACCTGGTAGGTTACTCAATGTTAAAAACTCAAATAAACAATTCAAAACTAGAGCTACAGCTGTTGTAAATCCATGTGCCACATAGACTTCAAAGAAGGGAATGTGCTGATATAATCCAGCTGGGCCTTTGTTCTCTAGACATGAGTTTACTTTACATTCATCACTGATCAGTGAGATCTACAGGTGGTATAACTCAAAGCAGGTCAAGTACAAGTTAGTAGAGTAGCACTGATTTGTGGCAGTTGAGGAGCAAGAAGTAGATTATGATGACAAAGATGTTTCTCATTACCTTTCTTAAACACTTTCTTATTTTAAACAGGCAAACAAATCCACATACTCAAGTAGAACAGTATAGTTTGGAAGTTTCTGCTTTAGTGATGGTTTCTTTAGCAGTACTGTATGGCACTGACTTTACAGTTGTAGGTGAGAGATTTGGCTCTGCTGAAGAAAGTTTTTGTAGTGCAGAGCAGAGTGTAGGCGCACTACAAACTTGTTTGATCCTGAAGGAAAAAGATTGGTGGAATTTCTTCCCATAATGTATATTCAAGAAGCTTCCAGAGGGACATTGTTGATGTTTTTTGGTGGTGAGGAATTATGGTTTCAAAGTACTGGATTTCTGGCTGATGTAAATTAGGGTCAATCTGTTGAAAATTAGTGTTCTGTTGATTCAAGCTCATTGTAAAGTTGATTTCAAATGTACTTGTTCTAGTACTTCATGTAAGACTCATGTAAAGGTGAAGTATATAGTCTTAAAAGGAATAAGATAACTTACAGGGAGGTAGGAGAAAGGGACTTAAAATTTTGGATTAGACTTTTTTCTTTTATAACAAAGAAATAATGGAATTGGGTGCTTTAATACCTGAATATTTTATTAGTCTAGATGAAAGTCCAGTATTTATAGTTCTGTATAGGGGGATTAGCTCTGAGGCTAATGAACGAATTAAACTGCGAGAAGCTACATAGCTTTCTGGGAAGGGTAATAATTTGGGAAATAAAATGTGATTTAGTTGTGCATAATTTATATGTAGAATTATCTTTGGTTTGCCTGAAAGTACAATACTGATGGGTGTGTTTGTGTGTCACAGTGGTTGGCAAACTGAGAGCAGTTGCACTGTGAGGTGTTAGGAGAACAGTATGTTGGACTGGAGGCCCAGTTCCCAAGATGTAGAGCCCTGAACTTGCCTTGAGAAATATTTTCAGATTTTATTAAAAGTTATGTGAAGCAGCTATGCGTTACTTTTCCTGGCCCTGGTTGGCTCCCGAGCGCCCGGCTTGGGTGCCTCGGCTTCTCGTTGGGGTCGGTGCTCACTGCTACTTCTGGGCGCTTCTGCTGCTGCACTCCTGGGGATGGGCTGGCCGCATGGTGCCATTGGCATGAGGGAAGAAATTAAGAGGCAGGAATTCGTCCAAATCCGTCCACGTGGCGGCTGGATGCTTTATTGGCCGTGAGAGCTGTGATGGAGAAGTGGCAGCACGCTTCCAACCTTGTGTGGACAAATCTGGCAGCGAGGCTGGGGGGGAGCGGGATGATATAGGGGTGGTACAGGGAGGATGGGAGCCCTCCGCCCAATCAATACAGACGCTGTGGCGGTGGCGTGTGCTACAGCGACCAACAGGAACATGGCAAGGGTGGACACGGGGCTTCGGGGCCAGTGGGATCACGGGAACAGGGCGACGGACACAGAAGCCTCAGGAGCTGGTAGGGAGTAGTTACAAGAGTGACAGGGGGAAACTCCAATGGCAGGCAGCCTGGGGTTAGCCACGGCGGGGGGTGGGGGTGGGGGGAAAACATGGGGGATGTACATGGATACACAGAACTGGTAAACTAACAAAGATCAGAACCCCTAATCTGAACCCAAACCCAGGATGCCACAATGTGACAGTGGAAAGTGTGTGAAAAAACGTCTATTTGCAAAATACTGAAACAACACAATTCAAAAGTATGCTGAAAAATGTGGGCTCTTTGCCACTGACTCATCTGTTTATTGCGAATAAGTGCATGACAGAGTATTCTAGGAATTTCCACAGCTGTATCCTCTAGTCCTGCAAGCAAGGCAGTACCTGCTGCCAGTGCACAGCCCACAGTGATCCTGAGCACTGGAAGGCTTGGTCAAGCACGGGAGGCCTCTCACAAATAGTCCAGTCTTTATTCTTCCTGATCATTGTCATCACATTAGTTTTTAAAAAATGTAGAATATGAAGTTTGTGTCTGGCCTGTATACAGAGCTTTTTAGTGTGAGACCAAGGAGCAAATGGAGATGTGATTCTGTGGTACTTGGTACCTTTATGTACAAAATCCCAAGTGCCAGGACTTGGTTTGCTTGAAAGGCTTTATTACTTTATACTTC
The DNA here is from genome assembly GCF_024509145.1 of Vidua macroura. NCBI lineage: Eukaryota > Metazoa > Chordata > Aves > Passeriformes > Viduidae > Vidua > Vidua macroura. Next base: position 37,134,037 of record NC_071571.1, read on the forward strand.
AGTGCAAACACTTGGCGTTATGGCTACAAATGTTCTCATGTTTACTCTTTGTTTAGGCTGATGGCTGCTGCATTTACAGCCAAAGCGATTAAGTGACTGCCTGTTAATCCAAAATCCATGTGCTCATGTTTATTTATTTATTAAATGTATGAAGAATTTGAGGAAAGGTTTGAGAGACTTTAAAAATCTGGCTTTGGGGTAAATGTTAAAGAGGTTTGATTCTTTCTTAAACATAAAACTTTTTTTAATATGCTTGTGCAATTTAGATGGCTTTACTATTCAAAATCCATTTGCTTCTCTCAGTGGTAGAGCTCACTGTACAGAGAGAAGGCTGGTCATGCCTCCTGCCAGCAGAACAGTAAAAGTCACAACCACTCAGCTGTGAAGTTTCACCAAAAGTTTCCTTATCAGTATTAATTTTTTTACTTAGGGAAGAACTTGACTTCTCTACATACTTGAGGGGGAAGGAAGCAAAACAGCATCTCTGCTCTGTTTTGCTCTAGGCAGTTGTCCTTTCTCACTCTTTTGGGGAGCATCTTTACATATTTGTCTTTTCACTGCCTCTCAGATAGGGAGACCTTAAATTTACCCTCTTCTGTTTGTTATGGCTTAGTAGTTGTTCTTAAATCTGACAGCTGGGAATGAAATCTTAGTTCCAATACCTGCCCATCTAATTTTCTTACACAAGTTTTGTCTTTTTTTTCCCCTTTTGCATTAAACTATATTGATCATTTCTAGAGAGAAGATATGTGCTATTGGTTCAACTAGCTATTTATGCTGTGTACAAGTGCCAAGTTTATCTAATATAGCTATTTTTTTTCTCTTTATAAAGTATTTTAGTATGGATAAGCTATTCATTCAACTCTTTTGAATTAAATGCATATTGCAGGTCCTAACTATGATTGCTACCTTTTCTCCCAAAAATACATCTTTTCCAAATCTTTTGTTCTAAACCAATTTGACTTGCTTTACAATCAGTTTTCAATAGAACCACAGATGAGGGTAAGCTAGTTTGCTCTTTGTAAAGTGATCCTCTTCTCCGTAATTGTCAGTCTCAAGTAGGATAAATAGTCTATTTTTGTTGATCTCTAAAATGTTGCATCCCGGGTTGGTTCAGTTAAGGGTTTTAATAATGTTAGTTAGCCGGTTCTATGTACCCCCATTTCCCCCCCACGATGGTTCGCTCCGGGGCACTTACCATTGGAGCTTCCCCATGTCAGCCTTGTAACCACCCCCTGTTCATTCCTGAAGGTTCTGTGTCAGTTACCCCATCCCTGTATTCCTATTCGTCCCGGGACCCTGTATCCACCCCTGTTGTGTTCCCATTGGCTGCCGTGGTCCACGTTACTCCCCCGTTGCCTGTCCCCATTGGGCAAGGGGGGCTTCCGCCCCCGTCTGCCCACCCCCTGTATAACCCCATGCTCCCTTTGTCTCACCGCCATCTTGACCATGCGGGCGCTAGGAGCGGACGCTGTCCTCCACTGTGGCAGCCACATGGGAATAAAAGTTCTCCAGCCACGCAGGACAAGGTGTGCCTCCTTCACCACTTTATTTCCTCTCAGCATTGGTTACAGAACGCGGCAGCCCACGCTGGAGGCTCAACCCCAGAGCTCCACAAACGCGGCAGCTCTGGTATCCCGGACAAAACGTACACCCTAGCCAGGCTCCTGAGCCATCGGGACTGGGGTGAGAAGAATGCAACACCGCACTAAAAGGCTTCAAATTATTTGGTACCAGCAAGGAGAAATAAATGTGCTTGGGACAGGAATAGCAAGAACTCCTTTCCTGAGTAACAGTCTGAGAAGAAATCATATTTGGACCTACCATTGTTCTAGATCATAGAAAACCAGAAGAAAGTCCATACTTTGTCATTTGTGTCACTTAATACAAATCTCAACAAAACACAAAGTCAAACCCAATAACCTATAGCAGAAGCAGTTGTCTTCTGAAGCAAATACAGTGTCCATTAAATACTGATATACCTTAAAACAAGCAAAAACCCAATAATGCCTTATCACAGATCCACAAGAATTTTTAGCCTATTGGATTTCTACCAAGGGAAAAACGTTTCAACTAAAGGTGCTTTGAGTTGCTCTGACTCTTGGTTATCTTGCTGACAGTATACCAGTATAGATTAAATATTGAATGGTTTCTTCTCATTCTGCTTCATCTGTTCTTTTTGGCCACTTGAGAAAAAAAAAAATTCTGTCATTAGGAAATAATTTTTAAGTCTTTAACATGATCTGTCAATTTTAAGCTATCAACTAATGACATTTTTAATTGTCAATGATTTGAGAAATAAACCATTCCCCCCAAATTCTCAAATTTGTTGAGATTTGTGATATGAACAGATAAAAAGTTTTGAGCTTCTCTGAGTTCATATAACCAATTTCTTGTCTTTTGCATGAGTAGCTTCTCTGGTTTTATGGGAGCTGATAGTGACTTACAGTGGGAAGAGAAGGTATCCTTGGTTAAGATGTTTAAAATAATTGTAAGGAATTGAGGAGCTGTGTATTAATTCTGGGTCACAGGCCTAGCTGTGCTTGTGTCTTAGTGCATACAAAATAACTTTGTGTTGCTGGTGCCAAACCACAGTACCTTTCATGAGCTGGGGAAAAAAGAGAGGAACAGGTAGGTGTAATGATTCAATTGATACAAAGCAATTTAACATACAGTAACTTCATTCAACACATACACAACAAGGTTCGTGTTTTAATACAGAAAGGCCGCTTGCTGGGAAGAAGGGGAAGGGATTTCCTCATCATTTTAAAATAACACACCATGGGGAGTGAATTTTCTAGGCTGTATTAGTGCACAGCAGCTCTGCTCTTCCACTTTTACACCAGACAGATTGAGTTATGCAAAGAAGAGAACAGTGAGACCTAAGAAGGAGGACAAAAGTCCTTCCACCTCCCTTCTCTGAAACCAGAGCTGCAACAACTTTCCACCTTTTCTTAAATTCTTAGAGCATTTGAACACTTGGGATTTTCACTCACTTTGTCAGACCTATCTCATAAAAGCTTTTCCCCAGAAGTATAGCTAACACAATTATCTCCCTTAATTTTTGCTTTAGTCATGGAACACTAATTAGGAAATCTCTTCCAGGGTCAGACTTTTGTTCCATGTAAGTCAACAGGCTGGGACAGGGACACAGAGACAGTAGGAGCTTTCACTCAAGCCACAACTAATTTGAGTGTGTATAAGTGCTCTCATTACAGATGAGTTAATTGTATTTTCCTGGGGGAGTAGCTGAGAAATTGTCAACCTTTCCCTTAAAAAAATCTTTCTTATGAGTTCCAAATTTTTCAGTGTTCTCCCATCCAGCACACTCCATAGGCAGCAGCAGCTCATGTATCAAGGGCCAATTTCTCAAAAGTTGGACGTGCTTCCACTGCAAACCTGGTAGCAGTGGCACAGAGAGGTCTATTCCTCTGGAGAAGGAGGGGTTTGAATTTTGAGAAGGCAGAGAGGGGATGGTCCTCTACCTGTAGAAGAATTTTTTTCTTGAGAAAAGGTCATGCGGCTATAGGGCTTGCTTTGATTTCAGAAACATCAAAGGCAGCCTGTAGTACTTTTCCAGTGGTTCTTTGATATGTGTCAGGTACTGGATCCAGAGCTAGTTTTAATGGATCTCCAAACAAATGGAGACCAAGTTAAATTTTACAATAAAACAATCTCCTGTCTGGGGTGAGGAAAGGTGAGACCTTAGGCCATGAGCTGAAGGCTTTCTTTGGAAAAATAAATCTCGGCATAACATCTTCCTTTTCATAACATGCCATGTTTCATCTTTGTAGGTGCTACAGTAGGAGTTATAACCATGCTTTCAAACGAATGTATCAGTGTGGTTGTAGTCAGGGGGGGGTTGGTCTCTTTCTCCAGGCAGCAACTGACAGAGCGAGAGGACACAGACTTAAGCTGCACCAAGGGAAATATAGGTTGGATATTAGGAAAAAGTTTTTTATGGAAAAAGTGACAAAGTACTGGAATTGTCTGCCTGGGAAAGTGGTGGAGTCCCCATCCCTGGATGTGTTTAAAAAAAGACTAGATATGGCACTTAATGCCATGGTTTAGTTGAAGTGTTAGGGAAAGGATTGGACTCGATGATCTTGAAGGTCTCTTCCAACCCAGTGATTCTGGGATTCTATTACCTGTAAGAAATGTATTTAATTCTGGTCCTGCCCTTCCCCCACTGTCATCAAGCAAAATTCAATCCAAAATAAACTATGAAGGTAATAAAAATCTTGAGTACTTTTGCTGTAATTTTCTGATTTCAGAAGCAAAATAAACTTATTGTTTATCACAATCTGATTTCAGGGATGGCATATTCCAGCTTTCTCCAAGTTACACTGAGACATATGGACAGACCCACTTGAACAGGTTGTCCCACAGGAGCACTTGTGTGGCTCCAGGGGCTGAGGTGGGTTGTTGTGGCTCAGCAGTGAGGTCAGAGCCTGCCCTTTGGGGCTGTGGTCCTCGTGGTCAATCTGGAAGCTTGTTCTGAAAACCTGCAAATTTGAGAGTCATTCTGTGGTGTTACTTATTCACCTACTCCAGTTTAAAAAAAAAAAAAAAAAAAGCAAGTGAGATTAAAATCCAATTGTTCAGGCAGTTTACAACTGAATGAATTAATTGAGGGGTCAGTAATGTGGTACTACACATGACTTTCTAGTCACAAGTCTCAAGTTAATTGTTTAGCCAAACTGTCTAAAAATTCTCACTGCCTGACCTGTTCATCATATCAATCTCTCAAACTGATTCTCACCTGCTTATGTGTTCCTGGAGTTTATTGCTTCTCTGATTGCACACTTTGTTTTACTGAGACTTAATTTCTACTGGGTCTCTTAAAATAGACCCACAGAGAATGTGTAACTCAATTTGTAGTGTAAAATTCTTAAATAGAAACCCTGAAAATCTTGGGACTTAGTCCAAATTTGGAATAATACAACACGTATTTTTACTGTATAAGAAGTAATTTGGCTTTATTCTGGATCTAAAGCAGTTTGTTTTTGTTTTTTTTTTTTTTAAGTGGAAGTATAAATATTTGACTTAGAATTTGCCAGATGGGAAGGGACATTTATAATTTTTTTGCTTCAATTTTTTATTCACTAAGTAATATAATAATTTTATCTTTATGATTCTATAGTAGTGATTAATGAGCTACTTCTGATGAGCTACTTCTGTTTTTGATGAGCCATACCAGATGAGCATTTCTAGAATTTCTAGGACACCACCTTTTAAATTACATCTTTCTTCTTCTAAAAGTACTGCTGTAAAGTTGTAAAAGCAAAATAAAATCAATTAAGCTGGGTTAAAAGGTGTCATGAGATTGTAACTGGGGCCAAAGTATAAAACCATCCAGGTATTAGAGATTTTGATATACTCTGTGTGTGTGTGTGTGGTGGGGGGGGGTTGTTGTGGGTGGTTGTTTGTTTGGGATTTGTATTTTCCCTTCTTAAATCTAGAACGTTTAGACCCCACGTTTTTATTCTACCATGGATGTTCCTATTCATAGAAAATCTCAAGCAACATGTTGGCTACAATGAGCTGTAGTGCATCTGCCTTTTAAAAGCTTTCATTTATATTAATTTTTTACAATTATCATACTGTAAACTCTCCATACAAGACACCATTTTTTATTTCATTCACCTTACACTGAGCAGGATGATAGGAAATTGTGCACCACACTAGTCATTCAAGGTACAGCTGCCTGCCAGTCTCTTAAGATTCAGCCTCCTTGTAGCTTCATAATTTAAAAGCAGGCACTAAAAGTATTTTATCCCTGTTTTTAGTCATTTCGGCTGCTGAAAGTCTGATTGTATTCCTTAAAATATTGTGAGATGCTATGTGAGTATCGGATGATTGTACATCATGTTGAATCAACCACTGTATCTTTTCGAGTGTAGTGACCTCCAGTGAAAGACATTTCCTTTGCAGTTGTTTTTACTGAGTGGCAAGTGCCTGCTTTAGATAGTGGATGTTTGTACCACCTATCTCTTAGTCTCATACAGCATGAAAAATTACTGCATTTTGCTTTCTTTTTTTTTTCTTTAATAGAAAAGAGTTCTTTTGTAATTGCTTTCCATTGTTGGAGGACCACAGCATTTTCTGAAATACTGATGGTGCTATTTGTGTTTGGTGCTATTTGTGTTGCTCTTCAGCAGTACCATGCCAAGCTGCCCAGCCTCAGTGACCTGTCTGTTCTCTATGGGATTTGGCAGAGAAATGAGTGCTTCTGACTAATGGGCTGAGAAGAGGAAATGGCTTTCAGCTTCCCTAGGCATCTCCTTGGTAGATCAGCTTCCTTAGCTGTGGTATAAATGCAAAATGAAATGGCATTCCCTGCCCCAAACAGCTGAAGCTGTTTGTAATGAATTTTCATTTGTAATGAATTGTGGCATCATACAGGTTTATAAACTGCAGTTAGCTTAATTTACAGTTGCAGCAAATGGAGGGCTGGATAAACTTGTAATTTTCTGTCATTACTCATGAAAGAAATGCAGATTCAGGAGGCAAAACAAAGTCTTTTACAGGACTATATACATACTCTGTAAATGAAGGCCAGTGGCCCATGCAATATCCTAAGGAATTAAAAGTGACTAATTAAAGAAATACCTCTGGTAACCATATAATATTTTTTTTCCAACATTGTCTGCTTTGATTCAATTAAGGAATTAATGTGTCTCTAGAATAATAATATTGGGCACATTTTGTAAAACATATGATAGCCATTGGTTCTATAGAGTTTAACAAGTGCAAAATTTACTTAAGATACAGTTACTTGTAATGTATCCTCAGACATCCTGAACATAGCAAGAAGATCCAGAGACCCTATAAGGGAAGAAACCACCTGTAGATCAGACATAGAGACTTTGTCTATAACTCTGATGCTTGACCATAGAATTCATTTATTTAATTTTAAGCCATGAATTATACATATGATTGTGAATTTCAGAGAAAGCAGCACTATAGAGAGCAGTGTTCAGAGTAAGTCCCAAATTAGGATCAAAATCATGCTGTGCTGGGTGTTATACAAATGCATAAACACCGTAGCTAGTGCACAGATTTTGCAGTCTACGTGATGGAGATCACAACTGCTGGTAATAAACGGCAGGAGGATGGGAGGGAAAGGAAAAAGAAATAAATGAGGAAATTGAGCACCATTGTGTATTTGATGGTGAGGATCATTAACTGAAAACAAATAGCTTGTTTGAACAGTGTGAGTGCTATGTTTGTGAACTCTGTAGAGAATGACTCCAAGAGTACTGAAGAGCAGGGAGGAGATGCACCGGGTTTCTGTGAAATATAGCCTGCCCACAGTCATCTTGAGTTTTTATCGCAGTCCATAAGCACCCTGCCTAAAGCTCAGGATGCTCAGCAAGATGACTTCCAGGAATCTCAGTGATGTTTGCCTCAAGTTATTACAGAGGAACATCAGGAGCAGTTGGTCTATTTATAGCAGTAGATCCTATGGGAGTAAAACCAGGAGGATCAGTAGATGTGTCTTGTTATGAAAGCCATAATGAGTAGTACCATGCAAGGATGGCAAAATACATGAATGTGTGCACTTAGCATGTGACTTTGGCATCTGTTTCATGTTTCAGCATTTCTGTTATGATTTTTCATTTTTAAAAGATTTCTGCACATCTTTATGTGATCCATGAACTCAGAAGCCTGCTGGGAGTTTTAATTTGTTTTTAAAGGGTTTAAAAAAGTGAGTGGTTGGATTACATATGAGAGTATTAGCTGCCATTTTTGTTGATTATTATAAGGTCTTTAAAATCTTCTTAATGAATGTGAAAAGACAGGTGGCATTGCTAATACTGCAAAACTGTAACTATATCACAGCAAGCAGTTGACCATAAGGAAAAAAAGCCCAGTATTCTTAGTGCCAAAGTAGGTGGAATAACTTGTGCTTTACAGCGTCCAGACATGTGCAATCACTTGGGGCTTGTCTAACTTCCTGAATTTTCTCACATCTGTCAGATGAATCAGGAATCCAAATGCAAAAATGTTTCATTCATATCCACCATGTGTGTCTCTGAATGATTCATGCTTCTCTTGTGGGGGTATGCTTGCAAAATCATTGTGTAGTTGCTGAAGTAGAGGGACAAATTCTTTTTCTAAGGTTGCCTCAGTAGGGAAGCTAATCTAATATGGCAGAGTTATTATTATACTAATAATAGTAGTAATGCTATTTCTACTCATATTGTAACAGCTAGCCATTCCCACTTGTGGAGCATGACACATCTGCTTCCAGCCCAAGTATAACACAGGCATGCAGATGAAGGACATACAAAAACTGAGTGGCATTGGGTGACATGAAAGGATCTTTGGATGAGGATGTTGAAAGTGCAGTCTTTTCAACTTGTTAGTAGCTGTTGTGACATAATGCACTTCAAGGAGAGACTTGAAGGACTGTAATGGGATACTGTTGAGATGTTTTCAGAAGACAAATGTTTCATACAGCACAGGAAAAGGCACAAGAATGCTTCTTTTAATATTTAACAGTTGGTCTTTACCTGTTGTAATCACATTACTCATACCTGTTGTGTGCTCATAGTCCTCATGAATCCTCCATATAATATTGATGTTTAAGAGATTGGGACCTTCAGTGAGGGCCTATGCATTTTCACAAGAGTACGGCTCTGAAATGCTCATATAAAGGCTTAAAACACTATTATTTCTTGTTGTACAGCCTGCCTATTCTCTGTCCAAATGTCATCTACTACTACTCCTTGGTGTTCTCTTGACACATAAATTTCATAGACCAGTAGGATTAGCAAATCAGTATTTCTTATATTCTATACAATCCATTACTGTTTCTATATGACAATGTTCTTAAGGGAATTACTTATGTTAGGGAACGGATAATAATACTAATATTTCAGATAGGCCATGGTTAGTGCTACTAGCCACTAGACAGTGTCTGTTTGCCAAAATAACTTTCAGTAGTTCCTTATTGAATATTCTTTAGTTGCACTGTAATCAGCAGGGACTGGTTTGTATTAAACACCTGGTACCTCTAGTGTCAGCTGCATTTAGTGTAATGTAGTGAACTAAGAGTGAATTTATAGTAATAACTATAAAATTAAAAATTCCCCAGAGGACATCTGATAAGTCAGGCAGGTATGCAGTGAAATTTGGTGAATATTTTCAAAAGAAGCTAAGATAGAGGAGTTTTTTTTTTTTTTCATTAGTCTTTTATCTCAGAACCCTACATTTTCTACAGCTATTTTATATGGTGTGAGGTTGAGTACCCAGTTTGGGGCTGATCAAGGAGTGCAGAGAGGAGGGTGGGTGGGGATTAGGGAAGATAAAGGTTGTCTGCAAGCGTGGTTGCCCTTCCATGACCCAGCCATGAACAGGGACACACCCTATGCAGTTTTCTGCCAAACTAGGATTCAGAGATCAAAGAGATAAAACTTATTTTTGAAAGCTAGATGTCTCAAACAGCAATGTATATCACTGTCCTCTTTTGAACGTGTAGGCCACAGGTCTGGCTTACGTTTGGTGAGATAATGTTTCCCTGAGCCCTTAATTCGGAGCAAAATAATTTCACATGTAGACCTTGTTTTCCCATTTCCCCATCTCAATGATAATTCCAGCAGCTGGACTGTCTCTATTGTTTTTCCTGCATGAATGTCTATTAATTTAAATATTTTCAGTGCTTTTATAGAAACAGAAATTTTAATACAGTTTGAAAGAATTTTAACAATGGAAACTTGCTCTGCTGTAGAAGCAAGGCTTCCCATTTCTCATTTAGATGCTTTAGCGTAGTAGCTCAGGAATGATGGAAAAGTGCTGCAGTTCAGCCAGTCGAATGGAAGTCTGCACGTGAGCCTGCTGAGAGCAGCTTCATTGCAAGTTATCTAAAACTCACAGTGTGGTAAATTACTAGGAAAAAACAATGTAACATGTGGACTTCATGGAATCTGCCTTTCTTGTGCATCAGGTGATATAAAAAACCCGAACATCAGCTCTGGAGATCATGAACTGTTTAAAATCTCTCTGGTACATAGAGATAGAGGAAGCAAAATGAACAAAAATCCTCCTAAGAAAACCTTCTCAAGTGTGAACTTTTCATAAAGTTTAGAAAGGTGATACACGAAGTTCAAGAGCTAGTTTCTTTGTTTCTTTTTTTTATCTATTGCTGTATCTCTCTACCTACCTACCTTTAAGTACAACCTTGCACTTCTACCCTGTAAATTCTGAAAAACAGCACAGTCTACCTCGGTGAGGTATAAAAAAAGTAATGCCTGCCAGAAGCTGCCATCCCTTAGGGTGTGCTGTATGCAATGCAGAAGCCCTGATGAGCCAGGCAGTGGCATAGCTTTTGGATTTAAATTGGAGTCCCATCTGGAAATTACTTCCTGCATTAAGTTAATCAGACACAACTGAGTGGAGCTGAACTCTGGCATTACTTAGAGGTTGGGTTTCTGTCTGGCCCAAAACAGATGGGGGCCATCTACTTAGAAGATGGACAATGTGTCCTGATCATATTGTTTTCCTTGATTTTTACAGTTTTGTGGTTTTTTTTTGGTTTTGTTTTTTTTTTTTTTTTTTTTTTTTTTTTTTCTGGGAGCTTAGGATTTTAGCCTATCTCTGAAAAACAGATGAGGACTCCAGTTGAGTTGTGGACTGTTTAAGCTTAGAAAATGTGTACTTTTTACTTGGTTGCACAGACTGATTCTGCTGTGACCCCTCAAAGCCAAATGCATGGCATCTTGTCTATAATTTCTTTTTATTAACCCAGACATAAACCCACATCCCTCTCCAAATAAAGAAACAAAACTGCAAAAAGTGAAGTTTCTCAATTTTAAAGTAGGTGGTTAAGGGTATACCCTGAATTTCAATAGTATCAGACTGAAAAGCCATCTCTGTCACTTAATTTTTAAATTGTGAAAGAGTACAAGGATGAAACCAGAAATGCTCTGAGATGTCCACCAGAAATTGATCAGAGGCTTCACAAATTTCTGAGTGTCATTGTATACAGTTATTTTATTTGTTGTTTTTTGGTTTGGTTTGTTTGTTTTCCCCAAGCTTTTTATGTGAAAGTATATTCCCTTCCAGGAGACTAGGTTGCATTCTAAGGCCAAACCATTAGTCATTCTTACTGGATGTATTAAGCTTAGCCTTTACTCCTTACCTGAGCTGCATTATGCTTTCCACAGTGCATGTCATCTTGTCACTGAGACAGTAAGTGGCTTGAATTAAAGTAATTTTACTAACACTGCACATAATGAATATAAGATTCTTAATGGAGCAGGGATACTTCAGACCAGATGAAATTCCACCCAGACACTCAGATAACACCTGACAATCAATTGTACCTCAAAGAGGAAAAATAGATAAGCAAGTTCTCTTATGGATCCTGTTGAACAAAAAATTACCACCAGTTTCATGGAGATTTCATCATCCAAGTTTAAAAAAATGAAATTTCTATCACACATAGCAAGCAGTGAGAGACTCCTTTTCCTTCAGATTTAGTTACTAATGGATTTCCCAGATAGGACCATTTTTTGAATACCAGCAGAAAGGTTGTTTCCTTAAGAATACCAAAACAAATACAGTATGGATTCAGTTCGACTCTTGCTGATAGCTGCTGCCATATGGGGAGCTATTTCAGCAGCATAACATGACTGCATGACAGTAATGTAGAGGTCCAGTTGTCCTGCTGCAGTCTTGGCAAATGTCTCCCTGCCCGTAGCCAAGTTTTTACTGACATCTCTGCCTTGTAAATTGCTTCATGTTTCTTTCTGTCAAATCCCATTTCCTTCCCATCCAATTCTCAGGCAATACATGGTTGGAATTTCTTCAGCAATAAGTGCATGATTTGGGAAGCTAATAACTGATTCTGAGACCTTCTGCAAAGACCCTCTTGGTCATTTTGTTGGAATCATCTTGCACTCTGTGAATATCCAGGTGCTGCCTGTCTGTTGGTTATTCTGTGCATGTATAAGTTAGAGTGGCAATGAGAGCAAACTTTAGAAGTTCCTTGTTGAAGGTAGTGCTGTCACCTGCTGTCTTCCAGCTGGCTCTGTCAGTTTGTTTCATGAGACTTTTGTTCTACTTAAGTCTAGCTGACATCCAGATGTGTTGAGACTAACCCCAGGCTGTATAGTTGCATCTTCTCTGCCTCCAAAGTCTTGTGTTTTTCACTTGTACTTTGTAAATTTGGTTCATTTCTCAGAAACAGATTTGAGACCAATCAGCCAGTCAAGCTTAAGGTCAACTTCTCTCAGTGCAGCAGTGACAAGTAATGGGTATGCTAGAGGCAGTAGCATCTTTGCGTCTTAGAGGCATGCTAAGCAGAGCATAAACAGTCTTGTTCGAATGTAGAAGGTAGAGGAAAAACTTCATGCTCAGTCTGTGCTAAGTCAGACACAAGTAGGTCCCACATTTGTGTTTAGTTGAGAAATCCAACTAGTAAAGTGTCTAGCAACTGTCAGACTTGCATGGATTTTTTTTTTTTTTTAAATAAATTCAGTTGCCAGGAGGTCTGAATAATTTTTATTTCTCTCTTTCTCAGTTTGTATCACCTAGATGATTTTCTTTTATAATGTTTTATTATACTTTCAGGACAGTTAAAAGAAAAATAATCAGTTAAAAGAAAAATAATTGCAAGCACATTAAAAGCTGTTAACCAAGGAGTCATACTGTCATATCACTGAAGGGAATATGCAATACACCCAAAAAGGTGTGTTAAAATGTCCAAAATTATATGAATTATTAATTTTGTAGGGCAAACATTTTAGATAGGAAGTTTGGGAATTCACCTCATCCATCTTCATTCATGCCCATGTTGTGCTTATGTTAAAATGAAGTCTTCAATTGCTGGGTCTTGTGCTTTCCTCTCCCAAGAACCTGTAAGTCATTTGGTGCAGTAACAGAATTTACCCATTGACGTCAGTGAATTCAGGGAGAAATAGAACTTGGTTCTCTTAAGCTTAGTTTTCTCTGTATTCAGTGTATTTTTTAAGGTTTTGATATATTCTGATAAACAGAGAATGAGCAAAATATTACCCCTCATTGGAGGCTGTGTGATTGAAATGGAGAGAGGATGAGATAATTGTTGATGGAGATTCATAGGGTCTGACTTCTCCATATGCATCTACACACTGTGCAGGTCCAGTGACTACTCACAGAGGGTCCTCAAATGAGAGCTATGCTGTGGCAAAATAAGAAATGCCTCTGTTTGGAGAATGACATGATGTAGAATGGCTGTGTCACAGGCAAGGACCACACAGAGGCTGGTGAAGGAGCTCTCAGTCAGTGGTGCAGCCATTTGGTGTCCTTCCAAAGCACACTGCCTCCTCTGCCCCACACCTTTGAAATTCTGCACCAGACAGGTGGGGTCCTTCCCACACTCTGAAATCTCTGTTCACCCCTTATGCCCCAACACGTCGCTCCTAGTACAGAAGATGGTAAAGATACCATGGGAATATGTCAAGATCAAGAATTAAAGATTTTCTAGTGATCTGTATATATATCTGTATATTTAAATATATATTTATATTTGTATATAGGATCAGGGATGGGATTTTTAAGATTGCTGTTGACTAGCTGGGCTTTGTGGATCTGGCAAATGCTGGATATGCAGTCTTTCAGGTAGGCAAGACTTACTCCCCTCTCTGCATACTTTTTGTAGAATTTCCTTCTTTTGTGGCACATTCTAGTTTAGCATATCAATAAATTATAATTGGATGTTGAATAACATCTTTGTGCACAAACTTCCCACTCGTGCACAGTATTCTTTTAGCTGGGAAAAACAATATCCCCAGAGACAAAATTAGAAAAAATATTTTAATAATTTTTTTTTTGTTTAAATGCATAATCCTTAGAAATGGAAAGAGCTAAAATCCTAAAACTAGGAAATGAGACTGAGTAGAACATTCATTTTAATCATCCAGATAGAAGCGGATGAGAAGGACAATTTGTCTATTAAAAATAATTTTCATTTTCTGAAGTATCTTATGCTAATTATTCTTGGGCAGAATCTTAGTGTTAAAATGCAGATGAGTACAAAGAAATTTAAAGCCTTTCCTACTCCACAACTGAATTTTGGTTGAAGCTGCATCCCCTGAGGATCAGAGATTTTTATTCTCATTATAGCTTCTATTTTTGTTTTTATTTAGGAGTTGACTTTCCAGGCTAGTTCTTGCCAAATTTCTGCCAGGGTTTCATTGTATAGGTTGCAGGGTGTAATAGTCTTACATTTTGTAATGCAAAAATAATGGTTAAAAAGACCTTCATGATTTTTTAAGAACTTAGAAGATTCAGTTCAAAAATTTGTTCTCCTCCACTCCCCTGCCCAGATGATTCTATCTACTCTGTTAGGTGATCTTAACAGGAAGATAATTATGTGAATCTCTGCAGGATCCACTGGACTGAAATTTGAGGAATGAGTATTGGCTACAGTTTCTACTCTCTTCCTTTGAAAAGGAAAGCTCATACCTGGTTTTGCAGCTGTTGCCAGGTTTTAATCCAGGTATTATAAATAGATTTTTCTTATTTATGTATTTTTTGAGAAGAAATCCAGATTTCTGGAATGATCATTTTGTCCCAGCTGATGTGATCTCAGCTTTAGTAAGGAAATAGATCTGTTCAAGCCTTTGGGAGGATGAATAAGGGGGAGTCTTTGTCAGCATATCCCAACATTCTGTCTCTGGCATTGCTTGCATCTGGGTTCAGGTTATTCAAAGAGTGTGAATAAGGGTTCCTACATGACCACTACTACAGGGTTTGAGAAGGGACCACAAACTTACACTTTTTTCAGCCAATTAAGATTCATTCCCAAGGGTCCCAGGAAGGATTGATGCACTTGCAGTAGAGCACTCTGTGAAAATTCTGAACTAAGTTGAATTATGTTTCAAAGCATTTCCCATTCTAGGAAGCACACAATCTGGTCATTCTAGGACTGGAAAAGTTAGAAGACTATATTAAAATCTCTCTATAGGTTTAACTGAACACTGGACCTCAGCCTCCATTCAGAGCAACACTTCATTAATGCAGTAGACTGCTGGGGTCATTAGTGGCCATCAGTGCAATGTCTCTTTCTGAATTACATAATGTCCTCAGCCAAATCCTGGGATACAGACTGTTTTCTAACATGGAAGTTAGAAAGCTCAGTTGGACCTGAACTGGTAGGAAGACTCAGTTGTTTTCTAGCTGTTGAAAAATAATTTAATGCTTTCCAAGCAGAATAGTGATTAATGAGAATTTCATTATAAGCATTAATGGAGTAAGCTTTTCTTTGTACAACTCTTTGAGGGCTACTTCTGACCTATGAACCACACAAATACAGGGGCAGTCTTTTACATGGTTCCTTTAAAGCCTACTGTGCAACATTTAAAGTACTATCCTTAAATTGTAGTCCAGAAGCCTGAATATTTTCATGTTTAAAATTCCATTCAAATCCTTCACTGGGACTGTTTTCCACTGTGACAACTTAGAGGCTGTCCTTAAGTCTCCCAGGGTTAATTTTAAACTGATTGTTCTTGCTTGCAATTTGTGTGCACAGAGCAAGATGGAGGAGGAAGGATCATTACTTTTTCATTAGTAAAGCTAGATGGTGATGGGTGCAATATTTGGTAAGGATGTTCTAATCTGCAGCTTCAAATGTGCAATTATCATCTTCTGATTTTTCACAACACCCCTTTCTTATAATTTTTGCACTCTTTCATGTAGGTGGAGTTTTAGGAAGCAGACAAAAGGGTTGTAACATAGAATGTAAAAGTTAAGATTAAGCTGTGTAAGGTATGGAGCAAAGTGCATGTGTTAGCACAAGCATCCAAGACAGGGAGTCTACTTAGAGACAGACTGAACCACAAAAAAAAAACAAACAAAAAAAAAAAAAAAAAACAAACAAAAAAAAAAAACAAAAAACCACAAACAGAAAGATAATGTAATTCTATCTCCCATAGTACTGTTCAAATAAAAATAATTTTCTAAATGAGATAACCGAAGCAAAGACATTCAGGAATTTGGACCCAAGTTCTGAAGCAGAGAAGAACTAAGCCAAAGCTTTCATCAAGTTTACCTCATTGAGATCTTGGCTAAATTTTAGCCCTGTTCTGCTTCATGTCCACTCAGAAATTTAGACATTGGTCTAGAAGAAATAAAAATATTAGATGGAACCTGAATAATGCCTTGTCTTGTCATGGGTTGAGTTTAAATCAGATTTAAGATTCTCAGCCTCTCTCAGGAGATCCTTCTTATCTCTAGAATATCCTTTACTTGTAAATCTAACTGAGCTCAAAACAGCAAGGCTATTTTATGAAAGAGTTTAATGCAGTTATTTGAACAAGAACATTGCCTTATTGCTCTCCTGTATGCATAATGCACATTGACTGAAATATGGCTGTTGATGTTTGCTCTTCAGCTATACTATTTCTGTTATTGGTATTAACATTAATTTTCTGTATTAAAATCTGCAGATTTTACTACATATAATTCTTAGAAAGCAAATCTTAACAATTGTCTGCAAAAGATGAGGTTATGACTGAGTTATAATCTTGTGTTATGAAAGATGTGAATTTAAACCTTTTACCTTCCTCACATATTTTTATAAAGGCTTTGACCTTTATAGTAACACTTGAGTAAAGAAGTGAAAGAAAATAACCCCACAGTTTTTTGGGGTTTTTTTTTGGGTGGAGAGGGCTAGTATGTGTGCCCATGAGGACCTCAGATACCTTAGAAATACCACCATGCACCTTTCTACAGAAGGAGGGTTAACCAACATGTCAAAACATCTGACCAGGTGACCATTTTGAATAATTCAGATACATTTGAATCAGTCAGATACATTTTGAATATTAATAAGCAACCCAGAAAAGAAAGCATTTTGCACTACTTTTCATCTTTTATTGTTAAAGAGTGGTAAGGTTAGAATTGAAAACAACAGTTTACTATGTGTTCTGCAAGTAATTGAGGAGGAGACAGCAGAAAAGGGGTAAGAGGGAAGCTGAATTCAATGAACAATTAAATTCCTATGTTTTATTTGCCCCAAATGGCATCATATCATAACTCCATTGGATTACCTCTTGGCAATTCATACAGGAAGGAAGGGGGTGCTGTCTCACAGAGAATTGATGCAATTTGTGGAGTTGTCATATCCAGCCTGTACATTACAGCAGGAATACCTCTGTCATGACCTCAATGTTCCTCCTTTCTGTTCCAGATCTGTATGTCTTCTCACCACTGCCTAATTAGGTGATATGATAAAATACAAATGTCTATTAAGGATCAGGCTGAAATTACCAGAGTTACTTCATTTGCAACCTACTTTGAATTCAGGTCTCGAGAACCAGAAAATGGGCAATTGTATTAATCCATATTTTAATAAACCCTTGATAATTTATTATTAAATTGGGCAACCTTCCCACCTCTGTCCCCAGCCACTCCCCACAAACATTTACCCTTCACTGTAAAATATTCTGGGACTTCTTTTTCATCCCAGAAAGGTCTAATGAAAATTACTTGATAGCACTGCAAGTTTTCCCTTTCAGGCTATCGCAATTTGGATATTTTTGCAGACAAAAGCAGCCCATAGTTTATCCATAGTTTATTTAGCACTTTCTAGTACTTGAAACTGACATCAGGTATTTGACCTCCAGGTGCCCCATCAGCTTGGTTACCCTTATAAAAGGGTAACCAAGAAAGTCTAATGTGATTTACCAAACTGGATGCTGGTGTGCATAACATCACAGACTTCCCACTATTATCTCTGGCTGAGATGGAATTCAGCAGCTAACAAGAGTAGTTAAGCATCTACCATTAAGAGTGAAGAGAAATCCCTTCACAATTTTAAATAGCTTTGCATTTCTAAAATGCTTAGGGATCACTTAAAATCCACAGATGCTTTTGAAAGAGGCACGGTTCACTTCACAGTCAGTCATAATGTTGCCTGGTCTGAGCACAGGAGAGATATGCAGCTGACGTAGCTTTGGAAGGTCACAGTTGCCATATTTACTGGAGCTTATTATTAGCTGGAAACTCTATTTTTGCTATCAAGTGCTCTTTTCAAATCCAGGCTTGCTGTCAGAGGGCAGTGAAGAAGTGATATTCCCTGAGAAGCTGTCCTTCTTATGACTGTTCAATAGTATCCCTAAATGAAGATTTAATGTATTTTGAATGGAAAACAGAATCTGTGTTCCATCCATTTTGAGTCAGGAAAAAACAAAAGCATAAGCAGCACTCAGCCTTTTCTCCATGGATACATTTCTGCAGAGCAGCAGGACTTTGGCAGCAGAGCTCTCTTCATAAAGCAAGCCATTTTCAGGAGGGTTGGTGGGGTTATTTTTTTTTTTTTCTTTTTTTGGAAGAAGAAGTAACCTAAACAGTGTGTTCTGGGAGGTACTTACTTTAGTGATTCCTGAAATTCTCTTCTTTACTTTCCAGCTTTAATTTTACTATCTAAGTATAATTTTCTTTCCTTCCCATGTGTTGTGCATCTGCTCTACAGGCTCCAGCCAGGAGAATAACCATATGGGGACATGAAAAATCTCCACTGCACTGATGCCAGAAGACAAGTTTATGTTCATTCCAAATGGCATAAAAGGCTGCTTGTGTATTTTCCCTTTACATCCCTTCCAGTGACTTAAATCTGTGGTGTTGTCTAAAACGCACAAGAAAAGAAAGGGCCTGTCAGATTATGAACTGAAAAATACTTCTCATAGTGCTGGAATTTGGATGATCAATGAGTTTTACTTTAAAGCACTTATACCACTGAGCGTTTTCTGCTTCTTTCTTTGTCAGGTAGCAATTACTGCACAAGGACAAGCTCTCCTTCTGACTGATCCCAGTACTTTTCTTCATTTTTGCTCATGACAGATTCCTTCCCCAAACCTGCATAGAGGCAATATTCTCTGTAGGAGTGAAAATCATTCTGTTAAAACTTCTCCAGTGTCTGGTGCTCTCATTAGGTAAATACCTCACCTGCTGCACTACCTTTATCATTCAGTGCTGGTTAGAACTGGTATGAAAATATTGTGTAGGCATTGCTAAAAACAACAGTCAACATCAACACAGCTTGATCCAAGCTGATGCTGAGTTACTGACTTGTCCTGGGAAGGGGTAGTTACTTCATGTTGGACAAGCAATTGTTATCTACAATTGCTTGTCATAAAATGAAAGGTTAAAGAAAATTGTGCCATCGTGGACAGAATGGCATTTAGAAAAAGTAATAATAATCAAAAGTCCTGGCTGTATTCAAGCAAAAGTAGCCAAGTACTGATTGCTTTCTAAAGAACTCAAACTGTGTGATATATCCTTGTTTTTATAAATAACTATTTGAAAACACATGCAAACTTCTGGCAGACACAGTCTTCACCTATAAGTCTGACCTGAAAGAAATTTTGTGTACGGAATTAATTTTCATGCAGTAAAATCCATTTTACTTGGAATGAATTCGTTGCTAGAGGGGAAAAAAGCAATACCTACCATTCTTTTCTCTGGCACAGGGCCAGGAACACTACTTGGTCTAGCATGGCTGAAAATCTCATGGCCATAGTGCAGTTCCACAACATAATGCTGGTTCCTGTGCCAGCTAGGGCTGCTGAACCTTGGTGCTGGTGTTGCTCTCTGAATGATGACGGCTTTGAGAGATATATGCAAATAGAAACTTTACCCTAGAAATTTATTTGGATCAGGCTGGAATTGTCACTTATTGGCTCCCTGGGACTGAGTTTCCTTGTAGTGTTTTTTGAAGGCTTCATCTTTCCTGCTTACCAGGCATGGAGAACTTTGACTCTTTACAGAGGAAGAGTCAGTGTTCCAAAGTAATTTTCAGGAGTCAGTTTCTTTCCCATTGCTTTACATATTCCTATGTCATGTTCCCACTATTTTTTGTTCTTCTGGAGTTCTGTTTCCAGATCCCACTGACTTGCATATTTCCCAATGCCATTTCTTATTTGCCAAATGTGAGACACAGACATCATAGTATGGTAACACTGAGTATCCTCAAAATCTGTGCAAATAAACACTTGTTTTGGAAGTCAATGCTCTTCTGCAGCCAAGAAAGCTCAGGAGGCAGCAAAATGAACAAATGGCTACCCACAGTGTCAGCTCCTCATTGTGTTGCCCTCTGCAAGAGGCAGCAGCCAGTGCAACTTCTCATAGAGTTACAGGCAGGACTCTGTGGCTGTGGTGGGCTACATATCCTGAGTATCACTAGAGATACAGCTTAATCTTTGTCCATGTAATATAAGGCAAGTGGCAATCTATAAAATGCTCAATTTACCCAACCTTAGAAATACATATAACCATAATCTATTTCTATGGAAAACCTGCCATTTTAACTTTTGTTCATCTATGATACAGCTCAGTCCCGAACTGAGAACATATGTTCCTTGTGAATCATAAATAATCTATTCAGGACTGGATGTAGTCTCAGCAGCAGGAAATTCATGCTGGTCAATGCCTCTGAAAGGATGAGTGTTCACCTACTTTTGTGTGTTCCCTTCCTTTCTTCTCCTTTGTTGCATGTTAGCTGAGGCTGGGGAGTGAGTTGTTGAAGTATGGTTATTAATGAAGAATAAGGGAAACATTCTAGATCAGATGTGCACAGCTCTCCATAATCCTTGCATTTGTTGTGTTCTCTATGAGCTTTCACAATGACACTTGGTATTTCCTTAATTGTTAAAGATGTTTTAAATTGATCTTTCTGAACTAATTTTCTCTGCTGTCACATCTGCCACTTCATGTCAGACTTCAAACATTCCTGTTCTGGCTCAACCTCAGTATCCTTACAGTACTTGATGTGTTTTTTCTGGGAAACATTTGCCAGATTCCAGTATAATTTCCTGCTATTTCTAAATGCCAAGGTTAATACTGGATGTGGCTGGGTTGAGTACCGGCCTCGTTATTGTAGACAACCCTTAGAGGCTCCATTTTCTTTTCCCCTAACTTTTGGTTATTTACACTAGTGAAAATACATCTCATTCTTTATAGTGGTGTTGAATTAGCAGTGTAAATATAATCTTTGATTCTTTTAAGTATTATCTGTCTATTTTCCTGTTCACCAAGGACTGATTCCTTAGCTCTCCCCTCCCTTTGATCTTGAATGCTACTTTTCTCATTATCATCATCAGACCTTTAATTATAAAGCCCCACTTGCTATGTCTGTGAGTGGCAGAACCTGGCCTTAAAGTAATACATTTTGTCTTTTATTTTTTTATTTCTTTTTTGTACAACATTACTTAGAATTGTCTTCAGAAAGATTATATTCAAAGGAATTCACATTGAATTATAGCTTGATCAATATTCCAAATGCCAGATACTTTAAGCAGACTATATTTGTGGACTGCATTCATCAAATAGGCTGTGTATACCTGTGCTGGGAAAGACAGGGAGAGAACAGTTATATTAATCTGTTAGTTAAAGTTGACAAAAATAATCTTTAGTATTCTTAATTTATGTACATTTCCTCCTGGTTGTCTTGACTAGAGAAAACAGTTTGTAGCACAGAAGAATTTTCATAAGCTGATTTTCAATAGTTGGAAAAGATTAGTGATAAGTTGACACAGCAAGCTGTGGGCAAAAATGCTAATAATGAACTTATATGTTGCTGAATATGACCTTGTTTTGAATTAAATAGGGTCTGTATTCCAACAGATATCTAGGCTGGAGATTCTGCTGCATACAGTACTGCTTCCACTCTGCAGAATGGAGCCATTATGTGGGGGAATAGCACGGCATATACAGATGTCAAGTGAAATTCCTTTAAAACTCGTGAGAACATAGCCTTTGTAAGGACTGATTCAGATATGTAAGCCAATTGAAATCTATGTGTATATGTGACTTTTTGCATAGTTGCTTAATAGGTACAAGTAATAACAACTTCATTAGTTCTAATTTCTACAGCTTTATAAAGAGTTTTTAAATCATGCCACTGGTTGTGCTGGAAATGCAGTTATATCTAAATAACAGCTGCTGTTTTACATTAACCTCTGCTTCCAGTCAACATGTAAAACAGCTTATGGAAAAAGTGTAAATTCAGTGGAAATATCCCGAAGTCAATAGCAAACAAAAAAAAATCCACTTCATTAAAAGATTTTCTTTTTTTGGAAAATGAAAAGAAATTATTCACAAGAACTTTTAAATCCCTCTGCTATCATGAATTATTTGCATTTGTTTGCTTGCAAAACATTTGCTGTACTGTTTTCCCATGTGCACATGCCTGTTGAATATAACCTTAAAATACTCTTTTTAATGGACTTTCTTTAAGTTTTATTTATCTTAACTTCAAATGGGTGCTTCAGAATAGGTACTTGACAGATGTTTGCTGGGCTAAAGCTCAACCTTAATATATGCCTCATCTTCTTTGAATGTTCCTCCTTTTTTAGTTTTCATTTTTCTCAGAGAAACAAAATGAAAGAACTTGGCAAGGCAATTCAGCTTGATGCTCGGAGGCATTGCATGAGTCATTGGAGGAGACTGGAAGATATTCTCATTCTTGCCAGCAATTCAGCCTTTTTACAAGGTTTTTGTTTAGAAGTAATGGGCAACCTTTCCATTGCAATCTCCTCCTCATGCTTTAATTCACCAGTAGTGCCAGGATGATGGGTTTTTGCCATTATAAATACAGCAGCACGTGTAATTATTTTGAATATTTTTAAGGTTTCTATTTTAACCTGTTCTGTTTTCTATTCATGATTAGTCAATTATTTTCATTGATGAAAAAAAGTGCTGTTTCATGGGGGAAACACAATGAATCAAACTAATTAATGTAACTAATGATGTTGGAAGTTTATTCATGGTATTTCTTACCAAATTCCCCCTGGACAGGACAACTAAGAAAAAATGCATGAACAAATTTTTTTTTTTCAGTTATTTTCTAATTCTAGATTATATTCCTAATTCTATTTTCTAATTCTAATTTCTAGATTCCATTTCTTCTCAGCTCTGCCTTCCATTGCTATTACATTCTCTACAAATCTCTCTGTAGTTAGTGCTGGCTTGTAGTTTGAAAGATGCAATTGCAATTTGGGTTTATGATTTCTCCATCAGCTCGAAATAGAATTGAAACTGTTGTGAGTTAACCTCAAATTTAATCCTTCCAAAACTTGAAGCCAGATCCCACTAATCTTCAGAAAATCATCTGTTTATTTTAAACAAAATCCTAATTATCTTTCTCCCACTGCTATGCCTTTAGCCACTGCAGTGAAACAAGAATGTACATGGGGATCCAAAACAAAACAAAAACTAACAACACAAATATGAAATACAATACAAATACCTAATAAAAAACTCTAATTGCTGTATCAGCCTTGTGGAGAATCTGTGAGGTGGTAAAAACAGTGGCATGGTCTTTGGATTGCCAAGGAGTGAGGTGTAACCTGACAATTCCTGTGAAATACATGAATGTTTTTCCTTTACCAACGTTCGTTTTTCAAAGACTATTGAGACTGAAGCTTTCAGTTAGCTGATGCCCAGAGGGAAGTTTTCTTTCTTTTGAATTTTAGATTAGTTACCAAAAGTAAGTGCTCCTCTTCTGCCATCTACTATGTTAAGATAAGTATACATCATAGATATGTTGCCTGTGGCTGTTCTTCCACTGAGGCTGTCATCAATTTTGTTACTTCTAATTGATACTTATTAATGCACTTTTAATTCAGTCACTTTATGTGATGTGTGAGAAACCTGATGGTTATTTTTACCTAGTTCTGGAGACATAGTTTCTAGAGCTGCTTTTTGTCCAACATATCAACTCAGCAGCACAGTCGCCATGGACAGCCTGCAGCCTCTGTGAGGCTGCACAGGTTTTGGCTTGGGTAGAGTTAATTTTCTTCATAAGAGCTTCATTTTGGACAGAGCTATATTCAGAGCTGTGCTGCTGAGCACTGCTTGCACAGTACCTAGGCCTTTTCTGCCTCTCACACTTTCCCCGCGTGAGTGCACTGGGGGCTGCAGGAGAAAGAGTTGAGACACAGCCAGGACAGCTGACCCCAAATGACCATAGGGATATTCCATACTATACGGCATCAGGCTCAATATACAAAGAGTGGGAAAGGAGGTGAAAGGGGGAGGTGTTCAGAATGATGGTATTTGTCTTCCCAAGGAACTGTTACATGTGAAGGAGCTGTTACTGTTACAGGAAGCTGTGCTCTTCTGGGGTGACTGAACACCTGCCTTCTCCATGGGAAGTGGTGAATGAATTCCTTGTTTTGCTTTGCTTGTGTGTGGTGCTTTTGCTTTCCCTCATAATCTCTCTTTATCTCAACTCACAAGTTTTCCCATTTTTAGTTCTCCGGTCCTCTCCCTCATCTGACTGTGAGGGAAGTGAGCAAATGGCTGTTTGGGACTTGGTTGCCAGCTTGGGTTAAACCACATGGGGAGCCTGAGTCTGAGAGTCTAAAAACATTCCTCAGAGGACACTTCAACTGTCCCTGAGCCTACATGTGGAAGTTCATTGTTTTCACGATCCATCAACCTGATCTCAAAAACAGCTATATGCTGGTACCAAGCCATGTGGGTAGACACACCTAATGCAATTTATTTTAAATCATAACCCTGAGACTGTTCTGTGGATCGATGTCTCAAAATATTAGAGGTTGACATGAATCCAAATAGCTGGATATAGAGGTCTGTGGTATGGATGTTATTGCTGCCAACCATTATAAACAGTCTGTTTTATTGCTTTCTTGGGGGAACAAAGCCCACATTCACTCAAGAAATGAGGGGTGTTGGCCATTTCTAATAAATGTTAAATAGATTTTTACCATTTGCAGTTTTACTAGAGCAAATTGATGCAATATTCCTGCCAATTTGTTACCACTTCTTTAGTTGTGAAAAACAGATGAGCAAATATAGCATGCGACAGAGTGAGAAACGGGTTCTACTTCAACAATTTTGCTGGAGTTTTATGCCTTATAACTTACTTGGTAAGCTGCATGCTTGATTGAAAAGGAAATGGTGTGTTCAGTCAATGTCAGGCCAGTGTCAACATGATGTTCATGTTAGTGCAGGTTTAGATGAAGAAATCAAACATTGGTTTGGGGAGGCAGACATTACTGCTTAGAGGTACTGCAAAACATGGGAACTTACACAGCTAGTCATTAGTTGAGTGGCAGTAGATATCTACACCAGTGAACTGAAAGACAGTTAAGATTGCTGGATGTACTAATATACTACCTTTGTTTTGATAATTTAACTGAAAACTGGAAAAGAGAGTTAATGTAACCTAAGGTGAAATACTCCTTAACATTCAGAAAGAAATGCCATACTAGTAAAGTCCAGCTAAACTTAGTGAGTTAAGCTGCTTCCTTTCTCTACTGAAACTAGTGTAAAAAAAGATGGAGCTTCTGATAATGTTCTACTTGAGTCACTTATTTTTCTCCTTTACAATTAAGCTGCAGGAAAAACAGCTGATGTTAATCGTGTGCGGTAATGAGAACACATAAAGAGACAAGGCCTGACTAAAGCTCAGCCTAAGCACAATTCTTCCTTTAGTGGTGACAAGTGGTGAAGGACTAAGGAAAGGTGCAACAAATTAAACACATTGAACATGTTTCTGCTCTACATCTTCTCAGGTTCTGCTGATCTGAGGCTCAAGGGCAGAGACAATATCAATCCAGTAGTGGTTTCTCACCTTTTGAAGTCTGTTTTTTTCTGATTCCAAAAGCTCTTTCAATTTTTTGTTAGGACTTACTTCCTCAGTAAATTTTGAGAGTTTTCCTCCAATGTCTAAGTGGATGTTACATCATGGAAGATGCTTTCATGGTTTTATAGTATTTCTTTTTTATCTGTTTGGCTCAGTCTACCATTCCTGTATTATGGATTATTGATGAAATTGCTGGTATTTTATAGGCCACTGGCAATTATGTTAGTTCCTGCTGCTCAGTTTCTTTACCATGTTTTCCAGTTTGTTAAATAGTGTGAAAACACAGTTAAAAATATTTAATTGAAAAACTTGATATTTCATTCTTCCTTGATGAAGTTTCTTGTAGGGGAAAACTCAACAATAATTCCTGTTGAATAGAATTTATTTCTCAAATGGTATTCTTCAAACAAGACTTTGTTGCACAGTGGTAGATCAATTTTTTTTAGATCCAGAAGAAATTATTATTGACATCCAGTTTTAACTGTTGTGTAGTGCAGGGCACATTGTTTCTGTGCATTTTTCCTTCCGCAAGACCTCTGACATGTCTGTCATGTCTGTCTATCAAAATGATCAAAATACGTACCACTGGCCATTCATTTGGCAAGTTATTGCCTGATTTCATGTAATGTGTCATGCAAATGATCTCTCAATGGACTCAGTGATAAAATTCTAGACAAATAGCCAGTACTGAACCCATTGTTCTAAGTCTAATTTAGAAGAAATAAGAAGGAGGTTGTCTATTCAAGATGGCAAAGTGTAGTCTGGAATGATTATTCTCACTTTAAACTGTGTCAGTAGTTTTCTACCATTGTAGTTCAGAGTCATATGATTATGCTGTCTGCTGAAGTTTTCATCATGCTGCAAATTTTCCCATGCTGCTGTCTTCAAAATTTCTTTTAAAAATCATATTTAGAAAAAAAACCCAATATGTATGAAATTGGATGTTAAAAAATGGTAAATTCTATACTAGAAATATTTAGAATACCTCAATAGACCTGTATATCAATAATGTCTGTAAAGAAATACATTAAGAGAAAATTTGAGGAGTTAAATTGTTGTGGCTGAGGAACTGATGTTTGAACCGTGTTTATGCTCCTGAATTTACCTCAGACTTGCTTCATTCTGTTCCCTGAACAGACATTAGCAGCCAAACAGAGCACATATACTAGGTTTATTTCTCCTGAGAGATTTCCAGTTTTTCTACTCTGACACCAGTTTGAAAATAAGGAAAGTCAATAAACTATTGAAATCCACACTCCAAAACCAGAGTAATAATGATACCAGCAATTTCTGCATTCCTCTTATTGGACTTTTCCATAACAGATACCACAACTGCTGGGTTTACTTGTTCTTCTATAACCTCCTTATAGCAGTAGCTGGTTAGTTGCAACAGAGAATTACTTTGGATCTTGACTTAGGTTCTTCACCTGAAGAGTAATAGTGCCATTTGAATTTCCTGGATTGTTTCATATGGGTATTTGAAAATCTAATCTAACCCTGTATGTATTTTCAGTAGTGCTTATCAGGAAAGCCTGAAAGGAAAAACTGATGGACAGTTTTCCTGATGATTCAGGAGGCTGATAATTCTATCCCTCTTCCTTCTTGATTGCAATAAAGCAATATGACTTGGCAGAAACACAAGGAAGCCTTTTCAGACAGACTCCCCAGCAAAGGCTGCCATGTGAACCATGACAGTACCATTGCATAATGACAACTTCTCACCAACACCCCACCTGAGACTTGCCCCCTCCCTGCAGCTACAAAACAAATACTCATGGGTGTGATGTGATTTGCAATTGGGGATGGGCAAAGTGTTTCTCTAAATAGTAAATCTTACATACTTCTTGAACTGTTCAATCATTTATGTTTAATATAGCAGCAGTATCAGTTGTTGAAGGGAAAATGTCATGGTGATATGTCCAGCAGATAGGGCATGAGAAACCCCATTTAAATTCTCTATGCATCCTAGCATGAATGTGGATTTTAATTTTCCAGCTTGCAGGCTAGCAAGCACACAGAGAAAGCTCTGAGAATTTGCTGTGAACTCTGTCTTATTTATGTGAAGGCACATTTCCAGAGGCAAAGAAGAGAACTGAGGTATGTCTGGTTCCAAGAAAGATGCCCTAAATGTGAGGTTAGAGTATGGCTTTCTTGCTCTTCTGCTATTTTTAGAAAGCTATTCAGGAGAATGGCTCCTTTGGAAGAAGTAGAATGGTTCCTGAAGAGAGTAGGGCAGATGTGTACACTTTAGGATGTTCAGAGTCACATTGTGATGTGACTAATTAAATAATAATACTAATTAAATACTAATAAATACTAAACTCTAATAAATACTAAATACTCTTATAAATATTAAACATCCCTTAGAAAACCCAACTTTCTTGGATATTTAGCTGGAAGAGAAAGACAGTGCCAGACTGTTGGTGTGATCTGAGCCTAGAGTGCGTTTGCACTTGGGTTCTTTAACTAACACCTGAGCTTCCTTGGAAAAGGAATGCTGCATGAATTTTCTCTCAATCAAGAGTATCTGATATCTTTTATTTTAAGGGATTGATGTTAATGTTGGGTGGGGTTTTTTGTACCCTGGAGTGAAAAATGTTTCTAATTTTAAAGTACTGACCTGTATTTCCTTAATTTTCAGCATGAATCAAGGCGAATCAAAACTCCACAGAATGTTCTGTCAATGTAGATCAATTCTGTTTTCAGTGCAACAATCATTTGAAACCTCAGAATTTTAAGAAAAATTGATCTTACAAAAAATCCCTTTGTGGCTTAAGAAGATAGTATATGGATCCTGTCTGAAGTTTAATTCAGAGATGTAAATTTATGTTTCAGACTTTGACTATTAAATAAAAATTCTTTAAGAATCTATTTTTAGCCTATTTGTAGCCTGATAAGAAAATACTATGCAAAGAAAAAGTATTCTGGACAATTTAATTATTGACTATGCTGTGCTTCCCACATGTTTTATTAGAAAGACTTTGGTCACACTGTATGTACTAGCTAACCACTGCCCTTTGGAAGACCTCAACATTTATGGATGTAGACCTTCCTGGAGCAGTGTGGAAAACAACCAACCACAGCAGAAATTACAGAGGTTACTATTTTCTGTTATGCTGAGAAGTTTGTGTAAGGGAGGGGTTTGGAACCAAATGGTGATGATAGAGAAGCGGTGATTATGTCTCTGAGTTCCTCTTGAATGTCTGTTTGAGCAAGAACGTCTCCAAGTCTCAAGATTGCCTTGAAGAAGCATAACTAGGACTAACTCATGCTCATCCTCTCATATCTAAGAATTATTTTCTGGTGTGAGTATACAGCATTAAGAAATAAAAGTCTTTGATTCCTGGGCATATTTTATGTGTTTGTGTTTTCTGGTTAATTTAACTATCTCCCACATGAATTGTGACTGTGCAATGACTTTGAGGGAAATGTTCCATCCACAGATCATAGGATGACAGAATAAGTTGGGCTGAAGGGGACTTCTAGAGCACCCCCCTGCAGCAGTTTCGCCTTAGGGTTGTGAAAAGCAAACAAAGCAAAGAAATTCCTTTTTCATCAAAGAAATTTCTTTTTCAGCAAAGAAATTTCTTCCACACTTGCATGACTTTCCACATGTTTAAAAGGATTGTTCTCATATTTGAGAAGGCTGTCATAACCACACACCAAAAATAGTTCTGTGCATTCTGAGTAGAGAAATGATTTTGCCTGGATCAGTGAACATAGCAATAATAGCCATAAAGCTCACTGCAGTTTTTGCAGAAGAGGTTTCTTAAATAGCCAGAGTGGTCTGTCAGATGCAACAAAGCATGAAAATGAACTGGGTTATAAAAATAATTCTAACATATAATTTTATGAAAGCAATCCTTGAATCTCTTTTTTGTCACTGTGAAGGTATAGAAAATTACAAAGCACAATTGTTTACTGCTACAGAAGTAACAGAAGCACACTAAACCATCATCCAAAATAATTCCCATAAATCACTTGTTTGGGATAACAAATTATTCTCTTCTTTGCAATAAATGAAGCATTTTGGTACAGCAAAAATTTCATGTACTGCTGGTATTATGTCATTTTGCAACCACATTAAAAAAGGCAAAATGGAGAAAGGGCAAATTACTTTCTGTAACTCTGGATGACTCAGTAAAAAAAAAAAAAAAAAAAGTAAAAATGTTGCTGATGCATACAGCTTAAATGAAACAATCAGTTGTCATCAATGTGGTTTTCAAGAACTCTTGAAAAGTAAAAAGCCTACTATAGGCAAGAGGTTTAAACTTGGAGATGTATTTTCACTTATGAGTGGAAATGGGAGAGTAACTATAGAGATATTGTTTTATTAACTAGTAGTTTAAAATGAGACCAGATATATATTTCCACCAATTGTCCATTTCATAAACTGTGTAATATAGCAGAGTATTCTACAGGTAGTTATTGTTGCTCTTCTTTTGCTGAGTTCTAGATGTTTAATTTTCTAAAGTTTGAATTAATGAAAACTTTGAACTTTATGTCCACAAGATGATGATTTCCATAGTCTTCAGCTGCATGAATCCTAAAATAATCTCAATTTTATTAGAAATACACTGAAGATTTAGTCCATTAGGTAAGATGTGTTTTTAAAGCTCTTTAAAAAATATAAAGATCTATATATATATATTTTTCAGTGAAACATTTCCTTCATCATATTCTGTTGTATGCTTTAAACTACATTTCTAAAATTAAGACCTCTCTGTGTAATATATGTTGGGCTTTATTATTCAATGATTTTCCACTGGACATTAAATGATACTAAAATGATTACTGCTTAAAAATTATGAATGTAATCTTAATTTAAAAACTGCCGTAGTAAAATAAAAAATAAATATACATTTTGCTAGAAGATTTCACAGTGCATGAAGTTAAACAGTCACTGTGATTCTGTGAAACACTTGGTTTAAGATAAGATGATTTATGAGGAAACTAAGATGTATCATAGAAATATATCTGTCATTTCTTTGTATGAAAAGTAGGATCCACTGAGAGATTCATACATTTTTGTTTGCACAGACTTAAGGTGTTTTAAGAAAAAGTCTATTTTCTCTGTTACACAGTCTCAGTGAATTTCTTAATACTTGTGGAAGGAAAATTTAAATGTTTTTCTTCTAGTTTAAACAGTACTGGACAGGTGGAAAAACTTTTGAATGGTAGTTCTCTTTATGCTAAAATCTAAAGTTAATGCTAATTTTACTTTTAGAAATGGTAATGGGCAACTGGTTTTAAGTAACAACAAAGCAACAACTAGGTTGTATTTCTGCATTTTAAAGATGGTCATATAAAGGCATTTTAAATACAGCATTGAAATTTGTGATGATTTTTACTGTGAAGAATTAAAAATGGAAAAATGTATATGGTATACCAAGGGCTTTTTCCTCATCAATGCTGGAAATGCATCTGTCTTAATTCTTGCTCTTATTTTAAGTGACTTCACTTTCACCTCTTCCCAAGAAAGATGATTGCTCTATCTCAGCCATTTCTGGTAGAACTGTCCGTGGTTATAAAGGCCCTTCCATTTGAAAATCAGAATACTTTGCCTAATGAAAGCCTTATATAAAGCCCAATTTTTACATTTTCTCTCCCTAATCCTTCTGTGATCCTAAGCTCCCCTGGCATCATGAGGACTGACTGAACTACACTTGGGAGAATACTGCAGGTGTCTTGAGCAATTTTTCTCAATGGGCAGTACATTCAGATTATTGCCAAGCATGACCTGGTGGTGATTAGTTTGGTTATCTTCTGACCTTGCAGATCTCAGGAAGACAGTATTGCACAGGCAAAACTCCTACTTTGACATAGTATATCTAATAATCATAAATTGTGAGATATTTTAGGGACTGTGCTCTCCAAATAGCACTGACAGTTCTGGCTGGCAAGAAGGATAGAAATAAAATTAAGTGTTACAAGTAATTTCTCATCAAAGAATGTAGAAAATATTTCCCCTTTTTTTCCCACTGTTACTTGGCTGTTTGGGGAAGGATGCCTTATTCCTTATGGAGTCCAATTATTTGAAGAGCTCTAAATCTCATCCAGATGGAGTTCCATGTGATGCTGAGTAAACAAAGTTGGCTATGGCAGCTGTGCTTTGCAGTGCTATGTAACTACAGGACAGGTTCAATGACATGTAGAGTTGCCTTCTGCAGCACTGCAGCACATATACTGAGGGTGCTAGACCTAAGTGTATGTGTAGACTCCTACAAAGAAATGCCTGCCTGCTGTGTTCTCTAGTCTTTTGATAGTGCCTTACTTATAACCTGTTTGAAAAAATATGCATTAAAGGGGTTAACATGCCTCTGTCACTACAAAATGTAAAACAACATTCAGTATAAATAAAGACAGGCTTCAGTCTGCTTATTCTCGTAGCAAACAAGATTCACTTTTTATTTAAAGATATAAAAATTGTGGGGTGGAGGAATCCACTCAGACTTGCAAAGGATTAAGAAAAAAATCATCTTAACAGCCACTATTATTCCCTTTCATGTCAGTTTAGAGTGTTTCTATAGAGACCAGTTTTCTTTTTACTTTGCTTTTAAAAATCTTGCCTGACAGTCTTTTAGAGGATACTGAGGATGACAACTATTGGATAAAGATTGAAGAAAGAAGGTACTAGGGATGGGAGCTATTGTGGTTGCTTTTGCTGATGACAAAGCAACATGCACACAGAAGGAGAGAGGGGGAAAAAATAACAGCAAAGACTGAAAATGTAGTTTCTACTTCTGGCTCATGCTTCAAATCTTAAAGACAGGCACAGCACCTGGTCTCCTCAGCCATTGTAAAGTCTGTCAAATATCAGCCTGCTGAAGACTGTGCTTTTAGCTGCCTTTCTAACTTCTTTCTGAGAAGCTCTCAGCAGTATCACAGAAACAAATAAGAAAAGCAGCTGTGGTAGGCTAAATGGAAGGATAGGAGGGTCAAAAGGAGAGAGGGAGGAAAAAATAATATAAAAGGAAAGAAAAGCCTTGTGGCATGGTAAAGCCTTCTGTTTACCTGGTTCATATAACTTATGTACCTAAAGAAACCAGAAGTCTTTTTTCAATCTCTAGTCAGGCCATCTCTCATCAAGGAGGTGATAAAAGAAGGATGCTGATCCTGTATGCTCCTTCTAGCCTACCCACCCTCCCAAAACCTCTGATAAGAAAAAAAGGTTTAAAATTAGAGGAGTAGCTCTTCTATTCATCAATTTATTTACCAGTGTGAACTAAGCTCCAGGATAAAAATTTTAGTTAATTCATTTCCTTATCTATACATCTCATGTTCGCTAGTTATGAGCATAAGGTAGTTTAATATGACTTGAGTGCTCTTTCTTGGGTTTTGCTGAATGTTTTCTCTACCATGATCTTTTGGTGATATTTCTAACTAATGCAATCTAACAAGTGAAGTTGGATTTTCATTATTTGAACAAACATTATGCAGCCTTTGTCTTAGGGGACATAATTGCATTAACAGAGCACTTTCATTTTGGGATTATAAATAAAATTAAAAAACACTAAGTAAACCACTAACATCTCAATATCTTTCTGAGAGCATGTTAGTGCTGTTTTTCTCCCTCTCTCCCTCTTTTTCTTGTATGAAAAAAATAGTACTCAAGGAGATTATGCAACTTTCTGAAGATCATTCAAGATGTTGGCGGCAGAGCTTGGAGTTTTTGGCTCATGTCCTTTTAAGCCAGGCAATTAATTAATCTCCTTTAGGGTGTTGTAACTAAAAGACAAATGTTTGTAGGCAATGTGAGTAAGACTTAATTTTAATTAAAAAAACCCTTTATTTTTAAAAATTTCTCCTGGGCTCAGAAGCATAACTGTATAATCTTTCATGAGTAGGTCCTTTAAAAGCCTAACTTATTTTGAAATGACATAATCTTGTTTCATGGTTGCAATTTTAGGTAAGCAAATCTAAAATAGACATGAGACAACATAACCAGCTGCTTGGTATTTCTGTTGAGCACTGTGCTATTGTACTAGATGCCATTAACATTTTGCAAGTTTGACTGAATACAAAATGAAGAGTTTCTGTGTAGCGAGTACTTGTATTTTTATAAAGACTTGCCAAACCAGTGTTTTCCTTATTTTTCCCCTAACAGCTGACTAAGAGGTGGTTTGGGATCCATGGAAGTGATCATGGCAATACTGCTTTCAATTATATATCTTCACAGAAGTTAGAACCTCTATGGATTAGGTTTTTGTAAATACAGAGGTGGAGTTTGTTCCTTAATAACATGCAATGCACTGACTAAAATACAAGCAAATAAGAGAGAAAAACCCTTTCATATTAATATTATCATATTAAAATTGTTTGTTGTATGGCTATACACTGAAGAGCAAGAAATTACTTTACTAAAATTAATAGTAAGTATTTCAGTTAAAAAAAAACCCCAAACAACCAAACACCAGAAAATCATTAAGAATGAGTTGACCTCATAGGAAACTAAGTTAATCTGTAATTATTCAAAAGATTTTCTTTCTGCTCCCTGTCCCTTAATATAACATAGAAATAGGGGGGATATATTGCTAGTTAAGAAAACAACTCTGTGGGTGCTAAACAGTATCACACCTTTGTTTTGTAATGACTAGTGATGTGCTGCCTTCTAGCCCCTAGTTGATTATTATCAGTTAGATTCACAGGTGGATTTTGCTGAAAATGTGCTTGTTGCTGTGCTGCAGTCTCTGCTGCCTCTCTTGTATCTTGCACATCTTGGAGAATGTCACCGAAGGTGCTGCAAATGCTGCTCGGCACAATGTCCTTCCTGAGTCAGTGAGACTTCCCTGGTGAGTGAGGCTGATGAGCTGCCTAAAAGGCAGCTTAGTATTGTGATGGATGGGGAGACATAAGGCACTGATAAAGAACCATTTTGTGAAAACAGCTGAGGTTTTTTCCCTGTTTTTCTTCCCTGAGTGGAGAATGTGAAGAGTGCAGAAATGTGCTGATTCACTGGCATTTATTTTAACTGGATCAGGAGGTAATGTGGCTTGTATTAAGGTAATGTGACTTGTATTAACAGTAGGGCATCACAATAAGAAGTAGTACAATTAAAAAAAGAAATCAACATTTTCTTAGATGCTTAGTGTATAAGTCATTATCAGAACAGCCATTTGAATCCAGCACTGCACTGGAGGCATTCTTTTACCCATGTTCTTGCCCAGTAGTGCTGAAGGGATCTCTGACACACATCTTGATAAGGAAAAAAAAGTTCTAGTGAGTCTGATCTGATCTTCAATAGATGGGAAGATCTTGGGACAATCTGGAAGGAATTGCTGTATACCAAGAATAACTTTTAGTTTTTATTTTCTTGCAAATAAATCATGTTTCTTTTATGGATAATTTCCTGTTACCATAATTTCTGTGTTTCACAGAGACTTCTGTAGGTATGTATAGAAGAGAATCCTATTGTATTCGTTTCACAAACTCAGATACTCAGACCAGGTAAAGGTCTCGGTACATTCCCAAATGCAACTTAAAAACCATACTAGATTTCCTAGTTCAGCACTCTCCTCCAATTCACCTGTTGTCACTGAAGGTGTTGTGAAAAACAGACACTTCTATACATGTCTCACAGTATTTAAATATCTTTGCAGGTATTTCCAGAACTATATAAATTTTTATTTGGGCATGCTGTTCTGTCAACCTTGCTTGCAGACACTGACAACCAGGATGTATCTCATGGACATCTTACTGACATTAGTAATATAAATAAAAATCCTCTCCCTCTCTTCATAGTTCCATACATAGAAAACTCCTCAAGAATTTGGGAGCACTGCTTATGATGTATGAAATGAATCAAAGATATTTCAGAAGTGAAGAATCAGATCCACTGTGTCCTTCACCTGCCTTGCCAACTGGTCTACATGTGTTCCTGAAAACATGCCTCAGTTAAAAAAGAGACTCATGCCAGAATTTTGAAATGATGCCATTTCCACATGTTCATTTCCCATCCGAGTAGGAACAATCAGATTTAACACAGCAGAATTTCAAAGACTGCTGAGGAAATCTCATTTTTTTGTATGGAACCCAGTGTCACCCCCTTCCAAACAGTGGTCTAACAATAAAGATGACAATTCATTTGCCACTGTGAGAGATGTGGAAGTTAACTGCAAGTAATGTGAAGTGTTGCCGTGGACATTATCTTTTCAATTCTGTTTTTTTTTTTATATGTGTGTATATAGTGGATACATACAATACATATATGCACTATATATACGCAGCTGGTAGCTCACTAGTGTAACCTTGACTTCCACTCATGGCTCTCCTTTCCATGCTGACGTTGCTGTTTCTGGCACTGTGTGGGCATGTATATGTATATTCATGAGCAAAGGACATATATGAAAAGCTCTATTGACTTGACTAGGAGATTCTGTTTTATGAAACATAGGTTGCAGACAATCCTCTATTCTCTATGAAACTGAAATAATTATTAGGGTAAAAACTAGGTAAAACTATGGTCAAATATCTGATGGAGTTTTGGGGGGGTATTTTTTGCAGATTTGCAATGTTAATGGAAATTTCTAGCTGGATCTGCTATCATTTAACTTTTTTTTTTTTTTTCCCCAGTTTTTTCACTCTTGGTTCATTTCTAGATTTTAATAGAGTTTGAACCAAGTCTCAGTCTGTAGATTTTAGTGTAACTTACTATAAATGGAAGGCAAAGCAATCAAAATCTTTGCAAAAATCCACACTATATTGCTTTAACCAGAGCTTTAACGGACACTGTTGTACAATATTGCTTCTTACTAAGACTTGCAAAATGAATACTGCCACTTTTTATCAATACTGCTCCAACAAAATGGGTTCTATGGATATGTCTGTCCCAACCAGTAGGTTATCTATTCATTATATCTAATATATTTATGGAAGATGAGGAGTTTAAGACATATGGGTGAAGCTAAGGTTAAACTTTCAGCCATTATTGCTCTTCCTGTCTTTCACAATTACCTCATTTCAAAACCATATCTGTTATTTAACTCTCTGCTTCATATTCTGCTTTCCTGTAATGGCTTAACTGGTGATACGAGCTCAGCAGAAAGGATTTTTTCTTCTTGTCTCTGTAATCCAGGTGTAATTTTGTGAACTTGGAATGTTGCTTTATAAAAACTCTTAGCTATATAGTCTAAACCTTGTGCCAGAGTTTTTTTTTCTATCTTTCTTAGAAAATAGATATAGAAATGAAGAAAGTTCTTCCAATTACTTTAGAATCATTTGGTCTCTCCAAATTCCTTCTTTCTCCATGAAGTATACATCAATTTTAGCTTATGTTTGTTGTCTGTATAAAAAAATACCTGCTCCCTATTGATGACCTACTGCTTGTATTTCATACCCAATGGCCATATATTTACCTTCATCTTAGAGAGGGAGTCAATCCATTATTTAAGACAAGAAGACTCTTTCAATAACAAGGCTGAAAAAGATTAATGGAAAATGTCGCTGTGATCATTAGAATTCGAATATTTCATTTTTATCAAGTGCACATTATTGTAACACTGAATCTCAACTTTAGCTGTTCATCAGACGAGATTTTGTGCAGTAGTGGGAAGGGACTCAAAACCTGGATCTCTATGCAGCAACATTTTTAGAGCTGCTGAACTTTACCTTTTGTCTTTCATTTCTCACAAGCTTCCTCTCTCCATTCCTACTGACAATGCCTGGTTCTTAAATACCCTTTTGAAATTTCATGAGTAAGGAAAAAGTAATTGGTAATTCATACCTATTCTGTGGTTTAAATAAATGTCAATGCAAATACAGAATACTATTTTGCACTGGAATAGTTAAAAAGGAAGAGGTTTGAGTGCTTTGTTTTCTTTATACCAACAATTCCATCTATATTACAGGAAGAGCAATGTCATTTCAAAATTCAATATGAAGACCTATTTCATTTTGAATAATAAAAAACCCAAATTGACATAATAACATTTTCTAACAGATAATTTACAGCGTAAGTTTTATTTTATATTACAGTATGTTTCTCATAAAAAATTCCAAATTTGCTATCTAGGATGTATTGTACATCCCATTCTGTAGAATGGCATCTCAGAACATTTATTTTTAATGTGTGGTAGCTTCTGAGAGTTCAGGGTTATTGCTATGGTAGTATAGTTTATCAAAAGGAATATTAAAAGTAGAGGAAAGGAGTGCAATCACTCTGCAGTAGGAACAGAAAATCATATGGTTCAGTTTAGAAAAACATGTTAAACATTGACATTCTGGCAGTAATGGAGTTTAACAGCCATCGTGGTGAGTCAGTGCTCAGAAAATTGAAACAATGAGAAATACAGCTGAAAACTTATGACCTACATTTCTAGTGACTGCTGGTTTGGAGCCTGGAGCCCTTGTATATTCAAGGCAAGGCACAGTGGAGGGGACTAAGTCTCAAAATCAAGATCTTTGGAATATCTCCAAGACTAAGTTACTCAAAATCCATCCTCGCTTTTTTAAAAGGGCATCACACTCTCACATTTGATTAAAAAGTAGTGAGTAAACAGTATCATTAGAATGCATATAGTGCTACTTTTACTGAACTCTTTGACCTCATACAGTTAATTCATTTGTGTGGCAAAATCCTACAATATTGATGAAAGAAATGCTAAAATAGCTTTTGATCAACTTCCATTGACCTATATGAATTTACATCATTTGGGGTCTTGGCTCTCAATGCACATGAAACCTGGAGTATTCACTGTAGTGTATTACCTGCCTATAACTTCTGCATGTATATAATATATATTCTTATATACACGAACCATGCAATCATAGAAGGGTCCCTAAAGATAATCGAGCCCCAACCCCTGTGCCACAGACAGGAACACCTCCTCTGGGACCAGGTTGTTCAATGCCCCATCCAACCTGGCCTTGAACACTGCTGGCTTCCTTGCCCTCTCTGGCTTCCTTGCAGGCCTCCTTTAGGTACTGGGAGGCTGCTATGAGGTCTCCACACAACATTTTCTTCTCCAGTTTGAACAGCCCCAACTTTCTCAGCCAGCCAACATTATTTGTATTTACTTTATAATCATCATTATTTATCTACTATATAATCAATGTTTACTTTATAATCATCTTGTTAACAGGCTTGCAAAACAGTCAGACAGATGTAAAGGAGTATTTCATAGCAGGGGTTGAGCTTCAACCCATGCAATGAACCAGCAGTGAGCGTAGTTACCATCTGAGACAGGCCATTAGTTACCATCTGAGACAGGCCATCCCTACCCCTGGAGATGCTTCTGCCAGAGGACATCAAATCTGGTTTTGTACTAATGCACACAAAAATGTGTGTCCATGCACATAAAATGTAACGATGTACAGGAACATTGTGCATAAGATGAATGCCCTGAAAAATAAGGTAAACTTAAATATCAGAAAGCAGGTATAAGAGCAAACAGAATACATTTTAAGCCAGTTAGACCCCCAGGGCTGAAGGGGTGGTTGCAGTTGTGCCCTGACTAAGTATTATAGTTCTCATCATATTCATGTACATTTTGCATGTGAGCCTAGGGAACCCAGTTTATGTTTAAGCTTCTCTCTAAGCCCCCTGTATGATAATGGAGAGATTGGACCTCTATAACAATCTTAACGGTCCTTGTAATGATTGCAAACAATAACCATGCCATTTTGAGTAGGAATGTCTGTGTGATCCTAATTGGGATACTTCTAGGAAGACAAATATGTTTCATTATATCTCTTCTACAACATTCAGACATGTTTTCTCCTCACTTCTGAACTGTGGTATGTTTCCTAGTAAAGCACAAATCACACTTAGAGTGGTAGCTGATGCCAAAATTCTCAGTGCTGGCAGGACTGCAGAGATCTTTCCTTTGATTTGTTTTTCCGTCTCTCTTCTCTCATGTGAGTTTCATGGTCATTCATGTAAGGGTTTCTACTGTGTTGTGTGTTGACCTTTTCCTTTTGTGTTCACAGATTCTCTGTCTGATGGCTTTGCTGTTCTCTCACATCTCTTGGGAGACATCCTTTTTATAGGAGGTCCTGATTAAGGCCCCCTGGCCACATGCTGGTTTATATATCGGATCCCTTTCCCAGTATGCGTGCAATGTTCCTTGATGAAATGAGCCTTATGATTGAAAAGCCTAAATATTTGGAAAAGATATGAAATATAATGATATTTATGGACATCAGTGAAATAAGCAGTTTAATTTCTTAATCATCCATGTATAGGAAGGAGAAACTCGAGTTTGTGCAATAACCATACGGTTATGATCAGTGCATAATGATTGCTTTTTTATTATTTGTGATTTTAAGTTTGATTTAACTGCTTTTTTCCCAAGTGGCTTCTACCAATGAAATACCACACATACAAAAAAGAAGCATTCGATGCATTTTTCTACCTTGACATGTTGAAATTAACTTTGTCTCTAAGTTTCCAGGCTTTGTATCACTGAACAATTCTGTGTTCCCTGAAGGGCTGTTATTTTTTGTTTGTTTTTAATTTAGGTTGTTTACATTACTGGTTTTGACTCTGGCAACTTTATTTTAATATCTTTTAATTTTGGTTTTCAGTGTTTTTCTGTTTGTTAAAAATACCCAAGCATTCATTTGCTCAGCAGCAGCCAATTAAAAGATCAGGCATATGATAAAATTATACGGTGCAGTTGGGCAATCTGAGAAAATGTAAAATATGTATTTATGTCTTTGTTCTGCCTTTTAAATCAATAACACCTTGTCTTTCTCCTTAGGTTAATGAGTACCAAGTAGTGCTAGCTTATGACACTTACATATTCTGTATCTTCTAAAACCATGTTTAATACCGACTAATCATTACATATTTATTACTGTTTATCTCAGATATATTTATATAACTGAGCTACAAGTGAAAGACCAAGTATTTATATCTCTGGGCTATTTAGTGTTTCATGCTTAAACATTTAGTTTAAAACTTGAATTGGAACAAGAAGAAAGAAAGAAAGAAAGAAAGAAAGAAAGAAAGAAAGAAAGAAAGAAAGAAAGAAAGAAAGAAAGAAAGAAAGAAAGAAAGAAAGAAAGAAAGAAAGAAAGAAAGAAAGAAAGAAAGAAAGAAAGAAAGAAAGAAAGAAAGAAAGAAAGAAAGAAAGAAAGAAAGAAAGAAAGAAAGAAAGAAAGAAAGAAAGAAAGAAAGAAAGAAAGAAAGAAAGAAAGAAAGAAAGAAAGAAAGAAAGAAAGAAAGAAAGAAAGAAAGAAAGAAAAGAAAGAAAGAAATGTATAAAGGTAAGATATTTCATCTGCTCCTTGCAGTAAATTTATAATAATAGGTGGTGGCAGTTGAAGAATTTTTTTAGTGTTTCAGTGAATTCCTGAAAGCTATTAGGTCAGCCTCAAAGTAAATAAAATTCCCTTTTCATCTTCTCCATATTTTAGTTATCTGAAAAGCACCATACAGTGCCTGTCTTATATTTTAAGTCATCTTCAAATTATTCTCCTCCAGTTCTTCAGGCCATAGTCAAATACAATTGTCTGCTTTTTTCCTTAAGATATCCAGTCTATGTGGGAGCTCAAGGTATCCTTGAGCACATTGCCACATCAGAAGACTGATTATGATCATGAATGATGGTGCTGAGTCATTTTTCCTTTTTTATTGGGTGGAGGTGAAAGAGCCCAATATAGGTTTCCAGCTACCCTAAAATTGCTACTGCTGCATTATTCCAATGTAAGTGAGAGTCTACCTCTAGCTAAATCCAAAAGTGATTGGGAGAGAAGTGCTCTAGTAGAAAGGGATTGCAAGAGTTAGATTTTTATGCTTAGGGCTGTCATTTGTTCACAATTTCACCTTGAGCAGGAACTTTAAACTACACTCTGCTGCATGTGACTTATCTGAACAGTTGTTGAGGTTCTCAGTAGGTATAAATCTTCCTTATATCCCTGTTAAAAATCCCCAACCAAACAACAAAATCCCAACATCCTATAGAGTCCTAATTTATTTTCATGGTTTTTTAACCCCCACAAGCAGAAGTGAGAATAGATTGTCTTTTGGCTAAATTCTATGCCAAGGGAAAACTGAACCAAAGAGGGAAATGAATTGGAACCTTTGCTTCTGACTGTTTCTGACACTTAAAGTAATGAGTTTCTACTCAGAGCAGATGAGACAGTCCCTGGAGATGAACAACCATTCTTCCTGGCAATTCCCAGCTTTAGCCTGTTAGTCCTTCTATTTGTTTACATATTGTTAAACAGAAGTGTTAGAGGATTAGAGAGCCCTGGGTGCTCAAGTAGTCCCTCACTACTGGGTTATTGGTGTAAATCTGGCTGATTAAATAATAAACTGATGATAGCTAAAACCAGCGTGGAAGAGAGGCTTCATCAAGATATTTCTACAACCTTTCCCATGATTGCCATGAGAATTTCTCTAGCAAGATGATGTTACAGTGACAAAACCTGCTGGGTGCAGGACTTCCTCCAAGCCAGAATTTGAAGATTGTGGTGCTGCAGCCAGGGAAGAGAGGATGCTGTTTCAATGGTTGGAATTTCACTACCAATTAATTGGCATCCAAGTAACATGACACTTAACCTGCCAAAAGGCTGTTGAATATCGACTGAATTTAACATCTCTTGATTTTGCACCAGCTCTACTTATTAAGGAATTTAAACACTTTTTCTCTTTTTAAATTTCTGAGAATAAAAGTAAATACCTTCTGCCTTCCATTATGGGCAGAAAGAATAATTTATTGAGTGCTCTATAATAGCACTTAGGCCATAAGATACACTTTCCTGGCAAATTGTGATGTCATGCTTGGGTGACAAAAGTGACAGAACAATTGAAAGAAAGAAATTAATCATTGTCAGACTTCTCCAAAGTAATTTCTTTTTGGATACAATAGGTGTACACTACTTTTACATCCTTTTCTTCCAGAATATGAATGGACATCACCCAGGAATGGAAGAGTTTTTCACTATTATTCTAGAAAATTAAATGAAAATCTTGCATTTGTCACTAGTCTTATTTAAGCACTCTAATTGGATCCAAATACAACTCCTGTTTGAAGAAAAACATTGTAAATCCAAGTGACAGTGACTTGTAGACACCTGAAAATGAGAATAAAGTTTGGAAAGGGTGAAGGGATGAGCAACGTGTATAAATTATCCAGCTTATACAAGTAGAAATTACCTCCTTTACCTCTTGAATTCAAACAGGCACTTGGGTAGTGTTACATTACTTCCCATAGTGGCAACAAAAGCATTTCAGCAGAAAGCAAATTCAGGAGTACCCCCAAAACTGAAAGTGCCCAATTTGAATATATTAGATATTTGAAGGGATTTTTTGCTAGTTATCTAGATTATTTTCCTTCAGCCACAGTAACAGAGAAACCTGTTGATTCTTAACATCTCTTGGAGCACAACTGTAATTATTCAAGGACATGCATTCAAAAATGGAGAAAAGTGAAATCAGCAGACTGACATTTTGACCTGTTTATCTAGATTGTTCTATTCTCTGCACTGAAGCCTACAATCTTTAACAGTGCATCTTGGTAAAACACCTAATATTTATTCTTTAAATGTATTTATTGCCTCTACTGCATTATGATTGCCAGGCCAATTTAAAAAGAAATCGTTATACGATGGAATTACAGATTCTTCAATTACCTCCAGAGTTTTTATCTGATTTGCCTTCTTGAGGAATACAGTATGCCAGACAGATTGCATTGGGACTTTTAAAAACCCATTTATTCCTTAGCACCTTCATAGCATTTTAAAAGTAATAAAAAAAGTTTCGCTTACTTGCATTCCATCCCCTCTAAGTATGCTTCACAAGTTTTCTTAAATTTGTTCTGGCTGCTATTACATTGATTTCTACTTTGCCCTCTAACCCCTTTCCAGCATTCAAAAGAGGCAGCTGGTTGCCTGTTGATTATTACAGTTACTTCCTCTTCTCATTTCTTGGCTCTAACCAAATGTTTCAAACTTCTTGTTGATTGCTATAGGATGGCTTGTATGGCACCCAGCTGTAGTCAGTGTTTTAACTATGGAAATCTAGTCCATTTAATGTGATTAGAGCTATAACATTTTACAATAGTTTCAAAAGTTTGGTAAGAGTGATATTGTTGGGGGCAAATACTT
This sequence comes from Vidua macroura, assembly GCF_024509145.1. NCBI lineage: Eukaryota > Metazoa > Chordata > Aves > Passeriformes > Viduidae > Vidua > Vidua macroura. Next base: position 37,177,688 of record NC_071571.1, read on the forward strand.
TGAAGTTGGATGCAAGAAGGATGCAAGAAGGATGCAAGAAGTAGAGAGAGTTGGAGAAATAATTTCATCAATTCCTTTCATGACCTAAATTTTTAACTGGCATCTGTGGGAAGATGTGGTTGTTGTCTTCTGGTGTTCTGTGACTTTGTTAAATTTCCTGTCTACTTTTTAAGTTAAGGAATGTCTTTTTTCCTCTGTTGAGAAAGGTAAGGAAGCAACCAGATATATTGTCAGGGAAGTATTTGTTTCCTGAAATATATCATTGGTATGATTGTTTGCTACATCAAAATTACATCAGTGAAGTTATAACAGAGAGGAAAGAGACTTTAAATGAAACCAAAAAAACAGTGAATACATCAACTCAGAATCTGAATATTACATGTTATGTGAGCTAGGTGTCTTTTTGACCTTAAAGATGAAAATAAATAACAAAAACATGATGAAGTAGCATGTTGACATTTGACATCAGAGGAAGATGATCTCATCAAAGGTGAAATGGTTAGTTTGGGTTTCTAAGGTAGGAAGTGAACCACAGACAAAAAACCAGTCCATTTTCATATTTTCCCACAATGCTACTCATGAAAAAGGTTGATTTACATTAAAGTTTAAGTCATATCCTTCCTAAATAGATGTTTGTTTAAACCCATTCATAGAATGTGACTTGAAATTAAAAGCAGAATTCTTTCCACAGAAAAATAAAAAGTGGGTCGTGCTGTAGACTGCAATTGCCTGGTTATGAGTTTGCACAATCTTTCTCTCCCTCCCTGGATACTGGCTACTATTCTACAAGCACTCCAGTCAAGTATAAGTTTGTCAGCATTGATTGAGTGTGTCTGCGTTTTGCCATTAGCCTGTTCAGATGCCTCCTCTCTCAACAACTGGTTCAGGGAGCAATTCCTCTCCCTTGTGCTCATTAGGTGAGGGCTTGGAAGTCTTCATCCCTGGGTTGATTGCTCCCTGCAATTGGTTTCTTCTTCCAGCCTTCAGGTGGCTACTCCCCTCCCTCTGCTCAAATTATTTTCAGACCTCGGTAGTCACCAGTTTACCATCTTACTCCTATACCCGCTGTCCCCACCACAGACTTGGCCCCTATTCTAATTGGCAGCATATCCATAAAGATTTATCCATTTCTACTGGGCTTTGTTATAATTATATAGTCAAGTCCTACTCAAGTCTAGATTGCACCCAGACTACCAATTTCATAATCCTCTCTTTTTGGGGAGGTGTCTTCAGGTTGCCTGTGTTTTTAAAGCCTGTGGCCTGATAGCGTCCCATCCGGCTAAGACCTATAGCTCCTCCCACAGTAAAATCCTCTGAGTGTGGTGATGCACAACAAGATTGGATTTTCAGTTTCAGTGAAATAGATTAGAGTAATGTTTATATTAGTTACTCTAGTAGTTTTGCAAACTGTTTCAACATCTGCTTTGGAGAGACTGCTGTTCTGCAAATACTGCCACTATCCCATGAAAGATTTTAGGCATTGGTATCACTTTTGCTGAACAGCTATCCCATGGATGAGATTCTGGCATGTATTAAGTACAGTTTCTTTTTTCAGACCAGTGGATTTTCTTTATAAAAGTCTTTTTTTTGTGCACTTGGTAGGAAATTTCAATATGGCCATACTCTGAATTCATTAATTTCTGTGTAAATCTGGAGTCAGTTCTGAAGATGTCAGTAAAGTTGTCCTGCATTAACTTCAATGTAACACTGATTAGGATACTGCTTGCTGTCTGTCTTGGTGCTACATCTGGTCTGTCACCAGTCATGTGCTTTTTTAGTTGATGGGATTGCCCTTTCCCCAACTGCTTCCCTGATAGGTGGATTCTGTAGTTACTTAAAAATATTCCAAATCCCAGTGGATAGAATAATTAGTCTGATCATTGCAACAAGCTTTCCATTGACTGCTGGACCAGTCTGTGTTTAAACTGCCATCCATCTCCTAGGCCTTTCTTGCTGCCAGCATGTCAGCTGACATTATCCCTCCTGCTCAATGGAATGAAACTGGACAATACTGGCCTCCTGCCAGCTCAGCATTTCATCACCAACTCACCTCTTAGAGTCTAATTTTTTTTTGCGGGTAACCGTTTTATTCTGCTTCAGCCATTTTCATTTAAAACTCTTCAACCTTCTAAGCAATAACCTTTTTCTTCTATGTGCTATAATGTTTTCTTAAGAATTTATGATTTTTTTTATTCCTCTCTCCGTTCTAGTTGTGAATTGCCATATTAGCCTATTTATAGAATTAGACTGCAAATGCTGTTTGGAAGGTCCTTTTCTTGACCCCCTTCCTCTTCTACAGATTAAAAAAAAACATAGGAAAAAAGGACTTAACCTTTGAAGAACTTGTTGCTGAAGTAGATTAGCCATTTTCAGTTGGCAAGATTGATGCTGCTATCAATATTGTTAAGTAACTAGGTATGAATTCCTCATTGTGTAAATCCAAAGTAATAAGTGCTATTAGAGCTCCAGGCAATGCATCTCACTCTTGCCTTCCCAGTGTTCTTTCCTAAGTGAAAAATAAATAATAAAACTGTGAGACTGTTGACTTCATTTTTACCAGGTTTTGTTGCTTGGTTTAGGTTGGAGAACCTAGAATTGCAAACTGCTCTGAGTTGTGGCTGTGTTTCACAATTTTGGAAACAGAATGTTGTATTATGGGTTACTGTGTTTTTCAGTATTTCTCCTTGTTTGGGAGTGTTGGTAAGGTTACCAATGAAAAGGGATTCTGAAAGCAGGCAAAAGGTAGACAAAATGAAAAAAAGTTGACTTTCAAGTTGACTTTCCTAGAAAATTGACTTTCAAGGAATAACTCATGGGAATGGGTCAAAGTATCGGGGAAGGAGAATTCTTGATTGATGTTGATTGGTTCATTTTTTGTTGCTTCTTAGAGGAACATATTATGGGTACCACCAGCTCAGTCTTCAGTTCTCTGTGCCCCCAAATTGTCTGTCACACCAGGAACAGTCATCCTCATTCTAAACTTGGACACCCTATTCACTTCTTATGAAATTAATGCAAAGATCTAACAGTATTTATATATACTGTTGGTATATCACTATACTAACAGTGATTTTTTTCAGTAATATCAAGAAATTTTGAGGGTATTATTTTGAGTCCCTACATCTCCTGCCTGGATGAGAAAATTCAGTACCTTTAATGACCTTGGCAAAAACAGAAAGATGGAAAACACATGAAGTGAGGAGGTTATGGGTTTACGAATATGGAGAAGTTACACTATTTTTTATTTTTTGTTGATGGGTTAATTTAATATTTTTATTTTTGTTAGGTTTAAGTTTAGTTTTGATTAATTGACAGAGATGAGATGCAGTTGAGTTTTCCAAGGCAAATAATGTAATTTACTGCTCTACTTCTTTGGAATAAAGTGGGTTTCTTTTCCTTCTAGGAGAAGACATTAACTCAGAGTTCTGAGATGTCTTACTCCTTTAAGAAAACACTTTTTCCCGAGGTATTCAAAGTCAAGAGACACTTGCTCCCCTGTCACTGTCCAAGTAAATTATATTTTGTTTTAGGAGAAAAAATAAGACATGACCAAATAATGTCAGCCATAATGCAGTTGCATTGAGATGCAAGAAGTGAAAAGTTTCCCTCGCTGAACCGCCAGTGTTCCCACACTGCAGGGAGGAGTTATTGTATCTTTCCCTTCTGTGTGCTTCAAGGCTGTTGGCTGTGTGCCTCAGAGCCAGAGTTGACAAAAACTCTGAATGTTTCAGAAGGGCTGGAGAGTGTCCAAGGGTATCCATGACCCTTTGACTGAGCACTGCTCTGCAAAGGAAGACTGCTCTGTACAAGGAAGTGAAAGAATAGATATGGCATTATTTTGGCAACCAGTGCAGAACTGCCTGTGCCTGTCAGCATTTTCAGGGCCACCATGACTTCTGGTCTAAACAGAGCTTAGAACTTGGTGAAACACTTTTCTTCATTCCTTCCTCATTTGGAGATTTTCAGGGATTTTTAGTTTTGTGTTCTGATACACCTTTACTAGATCACGAAGATGAGCCTTCCTCTACCTGAATTTTGAGGGTGCAATTGTGAGCTTTCATGTAATTTAATTGTGGGCATAAATTAGAGGATCTAGCCAAGTAATGTTTTAATTAACAAGTAGGTGGGAGCCCAGGCTTTCTATGTTTCCACCACTGTATCTGCCAAACTAGATTGTCAGCTGAGTTGGCCTGTTTACCAAATGAGCTACTATTTTGATCATACTTTTCTTCCTTTGCTATATATAAAGAAAGAGTGTAAGAAAAAGGTATGCTTATTACATTTAGATCAACTGCACTATTCTGCTCTTTACTGTCAAATGTCATAATTCTCCATATCAATGTTATGTTTGGTTAGACCTGCTGATGTGGCAATTTCTTGGTGTTTTGCTTGTGTTTGATGTTCAGAGCATGCTTTAACTTTATGTGTACAAAGCCTGAAGCAGAATTTAAAAGATGTGCAGGAGTCTCATACAAGCCTAGATGTGTTTTAAAATCTGTTGCCTGTGAGAATGAACTAAGTGATGATGAATTTGCTGGTAGTTGGGGCAAGAGATTCCGCATATGATGAAACTGAAGATATTTGTGTAGAAGTTCTTGCTTAATTACTTCATTGTAGTCTCCACCAGTTACATAAGAGTAGTTTGATTTTGTGAAAGACCAGACAAGGTTTTTGTCTTCAATAGGAGGCAGATCCTTTTTCTACTCAATACGCTGTATTTTGAAGCCCTATGTATGAACCATGATAGTCACAGCACTTTGTCAGCACTACTGGTTTATCCCTTTCCCTTTCATACCATTCAGAACACTGCAGAAAGCAATTTCTGGAGGCATCAAAAGTTTTTCTGGGATGGCATTTCGCACTCTACATAAGCATTTCTGTAAAAGTGAGGAATGTGCTGTGTGAAAATGAAGATAACCAACTTAGACTGATGTAATTTGTTAATAAACTAATATTCTATAGCAGTGTTTGTCCTAGCTTATAATTTTTCCAGGTTACTCCTGTGAGGAAACCATCTTTTCTAACCTTCCTTTTTTCCTTTCTACTCAAATCTGAATATATTCTGCAAAATGTCCAGTAGGCTCCAGGTTAACCTCAGCAATTCTGCTTCAGATTGCAGCCAATTTGCTACCAACAAGAAGCAGGCTGGCACAATGCTTCTGTTAGCCTGTAAATCAGATTCTCAGGGACAGAGCCATACCTCTGTAAGGACTGAATGAGAAGCCATGTATCTGAAAGGAAAGTCTGAATTAATAAAAAACTATATGAGTTTTACAAGTTAGAGCATTATCTGTTCCTCAGAGAACAGTATTAAATTTTTTACTGAGTTCTGTCAGTTTCTATCTGAGAGTATGGAAAGGTAAAAATATTGTGGTCTTAGAAAATCTTGACATAAGCTGGAAATCAGACTTTTGGCACAAGGGAGCAGTCATGAAAATCTATGTGGGAATAATGTTGCTAGTGGTAAGGAGGCACTGAGGGACAGCAGAGTAATAGATGACAAGGAATCAACAAAGAAAACCAGCAAATGGGCTGGACATGGAAAAAACTCAAAACACTGTGAAGCAGTTATAACCAAAGCACTGTTTTAAATCCCAAATATCAGAATGAAGTATCCAGGGAAACAGATTTCTCTAGCATTACTTTAGTCATGATGTAAGTCAGTAGTGCACAATTATTCAAATCTTTCTGCACCTCTCTGAATCCTACTGATGTAGCATTAGGGCTACAAAGGCCTGTTCTACTCCTTGCATCGCTGTCAAAATCTGACTAGAAAGGTAGATTTCAGTGGTGAGATATGGCGAGCAAAAATCGTAAGAATACAGTACACTAGCATTTTCTAAGCTTTACTCTGAACAGTTGCACTTTTCTAAACTAGTTTATGAAGGATGGCAGTGGTAACCCTGGACTACTCTGGAGAAAAGAATGAATCTTAATCTCACTCTTATTGCTAATCTCAATGGGTCAGGTTTCTAAGAGAATATGTATTACAGTGAATATATTCCAGGAGAAAAGCATAATTGGAAGACAGGAGAACAGACAAGTTTTATGTAAAGAAGCATTTTAATTTGAAGACATGCTAGGACCCATAGTTTTCAAAATCATGTGCTTTTTTCCTAAACTTGCACTTAAAACAGTGCACTAAACTTCTGCACTGGTTTGATATTTTTGGAAGGAGGGCAATATAATTTTCTTATTTATTTCTAATTTTCTTTAGATTTTCTTTACTCCTTTGCTTTTTTCCTCCTACATATCCTTTACTATTCTCCTCAGACATGAGTACAATAAACTTTCCTCAACTGAAAATGCAACTGTTCTCTTTTGCCTGTACTACTTCACTCCTCTTTTTTCTTAACACTCTTGCTGCTGATCTCTCAGTAGTGCATTTTAACTATGTGAAGCATTTGAGAAACCATATCAAAAGCTGGGGTTTGTTGTGGTTTGTTAGTTTGTTTCCCCAGCACTATAGTTAATGAATTTTAGCAGACAGATCTGCTTTATAAGAGTTCAGTTTTCACCACAAGCTTACTTCTGCAAGATCTCAGAACAGGTTTAATAGAAATATAACCAAAGGGACAGGGTTGCTTAGTTTCTGTTCCTGTAACTAGCAGAGAGGTTTTTTCTTTTATTTCTGGGATAAGCATAGGTTGACTGTGAACATGTTAGAAGCCCATGGTACTTTAAATTCTGCCTTTTCCTCTTCCAGTAACTAATTTCTACATCAATAAAAATATTTGTTTGGTTTTTTTCCCCTAGCAAATTTTCTCTATTGTTAATATCTCATGCATGTATTTTAAGGTCCAGGTGGAGAAGAATTACTACTCCTTATAGCATTTTCTCTGTGCTGCTTCCATGAAACAAGTCCAACAATTTCTGCTTATATTTTTGCTTGGCAGGAAGTGTCCTCTTGGGGATTTGTTACAGGCCTGGCCTATGGGCAACAAATGTTCTAGAGTTCCTGACAGTATATGTATTTTGGGGACTTGGGGCCAATGAAAAAGGAGAAAGGTCATGCTGTAATCAGTTTAATGGTCTTGTAAGGACTCATAAATTCATAGATAGTAGGTCCTTTTGCTTTCCTTCATGATTAGAATACTGCAGCTGGAGGGAGAGCTTTGAAGCTTCAGGGAACAGAGATTAGTAGTGATAAAATTGCAGAAGATCCTGAGCTGGAAGGGTCACTGAGTCCAACTCCTGGCCCTGCAGAGCACCCATCCCCAGGAGTCACACCATATACCTGAGAGTGCTGTCCAAACACTTCTTGAGCTCTATCAGGCTGGTGCTGTGACCACTTCCTTGGAGAGCCGATTCCAATGCCCAATCACCCTCTAGGTGAAGAACCTTTTTCTAATATTCAACCTAAACCTCCCCTGACTCAGCTTGATGCTGCTTCCTTGGGCCCTGTCAATGGTCACCACAGAGAAGAGGGCTGCCCGTCTGCTTCGCCTCACCTGTAAAAAGCTGTGAGGTCTCCTCTCAGTCTCCTCTTCTCTAGGCTAAACAAACCAAGTGGCCTCAGACTCTCCTCATATGATTTCCCCTTCACCATCTTTGTAGCCCACCTTTGGGTGCTCTCTAATAGCTTTATTTCTCATATTCTGCTGCCCAAAACAGCACACAGGACTCAAGGTGAGGCTGCACCAGCACAGAGTGGGACAATCACCTTCCTTGACTGACTGTTCTTGCTGTTCCTGATGTACCCCAGTACTTAATTTTTGTTGCTAACTTTAAAAAAAAATTCATTAACATGAAGATCTTATGCAACATTATACCTTGTACTGTTCTTTTCTTTGTTTCACATTGATCTAAGTAACAAAAATGTTATTCTGAAGTAGCATCAGCAATTTGCTAATGATTCCAGATTTTGCACTGTGCTACCCTATTAGTTGTTTACATGCAGAAACATGAGGCAATCAAAACCCAACATGTGATACCCTCCTGCTAATAAGAATGTTTCCGTCTATGTGTTTAGATAAGGGCAGCTAGAGAGCCTGAGACTACTATTCACATTTTTTCCTTGAGTCCTGTTTTCTGTTTCTTCAGATTCTGACCCACATGTCCTTTAGTTGTCACCTTAGACACTAACTGTACTACTCTGATGCTTGTGCACTTAGAACACACACACAAACCCCCTCTTTATTTATCCTCTCTTCTCAACAACTTATTTTAATAAGTAGCTAAGACAGTAATTTTTCATTAGAGTTCTAATCAGGATGATATGTCCTATTAAAAAAAAAAAATATTAGGAATATGCCCTGTCCTGATAAAGTTTGGGTTTTTTTTTTCATAGAATCAGAGAAAACCCATGTTGGAAGGGACCTTGAAAGGCCTTTTGTTCCAACCTTTGCAGAAATTTCTCATGTCACCTAGAAATGTAAGGAAATTTCTGCATGCATTTTAATTCATCAGTAGTCAATATTTTGTCTGACTAGCCAGTTTGATGTTCTCTATATTGCCTAATAATTACAGTAGTTATAAGATGCAGCCCTGTAAATTAATTCCTCTGCAAATGTAACAAAAAGATCCAAAGAAATTTAAAAGGCAGGTCATCTGTCTAAATATTAATAATACAGGGAAAGGTAAAATGGGATGTATAGCAGAATACTTGGTTTAAAAGTTGTCAGTCTGGGAATGAGAGACCATATTCTTGCATGGAAGATATCCACTGATTCAAAATTAGAACATAATATCTTAATATTTGTTTGGTTTTCAGTTTGTTGATGATTGTCCATTGTTTCGTTAATGTTATTATCATTTTTGCTACTTAGTGCTTCTGAAAAGATTTTTGCAAATACATTGGGAATGATATTTTAAAATAATACTTTACTCTTTCAAAGAAGTCTTTTGCCTTTAATTTCCATCACTTTTCTCCTGTACTCACTTTTGCTAATCTCATCCTGTGAAGTGTGTTGTAGAAGTGTTTCTAACGAGATTCAAAAGAGAGTATTGTCTCAGTTATATATATGTGTATATAATTACTTACAGCATGAACTGCAAACTTACCTTTTGAAAGCTGTGGAACAGTGAAATTAAGTGTTAGTTAATTTCCTAGCATTATTACTGTATGATCATGATATTAAAGGCTACATTGTAATAGAGATAATGCTTTCTTTAATTTCATGATCACATACTTTTTTTTAAGTGGTCCCCACTCATCAAGTGTGGAGATGTATAAAGTGTAAATGATCTCTAAACAAAGAGGGATTCACCATTCCATCTTACTGCTAAACATTTGGCCCATGCTCTCTGTATGACATGTCATTCAGACTATCCTCCTGAGAAAAAGGCATTAATTTCTGTATGAATTGAGGGCTTAACTGTTAATGAGCAGATTTTATAGTATGCTACAAAAAGGGATTTTGACATTGTTGTATTACAGATGGAGATACAAAAGTGTGAACAGCTCAAGATTTAAATGTTTCATTTTGGGGGGTGTCCTATTGTTAAATTAATGAGATTCAGTTGATGCTTTGCTTTATTTCCAGAGTACTAAATATTATTTAGCTTTTTATATCTCACCATCCATTGACTGCTACAGCATTTTTGTGGGGCAGATTGACAACTTGAAGGCTTACATGACAATGGATAAAGAAACTGCCATTACTGGTGCAGCTGTGGTTTCTGCAATACAAAACATTTACCTGGCATTGCTTTGATAACATGTGAGAGAAAGCAGGTGCAGAGTCCAGTTGTCAAATGTGTTGTTCATGCACTCTTTCTGCAGTACTCTCTCATTCATCATTTTCCTGCAAACTCTAGAAGAAGTTAAGGGTCCTGTGCTCAAATGTCTTGTTCACTGCAGAGTTCTATTGATGCCCAAGAGACTAGGGGAGGAGTATGTTCTTGTCAGTAAAGGTTGCCTTGTCTAAGTAAGGAAGGCTTCAGGGTGACTTAATTGCAGCCTTCCAGCACCTGAAAGGAGCCTACATGAAAGATGGAGAGGGATAATTTACAAGGACATGCAGTGACCGGACCAGGGGGAATGGCTTCAATCTGAAAGAGAATAGGTTTAGATTAGATATCTGGAAGAATTTCTGTACTGTGAGGGTGCTGAATCACTGGAACAGGTTGCCCAGAACATTTGTGGATGCTCCAGCCCCAGCAGTGTTTTAGGACAGTTTGGATGTGGCTCTGGGCGACCTGGTGCAGTGAAAGGTGTCCCTGCCCACGTCAGGGGGCTTGGAACTAGATGATCTTTAAGGCTTCCAACCCAAGTCATTCTATGATTCTGTGAAGTAACTGTGAAGATGTTTTGTATCTCATGTATCATCCAGAGAATGAATTTCTCTGCCAACGTAGAAAACTAACAGCTTGCCTTACAAACAGAGAGAAAATGGATATTGTGTTGAACTCATGACAGACAAGAGTTTGGTTTTCACTTTGCTTTTTTCCCTCTTCAAGTGCTGATTTATTCAAGAAATCTAAAAACACATCAGCTTTAGTCCCCAGTACTGCCCTCTATGTAGCTGGGTGACAAAGTGTGGAAACAGTCATGTAATACTGCTGCACCAGAATTCTTTCTCAGTTTTAAGAGAACTGTTTCTTGTGATGCACACTGGCTGGTTTGCTACTGAATCAATGTCCCTTTCCTACAACTTTGGTTTAGGAGGTGTTCATTAGTGTGATTTTGTTTTGAGCAGTCCTAGATATATGTCTAGCATGCACATTATAGTTATCCTGATAAAGTCACAATGATGGCATTAAATAAACATGCTAAGTTTGCTTCCAGGAAAGTGTAAATATCATTTTTAGTGAGGCAGAGAAGGAGTTAATTAGGAAATTATATAAGAAAGATATTAATAATTTTGTTTTGAAACTACGATCTGTTAAACAGGCAGGAAAATAACAGTGAAAGGAAGGACCTCAGATGTAACTGGAAAGGAGATTCAGTGCCTTTTGCAGCAATTAGGAAATCACATGTTTCAGGTCCTGTTAAACATCAAACTGCAGGTGTTTGTTAATAAAATGCTAACCTCCACAACAAAGGATTTCACACTCGTTTCTTATCTCTCATTTCGGGATCAGCTGAAGTGACACATTTTAGCAGTTTCCAGGGAGACAGTATTTTGCTCACAGACCAGACTCACGTTGTGCTGCTAACTCCACAGATACTTTGATTATGGGAGGGAACTTTTTTCTTGAGTTTTTAGCCTTTATCATCAATAATGAATTTTTCAGAAAACACCCTCAAGTGCTTTATGATGCTGTTTTCTCATGCAGTTAATTAATAATGTTTTCATTTTCAGTGTTGTGTGATCGTTTCTCATAAATCCACATTAGCTAATGCTCTATTCCCATACTCAAACTAGTGGGGTTTGCTGTAGAATATAAACTACAGTAGTTTAGCTTAAATTCTTTTAAAAATAGTCTTAAGTAGGTGTTTCTATTTATGTGCACATTTTTTTTAACCATTCAAGTCTGTGTTCAAAAGTGTTTTAGTTCACAAAATATTTCTAACCATTACAGTGCTTTCAACAGGAAATCCATCACTTTTAAAAAGCAGCAGTTTCAAAGCTTTTCTCAACTCTGCATTGTAAAAGAGGTCATCATTAATCAGCATCTTGTTTTTTTTTGCCAGAAATCATGCAATTCGTAGAACTCCTGGTTGTTATTCAATTGCTGTGTGGAAAGTAAATGTCCTTTGAAGTTATAAATTAAGAAAAGCCAAAGACCATCCAGCACATAAATTTCAACAGACTACAATGGGATTTTACACATCTACATAGTAAATTAATCTACCTAGTAAATTACTGTGGATAAATAATGTGCCATGAAGAATTACTTAGATTTTATTAACATATACTGAACTATACTCCTCACATTATAATATTTCACTGCATTTTTTTATTGCCTATATACTGTCACAAAATAAGCTACTGACTATGGAATGATGTACCACTTTTGGACAGATTGATGAATCTAGATTATGTGAAAAAGGCATGTCTTCTTAGGACATTGCAACACTAAAGCAATTTTGATGTTCATAAAAGACAGCAGCAAATCTTAGCTGGGTTAGGACATGGAATAGAGGCTGACAGCTGCACAGGCAATAGAGATTACAGTTTGCTGTTAAAGAAGACTTTCAGAACCCTTATGTTTAGGAGGTTTGTTTCTGCTAAAACTCAGGGGAAACTTCTTAAATTTCATACCTAATTAAAACTTAAGTCCAGCTAGTGTTGAGCCTAAATATCTGGACATCATAAGTATCTAAGCCATGGTCTAGATCTGTTAAAACAGTGAGCCAGGGTCAGCAAAATTCTTTGTGTAGCTCAGCATCCTAACTCTGGCACTGACCAAAAGTAGGAAATGTCAGAAAAAGGAGCAGCATATATACCATGCATACTCTGTCCGCTGGAAGCTTAGGGAAATTCTGAATGAGACATTATTTCTCATTTAAGTGAAATAAATGCCAGTGAACTTGTCCTTTCTGGGCAGGCATATCCCTGTAGATGTGGCAGCTCCTGTATAGCCATTTGAAGGTACCCAGGCACAGAGTTTGTCAGGGTAGAGCCTTTAGACTGGGCTGCTAAACCAGCCTGTAAATATTTCTATGCCTGAGTGTATGCACATTGCTGTTTCTGTAATTTGGAACACACAGAGGCAAAGTAACAAGATTTCTTTTTTTTTTTTTTTTTAAGTTATTTTATCTCAAATCGAGCTTTTTGGGAAGGTGATTAGCAGCTTTGCTATGCATGTGAACCCCTGTTTAACAAGCATGGCAATGGTTGCTTACCAGCCTTAGACAAGTCTCAGTGACTTAATGATGTATGTTTTCACTTTATTGCAGTCTGAAGAGCTGCTCAAAATGCTTAAAACTTCAATTTCATTTTTGTGTTAAATTTAATATAGATATTAAAAAGCAAAGCACTTAAATGGAAATTCTTTCAATTTATGCATTAGTATTGGATGAAATGTTTTAAACTTCATGTTAAAATAATAGTTCTTTCTTTATATTTTTCCCAGAAAATAAAAGAAGTAATTTATTAACCTGCTTTAGTAAAAATGTTATATTTATAGAAGCAATAAAATATTTTTATTAGAACTGGGTTCATCACAAGGTGGATTATGTAAGTTTCCCATTACCTTTTTTCCTAAAAAAATTAATTTTAGTGCTAACCTGTCTTTTCATGTTACCATACAGAAGCTTAAGTAAAGTAACAAATAATGACTTTTATATATGTACTTTAAACAAAGATACCAAGGGAACCTGCAGTGCAAGGAGTACATATTAAAGTTAACAATGTAATGTAACATAAACTGAACATTTCTGCTCTAAAATGAATCATTATACCTAGAAAAGGAGCAGTCATCTCATTACCAGTCAAACTCACAGACCAGTCTGGAAAAGTTACAGCTTTGCTTCAAGGCAAATCAAGAAATAATCCTCTGTCATTTTGGAGACGTGGTGCAGGAGTCCTTTGGATACTTCACCTTTGAGTTACCTGCGAGCAAATAGGCTGTAGGTAGGGAAACCTTCTTGTTGTGGAGATGGAGACAAGACAGAGTTAGCAGGAGTAGGCATATGTTCCTAGAACTGCTGCTCCTGATTAAATGCGTCTAATCAGATGCTGACTGCTGAATTTCTGAATTCCCGGCTGTACTGCAGGAGCAATGATCATTGAACATCAGTCATTGCCAGGTAATTTCAGCAGCACATACTATTTTATATGATGCCTACAGGGCTTGAAAAGAAATCAAGATACCTTTGCAACATGACATTTAAAAATAGGAACAGTATATTTATTTTTTTTTCTTGGCAGGGGATTGTGGAATTTACATTCTGGGTTTTCTCAAATATCACTGTTAGTGTTTCTTAAAATACACCATATCTCATTAGTGGCATGATTTTCATGCTAATGTAATAGAAATGCAGTCAGTACAGACATAGATGTGCAGTAAATGTACGCTGCCATAAAGCATTTTTGATTTTTTCCCCCGTAGTATTAATTGTGAAAGGTTCTGAGCTTGCAATGTTTCCAAATGCCATACCACATTTAACCCTAATAGTCATTATTTAGCATGACACTTACAAATGTATTTTGCAAAAATGTTCTGTAAACAACAGTAGGGACTTGCCCAAGAATCCTGAGATACAAACATTGAATTGCCCATCCATCCTAAAATAGGAATGCCATCCACACCCAGCAATACAGGATACTGTAAGCAGTGGTTGTATTCCATTTCTAAAGGCTGGGGGAAAAAATCAAGCAGAGATTCTAGTAGAAATGAAAGTTGGCTAGGACCTGAAAGAGTTAATACATTTACAAATGAGCCTTATAATAGTACATATTTTAATACTGTATATGAATTCCATCCAGTACCTGAAGGGAACCTACAAGGAAGCTGAAGGGGGACTCTGTCAGGAAATGCAGTGATAGGACAAGGGGGAATGGCTTCAATCTGAAAGAGAGTAGGTTTAGATTAGATATTAGGAGGAATTTCTTTACTGTGAGAGTGGTGAGACACAGGAACAGGTTGCCCAGAGAAATTGTGGATGCCTCATCTCTGGCAGTGTTCAAGGCCAGGCTGGATGGGGCTCTGAGCAACCTGGTCTAGTGGGAGGTGTCCCTGAGCACAGCAGGGAAGTTGGAATGAGATGATCTTTCAGGTCCATTCCAACCCAAAACATTCAATGATTCTATGATGCTTCAGGCATAAAAATGTTGCTTTAAAGAATGAAACATTGCTAAATTTGATCTATAATGAACAAAGTCTGTTGGCTTTTTTTTTGTACAAGGGAATAATTTTGACAGGAATTGAAAAACTCTAGGGTCAATTTGCAGATGTAAATGTAGTGTGCGGTATCTTTTCAGTGATCCTGACATCGTAAGTGAAGAAGAATGAGGAAATTAACACCATAAAGTGCTGCTTCATTGAAACCAGAACAGGGCTGCAGGTGGCTCAGTCCAGCTGGCTCTTAGAAATATAGTTGGTTCCCAAAGTGTTTGTTAATCTTATCTCTCAGTTCTGCTTTCCAACATGAGACTTGGCAGATGCTTCCCACTGCTCCTCTTGAACTTGCTCCTTCTCATCACAGTCCCATAGGCATAGCAAAGGGCTGGGTCCTGCTGGGGCAGGCAGGGGAGAAGGGGACTTCCAAAAGGAACATATTTAATCCCTGAGACATTTTTTTCCAGCAGAATACTACTCTATTGGAAAATGCTCAGCTGGCCCTGACTACTAAGGATGGTGAATCTAAATACATTAAGCAGTGATACCTTTGAGTATCACTTTTAAATATAGAGTTCTCTTTATCAAATGGAAAGAATAAGGCTTCATTGCAAAAACCATGGAAGCTATTTAGTTTTATTGTCATATGTGATGGGATAATAGTTAGAAGGAAATAGTTTTGGCTTTTGCAGGATCTGAAAGTTCAGGGAAAGATTTTTTTATTAATATTATTTTTCTATTAAATGAAATATGTTGCCTTTCTGGATCTATCTGGACTACTGGTCTTTTGAAGTCAAAAGGAGATGGAATTTTACACCTTTTGGTGTTAGCTTTAGGACATGGAGTCATATTAACATATTTATGTACTTCACTGAGGATTAAACCTGTGCTTAAATGCTTTTGCTGAACTGGGCCGTGAAAGAGATTGCTTAAAAGAAGACAAGTTACCTGGGGAGTTTGAAGAAGAAAATCAAGTCACTCTCAGAACTTAGAAATGTCATATAAATCCTCATCTCAACATCAGTGGGAAAATCCAAAACTGCATGTTGCAAAGCTTTGCAGAAAATAAGAAAATGAGGTTTCACTTTGAAAAATTCAAGCTGGTACTTATGCATAGGATAATCAGAAATACAGATTATCAGAGCAGAAGGATTTAAAAAGACCTATCAACTTGAAATACATTCATTTATTTAAAAAAGCATTAAAAGTAGTATCAGATAAAACTCCTACTCTGTGGTTGCTCTGGAAATTCTAAAGGCTTTGCAGTCACGATTTTCATTCTGCTATTACAGTGTGAAAGAGTCACAGAAACTTGAAAAACAATGAAACTGAAGATACACAGAGTGCATGCAAATGTAGAAGTAAACAGACTAAAAAGAACCAGAAACAGTTTTTAATTTTTTCCAGTTTTTGAAGTTATAACAAGCCTTGGAGTTATGCCAAACAATAAAAAGCACATTACTTTCAGGCAACAGACTGACTTTTAAGTAGTGTTGCTTAAAGGCAAAAAGCATTGATCCTCAATTAAATGAAGATTAATTTACTATCCTTTTCCTTTGCTCCTTCATAAAGGTTGTTCAATGGCCTTAGATATTTTTAATCAGAATCCAAAAATTATTTCAGATAAGTCTTGTTGGCAGTAGGAAAATACTGTTCCCGTATGAGAATTAGGTCACTTAATTTTGGCACCTCAATTATTTTCATCTTTAGCAGGATTATGGAAGAAGACTACTTCAAAATCTTGTTACAGGATGTCAAGCTATTTGTAAATTCATCTAAGCAAGGGAGTCACAAGTGCTAAAACATGATGCTAATTCTACATTTATGCCCCATGGCCAGATGGCAAACTTCATGTGATCCTACCACTTTATAGACACAGATCCTGTCTAGTTCTCAGGCTAGTGCAACTACACAGAAATCAATTTAACTTTTGTTGTAGAGAAATAGGGAAATAATGATAAATGAAAAATTAAAATATAAATATATTTTTCCCCCTAAATATAAAAATGTTTTGATAACAGAATATATTGGTGCACACAGAACTAGGTGATCTATTGTATGCAGGATTGGATCTTGATTTTGATGTGACTTATATTTCATTTGGTCTTGTGTGCAGAAAGAGGAGAAAACAGAATTGCTATCCTTACCTATATTTTTTAGCAAGAGATCTAGATTTGGCTTGAGTTGCTTTTGGGAGAACTCACATATTAACAAAACTTCTGTTTTTCTGCAGTGCTATACGTCTCTATGATATCACTATAATCACATATATACTGTCTTGAAGCTATGTGTTATATCCTCTAACAAGCTAGTTATAACAAATGAGATGAAAAAAAGAGGAGGTAGGAAAAGGTTATGCATCTGAAGAAGTATTTAAATACTGATAAAATATTTCTCAAGGTGGCTTCCAGTTCAACTAAATAATGAAAATGTATTTATACTCTTCTCAGCTTCTAGTTTCAGAAGTTCCTTGCTTTTATTTTGCTTGTGTTGTTTTGTTTGCTTATTTTTGTTAACAGCAACCCTAGCAAGATTTGAGCAAGATATGAGACTCAACTGGAAGGGAACCTGTTGAAAAAAGTTGGGTAGCACTATATTGAAAAGTATTAGGTCAGGATCAGTCAGTTCTTCTTTCC
Source organism: Vidua macroura (assembly GCF_024509145.1). NCBI lineage: Eukaryota > Metazoa > Chordata > Aves > Passeriformes > Viduidae > Vidua > Vidua macroura. The sequence continues at coordinate 37,194,994 of NC_071571.1, forward strand.
CAGTTCGTCTCCTGGTCTCACATTGCCCTTGAGTTGTGCACTGCAGTGGCTGTTGGAATAATTGATTTTTTCAGTTCACTGACTGAAAAAATTCCATTCACACTGACCTGAAATGATTTCTTTAGGAGGGGCATTGCTCATCATTTTAAAAATCTGAAGGCTTAGAATATTTCATTTGAGATAATTTGAGCAATACTAAAGAAAAACCCAACAAAGTAAAAGTAAAGGTAAATGCTGAGGCAACCGTCAGTCTGAACTCAAAATTCTTTTGTTGTAATAATGGCAGAAAAACCGTTTTGACCTTTAACAATTGTTTATCCCCACTGAAATATGCCATGTCTTCAAATGAATTCTCAAATAGTTTTGATGATACTTTGTTGGCCTAGAGATATGTTTGCCATAGGATTTTTTTCAGTATTACTCCAAGGCTGTACAAGATTTTACAGATTTTCTTTCAAGATAGGGTAAATTAGGGACAGGATCCAATGTTTTCTTTAAGCGGTGTGTTTTCAAGGTTTTTCAGACCTTACTTTCTTGTTTCTGCCTTGTCAACTCTGAGCAATGCTTGTTGGGCAGCTGGGTTCAAGTTTGAAGCATGGATCAGGATTCCTTCCTCAGATGAAAGGTACCACACCTGTATTTCAGGGTCCCTGAAAAACAGACAACATGTTCATAGGAGATGACTGAGATCTAGAAATAATTACCAGGGGTCAGTCCTTATTTAAATTAAGGAAAAGTTTTCTTGTTTCCATTCCTTGCTTCAGATCCAGCTGGCAAAATTGTCATGCTTCCTGTGTGCCTGTAAATTGTGACTTCTCAAAGGAACTGATTGGCTTCAAAAGCTTTAAGGGACCTTGTACTAAAATAGCCTTTAAGAACACATGCAAAACTGTTAAAATCAATACCAGAGATGTGTTAACAAAACCAGGGTTGCATGGCAATGAGAGGTATATATAGTAACTTAAATAGTGCAAGCTCGCCATGCCATGAATAACCTTCCCACATGCTACAGTAATGCTACATATTTATATCACAAAGAAAGGAGCTCATGAGGGTGGGAACATTGGGATGAAACATCACAAACATCACAAATCCAGGCCTGAAAGGAATGCTATCTTGACCATGAATTTTGGTTGAATTTGTGGTGTGTTGAGGACATTGGTTTTTTTAATAATCATAGAAAAGTTTAAAGGTTTGGAATGGAAGGGACCATTAAAGGTCATCTATTTCTACTCACCCTGCTATGGTCAGGGGCACTTCCACTAAACTGAGTTGTTCAAAGTCCCATCCAACCTGACGTTGAACATTTCCAATTATGAAGTATCCACAACTTCCTTGGGAAATCTTGTTTAGTGTCTCACCACCCTCATTGTAAAGAATATCTTCCTTATATATTCTCCCTGAATCAGTCTTCTTCAACTTAAAACTGTTGCCCCTTGTCATGTCACTAGAGGCCTTGGTAAAAGATATCTTTGTATAATTTTTATTAGCCTCCTTAGGGTACTAGAAGGCCTCTATAAGGGTCTTTCTGAAGCCTTTGCTTCTCCAGACTGGACAACTCCAGCTCTCTGTCTCTCAGCTCTTTGCCTGTCTTCATGGGAGAGGTGCTGCAGCCTTCTGGTCATCTTCACGGCCCTCCTCCAAACCTTCTCTAAGAGCTCAGTGTCTTCCTTTCCTATACATCTTAATACAGTGGGAGTGACACACAACTAACAAATACACTACTTGCTTTAAAAGCCTGAAGAACAGGCTGGGCCATTATTTGTTTCACTGAGTTTACACCTTCTCTGTTAAGCAAGCTGCCAAGAAATCTTTTTCTGCTTAATGGAGAGAAAGAAAAGCAATTTCAGGATGGGTTTTTGTGGCCATACGTGAGACATCTAGTTTGGATGAGTTTGTTTTCTCTCAATAAACTTTGCAGTGACTAACTTACGTGTTGGTGTTAAGTCAGGGGAACCAAGTGTAGAACAGAAGGTCACACAGCCCCACTAGTCTGTGGCCAGAGCCTGGGTTTCTTCTCTTCTAGGTCAATGAAGCCTTTAATACTGCATTTTCTGGGAATACCAGTGGATAAAATGCAGACAATTTTCTGCCTGCTGCCAGGACAATAAGCTGTTTCTTTAACCAGCTGTACTTTAAGGTTAAGCTTTGCAGGTTTCCTGGGCTGTTTATTTGTTTCCCCTCTCTGCTGTCTACTTGAATGCTGGACTTCAGCTGGACTGTGTGTTGAATAAGAAAGAAGTTCTCTCTTTGTCCTGTTAATGAAGAAAATGTTGGGACCATGTAAAAGTTGCCAGCTTGCAAATTTACTAAGAAAAATATTAGATGAAACGGAATTGTTTTAAATGTGTACAGATCATCCAGTTTTTAATTTTTCAAAATGATTGAGGTGCACTATTCTGGTATGACAGTTAAGACTCATTCCTTCTGGGAATATAATTTACAGTAAGGTCATTACTTTGACTTTGAACATTTTTACTCAAGGGGTATTAAGGGGTAAAATTACCCTTATAATAAACAGGATCCTTGAATAATATGCACTCTCACACTGACTCAAGGCTTACTTTTGGTTTAATCTTTAATTCAGGAGCAGATTGCTTTACACTATCAATTATAAAAATGATCTATTTAAAAGAACTGAGGAAGCTATCACAGTCGTGTGGTGTTCCTACGATGAAGACAGCAGACAAGTCAGTATGAAGAAAGTGCAGATCTCTTCTTTTGCTTGATTTTTTGTTCAAGAAATTATTTCCCTCCTTTTTTTTTTTTTTTTGATTTCTGTGAGGCAGCTGTCACCATAATATTTAAGCGAAGCGAAAAGAATTAAAGACAACATAAAATAAAAAGAAGTTACTCTTAAGGCAACAGAAGTGTGTTTTAGAACATTTGGGTTCAATTACCAGCTTCCCTTTGTTCCTGCTTTCCTTTGTGATTTTGGGCAAGTTCTTTCTTTGTATTGTTTTCCCTCGTATACACATTGTGTTTAACAATACTTCCTTTCTCCCACTTATTATGATTATGGACTAGAAGCAAATTTTTGGGGATGGGACCAGTCTTTCACTGAAAGTGTAAAGTCCAGTCTCATTTGTACACATCCTCTCATAGTGGTGCATAATTTAGCTGCAGCTGTGACATTCTTGATATAATCCACTGTATCAAGATTCCTGTAGCAGGAAATGTATTATAACACAGTTTTTAATAAGATAAAAGATTCTGCTAAAATGCATTTTTAATGACCACTCATTACTAAAGATAGAAGTACAATGAGTAAAGTGCACAGTCTGATTAAGTATGGATAATGTTTCTGTATTTTCAAATTCATATGTTCATGTACACATGAATAAATATATATTCATGAAAGTAAACGCTCTTTCCTCAACAGGTACTTGAGAGTAAAAAGTCTGTCTGAGATGAAGAAGGAAAAAACATTTGAATTGCAATGGCCTGGACAGATGGCAACTAAGATTTAATGCATAAGTTGATTGATTTTTTTTTTTTTCTTTAACTTAAAATTTTATGTGTTTCTAGTGAGCCTGCTAGTGCCAAAGTAAATAAAAAATTTTCTGAGGTCTGAACAAACAACATACCTTGTCTGAAATCTGATGTCATGTATTGCTTGTGGAGTGAGAGCAGTTGTGATACTGCACTTATTTTGTGTCTTCTTTCACAGCAATATGAAAGTCATTGGCTCTTCTGGAACTGGTACTCTAACATACCACACAAGAAACACTCTGGCAAGAGAAAACTAAAGGCCAGCTCTTAAGAAATTACCCATTTGACAGAAGAACAGACTGAACATAATGCATGCCCACCAAGGTGAGTCACCTTGTGTATTCTGCAGTCTTAGAGAGCAGCACACTGTGGGAATGCACAATGTTTGTATGACAGTGTGCTTGGTTACCTTGACTCATACTGGATTTGAACTGGAAAGCTTCTCTGTTCTGAACATCCACCTTTTAAAGTTTGGACTGTAAAAGTGCGCATCTGTCACCTGTGGAGATTGTCCCCATCATGAGTTGGTACTGCAGGGTGCCAGACTCCAAATTGCACACAGCAGGGCTGATGCACAGAAGGGATAGTGATGCTTTGCAGTTTCACAGAAGTGAACTCGGCATGAAGTAGAAACTGCTGCCTCCTGGAGATGCTGAACATCACTGACAGATGGCATTTTGCCTGCTTTAGTGGTAGAGTCTCTTGGTTCTTGCTCACTTGATACTTATATGCTTAACTTCTAACCTGTAAAGTGAAATATCATTTGATAGGCTGCCTTTGAAAGACCCCAGACTCCAAGTCTACTTCAATAATTTCTAGAGCGGCCAGGATAGCAGCCATCTTTCAAGTCTGTAATCTTAGCTCCAAAAAAAATGAACATTTGCTTTGCTACTCATAGCATGATTCTCCAGAGGAATGAGAGGATTATATATTTAATCCTGACCTCTCAGCCTCCTTTCCAGCATTGGACATAAGTGAAGACAATAAGGTTTTGTCTGCTCTAAGGCCTTGAGAGAGTAGTGCGAGAGTTAGGAAGGGGAAGTAGAGCTAGTGTCCTAACTTCTCCAGGAGTTCGTGACTGTAGTGACTAACAGCTGTTCAGAAAATTATTTAAAGTAAATTTCATTAAAATTCCCCCTCCAAGATAAGCCAAAATATTAACCCTCAGAGAAACTTAGCTGAGACAGTTAAGGCTAAATACCTTAAAGAACCTTGACTTAATATAGAAGTTTTATGTGTTGTATCAGATGAGATACTTGAAAAGAATATCAACTCTGAACCTAATCCAAAAGTAATCCACTGTGTAATCCTTTCCAGCTCTGGAAGAGTGAATGAACTCCAATGATTTCTCTGTTCATATCTGTAAGGTTGTCCTCTGCAAATGCTGGACAAATTTCACAAATATCTGTCAATCTTCACCACAAGCCCAGACTCCCTAATGTGATAACTTGAATAATGAGAGGACCTTATGTAAATTCTATTGAAATTAAATCAAGGAAGATAAACTGCAGACATCTGCTCCTTGCTTTAGTACTGTTTAGGTGTTTTCCCTTGATCTGCATAAAAATGCTTGCTTTGCTTGAATAAATGCCAACCCAACATTTCAGCATCTGATCGGCGAAATAACCATGTGAGCAATGGCAGTGAGAAGGTAAATGGGAAGGTGAAGGCATCAGAGGATATGGATTAGCTGGCTACAGTTCCTCATTCAAAAATTGCTGATTAGTGATCTCCTGTAAAATCTGATTAGAAAGGAACATTGTTTTCATTCATTTAAGTAGGGGCCGGTCACCTTTTATGCCTTTAAATATATGAGACAGCGTTTATAGGAGTATGACTCTCATGGGTAAAAAAAAATACTAATGAATGGCTTTGGAAAAATAACATTTAGACCGTCCTTTAAGCAATGAACACATTCTCCTTTGCTTCCCTTAGTCCTGAAACTCCTTGAATCCTTGAATTCCTGTGTGGTGGAACTTTATTAGTCCTGACAGACTTTACACCAGAGATTTGTCTGGGATGTTATAAAGTATCCACCTTCTCATACCCAAACACATAACCTCAATGCTACAAGGTAGCCATGATAGGCAACAATCCACACTGCAATTTCGCAGTTAGAGGGAAGCTGGTGGATCTCTAACGCTGCAGCAGGCAGTGTCTGTATTCCATTGCTTTCGTCCAGGCATTGGGTTCTTATTGTCCCAAAGCATCTGAAATTGAGGAACCACCTTACTGATGCTCTCAATTCTTCCAAAATGTGGATTGGTAGTTTTATTTCATAGTCCTCACACCGGTGATAGCTAAAGGGCATGTGCAGAATGCTGTCACAGTGGAGCACCCTATGGGACTGAGGTCTGAGCTAGCTTCCAAAATTGTTTAGCTTCCCTCTGTGACTGATTGGTAAGCATGCTGCAGTCCTACTTTTTGAATTGGGCTTCATATGGAGCATCCCTGGAAGTGCTTGCTCCATCTCGTTCCTCTTTTAATTGTTCAGCTACTAATTATAGCTCAGACTTCATGGTGATGATGGGAAGGATTTAATTTTTCTCATCTTTCTGAAGTGATTTGAACTTGGGATTAACTACTGTGGGCAGACTGAAGATGTTCTCATTCCCCCTGTTAAAGCTTCTATTTTATGTGGAATAAATAAATGTGCATCATGCCAGATAATAAACACGATACAGGAGTGCTTGAGGCATCTCAGTTCTGTTCCTGCTACTCTATTTATATTCAATAAACCCCACAGAGGGATGGGATTTGAGGCATACTTCTGCTTTAATGTTGCCTCTTAGCTGGCTGCTATCTTTGCAATGTTTTCCTACTCTTTAATTCCTTAGGCTGTGGCTGCAAGGAATAGAAAATATGGTTTTAGAACCAGGATTTAAATGTAGGATTTAAAATGTCACAGCCATATGGTACGGCAGAGAACTGGTTCAAAGTAACCCTGACTTTTCCAGTGTGCTCAAGGGATTTTCAAGGCATGCAATTATGCACTAGATTTTATGCCAGCTCAGATATTATCTGACTCTCAGTTCTGATATTACTCACAGCCAGATACTTTCTCCTCTACTGAGAGTGGCATAAACAATCTTTGTCTACCTTCCTAGTCCAGGTCAGGGTCATGTGGCTGAATGACCTCAGGAAGCCCAGGTCTGACCCAGGTTAGCACAGAATTGGGGCCTTTTGTTCCTCACAGGCAGTTTAGTAGTCTTAGACATGAGCCTAAATGTGATACGCCTCTGCCTTTTGTAGTCCGAGCATTTGGCAAAAACTTAGGTTTCTGCAGGTTGGTATTATTGGGATGAAATCTTTCATCCCAGGTAGAAGACAATATTATATTGATTTGATAAAACATATTTGTTAATGTATATAGAAGTTTATCTCCCCAGATCAGTAGAAATCAAAAAGCGGAATGCTTTTTCTCTTATAATTCCTGCCCATACTCTTTGTTTTCCAGTCTGCATTCCCCTCACAAACCCTCCTGGGTTTCTTTCTGGTCAGGGTCATACAATGACTAGCTGCCTTTGACTTTCTGTTGTGTACTCTGTCTGTGATATTTCTGTGTGTCAGTTTATGCATACACTTGCCTGCATGTATCTCCAATGGAAAAAAACAACTATATCCATTTGCTTTCATTCTCTACTGGATCTCTCCCTACAGATATTGCTCAGCTCTTGATTTGACCTGCATTTGTGGTGGTGGCTCTTGTTTTTTCCTCAGGCAAAATAAGGAATTTATTCACTTTATATATATCAAGAGGCTATCATTAGTTTTTCCATGAGTCTTCCATCCACAGTCTGCCATCAGGTGACATATAAAAATGGAAATTCTTATTTATTATGAGGTGAACCAAATGACCTTGGGCTTGACTCTTTAGGAAGCAGGAAAACCTTCAAGTACTTATTTTAATCCAGTTGTGATGCTGTGAGATAATTTTTAGTGTAAGTAAATAATTTGATTTCATAGGAAAGAGCTTGGAGTTGTGTGCAAGTTCTGTTTTCTACTACAAATGTGTTAGCAAAGACCTGGCAGTGAGAGAAGGCAGACATACATGTTGCTGAAACCTGGATTTTCATAGGCAGTGGAGACACACAATCTGACACTGGCAATCAAATTTGCTGAATCCAGACATTTGTTCTAAGATCTGAATAGCTGCATTGGTATATTGCTGAGCATGTTTGAATATTTTCCTTCTCTTTGCAGCCAGATGTGTCTACATGCACCCTGACAGATGTGCCCTTAGCCTGGGCATGTCAATAGGCGTTTGTGTAAAGTGAAGTTTTGCTGTGTCTCCCCTTTCCTTTCCTCCTGCATGACTCAGGAACTTTGAGCAGAAAGTTATGGCACTGAGTCTTGAAGAGCTAAAACTGACTCAGTGATGACTCAAGGTTAGGTGACACACTGTTCTACTGGGTAATGAGTGGCGCACAGTGTAATATCTGGGATGAACTGTGCTGAGTCTAGCATGTCCTTCAGATACTCTGGAAGAAGGCATGTGACAGTGCAAATCAGAGATAGCAGAGCTATTCCAGTAGGATCTCTCCTGAAAGCAAGAAAATGTCGGGTGGTACAGCAGATATTAGCATTAGGTTGCTAACACTCACCTTTTAATCTCTGTCAGGTGTAATTTTTATTGGCTAGGTATATATGTAGTGAGATACCAATATGCAAACTGCTGGTACTTCCTCAGATGAAAAAGCAAGTGGGTCTAATGGCTAAATTCCTTTGTATTTAATGAGCATTGCTACACCTGAAAGAACACATAGTGCTACAAATTGAAGACCTGATCCAGTATGTAAGACAGCTGTGATTTAGTTTGTCCCAGTCTTGCCACAGTGTGGCACTGGGGAAACTCCCCTGCAGCAATTTCTACATGTGCCTTACGCTCAAAATTTCCCCAAGCATCCTGGTAGTTTCCAGGGTCAGGGAAATACCCAGTTATTGCCCTTGTTATGTCCTCAACCTGCCACAAGATGACAATGTTTCAGAACTTTGATGGCTAATAATAACAACCAAACAGTTGTATCCTTTCAGCTGTCTGCCTAGGCTTGGGTGGTGTCCGTAAATGACTGTGAATTTGGAGTGCTAAATGGGATGTGATGTTATAATCGAGAGAGCAGAGATATATAAAAGACTGTCAGCCCACTGAGGTGCTGTTCTGCTGGGTCAGCCAGCAAAAGAAGGCATTCTAAATCTAGCATTTGCTTTGTGTCAGTCATTGAGGCAACCTGCCACATACACACTTGGTTTATGTTTCTTGCCAGAGGTCTAAATGCAAGGTGTGTTGAATTTTATCATTCATATCTGGTTTGGAGTTGCTGAATGAAATATCATCGCCTGACATACAAAACAAAACTTAGCTGGAGATCATACAGCTGCAACATCAGTTTCACAACTCTTATTTTTATTTAAATGATAGTTCTTTCATTGCTAATATCCCTTGAGTATTAAATGACAGCTCTTGTGCTCCCTTTCAAAGAACAGGCAGAGACTGAAAGGTTGACAGCTTAGACATGGAAGATGAACATAAAGTAGCACTCTTTCTTCTACTTTTGACTTGGCTTTGCTTTTCAGATGCTTGATTTATCTAATAGAGGTTGCTTTTCTCCTGTTATGTTGGTGGACTGAAAAGAAAGGAGAAAACCAGGTCTGCATTGATTAAGAATTATGTTACTTGTTTTGACATAATCTGCAACATAAATATGTTTAACAAGCATGCATATTTAAGAGATCACTCATAATCAGAAAATAAGCATGAATCCATGAACTCCTCATTTAAGAGTCTTTATGTAACTACATGGAGAGATATCTTCTGGGGTACTATTTAATTTTAGTTGCTGTTTCTAATAACAGCTTACCAAAAATCTGGTGTTCTGTCAATAATTTTGCAAAGGTTTGGAAGACATGGAGTACCATTTCAAGTATATATGCCCTCATGTCTTCTTCCATGAAGTGTGGCCAAAAATATTGTCCTCTTTTTTTTCTCATAGTGTCCTGTGATGACAGTGTGACAGCTCAGCCAGGTTTGCTGTCTGATGCCAAGTTCAAACAATAAAGTCAAATGATTTAGGAAAACAAAAGCTTTCTTTTGTTAGTGAGAAATTTTGTCAAAAATATAAGGCAGAAAACAACCCTAAAATTGTTTAGGAATTAAAAAAACTTATTCAACTTTAATGCTGCTAAGAAATACTCTATGTTTTCATTAATTTAATTGAGAAGGAGAGAAGGCATTAGTCTCTTATAACTTTAGATATCTGAGAGTTGTTCATCTAGTCTGACCTATTTACCTGGCATGCTCTATAGTCAACCTGTAGGCAAGCCTTCAAGAGAATTAATCCCATATATTTTAGACATTGTTTTTGAACCAACACCTTGTGCTTGAACCAACACCCTGTACACCTGATATTAATTTTCCATTAACTAAAGAAACAGCCTAAAAGCTTGCTTAGATCAGGCTTGTTTTTAGACATCCTAAACATCTGACTGCCTGCATGATTAGATCACCCACTTTTAGCTTTAAAAACCTGAAACAGATTTTTTTAGAACCTAACTATATGACATGAATAAGATCTGCCTTTAGGATAGATAGGAATGGATTCAAAGAAAAACTGGAGAAAGAGCCATTATGCAAAGGAGCCTATATGTTGCTGCAGATTTTTTTTCTTACCTTGTGAAAATTTTTTCACAGATTAAATGTATAATATTTTTTTATTTTAAGCCAGGGAGTTATTTAAAAAAAAAAAAAAAGTGACATTTAAGAATTTTTTTGTTTATCTATCAAAATAATTTATGTAGTTTTTTAACATTAAAAATGGTTGCAGTGGTTAATAGTCAGCTTAATAAAACATAACAAGAACGTCAAATTAAAACACCAATACCTTGTTTTGATGAAGAAAACAATCTCACATTCCCCACTCCTGGGAAATATTTTTATAATTTCTAAATGTATTTAGAAATATTTTTATAATTTCTAGGGAGGGAAGAAAACTAATCTTAAGACTTTCTGTTAGAAAAAACATTGGGGTTTTGGATGAACCAATATCTTGGGAGGGGAAAGAAATTTCTCACTATAAAAGTTCCCACTGTCTTCTTTCCAGACATACTTGGGAAGTCGAGGTGTTTCATGAGTATTTAGGTGTTGGGTGGAGCAATTTTGCCCCCAGAGGGAATGCACTGAAAGAAAAACTGACTGATAAATCAGACACCTAGTGAAAATGTTAATGGAACAGAGACTTTCCTCATATCTTGTTCTCAAACTCTTCTCTGGGTGTGTGCTGCTGGCTATTTGCAGGCACCAAATCTCCCTTCCAACGTACAGTAGTATTGGGAAGAAAAAAGCATTCTTTGGCTTCTCTCCATCTCCTCGGGAGTCTGTGGAAAGACCAAGATTTCTCATTCCATAGTGCTTTCCAGGATTTGTCCAAGGATGCCTTAAATCCAGAATGATTTACCAGTTACTAGCCCCTTTCTAAACCCCAAATTAGGAAAGTAATCCCTTATTCAAAACAGAGGGATAGCATTATATTCCTGCCATCAGGAATTGTCTTGGAATGAGATGTATTCACCTAAGACAGCTCTAAAATAAGAGTTCTGAGACTGTAGGCAAATAAAATCTGAGCCATAAATCTTGGGAAGCCAGAGTCTACAAGTGTCAAAGACAGAAGTAACTCTTATCAACCCAAATCCCTTCTCTTGACATGACAAACAGTGATGACCATAATTCTTTAGAGTGTCCATTGTGATGTACAGTAGGGGGGCTTTTTTCTCATGCTGAGGTGCATCAACAGTCTGACTTCTGCATCTGCTGGGTTTATTTCAAATATGTTTTTGGGAGGCAGCTGTATTAAAAGGTTCAGGAGACTGTATCCTCCTTCAGCTTCCCTGCTGTGTGCTGTGCTGTGGAATAGTGGCCATGCAGCTGTGTGTCCCACCTGATCAAATAGCAGCTCTTTCCACTTCTGTGTGGAGGAGTACAGCAACTGAAATATCAAAGAAAAAAATTAAAAGCTTCACAAAATGAACAGAAATGAAGAACCAACAAACACACTGATTATTAATTTCTGAATTACTTGTTTAGAAGCATTCAGGTCTGAGAGTAAGTTGATGTATAAGTTATACTCTGGCCTTTTTATAGACTTTAAATTCTTAAATAATTTGATTCACTTAGATGTTCTAATATCACTTAATCCCTACTAGTGGGAAATGGAATCTACATAGTAACTTGCCTGTCAAGAAGCTATTTAAAGTAACTAAGGTTAGCTGTCTTAATTTACACCTTTGAATAGACTCCCATTAATTGATTCTCTTGTGGCACTCTTTACTAAAGCTTCAACACATACATTAAGCCAGTTTTAACATACATGAACCGCTTAATTTATTGAAGTTTCTGCATGCTAAAAGTAAGTTTACAGAGTCTAGAAAATGTAGTCCTCACTAGCCCTTTGTGTGATGCATTTTGGGATCTCTGCCATTAGAGCATATACATTTCTGAGAATACTCCAATAATATTGAAATTAGATTTTAAAATGGAACAAAGGGGCTTTTTTATGCTTATTTGTTTTAGGAGGCTGTAATTAACATGTCAGAAGAGATCACTCCAGATCTATTTCAGAAAACAGAATCAGTCCCAAATAGGTCTTATGATCGTAAGGTCATTGACATACATGGTCTGTGTGTTTGCTTCTTGCAGCTTATGTCCTGGAACTCACAACTGCGAAAAACTATTTCACATGGCCAAGAGCTGCCAATATGCAAATGCTAGCTTTAAAGCGCCTTCAATTATGGTATGACTAATTTTCATATGTAAGAGAAGGTAATTCAGCTCTGAAAAACTATTACCCATGGTATTGTGACTTTCACCAAAAGCAACAGATGGGCTGTCACCTCAACAAATTGATTTTGTGGAGATATGACATCTTCCATTAGTGGAGGATTACTCTCTCTGGACTTTGCTCCTTCTGCCTACTCTGTCAATGCAGTTAATGGATCTGGTGTCTAAACACAGATGCCATATTTTAAAGAGCAGATATTCTCAAATCCAAAGTCAAGTAAATATCAAGGATGGAAAATAAAATGAGATGCTCTCGACTGTTAGCTTTCGACACTAGTTCCCAAAATTTGAAGATGGGTTTTATTTTGCAAACTGTTTATCTTCTTACACAGGGGCTGTCTCCACGTTTCTGGCATGAGGGACATGGGGATGTCCTTGATATATCTTTCTATTAATAGCTAGGAACAATAATAGAGCAGCTTGACCTTTGTCTTGGGGGGATGAAAACCTGATAATATCATAGGAGGGCTCATATTCCTTCAAAAGATAAAAAAGACTGTGAGGCAACAAGCAAAGCAAGAGCAAGAGAAAGAGATGTCAATATCAACTGCAGACTTGGAAGACAAGGTGAGGAAATACTTAAAGATGTGCAATATCACAATCAGAGAGTCCTATTTCAAAGTGGAAGCACAGAAATAAGATTAAGATCATGAAGAAAGGGTCCCCAGGCAGAGGAATAACTTTCTGAGTTTCCACAGAGCTCTGCCCTGGGCCCAAACAGGTTTTTGAAGCAATGAAGAAAGAGGTCAAGTCTTTTTAGTACTATGTCTAACTGGGTATTTCTTTTGCAAAGCATAACTGAATTTGTTTGATTTCCCTTTTCAAAGTCTTTCAGGGTATCGATTTTACTTGTTGTCATACATTGCATTGAATTTATCAATAAACCTCATGTCCTTGCATGACTAATGTTCTGGAAGGCGACATGCTTAGATTACTAAGATACTGGGATTTCTGAGAGTAGTGTCCACATCCGTGTGAAGAGCCTTCAGGTCTTGAGCTGAGGTGTTCCCTTTTCCTCTGGCAGGATTCCTGTACCAAAACATAAGCCATGGACAGAAAGGTGGGATACAATGGTTCTCCCTGGAAGTTTAGAACATACGGAATCCTTGTGCTGGGGCCAAAGAGATTGCCCAGGAAGGGAACAGAAACAGGATTGTTTGTTGTGGTCTCTGTGTGTATATGTGAGTTTCTAGTGATTGAAAAGGTGTGCTACAGTTCCACTCCATTTCTTACAGTGTTCTTCTAATAAATTATATTTTTTTGTAAATTGTAAGATAGATTTTGTACGATTCTCAGTATTCTAACTTGTCAATTGGAGAAGGAGAATGTTGGAGATGAGGAGGAAGTGAGATATTTCTCCAGAAAAATAGAGTAACATCATAATAAATTTTGGGTAATTGAAGAAGGAAGGAAAAAAATGCAATCTAATACATAACTGTCATTTGTTATGAGTCACATCTTTCATTTTAGATCCAGACTATCTCCATCCCACATAAATGTGGCTTTCCTCAACTTTCTAATGATACAAATTATTGACTTAAAAAAATGTGTAGCACTTGTAGGAGACTGTTTTACTAGAGGAACGAGTCATTGCAGATTTCAACATCCAGACTTCTCTATTACTTATACTTATGTCTCAGTGTAAGTTTTTTCTTAAGTCAGGACTTAGGAAGGATTAAATTTGCTATACCTTGAAGCTGTTTATCTTGGGTTTTTATAAAATGTGGTCTTCAGGATTGTTGCTTTTTGCAGTAAAACTCAGACATAAAATATTTCAGCTGTGAAATTATATGCAGCTATTTGAAGAACTGTAAGTGGGGAGACTGAGACTTTTACCAAAGGAAAGGAAGATGATAAAATAGAAACATTAGAAACAATAGAAACAAGTCTAAAATAGGAGCAAAGAAATATGGGACTAACTCTATAGCATTGGTGGTACAGAGTGTCTTAGGATTCTCTTACACCATGGTTTTCTCAAAGTTTCAGTATTTCTAGGGCATCAGTATCTCCTGGGTAGTGACTGGGGGAGATTTACATTGGAAGCTGTGTATTAATATTCCATAGGATTAAAAATTCAAACTTGATCTTGACACAGAAAAAGTGGAAGTGGAAGGCCTGTGGCAGCAGCTTTCTGGCCACAGAGAGCAGGCACAGATTTTCCCAGGCATTTTCCTGGGGAAGGCTGTGAGAAGATCAGAGAAAAGAATGAGAAACAATTCTTATCTCCACTTGTTGTACCTGCTGTTGTGCACATGTGGAATGTATCATGGAGATTTGTTTACCAAAGGGTAAACAAATTGGATACTGGATGGTGTTTGGATTGATTGACCAATTAGGTCAAAGTTGTATTGGACTGGCTGAAAGGGTTACTGAGTTTCTTAATAAGTATAATATAATATAGTATAAGATGTAATAAAGCAATTGATCAGCCTTCTGCAATCAGGGAGTCAATGCTAATTAATACTCAGCTGGGGGCCTGCCGTGACAGAAGACCTTCACAATAACTGTAGGTTGCTTAATATCTTGAAATTACTTGAAGATTGGGCTAAGAACAGCAGTGTGAACCTGTTTGGTCATTCTTGACAGCTTAGCTGGAAAATAAACAGCAAATAACACACAAAAAAGGCTGTCTTCTGGTTGCTAATGTTACCTTTCTATCTTTTTCAGAGCTACCACTTTAACTCAAGAAAATGGAGAAGTATCATACTATAGTGTTCAACATAGAAAAACTGGTGGAAAACAGGATTAGCAAGACACAAAAATATTTTCCTTTAAACATTTGTTTTCTAAACCCAGTGGCACTTCAGAGCTGATGGTTACAGATAAGTACAGAAGAACATAAATAAAGAATCCCATAATCCAGTGAGGATTAACAGGTCAGAATTAAATTAATCTTGAGTAATAGACACATTTCATCTTTTTTAGTGAAAAAATACATTAAAACTGAATTAAAAAGCTTCCTTCTCCTTTCTCAGTAACAATGAATAAACCAGGGAAAACTTTGCTGAAGCCAGTAACATTAGAAAGCAAGAGATAAAAATATTTTTAATCTCTTTCTGCTGTCTGCAACCTTCCCTTGTGAATATATTTGGAATAGTGAAGTCTCAACTGTCAAAGAGTTAGTTTCTTAGCTCTAAATCTTGATTAAAATCTAAAATTTTTCAAGCTTGGTTTATTATCCCTTATTTTCACATAAAAACTAACACTTCCAGGGAGACACTACCTGCAAATTTGCCCTCCCACAAACACTAGCAAGCATTTTCATATGCATCCTTTCCTTGTGACTTACAAGTATTGATTGAATAATTCTGTCCTTCATTTATTTGGTTTTGAAAAGATGTATTTTGCATCTGCAGTCTGTCCTTTCATTCTGTTCCATTGTGTAGCCTTTTTGTCATCAGTTTTTCAGTAGGACTGGTTTACATTTTGCTTCCTGCTGTGTGACTTTTTTTTTTTTTTTTTCATTACATTGAGCCAGATTTACAGTTAATTCATAGTTGTAGCTCATAAATAAACATTCAGATGGTTCTTGAGCACACATTTGTCCAATTAGAAACATTACTTTCCATCCAGGTTCATTAAGTGCCTCTGGGTCAAAGATGAAAAAGTTTCTTTAAATTTTCTTCCCAAGAACATTTATGAATTAAGATCTCTTCCATGATTGATTTTCCTGGGTGCCCTTACTTCAGTAGGGCTGAGTTCTCTTTTTCATGATTTTTCTGACACAAAACTAGAAGTGGAAGTTGGCTGAGTAGAAAAAGAGGGGTTTGGATTTCTCAGGGTTTAATGTAAAGCCCAGTGCAATCCGTGGGAAGCCTCCCAGCAGTTCCCTATTAAGTTCTGCCCTGACTTTGTGGCACATTCTGGTACAGATAGGTGTGAAATTCACTTTTACATTTTCCCATGTTTTATGAGTTCTCGCAGGAAGCACTACTCCAGGAAAAATAAAAAAAAGCTTTTCAAAAATATCTTCAAATGAAATGTAAACCTATCTAAGGTTCAGGTAATTCAGTTAACTGCACTCTCCAGTTGTAGAAGAAGAGTAGAACTGCTAAAAGTACATTTTTGCTGTACTTCTGTGGTAGTTCAAAGAGTGGACTGTGTGGGAACTTCTCAGAGCCAGTCCTTGCAAGATTTCTGAAAGCGAGAGATTTAGGAGCCCAAGCACTTCCCAGGCTTTGCAAAGTCTCCTGCTATAAATCCTGGTGCTATGGTCACTGGCAGACACAGAGTCACTGAGAGCTTGTCATTTCCAAAACGGTATAGCTTCACATTATGAATTAAAAGTCTGATACACGTAAGTAACCTCCTGAAATGTTTATTTAGATAACAGTCCAGTTAGGTCCTGAGAAGCAACAGTGTTAAAATGGTGGATTTTATTACATTCAAGATGTTGCAGAAATGACATCTCAGTTTTTCAAATAGCTAGAAATTGCTGAGCTTAATGGGCACTGGAGTGATGGCATAATCACATTTTTCTCTGGTGTATAGCCCCTGTCATTTATAATTTCAACTACTGTACATTGGAATCTGCTTACTCTGACAGCCCTGCCTCACCAGGTCAGCTTGATAGCATCAGCTGGGAATGGGTTATAACCAAACTGCTCTGACAGCAGGTTTGGCAGAGATAACTTTAAAGGTAGAAATGTGCTTAAAAATACATAAAGGTGTGACAAAAATGGGAATTGAAGCAGTCCTCACTTGAGTTTTATACGGCTCCCTGGATTTTTGATTTCCAGATGTTTTACCTATCAGATATTCCCTGATGGGTTTCATTAAAATTCCAAAATATGTTAGACACTCTCAGCTGCTCAGAGACATGGTATTGATGATATGGTGTGTAGTCATGTAGCCATGGATACAGGGTAATCTTCCTTTCCCTCTTTTTAAATTTTTTTTTAATAATGGAGAAGCATTGTTTACAATCCCCAACAGAGTTGCTGAGGAAACTTAGCAGTTCTGGCCCTCAGATTCAAACATCATTTTAAGGGACATGTAAAGACCATTGTCTTTACTTGTAGGGCTAAGTACAAATCACTTGTTTGAGACTGTGGAGATAAGCCAAGCCTGTATGGCAAGTGACTCGCAAATGACCTACTTCCACCTCCTGGACAGGCTGCAGGAAGCCAGTTCAGTGGACTACTACATGCAGAGCTGATGATGCCCACACTGCCAAGGCAGCAGCCATGACTGTGCCCAAACTGTCTCAGTTCCTCTTCCCCACAGTGTGCTGCCAACCAAAGGGGAGCTGCATTCAGCCCAGGGAGTCGGAGTCAGAGTCAGGAGAAGACAACCTGCAGCAGTTCCTTATGCAAAGCTGAATCCCAGGAAAATAATACTGAACTGAAGTGCCTTCAGTTCATCACAGTCCAGTGTGGTCTTGCTGCTTTTCAGGGTTGCATTTCAGCCCAAACAGGAACCAGGGACTTTGGGCTAGAAGCTGAGGCATGCAGATGGCACAGTACAACTCCTGATGGTGAGTTGGTTCTCTGCAGCCTTATTCAAACTCTGAGACATTTGTCTGGGTAAAGCTGAGCAGTTCTTGAAGAAGCAGGTGGGGCCACCTCCTGTGGGATTCAGCTTGAGGAGGGAGGCTCAGCAAATACCTTCCTGACTTGTTTATGAGTATAAATACTGAGCTCTTTATATTTATTTGTTTCCGTGGTCCTCCTCCACCCTAAACCTCCTCCTTTCCTTCGAAAAGTATGTTGGGGTTTTCTTGATATCTCCAAATTACTGGCAGTGGGGAAGACCTGCTTGCCAAGAGAGATCATGGAGAGTTTAGTGTTTTTAGTGGAGCTGAAATAAGAACCAGATTGAGGGCTACGAGCAGAATTGTCTGTACAGCATTCAGGTAATTTTCTAAAAGGACATTTAGATATCTGGATTCTGCTCCTGTCTTCTTACATGGACATTTTTTGCTGCTAGTATTTGTGCCAGTTTGTCCCTGTTTACTTCAATTCCCCCAAACCTTTCTGTATCTATTTAATCTTTTCTCCTAAGTCTGTCCCACTCAACCCCATAAACCAGCCCAAATTAACCCAGTAATGTGGAGTATTTTTTTCTTCTTCTTCCCATTTCCCCATTCAGAGCATATATATATTTTTGGCCATGAGTTACTCTTAATTAATGAAATAATCCAGAGACAGCTGTAGCAGAGCCATGTAGATTGTAGATGAGAAACTGTTTTCTCTCTACTTTGTGATTAGCTGCCAGAGTTCGTTACTTGGATTTTATGTTCCCCCTCTATCATATTACACTGCAAATTCATGGCTAGTGAGATGTCCACAATTTCTCCACAGTACATACTGCTATTACTGCTTCCCTGGTTTTAACCTGATCATTGGATGCCTGTGTTTCTCATTAATTTTCCTGAGATATTCTGGCTTTCAATTTTAAGATTAACTTGATTTTTGGTGGGATCCTCAGTCTGCATATTTCTGTTTTCTCTTCAACCCAGTCACATATTAATTTTTTTTCTTCTCTACTAGAGCCTCATCTGCTTTATCAGAAACATACAGTCTCTGGGTATTAGGGTTTCCAGGCTCAGCTATTTTTACAAT
Source organism: Vidua macroura (assembly GCF_024509145.1). Lineage (NCBI taxonomy): Eukaryota > Metazoa > Chordata > Aves > Passeriformes > Viduidae > Vidua > Vidua macroura. The sequence goes on from NC_071571.1 coordinate 37,213,879, forward strand.
ATCTACTGCCACATTCCTTTGTCTTCTTTCATTCTCCATCTGCCTCTTATCTGGTCTCTCACCTTGTTTTCTTTCAGCTGACAAATACATGTTGCCAGTGTACTTTTTTTTTTCTCTCATTGTAAGTTTTGCTCTAACTACATTTTTCTACATTTTTTTTCTCTGAAACACAAGGTAACCTGTCACCTATATGTTATAAATATGTAAACTCCAAAAATCCTTTTGAAATAAATGGGACCAGCCTGTTCGATATTAGTTCATCAGAATCTGGTTTTAAAGCATCCTGAAAGAAAAAAAAAAAAAAGGCTGTCACAACAAGCAAAAAAATTTTAACAGATAACCTTTTCTTTGAAGGCGTTTGCATTCTGGCTTGGTAGAGTGTAAGTTAGATATTGCTATGATAATTACTTTCCTTTAAAAAAACCTGTATTTTATTCTATTGAAGTTCATCTTTAAAATAGCTTGTTCCATCCCTTAACCACTGATATGAAGTTTGGTCATAAAAACTTGTGACAAGAAGTATTGCAAAAGAAATCCTACAGACAAGGTGTTAAATATAGAAAGGAATAGAGCTATTAGCATTAACTTACAGAAAAATAAAAAAAAACCCCACCTTTTAGTAAAATGTTCCAAAATGTTCTGACCTTTTTAAAAGAAAAGTCTGTTCAAACTTTGAGGTTTAATACTAGAATCTCTGTCCTAGAGAGCAGTAACTGTGAAATAGGAGTCTATAACCTCTGAGAGCTGACACAGGTTTTATATCTTAGTTCATCTACTACTCTATGTATGTAACACTCATTATGATGGCTCCTTTCTTTTTTCATAAGAATTGAACACGTAGTGAAACCTGTTGAAGGATGATTTTCCAGTATTTCATGTCTCATATTTGATTATTTCATTTCCTCAATCAAAATTTGCATGAAGATTTAAGTAACAACTCACAAATACCTGTATAATGGAAAGGTGAGCAGGTCATAATTTGAACAACTCACCTGAGAATTTCAGCAAGAATGCAATTTTTTAGAAATTTCATTACTCATTCTGAGAAGAAAGAAAGAAAGGAAATTGAAGTAGTTTCAAACTTGGATTGTGAAAAAAAATTACAATAGAACAAAACCTACGGTAAAGCAAAATTATTGTTAGAGTTATATTTATATTAATATAGATAAGTAAACCATACCAAATTAAAAAAAAAAAAAATACCATCCTTCCTGAAGCTGTTGGATCCATACATGTGAGTAACTCCTGAATACTGTGTTGAATATGGGGCGGGCATTGGTAGCAGTTTTCTACTAAGAAACAGCATCACTCTGGAAACAAGACAGGGGAAAAAGGAAAAAGAAAAAAGTCAAAGCAAAGCAAACAAAGTAAAATTGAATAGACTACAAGTGATTTTTACCAGGTTTTTAATTAATGAGAACACAGGAGATTGCTAAGATGAGTACATTACCTAATTGTGAATTAATATTATATGCTGAAACATCCCACAAGGGAAGAATTGGATATGCTAATATTGTATGAAAGAGATTGCCACTGGCAAATATTTCACTTTAGAGAATTCTACATTAGGCATAAACTCAGAAAAAAAAACCCTCTTAATATATGTCATTAAATATTAATTACCTAGAAGTGGCTAAGGCAAGATAAAAGCTTGATTATACACCTTTGCATCCTTTTGATGGTCTTTATCTTGACCATTGATCCAGAATTGTTTTTAGAAATGCAATAGATTATTGTATGAGTAATAGAACAGACATTTTGTGGTATGAAGTTATAATTCCTAAGCAATAATATCTGAAACTGTAATTGGCCTAGGCCTAATGGGACATTACATAGAATATCCTAAGGGGAAGATATTTGGCTTTTGAATTTGCTTTCTTCTCCTTGGTTCAAAAATACTGCCTGCCCTCTAGTACCATTTTGGCAAGCTACTCTGAAAAATGCACCCTTTCTCTTAATGTGAAGAGAGGCTGGAAATGCAGGCAGTACTGGATCTGAAGTTTGTGTCACACTCCAGCACAACTTTTTTTGATAAAATACTCTGCAGTATCCGAGGAGCAAGTGAATACGTTTTTACAAATGAACAAAAGAAGAGGAAGGAGTTTCTTAACTTTTACATTTAGGATTGAGATAAACTGTTAACCAAAGGAAACAGCACACAAGTCTTTGTGTTTTGGCCTATGAATGTTCAAGGTACCTAAACCTGAAGGAAACAGCCAACTTTTATATTGTTCCATTAAAAGCAATGAATCTACCTTTATTTACTTTAACATTCACTGACTTCAGTAAACTCTGGGGAGTGAGATTCAATTTTCATACTTATGAGGAAAACTTAAAATAATTACTGTTTTCTTGAACTGAAGTTAAAAAAAAATCCCCAAATGAAAAATAATGCTCCCCCCAACTGTATAGACAGTGACTGCAACAGAGAGACATACATTTTCAGGTTAACACAAAGTTAGACTGTATACTTTGGAGTGGCTTATTTGCATCAGACACAAATGGCACAGTTTAAATGTTGCTGGTAAATGAACTAATTTATGTTTGATTCAATTTTTTAGTTCCATTGGAGCCATTGTGGTGATTATAATATAATTATATAATTATAATTATAATTTCTACTGAATGACTTGCTCATGCTTTTCTTTGGCTAACCAGTTGCCAAGTGAAAGGTTGATTTCATACCTTTACTTCCCTTTGAATATGAACTTAAATTGGTAAATTATTTGTCAATGCTTTTTCCTTAACGTATGATGAAATCTGTTTTGATCTTGTTCAAGATGTATGACATGGCAGAGAAAGGCCTTCAGCTGCTGCAAACAGCCACAGATCCACTTATTTCTGTGAAGAGTTTGTAGAGTTTTCAGCAGAATGGAGCTTACCTACAGATCATCTATTCCATCTGTGGTCTCCTTCCCAGTTACCTTATACCCAAAATCAAGAGTGCTCCTGAACATTTGCTCACTCTGGAAATATCAAGTGTGTGAGTGAGAGGTTTAGCTTGTGTTTTGAGTGGGAATTTCTGAATAATGATTTCAGCCTTGTGTTTGGTCACTGCACATTTTTATTGCTGGCTCAGTGCTGTTTTTCATATTTTCTTCCATGATAGTATTTCTTCTGAGATGCTGCTGCTGCTCCCATTCTCCTGGCTTCATTCTCTTGAAGATGGTATATGACAGTTTACTACATGTTATTGCTTTGTTCCAGCCATTCCATCTTCCAGGCCTGAATAGTAGCAATCACTATAATCTTCACAGTGACTTATTAAACAATAAGTAAACCTGTTTGACACTACCTTCAGAGATCTGATTCTGAGCAGTTTACTAAGCATTTTGAGAGGCATTATAAATAACCACTTCTTTATCTTTCAACTTCCTGATTAAATGCATTTAAAATAACTTTCTCAAGAAGTCCAGTTATATGTAGAAGGCAGTGTTCTGCATTTCTGGTTGCATGCTCAGTGAAGCCTGATGATGCAATGCAAATATGGTCAGTACAGGAAGTCTGGCACTATTAAGTGGTTTCCTAGAACTGAGTATGGAATAAGATTGGGTGAAAAACAAAGCAAGAATGTATAAATGGCTATGACTTTTTGGTTGTACTCAAGATAGAATACAGTCCTAATGTCCCTGATTGTGAAAGAAATGCATATAAAGTAAGCCTGAATATAAGAGTCACTGTCAGATGCAGCCGGGGCATTACCTGTGAAAGTACAGGGTAATTTCAGCTCCCTAACACAACTGTCTATGCCAGCTGGGACTTTGTTTTTCTTAGTGCTGCACCATGGCAGGAAAATGTGAACCCAATCCGTAGCATCTAAAATCACCTTCAGGGACTACTGTGCCAGTCTGTCTGAAGCACTTCATATCTATCTTTTTTTTTTCTGGAATGTTCATAGTCATTAACATAATTGGGACAAATGAAAGAGGGGAAAATACTGAAATTACTAGATTAATTCTGCATAAGAATTTTAAGATCTAATGTGCCACAGAGCAGAGCATATATAAGGGATTTCGATAATACAAAGAAAAGTGAAGGTTGCTGCAGTTCAGATGAAATTAATGCCTTGGATATTGTTTAGGAGATAATAAAAGGTAAGAAAAGGAGAAGAAGGAATGTAATCTTCATTCTCATCTCATGCTACTCAGTGATGTTTTGTCTCAGGTTTTTAGGTGCACTGTTCTTACTAAACCTGGTCTAACTTGCTAGTGACCAAAATTTTCTGGGGTCACACTGACCTACAGTTGCCCTGAAGCCACAAAAGATGAGCAAGTTGCTATGCTTTTTTCTTTAGCCTGAGCATGTGCCAGCAAAGGTTTTGTGAGACCTAAAAACCATGTTCTCACTGAACCTGAATTAAATGTGCCTCTGTCACTTTGACATACAGTAACATAATGACAAACAGTAATCATTATATATGTGATAAGCTTAGTCAGGCTAAACCAGAAATTAATCTCTATCACCATTTTGTGCAACAAGAAATTTGTTTAATCTTATGATTTTTAATTTCAGTCAAGGTGTTGGAGAGTTTCCTGGATGAAACGATACTAAATATCTTCCAGGAGCTGGGTTCTGAGACACTATCCAGTAGAAGTCCAAGTTGATTCTAGCCATCTATTATGGCAGATATCATCACATGAATCCATATGCAAGCTGTACGCCTAATTTAAAGTTTGCTTTCTGCCAGCTGAGTGGCTATATGGGGTTCATTGAAATTGATGGTGGAAACAAATTCCAGCGTAAAGAATCTGTGTCTTCTTTCAGGTGTTGCCTATACTTGTGCTTCTTGTAGCCTGATCCAAGTGCCACTCTGGCATATTATAATCTCCTGAGCTATAACCATAACTAAACACAGAAAGGGGATTATCCCATGTTGTACCTATTGTTTTGAGGGGTGAAGATTGTAGCTATATTAGGGGGAATGGGAGAACACAAATTAAAAACATGCCACAGAATATCAGGAGTCTTACTCAATGCATTGGTACAATTATCTTGGTACAATTCCTTAAATGGGAAAATCTGTGTAAAGATGGGATTTGCATTAAATCTCATCACAGGTGGCAGTATTTTCCTGAGTAGATGTTGCTGGCACAAATACCTTAGGATTTGGCAAACAAGCAGCTGAAAAAGAATTAGTATTTACATAGTGTCTGTAAGGATGTTGACTACAGAGGGATTGTTATGGTTGTAGATTGTCACGGGTAGTAAATTGAGACCATGTGTTCCCTTAGAGTTCCCCTACAGCAATGTCCCTCACCTTTTATTCCTGCTTAGATACATAATGTCACTGGCATAACTAGTGTTCCTGCAGGTGCAGGCCAGGCTGGCAACTAAAACATGTCTCTCTGTTCTGTCTGCACAGCAGCCACTCAGATGGGTGTGCAGCTCATCACATTTGTTACCCTGGTATGGGTTGTAAGCACAAAAATATGCCAGAGTAAATTGTTCAGGTGTTGCCTGTGCCTGTAAATTGATGGTCAACCTTTGAAAATAAACTCATGGAAAGCAGGCTATGTATAGAAAGCCATTTCTTTGATGGATGTTAGCTGCAGGGGGAGGATAAAACAGGCCCTTACCTGTAACTGCGCAGGTAATCATTCCTGTAAGTGAAACTTACTTCTGTAATCTCACAAAGACCTGAACAATGTGAAGGCAAAATCAAAATGCTAGCAGACAAGTTGTCCTCCAGTTTATTAGGGTTCCCTCCCAGGAGGGCTACATTCAATTATGTTTTCCGGTGGTTTGCCAAAACAGCTTCACAGTTAAGCCAGCTGAGTTTGCATTCAGATTTTCTACTTTAAGTTACAAATGTCTTGCTTTTCAAAGCTTTCCAGCTGACCTGAAGTGTCATGCCAACAGTACTACAGCTAATTGAATATATATCTAATTTTTTATTCTTGCAGCTTTACAGACCATTTCCTCATTAAAAAGGTGACTGTTTGCACAGGAGCAGACAGGAGAATTAAGCAGCAGGAAAATCTCTATAACATGACATTGTCTTTTTATTTTGTTTTTGAGCTTGGCAGCTGGATACTTCTGTTAACTCATATTTATCTTGCACTAACGTAATAATTGGGAAATGACTACTTTGCTTCAGCAGAAGTACCCTGCAGTTCAGTGTAAGAAGCTCTATTTGCCTCAAGGCTGTGCTCTATTCTGTGTTTATAGTGATGTTTGTATATATATCCCTATAAAATCTGGAGAGACATTTGCAATAATTATCAGCAAAGCACAATTCTGCAAGGATTGAGGAGGATAAAAATCTCAGATAATTCACAAATAATCAGTGCACGTGTCTTACATTCTGGAGTTTGGTGCTATTTGTGTTCTCAACGAGGGGTACCATTATCCATTGCAGTTTCTTTCCATTAAAGAAAATGATTACTTACACACATTTCAAAGAGAACTTGAGTGCTTTTCTTGTGCATTGCAGAAACCAGTGTAGGCACCAAATATTAGCACTATGCTCCATGTTGCGTTGCAATTTATAATCCCTTGAACTATTCTGTTCATACAACAGCTGTAGCAAAAGTGTACATAAGGCAAGGTACACATTGGAGCTGGGCAGAGGTAGTGCATGGGTCTGAACATTAAACAAGCTTATTGAGATAGAGCAATATTGCTGTTCAATAAAGTTTATTGAAGTAGAAAATAACTTAAGTCTCAGCACTTTTTCAGAACGACCCTGAATGCAAGCTAATTCCCACACAACACATGTAATATTGACTCCCATCTTTCATTTCCTAGATTTCATATACTTCAAGTGGTGTTTTAAGCATTTTCTTTCTGAAAAGTAAAAGTGCTTTAAAAAAAAGGAGTGACAAAATTAAGTATTACTGCTGTAATATTAAATGCTGTGTATTAGGAACCTAACTTTCTGTTGTCCTGGCTTATGAAAATGACCCCAAAGAGTCAGTGTCCCCTGTATTGAATGGTCTTATTGTATTTGTCAAGAGAAATGCTTTGATCCATGAAGAACTTTTCTGACTGTGCCCCTCTGACTCAGTATTGATGTGATATGCAGATATTTGAAGATACTGAATGAACAGAAGCATGATCAAAGAGGAAGGAATGGCCTAAGACTGCCCTCAGTAGGAGATCAGGTCTTTGAAGAGGCTTAGAGGGCTAAAAGGTGTTCCTGGTATCTTCAAAAGAGCAGGTGTGCCCAGTGTCTTTGAGAGGAAAGGGAAGAGACAGTGAAGTTCTAGTTTTGATTCTGCCACTGCCTTGCATTTCTGGTCAGTGAAGCAATTGAACAAAATAGACTGACAGAGTTCCCTGCCTCAATACCCAAAACCAGCTAGATACCTCTGGTTTTGACAAAAAAAACCCTCTTGCCCCGAGGTTCTGAGCTCCTTCAGATCTACAGCTTTTGCTCTTGCTAGTCTCAAAGCAGCTGTGACAGATGAACTGGGTAAGGATGCCCAAAGGGTCAGTCTTCTGCCTCTTGGAAATCACTGTCAACATTACAGTTTTAGGCAAGCAAAATATTGAATCTTTGTGACTAAACAGCATCATTGAAAAATATGCCAATTATTTAATTGGTTCTTTAATTTCTTGTGGGTGCAGACACTCTATTTTCAGTGATCCTTTGGTCAAGCCTGCTGTCCAAGGGGCAGATTTGCAGACTGAAATACTCACATTTGATGGGGTATATTGAATGAAGGCCTGTATAAGCTGATCAGGATATATCACAGAATATGTATTGAAGCCTATCTGCTAACTACAGAAGAAAATATTTTTATAATTATTGCAGTACTATTTCCAAAGGAGATAAAAAGGTCATATCAGATTCCAAGTCTCTTCGGGGCAGACTCAGATGACTTTTTGGCAACTAATTGAGACTTCACCCTGTTTGAAGCAGTAAACATGTGGTGGGGCTTTCTGGAAATAAGAATGACTTTGGAAATAGTTGTGTTATTAGTTAAGTATTTGCAAGCAGGCTCTGTGTCCACAGTTGGGAGGTGTTCCTGTCAGCTCATACAGATGACTTGCAGATTCTACTTTTCTTCACCCGTTTCACTCCCTGCAACATACAAAACTCCCCAAGGCAGAGGTTACACGCTGGAGTTTTTCACATTCACCTTCTTTGCACATCTTTTATAAAGCAAGAATCTGTATTGCTGGAAATGTTGAGGTGTTTTGGTCTCTTATCCAGTGTTCAGTAAGTATTGTAGCAACAGAAAGAAATTCTCCCTCTTAAAGAGAACTCTCAAGTTGTCTAGTGAGGCTTTTTGGGTTCTTAAGTGGGCTTTGATTTTGAAACAACCAATAACCTGCCTGTGGGTTGCCAATGTAAGCATCAGATAAGACTGAAGTGTTGGTGTAGGTAAGGCTGGGTTAGGAATGAGAAGCCTGGATGGTTTTGACAGCTGAACTGATCCTCTTGGCCATTTTCATTTCTCTAAGCCGTTCTGCTGAGGGCTGTCAAGCCCTACTGATCACCTCAAATCGAGGATACTCAGCAAACCAGCACTGCTAATCTGGAGAGAGAATATTCTAGTGGCAGGTTTTATGGATTTATGTGTCCAGGTGCACATGGGGACAAAAGAAGACACTGAAGGCTGGTTCACTAGGCACCAGCAGTGGGGCACACAGGAAAGAAATCTTCAAAGGTGGAGGGTGAAATTTTATTGGAGGGTGTTTTTAAGAAGCATTTCTTATCAATACTTTACTGCTAATAGTAAGTTCTAGCAATAGATCATCAATAGTTGTTTTATCAATTCCCTTTGAGAGCAGCACAGAAAAAAAGACAATGGAGAATTTTTTCCATGTGCAGATACACAATTGCTGAGGTCTGTGTGTAAGATAACATTCTCTAAAGCATTGGGCTTTATTTCAGTGTCCAGATACAACATTAACAAGGTGTATGAGTACTGGGGAACTTGTCATCTAATGTCACCTAGGTACAGTGGCTTTCCTATGAACATCAGGAATGTGCCATCAAGAAAGAACCCTCACACAGAGCTGTAACTTTTCTGGGAGTTACAGCAGTGGCCTCCTAACTCAGGTATGCTCAGTTGCTGCACAACAGCTACCTATAGGCAAACTTTCCCCTAAATAAATGTTATCTATCAAAAAGTATCAATCAGTTGCTTGTACGAGTATGGTGTCATCTAACACTATACTTTTTCCAGATACTCCTGAACTTATGAGATCACAGGAAGCAGATCTGTGTGTCCTGCATCTAACAGAAGAAACACACCATTGCCCCTGTAAGGAGCACTCTAGAAGTTTTGGGGTAATATACACTGTATTTCTCTAAGCTCAGACGCATATAGTACATGTTGGAACGTCTTTTCTTACCATCCAGTGCTTCCCAGAGGAATGTAAAACACCCAAAGACACGTGTGAAGCAACAGTGGCTTTCAGCATTTGTCCAGCAAACCAGAACAGTGGTCACAGTGCCAGTTCCTAATGGAATGGAGCTAAAGTGCATAAAAACATTGTTCTGCACCTATTCCTGTGTGACGGAGTAGTGATGTAACTGACAATTACCTTACCACTATGTTACCTGCCTTTATATGTTGGAGTAGTCTGCATCTTATGTCTATGTTCCCTGGTTTGGAGAAGTGTGGATTTCATTCAGCAGATACACTGAAGTAGCACAAGCTGCCAGTGGCCACTCTTTTCTCTTTGAACCACCTGAATATTCATAAAGCAGGAGCAAGTGGACTTCCCTACATATGTTCACCTACATATATAATGCAGGAGGTCTGCTAATTCACTTGGTTTATTTCAGTATATTTCTGAATGTATGGATTGGGATATGAATATTCTGTCCTTTCTGTGAGGCTACTAAAGCTGGAAATGGGCACATTTTCCCTTATTCTTATTTTTCACATAGAAAAATAAACACACTCAAATACTTTAGCCATGTTCATGTAGGTTCTTGTCTGTATCTGATCTCTTCTAGTTGTCCCTCTACCAGGGAGGATGAAGCAATTCATTTCACATCCACACCCCCAGCCTCCCACCAATTTTTTTTTTATCCATTAAAAGGATAAATCTTCATCACTCAGTCTGCAGTAGAGTCAATTACAATCTGTCTATTCATGCAAGTGCAACCCTTTGAAAATATGAAGTACTGTAAGTGCCGAATGATATCACACTCCTTTTTGTGAACACAGTCTTTTCTGCTGATCTATACAAGTCATGTTTCTGTTGGTTATAGTGAATGAAAAACAACATTTTGCAGTAGCAGCAGTATGTGAAAAAAGATATATGTGCTACCACAAAAATCTTAATGCTTAAAAATAATTTAGCAAATTTATGATATAGGGTAAATATGTAGTTTTGTGGGGTTTTTTTATGTTTTAGAATGAGCCTTCCCCTGAAATAATTGAAATTCTATTCTGTATTGAATTTTTGAACACAACACTTGTAAAATTTATTCTATTTTGTGTATTAAATTTGTTGAAAAAAGATTACTTCTTTCACCTTATCTTTGATTTGTGACCTTGATCATCATATGACTTTACAGAGTCATAGTCTGATAGTCTTATTTATGGACAGACTTAACCTCCATGAGGACAGCAGGTACTACAAGTCCAGTCTGATTATCTGTCCTGTCCAATTTAACCTCAACCTATTATCCTGGCCTCCCTCAGCTTTTTATTTCCCCTGGATCCTCACCTCTGTTCTAATTGTTTGAAATGCTATAAGGCTGCTGTGTTGTTTTCAACCAGGAGACTTAAAGTATAATCTGAAAAATTTATCACCTCCCCTCATTTCCTACCTGTGGGGAGTTCAGTTGAAACTGGATCTGGAAATAAACCAAGTCTGCTTTTATTTTTACCAAACTACAAGGCTCTTCAAAAATATAAACACTCATCTTTAGTTACCAATAAATAAGTTTAGCAGGTCTGCTTAATGTGTGCCAGAACACAGCTAAGGAATAGAAAGGCTTTGAGTTTTAAATCAATAATGTTTTTTTCCTAGCCAGTAATCACAAGACAAGATGAAACGTTAAGTATCTCAGAACCAGATAGGATCCATTCTGCACATCATCTATCTTTTACTTTACATAAAAAAAAGATAGTTGCGCAAGGCAGACACAGAATGGTTATGGACACTCCAATCTACAAAAATTAAATCAAAATAACATCTCTACTAATTTTGAACTTATTTGAACAATCAGGATAAAAATGAGGCATGTACAGAGGCAAATTTGTGTGTATGGTAGTGGACAGAGAGGAGTGGAATCAAATTTTTGTGTGTGGACATGGAGGAGTGGAATCAGATTACTGATGAATCCACATCAATCCTGGTGAGCTGTGAGAATGTTATTGGAGAGGGACTGTTTTATAGAAGTAGACTTCCATTCTCAACTCTAAATTTTTCATCTATGAAAAATTTTACTTTGCCTTAAGAAGTGTTAAGAGGCTGCCAGGTAGAAAGGTCTAGTATCATTTTAGATTTCTAAGGGCTTTTTTTTGCATCATTCTCCATGGATTACTGGAGATCCAAAATGAAACAAACTTGAAAACTGGAAATACAAGGCAAATTCTAGGTAAATGCTTCTTCAGTAACATTGAAAACCCCATTTGTCAATTTGAATTTTTATTATTAAAGACTGACAGAGTTTTTTATATGAAGCTGACTTGGTATCTTAGTTTACTGAGGTTGAACACATGTAATTTGAGGACAGTCTTGTAAGCACTTATTTATTTATTACAGGGAAAGCCGCTTAAAAATCTCAGTGTCCGTGTGTAGGCCTAGATATGCACCTTTTTGTACCATCTGTGCTCACACTGGAACCTGCAAAGTCTGAATTGTTTGAGGTAGTGTGGCACAGATAAGGCTGGATATGTGAATCTGTATCTGAACATCAAGGAGCTCAGTGTGGGTTAATTTGCCCATTTAGAACCAGGATGAATGAAACTACTCTGAAGTTTGTGCATTATGTCCATGTGGGACATAATGAGCTGTTTGAGGCATCTCTGCATACTCACCAGATGTAGTGCAAACACAATGACATTAATGACACACAAAACTGCAGCTTAAAAGATAGATTAACTTAAAAATTATCTGCAAAACTGAAAAGGATCTTTGTATCTCAGTTTTTCCACCTGTACACAATCACTAATGCACAACTATTATGTAAAGTAGTTGTGTACACACAAATGTATGAAATGATTATTGAAGACCCTCATGGACCCTCATTAATTTAAAGATGTGTATGGGTTCAGAAATCTCATTCTCTATTGTGACATTTTTGTATCACTTTTACTTAAATGTAATGGCAATTTTGAACTGAGAAAAGTAATAGGTGAATGTGTTGGTAAAGAAGTTTTTTTTTGTTTTATTTTCTAAACACTGCAAAAATCCATAATTTATTCTCAACATATGCTAAACCCATCTAAATTAGCATAAATAAGTTTGGAGCTGCAAAACATAAGGATAAAGTCAAGCAAAGATCCAGATGCAAAATGAAACAAAGCCTCTTCGGGCAGGAAAACCAAATCAGGTATGGTAAATCTACGCTATAAAGAGCTTAGTATCCCAGAGAAGTGTGACGAAGTGACATTTGTATTCCACTGACCAAAATAGGGAGAGAATAGAGTGAGAGGAGGAAATTCATCATGTGCTACACTTGCTCTTAATTGTTATTCCAACAAATCAGGAGAATAAAAACCATCTAAAGCATGTGCTCAGTTCTTCCAGGGGAACATGTGCTTGAGTCTGCCTCCATCCACTTGCTTGGTAAACATCTTAGGAGAAAATCCCAAGCTGACATCCAGGCACTGAGCTCAGATAGCTGTTTTCAGAACTCTGATTTCCATTTCTATTATTAAATGTTTAATCCTCTATCTCTCTATAGGTTATTACCCAAAGTGTACTGCAGGGCTTTCAAGTCCTTGGATACAGCCTGAGAGTGGAAAATTTCTAACCATTGCTAGCCTGCCTCTTGAAAAATGGAGCTTATAACTCTGAAAGCAGTAATATCTGGATCAGAAATCTTTTCCCAGCCAACAGCCCCATGAAATAAAGAGAACTGCTTTCAGACAGGGTGGAGAAAATCAGAAAGGCACACTACCTGCTCATTTCTGAGCCACTACCAGTCTCGCCTTTCTGTCCCTACTGCAATTCATGAGCCACACTGGAGTCTGGTGCAAAGACCTGTCAGACCCTGGCCCCAGATGTGCTATGGATCAGGGCCCATCAATCAATACTACTGTCATTCAATCATAAGACTATTTTCTATTCCATTGATTTCTGTTATCATTTTCCCCCAGAGTGACAGTATACTTTAATTATAACTTGGTATCCAAACAAGAAAGGGTCAGTTATCCTGGGATGTATGTAAATGAATTAAAATTTGGATAAATTCACACATTTCAGTGGAATTGACGTCTGGAATGCAATGGACTTTCTAGTCCTGTCTCAATTCATCTATTAGATATTAAAGATTCAGGGGAAAAAGTAGACCATAATGAATCTGCAGAAAACAGTGGTTTGTCTTAAATCACTATGTAACTTTTTTGACCCGTTCCTTTCTTCACCAAAGTACATGGAAGTTTTGCCATTGATTTCAGCGGCAGCAGATCAAATCTTTTGAGATGAAATTTGTCATTACATGCACACTCTGCCACTAAGGTTAAGTGCACTTTCATCCTTTGATTGTTAAAAATCTATATTTTATTTGATGATTGTCTTTTAACAAAATCACTCTTGCTGTGATGCATTTATATTTTTAATGTTATTAAGAACCTCAAAGAGTAGGTAAATTGGCTGTGTTTTTTCCAAACTCACTTCCATTTAAATCTGAAACCTGACTGCATTTTGCAATACAGCAGACAGCATAAGCTGACATGAAAAAGATAAGCTTTTTAACAGAACAAATTTTAACTCTATATAGAATATAGTAAGGAGGGGAAAAAAGGAAAAAAGAAACTCAAAATGAATGTGTATGAATCTTTCTGAAAAGACAGAAACTTTTCCTTTCTCTCTGTCTCAGCATTTTAAAGGAAGGCAATAGCAATGTTATTCTGTTTTAGCAATTTCTTTCAGATAGCGTTTTGATTTTTTTAAAAAGAGAGAAGCAAACATTTTTAAACAAAGTCAGTATAGTCACAAACATGGCTTGTATTAGAATGCATAAAATGTTTTTACCTATAGAGTTGTGCTTGCGAAGTGCAGTTGGTGAATAACAGAAGCTGGGAGTGCTTTGTAAAAGCTAAGCATAGGAAATATTTGTTTATGTAAACAGATGTTGCTCATTATATCATTGTCCTTTTTCTTTATTTATTATCTGGATATATGTATGATATGATCTCAATCTGAAATAGCAAATGTAGGCATAACAATAAAGCCAATGTCTAGAGGGTACTGGAAAGGAATATTTGTCTAGTGACCTTCCCTTGTGTGCCCTTTTTCTTCAAACAGAAGTTTTAGAAATTATATAACTGTCTCATGTGTTAATAATATTCATCTCACTGACTTGTGCATATTTTGTAACTCCCTTTTACAACTACATTTTTTATAGCCTATTGCCCCCTCAATTTTAATAACATCCATCAGTAACTCCAAAACATAACCCACAATCAGCAATTTATTCACTCACTTTCACTTATTCACTTTGTGTAAATATTCACAAACTCACAAGGGAATAATTTGTAAACTGCTTGTAAAAGTCTGACAATCTTCATCTGGTAATGATTCATGAAAGTCCAAACCACCTCTGTGTTTGAGAGCAAAACAAAAATCAAAACCAGGATGGTCCATGTCTTTTCTATCACAGCATGGGGCAGCTGGAAGGGGAAAGTGCAATTATATTTTTAAGATATTATTTCAGTATCACGATAACTCTGAGATTACTGCATGTGATGAATGGTATAGCTTTGGTGTGGGCATACCAGAGCATTGTATGACTATCCCTGCCCCTAGCCAATACTCCTTTGTGCCTTCCTGAGGACTCTGATAGACCATCTATGTCAAGTGATACTGGGCTAAGACCTCCTGCCCAATGCCTCTTGCTGTCCTCCAGCTGGAAGTACAACCCTCACAGTGCTGCTGCTGGACAGCACAGTATGAGTGCTTCCAAATAGGTCTTGGATGATGTCATCTGCTCTGGCTCATACTCCATTTAAGCAAGTCAACCTAGACTGGTTTTGCCTGGAACAGATTAGAGACTTCTCTCGTGATCCCTTCTTTGCTGGCAATGCTGGGAGGATAACCCTTGGCAGAGGTCAAAAACAAACAGCAAAGGAGCAGTACTGTTTTCAGCTGGCAAATGGTTTGGAAAATGAATGTCTGCCTGTGGCTTTACCGATACTCTGGGAGCCTTTAGATCAAGAGTGGGAGGACACTGGAGAGTGATTGTTGTCAAACAGTGCAAAATTAGGCCCAGTACAGAAGAGGTATGTGAAGAATTCTAACTTTTTGTAAAGCATTATGTGTCCTTGAAATAGACTATCCTATAGAGGCCATTAAGCAAGATGCGAGCCATAAATCTCTTTGTACTCATTCAACAAAATAATAGTGCATTCACAAAGGAAGGGACAGGGGATTTTGAGTACTCTGAAATGTCTTAAATTGTGGTATTCTTTTCACATGTCTTGTATTTGGCATTGACAGGGAAATAATGTGATTGCTGTCAAGAACCCTCCATGCCCCGTCTCTCATTCCAATGGAGGAAAAATATTTGCTTTGCTACTCAGAGTGCAGAAATGTCTGAGTTGTTCCCACATGTTTCCCTCATAGAGAACGACTCTGTACTAGCTAGTACCACTACAAGGCAAAATGTATCTCATGACTACTCTCACTGTGTTACAAGAAACTGAGCAAAATTTGCATCACATGCAACAAGATTGAATTATGAATGCAATCTGCTGTGTGCACATTGTAACAACAATAACCTTCCACCCTGTATTGGTTTCACTGTAAAATGAATGTGAAAAAGATTATAAACTTGCTCAATTTTCAGATAAATAATATACGTAGCAATTTATAAGTCTGTTTTGAAATGAAGCTGAGTTGAACTTTCATTCCACCAAGACACACTGGGTGGTTTCAGCTGTGTTTCTCTTTTATTGTTCCTGTTGCAAGTTGGCAAATTCAAAATAATAAAGTTAGAAAAACATAATTTTGAAATGGACTGGGAAATATGCAAACAAGCCTGTACATGCCTTTTGCCTGTGTCACCTTCTCTGTATCAAAATACACAAGGAAAATTAAACAGCTTTCAGATTTGTTTTAGGCTGAATAATTAGTGTTGGGGTGCTTGTCTGTGCTTTCAGAACCTTTGTAAGCACATCACCAGCTCAATTTGACTTGCTGTTACTGAAATATTTCAACAATCTATCAAACCTTGGTATATGTTTCACAAATAACAAATAACTCCACATTTGAAAATAAAAAAATCCATATTTCCTTCAGTATGCAAGCTATGATACTTTAAAAAATGAGACAAATATTTACCTGCTTTATCATTTAAACTTTGCCATTTGTTTAAAGGATGGAACTGTCTGTTGTTGCTTTTTCACAACCTTGGATCTTTCTAAAATTTTTAAACTAATTATTAAAATCACTCAGTAGCTTTGCTCAACACCTAGCTGAATGTATTTCCAGCACCAAATCAGGTGGCATTAGCAGCTGTGCAGGATTTCCCTACATTTTTGCACATATTTTAATCAGATAACTCACCGTTTCCTTCTGCCTGAAGGGATCAATAAAGGAAGAAAGCAACAGAAGAGCTAGACCCAAACACAACTAATTTCTGGGAAAGTTGCATGTTAAATTTTCATTTTGTGAAGTAATCTCTTGGTCACAGACTGCTTTACAGATGCTAATAGTTTTTCAGGTTGCTGCCACCATATCTTGAACACATTATAGATTACAGGAACCAATAAAAATACATTTGTGCCAATACATCCTGAAATTGCATTTTGTAGCTTAAAGGCAGGGAGTGTGTACAGAAAAACAATGAAGTTTTTTTCATTGCTTCTAAACATTTTCCATGAAGCCACAAATAAGACTGACCAGCCTGAATCAAAGAACTGGATATGTTCCTTGGTTCTCCCTAAACCCTAAATCTTTCTGCAGTTGTAATATAGGTAATAAAAATGGTATTCTGCAATTTATTGCACATCCATGTTTACTACATTAAAGACTCTTCTGCTACAGGGGTATTTTTAGACTAATATTCTGACCTAGAGTCTGGAAACAATTAATGTTGTGCATTGTTCAGCTTTTGATAGACTGCTGCACTTCAGTGATACAGTCTGAAATGAAACTTCATCTTGAGAAGCTAAGGTAAGAAAAAACACAGTGCACAGAAACAAAATATAGCGTGGTAGTTTGACAACCTTGAAGGTGACTTTTTCCAACCCACTGAATATCAGGTTCATGCCCTGAAATGAAGTTCAGTGAGATTCATTACAGTTCCTTCTGTCACTAGAGTATTAAAACCCCAAATGCATCATTAACTCACAAGTGGGCTTTGCCATTTGCCAATAGGGATTTGACACAACTCCAGTGACAAAACCATCTGCAGGAACACCATGGAGTTCTGTTGCATGAAGAAGTAATTACTTTTATACTGGAGATAAAGGAACTCATTTTGGTACATTTAGTAGCTGTTGTACATTTTATAATGAAAAAAGAGCTTCCTGTATAAAGGACCTAGTCTGGATTTCCTTAGGGAATTGAGGGCACAATGCGCTTCTCCTTAGAAGGCTTAAAATACAGGAGCACTGAAGTGTACCCACTCTTGCTAACAGAAGCACAGCTACTGAATGTGTAGCATCTCAAAGAGTATAGGTGTTGACTAACATTCACCTTAGATTTCAGTCATATATCAGGAAGAGGTGAAAACCACTAGTATGATGAGGCAATTATTCTTCCAGGACAAACCTTGGCCATAGTGATCCTTCTGTAAGTTACCAAACCCCCAAAATACTCCTAGAATAACTTCATATGTCCCCAGGTTATTAATTTTGTAAACAAGAAACCAGAGGATTTTGGAAGGTGTGGTTAATTGGTGAGTTCTTTCTTTCTCTCCCACCTAAATCCCCTTTTCCAGCCTCCTCAATTTATCTGACCTCATTACTTGATGACTGACAGCGTGGCTGTCTGAGATTACTTTTGAAGTGAACCACAATGAGCCACAAGAGCCAAAGGCTACTTTGTCTCATCAAGGTGTTGTCTTTGTCAGTACAGTTACCAGTAAACTTCTGGCAACCTCACAAGAGGGGCTGAGGACTCATCCGCATTTCAGCTTGAATAATCTTTCTACCCACACTTCATTTACCTCAGACATTGCCTCAGCAGTGAGGAGAGGCCAGGGCAGATCCCTTCAGGACTGTACCAAACACTGAAGGCTCAGGCTGAGATGCTGCAAAGCGTGCAGCTCTTCCCTCTTACTTTTTCAGGAAAATCCATTACCTTCTCCACCCACCATTAGGGTCTAACTCCTGTTAAGAATCCATAGCTCTTCCTTTCAGAACCTCTTACTGCTATTCTGTTGAAGCAAAGAAAATAAACATGTAGAACCAAGCCAGTCTGGGAAGGATGGGAGCTTGATTAGGTTCAGGTCAGAGAGAAAAGCCCAGCTGACATGTTGGGTACTGAAATTTTGGCACTGAAAGACCTTAGGAACTTTTCTAAAGATTTTGTTACAGAGTATGTAAATGGATGTGTGTGTGATGGTGTGTACCATTGTTTCATTAATCCAATGTGATAAAGTTATGGTTCATAATATGTAGTCAAATATACTGATCTTAAATGCCTCCCACTAATAATGAATCAGAAAAAAAAAAAAAAAAAAAAAAAAAGCAGTTCACTAGATTTCATAAAGTTTAGCAATTACCTGCATAAATAATAGTGATTATTTGCATAAATAGAGGAATTTGTGTGAAATCTTCTTTGATGGAAGCAAAAGGGCTGATGGCACACAGTTTTGGTTTTTAACTGCCCTTTTACCTTCGCTGGGTTGTATTCTCTGTGCTTTAGCATGGTACCAAATTGCAGTGAGTGAAGTGTGACTATTGTGGTGATATATCTTTATGAAAATTCAAGTTAATTAGAGAGCTCTCTTGTCACCATCCAATTACCAGAAAGCATTCTGACAGCCTCAGTAGGAATTCCACAGGCTCAGTTAAACTTGGACTACCCTTTGCTCAGGGCCAGGATCTCTCCAGCAGCTATGGCTGTGGCAGCAAGAACGCTTTCTGCAGATGTCTGGGATGCATTGTGTGATAAAAAGGAAAACTTACAACTTTACTGCCATTCATTTATCACCTGTATGGTCATGGATACAATAACAACTGCAGCATCAGTAGTAATTGCGACACATTTATTGCACCGTTTGGGCACACTAGTTACAGACCAGGACTGAATTGCTCTAGGCACTTTACAAAGAACAAAGCAATGATTGTGATTCAAGGACTTAACAATCCAAGTGGAAAACTAAGAGCAAAAGATGAAAATAGAAGATGGGAGTAGAAAAAGAAAGCAGCGAGACAGTATTGATCAGAGGACTCAGCACAGCAGCAGCCTAAATTGTTGTCAAACTGAATAATTTAAATCGGAATACTGATATGCAGGAACTGATTCTCTTGTTCATTGCAATGTCTTTGAGCTGTAAGCCTACCAAATTTAATAGTGTTCTTCTTAAAAGACACCAATACAACAATGGAATCAATTCTGCTTTGTAACAGGATGTGAACTTGAACATTGTGAATGACAGCAGGACTTAATAAACTAGACTAGGTTATTCTGTACCATAGAAGTGCCCATCCAGCAAACAGAGAGAAGTGAAATTAGCAGAGATATTGAAGGTCACCTGCTCCTCTTCATTTTAGGAAGTCATTCTCCCTGTAAAGGGGGAGGATGAGGTCTGCCTGTGAACCTGTTATTTCACACAGCAATTTGCACTAAATCCACAGGAACCAGCTGATGAATGTAGTTTCTCTACAACCCTGCATGCTCAAGCCTGGGGAAAAGGGATTAAAACAAACAAACAATCAAAACCAGAGAAAAAATTGTAGCATAAACCTGGGGAAGTAATACCTTGCCCAAACCTACAACACTGAGGATGGCCACAATACTTGGGCCCCCTGATCCGTCCCAGAACTCTTGCTGGTATCTTCTTGTTGCCTGCTGCTTCATTTGCACAGAACTTGAAGCAACTGCACACAGAGCATTTCCCAAGGGCAACTAGGCAGCTTTTGTATTGAGGGCACTCTGATATCAGCCTTTAGAGAGCTGAAAAGTCCAACATGTCCAGAATGTGGATGCACTGCTTGAGCTGTGAATTCAGAGACGTGCACCTGGAACACAATGTTGCATTTATTTTGACAGCTTTGCTTTTGTATTTGGCTTGCAGAAATGTTCTGCTACATCAGCAGACTCAAGGAATTTATTTTCCTTTTGCAAAAATGATACATATTTGGTGATAAGTACCTTAATCATCAGCTATTACATTGTCCCTATGGAATCCTACTCTAATCTAGCCATGCTTTTTCGAAAGGTCACTGGTGATTTCTTTTAAAGTCCTCTCAAAGACAATGATGTTTTTGTCTATGTTTTCAAGAAAATTTTTAGCTTACAGAAAGATAATTAGTTCCTACCTTCATATACTCAGCCTTTTTTTTTTCTTAAACAGGAAGAGAACATTTTAAGAAGGAAAAAAAGAACTAATAACCTTATTGAGTCAAAGACAGCATGCAACAGACAGCTTCTGGAGGAAGCAGCCTACTTTTTATTATCAATTATTTATACATTTTGCTATTCACTCACAGTTTTTCTCCTAGTTTTTCTGTCTCTTCACCCTATAATAAGGTTTTTCAATTTTCTTTTAATATAAGAAGTGGAAGTAAAAGACCCTGGTTCTGTATACTGTTTCATCTTTTTTCTTCACCAGCGCTTTTCCCTTTCTTAATTTGGAAAAAAAAAAAATAAAAACTGTAACACCCAGCCACCCACTGACTTCAGGATACTTGAATGAAATCTTTGTAAAGTCAGAAGAGGTGGTAACTTGAGTCAGAAAGGCAGAAATCCAACCAGGAACTGTGTTGGACCTTTTAGTCTTTGACAAATATCTAAGCAATCTAAATTGAGATGACTATTGATGAGTCCATTTCTTACATGTCATCAAAATCCTGTTCATAATGAAGAGACAGCCTTAAGCCAATATTTTTAAGATTGGAACCTTCCTCACTGTTTGCTTTACCTGTGTTTAACTATCTGGTCAGATGGGTTCACTGAACATTGGGCAATTTGTAACAAAATGGATATAAGTATGTTGAAAAAAACCTCACCCTGTTACACTGTGCTTTAAACTATAATTTAAATAGACACCAAGGTAAGAATTTAGACCAAGCATTGGTGGTTTTAAGAAAGGCAATAAGAACAAATCTTGGCTTAATTTTTTCTGCTATTCTGAGAAGCATAAACAGAAGTATACCCTTGGGTGCACAAAAATATACTGGAAATATTTACTCAGAACTATTAAGACATTTAAAATAGTCTTTTTCTATTTATAAAATAGACTTGCAGTCAGTCTGTATAAGACTGCCTTAGGTATACTCAGGTGCAGCTCAAGGACACAGACTCCATCCTCATTTGCATCGTGCTGCATTTGAAGAAATGGAAATTACTGTATATGTTGCTGTTAATGGTCACAAATATTTGAGTAGTAAACAATAATAAAATACTGCAACACCTCAAATGTGGAACATGCACTTGAGAGATACATAAGAAAGCTTGTTTCTAACCTGGTGTCAGAAGAATAAACACTGTGACAAGGCTTAATAATGACCACACGTACAGGTGGATGTCAGGCTTTCCCAAGGGAAGGATATACAAGAACACAATACAGCAAGAACTTGGAAAAAAAACCCACTTCAATAAGCATAGTTTAGGAAAGAAAATGGTATTTTGAACAAGACAAAGATTGAATTAATTTCTCCTCACAAGAACGGGAACTCTCTGCAGCAGCCACTGCTTGCAAGAGCACAGTGTGGATCTGGGCACAGGCACACTCTGTATCACCAAATGTGACACAAAAAACTTCAGCTCCTTCTCCCAGCTTAGCCTGGGTCTCAGGGGGCAGAGCTGCCTCACAAAGGACACTGCCTAGTACCAGGTGCTGAGATTTTGTGGATGCATTCTGTGGTAGTCAGTATAAATCGAGTAGACCCGAAGTCCTGCGTAAGAGAATGTGTGTGCCATTTTCCAGCACACACTGGTAAGGACAGATGTCTGTGGGGAGACACGGGTAAACAGCAGCAACAGAATTTTCATGAAGCAGGGCTGTTATTTGCATTGCCAAGAGGATCTCCCTTTCTCAAAAGCAGCAGTGCACACAATTAAGGAATTTTCTTAGTATGGATGATACAGTGTTAGAATCTGAGCACTACTTCTAATTCCAAATTAACCTTGCTATGAAGACAGAACCTGCAAGAGATGACCCAGAATTTTATGTGAGCTGTCTTTAGCTATTTTGTAACTCGAGGATTTTGAGTCTACCTTATGAAGCAAAATAGAATTGGGAGAAATATGAGAAATATTACAATTTTCATCCTTGAAAATTTTTCCATATCTTTAGCCACAGATTTTTAATTGAATTAGAGCCTGCAGATATTATTGTGCTCCTCTGCCTGTGTAGTCTTTGTGTAATGAGCAGGGATATTTCACTTTCTTGCATCTTATTAAAATCAGAGTTTAGCAACTTGTAAAGACAACACCCATTCTTCAGTCAGGAAAAACAAATGCAATATACAGTATTCAAAGTAGCAATATGTTGTGGTTTGTGCTGTTTACATTTTGGAAGTAGAGTGCCAAGCTCAGGATGCTATTTCCATCACAACACATCTCACAAACTGCACCAATGGAAAACCTGATGTACCTCACAATAAAAAGTATTTTAAAAGGTATAGGAAACCATTGGGTTTTTTCTGTGAATATTTTTCCCCTCATTCTGTATCCTTGGCACATGTAGGCCTGTGCTGGAATTAGGGCAATACTCAAGAGCAAATTTCATAGGCTCAGATTCTTGTCTGAACATGAAAAATGACAGAGTAATTAAAAAATCATTTAACTGAATATGCTGCAGAGGTGGGTGTCTGGAATTATTGCAGAATTGGGCCACAACTGATCTTGCTCTAACCATTTCCTGGTCATATGAATGACTCAAAGGGATCTGATCCTTTCTCAATTACAAAGGAGCAGACAAAATATAGACACCCTGGTGTAACTGTTGTCAGTGAAAGGACAATGAATTATCAAGTTTTAATAGACCTTACATTTCAAAAAGCTATTTTTAAATGTAGAGGAGAACCTACCCCTAAAAACTTCTTTCTAGATTTAACATGAACCTGTGTGTGTAGACTTGATTCTTTACAGCAGGATAAATTTTGCCTTCAGATATGGATTTGCCAAGATGTGCTGGTGCAGTGGGTGTAACCTATCTTGTACAGGTTACAGGCAATTTACTGTTGCCTGCAAAAGTTCAAGCAAGTTGCGACTGTTCTCTGCAATTTTTTCAAGCAAGTTGATACTTGAAATAAGAAGGGATGATACCATGCAGATCCTACTTCAGCTATGCCATGTGGGATCATCATACCAGGTTATACCTGAGCATGTGGTTTACTGTAGTCAATTCCATGGGCTATTATACAAGACAGATGGGGGAAAATCATAACAAATTTGATAAGTTTTATATAAGCATAAGGCAGATTGAAAGATTCTACTCTGCACCTTAAAAAGATAATGTGACACAGCACTGTGCATGTTCTTTTTATTGTGCATTTTCCTACATAAAAAAAAGCTGAAGTGGAGGATGTCTTTGAGATGGGGCAATGGATGTAAAACATGAGAATAGGAAGGGATTCTTGGAAAAAAGACAGAAGGAAAGAAAGAAAAATTTTCTATACTGATTCTTGATATTGGCCCTGAATGCCTGTTTCAGCTGCAGATACTAGCAATTTGCAAAATGGACTAACCCAGGATCTGCCTTCAAGCTGCAAGACAGAATAGTTCCTTCTTTGTTTGAAGGTGTATGAGCGTAAAGCATGGACAACAAAATCTGAAGAGTACTTAACTAAGTAGTGAAAAGCACAGCTCAGGAAACTCAGCCAAATAAAGGAGACAGCGGTTTAGGGGTTTAATGTTTGTGAGGATAAATTTACTTTTCTGAGTGTTGCCTTATTTGTTCTTTTCTTGACTTGGAGAAACTATTTTTCATCACTTTTTCATTTTTTAGTGCAAAAACTATTTTTATTGCTAGAAAATTATACAGAAAGACATGGCAAACCGCCTTGAAATCATCATACCCACACGGAACTGGAAAAGGGTCCAAATCCTCCACTTCACTTTGCAACTGGAAATTTTCTCACAGCTCGCATTCCAGCTCTCTTCTAAGACAAGGCCTCACTTCTAAGACTGCTCACTGAAAAATTAAACAATGGCAAAACAGGATATCTTACAGAACCACATTTTTGAAAGGAATAAAAAATATTTGTGAGGATTCTCTCTCTTTTTGTCTTTGCTTTGTTTGCTTTATAATTGCAGTAAAACAGGTAAGACAATGCACAGCATGTGGGCACACTATTCCAAAGACAGCACTGCTGCTGCTTTGGCAGACAAGACAGCCTCAATATGGGTAAAAGATTGTCTGCCTCCTCTCAAGCAGGGAGGCAACAACCTTGACATAACCTTGATTTTTAGCAAGGTGTTTAACATGTTCTCCCACAAAATATCCTTTTTGACAAGATAGTAAGATATGAGCTGGAGAGATGGACCTGTCCAGTGAGTGGTATGCTGCTAAACTTCAAAACTTCGATGGTGTAATTACTGTGCCAAAGGTGAATTGAAAGCTGGATACAAGCAGAGTTCCTTGGAGGATGATGTTTTGTCCAGTACTATGTAGCATCTTTCATAAAAGACCTAGGTGATGGGATGTAACTTATCCTCACCAAGCTGGTAGATGGAAACTAAACTGAAAGGCAGATACTTTTGAAGAGACAAAACATTTTAACATTATTCAAACAAAAATCAGTAGCTGGAATGTTGAGTCAAAAGAACTGCATTGTGTATAGCAAAGATAAATATGGTACAGATTTATTTCAAGCAGATGATTTATTTCAGAGCAGATGAACAGGCTGGGGGTCTGGGTGCTTGGGGCAGCTCTGCTGGAATGGCCCTGAGGGTCCTGGAGGGCATCAATCTGAACAAAACATGTTCTGGAGTGCATTAGCAAAAGAACAGACAGTGGATCAAAGGATGTGTTTATTTCAACCTCCTCAACACTTGTTAGACTACACCAAGACTATAGTTTCCCGTTCTGCTCCCTCCAGTTCCAGAAAATTGTTGAAACAGAGGTGGGTCCAATGGAAAGCTACTGAGATAATTAGAGGATTATAGAGCTTGAAATACAAAGAAAGCTTAAAGGAACTTTAATTATTCTGGGAGTCTATGATTAAAATATTCCACTTGCTTTCTTTTGATGTGGAAGATAGATAATTTAAAAGAAAGGTATATAGATCAGTGACACATTGCCATCCCACAAATATTGACTTTAAATGGCACGCTTACATTTCCCCATTGATTTCAGCATTTCCTCTTGTAGACTTTTCTGCCTCTTCTGTATCATCTCATCCTTCCAAAGGAAAAATAAAACCATTGTTCTATTGGACACTAGAGATTCTTGCTATAAAAATGATTTTGATACAGCAGTTGTGCCCAGACTTCACATTGGGATCAAGAAAGCAAGTGTAGATTCCAAGGGGAGAAACACATTTTTGATTATTCAAGATGGTGTGAAACCTCTTTAAACACATAATTATTCTCTAAGTAAAGATGCACTGAAAAATAAAAAAAAAAAAATGGAGGTAAACTAAACACAGCTCTTAATGTGTGTGCAGCTGCACTGTTTCCAGATCAATTTAAAAGAAATTATTTGAGGCACACAAACTTCTGGTGAGCAAGAAAGAGTCAGTTTCCTTTCAGAGAACTTTCAAAATAGAGTCAAAAGAAGTTTGAAAGGCAAGTTAAAATACAAAGGAGAAAGAAGTAGTGTGTCTTATTTTAAAGTTGAATTAAAGTTCCTTGTGGTGTTGACTGTCAAACAGTCTGTGTGTGTCCCATTCTTGCAAGGACTTCTGGCAATGGGATCACTCACATTCACAAAAAGCAAGTAGTACATAAGACATATGCAAAGTCACTAACCATTATTTTAATTTGTTCTTCCTTTCTATTTTAAGACCCTGTGTCTAGGATGTTGTTGACCATGGCACCTTAGTCTACCAGAAGAGAAAAAGCTTTCCCTGCTTCCTAAAATGTCACAGATACTCTCATTACATTTTCTCAATATTTTCTTCCAAACATAACTTTGACTAATGCATAGAAATCCCTGCATTTAGAAAATTCAACAGGTCCTTCTTAATTTAGCAACTTAAATTGCTATTCTTGAAATGTAAGATCTGTAGTACTCAATTTTTTGGCTATTTTAATAATGTTGTGCAAAAGAGTATTAGTTAGAACCGACACTGTTTCTATTCACTTAATTCTCCAGGCTTCATCACTTCTTCAGACATGTCTACCGTGCAGGAGGGATAGAGGTTTCTGTCTCAAATTGGCATTTGACTTCCAGAGGTGTCAAGTAAAATGCCCAAGAGGAAATGTGTTTGACATTGCCAGTAATAGTGTCCTGTTGATAATTCCTTCTGTTAGGTCTCCAAGTTTCATTTGGGGAAAAAAAAGGAAACCATTTATGCATTTGCGATGAATGTTTTTTTCTATACATCTCTGTAATTTCAAACCTTCATACCTTTAATTTAGCCAGATGTTTCCAAAAGCATCACACTATATGACTTCAGATGTATTGATGTAAAACCATATATTATTTATTTGTTACTTTTTTTTCTTTCATTTTCCTTTCTGCAATTTCATTGCTGCTGTAAAGCAGTAAAAAATGTGTGTAAGTGCACAACCAAATTGTCTTTTTATATCTTGCCTTTGGCAGAGCTGAGTGCAACAAAATCTTAGCGACATGTATAATGTTTTTTCTGATGCTTTGTCACATTAAGAGACTTGCAGATGCAGCTCACCTAGAGATCAGATGAGTAAAATTTTTTGTCATGACCCTTGGTCATGATTTGTCTGGCTGCATTTGGATGAATTCCCATTATACATGCCAAATAGTGAGTCAAATAATTACCTGCTCTGCTTTACCATACTGCGGTTGAGAATGGGGTTAACTGATGAGCATTGTGCCATTTTTGCATTGGCTATTGTACAGCTTAAATGTCTTTAAGTAGATCTGTGGTGTAGGTAGGTTGAACATATGCAACCAAATGCTGTTAGCAACAAAATAATTTTTGTCTGACTACAGAGGGTTTCACCTGAACATACCCATCATGCTCCAGTGGTGGTGAATCGTTTCTTAATTCTGGTCAAATAGCTTGAGAAAAGGCTACAACTGAAGTGCTTCTGCTGCATATCTAATTATCATGAGAAAATGTAATAATTTCTCACAATTTTCTCCCCTTCACTTCAAGCATCAGAAAACCACTGAGTCACCATTGACCAAGTAATTTGTTAATTTTTTTCCAAGCAGTTGCCTACCCTACAATCATAAATTAAGCAGTAATAAAAATTGTCTCCAGCCTGATTAATCTTCCCGTTTGGCTGTCTATGCAGACTGTCAACAGAACGTCCTACAGGGTACGTGATTCATAGCCAGTTAAGAATAATATTTGCTTTTTATATATTTTCTTTGACATAGTCAAATTTAAAGAAGTTCAACAATCTATCTGGCTTGACTCATCACTAAGTTTCATTTCCCTCCTTATATAGGCCCTGGTTATCATTAAGGAAATGACTTAGTTACAAAGTGGTAATATGACTTGGCCCAAAAAACTGGAGGCAAAATGCAGAGCTGTGGGAGCAATTTGGGAAGGTTGAATCAGGCCCATGCTCAGTCCACAAAAGTGATCTATTGCTCTATGACTATTTTCCTTCCAGCTGTAGCCAGCAAACTCTGCTATACTGAGGCACGTTCCTAAATTGTGGCTGTATTATGCCTTGGATAGAAGTCAGACACTTTTCTGAAGGGGTTCCAGTAAAGCTTTAGATGCTGATCATGCCAGGAAATATTGTCTAAAAAAAGCTAAATTTAAATCCCATCACTTAAAATCAGCTTTGCAGCAGAGAGACTGAAGAGAGGACCTCAGAGACATTCTTCGGAGACTTTCTGGAATTTTAATCCCCTTGGTAATCAGTCCTGCTCCACAACAGTGCTGGGGAACAATTATCAATCACATGCTGAGGAAGATTTACTGATGCAGGAGTTTAAATAAAGAAAGCTGTTGAAGCCTTTTCTCACTGTTACCACTGCCAACTCAGCAACATTGGTAATAGCAAGGGTGGGAAATTTTTTTCTTGGAAGGCTTTTCTTAGAAGAGGGCTTATATACAGCTGTAACTTCTTTTGATCCCTGTAGAAACATAATCACAGTAGCATAGATAAAATCTTAAATTTAAGCATTTATTTCCATTTTCTTTCATGAAATTCTTGCTCTGTTTCAGTCATCTGTTCAGTCTGAGGGAATTGGATAAGTATTTGAGGAAAATAAAAACTTTTAGACGTTTAATGGATAACTTCATAAAAATTATGATAACTGACTTTACAATGTTCTATCAGTATATGTTTAGAAAACAAAATAGTTTCAAAGAAAGGCTCAACACAACTGCTTAAGATGTTTTGGGAAATGTGACAGTTGGAATATGTTCTTGAGGAAAGTGAATATTCATAACTAAATATTTACATAATCTCATGTGATTGTGTGTTTTAATGGAGTTTAACATGTAGCCATTGTTTTTAGGATGCTTAGCTAAGTGAGAATTTAAAGAAAACTTGAGAATTTAAATTACTCATGTGAAAGAAAGCACAGTGACTTATCCTCAGAACTGTATGGTTACATCCTGTTCTTCTCTAAAGGCAGCATTTATTCCTTAGATCTGTGAGTGTTGGAGAACAAAGAGCAAAACCCCATTAATAACTAAAATTAAATATCAGGCAAAAAATCTGTGTGATTAAATGTGGAGTCATGCAGTAGGGAAGTACACAGTGTCCGCAAATGATTTTTTGAAAAGTACTAAGCATTTACTAGGGCCTTTTCAAGCCCTTTAAGTCACTTTTGAAAGGCACATGAGTCACATCACAGCCAAAGAGGCAGAAAAGGAGAAAAGTCTAGAGAACCTGGCAAAGGTTCTTTCACTAAAATTTTTAAGCTCTCAGAATTATTTGAGATAAACATTGCAGGGATTTGGAACAGCAAAGTTGAATAAAGAACTTAGATGACCAACAATATCAGCTTTTACTATTTGGCTTGGGTTTGCTGTACCTTTTGAGTATTCTCCTTAATATTATGTCCTTACCTCCCTCCATCAGTCTTCTCTCATTGCCTTCAATGCCACCTTTTCATTGATGTCATCAGCTTGTTATGTCTGGGTTTTCTGTAACGTGCTAAAACTATGGCAGATGCATACTTGAACAGATGTTTTCCAGACAAACGAGCCAACAGGTAAGGGATATACTAACTATGCCAAGCATACTCTTCCAGAAACCGCAGCACCATCTGAAACAGGACCTGATAGGTTTGGTTTTCATAGATTGATTTCTGAAGTCCTCTTTTTCATGAGCAGGTAGATGTGTCTATAGTGCTGCTCTGAACCTCCCAATAAGAAAAGGCTCTCACCCAGTCATTAAGTTCTGCCTCCAAATAACTGCCTATCACCCTATCCATTTTGGGATATCCATGAGATTGCCATCTGCCTTACTCAGATGTAGAGACAAGTAGCATCAACAGAATCACTTCAATTTCTCTTCCTCATTTTCCCCTCCCCTGCTCTTAGATCCAGGGGAAAACTCAAGGGAGTGGATCCAAATAAGTAGCTCTTGTTCATCCCTGCCTTCTTGTGAAGACTGACTGGGGGCCTTAGGGGAAAATCTGCTGTGTCCCTATGTTTTGGCAGGATGGGGGAGAAGGGCTGGCAGGCAATTACCAGGATAAATTTAGAGAAGGCTCTGCCACTGGGAGGCTGGCTGAAGGGTTCTATAACCTGCTGCCCTCCACCCATTCTGGGCATGTAAGGGTTTATGCCTGCTGCCATTGTTCTGGTGACTACAGAGGGCAGGGAGCCCCATTGAAGAAATTCTAAATACTCAGAGTGATGGTCAGCTCCTAGGCACTACTTGCTTCCCCCCATTTAGCATAAAAGAACAAACAGAACATAAGAGCTTTATAGAAAAATATATAATAATTTGTGTGCAAAATACTATTTACAAAAGATGAGACATGCTAATGATATCATTCTTACAAAGATGGCTTTCAGTCTACGCAATATTTGAAACACGGCATAAGCTTTCTAGGGTAATTTTGTTAGCAGCATTTTCTGCCCTATAATTTTAGGATACTTGTAGCAGAAATGGTGGGTTTTCAAGAGTCATTTTGCTCAGGCTGAATGTCTGACTGCTAATTACATTCAATATGTGTTCTTGTTCTACTGCATCAAGTTGAATACATGCACGGAAGCTGTTTAAATAGCTTTTCTCTGAATGGCTATTTCTGGCTAATATTATCTCTATGCATTTATTGCAGGTTGCAGTGAATTCCTTTTTATGAATGTGCAATGTCCCCAGTATGACTTCTGCCAACACTCACAGCCACTGTACAGACTAATACAAAATTTGCAATCTAGTGTTTAATTGTCCTTTGCTGGAGTCACAGCACAGACTGCTTTTTTCAAAGGCCAAATAAATCACCCTACTAATGCCTTTTTGAAGAATAGAAAGGAGGGAATGTGACAGGTTTGAATTTTTTTTCCTTCTGGAAAATGGCTA
Source organism: Vidua macroura (assembly GCF_024509145.1). Classification (NCBI taxonomy): domain Eukaryota; kingdom Metazoa; phylum Chordata; class Aves; order Passeriformes; family Viduidae; genus Vidua; species Vidua macroura. The sequence goes on from NC_071571.1 coordinate 37,244,728, forward strand.
ATCTGTAAGTTGGATGGAGTTTCCTACTTTGCACAGTTTGTTCAGTCTCACATCTTTAAAAGCAAGCCATCTTGGATTCACCATCTAAGCAGAAAAAAAGCCCCCAGAATTAGTAGAGTTCTTTATTCAAGGTATTAAAATATCTCATTAGGTATTTTAACATCCACCACAATCATAAACCCCGTCAGATTTATATGTCACACTTATTGGTTATTGGGCTGTTGAGTATTTAAAAGTGGTCAAACAGAACATATCAGGGATGCATTGTGTTGACTGATGTGGCTTCCATGTCCTCTATTGATGTAAAGGTGTAAAAATACTTTAGCTGAACAAAAAAAAAAAAAAAAAAGTGCTTGGATAGAATTTAAATTTTTACAGTTCCATACTAGTCTTTGTCTATTTTTCAGACTATGCGTAGCCTGAATGTCATAGAAAGAGTCATTCCAGTGCCAGACATGATGATGCCTATGGTTGTTATTTTTATGCAAAGATCAAAACAGATGTTGGTACACCCATATCTATCCATTTCTTGTCTCTCTTTAGCTTTGTTGAATTTCATTTGTTTTTATGATACAATTATTTGTCACCTTCTTGCTTTTGTATTCCAAATATTTCTATAAAAAATCTGACAGGAAATATATCTTTTTTTATCTCAGTTGTTATTCTGTTCTTAAATTCAAAGAGTAGGATAAAGCACCATAATCTGGGAGCCATGGATGGTCTAAATTCTCAGACTATAATCTGTGTAATGAAGAAACAATGGAACAGGCTGCCCAGTGGAGATGTTGAGGATGCCCCATCCCTGGAAAGGTTGCATCCAAGGATAGGTTGGATGGCACCTGAGCAACCTGATTTAGTGAGTGGAACTATAGCATCTTTAAGGTCCCTTGCAACCCTAAACATTCTATGATTCAATAATTCTATAAAATATTTTCCATATTTATCAATGACAAGAATGCATGTTTATATCTTCAGGAACAAGTATGTATTTTTCTGATTACTTTTAATAGGACTCCTTGAGAATTGTGCAAATACTCTGAAGAGGCGCTCAAGTCATTTTTCATCTATAGCTTTGGTAGATACCACATTATTGAGATATATATATATCATATAGATAGATAGATAGATAGATAGATAGATAGATAGATAGATAGACTTTATATTATAGTATAATATATATATAAATATAATATAAAGCAATCCAAAATACTTTACATAACCCAGCCCATGCAGTTTGCCAAACAGCCCCTGCAGATGATATTTCAAATGCTCACCTCTTACTCTATTGAAAGCTTTTTTCTCTCTGTTCTCTCCCACATTCTTCAGACTCTATTTCTAGGTTGAGTATGGTAAAGTTCATGTTCTGTGTTTACTAGTAAAGTGCATATATATGCTGAGATATTAAAAGAAATAGCGACCAGAATTCAAGTCTGGATTAATTTTAAAATCACCAGAAATATGGACAGCATCATTAAAATGCTGGCAGGAAAACTATCTCATTCATTCCATGTAACCATGTTTAAAATTCCTGAGTCCTCACCGTGCTGAACTCTCCCTCAGTTTCTGACAGCCACAGAACATGCTGACAAGGTTTGTAAAAAGAATGGCCTTGTCCCCTCTTCTGGCACATTATTATTTTCACATAGATGGTAATATCATCCTTTTGCAAAATTGCTGGGGGTGGGGGCAATGTGAAGTTCAAAATTAAACATATGCTTGGACAGATCAACCAAATGTGTCTTGGCTGTTCTTTATGAGAAAATATAAGTAATTTCATGATATAAAGATTTAGCACATGTTATTTAATTTTACTCTCTTTTATAATGCTTTAGTACACAAGGGAGCAAAACCTTTCCCGTGTATGCTTTTGGAACATTAAACCTTTCTGTAGGTCTACAGTTTTTGTAGTCTGGGATGACGCTGTTATGAAATCACAGAAACAGGAGTCTCCGCTTTCATGCTGCTCTCAAACTATTTCCCCAGCCATCTTTTAAAAGATCCCCAGAATTCTTTGTTTATTATCCTCTAAATTATACAGCTGTAAAGATGCTAGATCATTCTCAGTGCATTCCATGCTGTCATATAAGGTTTATGAATGCAGTGCTCTCTTGGTCTCATTTTACTTATTGTAAAGTTTGCATGATTCTGTTACAGTTTCCCATCATGTTTAATATCTGTTTCTGTTGAAAAAGCTATTCATGGGAATTGCTGTGGGATCAGCTGTGGCTTAGACAATAACCAAATAGTTTATTTTACATTTGGCACGTGGACCAGGTCCTTAATGCAGCTCTTAAAGCCCTTGTAAATCTGGAAGGTCCCCTTTGATTTCATTAAACCAGCTGCATGTTGAGGGGTAATTTCATTTGGTTTTCATTTCTACCTGTACAATTAAAATGCTCCAATCACCCAAGGGTGTTGATGTGGATGACTCTATAGAAATGTTACAATCTGAGCAAACATCTTGTCAGTTAGTTTGCAGGACAATGACAGACTTCACATTTGAATGCAACTCCAACTCCCATCACACCTTGTAAAACTATTACCTTTTCATTATCACTGAAATGATTTCTTTTTATGCAGTTTTTCAGTGTCTCTCTTCAAGACTGTCTTCCATAGAGCATTGAACACTTCTTTTTTTCTGAATCATTCCTCCTTTTTTAACAGACAACATTCTAATAGCAGAACTGGCTGAAATAATTCTTTTGTTTTTGTTTTGTCAGAAATATCAGTTCAATAAACCAAATGCATGAAACTTTATCTGACAAAAGTTTCTTGGGACTGGAAAGGAATTTCTGTTTGGTAAAAAAGGTAATGACTGTGGTCCCAGAAGCACCAATTACTTTGGTGTATGATGCATTTATATGGAAAAACAGGTTCAAATCTCTGTTCTGCTTAAATCAGACCAGCACCTGCAACCAGGTGCTCCACATTCCAACTTCATGCTTGCCAAACAAGTTACTGATTATTCTGCAAAGAAAGACATCAATCCTTCTTTCATTTGTCATGCGAGCAGGGAAAAAAAAGGACTAAGACAAGGAGAGGTCACCTCATCATCTTGATGTGAAACTGAAATTTTTCAAAATCTTGCTCTTGTCTGACCAAGATTCAAATCTGCCAGTGTGTTGTTTAGTGTTGGATGCTGCAGATTTTAGACTTTGGGCACATAAGTAGATTAGATTGAGCTATGCTGTGTTAATTAAGTACAATTTGGGAATGGAGCTGCCACAACACATTTTAGTGCAATTTCATCAAACTCTCTTCTCAATTGTATTTGTTTGCCTGTAACAGTACCTTCACAATTTCTGTGTGTCTACAGTTTGTTTGCCCACTTTATATCATTTCTAGAGGACTCTCTGTCCCTGTGAATTTTAGGATCACTTAATTAAAATTATAATGGCTGAAAAATTAGATGAGATTAAAAAGCCCCTGTAACAGGGCTTGAAGCACTTCTTGATCCTCTTGGATTTGGATTAGTCTCAACTCCTTAAAAACATGCAATCCTGCTCCTTCACTCTGCAGTCTGCTTTGCATTGTTCTTACATCTCAATATAATTTTCAATATGAAGACTCAGATCTTCAAACTGTGCTTGGAACTGCAGATGTCACATTGAATTCAGTGGCAGCTTTGGCACACTATTGCTTTTGCTCCATCAGAACAGATGTTTGTCAGCATCTCCAAAAGTGTGGAGTGTAGATATGCTGTGTGAGTTTTTTTCTAAATGGCATTGCATGTTACATGAAGTTGGAATACCTTCAGTACATGTTTTTCCAAAAATGATATTCCATCAGGTCTTGACTAATCTAACATCCTCCTTCAACTGAGTATAAAATCAACATCTTTATAAAATAAGTGTTATAATATTATATGTAATATAATATCCAAGAGATTGGCACTTTATGCCTTTTCTGGAAGAAGAGAGTATTATTTTTTCTATACTATGCAGTGAAATTTATTTTGCAAATTATCATTAATGTTAAACATACAGCATTGTATCTGCCTAACAATTACTGTGACCTTAATAAAGTAGTTAAGGGGTTCAGCCAAAAGTATCTCTTGAAGTTTTACTTGTTCTCTTTTACAACATAGCAACCACTAGCCCTACAGACATTCTTTGCCTACATGTAGTAATATGATAATGAACACAGTAACAGCTTTGTTCACAACCTATCTTTGATTTCTTGCCCTTGACAATCCTCCTCCTCTGGCTAGTCTGTTTCTGTTCCAGAGCTAAATGATTTATCATCTTGTCAGTGGATTTCTTCTACACCTTGTATTTATTTGTCCCACCCTATGCCTCCTAGTAATTTTTATCTGTTTTTTGCATTGTCAATGTCTTGACAGTTCTCAGAATCTGACACAAAGTACAGTGTGTGGCCAGGAGCAGAACTTTCCACAGTAAAACAGGATTTTAAGCCATGGCTTTAAAATTTATCATAGAAAATCCACAGATAAATGGAATAACTTGATTTTCACAAACACATTGGTAAGACATGAAATATATATCAGATCTTTCTATTTTGTCTGGACAGGTCTGAACTCAACTCCATACAGTTTCCTCTAGAAATATTTTACTGTTAATTAAAACCTGGCGATGGTGGGGTCAAGGCTTTAAATGATGTGACAAGCTGAACCAAAAATAGAATGAAGAGACTGATGTGTGACAGACAGTTCTTGTAGCAGAAGGATTAGAATTAATTAGAGAAGTTAAATTTAAGTTCAAAGCTACAGATGGTTTATGTTATTATTAAAAAAAAAAATTAATTAACGTTATAAAAGCTCTCCCCATGTTAGCAATCAAGTCACAAGTTAAAACACTCTTGGACTTGTGCAATAAGCTCCAGTTCTTCCAGTTACCTGGTGCTCAGCCAATTTCCCAACTGTGCCTATAATAGTGCATTAACAGCCATCCAGTCTGTTCCCCAAGCACAATATTGGATCTGTCACTGCAACAAATTGCAGATCAGTGACCTCAGTGGTAAATGTTTAGTATTGTGTTTGGCCTGGGTGTTGTATTTTTGATCCAAAACAAAGGCAGAGATTCAAGACAAACACCAATGTTCTCTATAACCTTACACCTCATGTTTTAAAATTAAAGTGACATGGAGGAAATGGCATTTTAAACAGTAAAAAGATGAGCTGTTTCCCTCTCCTTCATTGTTTGTCTTTTTGGTGGTATGTTCATGGAAAAATATGGCAGGGAAAAAGAAAAAGAAAAATAACGAGTAACAGCTTGCCTCTATTTGTCATTAAACATAGGGAAGCAGTGTCCTTCCTAAGGCAAAGAAGTTTCACAGCAATGGGTTGGGAGCAGTGAGCCGGGTCAGCTGTGCGAGCGAGGTATGAATGAGAAATTGGTGCAGGGTGCTGGGAGGGGTCTGCAGAGCTGTGCTGAGTGGGCTAAAAAGTACTCGGGACCCAGCAAAAATATTTTGTTCATGTGTTGTCATGTGCTGGAGAGTTGCTTTAGTATACTAGATGCAAGGACTACATGTCTGTCTCTTATGGGAGTAGATTAAGTGTGTCCCTGGAACAGCTCCTCTGGTTTAGTGACATCCCAATCCAATCCAGCTTGGATACACCAGAGCTGCTCTGCAATGTGAACAATAAGAGAGTAAAAAGAGCTGAACACAAGTCTTCAAAACTCACTACCAGTCTAAAGGACTTGGGAAGGTAGACAACAGACAGACTTGTGTCTAGGAAGTGAAATAATAATTCAGCAAGGTGCATTTTGGTGTCAAGAGGCATGAATAACTAATATGCAAAAGCACCTTGATATTCATGGACATAAAATGTTATTTTATTTCATAACATTGTCATCATTATATTGCCATGCACTCACCATCAGTTAAATAATAGTGTGACCTATGGAGCTTGTCTGCTAGATGAGGATGACTTTTCAATGATGTTTAAATCAAAATACTTTCAGGCACCCTGGAATTTAACTTTGAATGAATGTGGATGTTACTTTTTCCATTATAATGTAGATTTGATGCCCTCACTAGCTGACCATCTAGCTGTAAGTGTGCTCTACTCTTGGGATAGATGCAAAGGCACTGCACAAGGAATTATTTATTGTTACTGTAAGTCCACTTCACAAATTGGACTCCAGCAATCAAAGAAGGTTCTTCTCTTCACTGTGTGACCTAAGTATATTATTTAAGCTGATAGATATTCCAGATCTTTAAAAAGACAGTAATACTGTGGATGAAGAGTTAATGTGGACTGAGGCCTGAACAAATAGAACAGCTGGGTGTAAATTTTGGCCATGTGTTAAGCTATTCCAGGGTCTATGAAATGAGACAGGGTGGTCCTTCAGAGACCTCCAAAGAGGACTTTGGTAGCAAAATCCTAGGCCTGACTCCTAGCACCACGTTATTAAATGTGAAATTCAGCTTTATTTTTGTGTAAAAAATACTGCCTTTTTAATTTTTTTTATTACTCAGTTCTGTAAAATCATAGAATCATAGAAATATTTAGTTTGGAATAAATCTCTAAGATCATTTAGTCCAACTGCTAACCCTGCACTGCCAAATCCACCACTAAACTGTGTCCTCAAGTCCACATCCACACCTCTTAAATACCTCCAGGGATGGTGACTCAACCAGTTTCCGGGGCAGCCTCTTCCAATGCTTGATCAGCCTTTCAGTGAAGAATTTTTTCCTAACACCCAATCTAAACATCCCCTGGCAAAATTTGACAACATTTCTGCTTACTACTTTTTGCCTGCAAGAGGAGAACAATTCCCCACATTACTACAACCTCCTTTAGGTAGTTGTAAAGAGCGATAAGGTCTCCCCAGAGCATCCCTTTTTCCAGGCTGAACATCCCCAGCTTCCTCAGCCACTTCTGAAGGACTTGTCCTCTAGACCCTTCATCAGCTTCATTCCCTTTTCTGGACACACTCCAGCACCTCAATGTCCTATTTGTAGCGAGGGCTCCAGAACTGAACACAGGATTTGAGGTGCAGCCTCACCAGTGCAGAGCACAAGGGGATGATCACTGATCACTACAAGCCTCTGTACTCATATAAGCAGATGATGTTCATAGGTGGAAATAAAACAAAACTGAGCTTCAGTGTATCACCTCTTGCCACATCATTCCCCAGAAGGCTGAGTCAAAACAGGCAAATGCACAGGATCTATGCCTTAACAGAGCAAGTTTGGATAAACATCCATGCAGAGGTAGGTAACCCACCGACTGATGTCTGAGGAGGAAAAAAGAACTTCAAATTGCTTAAAAGGCAACAGCCCAAGAGGAGCAGAGGGCTTTGCTTTCTTGTGGACAGGCCCTGGCTGCTATCTATTTGTTAGTGCACCAGCCTGTATCAAGTGCATTTCCATGGTTACTTCTCTCAGGTGTCGGGAAAGAACCTTTTGCAGTGCTGCTACTTACCTGTTACAGTGATAATCTAATATTAAACTTTTTTTTTTTCTTCTGCTTGCACCATTCAAAGAAGATCAACCAATTCCCCATGTTTTTATCTCCCCCTTCCATTTGTTTTCAAATGAACTTTCTCAAAAAAAAGTCACTAAGATTAAATAGATTATAAAAATTTTTGGTTTAGTATTTTGCTTCAACTTCAGTCTAGAAAATGCCTACTCAAAAGTGAGTGCCTAAATGCAGATTTATCAATTTTTGTTTGGAGCTGCTTGAATAATAACATTACAGCAAACAGACTTTGTCTCACAACTTTGAATCTAGTATTTTAACATTTAACAAAACTAAGGTTATGCATGTCAGGCACACTTGGAAAATTTTACTTCAGTTGAGATGAACACAATAAAATCAACAGAAATCTATCTCAGTATTTTTATCTGTAACTCCTCTATTTGTTTCTACTATTTTTTCCCTCTGAATACATTTAGAAATGCATCATTAATAGATAAAAAATCTTTATTCAGTTGAGAATAATCCATGCTTCTATGCATTGAATCCCAAAGGTGGAATTTCAAAACAATACTCAGAAATGTAATACATTAATTATCTTCTGTTGTATTATTCGAAGTTATGGTCAAAAAAAGTATACTCTAAAGACCAATGCATTATTGATGGGCTTCTCCTATTATTTTTTTACTCTTTTTCTCTTTAATAGTGTCACATCTTAGGCATTCAGGAAAATCCCTTCTCAGGGTTGTCCTGCTGCCTTCCAGACCATCATTCCAATATCTATATTGATGGAGAAAATGTTTTGGTACACAAATTCTTTCCACATTCCCTTCTTTGCTTGTCATGTAATTTAATGTCAATTTTCATCTCACACACAGGTATCTTACAATAGTATCAGTCTCATGGAAATCAACGGGACTCACATTAATTCTAGTGACTCAAATATTTCTCTTTTGCATTTCAAAGCAAAAATTTATCCAATAATTTCAGTATGTGATTACTGCTGCCTCTAGAATTGAAGGGTCCTTTCTTTGCAAAAAATGAGACCTTTCAATCTTTTATTTAATTATTGTGTGTTTAGATTAAAGCCACATTTGGGACCATTGCATTATACAGTATTATTTCCTGAAGAACTCTAAAAGGGATATTTTCTTTCAAACTGATTTTGTTTCTCAGTTGTATATCTCCTCCTTCTTATGACTCATTTATGAGGAGAATTGGAGAAATATTTCACCAGTCTTCTCAGAAATGTCTGTTTTGCTACCATCCCACTCATACCCTATGATAGAGATAAATATCTTGGGGTTTGATACTCTCTGTTGAATACTTGTTTTTTAGGATCTTTTGTATTTTTATTTCTGTAATGTCTTACAGATAGATAATATAGGAGTGCCAGGGTACAAATACAAAGCAAATGAAAGGACTCATTTTAAGTATGGCAACAGTCTGCAAAATTAGATGCCATTGTGTTTAACAAAGCTGCTATAATACATATTTGTGCAGAAGATGCAGTGCACCATTGTGAGTTGTGAATTACAGGTGAACTTGTTCTTGTTTCAAGTGTGATTCGACCCTACAGAGAAAAGGTGGAGCCACAATTATAAGATACTGAACTGAGTTATGTTGCCCTGGGCTTCCTCAGAGCAACTGTACTATTGTCACTTCAGTACTGGCTCATAACAGCCTTGATGTAATGTTAACAAAGCAAGTTTTAGAAGCAGACAGTCTTATACATAAAAATAAACCAAATTACAAGCACCCTTCAGTCCAGTATTCTCTCCAGATTTTTCCCATTGTATGGAGAGTTGCCCCTCCAAGTTTGCATGCTTTTTAAATGCAAGCCTACAGCTCACATCAAGGCCTGAATTTCTCTAAAGTATCTGGACTTTAAACTCCAATGGGAAATGACACCTTGGTAAAAGTGAGAAGCCTGAGTACCTCTTGGTATTTTAAGCTAAATCTTTTGGAACTTATTCTCATCTTTCTTAATCAACTTAAAATTTACAAAGGTGCTTGGGGTTGGTTTGGTTTGGTTTGGGGTTTTTTGGGGCAGATTTTACATCCATGGTCAGTATTGATCTTAATGGAATATATTCTACTTATTGGTTTGACTGCAAGTATAGAGGTGTCAGTGCTCAAAGTGCCACAGTAGGACTTTTAAATTTAGGTCCCAAAAAGAGCAAAAGGGAAAATTTCATGCCTCCTATGATTCTATAATTTATCTGGTATGATATCAGCTTGGTCAGATAGTTCTACTCTGTGAAAAATAGTTCAAGTTGATTTCATGGCTCAGGAAAACCTAGGGAAAAAGTCATTGATTTAGGGTAAAATCTTCAACTACAAATTACAATGAAAATAGAATGTGAAGCTTTCTTTGCTCATCAGCTGGATTGGTCTCTGTTAGTTATCTTGTACACATGCAGAGAAAAGACCCGACATATATGTAGAGCACACTCTGAGCTTCTTTTGTGTATTCCCCACCAGATTTGGTTATCAAAAATGTAAGCTGGAGATGGGGTAGATTCAGTTTCTGTATTAGATGTTCTGATTGAAGATTTTGGATTTGATCGCTCTCTAAGCAAATCTTCTTTGTAGATATTAACCTAGGAAATATTGCTGATAATACTTTCAATATTTCAGTCTGCAATGGGACATTTAATTGCCTCCTTAAAAATTTATACAGTATCTGTGATAGTCTAATGGAAAAAATGTTTCCTTATTCTCATGTGCCCCAGACATCATGCACTTTATTAGTTCGGAGTTCAGACTGCTAAAAGAAAGCTATGCTCCACATATAAATCATACAGTAGTACAATAGTTTAAAGTCCTCCTTGAACCAGTAAGTGTATCTATAGACACACTTGGTACTAGATAACAGCATGTGAATTACAGAATGCAAGCAGTGGCCAGTTTTAAGTTTAGCATCTTGTTTGGGAGACTTCACTAAACTCAGTTTCTAGGAGTTACCAACCTGAAAGCAGTAATCTGTAGAATGCACTTAGAAATAATTTTTAATTTCTGTTCTACAAAAAAAAAAAAAACCCACCTAGCAGCAGCCAACTTTTTAAAGGCTGTAAGATGTTAATGGCTAGCTGTCTAATAGGGACTTTCACTGGCTGTGGCTTATATCCTGTAGAAATTAGGTATTTCTGTCTTGTGTTTGGCATTTTTCCAAGAGAAAGTCTGCAACAGGTATAGTTCTCTTTCCAGTCCCACTTAGATCTGTTTGTGTTGGCTGCCCCATCCCCTGGAGCAGATTGCGTGTTGGAGCTATTCCATGCCCATTATGGGAATGTCCTTTACGTACTCCATGAAGTGTTCCGGCTCAGGGTACTACTGTGTCAAACTACCAACAAACTGCAGAGCAGGTCGAAGTCAATTGGCACTCTGTAGGAGTACTTTCTGGATAATTTTGGTAATTATAAATGCTGTAGTTCAAATCAGGTTGAAAGATGGCTGTTAAAAAAAGTATGCTTTTTCAAACTGGCTGAAATTGTTCAAATTGCTGACAGTGTTCTTTTTCTGATGAAGTGGGGAAAAAATGAAACAGAAAGGAAACAAGGAGAATTTTTTGAATACTCTAACCAATATATTAAAAATTGTAAAAAAGTGTTGTGAATTTTACATTAATCTCATTCTGCTGCTTTAATATCCTTCTTATAAATAAGATATTTGAACTTCTATAGAAATTGCTATTACTTTTCAATTCTCCATACAATATGTTGCTCTGCATATAAAACACATATAAATTAGTTTAAATGTTCATAATACCTTCTCATGAGTTTCATTAACTTGCATAATTATGTAGATGAGATACCACAGTAGGTGATGGAACTAAGGCTGACAGTGCACATCAATAATTTAAGACAGAAGGAGCCTCTAACCCCAAAACCCAAATGTTACAAATTAGGAAATTCAGAGTTAAAGTTACATTTTAAGGATATATTAATGTGTGAAACTAAAACAATAATTTAAAATGGACACCTAAATAAATATAATTGTATATAAAATTACTTTTCCCATGATCATTTTAAAATTATAACCCTTATCCTGAAGAATTATGAACACACTTGAATTTCTTTGTTATAAATAGCTATACTGTCATCAGTGGGAGTGCTCCTAGTGCTTAATAATTAAGCAGATGCATGATCCTTGGAAGAATCTCGAGGGCAAGTAATTTACTTTTAGATACATCTTCCTCATTACATAACTACGGGGATTTATGCCAAAATGGTGTCTCCAATGTCTGAGGTTTACATTGACCTTCTCTTTATCCTGCCATTAGGACAATTTGTCATGGGTTGTGCATGATACCACAGCCTTTTGTGGGAGTAGGAGCAGAAGAGGTTTGTGGCCCATCATAAGGCTCAGAAATAGAAGTAAGAAAAAGGACAATGTAAGGTTGCCCTTGGGAGCAGACACACAAATCTATGTTTTGCTGATATTTAAGTTAGAGTTCAAATTATAATCTGGAAGTGAGCTCTTTTTCTAGACAGACTTCTGTAAGATGACTTTTGAAATAAATGAATATATATCATTGGAACATTTAATTATTTCTGGGGTAATTACTTATCAACACATATGGATAGCTGTGATGTTTGATAAACTGCAGCTGAGCTTATAAATTTGTTTTAGTAACTACATCATCAGTTGATAGCAATCTTGAAGAACATAAAAAAAACCCTAGAAAATCTTGTGGCTTCAGCAGAGTTGTCTTTTGTTCCCCATCTCTGTTATTCATGTTATTTTGACAAAGAACACAATTTGCCTAATTTCCCAATTTATTTTACATTTGGTGTCCTAAAAAATGTTCTTCTAGTATCACCAACATTTCGGTATATTTGATAAATTCTAAATAACAAGGTAATGTGCTAGCACAGCAACAACAGGGAGGATCTTCTTTCCAGGGTCCAATAACAAAGGTTGCAATGAAAGAAAAGACATCTGCAAGAATAAGTGTATTTTGTAAGACAGACTTGCAATGAGGATAGTAGGTATAAAACCAAAGTGCATCTGTTCTCTGGATAGATTTACTACTGTGAGGATTTGCTAGCATAGCCAAAGACAGTGCTGCAATTGTCAGTAATTTGCATTCCTGTGTATTCCCAGTACAAAGACTACAATCTGAAGGGAAGAAAACTGTATAAAAGAAAAGGTACCTCCTCATATATGAAGGCTGCTTTGCCAGGAACTGCAGGGTGTAATGTGTGAAACTTGAATTAGATTTGACTGTTCTGGTGATAAAGATGGGACTGCTTCCTCTTAGGTTAGAAATAGTGAGCATACATTTCACTTGAAATGAAGATGGAAACTTAGTATTGTCAGTTATATCTTATGTATCTTAAGCAAGAGCAGAGAGCAACTTTTGGGGAAATCCTATTTTTTATTCATTCTCTGGGCATGTATATGAGATTGTAGATTTATAGACTTATTTTTCTTTTAGATGGTATCTATCCTGCTGTGCAGTTCATTGTCCACAGAGAAGTGTTTCAAGGCAAAGCTTGAGCATACGTTACTGGTGATGGATGAAAAAGCTGATTTTCAGACTCAAATAGCAGTTGAACTGGGCACTCCTTTCCCTAAAAATATCTGTATTCTCTAATATATAATGATCTGTGACAGACATGACCCAGATATACCTTTTTACTGGTCAGTTGTGGCCTGCAAGTAATGAATTATGTGAACTAGGGAAACAATTTATAGCTGGCAATAACAGCAAAAATTTAGTTGAATAGCAGCAATTTATATGTACTTAGGAAGATTGCATAACATCATTAATAACTGCTGACATGACCAGTAGATAACAGAAGATGCAGTCCTTGGGTAATGCTGTCCAGCATGTGCCAGCATGAGGGGATGTGCTGATACAGGACTGTATTGCAGGACTGTCTCTCTGTAATGCTGGAAGGTTATCAGAAAGAAGTGTTGCCAGCTCTCACTCCAGAAAAGCTCTTTTCTAATGGCAAAGTCTTAAAAATTGCACACTCTGTTTTTTTTGTTTTTTTTTTTTAATAAATGAGATTCATGGGAACAGCCACCATTAGGTCAACCACAGAGCACGAGGCACAAGATGTGTCCCAGTTGCATTTACAGTGCAGCCAGGTGGCTGAGGCTGTTCATCCCAGAGCACTGTCAGGGACCAGCATGTGACCATCCTCACACAGTAACCAGAAAACGACTCTGATAGTTGGCACTTAGTTGGTGAGGTACAGGGCAGGTGAAAACCAACCAGGGTAGAGAAAAAAAAAAATTAATTACTTTATTCAGAGCCCATGGGGCTATATGTACATGTAGTGACAGCAAAGTCAGGAGTGTTACTCATAGAGTAAAAGGTGTTGTTTAAACAATTGATTAAAGTAAGAACATTTCCTGTTTAAAAGAAAAAAAAAAACAAAACAAAAACAAACCCTAATTTTCCCTCCAAGTTTACAGGGATGATCACAGGATGAACTATAGATTAAACAAGATAATTTTTTTCCTCTCTCATGTCCAAATAATGAAGAAAACCAATAAATATGTGTCAGTAACAATAGCACATCTTCAGTTAATATTATGCACTAGTACTGAGCACAAAATTACCTGAGGAGGAAGAAAAGAAAAAAATGAAAGTTGACTCTTTTTTCATCCATTCTCTCTTTTCATCTCATCATCTCCATCTCATTATCCATTCCTTCAACAGTAACAACAATAAATAAATAAATAAAAGTGACTGCCATTCCTGCACTATTGCAGGAACCCATTTATTATTTAGTATTTCAGTCAGTTCGCTTCTTTCAATCTAAATAGACTGCTGAAAGAGATGGTTTTCTAGTCAAAATGGCTTGTTAGAAACTTCTCCTCAATCCCCACAAAAGCTAGAGTGTCTTTGCCTGACCTCTGAAGGGTGGGAATCTACTGTAATACTTCTGAAAGATTAAGGATACACAGAAAAAAAAAATATATATAAAAATAAAATCTGTTTTAACTTTTTAACAAGGAAGGAATTTTGACATTATCTTATGAAGGGTATTGAGGAACTGACCACACATTTGGAAAATCATGGGTCAGTGAGATTCAGTATCAAGATCAAGGACACAGGAAGTTTCTAACCAACTGCTGATCTCTTATGCTCTGTATATATAATTTTCTCTTCTCACAGAGACATTGTCTGTGCCCCAGTCCAACAAGGACAGAATGCCTTCAGGCTACCAGAGTTACACACTAATCCTCAATTCACTGTTTACTCCTTGCCTGCCATCGGATAGACTAATACAGTTATTTAAGTGGCTAACCCTAATATTTCCAAAGAATAGCTGTCTCAAACAGTCACATCAGCCCTCAGGCACAAAGGCAGAGAGCACTTGGTCTGAATGGAGACATCAGCCGAAGAGTTTCCACAGTGAGGGTTTCTGGGAGATGGGCAAAGAGCTATGCAGCTGCACAACAGTGACGTTAACTTCCAATTTTTCACCAAAGCCTACTTTCTGCAACTCTTTGAAGTGTGTTACAGAGAAAATATGTAGAAAGTCCACTGAACTCTTCATCTTGGTCAGCTTTGAGTTGCCCTCTCTAGAGCTGTACTGGCCATTCCCAGTGACCTTCTTTTCCTCGTGTGCCTGTGAATATATTCTCAGAGGAAGGACTTTATGATCTTTCTAGGGACTGATAAGATGCTGACCAACCCATGTTTGGTTATCTTTGCCTTCCTTCCTTTCTTTCTTAATGGTAGGTGAGCGCTTAGCCTGTGACCAGACTGTCTGTGACCTTCCCCAGTCACACAATGGTTTTTCCACAGTCACTTTAAATGTTGCCTTGTTGCTGTCACTGCAACACTTAGAGCAACCTCTGCTAACTCTTCTCTGTATAAATTAGATTATATCCAGCTTCTCTAAATATTCCCAAACCTGTTTCTGGATGCCTTTCCTTCCACAGCATGTTGGTGGCTGAGAGATATGAGAGCAAACTTTTTTTCTACAGATGAAGGCAAGAAAGGTCGAGTGCTTCAATCATTTCTCTACTACCTTAGTTAATGAAAAAGAAAAAATAAATTTAAAAGAGTAATTTGTATTTTGACCTCCATCTTCTTTCTTTCCCCTCTGTTCCATATCCCACTTTCTCCCAGCAACTTGATTCAGAGGTCAAACAAAAAAATATAGCAGATATTTTTAAAAAGGGAAAAAAAAAAAAAAGAAAAAAAAGAAATATGTCTGTCACTCTCAAAGTTTTACTGGGCTTCACATCCAGTGGAGGGATACACGTAATTTCTCTTGACAACCAACGATCTCTTACGTACTGTTGTTTCATAGAGCCATTCTCCATGAGGGTGTTCAGTTCAAGGAGAATGCCTCTGGCTGTAGTCAAGTGGTCTGAACTGCTCCCTCAGAATCCAAATTCTTTTTTCACCTGATGTGGACTGACAACCATTGATATGGTTAAATTAAAAATCTGCAAACTGCAGCTCTCTGAGATACACTCAGCTGAGGAGAATTTGGGGCACAAGTGAATCTCAGTCTCAGTTAGGGAAGGACTTCTAAGTAATTAGGGGGAAAGGGCACGTAGCTGTGAAATTATGAATCAGAGTTTCCTGATTTCTGCCTCTTTCATGTCCAATTTGTGGTCTTCTTGTCAGTCTGGGGGACTTCCATAAAGCATTTGGTTAGTGGCTGAAAATATGTAGTCATTTTTTGAGTCTATGTTGGCCAATCGGAGTCAAGCTGGTTTTCAGCTTCTCCTTTATACAAGAGAGTGCAGGGTTTCTGGAGGACAAAACTTGTTGTCTACAGTCATTTTCTAACTATGACTTAGTAACAAGACTCCTTGTTGCTGAATGTTGAGAAATGTTACTGAATAATGAGAAAACGTTTGCCATGATGCTGCAGGAAGGATTAATAAATTTGTATGAATTTATTGGAGGATGTCATGTCCACTTGGGGAAACAATCATAAACTATGAAGAAGTTTTCCCATGCAGCTGGGAATTGTGTGACTACCTCCTCTGAACCTTCCTCTTCCAAGGAGCTGAGAGAGCCTCTTGTTCTACTTGAGCAAGACTCTTCTGTCCTCATTCCAAAGCATTCAAAAATAGGTAGCATATATACATAGGAGTTAATTTTGTGGGTGATTTTTAATGAGAACTTAAAGTGAGAAAAAAATCAGCTGGCACTTGAGATCTCATTCAAGTAGTTTTGTTGTCTGAGTTACCTCAGAAACACCACAAGCTGTAAGAAAAAGCACATTCTTCTCACTGATAATGAAAAATTTTTTTTTTTTGAATATACAAAAGAAAATATCATTTTACTAAGTGGTTTTTGGTTAGATCATTGTCATGTTGAGCCAGAGATGTGCAGAAATGGGCCCACAATGCCTTTAATTGCAACAGCTGTTATTGCCCCATTCTGTTTAACATCTGTTTCAGAGTAATAATTCCATTGACGCCTCTGATATATCTGCCAGCTGTTTCTAATAAACCAGGAAAAGTTACAACCCTTTTAAGTGACAATCATTCAAGATGCTCCATAATTGCATAACTGCATAGAAGAATTAGGCTTTTTCTGAATGCGGTCAACTGAATATTTTGATTATTTATGTAGAAGGCTTTTATTTCTGGATGACTGCTCAAGTGAGGGAAAACTCAACAAAACAGAAAGAACCATTGCAAACCAAAGTTTATCATGCCATCTGAAAAAAATCATGAAGGAAGCTTAAAGAAATTTCTGTACTATAAAACCAATTAGAAATTTCAAAGACTCATAAAATTTGCAGCTCAACTGGGCATTCATCTAGCAATTTATATTAAATTCCTGAAGGCATTTTTTCTCTTCTTCAGCAGTAGCAGATGGGTTAAATGTTGTAAAGTATAAAAGCTGCAGAAGAATAACAAAAAGGAAGTATTCTCACTGTCTTTTTTCAGAAAAAAAATCTTCATAGAAATTTTCACCTTGAAAAATATTCAGTGAAATATTCCCTCATAATCAATAATATCTGTGGTAGTAATCTATTATAGCCAATGCTTTGTTAGAAAAATTGAATAACTCCAATTGCTGTAGAGAAAAAGTATATTTTTTTCAGGCAAAGAAACTCATGTATTATATTTGCTTTGTCTAGCTCATTGAGGTATCTTGTTTTTCCTTCCCTTGTGGGTACACCAGAGAAGAGTATAAATTCTGAGTATAGTTTTGAAATGTTATTTTTTGTTTTCTGTCATCTGTAAATGTCCTAGATACCAGGGTTTGGCCCAATCAGCCCACGTTTCAGGGGTTTTGTCCTATACTTTGGGTAGATTGTATCCCAAAACCTTGAGAAGGTATTTAGGCTGCTGTGTGAGTCCCAGTCAGTGGCCTTGTAGATCATAGGGTAGGTCATGTTTCCATAAAATCAAGGACATCTTAGAGAACACCACAAGCTGCGCATTTTCTGCACATACAAAATCTCACTTCAGGGGATGGGTTCCTATATGTGCATGCCAAAAGACAGTTGGGGGGTAGCTAGGAATGCACATGCATCTGAGAATTTGAAAATACTCCTTTGCCTTCAAGTCGAGATGTAATCATACAGCCCTGCTCTCAGCAGCTGTACTGTGATGTGCCTGCAGCTGGATTACCTGTTCCACCCACAAGTTAAGTGAATCAATCTGGGTATCCAGGTATTTGTGCTGTGGACATTTCTGGAGTGCAGAGGGAGGCTTCTCTCTCAGTACAGTGTTTTGCCCTTTATGATAGTAACTTTTTCAAGATCACTATGGTATGGATGTCTTCCTGTGGGGCCAGAAGGACTGGAAAATCAGCTCCTGAGGGAAAAAAAAGCTTTTTGCTGCGGCTACCAAACTGTGTTCTATAGAATACAAGCAGTATGCTGAAGACAGTAGAGAAAAAGAGGGTTATTATCAGCAGGTACATACTTTTTTTGCACGGTGATTGAGATATCATTTGATCTAAAGGTGTGCAAAGCAAAATGTCCAATGCGACATTTTCCTCAAATCTGTTGTATGCTTTTGGGAAGATGTTTCCAACTTGGCCAAACTACTTGCTTGAATCCTGTATGTCAAACTTTACATAAAAGCCAATGTTGTCTTGCGTGCGATACTGACCTCTGTTTCAACCTTTTCATGACTGGTCTTGTTCTTGTTTCCCAACAAACCAAAAGTAGAACAAGGTAGGAAACACAACATGATATTGGTTGTATTCACTGTCTGTGTGAAGCAAGGAAAGGGTTTTTTTTTTCTGAGATATGAGTACATGAAGTACAAGAGAATAAGGCCAATGTAAAAGCAACCAAGCAAGAGAACAATTTTTCTTACCCATGGAGGGCTGCAACCCAACCCCATTTTATAGTAATACTGCTGAGAACTGATAGTGGAAGCAACACTTTCACAGCTATAGGAGAGTCTTAGGAGAGGATAAAAAATAAAGGGCTCAAAAATAGCTATTTATACACTGTGGGACAGGAGATCCTGAAACATTTATAATATAACAAACTGAAAATTGATTTAGTCTTAAAAATCCTTAGGAAATAATGTAATGCTATAAAAAACCCATTGTATTTGAATGCAATATTCTGCTATCATTTATTTCTGGACAGAAAATAAGAATATTACACATCTGAAGCAAAAAGGTTATATCCAGCATTTTTTGCAATGCTGAGGAATAGAGAGGCAAACTATGTTTAATGTTGATGATACAAAACTAAATGAGGCATATTAATTTGGACTTTCAGGAAAGCAAAACAAATTTTCTTCCCAAGCAGAGATAATATGCAGATAATATGAAGAGATAAAATTTTTGAGAAGGCCTGAGAAAAAGAAGTCTGACAATAGCTTAGCCAGAAAGTCTGTCTGTAGCTGTTCTGTGACAGCACATCCTCACCTAGTACCTGTCAGCTTAGAGAGTAGTGCTCAAGAAAACTAAAACACTATTATTTTGTGTACAAAATCACCAGTGACCAACAACAAAATAAAACAATAAAAATAAAACCTCGCAAATTCCTTGTTCAACTGACAAGAGTGATTTGGGCAGTGAATTTGGGAGTGAAGAATAACAGGAATTATCTACCACACTCCTCAGAGAGTTTACAGTCTGTATTCCATTGAAACTTCAATCTGAAAGGAAATATTTCACCATATCAATTATGAAACAAGAAAAGCAAAAGAGGCATAGTACATGCTAAAGTATATTGTACCAAACCAGTACTAACAGTACAACACTTGCAAGCACCTCCAGAGATTAAAAAAATCCCAAATAAAACACTATACATCAGTCATCTGTCACACTTAGCTACCACAACATAACTGCCACAACTGGAATTAAGCTTACACATGCTTGAGGTTTTCTACTACTTGTGTGCTTATTCTGGTCAAATCTAAAGAGATAAGTGACAGACTTAGCCTCATCTATATTTAGTGGATATATTTAGATGACTAAGGAATATTTAAAAGTTAATAGTTAATGTAAACATGTTTACT
Organism: Vidua macroura; assembly: GCF_024509145.1. NCBI lineage: Eukaryota > Metazoa > Chordata > Aves > Passeriformes > Viduidae > Vidua > Vidua macroura. The sequence continues at coordinate 37,264,550 of NC_071571.1, forward strand.
GGTTTAGAAGAGAAGAAAATCTCAGCAAATCAGAGGAAAGCAAGGCATTGGGAGAGCATGCAATATACTATGTAAAAAAGACTCTTAAATTTCCCATTTTGGAATTACGCCAGCCGGTAAAATGCTTCAACAAAAGAACACTAGAAATTTTAGAAAGATTGTTGAGATAGCAGCTTGTAATGTGATAGAAACAACATGATCTTGGAAAGGAACCTGGTAACAAGAGCTCATATAAACTATCAGGTTCAAGAAAAGTAAAATTCCATTTGTAATTAGAAGTACTAAAATACACCAAATCCATATTCCTATGAAGAATCCAGCAAATGACAAAATGAAGCCAAGTGACAAAAGCTGAAGTCACCGCCAACAAAAGACCAAAAGGCTCTTGCTAGTCCATAAAAGGACTATAAGACAACTCTGAGACATGCATGCTGTGGCAAAGGGGTGAGAGAAGGATGCTTTTGTCTGCTCCTGTAAGAACATGGCTTATTTGATTGAATTATGCCTAGGGAAAAGAACTTTCTGTTGAGGCCTGAGAGAACACAAGGGGCAATGTGAACATATAAGTTTTAAGAGGGCAAGCCTGACTAAGAACAGCAACAAATAAACATGGTCCAGCACTTGGATCCCACTTGCTTGTAGGTCAGTCATTTCTCAACGGCATTGCCAGGCTCTGTGAGGTTTTGTCTGATACAAGACAATGGCCACTTCTGATGGCATCTGGGAGACAGATCTGTTCCAGCTTTCTCTTATTAGGTCACACAGCATGTTTCTGATATATAGAAGCTGCAGAATAAGACAAAAAGTAAAACAGTTTCTACCCATAAAGTGAGACTAAATGGAAGAATCAGATGTTTAAGTTAGAATTGCAAAGCTACTAGATTTGACTTATTCCATAATAATCAACTTCAGTAGTTAACATTATGCAATTATATGGAGCTCTTGCAATTTCTGCAGTTCCAGGCAGGTATTTCATCTCCCCTCAGAAGCTGGAAACATCACACCTGCTTCTGAGAATTGACTGCACGTTCTGAGTGTGAGTGTCCCTCCACACTCATCACTGGACTGAGACATTTTCCTGCTACTTTTAATGTTTGTTGGAAGTTTGGACACAGTGTTAATGTGTTTTTGAGATATATTTACTGTGGAGAGTATTAGAACATAAAGTCATGGAAGAGGAAGGGAGGGAGTGGGGGAGAGAGGGAGGAAGGAAGGGAGGAAGGGAGGGAGGGAGGAAGGGAGGGAGGAAGGAAGAAAGGGAGGGAGGAAGGAAGGAAGGAAGGGAGGGAGGAAGGGAGGAAGGGAGGGAAGAAAATATTAAATGATGAAGACTCTTTTGGTATGTTCCTCTAATGAATGTTTTTTTCCTGTTTCAGCAAGCTGTTATTTTCAGCAGTTCTTGGATTTCAGAACTCCAAATATAGAACATATTTCCACACAGCATTTTTACTTAAGTTTAAATTCAGCTTATTTTGTGTGTATGTCACTTGACGAGGTCTAATTCCTTCAGCAAGCAGACTTCCAGTCTAAGGTTCCCTGTACGTGTCCCTAGCACTCTTTGCATGTGTCTTTCCTCTTGGAGAATCCTGTGCTCCGCAGATCACCCCTTTACCTGGTAAGTAGTTTGTAACTAAGAGGATTACAAAGTAGCATATGTGGAGCTACATTTCCCTATGATTCTAAGACTGGCATATTTTCCCATGCCCACTATTAATATTATCGAATAAGAACCTCCTTTTGAAGAGTAGTGCTACTACAGGCTGCCAATCTGGGAAAATCAATTAAATGAGCAGTATTTCTTTTCTTTCAGATCCTCCTTAAACAAAAACATAATTTAATTTCACAAGGATGAAAAATGATAAATACATTTTACCTGTATTCCATGTTTATGGCCAAACTGATGGTCAATACCATTACGAAATCTTGAAATATACTTCCAGAGTCCCCATCACTACATGGGTCTCACTATAAAATTAGCAGGAATATATATATTATATATGTACAGCACACTGTCATCAATCTTTCCTTAATTGCAAGCAATTACAGAAACATAAAGGTTCAGAAGGGGACTATCTGTTCATGGAATCAAAAGTTTTCCCAAGTTAGCAGGGACCCATTATTGAAATGCATTCTCCTGAACTATTTAGCAAGATGATGAAGAAGAAAGAATAATATTGATTCGTCTCCTGCAAGTGATAATCTGACCAACAAGCAGCAAGATCTGAAGGCTAGAAGCATCAGTTGGGTGCACATTCCAATTCCAAATCATTGTGTGCCTCATTCCTAGTGCAAGGATGTTGAAAGCAAAATACAGATCACTTCAGTCAAATTTGTCTCTGCAGTCACTTTATCATATTGGCAATTTTCTTCCTTACTATCAACTTTCCATTGTAACACATTACTAAAACAAAATAATGTTTTCACTTGTGAAATGAAAAGTGAAATGATTAATATAAAATAACTCTCATGTCGTGGTAATGAACACAAAAAACCCAAAATAATAATATTTAGGAAAATGGAAAATTAACAGTGGTGAAAGTCTGCATGAGTTTCTGTAAAGTCATAAGTAAAGTCTTTTTTTTTTTTTTTTTCAAACAAACCTAGTCAAATGCTCCTAAGAAAAATACACTACCTTAGAACAGACAGGGCATCCAAATTTTTGTCAGTATAATTCTTGTACATCTAAAATTTCAAATCAGAATAAAATAATAGTCCCTGTCCCTGCAACAAGGAGAGGCACACTCACCCTTAGAGTCATGTTTTTGTACAGGGCCTTGTTCATTGTGTGTTCAGTTCACACCCACACTCGTGCTGAAAATACGAATCCAGGATAACAATTCTAAATACTTGATTGCAGGGAAGAAGCTGGTAGTTAGAGATTTGAATAACCAGCTGTTCACCTAAATCATACTTCAAATGCAAGAAGGATTACAAGACCCAGCCTCTTCAAATGTTTACCCTTGCATGTGTTTTTTATAAAAGCAAATGCCAGCTAAGAGTCATTGTTCTTCATAAATCCTGCTAAGTTTGAACTCCCACTCTCATGAGATCTCTTGATCTCCCAGGAGTTATATGCATGTACTCCAGCTGAAAATTTTTGCCCAGTGACGAGTTATGCAAAGATTTACATTATATGGTAATAATAGTGCTCGTTGTTCAGCATTGCATATCACCAATGTACCATTCCACACGTCCATTAAAGCCAGTTTTATTACTGTAATGTGCAGCTGATATGGCAAAAGTACCAGCTAAAACAGAGAAAGCTTATAGGATATCATTTTAGTGCAATCAGTGCTGTAGCAAGTCCTTGTCTGAACAGTTTTCAGTGGATTCACCTGCAACGAGTGCATATCAAATCCTTTAACTGTTCTTTAGAGGTTTGTTCTGCCTGCAAATTTCCTTTAGGAGTGCAGTCAGTGTTTGGTGGCCAAAATGATTACCTGGCTGCAGACTGGTCTTGCTCATCAGCATTCTGTACCATTGCCACAAGCTGAAGGAGAAAAAGACAAGGAGGAGGGGGGAAAAAACCCTCAAAAACTAGATACACAAATGGGAGAAGTGATTAAAGAAGATCACTGAGGTGGAAAATAAGCTCACTGCCAAGTTGTTTAGAAACAAAATTCCACATACTCTAAAAGTAATGCATTCCAGCAGAGCATTTGTCCTCCGGGTTCTTTGTAAGTTTGCCTTAGGACTGCGCTACAATGCAGAAGTTAATAATTTGGTGGGGCCAAAAAAGGAAGATGTGATAAAATTTAGTGGAAGGTTCATATATAAACTTGGTACTGATGTGAAAGAAGATAATAAGGTGTTCATACAGCTGAGGGAAGGAACAGGGTGAACAGATACACTGAAAAAAACCTACCATGCCACCAATCAATGAACCAAACTTGGCTTTGCTCCTCTTGTTCCATTTAAAATCATAAGAACCATTAAAATTTGATGTTCCCACTTAATTTTTTCAACATTTATTATTTCTCAGCCTCAATTTTGAGTTTTGTCCTTTGACCTGTTGGCAGCAATGCTAGCAGTCAGAAGCCTATCTGTATTTGGAAAAGATGGTTAAAACTCCATTCTTTTCATATATGTTATTATTACAACTTAGGATTCATGTACTAATATTCGCTAAAAAGTTAAAAAGATTACTCATTAGGCATTCAAGTCATCTGAGTTCTCCTGGAAGCTATTACATATTTACATTGACTAAAAGGGTCCTAAATTCTATACATTTTGACTTGCAGTCTTCAAATACCTACTGTACTTGAAACTACTCCTGATGGAACACTGAGAAAGTAAAGGATTTAATTTCTTTTTACATGAAAACTTTAAACCACTGGTTGATCATTTGTACATGAATGGGGCATCAACAGAAGTAGGGGAAATGGGTCACAGCTTTTTTGCTCTGCTCCAGATACCCTGTCCACTGTGACAGAGAAGTCAATAGTATGATTTGGGGATGAGAAGAAAGTCGTTCTGGCTGCTTTAAGGTACACCACCCCTCCAATACTGAACGCCAGTTCTGTGCTCTGAGGATGCATTTACATCAGTGTTAGCTCAGATTAGGAATTTTTGAAGCGGATCTCCCATGTGCCCCCAGTTACCATATTTTGGTTTACATTGCAGAGAATGCCAATTGTATTTTCAGAATAAAGGAAGCCAAAGATACTCCAGGAACCCACCTAATGTCACCCAGTGGGCCAGAATGGTCAGGGGAACACTTCATTCCACCTCATCTCACACCACTGCTTTGTAAGCAAAGGTAACCAGTCCAATCCTTTTCACTGTCTAGATCTTCTACTGCTCTTGCTCATCCCATAAATGTAGATATGACCTGAAATCCCCATTTCAAGCTAGGCTGACCAATTTCTTGAAAGGATGCTGACTCCCTAATGCTGGGCCATCATGTGTCTGGAGCTGACAAGCCAAATTACTGAGCTGAGTGCTGCCTGAAATCAGCCCTATGGACAGAAAAAGTCACAAGCTAAAGCACACTACTCAGTGTCTTTAAAATATTGACCAAACCCAGGCTTAAAACTTTATCAAACAATATTATATAATGGAAAACCAAATCAACTTGTTTATAAGGGTGGCGACTTTGCCTCCTTAAATTCCAGATTTTACAAGAGCTACTTTCAAAATGTCTTTAGAAGACTGCACTGATTGTAGTTTTCAGAGGCATCCTCAGCATTCCAAAGATATCACATTTATGTTTTGCAGCAACCCAAATCAGTGTGCAACCTATGGCAACAGGCCAAATCACATATAATCCCATTCTCTTCAGCAGTTGTTTTCTCAGAACAGATGCTTTAAGCCCACATTAGATTCCATTGAGTGAAACCACCTGTGTACCCTTTTCTAGGGTTTCTTCTTTTTCTTGAACATAAATATATCTTCTCAAAAAAATGACCTTTACATCAATACAATAACAGCATGTGTCAGCAAAAATTATGATTGCTTCTCTTGCATGGAGGAAGGGTGAGTAAGTTTTGATACCTCTTTGCTGCTATAAGCACATAAACAACTTCAGTGGAATCATATTTTTGTCACTTTCAATTTTAAACATTTCTGGGTGCAATATCTCACTTTTGTAGCATAAAACCTTAATGCTACCTATCTGACAAGATGACCTTCCTCTAGTTCCTTCATAGTCTACAAACACAAAATCTGACAGAGAAACAGACAGTTTTACAGTTGGTCACTCAGGATCACATCTCAGTGCCAGTTTCAGACACTATCAGCTTTGCCATTACTTCTTTTTGATCAGAGAGAATATGACCAGCTATTTATATGCCTTCTCAGAAAAATGGGAATGCCAAGATCTGTCACAAGCCAGACTCTAAACGTGTTGATTAGTTCTAGTAAATTTCATCATTTTTTGTTTCAGTATTTATTTCATTTTAGAAAGGGAGATATGTGTTTCTAACCTCATATAACAACCCTGAGAAATGTGAGCTTCAGTATTTGATAAAATTTGATTTTATGCCCTTCACTTATATTGTAAATAATCCTACACCGAAGAAGTACTTATAATTTCACTGATGTTTTTGAGGGCATTGTTTGATTGAGGGGGGTTATTTTGGGTTGTTTGTTTTTTTATTCTTCTTTGATACAGCTGGTGGTATGCACCAGTATAATATTTATCTCTTTGATGCTTAATGGTTCTGGCACTAATTTCTTGATCATCTACCATGATGCTGGACAGATAATTCTACCTTATCATCTCAGATGATAGAAAGCACATTAGGATCATACAGTCCCACACAGTGAAGCTTTAACTATCTTGCCAGCTCCAAGCATGAAAGCACAGTGGAACTGTTTATACATTTCATGAATTACAAATATTGATGAGCATAAGAAAGACCTAGATTCTAGCTGATATAACATCTGTATGTGAGGATCCTTTGACCAACTATGGCAATTCTTTCCAAAAAAGAAAGATGGCTACAATTAGTATAGAAATGAAGTGCTTTCCAAGGAATCATTTTAAAGGCATTTATCAACATAAAATATGGATAGTAAAAATATATTTATCTCACAGTGTACTGAGATATCTTCAATTTACTCTGAAAACTATTTAATCAAGAAACACAGCAAAGCCTTAGTTTCATATATCATTCATGAAATGGAAAATATCACACTATCCTCAGAGTGCAATTATCTGTTATGATTTGAAAATGGTGCTTCCTAAATCATCTTCAGTGTCACTTTTTGTAGTACGTACCAGATTTTGGAAAAAGAAAATGCAAATTTTAAAGTGGCTCATGAGAGCTGATTGGCACACATCCAAAGATGGTTTGCCTAGAGGTTGCACCTAAAAATTAACCATTATTTTAAAAAATAAAATAAATTCTTTACACAATAAATATATTTTGAAGTATCTTGCTGCTTATAAGGGCCTCCATAAATAATATAGAAGTCCTAGATTTAAAAAATAATAACTTTCAAAAATTGCCATTTGTTCAGCAAATGAAAATCAAACTCTGCAATGGCCACCCAGAAATTTCTTATGACAGAGCCTTGTAAATGACTACATTTTTACATATTTCCTTTTTAGTCTACTCTTGTATGGGTGTAAATATATATAAACACACACACACCACATACATAAGAATTGTTTGAAATAAAAAATTTAATGTCACAAATGAGAAGCTGCAATCTGGAAAATAATTAATCATTCAGAGAAAATGCTATGGTCCAAGTCCTTAAAATACCTCAAGCTCTTGAGTGCTTTATTCCCCTGCCTTCTTTCTGACTTCAAGTTGGAATAATTTCATTGACCTTGGGGATGTGTCTTTGACATTGGTCCAAGAAGTTTCATGTTTTAATGGGCTATGATGTCATGCACAACAAAAAGCTTATGTTCAAAGAAAAGGCCATCAACAGTAAAATACTGAAATCTTACGTAACTGAATATAGATTTTGCTTGCACTCAGCAATGCATATTAATATGGCAGTGAATCACTGCAGCCTGCTACTGTAAGCAATACTGTTTTAACAGGAGGCAATTGGAATAAATCTTGACAGTATATGAAAAATGTTTCCATTTTGCTTTGCTTTAAATTGCTAATCAACTGCTTTCTCTTGATTGCCGTTTCCCAGTTATTTCAAGAAATAACTGTATGTTCGAATGAAAATAAACAGAATCAATATGCTTTTAAAGCTGTTTATGATTGTACATGAATGACACATTAGCTACACTTCACAATAGATGCATTGTAAGGCTTTTTCTTTCTAACTGAAATGCACTTTTCACAGAATAGATTACCTGCTGGGAACTGAGCAGGCTGTATATGTATGCTAACCTATGTGCAGGTGGCTTTCAATTAAAGGCATTACATCTAATTAAAGGCAGAGTTGTGATCTGGATGACATTACATTTTCTGGGTATTAAAGATACAACTTTTCTTGTTTTGCACATTCTGTCAGTGCTCCTCTATCTGAGGCAAGGAGACATGATGACTCCACTCATTATCCTTTTGGTTGCTTTATCATTATGTCTATTCTTCACAGACATAATGATATCCTGCCTTAAAATGGGATTTTAACTGTCCAAAGAAACTCAGTTATATACCTTGCCCCTTGCCTTTTGATGGGTCAGAAAATGAGGCATTACTCATAATGGTTGCTGAGAACTCAGTTCTCTGTACTCCTGGTAACTCTCAAAAAAAAGCCATTAATATCATGCTAAAACACAACAAGCCATGGTACTCTGAGGTGTTTAATGTAGGCTACAACGTGGTTTTAACCCTAAACTTAAGAGCTTTGCAAGATAATTTTATAGTTTTGTCAGCTGATGCTTTACAAACTTACTGTACAAGAAGAGCTCTATGTTTTATGGGTAAAGCATCTCTAAATTGTAGCAAGGGGGAAACTGAGCAGAGAGAGACTTTTTAATAGAATGGCTGACACAGAACATATATTTAGGAGGGACATTTATGCAACATCATTAAAATTTAATTTCTTGAAAAATTGTTGTGGGACAAAAGTAAGAGGTTTTTCATTCAGACACCCAGTTTCTCTCCTGATCTACTCTTGCAAAAGCACCAGAGATAATAAGTCCTTTATGCTGGGTGAGGAAGGTCACGGCTAATACCTTGAGCTTGCACACGTTGTAAAGTCCAGATCCTTCACTACGAGCAACTCACTGACCAAACTCTTCAGGGAGCTTTTGTACAAGAGTACCTAGGCTGGCTTGTATTAGCTGGTGATTGATCTGCATTTTTTCCTTCCAAACATCCATAGGAGGCCCAAATTTGGTCAATGTGCCCTTTTAAATTACTATGTTGAATGTGCTTGCATGAAAACTACCCACCATTGTGATTTTCACATAATGGAAAAAGTTGTGCTGCTGTGAGTTCTTAAAAATTATTAGAAAACAAAGAAAATTACCCTTATTTGTAAGGAGCTTCCTCTCAACTTGTTACAGCATTTATATGCTAAAGGTTATAGGTAAAAATACTCTCCAAAATTAAACTCATTTCTTCTTAATGACTTTTTATTTAACACAACTTAAAACTCTATGAATACTTTATTCTCACACACTGCATAGACAGCTGAAATAGAAAGCTCTTATTATTTACTCTTTGTTCACAACAGTTGATGTTTTACAAAGAGGCAGCTGTCGATTAACTAAGTTAATTCCTCTGGTGGTGTTCAGATGATTCATTTGCTCATAAATGTAACTTTTTATTCCTTAGAAAATATCCAAAAATATCCAAAAATATCGCATTTAAAAATTACAGAATGGATTCATGTGTATCAAGGATTATAGCTGAAGAATTTACTACACGTGATGCTTAGCCTGATTTAATTTCTTGCTGTTTATCCTGGGCATGATTCAAAGTAACAGAAGTTAATGAAAGGTATCTGCAAGGTTATTAGTTAAAAGAAAAAAAATTCACCTTGCCTATAAGATACAATTCTTTGGTGATAATAAATCTTACTAAATGCTTCCTTATTCAAGTTAAACCTTCCCTAAATTGCTGTAATTGAAACAAAAGGATCAAATACAGCATGTGTACAAATCAGGGACCTTCTTTTGACCTCAATTTCTGGAATATTCGGCAATGTTTTGTGCTTTACTGTGCACTTTTCAGGAGCTGCTGTAATGGTGGAATAATTTTTAGAAGTCCAGAAAGTTCTCCAAAGTATGCTCTAGGTTAAGCCATCTTCTGGCCTCTCTCTGGAATAGGAAATAATACACTGGATGCATTAACAGCGATGATGATGAGGGAGGGAGGGAGGGAGGGAGGGAGGGAGGGAGGGAGGGAGGGAGGGAGAGAGCACGCAAACCAGCCACACAGTTGCAGCATCAAAGTTCTCCAAGATTCCTCCCATTTTGAGATCTTGAGGTTTCAGACTACCACCAACAATGTTGAAAGAACTGAAGCCCTGAGAACAAAATAGTCATCTGAATAGCAATGAATATTGCTGTTCATTGTTCTTCATATAAATAAAAGTTCATGAAAGAAGCAAACCTAGAAAATGATCCAAATTCTTAAATGCTGTACTTGAAAACCAAAATACACTAAGTTTTTCCATTTTCCAAGAAGATATTATCTGCTCATTTTAGGAAGCAATTGAAGCTGGACAGCAACCATTTAAACAAGCAATCTCTTTGTAATAAAAATTAATAATTCATCCAAGAAATCATCTAATTTTGTGCCAAATTGTATCCCAGATGTTGCTGGTTCAAACTGACTTTACTTTTTGACAGATGTGCAGGAATTGGCTGCAAGCAAAGCCCTGACTTCTAATGTACAGAAGAGTTCCTTAACTTTTAAGAGATTTTACATATATTTGAAACATTGATAACTATGGAGTTTAATAGTTCTTTATGTTTCAGGCAATTTTGGGTGGTTTTTTTTCAGATTTCTTTTCTAATCCCCAAACAATTCATATTATCACATACAGGTTTCTGACTTGCTCAGCCCCATGGGAAGCTTTTTGGCTGTGGTGTGGTAACACAAAAACCCCTGAAATCCAGGTGTGGTCTATCTCATTCCAACGTTGACAAGCAGTTTTATCCCCAAACAAGGACTCATTAATTTACTTGCTATGAACCTTTTTCAGTTTTAATTCCTACCATAAGTTTGTGATTGTGCCTGAGCACTACCTTTAGTACTCAAAGATACCAAGGAGAAAAAGAGTGTCATTTCAAAAATAAGTTTTTTTTTATATGAACTCTTTACTAGATTTTGCAATCATGCTTAGAGGCTTTCATGTGGTAATTAATTGTGCTTTCACAGGTTAAAGAAATTGATTTCACTCCAAAGTAAGGTGATGGTTCAGAAGATTTAGCTTTTTGGTTTCACTTTTTGCTTATGAAATATGTGCACTTAGGCATGTATCTGAAAAGCACAAAAACTTTCCATTTGAAAATGGTTCTTGAGCTATTCAAATGGATCTTGAGCAGTTCAAATGGATCTGTTTATCAGAGCTGCAATAACCAGTGCTAGTGACACTATTGAGCCAAAATTCAACTAATTTGGAAAGGTTCTGCTAGAAGAGTTGTCCACACTGTGGGGTCCCAATCATACTACATAGTGGAGAAAACTCTTCTTTCAACTTTTATTTCCATCATGTTTATCTGGACTTTTTTCTTCTGATACAGCAGATATCTGAATATTGTGAATATTTTTTATTCTCAATATTCTTTCATATTTCCTATGTAAGCTTATACATATCTGCTAAAACTGTAAAATACTTTCTGTTTATATATTTAAGTTTCTTTTACAAAAAACATGGTCAGTAAAGATAGAAATTTCCCTTGCTTCAATACAGCACAATTCCACTATAATCACTGAGTGTAGCCAAAAGGTAATAACTGTATATAGATAGATATTAAAGTAATTCTACTAACAGACTGATGTTTTAAAATAGAAGAACAATGAGTTCTTCTTTTTCTGAAATTCCATTTTACAGATTGATCAGTGTAAAGTAACAGGAAAGCGAAGAACAGAAATATAATAAAAATATTAAGAAATAAGTAGGGGGGAGTTAAGAAAGAGATGTTACCCAGACAATAGAAGTGGTTCTTGCTGTAAAAAACTTCAAAAGAAATAAGAAATCTAGTTGCACTCAAATTAAAATACAAATATGAAATCATATGTGAAGAGAAATTACATTGTTAGACAATGCACTGTAGACACCCTCTTCATTACTACAATGATCCATATCCAGCCTATGTTATCAGAAGACATTGTCATCTGAAGGATTTCTGCAGACCTGAGAGAAATGGATGGTCTTATGTGAATATATACTCTTTCATAATTCTCAGAGGTGCAAGGGGCTGAACTGGTACTGAGAATTTACTATCTCCATCACAAGAGATGTCACAAGGCATATTAGAAAAACAGATTATGTGCTTATACAGCACAGTTTTCTTTTGTGGCTATTGCTGAAAAAGCCAGGATAAATATTTAAGTTCTTTTTAACAGTATGTGAAAGTACAACATGGGAGGCTCCAGTGCAGTCACATTATGATACCTTGAGTTATAATCTTTCGTTCATTAACCCAGAGAGCTTTGTATACACATATAAGTAATGCCACAGCTTAATCTTTTCTCTGGGCAAGAATTTAAGCCATATGGTTTTTAACATTTAGGAATCTGGGAGTAGTTCATGCACAGTTCCTCAGCATGGAGGGTCCAAATTGTTGATTGATACTAATTGTGGCTCTGTGTCTGAGCCCCAGTTTTGATCTACGTTAGCACCTTTTCTAATTTGCAAGTTATGTAGAGCTGCCAAGTCCATGTCACCCTTCCACTCGCAGCAGCAATCACAGAGATATTAAAGGCAGTTTTCAATTAACTTGTTCAGGTACTGGTGAACACTTCATTGCAGAATCCTGATCTTGGAACAGAAATTAGGTTTTTTTACAAAGCAAAAATAGTACCTAATAATTTTAAATTTTTTATTTGTCTCTATTGTTCCTATTTTTCACCTCAGATAATCAAGGCTAGTATTGAAATCAGCAAATATATCAGGTGCATTATAGTCACTGTATCTCATTGGGAAAATAAATTTAGTTAGCATTTCCATTTGCAGCATAAGGATTTAAGTCTGGAGACAGGAGGTTAATGACATTTTCATGCACTATAGCGTTTTGTTAAAATCTGGTACGGTAGAAGGAAATAGAACTTTATGATGCTTACTGCATAAAAACTTAATATTCTCCCTCACCCTCAGCACAATCTATGCCAGTCAAATATACTGTCCTATAGTAAGCCAGCTTAACATTAAGAACTCTCTTAGCTCTGATGCTTCAAGCAAGATTTTCTTGATGACAGGAAGGAAAACCAATAAGGAAATGCTTACTTTTTTCTTTTCTGAAAAGTTCTACCGCAAATTTGCTAGATTAAAATGACATAAGCACCATGTCTTCTTATAAAATAATGTCATTGACATGCACCTGAGCAGAAAAAAATGAGAAGATATGTTCTGGAAGGTTTTTATTTTTAAAGATTTTGCTGTATTTAAATTTATTGAGATGCTAAAGCTATGAAATTCCAGTTTACCCCTCAGGTCAGGAGCTATGTTTGTACAGTTCCAAATCTCTGTCGAATTGGCTCTCCTGTTTTTCTGAGGAAAGCAATATAAACAGAAGATCCAATGCTTGTTGCTTTCTTCTTTAATTTGTCAGCACCTTCTGTCTAGAGGGGCTGTGGTGCCAGACAACGTGCTGCATAAAGAGTGCAGGAGACAAATTGCATTACATATTGTGGCATATATACTGACATAGGAGTGCCTTGAAAAATTTAAATTATAACTTCTGTCTGAATCTCAGCCACCACACTGAAAATGTGGTTGAAATGGATGATTTTCATGGCTTAGGTGTGACAATCCCGAATGTAGTGCCCCCTACCCCTCCCCTTCACAAGACTATCCCAAACCAGATGGTGCTCACTTGTTCCCCGTATTTCCCCTCCCTCTTCTGGGGACGGAGTTGAGAACTGGAGGTACAAAAGGGTGAAAATTACAGCTTGAGATGAGAACAATTTTCTGGAAACAGTAATGAGATAAGAAAATTAATACCAGCAACAACAATATTAATTTTTAAGAAGTATACATAAAAAGAATTATTCACATGCAAAAATGCTTATTGCAGAGCCTGACTGACACAACCACAGCCACCTTTTTTGCTGACTGCAAAAAGAAACATCTTTCTTCCCAGAAGGGAGAAAAAAAGAGTCCCTTTCCCCAACCCCTGGCAATGACATAAGATGGTATTTTTCTGTCCTTTTTTGTGCCAGTGACAAAAACCTTCTATCTTATGTTTTACAAAGCTACTGCTTTCTTTAAATTAACTTTACCTATATATTTATGTCAATATATTCACAAGCTCTGGAATGCAATAAATGAGGTGACACACTTCTACCATGACTGCCATTTTAAAAGCCATTTTAAAAGCCATTGGGTTTTTATGGGTTTTCAGAAAGAACTGATTATGTCAGAGCACAGATAACAATAGTGCGATAACATAGCCTTTTTGGTGTTTTCCAGATGAACACTAAAAATGTATTTGAAACAAGATTATAATGCAAATTTTGGGGAAAACTACTAATGAATTATTTCCAAGAAGTTGGACATTGGTATCAAATTAAAGTTTGAAGAAAATTCAATAATATATGGATGACTGTCAGCAGGAGATAGCTGAGAAAGGGAATTTTGCATTTTTTATTTTACATATAAACTGCTACAGCATAAACAGGTCAGTAAAAATCAAACTGAAGTTTCTTACTTTAAGAACTAAGTGAATTTTTGTTAAATAACTCCACATAATCATTCCGGAGTTTTAGAAAATCTTGATATTGAATTTACCAGAGCTATCTTCCTAGGCTGGCATTAACCTTTTTGCTTACCTAATAAAAAGAAGAAAATATTTCATATTCACAGTTTAACCAGTAGAAAGACTATTTCTGTTAGCTATGTTTGTCTTTTCATTGTTAGCTTGGAGCATCTGGGGAGGTGTTAAAGTGACTACCTCTTCATCAACTTTTTCCCTGTAATTCTATTTTATGATATCTTTATGACATCTAGACTACCGTAGAGGAAAAATATGGTCAACAAAACTTATTAATTTACCAGTGCTTCTGATCATTACCATGTTTTAAATGCAATTTAACAGGAAAAAACAAAGTTTTATATAATACATTGGGAATTAAATTCATCTTCTTAATTGCACAATTCTTAATCTTTTTGAATAGACAATGAAATTCACAGTTGCATGACTAAGTGCAAAATTTGACAACTTTTCCAATTTATTACAGTAAATTACAATTTCACTGAAGCACTCATTCTAGGTTAATTAAAATGCAAGTTGCCAGTAAATGAATTATGCAAATAAGATATTGCACAAGTCATGCAGTAATTACCAATTCTACATTTATAACCTTATTGATTTTCAATAACTTGCCCTAAATCTTAAATGTGTAATGTGTAATTAAAGAAAAGATTAAGCACAAAGTGATATGCAAGGGGTTTTGAAAATAAACTCATATTAAATCATTACTTTTCATTCTTTTTGCAGTAACCCCTTTTGGAGATGCAAATTTTGATATGGTATATTTTGATCATAGCTTGGCCAATCTCAGTTTCCATCAGATTGCCTAAAAAACAAAGAATCTCTCATTTCTTCCATAGTTTTAGAAGTCAGAATGTCAGTTCTTCATATCAATCATGTTATCTTTATAACTGCATTATATCTAAGGAATAAATCTTAGAAAAAATGACTGGCTCTGGAAGGAACAAGAGATCATCATCTTGTTTGATTCTCTGCCTTGTCTTCCTCTTCAGAAGTTGTGCCCTAAGGAGATTCTTGTGAGACATTCCAGCCTAAAACCAATCTCTCACTCCCATCTTTTGCAATTTCAAAGGACTGTTGTGAATTTTACTGGAGCTTCCTTGTGATGCAAATAATCACATCTAGAAAAGCGTCATCTCTACTGCAATCCCAAACTACAGTGTGAAGGTCTCACTCCCAATGCCAGGTGCAGGAGCTCACACAGGACTAACTCTTTCACCACCCAGAAACTCAGTGTATCACAGTTGGAAAGTATGAACATGATTTAATGGGCAAAAATTTTGAATATTATTAGCTAAAATTAGCTCTGTATTATCAGTTGACTTCTGAACCATCCTAGTGTCGCTGTCTCAGACACTAATTGCTGTTTTCCCCCAGGAGCCCCCCAAATTTTTGCCAGTAATAAGATTTTCTAAAATGTGAATTGATATGGAGGTGGCATTACTGAAACATTTATAACTAGGAGCGACAGCAAAAGTTATAAATCTGCGCACAAAAGTAAGAAACATCTGTCTCTTTGGTTAATTAGAATTTAATTACTGTATCACTTCATTAATGACTTTTAAAAGGGTTTCACTTTCTTTTCATTGTAACTTCAGGGCATCAGAAAGGTGCTACCTTTTCATGGTTTGTATTCCTCAGCCTTCCCAAAGAAATTACTGCAGAACTCAGTGGTACAAAAGGTCAAAAGTCTGCTGGACTTCACACACTTAACACGTGTAGAGGTAATTGCCAGATAGCAGTGTGATTTCAGTTGCTGCGGGCTATTAGCTAAGGTTCAGGCAATTATCTGTGCCTGAAAAGTACAGCCTAGTCCTGGAAATATTTTGGATGCAAGAGGAAGCAGCACTAGATGGTCCAGTCCAGCCAATCATGGCTGCCCCTGACCCACCACCCAACAGTGCTTTCTTCCCAGCCCCAGCAACTCTCTGGAGGCTGTGGTGGCAGCAGGAATCAGGGCTTGCTTCTTCTGGGTTTGTTTTATCATGGGCAAAGCTGCTGAAGGAGTCATTCGTCAATGTCTTTATGCTCCCTGGAGAAATAAGGCAACATTACACTTTGCTGCTATGTAGTGCTGTAATAAGCAAGAGAGGAAGAGAATTATTTGACTTTATTCTCATGTATAGGTATAGATGTAATATCCAAAAGTAATATACAGGTGGGATTCAAATATTGATTATTTCATTTCTTGCTGATAGTAGCTTTTAGTCTGAACTGCACATTTGTAAACCTGCCTTAAAAGAAATATGTACTGCATCCAGTTTTAGAAATACTTTTATGAAAGTAACATCAGCTATGTTCAGTCACATTTAATGTTTTCTTGGAGTGTTCAAAGAGGATACCAAAATACTGCAAAGCTCATGCCTAGCTTGCAACACAAACACAGAACAATCTGGGTGGTTTGTGCATGACAGAAAGTCCCAAGGGGAAGATTCCAGCTGAAGGCAATTGTCACTGCCTCTCCTCACAATTATAGAGATCCCTTTGGCTAAAAAGAGCCAAAAAAACCTTTGGATATGCAGATATTCTAAAATCTTGTCTCGTCTCATCCAAGCAGCCAGGTTAGGAAAGCTCTATAGACTGTCTGAGGAAATCATTCCTTGCCCAATCCTTTCCAGACCTTCACGTTCTCTTTTAAAATGGTCTGTAGATGCTACTGTCTCATGTATTATGTTATTTACCATGGTATTTCAGACAGCAAACATCAAGGTCATGTGAAGGTTTCAGCAATAAATGGAATATTTTCAGAGTCAAGATATGAAATTTGTTGTTTTAGAATAAAAGGAATATAAATTGCTTAGAAGGGAATAACAAAGGAGTTGTAAGACAAGGTGGCAAAAGAAACGTGAGTTGCAGCCCCAAGTGGCACAAAGGAACTGAAGAAGGTCTGTGAAGACTCTGTGGGGTACTGTGCTATGTGGAAGCTCTAGGAAATGCTCAGCATGTGTACTGCTCTAGCAGATCTGGTGGCAAAACTATCTGATTTCAGTGCACAAAATTAATATATAGGACAACCTAAACAATCACTGTGATGAAGATTCAGTCTTAGTGAATATATACAAGTGATTAAGTGCTCCAAATTGAGAAGCTATCTGCATTGCTAACTGTATTCCTTGCTCACATTAAGTGAGCAAAAGTAACACAGACAAAATCTAGGACCAGTGTTCCAGAAAGGAAAACATTTAAACAACATTTAATAAAGCAAAACTAAAACCTGTTTCTTTAACTAAACTACTAACTAAACGGAAAAGAGATAACTTAAATTTGTAACATTCACTTCTTCCCTATCTGAATTTTGGACTAGTACTTCAGTGACTATTCAAAACAATTTGCATATGTAAGTTTAAAAATTAATGTTATTTTTGCTTTCTTCCATTGCCTTAAAACAAGCAAACATGCCCCTCCCTCCCCAAACACATTAACAAACAAAATCCTCAACCCTCAAACCCCACAGGTTATTAAAAATCCCCTAAGGGACCTGAAATTCATTGACTTTAAAACTTGGTGCAGGGAGTGATCTGGGCTGATCCAGTGTTAGAACATTTGAACTGCACACAAGGCAAAAGCTCGCTAACAATGAAATGTAATAGACTGTGGAATGATCTCCCCAGGGAAATAGCAATGCTTGATGCCTAAAGCCAGACTAGATAAAGCAACAGGAAATACACTGTAGTGCACAACACCATAATGTAATGTGGCCAAGAAGTGACTCACTTGCTATTTCTTTTCTCTCTGAAAATCTATATTTCTGTGATATTGTTGTGGTAACAAGCAGCAATACAGCTCTTTTGATAATATCCATTAGGTAATGGAACAGCAATGACTCTTTAGAAAATGGATAGGGAAGTTTTGTCCTATTTGATATCAAAATGGAAGGCTTTTTGGCAGAAGGGAGGAGATTTTTATCCAAAATCATTTCATGAGCTGACGGAGTTCTGAATGAACCACAGCCCATCACTATGTGCTAAAAGCTCACAAGGAGGGGGCTTCAAGGTTCAAAAGAACACTTTGCAGAAATAAGATCCATGCACAATCATTAGAGGTATAAGAAGTTATTGTCACTGACTCTTTTGGTCTGAGTATAGCAAAGTTCTCTACTGATTCCCAAGTATTTCTGTTCCTGGACATTACTGCTCATCTTCTTTCGGCTGAGAATGGAATATTTATATCTTCTTTTTACTGTTCTATAGAACTGAAACAATAGCATCAGCAAAACTGGATGTAACACAAAAGAAACAAAGAAATTTCTTCCTTTCAAAACTCAATGAAAAAGCTTCATAAAACACCATGAAAGGAAAGAAATTTACAACAGAGAATGGCTGGAAATGTCAATTTACTTTAAACTGAACAGTAAAAGTTATTTCTTGCAGGAACAAGAAAATGTCACTGGGACTAAAATAGTACCACTTGGTTTAAACCTGTTGTTAATAGCTAGAAGGGTAGCTACAAAGAAATGCTTGTGACAAAGGCTTGTGACAAACATTTGTTCTGTTGAGTGTTGCAGTTGTCTGTATGACAATGTGCTTTTCATATTAGACCAAATAAATAGAAACCTATTTTCTAAGCAAATGGGAATTGGAAATGGGAAAAAGGGAGGCATTATCTGATCTTGAGCTTTAGGAAAAATTAATTATTCCTTTGTTGTATATTTCTTTATCATGAGAATCTTTATCAAATGCAACACCATGTATGCAGCAATGTCCTGAGGCAACAGCAGAAGAAATTCACTCAGTGCCATAGGAAATGATCAGATTGTACAGGGGCAATCAATTCAAAGCACAAACAATAACATTTAAACAAATAATAATAAATGATCCAAACCAAACTAACTCTTTAATTAAAAAGCCTTCAGAGAGATGAAGGACCTAGGGAGGGAGAGAGATCAAATCTTTGTCAGGAAGGCTAGTGTGAGGAAAAGCAGTTCAGGAGAAAAAAATGTTTCTGAGGAATTTTTTTTTTTTTTTTTTTTTTTTTTTTTTTTTTTTTTTGACAAAATATGTTGAATCAGATCTTCAAACCTAAGGATTAAATAAAAGAAAATTGATGGGAAGGACTGATTTGGTAGATAGCTGCAAAGGATCATTCAGCTCCAATTCCTTTTTTTCGAAAGTGATGCAGAATTGGTTAGCAGTGAAATAAAATCTATCTTCTCCCTACTAGAGGTGTCCTTATAAGAAAAGAAAATTTATAACAAAATAACAAGCCATGGACTTTTCTGGAGAGGTGACTCAGCTGGGATGATTTGACAATTCTGGCTGAATATTCTGTTGCAGTCAATTAGACACCACTCCTGCAGGTATTAATATTTAATTTAAATAAGATCTGGAAGAAAGGTACTTATTATTTCAGATCAAATACACCTGAACATGGAATTCAACAGTAGAAAGAAAAGACTAACAGACTACACAAAATAAAACACCCCACCCAAAAAACCAAACAACTAAACCCCAAAATTGATCATCCAGGAAAAAGATAATCTGGGAGAGTATTTTGTTCGAATTACCCTCAAGCATCTTTCTGAAAAAAAGTTTGAAATTCTGTCAGTCTTTTCTTCATCCTCTCAGAGTTTTAATAAGTAAACAATTGTCCAGTTGTTGAGGCCTGACCTACTGTAAAGCTGAGTCTATTTTAGCTAGATTAGCAAGTAATGGAGTATTTAAAAGACTGACTTGTAGTGGGGAAAATCCCACATTAGTGATGGTTACTAGAAGTCATATACCCTTAAAAGTACAAAAAAAAAAAAGAAAAAAATGCAAAGCTTATAGGGAAAGGTAATAAGTTTCAAAAAAGCAGATAATCTGTTGGGAAAAAAACAAAAGATATCCCACAAACAGATTTGTGGCCTTACCAGTATTTTTTTGACTCTGAAGCACCAAACATTGCATATGGTCTCTCTTTATTGCTTTTTCCAAGAAAACGGAGAGCATTCCCGCAGTTTGCGTTTCCTGATATATCTGCAGATCTGTGTTTCAGTAAGACTTTGTCTGGAAAAAAGATATTTCTTGTTTTCCCTAAGAGGCCAAATTCAGTGAAATGCACATTAATTCTATAGATTCCTGTTCAGTTTTCCACCCACTTTTTGGATCAAAACTGTGAATCCTACCAAGACATAACAAAAGGTTTATTGACATTTCAAGGTACATATTCCAGCTTCAAGGTACATATTCCAATTTCAAGGTACATATTCCAACACATTCCAATCCCATACAAAAGGCCATGCACAAGTGATTTCCTTGTGTTTCTGGCAAGCAGTGAGGGATGGCAACAGCAATCTTCAGCCCACTATATCTTGGAAAAATTGGATGAAATTTCTCAGGATGAAGGAATTTGCTCAGTTTTTTTCTTAATTTCATAAATTTCATGTAAGTGATAGAGTTGTTCAAATTTATTTGATTTCATTTTTTGTCAGTTTCATGAGTCTTTGATGATGAAACTATTAGACAACACGAATGTGAGTTTCACCACAGCTGTTCAGGCACATCACTGAAATACACACTTCAAATTCAAAGGGAACTCTTGGCTGCTTAGTCCTTTTCAAAATGATGGTATTTATTCAAGAGATTCACTTCTGGCCTTTTTTTTTTTCTAAAAGAAAGCATTCAGTCACATACACGTGTAACTCCACTTTCTCGTCTCAAGGCCAATCCTGAAATCCTTTTCAGTATTCATGCTGGCAGGAATTTTTATTTTCAGAGGAAATAAAGGTAGATTAAGGATTTCAGGAATGGCCACTGTTGTCTAGATTAATTTCACTCACTTTCCTTAGTTTTAGGGGTATTGTTTTTGTTCCTTTCCTGGCCCATCTCTCTTCAAACCAAATTTACTTTGCTCACTAGTTTAATGTTCCAATCTTCCAAAGAATACCATTTTTGGAACAGCTTAAGGAAAACATTGTTACAGTGTTCGATAGCCTGGGGCATATAGTGCTTTGCAGAAGAGAAAAACAAAGTGTGTTTTTTGCTGACAGAATGGAGAAGTTGAGTTTTCAGCAGTTTGTGCCCATTGGCAAAGTGTACAATTGTCTTAAGTCCAGTCTTTGGAGCTACAAGAAATCAATTATTTTTTCCTGTGCTAATATTGTGCTTAGATCTCTCCACAGCACTGGACCCAAACTTGAGCAGTTTTATATCCTGTGAATAGAACAGTAATAGCCATAATTATGTGGCATTGAGTAATCTGAAAACAAGTTCCCTCCCTGCCTCACAGTATACGAATCTTAATTTGGATTGTAGATTTGTCCTAGTTTCCTGATTCATAGCAAGTGAACAGATTTCAAGGTTTTGGAAGTTGACAGTCCTGTTCAGAACGACTGGTCAGTACTTCTGCTGAAGGGACAGACTAGCGAGCTGCTTTTTAGCAACAGCAAAACCTCACACATCTCCAAGACCAGTAGTCTCAATGCTCTGTTTCATACTAATGTCTATTAGCTAGAGAATAAAGAACTCCACCTTTTTTCTTAGGCGTATGTTTCATTGGCAAAATATTGTTAGTTCCATTTTCCTCACAAGGAAATGAACTCCCTCTCCCCATTCTAATATTTCTGGTAAATTCTAATTAAGATTAGGTTTAAGCATCATCTATAAGAAAACGCATTCTGTCTCTCACAGTATCTCTTTTGCTACTGCAAGTTTTTCTTACTGAAAGAAAGAAAAGGATCTTAGTGAAACATATCACTGTATTCAAACCACATTTTTGAAAAAGAAAATAAAATTACTTAAATATCACAAATCTAGTACAAAAAATTTTAAAAACTAGACTTTATTGTGCTAGCTATTTTTGATCTTGCCTGAGAACATAGCACATCTGTCAGCAGACAACAGGAAAGTACAGTGCTGAGATATAGTCCAACAAGTGAACACACCATTTTGTTGTATTTTACTCTACTCTTATTACTCTCCAGATTTCTGTCCCAACTACCAGAGCTGCAAATGAGAACATAGAACCAGTTGAGGGAGTGATAGACAAGCACAGACATAGCTACAAGTACAGACGTAGCTACAAGTACAGACATAGCTCTACATTAACTTTAATTCTTAATATATTATTAAAAGCTGTTCCACAAATAGGTATTGTTTTTATAAGAGATTAGGGATTTTGGTACTTTCTAATTTACAATGGATTGAGCTTGATGAACAATCCATTTAATTTAAAGAATCTCATTCAAGAAACAATCTGAAAGTAATAACCTTCATTAAGTCTGGAAGTTCTGTCCTAACTTTCCTTAATGTTTTCAGCTGTTGATACTCACCTTTGAGTCATCTGTACATACTGAGGCTTGTACAATCAATTCATTGATCTAGCCCTCTGAATTTAGGACTTACATCATAGCTGAGCTCTTGTGGTGCACAATATCTATCACAACTATGATCAAAGGATTAAATTAAATATGAGTGACTTGAACATGGAGAAATATGCTCCCACAGAAAATGTGTCCCTTCAGATTAGGACATGTGACATGCAATAAACTTGTTCAGCTGTCACAAAATTTTCATATTTCTGTACTTTTCATTTCACATTGTGCTGATTTGGTGACACTGCCCAATGGAATATCTGCATAAGGACTGAAAAGAACTTACAAGCACACTTTTTAAATAAGGTATCTCAGAGTGAAAGATCCAGTGCAAAAGTGTTCATTGTTGAGTAGAAAAGCCAGAGGTATACTGACATTGTCTTGTTTTTTAAATGTCTCACCTTCTTCAAACTCTAATTGTAAGACCCAAGTCTTATCTTATACTAAGATTATCTGAATTTAAGTGAATTTACATAAATATATACCCACACATACACAAGACCAATTTATTATTGAATAACCCTACAAGCAAGGTTTATTCATTTTTATTAATCATAGTCTGTCAACTGGCATGTCTGAAGTCTTCTAATTACCTTGCTGAATTAGTAGTTAAGTGGCATTATTTGTTCTTTGAATGTATGGGGTCCACTTTTATTTAAATGATTGATTATGCATATTAATCAAGAACTGAATTTCTGCAGAAAACTACCAGCTTGGGAAATAAAGACAGAAATTAAATTAGCTCTTTTGAGGTGTGATTGAACATTTTTCCCCCTGAAAGCATGCACTTTACAGTTTCAGATAAATGAAAAGAGCCTTAGTATCTTTGGTTTTTTGTTTTTAATGTGAAAGCCTTCAAAATAAATTCAGGCTCAAAGTCTTATGGCAACTTGTCCCACAAGATTATATATATGTATTATGCATGTATTATATATGTATGATATATTATACAGGTTATATATATATATGTATTATATATTATACCTGTATGCCAGTACATGCATGAAGTGGATCAGAACATAATTAAGTGTGTACTTATTGATTTTCCATTACAAGAAAGGCTGGGACAATGAACTTGTGCCATATGCAAGAGCAGCAGTGTTCCCCTCTGCTGGAAGGAGACCCTCCCCATCCATGTGGGCAACAGGTTCACTCCCTTGAAAGGCAATGTGAATCCCACATTTTTGCCTTCTCCCTTTCACAGTCCTTTGCTCAGTGTGAAACTCGCCATTGATGCAGAAACAGGAGCATGCCAGATTGTTTGTAGGCATCAAAAAACACTGATAATATCCAAATTTCTAGTTTCTGTGTTATAAGCATTTAAATCCACACACACACATATTTAATCTCCATAGTTAGTTGCTTGTCCCTGCTTTTAGCTAGCATTGTCTGCCTGTAAATTGGAGTCACCCATAGTAGTAGAGTGTCAGAAACAGCAAAATAACTTTGCTTGACTATGTTTGTTCTACAAACTCTACATTTGCGAGTTTCAATTGGTTTTCCACAAGGGGTTGCACAGGTCTCCATGCACAAATGGCAGACATACCTTTTCAGACAGTTTGTCTATCCTTAAATTTTTGAAGTTTCCCTTTTACATTTACCTGAACAGACACAGAGACAAATGTGCATACACACACACACACACATCCAAATATTGTTTCTCCCTTAAAGGTCGCCTGAAACCTCTGTATTTTCCCTTCTGATTTTTGTAAGTTTCTATTTTCAAAATTGAATTTGTCTGATGACTCACTGCAAAAAGCAAATACAAAAGATCTATTTTATTTCCTCTTCACAGTTTGTGGAGCGAAATAACAATTTACTGCTTAAGAAATGGTCAAGATGTAGGTTTTATGGCTTGTTCAGTGAAGATAGTCTATTCACATTTCAAAGCAGAAAATGAAAATTAATTCAACAGTTTACTTTTAATAAACCAAATGTAATTTTTACTGCATTTTCCTCTCAAAATCAATTTCCTTCAAAGGAGGAGATTTTCTCTGTCATTTTTATGTTAACTATTCTGATTATTTCACTGAAAACCTATAGGTCTTACCAGTTCACTTGCAAAGCTTCACTTGTAAAATTGTCGCTTGAAACTTTATTTCTAGCTAGAAGCAGATACAAAAGTTGCCTGAAGAATGCTGACTCAAAACAATGGCCTAGTTAAGAGAGGGATGTGGCTGCTTTTCATATCACATCACAAGTCACTAAAACTGAAGAATGCCAGCACGTCTCAGAGTGTCTTTTTATTTGTAAAATTCCTGGGTCAGCTTTACCTCCTCACTGATCATTTGTCTGGGGATGTAGATGTTGATGACTGCCAAGCAGGTGACCATCTGTGGTGTAGCTGGCATAACCGGGCAATTTCCAACTAAACCTCGGGAGATCCTTCAGTGACGCATTTAGTAAAAGTACAGGAGTAATTATCCTTACAATTCCTCTACAGCAACAAGGTTTGTTTGGAAAGAAGCATTTCATCTCTCTTATTTGTAGCAGAGAGAGTCAGGATCGACTCTGTTGCAATCAGTGACTGATGCTCAGCGCAGCTGGTTTACTATTTTCCATTGTTGGTAAATTATCCGATTTAGATCCAATTCTCTCATAACCTTCACTTTGACCAGTTCCCAGTGTTGAATTTTAATTATCCATATCCTTTAACCATAGATTTTGGGTTTCAGAGTTCACTTCATTCATCATCTTGTTTTTATTGTCAAACAATTTTATGTTAAAATTAGGTAGTCCTGTTGTCATTATTTTTTCCTTCAAAATTATCAAACAATTGATTGAATTTTTTTTTTCCAAAATATAATTCTAATACTATGAAATTAAAAATTTCCACAGGAATCCTGCTAATAAATTTATGTATGGAAATTTTCTAAAAATATGCAGAATTCAATGACATTTCAATGACATTCAATGATATTCAATGAGAATACTTTAAAATTTTATTTGACAAACTAAATTTAATTTTGGTTTAGTCTGAATTTAATGTTTATGAACATAAACATTCCCTTCTGTGTTGCATCGAGCCCTCTATCGCTTCTATAGTGAGCTTTTCCTTGACTACCTCTTCCATGTAAAATGTGGTTTCCCTTCTGGTTTAAGAGTTTGTTTATGGTGGTTAGAGGGTATGGCTGAATCTGTAACACTAAATTACATAGGAAACACAGTGACATGAATGATCTTTAGATGACTTAAAATGAAACTTTCCAACATTTTTCCAAATACTTCTGTTTCTGATCTTTGTGTCTGAGAAAATATTCAATAATGTGGAAAATAAAAGTTTTTTCACTCATTTATCTTGGCAAAAATTGTAAATTACAACTTTCGTTTGATTTTGGATGCATTTCCACATAAACCACACAGAATCAATGAATAATTCTACAGAAAAGGAATAATAAAGTTACACAAAAGGAATGTGCATTCCTCCTTGTTTCCCAGGCTAACCATTATTTCCTTGTTGGTTTAAAATCCTTAAATAGCATATCAGTGTCCTTGTCTAGTACATTTGACTGCAAGAAGTGATGATTTTTTTTTTTGACAATGCAGTTCTATAACAAAACAAATGAGTTAAGTTTTCTGTGTACGCACTAAGTCTGAATTCTTCAATGACAGGTAGATCAGTGAGTCAACTATCATGAATGTGCATGATCAGAAAAGGAAGCTCAGAAAATTTTAAGTCATTGGAAAGTTGATCTTGACAGACATGTAGATGCTGATTACAAAGACAGATGCACTAATCTAGCTAAATATGAGAATTTTGTATTGAATGTGAAAAAAGAGAGACTGTATACTTGCTATAACAATAATGAATATACTAAAGTGCTTGCTAAGTGATAAAAAATTTTATTGGGAAACTGGGATTCATCTTTTGAAGAAGCAAAAGAACTACTGTCATTTGCAATTTTGACAAGCCTCAGAGTGAATTTATCTTTGAATTTTTGCATGGTTAAGTCACATGTGGCACATGCAATTTCCCATCAAATTTGCTTACTCAAAAGGAAAGACCTACCACATCTGTCTTAAAATCATTACTGAATGCTAAAAACATTTATTCTACTATTAATAAAAAATGCTCAAATGACAAGCTGGATTATAAACTATTCATGTTTTCCCTGCTTGCAGATAATTTTACTGCTAAACGGGGGAAGGGGAGTGGGTTCTTTACATGTAAAATACGGTTGCCTAAGTTAAAAGCTATGCTCTTTATATAACCTTTATAATCACTGAAGACAATTTAAATGTTCTGAATTTTATTTTGGACAATGCTGACTGTACTTTTATGTATATCTGTCTTGGTATATATACAATACATTTATTATATAACTATACACACACAAAATATATTATTGTACATATGGGATGTCTAGTCACACACATATAAGTATGTAGGTATCAACATGTATATAATGTATGAATATGCAGACATTAGGGCTTGGATAATTCCTACCTGTATGTAGTGTGGAGATTTAATCACTTGGTCACCTGAGTCCTAGTTGACCTAACAAGTGCTAGGTTATTTTGTTGTTCTCACTGAGACAAGTTGTAATTATGATGGACATTTTTATGACAACATCTAGGAATAAGTCTTTGGTTTATATCTAGTGCTGCTTTGAGTCCAGACAAAAAGCTTTTGAAGCTTTAGTTTTCCTTGTTCCTTGCACCAGCAGGGGTGAATGTGAAGTATGGAATGTTCTTGTGGTGAAACCACAGAGAAATAAAAATCAAGCTCAGGGCAACCACCAGTTCATCTGCTCAGAGGACAGCCAGTATCTGGGTCATTCCTTACTGTCTAACTAGCTCTCAAAAGAATTTCAGCAATCAAACCCCTCAAGTCTTCCATTGATCCATACCAATTCCTCACTACCCTGTTGCAGTGATGGTTTCTACTGTCTGGATTTCTGCATTATGTTACGATTTAAATACATTATTTCTTGTTCTGTTCACAAATGTTGTTGAGAACAGATGTTGCCTTCTCCTTTGTAGTAGGTCTTTATACACTTAAAAAAAAAAAAATCTTCTATTCTTCATTATTGACATTTTTCAAATAAATTAAAAGAGTACTTTCTCTAGGTATCATCATTTTTATATCTGATCATTATTATTGGTCTCTGGGGGCCTTGTGACATCTTGTAAGCATCTTTTTGGGGAATGATTTCCCCAAAATTATGTGCCTTTCTAACTGAAGCCTCCCCAAACCAAAATTAAAACCTAAGATTTGGGGCTTTTTGTAGATAAATTTATTTTTTATAAGATCAATACCTTCTTTATTCATCTCGTGCTGTCTTCTAAATCTAGATGATTTTCAGAAATTATCTGTAACTGGTTAGTCCCTTGTCCTTTATTGTGCAACTGATTTTAATGTGACATTTTCTGATTGATTTTCAGACTATTTCTTGAGTATATCAAGAATTGTCCTTTGGCATTCTAATCTTGTCCTCCAACAGGCTTATTGTCCTGGTCTGATACTGTTTTGAAATAAAAAAAATTAACAAGTTCATTTTCTGTTACATCATGCACTTTATTAGTGAAAACCTTGGTAGAAGCAGATACAGTTTGATTCTGAAGAGCCGTATCTGAAAACTTTCTTTTGTTTTCATAGAGAATTAATACATTACTTCTTGCATATGATTGTCTAATCTGTGTTGCACAAATTTCAGAGGCTTTGCCGTCCTGTCTGTAAAGTTGTTGTCCTGGCTTGTCAAGGTGGTATCACAGCCCTAATGATGGCAAGGAGCCCCAGGAAATCTACTTTTTTCCCACCAGCAAGATCTGATTAAGAAGAAAAGTCTATTATTTGATATGATTATTCAAGAAAACTCCATCCTAGTTCTTATTTATCTATTTGTTATTTTCCAAGTTTACAGGTAGTCACCCTTTGTTTCAGGTTTTTACTGGGAAAAGAATTGAAATGTAACTAACCTGAAATTTTCATGCTACTCTGCTTTCCATGCTAAAGGAAAATATTTCCTTTCTTTGTTTGCAAATGCATTTGGATTTTGTGTTTTGTTTGTTTGATTAGGTTTGTTTGTTTGATTGAAGTTTATTCTTCCTCCAGCAGTTCTCATATTCCAGTGATTCTACAATGCGAAGAAGGGCTGGCTGTGGGGCATACAGGAACAGCACCAAGTCCTTTTTCCCAGTGGGAGAAGGTTGTACTCAGAGATTTGACAACCCCCTAACTATCCTGATAATCTTTAAATTTGTCTTCTCTGTTCTGTTGAAGATCTTGCTCATTTTCCTCTATAACTGTCGCCCTTGTGCCAAGAATGACACAAGAACAGACGAGGACACAGCGTGAAAAGGAAGAAAAGAAGGCCTTTATGGAAAGGAAACTTTGGCTTAAATAGACTTAAATGACACATTCTATTTGATTGGTTAATTAATAAAAACATCTTTCTCACACACTCTCCTTGAGAGGAACAGAAAAGCAAGGTGGAAAAACACCACCTGCATATTGTTTAGACTAATAAGTTATCACATTCCTACAATTCCCTAAAATTTCTCACAAGCCACTGTGAGAAACGATTGCCGTTTCCCTTTCCCTGACCAGGCTGGCATCCACATATTACCAGCTGCACTAGTCATAAACTGACCTTTTTAGGGAAGATTGTCTCAAAAAAGACTGTGACATTTTGTTTTTTTCAGTATCACCTACAATTAACTTCTTTGTTTCACAGAGGGAGTAGGCCAGCCCTTGCTTCAGACTTCTTACCTTATACTGTTAATGCACTTCTAAAACAGTTCTTGTTATTCCTGGCATGGCTTGCCAAATGCCTCTATTTCTGAATTTGGCCTTTTTGATTTTGTCTCTACCAGCTTGAAATATTAATTTAAAATCCTCTCAAACAATGTGATCTGATGTCTACTGTTTGCTCCCATGTTGTACAGAAGTCAGTGAAGAACTTGCAGCTGAACCAAGATGAACATCTGCTGTGTTTCTCAATCTTTTCCTGTGCTGTGACATGTTGTGTTTATGTGATTAACAGGTCTTTTTAAGTATCAGCCTTCCTTAACAATTTTTTCCTTTTAGAATTGCTTTTCAGATCAACAGCACAGCAATTACTTAATAAATAATTACAATGATTATTGCTTACTCAAAAGGACCAGTACCTACGCATAGTCTTCCTGGCATTTTTTACTCATCATTTACCCATCATTACCTGCCATTTTTTAATTTTTGACAGTTATAATTGCTATGGGTAGATATTTTGAGAACGTGCAAAAATTCTAAGTAGGAGACAAGTTCCAGAGAGACAGGCAGGCTGTCTTATGGATCATCATACACATTGTCATGCTCCTAACTGTGACCAGTTACTGCCAGCATTAGCCTTAATAAAACTGTATGGGTCTCACGTACAAATGCACAGGAAGGATACACTTACACTGAAGGATAAGCTTACACTGAAAATATAAGTAAGCTCATAAAAACTTTTAGGTACAGATTTTTACCCCTTCACTCCAACCAAGCAGGATTAGTGTTTCTATCCTTAGGTTAGGCTGCTTGTAAAGAATAACTTTCTTGAACAAGTGGAGGGCAGTTTACTCACTAATCAATAATTTTCTTCTCTTATTTTTAGAGTGAAGTGGACCAGAGATATGGAAACTTTTCTATTTTTTAAATTTAATTTACAAAATTAATTTTAAGATCATACTCCAAAAACAGCATAAAACCAGTTTTGAACAAAAGGGCAACATATGAGAACTGTTCACAAAGCAACTGCATTTTGCTTTCTTAAATCTAGTGGAGAGGTCACATCTGCTTATTTTTTTCTTTCTTTCTCTTTTGAAAAAAAAATGCTGAAAATCTCACATAAATGTAAGCACTTGCTGGAGTCTGAAGTTCTCTGACCACCTGACAATGTCCAAGAGAAATAATAAAATAAAGACGTCTCTTTTCGTTTGTGTATTTAAAAAGGAAGAAATAAAAGACTGAGAAACATGACATATACTATGAGTCAAAAATGAAACTGACTAAAGAAATGTGGGAAAGTAAATTTCATATCACTTACGAATGTTAGCTCCTCTTAATTAAGGAAGAGAGAATGAAATGTCCTTCGTATTAGCACTAGAAAATTTATACTCAAAGGAGGTATAGTCACCATTTATTCATTAGGATGCACATGATCATTCTTCGCATGTAATGAGGAACAAATTTCTTAGGCTTACTTAAGAAAAACTAAATGCATTTTTAAAATTCTTTCATTAGAAGCATGTTTAGCTCAAATAGGAACAGATATGGGCACATTTAAAAATATCTTTACAAACTGATTATACTTTATGAAATCCTAGCTCACTTACGGACCGGAACATATCTGTGCATCTGCAAGTCTTACTTATTTAATTGCTAACATCTTACAGGAATTGCAATGAAACACGCAAATCCAGCTCAGAGCACACACTAAGATTGCAACATATTGAGTTAGTTATGCTCACCTGAGGTAAAAAGTCAAAGATCAACTGTTAACACATTAGTAAATTAAATGAAGACAGAAGAAATTGTATTTTGCTGATCTTAACAGAAATCTAAGCCACCTTTTGGCTCACCGAGTACACAGGGTAATTTAAATATCCTGACTTGATTCTCTATTGCAGCTTCCATATGTTCTCTCATACTCTAAGCTGCCTCCACTCCATGCCTTCCTTTTCAAGTGAAAAACATGTTGAAATAGCGAAATCTCGGTAAATAAGAGTCAATCATGTGAAGTAAACTGCACTTTTGGGACTGAATTAAAATTGTCTTAGACTAGGATTTTCTGTATTTTGGGCTGCTTCTATCTCCCCTGTTCACTTACTCAGTCATCTTCTTTGACTTTTGTTTACCTCTGTGGAAGGAAAGCATGCTGGTTGTGCATGACTCATGAGTGTGTTCTGCTTACTGGGGGATTGCTCCTTTCTGTTCCCTCATTCTGAAAAGCAGAATGAGAAATCCTTAGAGTTGACAGTCTTTGTGTAGGAGAAAAGATCCATCTGTGTCTACTAAAATAATATTCCCAGAGTCATCAATATGATCAGCATGTCACTCCTGTATTGAAATGCCCAACCACGATGTTTGGAAGATAAGGAGGATCAAGTCATCAGTAATGACTGTTGTACAGATCTTCATCCATGGTCTACATTAAAATTTAGGTGGTTTAGGGCCAAGCCTACTTTTCAAAAGGTCAACCCTTTCTCCTAGTGAAATTAGCACCTATACTCATATTTCATGAATGTGAGCACAAATATTAACTGAGACATTCACTCATGTGACTTGTCTGCACAGAACTATAGCAGAGTGTACCAGCACCCATTTATTTCTGTGTGGAAATCAGTGCTACAGAGGAATTTAGGTCATGTGTGCTCATATAATCCTAAAACTTTTTAGGTAGCAGCCATTTCATTTTGCCATATATCTTAATCAGGTTTTCCAGATAAACTGCACAAGAATTATGTATAGCAATTCTACTATGCAGTAATACTGAAGATTTATAGTTTATGAGCTTACTTTTATCTTGTTTCTCACAACTCACAGTTACTTATATAAAAGCACATAGCTGTAACAATTTTCTGTGCAGGCCCTTAAAATAAAATTTGAGAATAATGCTATTGTTTATGTGTTTATAAATTTTTCCTGGAAGGTACAGAAATGTTTGAGATTTCTATTGAAAGCAGAAAATAACCATCATGAGAAATTTCAGAAAATATATTCTTTCTAGTAGAAAAATCATTCAGCTTTAGATGATTATTTTTATTTAACAGTTATTTTGGGACCATTTACATAATAATATCTTTCATTAAACTAGAAAACCTCAACATGTTTTCTTACTGAAAACCTAAAAGTAAGCAGGCAACAAATAAAATTATGGAACAATATTCCTAATCATTGATTTCTTTTTTTATATACATAGCCATAAATTAACACCTGCTGGGAATACATTTGGAAGTGTAAAATTTGGAGGTGTGATTGGGGGCAGAAATATGGTAGGGAACAGAGATCTGAAAAATTAGTAGTGAATGATCCATGATTTAATTTGGGATAGCTGCACTGAAATCCAAGCAGTTATGTAAGTCACAGGACCATGTACATCTATTACAAAATAGTAGATCATCTTCTCTTGAGGAAAAACAAGCACAGCTTTGTTAACACACAAAAAATAAGGTCTTCTAGGTTTTTTTTTTGTGTTGATTGAATACAGTTAATGACTGTAGAATATGAGTTCTAGACCATACTTTAACTTGCTGTAATGTTCAGGATGTCGCTGAAACAACCAATCACAAAAATATGAGGATCACCTCTACTGTGAGGCACCTCTTATAATGTAACAGTACTACCATTGGAACTCCAAGAAAAGGTCAAATTTTGGTTGATGAGGTCTACCATTTCTAATCTTGGAGCTACACAAGCTCTGTTAAATTTCAGTAAGACAGCAAAGTACTCCTTGTAATCAGTGTCACAGTGGGAGGAGGAGGAAGTAACAATCACCTTATTACACAACTCTTGCTCATTTAGCTTAACTCCTTAAGATAATTTCATTATGAAGGTCATACATATGATAGTTGACTATTTGAGTCACATGTCTCATATGAAGGCCCCAGATGTTCACATAAGAACATGCTTCATGTCTTAAAACATTTCAGCTGTCTGACAAGTACAGTACAATTATGCTCATTGATTCCTACAAAGTCTACAGGAAAAGATTTCCAGGAACAAGACATGCTATTACTGCCTGTGCCTTATTGGACCATGAACCTCTCTTTAATGATGTGAGATTCACCCCATTTGTAGCTGCAGACTTGATTGTCACAAAATGTGGAACTAGATCAACAAATTTCTTTGTTTTCCCTCCAAGATAAGAAAGGTAACCAAACGTCCTTCCTCCCTCAACCAACTATTTGCCTCCTTATTTAAAAATATCTAAAAGGTATTTAAGTGTGTCTACGTACCGTGACAGTAAAATACAACATTAAGTATAAAAGTATTTGATAACGCATTTGTAATTAAATAGTATTTTGTATGTCAGCAATCAAATGATTTGCTAAAGGACAGCTCTTTGAATTGATGCTTAATGCTCATCTAAGGACAAAATAAGTTTTGCAATATAATTAAATTAACAGAAATCCATAATCATAATATTATTAATATGTTAACCTTGTAAAAATATTTTAGTATTGCAGGCACCTAACAAGATAGCTATGGTAAGTTAATTAGATTTCAAGTAAGTTTCTAACCATGCTAATTCATATTTTATAAGAATATTAATTAAAAACCAACATGCTATAGCTTCACTGCACTATCTTGCTATATTTTATACCAGCTCTGACTTACAATCAAACAAAGCAACTAACTATAAAGGACTAGAAAAGTGCCAGCAACCATTTCTTGCTAATATAGAAAAAAATATTCTGCAAAAGGTTTATCTTTTATATACTTACTACATTTCATGAAGATCTTTCTTTAGGAGTCAGTGTAACACATTAATTTTCTACGCAAACTTAAATATGGAGTTGACAATGCAAATATGTATATTAGGGCAATTTTATTGCTCTCTTTTCATTCAGAGGAGAGAATTAAATTATCAAAGGCGAGAGTTATAGAAAATTATGAAATAATGAACTGATGGGTATTTTCCCCTTAGGTCCATGGCACAAGTCACCAAATAAAACTTTCATTTAATCTATCAAATAATCTATCTTTTTAATCAATGATTAAATCACTCCAGCCAAGCTGCTGGGCTTGGCTCAGCAGCCGTAAATGTTGTTCAGGTATTTCCTTTCATCTCTCTAGCACAGAAAAGCCCTATTTATGGCTAGATATATACTTACTGTTATTTTAACACATTCTTAGGTGGTAAAGACTCAAGAAAGTAAGGAATTCATCATTAAAATTAAGAGCACAAATTTTCTTTAGGAAAACTAAAGTAGCTCAGCTACATCCTTCAAGATGTCCATTTTGATCCATGAAACTATAAGTCCTTTGATCTAGGTCAAGTTCTGGAGAACAGCATGAACCTGGAGAAGAGCAAAGGGCTGAGTGTCTTTTTTATCAAAATTATCAAAGTTTCCAGGTAATTCTTCTTATTACTCTGAACTCCAAAGAACCTGGCCTGCACAGATGCTCGTTTATTTTCCAGGTCAGCATTCAGGATGTGTAAATCTAAGACACCAATGCTTCTCTTGCTGTCTTGGGTTCTGTCAGGACCATCCCACTTCCTGAGAAGATGCCAAATCTTTTTACAGTTGCTTTTACCTGACACTTCCTCAACAGAGTTTCCTTCTTGACAAGACTTTCTGCAGATTCCAAGGTAAGATAGTGCAGCCCGTTTTTCAGATGCTGGCATTGCTTTGACTTATCTTGAAAACCACAGTCCACACAGCTCCTTGCTAATTTGTGAACTCTCATTTAGTGTGCCTTGCTTGATTCCTTGTAGCATTTTTGTCCCCTGCTATGACCTCAATGTCAGGATGGTATTTACCTTCTATAAGCTTCAGACTGAAATATTAAGTTGTTGATCTGCTCCATTTTTCCCTTCAGGGTCCCATTTTGCTCCTGTTCAGAAATCAGTCTGAGGCACAGAAACTGATTTGTTTCTTTTTGTGTTTGATATCTGGCCCAGATTTTGCTCAGTTTAGCACTAGAAGAAGTTCCTATTATCTCATGCCTCTCTTTAGTTTAGTTTCCATGAACAAGCAGAAGGACAGAAACAAAATACATCAACTCCACCAATTTTTAATTTTAGCTTGCACATCAGTGGGATTTTTGTTAAGAACCAAAGGCAGCTACTGACCTTTCTCGATAAATTTCTCATACACGTAATTTTTTCATTGCTTCTGTGCTTGCTATCTGTCAGGCTTTACAGTCCCTCCTTTTGTTCTTTGTGCTCCAGATAAAAGCAACCATTACATTAAGCTATTTCCTCAGCAATTCTGTGCTTATCATTTGGTAAAGAGTCCTGTTCCACACATCCCTAAAGTTCATTAGATATTCTAGATACCCGGCAGTGTTACACACCCTCACACAGACAGCAATGCAGGGAAGAGCCAGGGCACAGGAAAATGAGGATTCCCCTTTGTTGATGCAGAAGAATCTTATTTTTCTCCACCCCACTGCTGCTGGATTGCATGCAGGACTTTGATTCATTCAGTTAATTGTTTATCTTGCTTTATAAAAATATCTATAATCAGAACTTTAAATATTTATTTTTTTCATTTCCTGATTAGAAAGTAATACAGCTATAATGTAAAAATGCAGTTATAATGTAAGATGGTCATGAAAAAAAAAAGCCTGAATGTCTTTGAGTCCTTTTATCCAAGCTATATATTTTTATGCACAGTACAGGAAAGCTTGTGCAACATGGGCAATTAGTTATTCAGTTTGAAATGTCCCAGTGTTTATTCAATCACCCTTTTGCAAAATTATTCAGTGTAAGATTGTAAGTAGCACATGCAATTATTTTATTAATTTGTGTTTCTCTAGTAAGAATTTGTGTTTCTCTAGTAAGAATATTTAAGATCTAAAATTTTTTCAGAAATTTATATCTGGGACAATTTAAATATTTTTTTACAAATAAACAGTACAAAATGTTGGAGGCTTTTTTATTTGTTTGGGGTTTTCGTTTGGTTTTGATTTTGGTTTTTTGTTTGTTTGGGTTTTTTTTTGCAGAAGAGGTATCCCAAAATTTTGTTCAGAAAAATGATAGTGAATTATGCCTTGTCCATTCATTTTTTTTTCTTGCAGACAGACCATGCAGAACATTAAAAGCTCAGCAAGATATTACATGTAGCAAAACCAGAAAATTCAAAGGAGACATTTTGCCAACAAGTAGAAACATATCTTCTAGTTTTCTCCTTAAGGTGCCTCAGACCACTTATGGCTATTAAAAGGTCATCGGGTCTGTAAAGAGAGAAAACTGAAGAGTCAAAAAACTTCTGCTTAGTGTAACTTCCTCACAGAACTTTGGTTTTGTATGTGACAGGAGTCCAGATCAAACACCTCTAAGAAAACCTAAAGTACCAGTAATAAAAGCCCCCTTTTATACAGGTTCATGTCCAAGGTATTATTGCTTTTCTTGACAGGCAAAAATGAGCTCTCTGGTGCCATTCTGCATCAATGCCTTTTCCGTTCTCCCATGTGATCTGTTTGAGAGATACAAGACAATAAGCTGCATCCTCCTGAGTTCTTACATCTTCTTTGGGCACCATGTGGTTTTTGAAATCTGTTGATAGAGTGTATCACAGTGAGTAGCAAAGTTCAGAGCTGTAAGAAACAAATGCTACCTCTTGAAAATGCCTGGATGGGAAAAAATATTCTGCTTTTTTACTATCATCTAATAGCAAGTGATTGTTCACAGCAGAAGCTAGGCTGTGAGCTTTTATTATTAATCATAAGGATTTTCTCAAATAAAAGCTCCTGGGAAATCCATCATGTTCATCAGCCTTTGTTCCCTCCAGTCCACCATCATTGTGCTGGGATTGTGTCCACTCTAACAAAAGAGACAAATATTTCAAACTTTCAGCCAAAACATTGCCACCCAGCTTCAGCTATAAGGGGAGCAATAAGATGAGGCACTTATTCTCTGGTTTTCTCACATCTGCAATCCTTAAAGCACAGATAGCATTCACCCTTGTATATTACTTCTCTTAAAAAAAAATACATTTTCTCTTACAGTAACACACAGAAACACAGAGGAACCGATAGATGTCCAGCAAGAACAAATAATTGTTTAAAGGAGCAGTCAGTATCATTCACCTCCATCTTTTGCTAACAGAAATTAACTGGCCTGAGGTCACAAAGTTCTACTCATAAAATGTGAAATTTCTTCTAGAATTGAGAAGCCTTGTTTATTTCTTTGGAACTTGCTTTTAAATCATGAAGATTGTTGGTTACTGTGGTATGAATTCTTGAACAAAAATATTTTATGTTGTTCATTATTGCAGGGACTTTCCTCCCACAACATAAAAGCAAGAAGTTTACTGGTAAAATATGCAGTGAGATACAGTGCTCTGAAAACCAAAGTGCAAGAGGGTTTACAAGCATTAAATATGTCAAACTTTAAAGGTCTCACTACTCTTCTAATACTGTAGTGGTTTAATTTTTTTTTTTTTTAATTTTTTGAGCAGTTCCAAATGCTGATGTCCCAGTGTTCATATATTCTGAAAACTGCATTTGGCTCTGTTTAGGCTGGACCTTTTTATCAAATCATTGTTTTGGCCTCAAAGATAGTACTGTGATAATTTGCAGACAACATTTCTGTAGATGAAATTGAGGAGAAATAGGAGTGAAAGGGAAACATTCACATGAAGGCCAACCTAACCATTTGGCATCTTGAACCACCAAACAAGTAGAGGAAAAGGCTGCCTTTTAGCAGTTCTCCTTTTTTGGGGGTTGGAGTTATTTTAGTACCAGTTTGGGAAAAAAACATCCTGCAGTCTTATGTCTGAAACACTGAAAAAAAATGAATGTCAACAACAAAACTTAGAATAGTTTGACCTAATTTATAACTTTTAAATATTGGTTTCACTGATGTTTCTTTATTAGTATGGAAGACAAGTTCTCATCATTTTTACCCTGATGCTTTTGCTTTCATAAATCATATATCAAATTGATAAAGAGAAATTCAGCACAGCCCTAGGAAAATTCAACAGGTTGTCAGCTATTTCTTATTCAATAATTTATGAGAACAAGATGTCTCCATTACATAAATAATTCCTTTGCATTTCATTCAATTATGCTGTTATTTTGATGTTTACTATTGAGAGAAAATGTGGCTTTTGAAGGGCAAAGTGAATGTTCTGGGTTGAAATATTTCTTGAACTCCAGAGATTAGTGATATGTTATTAATAACCATCTGTAACACAGAACATATACATGTAGAATATTCCTTATTGAACAAGCAATATATGATGTGAACCCAAAAATCAAAGAGAATAAGTCAGAAATTTTTCAAATAAATACCCCCTCCCTGGAAAAATAGGATTTATTGTAACCCAAGCTTGCCATTTATATTATGTGTGGCAATTAGTGGTAGTGGGGCAACTCTGACTTTAATATATGAATTAAAATTGCCAATTAATAAAAAGAATATTTTCTTCATTAGCTACATATGTAATCAGAGGACACTGGGACCTCTGAAGTTGATGAAACTTTTGCCTTTTTTTAACATTCTCCTTATTTTCTCTTGAAAGGGACAGCTGATACTTGGTGCAGTCCATCCCTCTAAAAACTTTGTAAACCTACTGAAATATTTTTTGTGATTTTCTATTGATGACAAAACATGCAGTCAGGGCTGCATGATATATGCAACAGTAAATCTCATAAAAGCTCATTGAAACAGCTCAAAAATTTTTACAGCATCTAACATGTTTTGGTAGATATATTTTTTGAACTGACAACCTAAATGAAGTTAAGGACACATGGCTTTTACGCAGCCTGCAGTGGGAATTTCACTGGCATTCTCAAAGCTTTCAGAGAAGGGCATACATTGACTTGGTCTATGCACAAAAGGGGTGAGTTGGGGAAAGTTAAAAAATCCTTTACAAGATAATGGTTATTTTGTCTGTAATCTGACATACAATCACTGAGTCCTGTCACCTTCTATTGTCTTAATGGTGATTTATCTGTACACGGTGTTGTTTTGGTACTTTAAGTTTTAACTTTCATATTTTCCAGATTCCATACTGCATTAGTATATAACTAATTATATATAGTATATAACTAATTATATAGTGTATAGCTAATAAGTACTGATTCCCATTTTATATTACTTTTCCTAAGGCTTGTGTTCTAAAGCACAGGTCTTCATATGTTCCCTTTAATTCTGTGTTCTGTTTCTTAGTGGATAAAGCAGCAATGACTTTGGCATTTTGGTATTCTAGGTATATGATTGTCACATCATAGTGCTGCTACAGTGAGTTTTCCTGAATAACTGTAATCTCTAAATTATGATATCATCTAATATACAATAGGAAATGCAAGAAACTACAGGTGAGATTTGCCTGGGATGCATATATATTATTGATAGCAAATGTGTTTTATGCACCTCAACAGCAAATGTTTTCAAAATGTTTAATTCAGTCTGAGGTTTGAGTCTGATTTGCTTCTAAATCCAAAATATGTGCAAGCTCTGTTAATGTTATCTGTCGG
Organism: Vidua macroura; assembly: GCF_024509145.1. NCBI lineage: Eukaryota > Metazoa > Chordata > Aves > Passeriformes > Viduidae > Vidua > Vidua macroura. Next base: position 37,304,261 of record NC_071571.1, read on the forward strand.
CAACTGGATGAATAAGCATATTTCAAAAGTTTATTGTCAATAGACAGAATAAGTTAATAGCTTGCATTAGTATGCTGCCAAATTTACTTCTTGATTCCTCTTGCAGCTTAGAATACGCAGCCTTGATTTGCTCTTCTATCATCATAGTTTTATGTGTGTCTGTTCCCCAAATTCACCAGTTTAGCCAATGGCATGTTTCTCCTTGTATGATCTTTTCAAAGTATTCCTCAGCACATAGCAGATCATACCTAATGCTTTTTTGTTGCAACTTTTAAGTTCATCAGGTTTCCAGATAACTACAAGTGTATCTGCATTCCAGAACTGAGATCTCATGTTTGGATCCCATTGACAGGGTGTAGCTGTTGAACTGTCACACAACTCTGTTTCATATCACAGCTAACAGAAGAAGCACACAAAAATATGTGTATGATGACCAAAGATACAAGTCATAAAAACACATTTTATGTCCCTTTAATAGTAACATTTTATCTACTAAGTGTAGCCAGTGAAGCTGAAATGTTATTCATCATATTGTTAAAGTGGATCTGGAGCACTTTAGGTAGACATCCCTCTATCCCCCAGTTACTGTATTTATAGAATCACAGAACGTTAAAGGTTGGGAGGGACCTTAAAGGTCATGAATTCCCAAAAGCCCTCTGCCTGTTAGGCAGGGATACCTCCCACTAGACCTCCCTTAGATGCTCAAAGGCCTATCCAACCTGGCCTTGAACACCAGCAGGGTTGGGGCATCCACAGCCTCCCTGGACAACCTGTACCACTGCCTCACCACATTAGTAAAGAATGTTTTCCTAATATCCAGCCTAAATTTGTCATCTTTCAATTTGTACCCATTCCTCCTTGTCCTATCACTACAGCTCCTGATGAAGAGTCCTTGTCCAGCTTCCTAGTAGGCCTCCTTCAGATACTGGAAAGTTGCTGTGAGATCTCACTCAGACAGTCCTGTCTTCTTCAGGATGAACAGCTCCACCTTTCTCAGCCAGTCTTTATAAGGAAAGTGCTTCAGTCCTCTTATCAATTTTGTGTCCCTCTTCTGGAATTGCTCCAACAGTTCCTTGTTGATTGATTCTATACCACAGAATTCTGCATTTGGTCCCATGAATGTCATTTATGATTGATTTAGATTAGAGACTGGATTGGAATTACAGATTAGGTGACAACAGCCACATTCTAGTTCTCCTGACGTCATTCAAGGGTTTTCCCCATATACTGAAGACAGTTTTAGGAGTCCAGTACTGTTTGCCCTGCAACTGCTAACTACAAATAGGCCATCAGCTGTACTTTATTTGTGCCTCAGATCGAACAACACTTAGTTAGTTTACAGCTGATGGAGTTATGCAGCCAATGGTGAGATCTTCTGTTTGCTCAGGCTGCCAGACAACCACGCATGCTGATGTGAGAGGTAACTGCCAAATCTGAATTGTTGCCTTTACTGATGTAGATAGTAATGAACTATAATTACCATTTGGCTTTCCCAATGTCGATAAAGAATTTGTGTAATTAACTCCATATTTAAGTATGATTCATCTATGCAAAATTAAATGTGTCTACTGGTTCCAGGAGCCTTAGGATTCCTCAGGATTTCAATTGCTTTGCTAATTTGTTCAAGGTAGGAGGTTATGTTAATTTTGCAATGCTTTGGATGACCTATTTCTTTATGATTTATTTATTCAGGGATTTTTCTTTATCATCTAAGAGCATACTTAGAAGATACATAAAAAAACCACAATTTAAAAAATAAGACAAAAAATTGTTAAATTTGCTCCAGTTTTGATACTTATAGATTTTAAGTCTTAAAGTTTGATATAAGTAATTTGGATAGCTGTTCCACATTATATATTCTTTTAAAATACAAAAAAATCCCCAAACAAAACAACAACAAAAAAACCCCAAAAACCAAAATTAAAAAACCCCAAACAAACAAAAATTCAAAACCAAAACCAAACAAAAACCCCAAACAAAAAAGAACTCCAACATTTTATACTGTTTATTTGTAAAAAAAATATTTAAATTTTTCCAGATTGAAATTTCAGGTTTTGACTTCCTGAAAAATTTTTGGACTTTAAAAATTCTTACTGAATGGACAACTACTAATTTGACTAACGTCTCCATTCAATCACTGAATTGTCCTTCTCAAACCCAATGAGGATGAAAGAACCATGAGGTGTTCAAAATGAGAAAAAACTCTCTAAAAACTGCCTAGCAAACTGATAAAACATGTTAGCTTTGTCTTTTACCATGTGGTTACCATATGTGCCATCTTTCACAGATCATAATATTTCCATTTTTTCTGATTCAGTTGTTCTGAGTTGACAGAGGTGCAGCTGTTGAGTTTTACCTTGATTTGGTTCCCCTTCCACTCATACTCATACATCATACCCTGGATTCAAATATCATTGTAGCTTCTCCAAAAAACTTGTTGCTTAATAGTGACATTTTTGATTTGTCTCTGTGATCATATCCCCCAGGAAGAATAAGAGTATAGCCATATATTTCCTATGTTACATGTAATCTATTGAGAACAAAAAATTACCAAAAGGACATCACTTGTCACAGCTTAAAATAATGAATTTCTTTAGTGAGACTAGTACACTCTTTGAACTTCGTAACTGCATGCACAGTTGCAGAAAATAGGTTACATGAATTTGGAGAGCTTTATAAATATTGCAGCAGTGTTTTGTGGACTGGTTATGCTATAGGACCATTGAAGACTACAAATCCACACATGCTGCTTTAGTGACAGGCTGAGATACATCAAATCCTCGAAAAAATTAAGTGTGAATGTTAAATTAATGGTTCCACCAGAACCTATTCTATTTTTTTTATCAGAAATGATGGGCAGACCTCTGAGTACCAATAAACAACTAATTTTTTACCAGTAAAGTAACAGATCAAAAGTAAACAAATGAACAATTCTAGCTGTTTTGCAAATGATTGTTCACAGCTTTCATAAAGTAAGAATAACAACTTCACCATAACAAAGATGTGGGAACCTGAAATTTCAAAATACCCTAGGAATTAAGATAAATAAGCAAAGAAGAACAACGTTTCACAAATCCAGTCTGAATTACAGAAAAATGTACAGCGTTTATAATTTTTTTCAAGCATTCCCAAATGTAGAGTAAATCAAGTCATATTGAAAAGGCAGCCTTAGTGAATATGTGAGGCATTATGTGAGTAGATTAGTAGGAATTCTGACAAATGTGGAAATACTGTCAATGTTACACTGACAAGCACTGTGACTAAATGGTGATCAGATTGAATCACTGTAGTGTGGAGCAAATTAAATTGGGGAACTTGAAGGAGACCTACCCATGTGTATATAAAGTACATTTAACAGAAGGAACTCTTCCTGAGCTGTTATCTAGGTACTTAGTGAGGTCTTGCCGTAAACAAGAGGGCAGCAGATGACTGGGTTTATTTAAATTAAAAGTCAGAAAGAGTGAAATCCAAATGATTGAAGCAAGGGCCAACAATGTACCTCTATTACCAGAAGCTGCTAGTAGAAAATTTTTATGGAAAGTCTTTTTCCTTATTGCATCTCATTCTGTGAGATAGGCTACTTTTAAGGATTTATATTTAGTCTCACACATTATTGCAAATATTTGTGATTAATATGATAACATTGCCTAAAGGTGTTTGGTTAGACTCTGAGGAAAGTGTTGCCAGAACATCTACCCTGAAATACAGGCACCTCCATCATCAGAAAACAGTGAATGTGTTACCCTAGCTGGGATGTGTGACCATCTCTCTCTGCCCACTGAAACTTTTGCCACCTCAGACACTCCTAGGCAAATGACACAAGTAATGGCATTTATATTCTTGAGATTTGCGAGTGGGTCCATAACTTGCTTCTGCTAGGAGAGTCAACTTAAAATGTGTGAAATGTGTGAGTCACATCTTGCAACATCTCTGCTGTTTGTAAGCTGTATTTGCTATCCTTGATAGGCATTGCATAATTTTCTGGAACTGTGTAGCACTTGAGACATCAAATTGCATTGACTTTCTTCATATTTTGTTTTTCCTTTTCTGCCAGAAGCTCCTGATGCTTCTGATAATGGTGTCCAGCAGTGCAGCATTTCTTTTGACTGAAGCTAAGTACCAGGGATATGTGCCATCTGGGAACATATATTAACTGAATGTTTTATTAGAATCTGATTTTAAAACCTTGATCAGTTGCCATTTTCTGAAGCTGCAATAGTAAAAACCTGTACTTCATTGCAAACTGCTTGAATCCACTGAAAAGATTTCACTATTATATAAAGACTGCCACTTTGGGAAAAGTTAATATGCTGTACATAAGCATACATTAGATTTCAGTTGTTTTTTTTTTTTTTAGTAACATCACGTAAAAAACTAGAAATATTGTCCAGAAAAATTTGTTACAGGCAAAATAAATTAATCTTTTCCAAATTCACTACCTAAATGTGCTCTTTCTCTCAACTTGGCCTACAGTTTTACATGTGAAATAAAAGTTTTCCTAATGTTCCTCTAAGGACAACCTAAAATATCTCTGGACCTTCTCTTACATTTCTTTTACCTCCACCTAAGTTTCATATGCTCTTTTCCACTATTTTCCATTAAAACCTCTTTTTCTACCCAGAGATCTCACCCAGTTCCAAGAAAGACCCCTTATAGTGATATTAAGGTTTCAGAATGCACTGTCCCTGACATCTTCAGATGTTTTCTGTCATGTCTGACATTCAACTTTATATCTAAAAATCATTATCCAGATTTCATCTGAACATAAACAAGTTTTTTACTGTACTGATATTGATGTTCTATCTCTCAACTTTTATACCCTGCCCAGACACTGGAATACGTACATGAAGTCACTGCATCTCTTCCAAAAATCTCTTTTCAAATGTTACTTTTTTGTCTGGGGTATAGAAAACAAAAAAAAAAAAGAAAAAAAATCAGATACATTATGTGTTTGATCAATTTTTTTTAAGGGGGAATTAGTTTCCCTTTTTGTTACCCATTGTTTCTCATATACTGTTAGGGCCCCAATTTGTGAACTGTTCTACCTTGTAGGACCTGCAACTTAAAGATATGAGCATGTGAGTTCTTTAATGCTGAGATATCAGTCATCACTCCCTGCAACACTGCCTGCTTTGCTATGGGTTATTCCTAAGGTGACAATGTCAGAGCCAATGTCTTTGTCTTGACTAGACCACTCTCTTGTTCCAGCTTGGAAATGTAATTTTGCATTGTTTTTCAAATGTTGGGTTCGTGCTTGAAACTCTTTGGGTAGGATTTTCTGGATGCCATCTCTGAACTGCCCAGATCCTTCTACCTCTGCTCTCTTGAGGTCCTTTGCATTTGCAATTGTGAGCAGTGTATCAGAACACTATTAACCTGCTTTAAAGAGTCTGTGCTGACAAACATATCAACAATTTTTAACTGTTTTATCAAAGTGTATCTTTTAATCTTCAAAGAGTCTTTACCGAAGTTTTGGTTTCAGATCCTGCTTAGAGGTCCTGTCAGAGACAATGCCTGAAACCCTTAGATACTTCTTCCTTTTTCCAGTAGCTCTTCTATACATTTACATCCTCCTGAAGCCTGTTTTAAAAACATGCCTTTCATTTTTTGCTTTTGTGTCATCTTTGGTACTTTTCCAAGGACTGAAGTAACTGCATTGTTTCTTTTGCCTAAGCTTAACTGGAAGCAATGAAAAACCTCTATTACTTCAGAAATTGCTATTATGAAAAATAAATTTCAGATTAATATTATTTTTGATGGAAAATTCTCTTCATCATTCCAACTAATGCTGTCTTTACCTCTGTTTTCTGGAGAATTTAATTCACAATGGGTCTCTTAACTGTTAAAGTTGAACTAAAAATATTATTGGCCTGATCTTCATTTCTACTACACTCCAGCTTACGTAGGTGTGAGCTCTGTGCAAGGTGAGCAGTCTGGCTCATGCTACAGCCTCATACTGACTCAAAACTTTGGCTGAATTCTTGAGGTGAGAGAAGGCAGGGAAGGTATCACCCTACTTGTCACTCAACTATTCTTATCCATATCCATACCTCTCTCCTTTCAGCATTTAATTCTTCAGTTCTGATATCATCTCATTACAGTCAAAGCCTGTTTTGCCACTCACACCAGCAGATGCTGAGTAGATCCAAGAGTATAAACCTTGGAAGGCAGTTCCCTGGAGGATTGTACACACACTCAATCTGCACCAAGGGCAGATTGTATTAGCAGGCATGAGTGGAAGAGCACAGTCAAGGACAGTGCTTGACAGGCCAGTGTGTGCTTGGGAAAAACGTGCTTTACCCATAGTTTCCACTCCGTGACTATTTCTATTCGGACTCAGCTATCTGAAAGGAAAAGCTGGATAGTTTCTCAAATACTGCATGTAGCAAATTACAGCTTTGCAGAGGGTAATACTGTGTGTACATATATTGAAGACCGGTACAGGGGAATTAGCCAGTAAATCATTATTTATTGCTAAATAAGTCTCACTTCTATGGGGCTAATAAAAATCAAGTGATGAAGTTCTGGAGATGACTAGATTCAGTTTTGTGGCAATAACAACACATGTCCAGATAAAATTCTGTCTTCCTACTTTAGACTTTCCAGGTGGCTTTTATAATTTTTCAATTAATCTTGTTTTTCAGAAACATGCAATCTGATCTAAGCTTCAGAGCACCTAAGTGAGAAATTATTGGTCTGATTTTCATGACCACTGAGTATATCAGGGTCTTACTTTTGAAAATTATCTCACATTGAGAAATAAAATAAAGATATAAAGAACATCTAGCTTTAGATACACAATAATATGTCTAACCTGTATGTTACCTCATTAGTAATATTTTTTATGGCATCAGGAAGCTGTCAATTTCAATACTTTAAAATCACCTAATTGGAGTAGACAAATGATATGTTTCTCTCTTCTTCTGAAATAAACCAAAAAATACAGAATACCCTCTTAAAGAATCACTTAAATGCCTATGTTCATTGCATTACATTAAACCTAAAGCCATACATATTTGACAAAGGGTTGCAGGCAGGGAATTTCCTACAAAAGTCATTAATATTTGCAAATTCTTGGCTATTACAACATATTGACTGTCAAGATAAGCTGCGAGGGCTCATTTGTTTCTATATCTATGAGGAAGTAGTGAAATATATTATGTACATTTTTTTCTGCTGAGTTTTTCCACCTTACAGCATATTTCCTGATTATTATCAGGTGGAAGAGGCAACTTAGAAGTGTGATCTCTTTTGTGGGTCTGTAATGGCAAGGGACACCAAGAAAGAGAAGAGGGAACTCCAATATAACAGATAAATCTGAATGTGTTTATTCCATGGCTTCCCACCTCTTTTGTCAGAGAGAAAGACTGAAAATCTGTTTCTGCATATGTTTCCCATTGAATTCAAGACATAGTAATGCATAAACCATAGCAAAATTTTTCAAGTCACTATTGCTTATCACAAATTAATGAGAACAACTGTGTGTACTCTCCACATTTTAGTTGATGTATAAACAGAGCAGTGGGGTTAATTGTGAAAACTGTTTACTTTTGAGGGGGGAATAAAACCCACTCAGATGCTGACTTTTTTCAAGCTGTGATTTTCTTTTCCTCCATAGCACATATGCCTTGCTACAATCTGGCAAACATACCCATAAAAAAATTAAACCCAAAAATTTTTTTACAGCTTTCAGTAGAAACTATGAATTCATGTAAATTACATATAGTTTCTCTTCTCTATAAAAGTATCAAAATTGCTCATTAAATATTGGCCCCAAGACTGTGCTGGCATATGTACTTACAGCTAGTCACAAGCAAGGAAAAGAAGCATGCTCAGTTTGAGTGAACTTTACAGTCTGATAAAACAGAAATCTGGTTTAATAATATTTGACTTACGTGAAATGTAGTGTGCAGGGCCAATAGCCTAAAACTTATGTTTCTCTACTGAGAGCATTGTTATTAAATATAATACCTGCCAAGAACTGTCCCAATTGTATGCCCAGTGTTTCTCACCACTGTTTTCTCTGCAATAATGGCCTCTCTTATTGATTTATGTACATTTACCTCATTCTCCAAGGGTATCCATACCTTCAGACATGAAATAAATCTGGTATTTCCCTAACTACAAGGGTTTAAATGAGTCAATTTTTTTTTGTATGTATCTTGGCCTAAGTGGTAATAGACCAAATATTAAAATACATATTTTATAGTACATTATTTACATAAATTTTGAGCCTTGAAATATTTCTCCATCATTGTTTAATTTCTGCCTATTTGGGACCTAAATGATGCTGCAGAGCAGAGTTGGATCACTCACCTGAGAATGATATGGTTTGCTAGGACCTTTCTAGGCCAAGCAGGTGGAGAAAACAAAGCCCTTCTCAGAAGACAACTCTGGAAAATCCAATGAACAAGAAGAATTAGACTGAGGCAAAGCTGCATCCTGACCTACTGAGGTGTTTTGTCAGTTTGACTGAGAGGTGAGAGGCAGCCCAGCAACAATCTGACCAATCGTGCTACCTCCAGCCTCCCACCTCTCATTATAAATGAACTGATCATTCGCCTTGGCTAGTGGAAGTACACAATATTCGATGTTTCCATACCTCTGTGGAGTCACAGTAAGTGCCTTTATGAATCCTTTGCAAAAATAAGATTACTGGATTTAAATCATGGAATCGCAGAATGGTTTGAGTCACAAGGGATTTTAAAGATCACATAGTGCCAAGCCCTGCCATGGGCAGTGACACATTCTGCCAGATCAGTTTGCTCAAAGTCCCATCTAACCTGGCCTTGAGTACTTCCAGGGATGGGGCATCCACAGCTTCTCTGGGCAAACTTTCCTAGTGCCTCACCACCTTCACAGTAAAGAATTTCTTCCTAATGTCTAATCTAAACCTACCCACTTCCAGTCTAATGCTTTTACCACTTGTCCTTTCATTACCTTCCTGTGTAAAAAGTCCCTCACCAATGGTCATGTAAAGGTTTTCATCTATTAAGCGTTTCCCAAAATACAGTCATAAATGAACAAAATTGTACCAGGACTAAGAAAATAATGTTAAGGAAAGAAAATTAAAAATGCAGAAATATTTGAATGAAATATTCTATATAAACCTAAAAAGAGATCAATTCTTTATGTGACTGCAAAATATTTCTTTTCCTCCTGCTTCCCTTCTGCATCTAGGGGCTCCTTACCAGGAAGAAAGGGCTATGACACTATTTGTTATGTGAGTGGTATTTCAACAGTTCTTTGTAATGTAATTTTGGCGCCCAGGTCACTAACTACATCAGTATATAGAAAACAGACTGTCTTCTTGTTTTCCTGCCTTCCACATCCTCTGCTGAAAGACATGCCTTGCCCTGAGTTTTACATTCCTAACAAAACCCTTCATCCCACGCAGAGCTCAGCATCTTAGCCCCTCAAGCAACAGTAGACTTTTCTGACATAGCTTCCTTTTGCAGTGGCCTCAAACTGTTTATGAACCAAGAGCTGTTTGGTCTTCTTGTCAGCCACATTTCTCAGTCAGTAGCTACAGATTTCAGCTATAGGTTCCCCATGTTACCCAGGAGTGAGAAGGGACATGCCTGATTTCTTCAGCAATATTTAATGAAACTGAAGCTTCTTCAGTTGCTGTTGCTTTTACAGCACTGACATTTTCTGGCTTAGTGGTCCAGTGGATAAGGTAATGAATTGGGAGTCACAATGAAAACCTATGCCTCTGAATCCTATTATTTCAAATTATCTTAATTTTTTTGTGGAGCACTGGACACATGATGAGGAATTCATTAGCTGTAATTAAATAATCTAGAATTTGGTGTCTCACTCTGAATAAGAATCCACACATTTCTTTAGCAAGCAATGGAGGCACATAAACACCTACAGGGCAATTTATTTCCTAGCAACATATGTCTGCAATGGGTCCTGTGGACAGTTCTGTTCATTAGCCCACAGGAGCCCAGATTTAGACATGTGATTTTTAGAAATTTAAATTTCCTCAAGAGGACTTTGATTCACTTTGATGATAATTCAGGAAATATTTGGAATTTGTAAAAATGTCAGCACTTTCTATTCCTAGTTCTTCAATTCCCTCCTTTGAAAAAAAAATGAAATGTTGTTAAGGTTCCACATTATCACTGTAAATATATTCCCAGCTTTAACAAAAAAAAAAAAAAAAAAAAAAAAAAAAATCATGGTGCTGCTTAGTATTAAAAGTTTATATTTGTAAACCCCAGCATTTTTAATCTTTAAATTACTCATATTGAAAAGACAAAAATTGGTGGAAACATAAACTAAACCAAGTAAACTCAGAAGGAGATGTTTCACTGAAAGAGCTCTGAATATATAGAATAAATGACTGAAGAGAAGACTGAGTCTGAGAAGTGAAAATTAGTTCAAAAGAGCCTTATATATCCTTCTTCAGCACAAAAAGGGTGAAGTCATAGAGTGAAAAGACAGGAAAGTAGGATTAAGATGCACCAAAAAAAGCAGATATGCTGGACCAGATATCTTTTTCCTGTTTGTAAATTCCATGTTTTCAACAGAAAATGAGGTGACTACACAGATGGTCTGTGTTATTCCCACATCCTTTGAAATTCAGTTTCTAAAAATGTCACCTTGTTCTGTATCCTCTCATGTAGTATAAAGTGCATACACTGTTTCCCAACGTGTTCACATGCATTTTGCTGTCAAGAATGGTCTATTTTATTAGCCGTGTTCATGGAAAAAATTGTGTAAGAAGGGGGATATAAACATTAGTAGGATCAGATTCTGCTGTTAAGATCTGTGTGAAAGAAGGCTGCTGGTGTCTAAGTCACAGTGTCCACATTAGTACACAATTTTGCCCCAAAAGAATAAATCATTTGGTGTTGAGGCTGCTGTATTTTTAGTCAGTGATGTTCTGGAGTTCTGTATTGGTCTAGGAAAAAAAAATAATCCCTCTAACTGCATTATCAAAGCTGTCTAAATGCCCTAGCTAGGATACTAAATAAACTAAGTAACCTGTTAGCATGGGAAAACATTACATACTGAATGGAAAATACAGTTTGGGTTAATTTAGAAGGAATCCATCTATTGCATACCACAACAGGTTTGCAAATGGATTAAACATGGAGTATCTCTATCCTGCTGGTCCAGATCAAAATATGCATGAAAATGTAGTCTTTGTTCCCAGGTTCAAGCTTGACTACATCAAGTGGTTTCTGATTTGCTTCATCTTACCAGACACTGTTTCACTATGGAAAGTGCTTTTGGATATTGTCTGATGTTCATAACATCACTAAATGAAAAGAACAGAAAGCACTTAGGAAGTCCAAGTTATCCTACAAAAAAGTCCCATGTTTGGGTTAGGCTGTGCTCCTGATCTTAGACTGATTACTGGCAACAGAAGAAGTCTTAGAGCTCAGAGAAGTCTGTACCAAATTTGTCCTACATTTTTTTCTCTGGAATTGGAGCCAGCAGTCACCAGTTCCCCTTCACCCGCTGTCCATTCTCGTGGCATAAGCGAAAAGGAAGCACATTCCTTTCTGATAGCACAGACCTGAGGATGTGTGCAGTTTATGACCATTAGGAAAATACCTTAAATAACAAGAGCTTAAATAAAAAAAAATTATGTTGAGATTTTCCATCAGATAAGATTCCTTGCAACTGCTTCTCTTTCTCCCAGTGTCAGCAACTGCTTTAGCTTTTCTTTCTAAATTGTGAACCAAAATACACATTTGTTTTCACCACCCCACAAGATGTCCATAGGCAGACCACTACCTCACCCTTCTACACAGTTTAGAAAATGCTTTGCAGACATTATGAGCCTGGAGACACTCAGTCCTGTGTTCTGTCTGCATTTGGGCCCACTGTCTCCCAGTAATTGTGCCACATATTCTTGCAGGCTACAGTACTCCCTTTTCCAATGGCTCCCTTTCCTTAAGAGGGGAAATCTTGGCAATAGGAGCAAGATTTCCTGCTGTGTTTACAGCAGTAAAGAGTTGTAGTGAGGTGTGGTTCCCAGTTCCAGACAGTTATGGGCAAGAGATCAAAGCTCCAGTAATGTCCTGTGGAGAAGGAGGCCATGGCTCTACCTTCGTTACTCTCAGACTTAACGCGTGTGGTACATATTCAGAGATAAAAGTTTCTGAAGAAATCCATCATCTAATTTCCTCCTTCTCTGCCCTTTTGTAAGGAGGGGGCACAAAAACATATGTTTTTTGTGTTGAAACAAGTTCATGTTCAAAAGCGGTGAATGATCCGAACGCCAGGGAAACTCAGAGTCTTTTGAAGGCTCTCATTTCCTTGACAGAGTAACTTTGGAGTCTGGGAGATCGCTCCTTAGCAAAGCTTACATAACATGAAATAAGAGTCAAGCCCTCATTATATTAGTCTTTGCCCACAAAAGTCCTAAAATTAATAAAGCAATTGAGAGTAAAGGCAGTTCTACCAGTCTGTAATCTCTAACCTATTAAAGTTTAGGAAAGACATCAAATAATGCACAAAAAAAACCCCCAAAAATCCCACAAAAACCCCCACCAACCACTGAATTACATAATTCAACACCTTTGTTGTAATTCAGCCTTACTTCATACAATCTCCAGACATTTAAGGATACAATTTTTGGTTTTTAACAGTCCTGAGGGGTACATCAGAACTCAGCTCTATGAAAAAATGTTTCTGAGTGCAATTCTTGAAGATTTCCAAGTAGAATGTTTTAAAGTTAAGAGCAATTCATACACCTTAGCACGATACTATACTCAAACGATGTTTTTAGATTTATTTTGGAAAGGAAAATTGCTATCAAGACCTCTCTACAATAAAGAAAATCAATCATTACATGCGACTGATGAAAATCATATCAAGTTAAATTATCTAATTAAAGAGGCATTGCATACTCTCCTGTTCCCCTCACAAAATACAAACCATTTTAGTCTAAGAGGAACATTTGGCTATGTCATCCTGCTATGAGGTGACTAAAGACATTAGATTTGTTCTTTCTTTTACAGTGTCACTTTCTTTTCTTAATATATTGTCTCTGCCACAGTGACTGCGCAGACTGCAGTGTTTGCTGGTGCACCACACAGTGCTCCACAGGATGCTGGTCTGTCAGAAAGTGAGGCACACAGTGGCATCATGAATATTTGTACTTAAAACTGTAGTTTTCTTGTCCCCAGACACCAGTACTGCCAAGAAGGTGTTCTAGCTACTTCTGCAGCTTTCTGTTCCCTACATTTGAGTGCAGCTGGGAACACAAGGGGTTAAGTGACACTGCTCACACCGTGTCTGTCTCGGTGGCAGGGCACAAGGTTATGCAGCAGGGATCTCACTGGAAAGTGAATGCTTCTCCTAATGAGGTGAAGCTGATGGCTCTAATGCAGTGGAACAGCTGCAGCAGGCTCTTTCCCAGCTTGGAGTCACACTGAGATCAGTTTCAGCACATAGCAGCTCCGTTTCCTTCACACATTACAATTATGATTGATTTGCAAAACATGTAAAATACTACCTTTTTATAACAAGAGCTTTAAGATTGTGAGGCATTGAGGAAGGGGTTTTGGTGCTGTTCCAGTGAGGACCAGCTCCCCTTTGACTGCTGTCTTCTCCTTGGCTGACAAAGTTAGCTCCCCCTTTTGCTGCAGTCTTCTGAAAGTGCTGGGGGATCTGGGTGCTGGGAGGGACCAGGAATCCTAGTTCCAAGTTTTATAATAATGCAAACACAACCTGCCTGTTTTGAATGTACATGATGTATAAAACACAGTCACAAGAGACTTGTGGCTTTTCTGCTTTGTTATTAACAATTCTACCAAGTTTCCCTAATGGCCCTATATCATAGATGTCACAGCAGGTATATGTGCATGATTTGCTGCCGGTAATACTCAAACTGCTTCTCTCAAAGCTCAAAGTTCAACACAAAATTCCTGATTCCCCAGATTTATCATCTGGCTCTGTCACAGCTGTGCATTCCACTGCCTGGACATGTAGATCATCTCCCTCTTCTGAGTTCCCAGGGGTCAGGAGGTGTCCACAAGGCACATATTCCGCATGTGTGTGCAGGGAGATTTTGAACTAGTCTGGATAGCTGAGCAAAAGAGATCTTAGCAGTATTCCCACACAGATGTTGGGTTTCTGGAGGGAAAGCAAGCTGGTTTTAGTCAGCCTGCAGGCTCTGTGGAATTGCTCAGGACACTACCTGTCCACAGAGACATAGAAAAGAGCTCATAGAAAATAGTCAGTTCTTAGTATTGTTAATTAGTCTTTAGTTTTACATCTGTAGTGGGTTTTGTCATTCTAAGGTAGGAAGCTTTTAGAGAAAAAAAAAAACCAAAAAACAACAATAAAAGAAAAAAAAGACAAACAAACAAAACTCCCCACAAAAAAACCCCAACAATAAAACCAAAAAACAAACCCACAAAACCCTCCCAGAGAAACCCAACCAAAAAAACCCCACCAAACCACCAAGGCAAGGAATCAGCCTTGTCAAGTAGCACAAGCAAAATGCAAGATACATCCATTATAAGAAAACAAATTATTATTCAGTCCTTAACTATTTGATCATGAAAAGTGTCCAGGGTAAAGAACACACAGAGCAGAAAGATTCAAGAAAAGAAATGATAATTTGCTTTCCAGTGTGTAAACATCCGATTAGACCAGGACACATGAACTTTCCCTGACAAATAATTTCTCAGTTTGGACAGTTTAATTCTGGCAGCTCAACATTTTCCAATTAGACACAGCAATTTGAACACTTTTTAATTATAATTTCTATATGTACTTTTGCATGAAATGTATTGTCTGCATAAGGATACATGGTTTGTGATTTAGCAAAGAGGCTAATTTGCCCTTTAAGTTATAAGACAAAATAATGACATTGCTGGTACATTAAAAACCACAGGCAGCATACAACCAACTTATTATGACACAGTTTTGTCAATTGCTAGGCTCAGTGGTGTTTCTAGATGTAATGGCAGAGTTCAAAAAATATTGTTAGGAATTTTTGAGGGAGATAATAAATAAATTATAACTAATAATAATGTTTTCAGCAAATTGCTGACACTTAAAGGAATAAAAGCTGTAGAGCCAAATTGAACCATATGCTTTTTGAAAAAGCAATTTCACAAGTGGAAACTCTATTAATATCTCTGTATGCTATTAGGACAGCAGGATTTGTTCTGCAACTAGACGTATTTGCTGTATTAGATTAGATTCAGTTATGTACAGAAGTATGCACAGCTATCCAACATGCACTGACAGCTCTGTAGAAACTAAAACAATATCTTCAGCTGGTTTTAGTTATATTCAGTACTTCTTACTATGTGGGGTTTTCTTCTTTACCATTTTCATGTTGATAAAAAACAATGGTGAAAGGGGGGAGAAAAGTACATTGGTATTATCTCCTCATCTTCACAAAGAATCAGAAACATGCAGTAACAACAGAGGGAGTTAAAACTTGAAATGCAATCAGAGACCTAATTCTGTGAGATTGTCACCATCTTTTAGCTTTCCTTGGCGTGTAAATGGCGTGTAAAGGTAATGGTAGCTGTAAAGAGTTTTCCTGAGAGAAGAAGCAAATGAAGGTACTGTACACCAGCTGCCAGCCTGGGCCTAGAGGAGGGCTCAGAAAATGTGTATGACATATTGCTGCGTAATGCATCTGGAGACTGCAATTTGGGACAGCCCTGGCAACTAGATTTTAGGATATTTGTTCTGTTCCTTTACGCTAACTGACAAGGACACAACAGACAAGATAGGGACCAGGACTCAGTCCTTCATCTGAGAATACCAATTTTGGTTTTTCCTACCTCATACTTTAACTCTCTCTCCTATGAGTATGTTGATAACATATGACAACAAAGTCATTTTATCAGAATTTTGCTAGTATTTCAGATTGTAAGCCAGAAGAGATGCTCGGGTCTCATCAGTTGCACAGACAGCTCTGAATATGCTCTCTGGAAGAACAGACCAAGGCAGACTGAGTAAACCAGAAGACGTGATCATTCCCAAAAAACATATAGCTTCTTCTCATGTTTGTGCTCTATACAATTCTTTCAGTGATGCTTTGTCATATCTACAAAAGAAACCAAACCCACCAACCAACCAAAAACAGATAGAAGAGAAAAAAACATATTTTGTTATGGGCAACTGAACAAAGCTACGGCGTGCTTTCAAAAGAGAAAAAATAGTTCCTGTAGCTTGTGGGATGAATAGAAAGAATGTAAAGATATTTCTGATTTCTCTGCTGAAATCCTGATCTCGCCAAACTCCTTAAGGACAGACACGGTGATGTCAGTTCATGCTATTTCACAAAGCTTTAGTAAATTAGTTAGATGGAATTTATGCTTTCAGAGGAAGACAGCCAAGTCTGAGCCTGGATTATCTGTAGCTAAGCGCAATATGGTCATGTTTTGCCTATATAACCCAGATTTTGTTGAAAATATCCTGGATGCACACAGAAAGGTCTCTCCCCCTGGATGTTTTGTGATTCAGTGAAGCCTGATGCCCTGCTGAACTCTGAAGCCTGCAGAGTACAGGAAGCCTCAAGCAGGGCAGGACAAGCACTGCTGGGAAGCTCTGAGGAATGGGCTGTGGTCAGACAGACAACTCCCTGCTGGAACACTAAACTCTATTGGTGAAGCTATCACTGCAGCAAGGCCAGGAGTCTTGGTGTCTGTCAGTTTTTCACTATAGTAAGATCATATATCACTGTTAAAATGTAAACATATTTTCCAGATTAGCCCGATATTAAAAGAAAACACCCTCTAAAAAATTGCAAAAGAAATGTAAAATGCCTTGGAGTGGGGCAAGACAAGACTTCATTGTTGCTTTTAATACAACACTGGAGCTCTATTTTCTCTCCTTCTTGTCCACGCTTAAATTTAGTAACATTGCAAGAGAACATCATAATTTTGCTGATGCAGAAGTCCTTGTCATCCCTTCTTTTTGTCCTGGCTAAGCTACTGCAGTGATTCGTTCCTCACTAATGCCTCTGCATGCACAATTAGCAGCTGATGCAGAATTCCCTTGCCTGGTCTCTGCTGGCATTGAATAGCTACAGCTCATAACTCCAGACCTGGCTGTGTTGTACTGCTGGTTGTTAATCTGAGCTCATGTTAGTTTCAAGGTGTTCTTGCTACATTAGGAAGACCTTTAATCTAATTCTGACAATTCTTGGACTCTGTTTTTCCATAAACTCTACTTCTCCCCAGTTGCAGACTCCTGGCTTCCACTCTCAAGATGAAGGATAACTGAAGACCCTGAACTGAAGTCGCCCTTCAGACAACGTTTTCTGCCGTGGCTCGTGCCTAGGTGCTCACAAACCCTTGGTGTCTTCAGTCCCTGAGGGAAATTTTATTATGTGAAGCAAATGCAGGACAGCTGCCTATATCTTTGATACTGATCTGCTGTTGCTAATTTAGCAGACTGTCAAGAAAACACTGTGAAAAGAAGTCAAGTCTGCATTAATTCTTGAAGTGAATGGTCCATTTTCCATCTTTGTCATTGCAGATTACAGTTTTTGAGAACATTTAATGAAGCATGAGTGTAACAGGGCAGTCAGCACAATTTAGTTGCTGTTAAAAGGGCCTTATTTTTACTTCCTTTGCAAATGACCTGCTTCCATCTTTTGTTGCAAACAGAAGTATAAATATTATCAGAAATCAAGCAGTTAATAGCATCTCACAAGAATTCATGACCTCTCAAAGGCTTCCTGTCAGTCTCCCAGGGGAAATTGTACAGGTAGAGATGCAAACATACTGGAGAAATTAAGAGGGAAAAGTAGGGTGGGGTGGAGAGAAAGCAAAAAAACCTAATTTTAAACCATTTGGAGATTCTACTCCTCATTAACATTCCAATGGATTTTAATTCTTTTCCCCAAGGGCAGAAAAAGGCCAACACTTTAAAACTTTTTAGTCTTCTAATCTAATCTAAGGGACTCTTAGCAACAGACAAATCTCTCCTAATTGTCTCTAATAAGTAAAATAACATGAGAACCAAGCTCTGTTGGAGACATTCCAGGAATTTTCATTTCTTCATTTCTGCCTTCTCCCTTATGATGGCAATTTCTTTTTATCTGCTCTTAATTTGTACTGATTACTTCCCTTACAAATTAGAGCTGTACTTTTACTGGTTGCATGTCAGTTTCTTTATAGTTATGGCTCTCAAAATGTTTCAAAGCCAAATCCTCCTAGGCTCAGTTTTGAGGTTTTTGCTGGCTTGCAAGAGAGCACAAGCAGCACAAGAAGGCTCTTGCTCAGAAGTGCAGGGAGCCCTGCAAAACCCCTCTGCTCTCCTTAGAAATCCTGGTGACCATAGCTTTTGGGCCCTGTGCAAACTGACAAGGAAAGCTCTGCCTTTTGTAAGCATTCAGGAATCCTTATGCATTAAATGCTTTGTGTATGCATATGTATAATGAAGTCATGATGTGATCCATGCACACTGAATCCATATGTTTCAACTCCGTGCTCTCTTTTGACTGCTTAGGCAGGCCCTGCTGGTTGGAACCCACATTTTTGTTTGGTTTATTGGCAGTTTTTACCTTTCTGTTCACATAGTTATAATAATTTTCGATTTAGTACGTACACACTAGTGAACTCCAGGGCATATTTGCCAAAACATCACTGTTGTTATTTTCCAAGAGAAATTCAGATGGGATTGAAATCCTTTAGGCCTTTAATGAGTTTTCAGCATTATCTGGGCCTGTAATAATTCTCTAGGGTTAAAGAATTGAAATAATTATTGCCCTCAGACTATTTGATTTAAAAAAAAAAAATCAGATAGAATTATTTCCTCAACTGTCTGCAAACAGCTATTCCTGTAGAGATGTAGATTTCCTGACCTTGGTCCAGACATTATCTCTTACTATGAATAAATTTATTCAGAAAGCTGCTCACTAAGGGAGCACCATCACCCCAATTTGTCTTGACTGGCATATGCCTATTGAAAACTTCCAGAAATTTTGCCTGAAATTAATGATAAGTTTCAGACATTTAAGGAATTACATCAGTGCTAGTGGAACCTGAGCAATAGAGTATAAATGGTAGATCTGTATTTGAAGGAAGTTACCTTTTTTATTTTAAGACATCTCAGTGAAGAATATATCAGGGCATATATAAAAACATGCAGAAATATCCAAACATCTATTGTTTGAACCAAGTCTTCTGCTTAAAACATCAATATATCTCTTTGATGGAAATGTGTCAGGAAGACTACAGTAAGTGCATTAAGTTCCTGAGCTGGCAGGGACAAGCACTTCAAAGAATCACAGAATATGCTGATTTGGATGGGACCCACATAATCCTCTCCCTTGTCCAGTTGGTGATGCTGTGCCTGATGCCCCCCAGGACATGGGTGACCCTCCTGGCTGCCAGGGCACTGCTGGCTCATGTTCAACTTGCCATCAGCCAGGAACCCCAGGTCCCATTCTGTGTCACTGCTTTCCAGCATCTCGTTCCCCAATCTATACAAGCATCCAGGGTTGTCCCATCACAGGTGCAGAATTCAGCGCTTCCTCTTGTTGAACTTATGATTGGTGATTGCCCAGCCTTCTGATTTGTTAAAGTCCCTCTGCAGGGCCTCTCCATCTTTAAACAGCCAACAGTTTTGAATCATGTTGCTTAGTGTCCCTTTCAGTCCTGCATTCAAGTCATTCATGAAGATGTTGAAGGGCACAGAGCACTAGATGGAGCCCTGTAGAACCTCATGTCACCCCATTCACTATAACTCTTTGTGCTCGACCCATGAGCCAGTTGCTCACTGATCATGTAACATGGTTCTTGAGATGCGTCCTGGACATCTTGTCCACAAGGACAGTGTGAGAGACAGTGCCAAAAGCTTTACTGAAATTCAAAAAGACTACATCAAATGGTTTCCCTTGATTCACTAGGTGAGTTACCCTGTTGTAAAAGGAAATCAGGTAAGCAGGACTTGCCTCTCATGAAGCTGTGCTGGCTGTGACCAGTGACTGCATTGCTTTTCAGGTGTTTTTCAATACCTCTCAGAATAATCTTCTCCATAATTTTACCAGGTACTGAAGTGAGATTGAACGGCCTGTAGTTTCTGGGGTCCTCCTTCTTGCCCTTCTTGAAAACTGGGACAATATTTGCCAGCTTCCAGTCAGCTAGAACCTCTCCAGATTCCCAATATGACTCCAAAGTCTTCAAGAGAGGTTTTGTGATGACATCAGCCTGTTCTTGGAGGGTTCTTGGATGAATCCCATCAGGCCCCATAGATTTATAAGGATACAGCTGGAGCAGCAGTTCCTACACATTTTCATAGTCAACTGCAAGCTGATCATTCTTGCAGTCTCGGTCCTCCAGCTCAGGGCACTGAGAGCCCCTTGGTCCATTACCCATGTTGAAGATGGAGACAAACAATGCATTGAACTCTTCTGCCTGGTCTCTGTCCCTGTGTGTGGTCTCTGTCCCTGTGAGGTGACCATCTTCATACCATAATGGGCCAATTTATTTTTACACTGCCTACTGCCATTAACATCTTTGAAAATACTCTTTTTATTGTTTCCCACAGTTCTGGCCAGCTTCAACTCTAGTAGGGCTCTGGACCTACGAATTTTCTCCCTGCAGAGGCAAACAGCATGTCTGCATTCTTCTCCCATCTCCTGATCTTGTTTCCACTGGGCATACACCTGCCTTTTTTGTCTTATTTCCAAGAGAAAATCCCTGTTCAGCCAAGCTGACCTTCTGCCTTGCCTGCTTTGACTTCTGACATTTGGGAATTGCCCGCTCCTCTGCCTTTAGGAAGTGATGTTTAAAAAGTGACTAGCACTGATGAACCCCACCACCTGCAAAAACCTTTTCCCAGGGACCTTACTTACTAATTCCCGAAACAATCCGAAGTCTTCTCTCCTCATATCCAGATTTGAGGTTTTGCTGGCACTTTTCTTCCTGTCAACAGAGATTTTAAACTCAGTTTCTTCCATGGTTGCTGTGGCCAAGAGAGCTGTGATTCTCCACTTCACTTACAAGATACACTCTATTGATTCCAGTCAGAATTTTTTGTTGATTTCAGTTAGAAGTCCTGGAGCCTTTGAGATTCAGTCTAGACCGTATTCAATATTACATGCTTTTGTTTGTAAGCGTCTTGAATTTATGTAGACAAACTAAGAACAGGAAAGAGTCTGACACTGGAAAAATTTTACAGCTCGTTACTGGAAGTGCAAGGGCTTCTTCTATTCAACTGTGTTCAATTCTCTCTGCCTTTAGAAAAAGGAGCCAATAAAAAAGTTTTCTCATATCCTTATCTGTTTAAAACTAATTTATTTTAATCATACTGGCTTTGTTCAACCTTTTTACTGCTTAATCTACATTTCATGGGTTTCATAATACTTATAACTGTCTAGTTGGTGTCCGAATCATCTCAAATTTCTTTTTATATTTATTTCCATTGGATCAATATTACTTCAGCAAAGGTCACTGCAATACATAAATAAAGAAAAACAAAATTGTTACTTTACTTGATTGTATTTAAATGATCATAGATACAAAATTTCTGTGTAATCAAAGTCCTATGTTACTTTTCTTACTTGTTCAAACATAAAATTTCTCTTTAAGCTCATGCACTGTATCATGAATTTAAGTTAAATTGATCATGCACCATTTCAAACTATTGTCTGAGCTACTTATTGTTTTTTTAAATTTAATCCTTCATGTTTCATATGCAAACAGAATTCTTTCTCTGGAAAATTGACCTTCCTTATTCTAGGCATAGGACTTAATGTCTAATTCTTCAGCTCATCATGAGAATTTGAGTTTAGAGTCATCTTCAAAATTCCATTTTTTTAAAGGTCTACTTTATCTCAAATATGAAGGGTATTTCTCAGGGCTTTGAAAAGTGTAGGAATGTATTAATCATGCTGTTACAAGAGTGTAGGCAAGACAAGGATGTTTATAGCAGATACTGAGCAATTCTTATTATTTAAACTATAAACTTCTTACAATACTACATAAAAATATATTGTAATATATTATATATAGATATAAACAGAAAAACACTACCATATATAGGTACCTATGCATATGTGCATCCATACACACTCTACAAAATGAAAAAAAAAAAAAAAAAACTAAACAGGATGCCATCAGGCAAGAGAATTCATAAAATTTGTTGCTTTTAATCCTAAGCTTATTCTTCATTCTTTAATACAGTTAATAGGAAAGATATTTCAGACATCAAATTATCAGTGAATCACTAGGTCTGGCAGGAGATGTTGGTAGGCAAGCCATGTCCCTGTTTGAAAGTCAGATGGCATATCATAAAAAAGAAAGGCAGAGTTAGTGCCCAAATGTGAGGGACAGGCCTGTCACCTCTCTATGAAGAGATTTTTCTTGCTTCTGGCCAAAGCTGTGAAACATTTGAAATGTGTCTGCTACTGGAATTTGGAAAGGGATAAAGAATAAAACATAATTTATTCTAAGAAAAGAAATTATCTTCTTCCCAAAGCCAGCTTTTGGAGTTCATACACTTCCTCTAAGTGAAATTATTGTCAGCTGGAAAGAAAAGAATTCAGGGATGTAACGTGAAATGAGATTTTCCTATTTGTTCAAGGAAAGACTCAGAGATCAGAGCTGTTACCATGCTTCAGACTTGAGAAGTGTGTTGCTTATTTTAGGAGGAATGATGGGTTCAAAACTTACTCCAATCCACTCCTATTTAAAAATGTAATACCCTTGGATACAATTTTGAAGAGCTATGCATGGATAAAACCTATGCCTCCTCAGTTCATACTTACATATTTATACAAAGAGTATGTTTAGTATTTGTGTCTTTCTCAGCACAAGTTTGAGGTTTGTTTTATTCATAATGTTTAACCTCCCATTGTAAGAGTCCAGTTTTGAATACCTTTACCAGATTGGTCCTACATCCACTCTTGAACAAAGACTTTCCTACTGATTTCAGTAACCTCAATGCAGATGTGCGAAATGTGTTCTTAATTAATTTACCCCCCTCAGTGTTATGCTTTTAGCTGGTTTATTCTTCCTGTGACCAAATACTGTCATTTGGTGGAACAGCATTCTTTAGTGGTGCTAAATCATCATCTATTTGTCCCACTGGGTGGGACTAATTGCCAATCACAAAATAGAGGGCAGCTGCTATCAACCACAAGGCAGATTGTTACAAGATACTGAAAGTAAAGTAATGGAAACAAAATATTTTGTTCAAGTCCATGCCCAGCTTTCAGGAATAAAAATCAGATATGTAAGGGTTCTTTGTCAAAAAGAAATACAGGAACAAAGACACTTTGGCTTGTGCAGTTTCTATGAACAAAAAATTGAAGGTTGTTTCAAAACAATTATTTGGGTTTTTTTTTTTTTTTTATCTTTTCTTTGCAGCAATTTACCTTTGGTGATTTACAAGTACTTTGAAAGGAAAACTTTTGTCAAGTGAGTTAACATTTCTGTTACTTCTGAAGATTTACAGAACAAATGGTCAAAGTGGAACATGGTTATGAGCTAGTCTGAGCCCTTGGGTAAGATAATGCACTCCCAGTGTGCAGGTTTGAGGATTCGTTATTTTTACTGTTAGAAATATGTTTTTTATTTTTGCTGTACCTCCCTGGTTCCTGCTACCAGCCATTAAATCTTAGCACATTCTCTGCCAGTCAGGCGGAAGGCATCTCTGTTATCAGATTTCCACTTCCTAGATTTCAAGGCACTAAAAGGTTTGGAGGAAGTCATCCCTTTGTCTTTCCTTTGATATGTTAAGTAGATGAAGCACCTGAAGAGTGTCTCTAAGATACCTGTTTCCTCCTCTATAATCCTTCAGCTTTTTTTCTTCATGTAATTTACCAGCCCCTTTTTCACTCTAGATGTCAGACTGGGGAACTACACACCATGGGATGGTGATATAATTTCTTCTTAATGTGATATTCCTTAGAGCATTCAGTTCACTGACTACGATTTATTATTAGGCTTTTCTGACTACCTGGTGAACTATCACATCTCCCCCCCACCCCCTCCCTCTTCAAATGTTTTCCATCATTATTTCTTTGAAATTTATAATTCTTTCGTTTCTCTGCTTGACTTTGTATTTTGTTGTCATGTAACGCTTGGGTTCAGACAACCAAACAGATGACTATTTGTCATTATTTAGTATGTCCATAAATATGTCTGTAATTTATACACTTCATTTATAGCTATGCTACTTCGTCTTCGAGATTGCTAGTTCTGAAATTAAATCTAAGACACCCCAAAAGAAACACACTCATCTCATTGAGATTCCTCTCCTGCAACTAACTGCGTTTTAGAAACTGACAGCAAGCTTTGAATCCATCTCTACGCTGATTATAGGCCCTTCTACTTCTTAAATAAAAACATCATCTGGTATTATGCCCATGCAAAACTCCAACTATATTGTATATATATTACATTTATCAGCCAAACTTGTAACTTCAGTTGAGATGCTCGAATATTTAGCATTCATTCCTTAAACCTTGCCAGCAAAACGAAGAAAATCAGATTTATATTCGTATTTCTTCAAATAAAAATCAAGGTGGGTGGAAAAAAATCCCAATAATGGGCAATAAACTATCTTCCCAGGCCAGAAAGTACATTACCTCTTGGGTTTTTTAAGATGGCTTCGGCAGATGAGTATTTTTGTTCTTGCCATTGGTTGAAGACTACAAATCCTCTCCATCTTCTTCTATCTAATGGGTCCATTTATCTCTAGTTTAACTAATTGAAAGTGCTCCTTTCCAGACTGAAATTTTCCTTTTTCATATACCATAAAAATTGGTTTATGACAGGCCCAAATCATGACCATTTTTTATATATGCAATGTAATCCATAGACATTAAAAATTTAAGATGAGGTTTAATTTTTCCTCTTAAAAAAATATAACTGCATACCTATTCAACCTCATTACTATGAGTCTCACAGTTTTATTTTTAGATGTTCCAGAAAATAACTACTTTATTCTTATGGGGGAAAATGATAGAATATAATTTGATAAAAAATCTCAAATAATTTAATTTAAGATTTGCAGCTGATTTAAGGTTTGCAGGTCAACACAATACCTGCTAGAGAACCGCAAATGCAAACGTGAGTTTGTCTTTTTTTTTTTTCCCATTGCAATCTGAACATGTGAGATGACACCAAATTTCTATAACTTTCTCCAACTGAAAAATCTGAGTTGATGAACATCCTTGGATTTTATTTGCTGAGTGCAGTCAACTGCAACATGGAATAAGTGAAAGCTTCATGTACTTCCTGCATTTGAAGTGCAAATGGAGGAAATACATGAAGTCAAGATATGTGTGTTTGTGTCTTTGTGTTTACCTACAAAATCAGGTGCTGTAGCCTTGAGATCCAAATAACAGCATTACCATGGCTTGTGACAGGGCAAAGGCTTTACATTAATGCTGCAAAGCCTCAGAAGTAGGACTTGCCAGGCTTGATTTGTCTTGGCCTGACTGGCTCTTTGTTTCAGCTTGTTTAGCTAACAGCAATTTTCTTGCTCCTAGGCAACTGATACCTATTTTCTTTAGTTTAGCTCTTTATGATTGTGTGCTGCAATAACTGTCAACTGCTGTAACTGTTCTGATACATTTTTGCAACTAATCTGTGGTAACCAGCAGTAGTTATTCAGTGCACAAAAAAGTAACTGTGGCCTCAGAATAATGATTTACTATAGAGGAGTGTAGGAATAGGATGAGAGCAGAGTCCTTGCAAGCGTGGGAACAGTACAAATTCAGAGGCCCTGGCATGATAAATAATTAATCAGTTCTCAATTATTAATCATCAAAAGACTGAAACCACAGAATATTGTTAATTTTAAATGATTTTTAAGCATAGCAAGGAGAATAAAGAACAAGTGTCTAACTCACACCAGTAAATTCATCTGTAACACCATCTGAGGAACAATGGAGAGAAGAGCACAGTGTGCCAGCGGATAAAAATATCAGAGCTGGAGTGGGGAGGAAGAAATACTCACTACCTGTATCATGTTCTTCCCAGACAACATGGGACATTGACAACTCCCCAGAAATCCTCTCGCCTTTATCCTCCTCCACCTCCTTCTGAGGGTAGGTCACACTGGTTACATTAGTCTCAGAGCCCAGGAGAACAGTGGTGGGGTGAATGTAACATGAGTAAAAGGGATTGTGGTTACATGTTCAAAGGAATCAGGAATTGTGTGTACCTAACAATTTTAACTGTGCTGTTAACAATTGCTATACTATAAAAATTAGGTAGTTTTGACTGTAAATATTACTACTGTTGTGACTGGATTTTTTTTTTTTTAATTTTGTCAGAAATCAAAGACAAAATCAAGTGTGCTTTTAAGAGATTATCTTTTACTACTGAAGTTTTCAAATAAAAGAGAAGTTTGTTTCATTGGAAGACATTCAGTGAATTAGCCTTAGCCTTACTTGTAAATCGTACCAAAGGGTTGAACTTTACACATCAATGTCTTAAATTACTGATTCATCTGTCCTTAAGAAACCCAAATTTCTACTATCTTCTTCACATTTCCCTATTATACCCACATTCCATTTACTTGGAATTTACACCATGACACCTCCCGCTGCTCCTTCATGTAACTCTGACCAGTGCTGAGGTTTGGGGTTTTGCTCCTTCTTGGGGTTTTCACAGTCCCTTCCCTAATGGGTGTGTAGTGGGATGACCCTGGCTGGATGCCAGGTACTCACAAATGCCTATTTTCCTCTGCAGCTGGGCAGGGAAAAGAAAATACAGTGAAAGGTTCATGGGTTGAGATAAGGACCATGAGAGATCACTCACCAAGTACTATGACCAGATTAAACTTGAGAATATGGATTTAATTTATTTCTAACAAAATCAGAGGAGGAAAATGAGAAGTAAAATAAATACTAAAAACACCTTCCCATCACCCCTCCCTCCTTTCCAGCTCTACCTCCTCCCCTCCAGCAGGGCAGGAAGACAAGGAAGCAGGGTTATGGTCAGTTCACCATGTGTTGTTCCTGCTGCTGCTCAGGGAGAGGAGTCTTTCCCCTTTTCTGGCATGGGGTCCCTCCCATGGGAGACAGCTATCCACAAACATCTCTAATGTGAGTATATTCCATGAGCAACAGTTCCCCATGAACTGCTCCAACATGGGTCACTCTTCCTCAGGGTGCAGCTCTTCAGGCACAGGCTGCCTCAACATGGGTCCCCCATGGAGTCACGAGTCTTATCAGGAAATCTGCTCCAGTGTGGGCTCCTCTGTCCTTGGGCTTCGGGTCCCTGCCAGGAGTCTGCTCCAGCATGGGCCTCCCATATGGTCACAGCCTCCTTTCAGGCACCCACCTGCTCCCGCATGGGTGTCCTCCATGGGCTACAGGTGGACGGATCTCTGCACTCCCATCTTGGCCTCTGGCAGGTCCATCCTGGAGCTGGCTGGCATTGACTCTGCTGGACACTGGGTTTGCTTCTGGCAGCTTCTCACAGAAGCCATCTACGTAATCCCCCTGCTACCAAAACCTGTCCACATAAACTTGACAGAGTGTTATTAAAACCTTTATGTCATGAATTGTTGACTCTGATGCCCTCCAAACACTAAAACGAATTAAAAACGTTGCTGGGTTTAGTTTAGCAGCCATACTCTTTACTGACAAACTAGGTGGTTTAACCCGTGTGGCAAAACCCAGACATCTGATGTTTCCAGTAATGTATTTACTTTTCAGTCTTTGTATGACCTTGGGCCAATCATTTAATCAGAAACACACCAATTCTGTCTTTTCTATCCTTTCTTACATTAGGGAGGCAAACTGAAACTAGCATGAGTTAAAGGCAGGTGAGCCCAAAGGAATCACCTAAATAATTATTGACTTTTCTTCTTGGTACAGATCTCCATAAACATTGTCTTCCCTGTGATTAATTTCTCTGTTTGTCAGCGATACTGTCACATTTGCAGCACCAGAGAGGCCATTCACTTAGATCTATAAGAATTATTGCAAGGACTCATTCATCACTCAGATTTGCAAGTACTGCAGCTAGCTTTTTTTCACCTCCCTTAACCCCCTCCCTGTTCCACTTCTGATTTTATGGAGTTTATGCGGAGCCTGCAAATTCCCTCCAAGCTCAAGGAGTCCTAATGAAGGCATTTCACTGCTTGGGCATCCATTCTGCTGTATCACCACAACTCCTCTGGAGAGACAGTGATTGTGTGCTGCTCCTTTAGTCCTGATGGCAGGCTGGCCCGGGAGAGCCACAAAGCTGCAGTTTATATAAGGCTGTTAGCAGATTCTCTAGCTGACATTAGAAAAGAAAATCAGAGAAGCGCTCTAGTTGTGTCTGTGAAATCATATGGATGATATCTCAGACTGAACCAGAAAGAAAAGAGTGTGGGGGTGGACATGTGGCTGTCTGGGAGTCCAGGCAGAATGACTGCCAAAACAGTAAATTAACATCTCTGTGTATTAATCTGGTACCATCCACCCAAAATGCCATCAAATAACTCAGCATGAATTGACAAAAAAGCCTATATCTCCTCATCACTTAGAGGCACACAAATCAGAATTACTTTGTGAAAACTCACAACAAGGGAAAGAAGAGAATGAGATGGAAAACACATAAATCAGAAATAAAACCTTTTCATAAAAAGAAAAAAAATTACCAACCCCTCCCCCCTCATCCTCCTTATTTGGAATTTTTTCACCATGGATTCAAAACTGTAATGTTTTTTTCAAAGTCTGCCTGTGGCTATCAGATATAAGGAAGAGGCACCACTCCACAATCAACAACACTGATTTCTGTTTCAGGGTATCTGATATAAAGATATATTTCCATATTGTTAGAACAAAAATTCTTACAAGAATAGGAGTAATAAATGCATTAAGACCATTAAAGTTGCCTGTGAATAGTCAGAGCAGAAAGAAAAGGCTGTACATGCAGAGGAAATAATTTCTTGAGAGTTACACTCTGAACTCAAGTAATTTATTTTTCTAAGAGCTTTGAAGTGCTATACTAATGTTAAGCTGTATTAATTTGACTGCTACCCCTTCTTTGACTTAATTATTTCACAGCTATAAGCACAAAACCTGTAATAATTAAAAATAATTTCTTAATCTGAATTTTCTGCTGTAAGAAATATCTTGTAACCCCACAACTTCTTATTTCATTGTCCAAAAAAAAAAAAAAAAACCCCAAAAAAAACACAAAAAAAACCAAAAAAAACCTTTTACATTTCATTTTATTATCCCACTCCTTTTTTTCTGTCTGATAGTCACTACAGTGTACAACACTCTCAAAAGTTTAAAGTGTGAGAAACCTTTATTGTAGGACTCAGATCAATGTGCAGTAGATGAAGGAGGGACATATTTGAGGGGAAAGTGCTGCTTAAAATTGAGAAAAAAATGTATGTGCATAAAAAAAGAACAAAAAAAATCCAAATCAAAGTTATGAATGTTTCCTATTCCCTAGACTGTATGAGCATCATGGGATATGACTGACAGTCTGCATTATAAACTATTCACAGCAGAAAAACAAACTATATCAAAAAGTTAATAATTAATTTGGATTTGGCCTTGAAAGATACTGAGACCCTTCCATAGTTGCAATTGTTTGCCTGGACTCATAATCTGTCTGAAGGAGACTTCTCTCAGGTTCAAGAAACAATCTTTTAAGGTATCCCATGCACAAGATTAGATCACTGTATATTAATTGAATTTGTTAATTAAATTTGAAACATGAGCCTTGAAATATCCAGAGAAAGATTCTGTGAGTTGCTACTCAGGCAATAAATGCTGCTAACAAGTTCAGGCAACAGGGAAAGTTATTGCCCAGTTCAATCTAAAGTAAGTCTAAATATGATCATCATGATAAGCCTAACAGTCTTAGGGAGTTTGATGGGTCATTGGGTCAAATATAGATGCATTGGTTTAGAATTTTGTGCTGTTTCATTAACCGAAAAATAAAATCTTAATTTTGAAGTTGTAAAAATAATGACAGATTGATTCTTAGCTGACACAATATGTAACAGAAATTTTCTCATATCAAAATAAGCTTCATTAGAAACAAGAAAATTTATTTTCCTTGAGAAGTATCCACATTAGCAAATATATTTTTTTTTTAAATTTAAATTTCCCCATAGTTTTATTTCTTTATGAACCTTAATTTGTTTGGCTTGGGTCTCAGAAATAAGATTGAGGAAAAATTATAGGAAAAAAGGCGGGATGATGATAATAGAAAAAGAAAACATTTCTAAATCACTGTCACAACACTCCTATCACTCTGTGTCTTACACAGGAGAAATTATTGGAAGAGTTTACTTTACATTAACAGGTTACTTTTAACCCAGCCTTTTTACTTTTGAGTGAAAACAATAATTAGTGTCTCCAAGTCACCCCAGGAAGGTGATAATCATAGTCATCTCCAGACTCTTAATACTACTTTAAATTAGTGTTACAGATAGAGTCATGCCAATCAAGTTCAAATAACCAAAAAGCTTCAAAATCCAAGCCTTTCTATAATGGCGATGTACTCCTTTTAATCAAAATAAAAGAAAAACTAAGGCCACTGAACCAGGAAAAAAAAAAAAAAAACCAAATAAAGCATGAAGACTCTTTAAAAATCAAGCGTAGTTTGGCATACCATGATGTAAGCTAAAACATGCTGTACTGAAAGAACATTGTTTTCCACACCAGTGACATTTTTCTTGTTTCTTAGATGATATTCACTGAAAAGCACATTCAAATTCTGAAGCTGTATTTGTTTTGGAATACACAGACTAATAAGGCAGTGGTGCATTTAGTGGCCTAGCCAGAGCAATGCTTGTGTCAGTGGGTAACTAAAGGAACTCTTGGCCTGATTTCTCTCTATAACTCTCAAAATCAGTCCAGAAAGCCAATTTTTATTGGTACAACTTCAATCGAAGTAAGTAAGATAGATGCAAGTATAATAGGTTAGTGAAAGGCATACTGTGATTTAAACCTCCACAGAAGTCAGGGTATGGAAGCCTGAATGCATTCAAAATTCACTGCAAGTGATCTCTGAATATGCTCAAGGAAAGGGAAAACCAGAACGACAAAGGATACATTTCATCCCCAATGAAAACATGAAAGAGGTGCCTTTGTATTCCAGGGCCTACATTCCTTGGCAGTGGTCTAGAGGATTAGTGGCATGAGAGAATCACTACTGAACTACAAATTAAGGAAAGAGTGAATCAAGATGTTTAGAGGAGTCTGTTCAAATTACGATCAAATTTAAAGGCAAGAATATATTTTTTTTCATTGACCAGGTGAATATATTTTTTTTCATCGACCAGGTAGGGGTCAGGTCACGGCTAGTGCTCAGTCAAGAATCAAGAAAACAAAGCTTGGGCCTGTACAAGCTCCTTAGCTGAGATTTTTGCCACTATTTAAAACTCACATTCTGGAACTGATGTCCATCTTTCTGGATTTGAATCTGAATTAGAAAGAAAAGCTATTTCTAAATAATTTTTTATTATATACATTTAACAAATGAGTATCAGTGCACTTCGACTATATTATATCCTCCAAGGATATGATTCAGGGAGAAATCAGCCCTTTAACATGCAAAGATCAAGCCTGAAGTCACAAACAGGATATTCACAAGAAGCAACATTTAATTAATTACTTCAGAGTATTTCACAGACCTATATACTTTTCCACTGGCCATAGTCTAAAATAGAAAACTGATGCAGAGATAATTGTTATGAAGTAAAGAATATGAAATCTTCATTGGCAGTACACTAGTGAAAATACAGTAATTCATTCTTGGACCAGCCTGGAAAAGTTTGTCTCTATTCTCCACACATTTTGTTTATGTTACAAGACAGTTACAGTTGAGGGAACCTTTACGAATTTGTCTTGAAAGTGGATGTGTTTTCTGAAGTGCCTGCAGGAGACAGTTCAGTATGATAAATCTGGTTCAATATTGTTGATCTCTAAAGGTACTGCGGCTGCTATTCTCACATGAGACGTTTAAGAGGTGCTTTAGAAATGTGAAATTATCAAAATGCTCATTTCCTGGTTAGTTTTGCGCCACTGCACAGCTGTGCTCAATTAGGCAGACATTTGAAAAACAGCAGGGAAAAAATAAAAACCACCCAAAAAACAAACACCAAAAAAACCCTACACATTTTTCTAGCCATTTTGTTCTTAATTTACACAAGTAAAAGCCTAGAATAAGTAATATCAGAAAACAGAATACATCAACCTTCCTCTGCAGTTAAATGTATTTTTGGGAGAAAATTTGATTTTTTTTTCCAATTCCTTGTGTCATTATTTTCTGAACCCAAAGAAACATAATGAAAGGGGATAACACAATTTCTTGTCCTCTAGTAACATTAAAAGGACACACTCAAATTCCAGGTCTATTATGCTGGACAGAAAGTCTAAAATTCATGATCCCCACTTTAAGTTTTCCACATTTTGCAACAGATTTGTAATAGATGATGAGAGGGATAGAAACAATGAGATATATTTCCATTAGACAACCTGTTCTGAAAGATTTTTGGATATCAGCCTGAAGTTTTATTTACTCTGGTCTCAGTACTTAGATCTCTCTTCAACTCCTATTGATTTCTTCTGGCTTTTGTGTATCTAGATCTAGCTATTCTCAAAAAAAATGAAAAAGCAGAAGAAAAATGTAGTCAGAAAAAATAAAAGGAGAGGAGAAAAATAGTTGGAAAATAGTTCTTGGTGAACACAGAAAAAAATATCTCAAAATATTTCTAGAGCTTAGGACTGTTTAAACACTTCCACTTTCTGCAGGTATTACCAGTCTGGAATCTCAAGGGTTGTCTCATCTTCCATGAGAGAGAGAAATATGAATGTATCTTTTCCTATAATCTCATTTATTTTATGGCATTGCAGGCAAATTTCTAGGAGCAGTGTTCCAGTTAGAAGTGTTTTACTATATAATAAGACACAAAATTTTGGGTTGTGACATTTTGTGGAAAGTATTAAGAGACAAACATGTTTGCAAAGAGAAACAGTACTTTTTTGTACCCTCTAGTTTTGAGCTAGAATTACACGTCACCTGCTCAAAGACAGCAAAACCAAAAAGATATTGCCTTGCTTTGGAGTAAAAAGAAAAGCTAAATGGGACTGGTCTGCTACTTCACGTAGTGGTCTTCACATTCCTGTGCTGGTACTTTTGTCATGCTGCTTTTAAGAAGTGAACAGGAAAGCAACTCTCTCATGAGATATAGAGATACAAATCCTTGGTTGCCTGAAGTCATATAATAATCATACTACATCTCTGTAATGTCAAATATCTGTCTGGCTTTATAAAACATTGCAGTCAGTCTGTCCAAATTCCAGTACCAGTGTTTGCTGATGATTCATTCCCAAAGTTAACAGAGAGAGGAGAAACAGCAGTTCCTGTGGAGGAGATGTCTACTCTCCCTGTCTAATAGGAGGGGAGAGCACATTTTCAATAGACTGTTGTTTTCTCCCAAACTGAAGCCTGTCACAGACACATAGCAGTTTTAATGACATAGATCCATATGTAGAAGAAGATGAAGGCACAGCTCTACCCATTTTGCCTAATTTGGTGATGCTATTTGTTCGTTTCATATAATACAAAAGGATTATATACACATATAATACAGAAAGAAAGCAGAAAGAAAAATAAATGTTGTTCTGATCAGTTATGCTGTACACTGACAACATGGAGGATAATACAACTTCTTTACACAGAAGTAATCTCTGTCATCAGATGGTTGGATACTTGATAAAAGAAGGAGGAAGCTTGTATATTGATCTATTTCAACATAGCAGTCACGAAGCACTGTTAGTTCTTGCAGAGGTCTTATATTGAATCAGAAGACACACCTGAGAGTTTTCAAATCCCATTTGGTTTGTATGTACTTTGTCTACAATTCTATTTGAAGAAATAATGGAAAAAAACCAAATGATGAAAAGTGGTAGAAGATGGAAAACAGAATAACACAAAGTGAATCTCATCAAGGTATTGGAGACCACTACATCCTTGTACTAACTGATCTTTTCTTACATAAATATCTCCTAAAATGACTCAAATAACCATTTCAGGAAAATAAGATCCATCCACATGTTAACAGATGTTCATGTTTCTCATTGTCCTCATTTCTAGTCATTCTTTTCCCCCCTCCACCACCTTCCATTTTTCATGTCCCTTCAAAAAAATCTTGTGTTGGGCTTCATAAATTATATCTTTTTTATCTAAGGTAAGTCTGGCTGGAGTGAGTGGATCTGTCTGTTGAAGTGGCACAGGAGCCATCTCTGCTACCAAGCTCGCTAGTCTAGCAGTGAGGTTCTCCAACCATGTTCAGTGCAGGATGCTGACCAAAGCCTCATGAGAAGAGATGCATGGGCTGCAGGCAGGGGAAGGCCTGATGAATGGCAGGAGGGAGCAGGTTCTTATGCTTCCACCATGAAAACAGCTGCCCTGGAAACTCCCCCCAGTACCTGTAGCCACACAGCACAGGAAAAGAATGACAAGAATGAGAAGTCTATGTACAGCTGCAGATCTATGAGCTCATTTAGAAGGAACAGGTGTGGTGGGGTAACCTGTGCCACAGGAGTGCTGTGTTGAATAAATAGGAGCTCTTCAGAAAGAAGGAAAAGATGCATTCAGGGCAATACAGCTGGTTGAATTCAAGATTTGTCTGGCAACTTAGGAGACACAAGGGTTAGAGGACAGACTGACATAGGTGACATCAATAGTGACTTTATGAATGACAACAAAGCCGCTGAAAGGAAAACTCTGATTAGACATAAGGACACCTTTTTTTCACCATAAGGGTGATAAAATATTACAACAGTTTCTCTGACAGGATGTGGAATCTTCTTTCCTAGAAATATTCAGAATGAAACCGATCAAGGCCCTTAATCAAGCCTGTTCCAAGTTGGCATGTCTTTGAGAAGGGTCTGGACCAGATGATACCCAGCAGAAGCATCCCATCTAAATTATTAATTTATTTTATGAATTAATGCAGATATATGCAGGGGATTAGTAGGAAAGGAAATAGTCAAATACTTGTCATAGCTGCAGAGCAAGTTGTTCCTTTGGTGTCTTTCTTATTTGTTACTCTGGATCATGATGTGTTGCTTCTGACGCATTCACCTCTCGCAGCAAGAAATCTGCAATTTACTTAATCTTATTCCAAGTGCCTGATTACAAGCCTTAATCACTCAGCAGGCCTGACCATAATTAGTATCTGAGGATCTTTCCTTTGAGAACTGTGAGAAATGGCAGATTCAGCAATCTAAAATATATCTTTGAAACAAAATATAGCTTAAGCTTAACAATAAGAAGAAGGTAGAGCAAAAGCTAGTTCTATAAAACTATAACTATGTATAGATGACATTCAGTTATTGAGATGTGAATATCCACATTGTTTATGTCTGAGATAATGTATCCAGAAACTTTTTATTATTAGGACACTGTTTCAAATAAAAGGAGAAATATAGGATTAGTGATATTTATTTTAATCCAAAACTGCCTGTAACTCTCCATTGGTTATGTGGAAAGAAATGAAGCCAAGAGCAACTATTTTACCTACAGACACTGACACTGTAAATGTCTACATTACATTAAATAATTCCCAAGTATCAATTCTTGCATATCTCTGAGTCTGGATTCCAGTCTACATCCACAAGCTCGCACTTTAGCCATTTTTTTTCCTGACGTCTT
Source organism: Vidua macroura (assembly GCF_024509145.1). Lineage (NCBI taxonomy): Eukaryota > Metazoa > Chordata > Aves > Passeriformes > Viduidae > Vidua > Vidua macroura. Next base: position 37,339,843 of record NC_071571.1, read on the forward strand.
CTCCTTTTGTTTTAATCCGAGTTTTCTATTCTCTATTCTGTTTCCTGATCCCAGCTAAACCTAGTGAGTCAACCTGCAGGAATGTCACAAGTTCAGGTATAGACTGATGGAGCTGCAATATTCTGAAGTGTTTCTAAGAAATGAATATAAGGATTGTAATATACACTATTTACAGAGCCAATTTCCTGACAAACATGCTCTGTAGATGCATGAAGTAAACACCACAACAATCCTGTTAAGCCACAGCATTCATAAAATATTTACATGAAGCTTTGAATTTGTCACAATACTTTAAATATTTAAAGCATTATCACTGGTAACTTGGAACCATTGCAGTACTTTGCACCCAGACTTCTTATTTCAAACTTTCTGCAGACACTGCCATATGTTTTCAGCAACTTTTGACAATATTTGCATCTAGTAAGAGTGCATTTTCTTCCATTAAACAGAAGTTAAAATCAAGGCTTCTGAAAACAAGGTCTGCAAGAACCAATCTTCCATGAGATGCTGTAAAAAAGTGCTGTTTATTCAGCTCATTTTGCATGAAACATCCAGTGGTGTTGCAATACAATTTTTAACAAATTTTATGAATGCTCCACACAGAAAACAAATGAAAGGAGGATGCCAAAAAGGTTCTGGCGAGCTTGAGAAAGAGCAAATGGAGATATCTATTTATGACTTTGAAACATGATCATTTTTTGTAACATTGGACAAGGTAGTAAATAGAAACCAAGTAGAGGGGGTAAGGGTGGGAAAAAGAGCATGATTGAGAAGCAACACTAGATTCTAATCCTGTTTTATGAGATCTAGCTTTGATATTCTGTTCATTTACCAAAGTTTTCCAACATTCATCATTTTGTGGGGGCCGAGGGAGAGGGCAGTTAATCCATTTAATTCATTGTTTAAATACAAGGAACACGATCTTAGATGCAGAGGGGTATGATGCTGTTGTTTTCACTAAGAATTCAGAGACAAGTGTGTGCAGAGGGAAAAGAAATTGTGGAAGTCCCTCAAAAATGTTGTATTTCTCTCAGTGTGTGATGTAAAAATCCCACATAAAATAAGCCATGACTACTTTAAGAACTTATTCCAGGTTTCTCTGCAGTTTTTCTCAGCAAATGTTTTATTTCTAATAGGAGGTCTGTATAAGACAATGATGCACACATATCCTGTTGGGTGAAGTCTCAAGTCACAACTGTAGAGAACAGCTGTGTTCTCTGTGATTTGTACTCAAAAATCTTTAGAGAAAACAAAACCTGGAAACACAGTAAGTCCCTTTCTCTTTGTGCTTCATGTCTACTGTATCTCTGCAAATACAGAAGTCACTATCATTTTCTTATTTCTTTTCCATTTTTTCACCCCTGGAAAATCTAACCAAAGTTCATGTCTGGGGGTTTGGTAACCTACCCAGAAACCTGTTCATTACCTTTAAAGTCTTTGACCAGACTCAGTAGTTTATATTGCCTCTTTTTAACACAAATACTTGTAGTGATGACAGCTCCCAGTCAGAGCCAAGCCCCATAAATCACTGAAGGATTTTGTTTAAATGCAACCATTTATTTTTCTTGGCCTGTTACGTGTTCTTTATATTCAGCAAGAGTCAGAACATAGAGGGTAACACCCAACAAAATAATTAATCTTAATGCACATGCGTCTATCAATGTAAAGCCTCTTATTTTCCATAAGACAAAGAGGTTGTACAACAACAACAACAACAAAATTTGGAAAGCCTTCACTCCTTATATTAGTGTTTTATTTTGGGAAAAAGAAAGCACAACATGGCACAGCATTTTCAGTGGGGACCTTATTATAAATTGAGTCTGAAGAGGAATGCATAACCTTTATTCTCTTTGCTCTCTGGTCTTCATTCACAAGTGATACATCTGTTGTAGAGTTGGAAAGTTGATTAATGCACTTACACAATGCATCTTATATACTTCAGAGAAATGGAGTTTCATTGGAAGGAAAGAACTCTTTAAAAGCAGATCATGTAATTTTTGACAAAATCTCTGAGAAAGGATGGCAGCCTGTGGCTACAGTCTGCTTTTCCACTGGGTGTTATTATCACTGTTCCAATGTCAAGTGCAGAACTGCACTCAACAACTCTTACTTCAAATGCAGAGACATCTACAGAGGCTTGAGCTTTGCACTAGCTTTTTTAACCACTGGAAAAAAAAGGAAGAAAGAAAACTTCACTCTACTATTGCAAGACTCCATTCTATTCACTCAGACTTTCAATGGAGTACACAAGCACTCAACTTATTTTTCCCACCAGCTAAGAAGAGAAGGGCACTTTCAGGAGGAATAGAAACCCCCTGTTTATGATACTTTTGAAGCTTTCCACTTATGGCTAACAGCAAGCAGATGCAGTAAAAAAAGAACTCCTAAACGGAATCTTAGGTGCTGTATTGTTTTGCTCATCAAATCAAATTGCAATGACTTTGAGTAGTACAATTCATGCAGTATTCAAAGACAAACACTAAGGGACAAATACACAGCTCTTAAAAATGTGTGGAAACAGATATAGAAAGTAGCCTGAAAATATTGCAGAGACAAATTCCATCACAGTCAATGTGAGCTGTTCTATTTAATTTTGATTGCTTTTGCATCAGGCTCTTTAGTCAGTTTTGAACTTCAGTATTTCCTCTTTGTCTCTCATTCCTGTGGAACAACACAACAAAGGTTAAAAAGATGGTTTCAAGTGTGCTGTATCCATCCATTCAATGTTTCACTTTCTATAATAAAATGAAGACAAAACTATTCAGAATCAGAGTCAAATCAGATGTCTTATTAGTCAAAAAAATGACCCAAAACAAGTGTTTCAACATGCAAAGAAATCTGTCTTCAGAAGAAGAAAAAGCACTTATATGTGAAAACCACTCATAAAATAGGCTGGTTAGGTTCTCATAAGAATTTACACAAAGGAATTGGTGAAATGGTGCTCAGCCTTGATGCACTAGAGTAACAGCAGCAACCAGCAGCAGTGCCTCAGCTGGTTCTTGCAGGGAAAAAAGTCCTTGTGGACTTATGTGTAGCATGCTGCAAAATTGACAAGGCTACAAGGTTGCTTGTTTAGTTTTCCAGTCCAACACAGGTCATTGCTGGAGGCATGGTATAGTACCAGACCAGCTGTTTTAGAGTAGTGATTTGTAATGACAAAGATTTTGCTCTTGCTGAAGAGTCAGATTTTAGAGCAGACAGTCTACCTTGTATAAGCACCTCATAAAAAATCACGGCCCTCTTTTTCTGTCATGGCAAATGACAGGTGAATCTTCTCCTTTATGTCTTGTCTCTTGTTCATATTCCCTGTGGCTTTGATATAAGACTGTTGTTTTTTTGTGGTGCTGTGTTTATCATATGTTTCAGTTTACAATGCAGATGGCACATTGATTTAGTGCCAAGATTTTTTATATGTGTATTTCTGTTTATGTCTATACACACACTGTAATTGACATCACAAATGAATTAGAAAAATGAGGGATATGTTATATTTTTCAAAATGCAAAGTAGATTTTTCCACCTTGAAGTGGGGAATCTAAATCATGAAGTCATTCTGATACATTCTAATTAGGATCTAGAGTAGAGTGAAAAAAAGTATCAATAAATGACTCCACTTCTTGTAGTGGTTTGTTTTAGCTTGGAAAATACTGTTTGGTTTGCACTAGAGTTTCATTATATAATGTAAGATAGGAAAGAGAACTGTCACAGGCAAAGCAACTAAATAATTGTCACAACTAAAGGATGACTCCAAAATCTTGTCCTTCTGAAAAGGATGATTTTAGCAGAGATTCAGAATTTATATTCTGTCGTGGTTTGACATGGAAGTGAATTTTTTCCAGGAAGTTGGGTCAAACCAATCAGTGGTCAGGTTTGGATATTGGCACCTGGAGTGACCACTGAAAGTATGGACGTGCCTCTGAGAACACAGGGGGTTAAAAGCAAGAACTCCCAGGGGAACTCTCTCTTTGGTTCTGGTCGTCAGAGAGTGCAACTCTCCCCTGCCCAGCCATGGGCTGGGTGGGGGAGGGGAAGCCACGCGGCCTTGTCCAGGTAGGCCGAGGGGCTGAAGGTCTGGAACTGAGCCATCTCCTGTGGACGGAAGGGTGGAGAGAAGCGGAGATGCCTTTGTTCCCCCCCCCACAGAGGGAAGGTGACAGAGAGCCTGGCGGCACCTGGAAATTTGCTGGCAGAGGAGAAGGAGAAGGGGGGGTAGAGTGCCCAGCGTGGGAGACGGAACGCTGGACCGAGATATCAGCTGTCCAGGGAGTCTGAACTTTTAACCCTTTCCAGGAAATGAGGGCTTTGTAAAATATTACTCCTCCTTGATTTGTAGTGGAAGAGAGACAGTCCGGGACCTGAGATGTTAGAAGAAGAAATATTTAGGTGGGAGGAGATGATGAAGTAGCCTTTGGCTGGACTTTTCTTGTTAGCCACGGACTGAAATTCTCCTGCAATAGAGACTGCATTTTAGGGGGATGCAGTGGTGACCCAAGGAGACCTGCTTCAGCTTCTAACAGCACAGGAATGGCAAGAACAGAAGAAAGCTGAGGAGGGAATGGTGATGCCCTCTGTCTTCGGGAAAGAAGATGATCTCTGTTCTTGGACCCTTGGCCCCAGGGGAAAATGGGGGGGACGGTAGTCCCAAGATGAGAAGCTGAGAAGTTGTATCTTTGGGTCCGTGGCAAAGCATCCTATGAGCAGTCTGTCCATGCACGGTGGTGAGAGCACTGTGACATGGAATGGAGAGTGTCACACTGGCAGATTTTCTCCGGGCAGTTGCCATGTGTGACAGGGAAACACAGGAGGTGGCAACTGTGTTTCCTGGGGGGTCTGTGGCGCAAGAGAGACTTCTCTCTCCCTTGATAGTTTGAGTATTGATTATCTGAAGGGTGGTAATTTGATCAGGAATCCCGGGTGATGTTTCATGGTGGGTGTTTTGGAAGTTGGGAGGAGGAGGGGTGTTTTTAAAGGTCTTCATCCTGGATTTAGTTTATGTGTTTTCTGTATTAGTAGTAGTTTAATAAAGGTTTTTTCCCCTTTGTTCTTAAGCTTGGGCCTGCTCTGCTCTGTTCCTGATAACATCTCACAGCATTTATTTGGGGAAGATGCATTTTCATGGGGGCGCTGGCATTGCACCAGTGTCAAACCATGACATTTTCTTACAAAATGCCTGTGCATATGGCTGGCTGGGAAATGTCTTTTCACCTTCAAGAACTGAAGCAGGAATTGTTGTACTTAAACTCTCTCATAATGCAGACAGTGAGAAAATCGAAATAACCCCTGCATTATTTTTCAAAATTCCTCATTAGCTTTTAACCAAAAAATAAAATTGTGTTTGATACACGTAATTCTTGAATTATGATATTTCAGCTCCTTGAGTGACATGCAAATAAGAGTACTTTTATCCACAGACTTAGCATACATCCACAAGTTACCACTCTGCAAGCAAAAATGCACAGGATGATGAACACAACAAATTGTGACTGTACAAAATATTTATTTAGGTACTTTTTTTTCAAAGGGAATTTATCACAATCCTGGTAATATTTGAAATAAAAAATATTGCTACAAACACCTGCTATAGTATCTAATTCAGTCCTCAGGTAAACTAATTAAGCATTCAAACCTCAAATTTCCTCCTGCTAATGGACTCCTGGGCTTCTCAACAAAGTCTGAAATAGCTTTAGTTAACATAAAGCTGTCCTTTTTCTGGCTACAGTATGAAAATTAAGATAATAAGTGGCTCAGAATATTTTATTCCATTGCTAATTTTTGTAACATTTTTAATGCTATGTGTGGTATAGTGCAACTCCTATCTTGCCACATCATCAGCAAAACAGAAACTGCCTGTCCTTTTAAACATCTGTTCTCTGAGTTTGGAAGCTTATTCAACGTGAAGTCATTATTTCTGTCTTACAGATTTCATCTCTCTTGTTTTGACAAAAAATCCAATGAGAATGAGCACACGATATAGTGGATTCAGAGATTTTCCATGGGCTGAATCAGTCAGCAATTAAACAAATGTCTTGCAAATCCTATGTCTGCCCAGGAGATACACAAGCCATCAATTCTCCTTTGCCTACATGTGGATCAAGGCTGCTACACAAAGGATCTAGGTGCACCAGAACCTTGTCTTGAATGCAGCAGAAACTAAAAACAAAATCAAAAGTTAGGAGTACTGTAAATCCATGAGTCATTCACACACAAGTGTTTATTTTTGAGCTCCTCTGTCAAAAAAAACCTCTGCCAAGTTACTCTTCTGGAGGATGTGTATGTAACACGTGCTATTCTTTATCATCTTTATTCTCAGTGTTACTTTAAAAGATCTGTCTGAAAATAGAGTAGGATTGCAAAAGACAACTAAGGAAAAAAAAAAAGGAAAAGAAGGAAAAATAATTGCTTTAGGGCAGCATCATATCAGTAGTGGAAGAAGAGATTTAGCAAACACAAAAATCTCACCACCTGCATCTTCTGTAATGCCTCTTGATTCCATTGCTATGAGTGATTCATAATCTGGCAGAAATGCTTTAATTTAGTGTTTCAGCAAATTCTGAGCATTTAATGAAATTTCTTGTCAGAGAATGGAGCCATGAGTCTAGTCTTTGAACAAACAAGTCAATATTACAGTTATTTCCTTGTTTTCACAATTTGGATGTATGTTTTCCTAGAAATCTCACAGCAAATGAAATCTCTCTTATAACAAACTACGTTTTTCAGTAAAGAAAGTGAGAAACCCTTGTTATGTGTAGCTACCCACTCCTTAAACCTGTAAAAAAGCAAAACCTCAGATTTTTGCAATTTGTCTCTATGGTGGTCTGATTGCATCTTTTCAGGCTCCCTCTTCTCTTGGGACCTGCATTAATGCTCTCCTCATCAGTAAATCTGCAGTACAAGGTGCTAAACCTCATATCCCAAATCATGCACAAAAAGGGCCTTGACCTCAGTGTGATGCTACCTGAGCTAATAATGTTATACAATTCACTCTTAAGGCATGGCTGCATGTAGTTTCTCTTTTCTCTTCAAACCAGGTATGTTTAGAAGAAAAAGTTCTAAGTTTAAAGAGTAAAAATTCTCCAGGATAAAGACATTTAATTTGAATATGTCTGACAGATGCTCATTCCAGGCAAAACATCAAAAGAATTTATTTTAAATAGCTTGTAATCAGTCCTTTTTATGGTATAAGGTAGCTTTATAAACAGCTTTCTAGGCTCTCAGTGGATTATTAATTTTGATGGTTGATTTTAATACTAATCCATTTCAGTCTCCTAAATACAGTGTTTGGTTCTGAAAAGAGAAGCCTTGATGAGCAGACTTCAAATGCTTTAAAAGCTCTTGCAAGAAGCTGGTAATAATCTGTTCTTCATGGATAAACAAGAAGTAATGGACTTAAATTGCACTGAGGAAAGTCCAGGTTAGTCATTATCAAAGACTTTCTAAATGGAAAGGGGAAGTGAATCCCTGAAACACTGACTGGGAGAAGTGTGGTAACTCTGTCACTGTAGGACACTAAGACTGGGCTCAGAAATCATCAAGAGCTATAGCTGATGCTGCCTTGGAGTAGAAGGATGAAATGGGCATTGTTTCTTCTATGAAATTTTAAACATCCAACCAAAATCCAGCAACTATATAAAAAAAAGGTTATTTCACAAAAAGTTTTTCCTAGATTACTGTTAGAATCACCTTTTACATGTGAAAGGTAAACAATGAAATTTTCAGCATTACACTCTGCCCTTTATAGAAATAAAATTTAGCTTCTTATGTAGCACTTTACCATGCCATTGCTATAGAAAATGTGATTAAATCACATGTACAATTCTTGGCAACTCACTTTCACTCTTATTCATTTATTTTCTTTAGTTTCATGGTTTCATTATTTTCTGAAGTTTGGACTTCATTTACACAGTCTTCTGTATTTATGTCCCTATGTATAAGGAACCTCCATTTCAGCTCTTCCTTCATGTCCTTTTAAATTACAAAGGAACCTCCACAAAAAGAACTCTTGAGGTCGGTAAGTTTTATGTGTTTAGAATCAAACAAAAATTCTCTTAAATTTCAGCCTTGCTTAATACAGTGTCATAAAGGCTTTTAAACAAAAATTGAAATACTTGAATTGAAAAAGAATGCCTTGTAATGTAAGATGTAAGATGTAAGATGGCAGAAATATGGAAAAAAAATGGTTCCTGGATGAATCTTTATCCTAATTCAGATAAAAAGGGCCAGAAATTCAATAACATAAAATAAAACTAGCAACAATTATAAAGATCCCAGAGATTTCAGGCCATGCAGTTTAAGAGGAGGAACATCCTCCCTGCCTGGAGGTATCTGCACTTCACAAATATAATTTAAGCCTGTACATACCTTAATCTTAATACATAGTATATCACTGTGCAGTCCTGAGCCTTTCAGAATTTTTGACTGGCTAAAAAGGATAAATGTGAGATTTCCCTCAGCCCTGTTATAGCTTAACTATGTTCAGTGGGGTTAAAGATACTCAAAATAAAGCATTTAGTTAGGATGGGTGGTAACTGCTGGAACACGTTGAAAATGTGGGTCTCTATTCCAGGTACCATATCACTCTCTGTTCTAGACTCTGAGACTATTTTGATGCTGAGCATCTGATACTTTTGGAATCACAACTTCGTGAATTCCTTGTATGGGCAGATTTAATTTGATTTCTCCTTGAAGAAATTACCAGAAGTCCTTACAATAAAAGAGAAGAAAATTCCTTTATGTCCTTTTAAATTACAAAGGAACCTCCACAAAAAGAAGCAGCATTTCCCATTATCTCTTGTAATCAGAATGCAATATGATCAACTGAACAAAAGATGGCTGAAAACATTAACCCTGTTACTAATCCCACTATTGTGGCTGCACCTTGGCAGAGAGCTTGCATTTCAAAGTTTGAAGCCTTTCTAGCCTGAATGCCACCAATATCTTCATTTTGCATTTATTAATCAAAATATTAATTAGAAATTATTCTTACTTTTACTGAATTACAGAATTGTAGCTAGTTAGCTTTTGAATAGAATTAAGTCTGTCACATTTAGCCGTCAACCCAAAATAAGAACTCACAAATTGCATGGAAACTTATCAAAAATACTCTGGGCCATTACACAAATTGACATGAGCTACAGATTAATCAATTGCTTTAGGTTCTGCTTTAAAACTACAGGGTAGAGTTGCAAATTTTTACATCCATTTTTTATATTTTTGCATGAAATTCCAGTGAATGGCAAATTAATCCCACCACACTTGATTGCGGAAAGTTCTTTTGCTATTTGTGCTAGTAGAATGCATTTGAATTATAGTTACAAGACTCCTTTATACCATGTGTCTGTATTTTATCAAAAGTCAGGATTTTTAACTAATATTTAAAGGTTCTGTTCCTCTATTGGATTATTAAAGACAGTTGCCTTTCAACATTTTTTAGTATGGAGGATTACCCCCACACTTTCAAAGCTGTAAGGTAATTCCTCTTCCCCTTCACCTAAGAAATATTCAGTAGCCTCAATGAAGTCCTTAGACAGCCTGGAACTTGGAAGGGTTCATGCTGTTGCATCCACCTGCAGCAAAATACAAAGCTCTTTTCGCAATGCACAGGAAGAAAAATGAATCAGCACTCTTCCTGGCTACATTGTCTCTGCAGCACTAACTGAAATAAACAGCAGTTGACTTATTGCTGTCCCTTGTGACTTGGAAGTACACAGGAAAAGAGTCTTTCATTTGAAAGTGACATTTAAACAGCCATTTCTTGAAGTAGACCCATATTTAAGGAGGCAGTGTTTTCAGCTGATGAAGTTCAGCTTGTCAAGACATTTTCAATTACCTTCCTAGGCATAAAGATATAGCTGGTCCTGAAGTGACACCTTTATTTGTTTTAGTTAGCACCAAAGAGAAAACAGTTCAGAGAGAGCAATTCTGCTTCTTGTGGGTTTACCTACACACACTCTATTTCTTACGGCATAACCTTAGGCCATAGTTCAGGAAACTAGTTATGGACAAGTGGAATGCCAGGACCCTGCTGGTTTGCTGTTGAAGCAGACAGAACTCAAAGCACAATCAAAACTAAACACATACAAGCTGCTGCTTCATCTAGAGACAGTCAAGTGGGCAAGAAGGGATGGAGTACACAGTACAGTAGCTCATATGATCTGATCAGGTTAATTTGGAAGGCTGTGAAACAGTGTTCCCTATCCTCCTTCCTTTGCTCATTTATTCTCGCATGGTTAGGAAAGTTATAGTGTGTTTTTAATCAATGAACTCATTATTAACTGATTTTATGTACTTGTACAGAATCTTCTCAATTAGAATTTTCCTTTTATCCCTAAGAAAGATATAGAATCAATCACATTGTGTAATGAACCAGTATTTGAAAATATTTTGCCAATTCCCTTCAAGCCACTGAAGCAAAATATAAGTAGTTTTTCATGGTTTTGTTTTGTAACACTTCTAGATTTGCCATGTGCCTATTCCTTTTCAAGATGAAGAAAACCATCTCTTTCAGAATTATTCACTTAAATTACAAAGAATAATGAGCAGGATAGCAAAAGCCTGTCAGACTTTGTGCTTAACTGAATGTCTTGAAGAATATAGTTTAATTCCCTCATGATTAATCTCACGGTCATTAAGAATGTCTTCCACATCCAGTCTGATGTCCTCTGTGTAATACAGAGTCTTTGTGTCTTCTTATTTTTGTTGAAAATGAGGTTTTCCTATAAAAAGTTACAGTTTTGAAGCATTTACACAACCTGAATAATAGGGTTTTTCAGTGAAAGAAAATTTCAAATTTCATTATGAAAACATTTCCTTCAAATACACCTAATGTCTTTCTCCTTAACTACTACAATAAATTCTATGAAGTGATATCTTTAATAACTACATAAAATAATCCCAATTTATGAATCTGTAAAGTGCAGGGAATAAAAATTAATAACATTTGTTTACAGAAATAATATGTCTTAGCCTATATAGAATAATGTTGTCCTATTCATTTAAATAATCTGAAGCCCTGTATACAGCAGCATCAGTTATCTAGTTATTACAGTTTTGAAATTACATATGAATTCACTGCATTTTTCATTTTTGTAAATATCTCCTAAAGAGAGTTTCAGAACATGGTGTAACTGATTTATCTACACAATAGTGGCTGCAGCAAAGTTATTTCCAGTTATAGGGTGTATCTGATAGGCTGGAAAATATTTAACAGTCTATACACTGCAGAATGCATTTAAGATTATGATATCTTTATGTTTCAATATAGTATAGGTGTTCTTATATTGCTGCATAACAATCACAATTCTATTATGCTTATCTATTTGTTCAAGACCTGTAATGGACAATTCTGCTAGGTAGGAGTTCCCTGTGGAATTATGAGTCAGAAAAGCACTAGGTAAATCTTTCAAAAGAGAAAGGAGTGAATTTCTTTATATCTATTAATATCTTGCACACTTTTTGCAAAACTCTTTGGAAAAATTTAGTGCAATAAATTTTTTCAACACTGAAGATAAGGGCCATAAATGTAGTTACAGGTGACATTGCTGTTTCCAGTAATTGAACCTGAAGACTTCAGGATATTTCTCCAAAATCCCATTAATAGCCATAATTTAGCCAGCAGTTCAAAATGGAGTGCCGCAATTCGCATGAGAAACCTCTGGAAAATATAGGACAGGGACTTATGTTACATAACAAGGCTTCTAAAAAGACAAGATTTGGCTCATGAATTTGACTAGCTCATATCAAGGAAATAGATGCAAAAAAGACATTTTCAGCATGGAAATTTATGTTGTGTATATTCAATGAAAGCAGACATCTTGTTCTGTTTATGCACACTGGACATAAACAATTATTTACCATTGCTTTAGGTATAAAAGAGAAACACTGAACACACAAAGCAGTCAGACAGGAATTTCCAGCATTAATAAGCTTCTTATTTTTATACAGATAAAAGGCACCTGCAGCTGTATTTCATTGGAATAAAAAATGACCTTCAGTGACCAATCAGGCTAATGAAAGGAAAGTTTTTCCCAAAGGGCACAGCACTACTCAAATTTCCCTCCAGAGGAAGTCAGGCTGGATTCAGGTAATAAAAATGTATTGAGCCTTCTTCAGACTTTCTCTGTTAATTACACTGCATTGTGTATGCTGCATCTGTGCTTGTGTACAACAGGATGCAAATGAAAAGAAATTGCAAGACTATTTTTAAAAGGTAAACAAAACATGCAGAGCTCACCAAATTGAATATAGCACTAAGCCTACCTGATAACACAAAGTCTGGGAAAATACTGGTGGTGGTGGTTAAACAGGAACCCTACTGGATGAAAGTAAGAAAAGGGTGCTTTTTGAAGGCAATTTTGCTGACCTGTCTGTACTAATTATAGGCAATTGTTCCCCAGTCTATTTTGCTTGGAACTAATTGTGTAGACACTCTTTGCCATGGACAGCATACCACAATAAATAGGTACAATCAATGGCACCTTATGCCTATAATAGTCCATGGAGATCACGAATACATTTTCTATCCACTCACCTGATTAAAATATAAGATGGTGTCATTTTCTTGCATTTGGATCTGTGAGTTGTAGAATTTTGATATTTATTGTAGCAATATCAAGTCCTGTCTTGGGCCCATCAGATTTTTGTGGACAATAAAATACTATATTTTGACTATAAAGCTGGGTCATATTGTCTGCTTCTCAAAAACTTCTCAAAGAAAACAGTTATGTAGTGCTCGGAGTTTGTATTTATTGTGATGGTGCTAAAAGCTGCTTGATATCAGAGTAGTCCTGTTGAGACAGATTGTTCAGGAGATGCAATCAGAGATACCTGATTAATACACCTATCCAAAGTACTTATATAACTCCTGTTCTCAAAGTACTAAATACCACATGATCTTGTTTAACCTCAGAAGATCTCTGAAAAGTAGAGATGAACTCTTCATCTGTATTTTCATAAAATTCAGATGCAGGTAAGCTAAACATGGGTGATCCAAGAAGTGGCCAACAAAGCAGAGACTGGAACAACTCTACAAATTCACCTCTTTCCTGGACTCTTCTTCTTATTCTCTTTTCTCTAACTGGAAATTTTACCTATGCAATGTTATTCTATGCTACATATTTCTCCATCTGCTCTAAGAGCTGGCACAGAGAGAAGAAACTCAGGAGATTCTGGAGATCTGGAGATGAAGAGAAACAAGAAACATAATCAACAGACCTGCCAGGAACAAGAGAGAAGGCAGAAGAAACAGCTCATAGAGTGCTGTTTCTTATATTTCCGTAGCTGATTTCATACTCTGCATTATGGTCAATAGGGATAAACACAAGCATTCCAAATGGATGTCAAAGAACACAGGGTTATTTTGTGAAAAATGGTAGCAGCAAAGAGCCTCTTTTCCACTGAAATGTATTGAAAATGTGCAGTGTGTCAGACTATTTGCTCTCTTAGTCTAAATTGCCCAATATATATTTCTCTTTCTTTTGTCTCATTTCACAAAAGAAATCAAACAAAGAAGTTGGCTTGGCTTTTCCTATTGCTCCATTTTCTGTTCTTCTGTAAAGAATCACTGCCTTTCTACTTCCAAAGCCTCCCTGATGGATAGTTCAAGAAAAGGTCCGGAAGCAGACTAAACAGAGTTGCTTTGATTGATGACACAAAAACCAGAAAGCTCCAAAACAACTTGCTGCTAGCAAAAAATACAGAAAGGTTTTACTGGCTTCATTAATACAGATTAGCCTTTTTATTTTTAAACCCACAAAAAGCCTGCTAACAGAAATGCAGCCCCTCAGGGCAGGGTGTTAGGAAAAATACAGTCCTCTGGGCACTCTGTTTCCTCCCATACACAGGTCAGATGCACTGTGAGCCATTGTAAATGTAAGTCTTGCACAGGCAACATTGTAGATCTTACAATTATCACTACGGTGTTAAAGACACCTGCTCCAAGAATGATGCTCTGCACCAGAACCAGGCAGTGACATGACTTCAGCTGTCCCCCAGCTGGAACTGTCCAGAGTGACCTTCCATATAATTTACCCACATCTTATTCTGAGTCTCATGTAGCATCTAACACGCCTTATGAATCATCATTACCTTTTAATTTTGGGTTTTCTTTAGTTCAAAGTGCCTGCAATAATGCCATTAATCATTGCACCTATTCATCTTCAAATTAGTTTTCAGTTATTGCAGGGAATTGATATAAATTAATCTAACCCAAAAGGCTTGAGTCAAACATCATGGCTTCAATGGTTTCATGGCAATTTCTTCTTACTGTGTATTGTGGCTCTTTCAGCTGCTGTCAGTGCACACCTCCAGCCTGAGCACCAGGAGAGAAGTGCTCCTCTGAGAGGTCCTGTTAAAAGGGCCTCATCTGTACAGCTCTTCAAAAATCTCTTCTGCACTGCTGCACAAGAAGCTCTGGTGAACCATGACATTGCAGTAAGAACTTAATACCTCACATCCCAGATGTATGGGGCACTGGTACATAAGAGGTGTCTTGCCAAGGTAAAAGAAAAGGAAGGCTCCTTTAATTGAGCACTGAGAAAACTGGAATATCACACACCAGCCTTTCTAGGACTTTTACCCACTTCATCCTTCCCCAGGAAGCCAGTACATACGCAGATATGTCATCAACATGTTTTTTTTTAATTCCCTGCATGCAATAAATTTGTCCCTCACCACTTTTTACTAGAGAAGAGCTACTGAACTAGTCAGTCTGTCACTTCATTAGAATGCCACTAAGACGGCAAACATAGTTTCATAAAACAAAGTCTAGTACAACTAATTATTTCTTTTAGTTGAGTTTAGTTTGTTCTGTGAGGAGGTCTGGGCACAGTTCTATACTGAGCTGTGGTTATAGATTTTTTTGGTGTTTAATTGTGTCATGCTATCTTTTCCTGGGTATTTTGCTCCTGGCATTGTGGACAGCATCATGTACTTCATATTCATTTAGTAATAAAACACAAGCAAAAACTACATAGGACCTATGGAAGAGCTGTATGTACAGCCAGACATTACTCTTCCTTTCTCATCAATCTATATAACTTATCAATTTGAAATACCTAATCTGCAACCCACTGAGCGTAACCAAAACCAATAAGATAATTTTACTGTCTCCCCTTTAGATTGTAATTTATTTTGGTAAAATCTTACTTGATTTTTTTTTTTTTTTAAATTTAAAACAGCTTCATTTTCCTTATTTACATTATTAAAGGCTTTTGACAGTAACAGAACATTTAAATTTTTAAACCTGTGACATCCTTATTCTGTTTCTAATTAAGCCTCAATTATGAGGCATGACTCCCTGACCATGTTTAAGTCCCTTCCCAAATGCATAACTTTGGATTTACAGTCACCTTTAGTAATAGGTAACTAGTTTAAGATCAATATTATAGTTGAAGGAAACACACTGAAAATAATTGTATTCAATAACTCCCACACAACCAGGGTAGCTATTTTGGGCTGAAGTGACTATTTGGAATATTCATTGCGGCTGTACTGTACTAGTCAGAGATGTCCTTTGACATTCATTTGCTCCAAATACTTCCTTGTGCCTACTCTGGGGTTTTCTAACAGACGTACTCTCCCTCCTGACTTATGATATAGAAAAAACTGGACAGGCACTTAACAATACAAATATAGTCTACAATCTGACCATGGACAATCAGGGTGCAGGCCCTGCTACAAAGCCTCTACTGTACCATAAAACTCATACCATGTGACAAAGCAGCTAATGCTGACAGAGCCTTTCCACAGTCCTAACTGCTCCTGGAGGAGTATCTCAGGGGAATGCATTGTCATCTAAGTAGGCCAGTGTAAAAGCAGAGGATGTGTCCCAAAGAAAGTCAGGTTACTGTTTGTAGCTGCTTAGCTGAACCTAGACCCATAACTTACTAATCTCTGGTGGTATTTATTCCCTTCTCCTTCTCTTTTTACCCTCTGCAGTCATTATACCTCAGACACTGAGCAGTGAAATACTGGATATAATTTGATTTTTTTTAATGGAATCCAAAGTTGTTAGGCTGGGTGTACTTAATTACTATAGCCACCTCTGAGCTTATGACTCCGAAGCAGCAAGAGGATGATGACCCCATTGCACTGTGCACACCATGCACTGCACAAGCACTTAGTGCACAGAAAATTTAGAGTCCAAGTAAGCACAATGGCCAGAAGGTAGGAAAAGTAAAAGAAGCCTGATCAGAGCCTTGACCCACCTAGGAAAAGAATTTGGGTGTACAACTCCGAAATCATTAAACAACAGCTGTCACTCTCATTTTAGCTCAGTATTGAGAATTTAATAGTCCTAAAGAGTTTGTTTTTTTTTTTTCCTGAGCTGCTAATTTTCACTGGTACCTCCTAGCTCCACAAAAAGAAACCTATAACGTCATACCTGATGGGAAAAAATATTTTTACAAAATTGTCTCTCTGAAGATGTGACACAAGGAATAAACCACCAAGATTAGTTCTGTGAGCAGTAGGGGAATGGGCAAAAGGAATGTCTGCAGAGTAATGATGTGGGTAGCCTCACATCATTACTTTCAGTGCTATTGATTCTGATGTATCCATTGTATCAGGCTCACTAAAAAGCAGTGATATTGTTTTGTTTTCATTCTCTTTCTTAATGACTAAGAATATAAACTTAGTTTCAATATGTATATGCTTCCTGAGCCAAGTATGTGGTGTTCAGCTTGTCAGCAACTGTGACATGTTCTCGCACACCAAATTACACTATCATTTCAAAGGCTGCCTTTTCTGTCCTTGTCATACATGCACAACTCAAAATAGCTTGTAAGAAACATTATGTTCATTTGTGGTACTCACCAGGAAAGGACAGAATATTTTAGTTGGGATTATAAATTAACACCACTGTGGTTATCAGAAACCTTTATATGCTACTAGAATCTTAAACATGTGGTTTAGCTCTCACTGAAGTCAAATGGAAAACTAAGAATCAAACTGCCTCAGAGAGAAGTTTCATGTTTTCTTGGCCATTGGTTGGAAATTAGGATCGCTATTACAGTAGTTATGCAGCTGGAAGTATTTAAGGAAAACAGCAGGAAACACAAAAGATTATTCAGAAGAGACAATTCTGGATTAACCCTTCCAGTGCATTAAAGCTCACTACACTGCTCTTATTCTGACTCAGAAGAAGGTCATAAGAGAAAGGAGAAAGGTCAAGGAAAAGAAAAATACAACCTATGTTTTTCATTAGAAGAATATGTTTTGTACAACTGCCATGTCACAGAGAGCTAGACAGAAAGGATGAACAGTAACAATAGCCACATGAAAATCCATATATCTTCCTTTTACCCTCTGCATATTTGGAAAATTATCTGCTGCCTTAAGGTGTGTTACTCCCAGAAGTATTGCCAAGAACATGGTACAACCTACTTCAGGCACAAAGTAGTGAAACAGTAATAACATGCAAATTACTTCAGCAAAGGGTCTATGAACCAAGGAAGTCCCACTTGAGTGCTGAAAATAGGGGTTTAATTGTAACATAAGTGTTTCTGCTCTGCAGAGAGAGAAATTCCACCCAAAGAGAGCCACAGATCTGCACCAATAAATGCACATCAAAATGAGTCAAGCAAAAGTAAACATTTATATTAGGCTGTGCTTCACTTTTACTGTGTTTTTCAATACAATGAGGAAATACTGCATGACAAACTCTGGTAACTGGTTCCTAGAACAACTCTAAAGAACACTTATTTTTTGCAAGACCTGGAAAATGGGTATAATTTGAGCAAACTTGCCACTGGACTTTACAGTCTCTGCTTTATCACATATAAGTCTCTGCTTTATCACATATTACTTTTTAAAAAATCGTTTTAGTTGTAATGTGGAATATTTACACACATCCCCTTTAGTACTGCTTTCCTGAGTCATACCAGGAGTGTGTATAAAACTTTCTCATGATCTTCCTTCTATAGTGTATTGTCTTTATAAGTCAACTAAGCAAAAAAAAAAAAAAAAAAGGGATCTTCATGAACAAACTCTGTCCTTCTGCACAGAGATTTATTCTGGTCATTTTAGAGTAAGTGAGACTGGATGGATGCTGAGATTTTTGCCCCACCCTTGAGTTTATCACAAGGAAAATCATTTAAATGGCATTTTGAATATTTTTTTTCCAACATCTGGACAAAAAGGCCCAAAGTATCTTTTTTTCCAAATTGTCATTAACATTACACAAGACAGCGATATTTATTTATTTTTATAGTTTTGAGTTCCCTGCTGGAACAATTTCCTCTGACACAATTTCATCATTTCCTCATTGAATTTTTATGGCTGCAGTGAACAGTGCCAAAGGCTTTACCCAATGTAACCTCATAAGCGTCTTTCCACTCACAGTTTCTCAGCACTGAGATTATGAGTAGTTTTTTCAAAGCACTTAAATTACTTAATATTTTACATACATTCTTAAAAAAAAAAAAAAAAAAAAGAGGTGGGCATATAGAAAGTTCCAGGAAAGTCAATAGTATGCTTAAATCTCACAATAGTGAGGCAGCTTTCCATCAGCCAGCTCCAGCTCTAACAGCAAATTTAACCACAGCAATATGGAGTGTAGTTTGGCAAAGAAGCCTAGAAAAAGTTTTGAGCTGTGATTAAATTGTTATTAGTACATGGGCTGCCCCTTAACTGCTGCTATAAATTACAAGCATCACACACTGGAATGGGGGGTCCCTTCTTCTGACAATGACCTGAACTGTGCTCTCCACAATCCTGAGTCACAACTTTCTGAGACATAAATACTAAATATTTTTGCTGAGAGCAATTCCACTAAAGAACGGGGCAGTGGAAAGGGTGGCTCACTTATAGAATATTCAGTCCATCAGGACACTTTGTAATATTTTATTTTATTGGGAAAAAACAAATCTATAATTGAAAAACAGCAAGGGGCTTAGACATACAACAGCATTACTATGCTGGAAGAGGATTGAAGATAAAATATTTTGTCTTTCTGTCTGTCCCTGGTGGGCAAGAATGTGTACACAGTCAGTCACTGTGACACCACAGATCTGGTGAACTCACAGTAACTCTGACTGTCAGAGCTATCCACTCCCAGTACTCCTCTGCAACTTTCCTATCCCCAGTACATAATCTTATGTGTTTGCCCAAAAACTTCTTTTTATCCTTAGAGAGATGAGAAAGGCAACTCAAATATAATATGCCTTAAAACAAAATCCCATATCTTCTTAACCAAGGCCAGCAATAAAAAAAAAAAAAAAAAAAAAAAAAAAAAAAAAAAAAAGAAAAAGAGTAACCTGTGTTAAACATAGCAGAGCTTCAAAGACCTAGTTCATGAACAAAGTGCTAGAGTCCCTACAAACAAAGAAGATCACCTGTGCCCTAGGGTATTTTTGGAAGAGACTGAGGAAGGGAAAAAAATCACAGATATTTGAAGTTTGCCAAGCCATGCTTCATGTTCACAGCAGTCAAAGGTACATCTCAGCTCTCTGGTATCCTGTCTCAGGACTCAATACAGACAACTTGTATGAAAGAGAAACTGATAATTAATAGGTCTAATCTCAGCACAGAAGTCAGCATAATTTTCTTGGTAGAAAATCCTGTCAGGTAAAGACAGAATTCATCCTCTTCCTCAAGCATACACAACTTAGCACTTGCTTTGGTAATGCACCAGAATATTTATGAACACCATGTTCATATACTTTGTCAGACAGGTAATTCGACCAACCTTGGGCTCCTCACAGTATCTCACTTCTCTCCAGCAGGCTGATCTCCAACAATGTTACACTAGAGCACTGGTGTTTTGTATGAGGCATCTATTATGCAGAACACCTTCTATTTCACTATCAGTTCACTTCCTCACTCCAGACTGCCTTCCTCTTGTTGCCAGCCTTTGTGCTTCTCTATTTCTAACGATATTCTCTGCCTGAGGCCATCCAAACTATCAACCTCTTTTTTTATTTTATTTTTTTTAAAGATCACTTCTGTTCCTAAGAGTCCTTAGTATCTGCCCTCTCTTCGTCTCAAATACTTGTCTGCTCCAGGCACACTTCTCCTGTCACAGTGTCTCTCCATCCTTGGATCTTTCATTAATCTGATTCCAACCACATACAGCCAGTGACATTGTTTCCAGCAGAATTGTCGCCCTCCTTGAGATGGGAACACAAAGCAGCAACAGTGGCCACTGTGAAGAAACCTGGATTCAAATGAGGGTGTAACAATGGAGATAAACAAAGACAGAGGATTAAATCTCCAGTCATGAGGTAGGTTAATGCTGGGCAGACAGTACCTCTATCCAGAAACCAAGTATCTCTTTCTTTTTTATTTTCTTTACAGTTTGGCACTGCTTTACATAGCTTGTCATGTCAACAAAATGTTTGATTTGAATTTTATCAAGCACCACAGGCTGACAAAATTAAATCTAATTAGCAAACCCCTCTGCTCCTGAGCATCCAGTCCAGAAAGATATTACTTTCTAATCTTACACTAACTATAGGAATTAAATCTATTTCACCCTTTACAGCTTTTATAATACCCTTAAATATTTACAGAAATTGGATTGTCACAGCTGTAAGTACATTTTCAAAAAGCACCCACCCAAAAATTACTGCAGATTTTCAAGGATCTACATTACCCTCCCCCCCCCCAAAAAAAAAAAAAAAAAAAAAAAAGATAAGGACATATAAGGCTTTACAGAACATCAAGCCTTAGACTTCCCTGGGAAGCAATACAGCTATCAGTGCACCCAACAGAGCTGGATCATGCTGTGAGGGACTGGGAAACAGCTCTGCAGATCCTGGCACTGATGTTTACTTGCCTATGGTGAGCTTAAATACCGCTGCTTGATATTGACAAAAACTCAAGTCACAACAGTCATGGAGCCAACAGCTGGAAGCAAAGGAATTTACAAGGAGAGATTTATATTAAGTATTTATGTATTTGTGTGATATTATAAACATTCATACATATTTATTTAAAATGGACCAGGGATTTAAATTCATCTCTTCTTCATGGACAGCAGCTGCAAATGTAAGATAGAAAATCAGGTATCCACCATTTGTATTTTTTCACAAAAAATAGTCTTGTTGAAGCTATGTGATTTTCATCAGCCATAATTAGATCTAAGGTAAGTAACTCAACTTTGCTCCTTCTGATAAGAGAAGCCACAATTAAAGCAGCTTGTTGGCATAATATATTCAATACTGTTACTAGTATAAGTACATCTACTTAATAATCAGTTGACTTAGTGGGTTTTTAAATTAAATATTAAAATTACTTTAATGTCTCTGGAATATGAGAACCAAAACCACCATACAAATTAGATCAAGACCACATCTTTTCATGTGGACAAAGAAACTGTTACAAATTTAATAAAAATCAAAATTAAAAACATAGAAACACATTTCACTGAGCAGATAAATTCCTTAATTGCCTGTATTAAAGAACTGAAACAGGCATATTTCAAATCACAAAGAGGACGTTTAGAAATTTTTTTTGTATAGCACTGACCATGAACTCATATAGAGAACACAAAAGTCAGTCCTTGCTCTAAATATATTGCAGAAGGTAAAGTATTTACCTCTGTAAATGAATGCACATGGCACAAGTCTGTTTTCAGAACTGAAATAGAACTAGGATACAGAGCATTAACAGCATCTTTAATTCAGCCAGGAAATGCATAGTAGTCTTTTACTGACATTTGTTTAGTTGTGCAAAAAGCTCAAAATGATTTTCAATAAATGGTCAAAAGGAAATTAAGATTGCTTTATGGAAAATACACCCACAAGAAATTAAAATATTTTCCTAATATTTTAACATAAATGAAAGATCTGCACAATCCTTTTACTCAATCATGTTATAGTTTTTGTCCTAAGATTGTAACACTAAATTGTAATGCAGGCATATTATTGTTTTATGTGCAAGAAAGTTTCAACCTTCATTTATTATAATACATCAATTTCTAGCAATAGGTTATTGTTCTCTTCCTGTATGGTGGTAAAATTGCAAAACAAAAAAAAATTAAAAGCCAAGAAACTTGAACTGATATTTACTCTTGCTCTTCCCCAGAGAAGCTTTTTTAATTTTTTTGTTAATAGGCACTTAAAAAGATTTTAGGAGGGGGCAGAATTTGCATAGTGAATATAAAATTTCCATAATTCTGAGATTCATTTTGTTGTTCTTAATTTACCTTTCACAGCACACTCAAAAATAACCTGTGGATATTCAAGGCTGTGTGAGCTGCAGACCGAAAAACACTTCTGAATATAGAGCAGTAGGAATTAAAATAATTTAATGTTTAATGTCATCACTGTGGCCAGATTAAAAGGAAGAAATTTACATAAACATGCCTTCAAATCTACAAGTATCAGGGGAAATAAAGGCTTTTTTAAAATTAATAAAATGTTCATTTCTACTCACAAATGATCTATCAAGACCAGCTGCCCTTTTGCCTCAGGAGCTAAATCCAGTTCAGCAATAACTGCATCAGGAAAGACTTCCTAATTAATCAGTTAAATGTCTGCATTTTTGGTAAAAAAAAAAAAAAAAAAAAAATAAAAAAAAAATAAAAAGAGATATAATGGGATCTGCTCTAGCTTCTCTAATGTTAAAGGGTCAAGCCTGAGCTCTGTATTTGCCTTGAAACTGAGCCTCCAGTAATCAAGGCCAGGGCTGCAATCCCTAATCCACTTCGAAGATTATTCCCATGGGATGCAAATTTCCACATGTGGATGCTGCCTGTGTCCTAAACATGCATTCAAATAGGATCTGGTCTCATGACACTCTCATACCAGATCTTCAGAACAACAGATTTAGGGGGCACCTTGCAGGGAATTCCCACTTAGTGAGACACTCATAATCTTCACTTTCAGATTCTTTAAAGAATCCTGGTTTCCCTAATAGCCTCTGAAATGCTGCAAGGGCCTATGGAAACCTTTGATTATCTCATTTTACCTGCAAAATTTTTTTACCTCTTTTTTTTTTTTTTTTTTTTTTTTTCTGTTTCTTCCTGGCACAGCACTTTTAGTAGATCTTTTCCCCTTCTTCATAACCCAGCAAAATAAGTCTTGGTACTATGACACCAGAAGAGGGAAAACAAGGCCAGGGACTGAAATTCATTACCATAAATTACAATATTCTTCCTTCCCTTGAGGTCTCAATTAAAAGGAGAAAAAATATTAAAGAAAAAAAAAAGTGGAAAAGTATTAGAAGAAATATTTAAAGTTGAACTTTATTTTCGGTCTTGCTGTTTTATTCCCAGGTTTGTCACAGATTTTTAAGAGATCCTGTCAGCTAATATTGCTAAGAATGCTTTATAAACATTTATATTTATCTAATTCCCTCCTTATTCTTGCCTCTTCCAACACAGCTAGAATAGTACATGTCCTCCTTCATAAATCATTTCTTCTTGTTTTACAAAATATACTTAAAATGTATCTAGGAAAGAAATGCAATGGAGCAAATAGATAAAATAATTACAAACCTAATTATGGTGCATTATACACAGTGGTGTCAACCTCACAGACTTTGTTCACTGGCCAACCACACTGAAATTAAGAGGGAGAATTGACAGAAATCATAAAGATTGCTTGTCTGGATCTTTCTGAGAGGCACTGAAGCCCTGGCTGTGCTCTAGAGCAAGTGCTACAAAGGTGAAATTTTATCATGGGACAATGAGTTTGAAAGTTCTCCTGAGATTTTTTCACATTTTTCTTCTTCACCTCTTTTACCTTCCATTTTTCTCTTGCATGGCCTTTTTTTGTGTCTTTTCTTTTAGTTTGCCATCAACAACTTCCCCTTACTAATAATTTCTTCAGGTCTATAGCTTGAACATCACCAAGTCAGGTTTTTTCCTTACGTTCTCACATCCAGAGAGATATCTTACTGCCCAACATCCCCAAGAGAATGGGTCTTTTTTCTCTCTTTCCATGTTTAAGCTCTGCTATCATAGCTGAAACATCTGTTTGTCTTCAACCTTTCTCTGTCCCTACTTATTCAAAATGATGCCCAAAACATCACTGCTCTGACAGGTCTTGAAACTGACCCTCTGCCATTTTGGTTGAGGAATAGGGAATATTTATAACTGGGAGAATCTCACTAACTATACCAATTCTGCATGGCCCAGGAGATCCAGAGTCTAAATGCATGTCTTGCATAAATGTTGACTGAATGTCAAGAGATAATTTTGGATTATACAAACTGTGATTGCATTATGTCATTTTCCATTTGTATTTTTCCACATGCCTCTCTTCTATTCCACCAAAATTTGTGCACCAATTTCTTCCATAATATCTTCATGATACTCCCAGGTTTCCCCTTGGCTAAGGAGGACATGTACTTCTGAAAATGTTTACCTTCCATGTTTAAAGATGCCTCCTCCAATGTTTGCACAAATATTGATTACTTTTAAACAGCAATTAATAGCCTGAGCCATAACAAATAAATAATGATTATTTTGTTCCTTTTACTGTCCATATACTAGAGCTATCTCTAGCTGATCTTTCAACCCTAAATTCACCATGAACAAAGCAGTGACTTTTTTTTTCAGGATCAACTTACTACAGATTTCTGTTTCTGTATCTTTGGATTAAACATGAAGTCTGCTCACTTTTAAAAATGCCCATTTATTTATGCCAAGCTTTAATGATGACATTGGGAGACAGAATATAACCTAAGGAAAGGTATTTTTTAAAACCACAGATAATGGTTAGAACTAAGAAAAGAGAGTAAAATATATCTTTCAAAGGTGTGAAACTGGTTCTGCAGAATCTGGTCTGGGAGAGAGTGCCATCACAAAGCATGTGGCCAGGAGTCAGCCAGAAGCCCAGT
This sequence comes from Vidua macroura, assembly GCF_024509145.1. Taxonomy (NCBI): domain Eukaryota; kingdom Metazoa; phylum Chordata; class Aves; order Passeriformes; family Viduidae; genus Vidua; species Vidua macroura. The sequence goes on from NC_071571.1 coordinate 37,364,623, forward strand.
CCAAACCTGCTCAGTCTGGGGTGGTAATGTTGTTTTTTGTTCTTAGAGATACTGAGTTCTGATTGTGTAAACAACCTCCCCCATATTTAAAATTGGCTGAAGATATGAATGGGAAGGTCATTTTGGACTCAAGGCTGTGTTATTTCTCATCCATTCAAGGGGAATTTAGCCTACCTGACATATGCAGGAAAATAGTGGGTTTATTTGGTTTTACTTTTAATTTAGAGTTATCAAAGCTTTTTTTTCCTTCTGAAAAGCAATCCTTTTTTTTTTTTTTTTTTTTCCCCTCAGTAATTACTGCTCAGAGCTATTAGATATCTGTAGTAATCATGGTTTGCTTTTGGTAACAATTTGACCATTCACAACATATGCTATTACCACATTACCATGAAAATGCTGGAAATCTCAGTATGTTATTTATAATTCTAATTCTTAATAGGTTAAGGTATACAAAATAGCTGTATGATTCTGTCAAAAAAAGAGTGTATCAATACATATCTAAAGGAATCTTTGTACTTGAAATCTGCTGTGAATAGACCGTAATCCTAAAGAATGCCAGTGATTTCTACAGACCACTGTATCACTTGTACCTTACTCTGCTGGTTCTAGTCCAAATAACCTTTCAATACTGATGATTTTAAAAATATATTAACATTAAAAAAAAAAACCAATAGTAAAAATAATATTTCCCAATTTCTAAATTTTCAGGTTCCACAAATTCTTTTCTTGCCTCACATATTGACAGGAACAAAAATCTACAAAAGGCAGCATAAACTGAGAAAACTTTATCAAGAAAAGAGTTTTCAAGCTACATGAAAGAACATAATTAAAAGCAAGAACTTATTAGTTGTGCCTCTAGTAAATCATGTAATTGCACAAATATGATCTATCCACCTTTTCAGCGAAGTTGAAGATGTTATTCCTATGACCCTGTTTAATAACACCATCAGGATTCATTGCAGATCTTTTCCCTGTGTTTCAGTTTTCCAAACATTGAAAAAGTCTGCTGCTTCTACTTGCAAGAACATCTGTTTAATTATCCAGCCATTATGGCAACATCGTTTTTAATTTGGTTTTATTTTTTTGTGCTGTAAGTTTAGGTCTAAATACTTGCTGACATCACTCTTAATCCTTTTCTCACTTCTATTTTTAACATCCCCATTGAATGCAATTAGTAAAGCCCATCAACAGCTTGTGTAATTTTTCTGAACAACTATTTAATATTTTTGAGTTTATCTGGGATTTCCTGCTAATTTACCTTCAGTTTTCAAATTCTAGCAACTACTAGCAGTTTGCTTTATTATATGATTCCTTCTTGAGAAAGATTTTCATGGGTTTGTACTGAAATAATCTGCTGGCTTTTCCCATTCATCCAGTTTCACAATGATTTGTGAGATGAGACATAACAAAGATTGCTTCAGGGACACTACCTTTTCATCCTTCTGCTGGTGAGCATCTGTGAGAATAAAGCCCATGTGAGAACAGCTCACAAACCACAAGCTGTCACATGTCTCTTGTGATCTGTATCTACTGCAGAGTGCATTGCAGCTTTCTCTGTTTCTTCCTTAAACTGTGCCAGAGATTGCAAAATTTTTTGTCCATGTTTTTGTTTATGTATATAAAGTGATTTCTTCTGCCCTTGATCCTTAGCACAAGCCCTCCGGCATCACAGTTTTCTGCCGTTTCAGACTGGGCCTAAAAGGCTCAGCTCCTTTCTTAGTTTCCACATTTCCACATCAAGTCTTTCTTCTCCTCCCACTCTTGTCACAACATGTAGGGACAATAAGTTCTTGATATCAGAAGCCCATAATTTTTCTGCATTTTAGTTAACACTCTGCAGAGTGCAGAAGCTGTTTGCAACAGTTAAATACAGACAAGGAAGAAACACCTAATACTTGAGGTGCTCTTGTGCTGAGACTTCACAGAACTGAAGTTCCATATAAGAAAGTTAAAACTAACAGGTCTGCCTGTCTCCTAATAGATTTTCTCAAAGACACTGCTTTTATCAATTCAGCTCAACATGCAAAGATCAGAGCAGGAACTCAGACTCACTTCCTTTTATTATATATATATATGTGTGTGTGTGTGTGTGTGTATTTATATATATGTAAAAATATAGACTTCAGATTCATTGTTATAAATGTGACCTGTTATTCAGTGCATGTATAAAATAATCACACAAATATCAATGGGTATCGATAGCAATGTCCATAAAAAATTCCACAGAGAAAATACATGGATTAGACTATCGGTTATGTTTTGCTCTAAAGTGCTCCTCAAGGTCCTTCCCACAATACACTCAAAGGAATGGATCAGTTTCCATTATCCTTCACTTATTTGACACATTTCACTACAGCTCTTCATAATTCAGTGTTCCAGGGTTCTCAAACATTTGAAAAGATGCACAATTTTTCACCAGCACTTCTATAGTTTTTTTTTTTTCTTTTGAATAGAACCAATATGAGCAATGCTTGTCTTTTGTTATATTTGTTATTAATGGAATTCAGTGAAACACAAAAGAACAGGATAACTTTCACCATGTTATCAACTTAAGAAATCTATACACCTGGCAGTACATACTAAATATCTGGAGAAAAAAAAGGGGGTTTTGGAGAAGAACTAATTTCACAATGATTCGGGTGCGTCTCTGAAAATACAAGCAAACTAATCAATGTACGACACAATATCATACAGTATAATTTGCAGGGTTAGGTTTCTTAAAACCGTTAATTTTAGGCAAAAGATGTTCAGAGATGTAGGATGCCATTAGACAAGTTTTATTTTCTTACTTGGTTTGCTGCTTTGCATTCACTGGCATTTCTTTTGCATAGGTTTCCTCGAAATTCTGTGAGCTTATCTGCCTTTTTAATACAATTTTAACAGCTTCAGAGAAGGGCACAGGCTGGTTTCATTTGCAGTTTTGATGAAGGAGAAATGGGAGAAAAAGGCACTGTATCATCATTATACTTGCTCCAAAGAGCCAGAAAATTCCCCTCTGGATATCTGAGACTTGGAAAGTGCAATTCTTGCCAGTGGGGAAGCAGGAAACTTGGCAAGTCCCTTCACTAAGCTCTCCTCAGTATCTGGCTCCTATCTGTGCTCACTGCTCAACTCCTCACCTTTTCTAAAATTGTCCTCATAGGAAAAAAAAAATACTCAAAAAGAAAAGATTAAGCTCTCAATCTGGTATTATAAAAAAAAACCCAATGAACCACTATGGAGGATTAATATTCATATTTTAATGCTTAATTTCTTATGAAACAGCAGGAAATGTGAAAACAATGAAATATTAGCATAATATCAAAAGGGTTAAGTCTACTATATTTGTGCCCAAGCTTTTTCTTTTTTTTTTTTTTTAATGAACAAAAAGGTGCCTTAGTTTTATATTCACAAGTTTACCAGTAAATAGGTAAACAGATGACAAACCATACATTAGACAAAAATACAAAAATGGGAGAAGGTCGTACTGAGATGTTAAGGAATGCCCAAAGAGCACAGTCTGGGGAAATGCAGCCTTGCCATTACTTTAGACACAATTCTTGAAGCCATTTGTTTGTGGCCAAGTATGTGAATACAGGAACAGCTTGGTGACATCCAGAACAAAGTCCTCAGGCTGAACTCAGCATAACAAGTGACTACAGGCAAAGTGCATATCTAGAAACACAGTAAAGGAGATGGGACTAGTTTGGTTTCTGAAGTATGCTTATTACTACTCCCAGTACTCAGATTTTCTTTTTTTCTCCCCTAATTAAAGCACTATAATATACTTTGCTCTACTGAACTGTAGCTATGCTAGGGATTTTAATACACATATAAGATATGCAAGGCCTTCCTGTTATATAAAACATGTATAACACACACTAGAAACTATTTGAAATATATTAGTAAATCCATTTCTCTCTCCTTGTTTTGTTTCTCCAGTTATCTGGGATAGATCACCTGTTTGAGCTTTTTAGTTTTGGGGTGAATCCCAAGGAAAGGATTACTGCGATATATTCATTACTGAGGAAGAAATTGGCAGAAAAGGCAGACATTTATACACTCCTTGGCCCATTCTTGGGGTATTCAGAGTCACTCAGAGCATCTGACAGAGGTGTCCTTCAGATCTTTCTTGCCTGTTTTAAAATGCTGAATAAAACACAGGCTGGTCCTGACTGATGCAGACCAGAACACCCAGAGCATATACTTCTGTAACACTCAGAGTTAGGCACTCAGTCTAACTCCCCCAGTGTACAGCACAGCAACACTCAGACACGATAAACAACAGTACTCAGGGTCACATTGAGACCCTCACAGACCCTCCATAAAACAAGGGACTGTCATACTCTTTTTGCAGTAATCAGAGTTCTTTTCAAACCTCATAGAAATACACTTTCTTGTTCACATACTGAAGACTTTCAACCTGAGCCAAGGTTTAAAAAGCTTTTTTCCCCCCTCATTTTGAGTTGAGTACTTCCATGTGACTGATTTAAGCAGGATTTTCCTGTCCTTCCTCTTTAATGAAAGTATGTAAGCTGTTATACCTCATTGTTCATACAGATTTCTCTTCTCTATTCATTTTTATCCCTGCTATGGGAATGCCACCTGCTCTTCTTCCAGCAGCTGTGTCTTTTTCCAAACCTGCTCACAAGGATACAGCACATCAGGGTGCAGTATTCATGCCATAAGTATGGTTTGATTACATATCAAAACTCTCATGAGAGAATCACTTGTCAGGAAAACCCTTGTCAGGATGGTCTCACAACTAAACCTTCCCTCTCTTGCTGACTGTCAAGAGGACCACAAATGTCCACAATTCTAAAAAAGCTAGTGATACAAAGATAGACCCAGTTCTGTTGATCAGTGGCAGTACTCACTGATCTCTGGACTTATGCAACTTGCCACAAACCAAATGGGGTAAAAGAGGATCACAAAATCTTCTTTATGTAACTATGGGAAAGCTCAGCACATGTATCTAAATCTATTCCAGTTGTGCCTGTCCCATCATAAGCTAGCCAAATCCTTGAATTAAAATGTTGATTTCAGGTACTATATCAAGTTCACTGACACTGAGTTATTTCATCTAGTGGTATTGGCTTGTGCTGTGGTCACGACTTGAATTAATGGGAGATTTTGCCATGTAAAATTCAAAAACCAATACAGAAGTGCATCAAACTGCCCAGAGCCCAACAGCACCCAAAAGATGTTCCTGCAGGGCTGTGTCACAGAGCCTCTCTCTCTGTTTGCACCCACCTGGTGCACCAGAGAGAAGGAGCTTCTTGACTGTGCAGGTGACCCTGCACTGGAAGAGATTCCCCAGAGAGGTGGTGGGATCTCTCTCACTGGAGATATTCAAGACCCATCTGGATGTAGTCCTGTTCTATGAGCTTTAGGATAATCCTACTTGAGCAGGGAGGTTGAAGCAGGTGCCCCACTATGGGTCCCTTCAAACCTGACCCATCCTGTGGTTTGGTGTCTGGCAGAGCTGATCATGTCCATATAGCAACAGCTGTTTGTATCCACAGGCTGTGTTGGTATGGCCATTTTTAAAGTTCTGAAGTCACTCCTGGCAGAACTTAGGTAGTATTGGCTGTAAGTCTTTAGCCATGTCATTTGTCCTGCATGTGAACTCAGACCTGCTAACACTGCATTTCTTCATGAAGCAAACTGGGCTCAACAGAAGAAATGAAAACAAAACCCAACAAATTATATTTTTCAAGTTTTCAAAGAGCTCTTCTCATGTGAATAGAAATGGAGTGTGTGTGCAAGAGTCTCCTATCTACTTTTATTGCAGTGAGGAGGTGAGCAGGACACAGCCATCCCCCACAGCCAGCTGCGTGGGTTTGGGGCCAGCATCCAAACTACACAGCTGGTGGACTTAAAGGAAGCTGTAATGAGGAAAGCAAGAGTCAGCCCCAGCAGAGGATGCCTCTCTGCAACTTTCTTGGGAGCCAGTTTTAAGTGAAGATTTTCTAGATTTTCTCACACTCAGATCCTTCCTGAGCAGCGGTGCATCAGTGTCTCAGTTGGGGTGCAAGATGTGCATCTAAACCCAGTCCCTGACCTATGGACCAGCCCCCGCCCCAGCCTAGCCATAGGCCTGCCTTGGGCTATGCAAAATAGGCTCTCAGCTGAGCCTGGCAGCCAGCCCCAGGCCTGCAGGATTGTGCTTGGCTTCCCACTCCCTTCCCTTTGTGGAATAGTCTGCCATGCTGCTCCCAGCAGACCATGGCACAAAGGTACAAAAGCGTGCAGGAGAAGCAATGGGAAATTGCAGGAGATTTATATTTATTATCACAAACAAAAAATTAACAGTATCTGATACGCTGAATATTTTGGTGCTGGCCAAAAACGAGTGAGACAACCTCTCTCTTAAATAATAAATGCTGCTAATAATGCTGCACGCTGTTATTTACAAGGCCAGAGAGAACAGATTTTTTACACATAGTCCTTGGGTGATAAAATCACCAGTCAATATGCATGTATAATTCTGTGAACATCACTGTAACCCCATATGTTCTCAGGTCTTAAAGGCACCATGTGAATAAGCCCCGGAAGGGCTTGGCTGGTCATAGCCAATTATGACCGAGAAGGTCGTAAATTGACACACAAACCTAGGTCTATTAAAAAGCTATTAAATCATCTACATCAGCCATTCAGCTGTTCTGAAATTGGACTTGGGCAAACATGTGTGTTCTGATGCCCAAAGAGTCATCATTCAGCTGTCCTTTTCCCACAGAGAGATCCTGACCTGCTCCAGAGGCTCTCCAGAGACAGAGCTCTGTTGTACAGCATACATACAGAGGCTGTATGCAGCCTCTCCCCACACCGTTTGCAATTGCTCACCCCTCCAACCTTAATCTGAATCTGCATTTTTCTTCTGCTTGATACAGGAAACATTTTCAGGTGACATTTGATGCGAGCTGCCATAATCAAATGTTAACTCCAGTATGGACAGAGATAGCAATAATCTGGTACAACACACCTGCGTTTATAATTTCTCACAAAGGTATTTTGCAACACTTTACCCTTCCAGCACTAGACAGAAGAGTGGAGGCAGACCTCCAGGCTAATGAGGTGGAAAGCTGTCACCTAAATATGAAGTCAAGAGACCAGAGACCTTCCTTGCACCCTTGGCACAAGATTAAGTGGAACAGAGAAAGGCAGTACTGGTAACATGGGTAGAGTAGCAAATTTGGAAGGATGGCCCGTGCTGTGCTCATGCTGCCAGCACTGCAATCACAACTTGATGACCAAACACTGGACTTGTGCTGCTCTGTGTTGGATTGCCTCATTAAATGCTGATCTGAACTCTGCCATCCTTTCTACTGCAAAGTCCTTTTGTGAGGACTTTGCTCAGTTCTCAATCATACTGACAGGGTAAAAGTGCCTTCCATTCTCTATAAATTTTTGTATGTACTGGGTGACTTCCTCTGCTTTTTATATTTTAATTGCTTTGTCAAAAAGAGTAATTCAGGGCCTTTTAGAAAATTCCCAGGGTGGTTCCACCACAGTTCCACACATGACCTCTTCTCCTCTCAGAGAACTGCAAGACTGACTTTTATCCTTACAGCACCAAAACACTTGTATGCTTCACCTCCTCTTTTCTTATCTCAGGATGACTGCATGGCATTGCTTATGTTCTATTTCATCCAAGGAGGAAAAGGAAAGGTCAATGTCTCAATCTGTATATCTTAACCTTTTACAAGTATTGCAATTCAAAGCAAAATATGTTTTTAAAATAATATATTTCTGCAAAGGTGAACGAGAGTCAGCTAGTGCACTGATCCTTTTCCTTCAGTTTCAGGGATTTGAATTCAAATTATTCATTCTGCCACCTTGTCTAGATTAATGAAGCTGAATATGGAAAACTTTAAGAGAGATTATTAACTTTGTACCAAGAGTGGATGAAGTGCATGGTCCCACACTAGACCTTGCCTTCTGCACTAATAATAGTGATTTATCTCTGGTCTTTCATTATTTAAAAATAGTTTGCCACCCAAATGCATGGCAATGAATTTGAGTGAAAGCTTTGACTCTGTAAGACAGCATGTACAACGAGCACTGCTTCAAGAAAATAAAGTGCAACTTTGTGACAGAATAATACTTAAAGGCTTTGTTCTCGTCATTTGTATTGCAGAGCAGCAGTTGATTCTGTGTAGGATCCTTGTTTCAGTACATGCTTTTAATTGTGCAAGTGATTTTAGCTTTATAGAAATAGCTATTAAATAGCTATTTATATTTATTATATAATAGCTATATAATAGGCTATTATGAAAGTTTGCTAAAAATCAAATTGTGCCTACCCTTATAGGCCCTATCAAAGTGCTTTTCGAGTTTCAGTCTACTCTTTTTTTCCAAGTCTGAATAGCAGACCATAGCTAATACCTACATTTTTTTAAAAGTAGCTTTTGGGTTTATCCTTTGCTTCCTGTGCCATCCAACAAAATCTTCTCCTTATGAAGTTCACCTGCAATGCAACATGTATTTGTGTTGCTGTCCTAGGGTGACATTATGATGCTTGTATCCCCAGTCATCCATTCTGTTTATGCTGGATATTGAGTTCTGCACCTTTAAAACTAGAGCTGAGAGCAAAGGGTGGGGAAAAGGAAAAGCAGTGGAATTTTTTTTGCAGATGTATTGAAAAACATAGAGATAAGAGCTTTAGCTCTCTCTCAGTGCATGTTGTCTGCAGTATGGACAGGGAGCTGGAGAGAGCTCTCTTTTGCTTTTAGTTAATTTTTTTAGCTAGCTGAGGCAGAGAAGTTCTGTGAACTGCGGCTTCTCTTTTTCTTGGAACTGATCGGCCCTGCTCTGGACTGAGAACCCAGGAAAACACCAGGAGCTCACACCTGTGGCCCAGCAGGACCTGGGATGTGGCATTTGCCAGCACCAGAGGGACTGACAAGAGACTGAGCAAGCCAAGCTACACCCCACAAAAAGGACTTTCTCTGATTTTGTCATCTCTTCAAAACAGTGAAAGGTTCCATTGCTTAATATTGTTTATTTTTTCATGTTTGTGAGTACTTTCATTGTTAAATAAACAATTTTTTTCCCACTTTCCTTGAAGGAGATTTATGTCTCCTCCCAAATCTGTCCCAAACCAGGACAGTTGCTAAGACTACTAAATTTGCCTTCACAGCAAGCTGGGGAGGAGGGAGCTAAAATCATGACCTCTGCCAGCAAAATGATCTTATCTTCCCAGATTAGACTGTAAAACTAGACTTCCCATACTGGCTTTAATTAACCAGACTTGAAGGCTGGTAGTATGCTCCCTCTCTCAAAAACAAATGCAAAATGGCTGATCAAGGTTCCTTTGGGTTTCCTTATTACATGTTCCAAAACGAGAAGGTGCCCAGCAAGGTTAATTATTCAAAGGACTGAAGCCACAGAGATAGTTCATGTATCCCTATAAGTTAGTGACTGTCCAATAGCGCAAGAGGAAAGAGTGCTGTCACTAACAAATATCCCACACCTATACCAAATAACAGTGTAGAAACCACCTCAGTGCATTTGCCTGATGCAGAATCACAGAGCATCTTCCCTTCCCTTGCGTAAATAAATAACCTTAGCACTTGCATTTTAGTTCAACATTTTCACAGGTCTCTTCTCTTGCACATTCAGAGTAATTATAAAGTCTTTACACAAGCCTGAGCTTAGAACAGTGGGACTAGAGTTTTACTTCCTTAGATTTAGAGGGTCTTTGCTCCTGGCCTTCTACCTTTCATGCAGGTGTGAAGCGGTGTGCAGGAGCTTGTTTCAGAAGCCTGGAGTATTTCATGTGAGCCTCTATTGACTCAAAAGTGGCTTTGCAAAATTGCCAGGGAATTTTCCAGTTCAGTGTAGCTGCACCTCTGAAAGGTTTAGCCCTAAGTGTCTAAAATAATATTATTCTCTTGAATGGTAGTGTTTTCAATGAGGGGAAATTACCCTATCTTAAGAATAAGAAACAGACTTCATTTCTGTCATTTACTCCCCCTCCTTTAGCATCTCTGTGCCATCTCCCAGCAGTACCACAACAATTTCTAAAATCCTCTCTGGCTTTCCCCTAGATTTGGAATTTTAAAATTTAAAAATCCCTTTTGATCCTATATTGCAGTATGGGACAAGTAAACAACCATCGGTGAGTAAACCTGGTCTGCTGCTAGGGGCCAGTCTGCCAGTCCATAGCTTCCCTGCTGTTTCCCACAGATTCTTGTCAGTCTCTGATATCACCTTATCATCCTTGTGATAGATTGAAGCATTACCTCAATTGGTGAGAGCATGCTGCTATTAACACCAAGGTCACGCATTCAATCCCCATTTGGGCCATTCACTTAAAGAACTGGACTTTATGATCCTTGTGGGTCCCTTCCAACTCAGAATATTCTGTGATCCTGTGTAATTCCCTGCAGATTTCTCACCTGTGATCTAATTTCAGGTTGTCTGGACAGAGTAATATCAAACAGAAAATTGAGGGACCCTTGATGCTCATTAGGAAAACATGAATATTTCATATATTCTCCTCAGCATACCCTTTTCACTTGACTGAAAGTACATTAGAAACCCATGTGAAAGCTCACACCATTTCTAGTCCAAGTGCTGCTCAACCCAGCCACATCTTAATGATTGTCATTCCTTTCTCTTACCACACTGAAGAAATTCATGCCTTCAAAACCAGTTCATTTAGTTGCCCCAATATGTTTTTGTATTTTGCTTTCCTTTTTTCCCCTCCACCTGCCTTTAATTGACTGGCTTGTGTTCTTGACAGCTAAAGAACAGTTCAGTTGTACTAGGGAAGACCCCTCCTCAAACTCAAACCCCTTGACCTTTAAGGCATTTTTATGAAAGCAGATGCCATGAAAGCAATTTGTTGTTGATATGAGTCCAAGAAATAAACACTCTGTGTTCCATACATACATATTCTGAGCTATACTTTAAATGTCACATATTTTTAACTTTGTATATAACTGGAATGTTTCTCCCTGAAGCTTATATTTTTGCATTATGCATTTATGTAAAATGCATTTAGCCAGGACTAATCTTTTGAAATTCTCATCTTTATTCCACAGGGGAAAATTATGGGCTGGCTTCTACTTACACAGATCTAGAAACGGTTGCCCGAGTTCTATATAATTTAATTCCTTAATTTGAATCTAAATTTTACTCCACTTTCTTCCTTTGTTTAAAGTTTGATTGATTGGTTTAAAAGAATCCTGTAACTATTGTCTTTGATTAATACTTTTATTGACTGTATTTCAATTTTGTCTTTTCATAATTTTTTTCTGATTGCACTCCATGAGTTAATTTTAATTCTGGTTACTTTTTACAAGAAACTAGAGAATGATTTTTTTTTTTTTTCAGTCTCATTCTCTTCAATTCCTTAAACACTCAACAGTTGCATTTGTTGCAACAGTTTCTAATTTATGATGACATCTTTTCCTCTGCAGGAAATATTTTCCTGAATTTAATACTTACTCCATATTTTTAAATCTCGCAGCGGGTACTTTCACACTCCTAGTCCATCTTCATGCTTGCAATCTACCTTCCAAATTCATAGAATATTTGGTAAATAATCTCATATTTAAATTCTCAGTCTTTGCAAACATGGCAAAACAAAATGAAAGTGTCATATCTGTATATGGTATGTCATATCATTAAAATATATATTGTTGTATCTGAAACTTCAAAAAGGGATTTTCTAAATTTTCTGTGCAGCCAAGTTTCAGCAGCTTCACATCTTTTATGGAAGCATGTTAAAAAAGTAGCCATGAAGCTATCTCCCCATTATTTCCCATGAGGACTTTTGCAAAAGCAGCCCCAGGTATTCAAGTCAAACTTGAGGGGAACAAGGACTATTGACAGGATCACTGAAAACACTGTTTTCAACATATGGTTTGGAAAGAAGAACTAAAAGTTCAGAAAGCCCAGAAAGAATGATATTATTCTAGTTTTCTACAAACCATTCCTATCTATTTCTTTCCACCAATTAATACATATCCACTTATTTTACACTCTATCCAGCTATCTCTTGCTGTTCGTGCACATTGCCTCACTAATACCAGCACCTGCAGTTTGGTCAGCTTGTTGATCTAATTTTGCCACAGGCAATTATTGAATTTCATTTTAGAACTGGCCAACACCCACCGATCCTACCACCAAAAATACTTTTGAAGAAATGCTATCCAAACAGAAAGTAGCTAAAAATGCTTTCAGCTGATGCTTTCACATCTCCCACGATTTCAGGGATTTCAAAGCCAAAGTGGTAGGCACACCACCTTTCCTGTCTTTGCTATCACAGACATTAAGATACATTACCCAGCTAGTATCATGTTTTTGAAGGTTTTCAGTATCAAGTAGTACTCATGCTAATTTTCATTTCAGTACTACTAATATAAGGAGAAAAGATTAGTCCTTTTAAGGTGTACACAAAGCAAATAATATGAGATGGTCTGGTCTTGGTTATAGCAGACATGGATCTGTTCTGCATAAGCTGTAATGAGCAAGTGTTACAGTGAAGGCAGTGCTACTGAGGGTGAATCCAACAAGTGAGAAAATAAATTCAACTAAAAAATTCATTGTGGTAGCAATGTCCTACAGTATTATATCTTCAAAATGATAACCTTTTTTCCATTTTCTATTCCTTCCATTGTAAGTAAGCATGTCCTGCTCAGCTGCCTGTCTCCCCTGGAACTCAGCTCCACACACCCTCCTGGCCTTCCATGGCCTCTGACAGTCAGTTTAAGCAGTGAGAAGGCAGCAGCAGCTTTTGCTTTATATTTTATCTGCCTTGCAAATATTATGGAGGACTTACCGAGAGTGAAAGCTTACAAATATCGAAAAGGGGATGTAGTATGACTTGTTGAACCAAACTATCTAGAATACGTAAGGCTCAGGAGAACAGGGCAGAAAAAAATAGCAAAGAAGTTATTTTAAAAATTCATGGTCCTTCACTCGAAGGTCAGAACCATGAACAAATGCTCTCTAGGGCTACAGAGAGTCCCTAATATTTCTTTCACAGAAAATAGACACAACAATACCTAACAACAGCTATTATGACTTCAAAAGGTATAGTCCCCTGAGGATCTCCTCTTGCTTTCAAAAAAATTAAACTATTTGATTTTCATTCCTGGCATTGTACAGCCCCTCAGTGTAATCTGCTCAGGAGTTGGCGCAGGTGACCTGTTTTATCTGAGTCACCAGCCTAAATCAATTTCAATCCCACTGATATGATTTACTCCAGACTTCTCTTTTCACAGTATAGCTCAACAGCAGGTCTGAATGAAATCCTTTTTTTTATCAAACTGTCCAGGCAATTCAAAGTAAGGAAGCAAGTTTGTATCTAAGTCTTAAAAAATCCTTCAGGTTCTAAGGTCTGTGGTCATGTAGTCTTATGCACTTAATGGAACAGAAGATTTTCTGTAAAGTCATAAAATAAAGAACTTTGTATATAAAGTACAGAAAACCTTCAACAAATTGCATCCCTCTTTATCTTCCATCTGTATAAGCTACAATACAATGCTCATTCCCATTTACTAAATGGATATGGCTATAATTTTTTTAATGGTACATGGATTGTTTTTATTTTATCAGTGTGAGAAGTAAGAGTAATTTAATTGACATTAAAACAGCAGTGACTTGCTATCCAGCAAAACAAATTGTGCAGCCGATTCCTTGCATACTGCTTATTAGTTTCCTTGGTAACTTGTAATCATTTGCCTTTCTAAAACAGATGAGATGTCAACAAATATGTACTGTAGTAGTGGTTTGATACATCAAAACTAAAAGTGCTGTAATGACAGCATAATAAATCTTAACATGAAAACTTAATGGCCACATTAGTGACATAATAACCATAGTCTCGGGTTCATGCTGCTCACCATTGCATACTTTTGTTTCATATAATGATTGTGACATGTAGTAGTACATGAAGCACCTTCCAGTACATTCTCCAAAATCAACTCCAGACAAAACATTTAAAAGCAATCATTTTATATATTAAATCCCACAACTAAATTATGTCAGCTCTTCCCAGGGTGATGCTATTAATCAGAAAAATCTTATTCTGATTCATTTTAGTCGTAGAAGTTATATCAACAAAGACAAAATCTTTATATGTTGTCATAGATGAATTCTCAAAGAGTGGCAAAAAGTTCTTTAATACCTCTACACATTTCTGACATGGTTTCTTTTCAAGGCAGCAATATTACAGGAGTCCAAAGCAAACAAAAAACACCAGTTTCTAAGTGGAGAACAGAGATAAAAAAGGGAGTGCCTTTATAGTTTGGGAAGAGATAATGGTAAGTGATCTCCATAATTTCAAAACAGAGTTCCACCAGCTGTTTGAATGATGTTCAGCAGAGGAAAAAAATTAAAAAGCAAAAAAGGATTAAAAAAAAAAAAAGCTGTGAAGAAATGGAAGCAAAGGTAGACATCTACCTAGAATCTAGTAAAGCCTTTGACATTATTTCCCACAAAATTCTCCTGAAGAACCTGGTTGCTCAGGCCTTGGAAAGGCATATCTTTTGCTGGGTAAAAAACTTGCTGGCTGAGCTCAGAGAGTGGTTGTGAATGGAGTTATGTCCAGTTGGCATCTGGTGACAAGTGTCCCTCATTGAGCAGTACTGGGATTAGTTCTGATTATTTTACCACTGCAATGCCTGAATGAGGGGATTTAGTGCACTGTCAGTGTACAGGCAATGCCAAGCTGGGCAGGAGTGTTGATCTGCTGGAGGGTAGGAAGGCTGTGCAGAGAGATCTGGACAGGCTGCATCCATGGACCAATTGCATGAGGTTCAGTAATGTGAAGTTCCGGGTCCTGCACTTGGACCACAACAACTCCAGCATCACTGGATGTTCACTGGTCAACACCCAGGCTCGAGAAAGAATGACTGGAGAGCTGCTTGGTAGAACAAGAGTGGGGTGGAGAAATAGTGGACAGCCATCTGAACATGGGCCACCATGTGCCCAGGTGGCCAAGAAAGCCAGTAGCGTCCTGGCCTGTATCAGCAGTAGCGTGGTCAGCAGGACCAGGGCAGTGATCATCCCCTTGCACTTGGCACTGGTGAGGCTGCATCTCCAATCTTGTGTTCAGTTCTGGTGCCCCCACTACAAGGCACACCCTGAGGTGCTGGAGTGAGTCCAGAGAAGGGCAATGAGCTGGTGGAGGGTCTGGAACACAAATCTTATGAGGAGTGACTGAGGAAATGGGTTGTTTAGCCGGAAGAAAAGGAGGATCATGTGGGAGACCTTCTTACTCTTTACAACTACCTGAAAACAGTTGTAGTCAGGATTGGAGTCAATCTCTTCTCCCAAGCAACCAGTGATAGGACAAGGGGAAACAGACTCAACTTGCTCCAGGTTGGGTTTAAATTGGATATTGGGAAAAATTTCTTCACTGAAAGAATTGTCAGGCATTGATACAGGTTGCCTAATGAAGTTCCATTCCTGGAAGCATTCAAAAAATTGTATAGAACTGGCACACAGGGACATGTTTAATGCTGGTCTTGGCAGTGGACTTTCCAATGCTGGAGATTTTAAAAACTCAGCTGGAGAGAGCCCCAAACAACCTGATCTAACGTTGAAGATAACCTTGTATAATCAACACTACCATAATCAACACTATATTATTCTACAATTCATGGTTGAATATTGGCAACTGCAGCATAGATAGGCCTTTGGCATCTTTAGAATTAAGTGGCAGTTGAAGAGGGATTTTAGTTTGCAGTGATTATTTATGTATGGGAGGAAAAGTGTAACTATGTTGGAACCTATGTTTCCTTTTCCAAAATCTTAAGGAATTACTGCAGTTATGCTGTCTTGTACATCTGTGAAAGCCATTGCTGTAGTCTGAGACAGCTGTAACTAAGATGAGGGCAAAAGCAGGTTCTAATCTCTCTAAGTGGCTAACTACAACATATTTATCTCAAAATTATCCTTATATCCCACAAACTGCACATCAGTATTTGAAAGAAAAAAAAAACATGACTGATCTACAGACCAGATACATGAGTACATATCCAAATATCTTTCTCTTCCCCAGGATTTCACCAAGTAAGGCGGTACTGGCATGGTTTTAGTGATGAACTAACTGTAGTTTGCAGAAATGACTGGAACTAGTAATAGTTCTAGTAACACAGTAAACCGGGGATCATAGAATGAACAGAGGAAAATAAATAATGAGAAAAGGAAGCTGAGGAAATATATTAATTCCAGGGAGATCACCACCAATGTCTGATGTGGTTAAGATAGTCAATATTGGGCAGAAGCACATGCTTTCAACTAAATGGGGAAATAACAAGAATAGCTTTCCACAGCTACTGGACATGCACTTTCACTAGTTTATTTAATCCATATTAAATCATTTGTCACCTTGCTTATTTGTGTTTTAAATCTCCATGTTGCCAAGAGTTTAGTGATTTGTGAGCCAAGTGGGAAGAGTTCCCCAATACTTTCTCTGCTCCTGTGCAAACACACAGATAAATTACGCATCTACACGTACCAGTCCCTCTAGGCTCATTTTTGAACAACCCGGGAAGAAAATCTGTGATCTCTGACACTCTGGTCACCCCCTCTGCTCTCTAAAAGTATTTGTAGAGCAGAATATATAGCACTGTCAAAGTCTCTGGAGATTTAAGCAGCTAGGCCATAACAGTGGGATAAGGAGCTAAATATTTAGGAGGAGATTTGAGCAGAATTTTGGCAACCCTTAAACAAACATTTTTGATCCCCAAAATTCCTTCTCTATAGTTCAGCAAATGCTTGAATAACACAAGTGCATGTACTCCCTCCTGCAAGGTATCTGGCCATAACAGGTGTATTGACAATGTTGATGCATTGTCTTATGCTAATCTATGCCTAATGCTTTTCTAGATTTCAGAATGCTAATTAAAATAAATAGAAGATCAATAAGATATAAAACATCAAAGTCAAAGCAGGAAGAAGCTATGTCCATATGCTGTCTAACTCAGCACATCCTAACACTTACAAATTTTACAACCTAGTGTCTCTCTTGGGAATCAATAAGCATACCCTAAAAACATCTTGTTAGCAGCAGAGACACTGCCTTTTTAACCCACTTTTCTTTGGGCAAGCTCCTAATAAAACACTATCTACCCCCCAAAGAAGCTTTTCCTCCTACTGACTTGAATGCTGTCACCAGCATGGATACTTTAGCTCTGTGATTTTGGGAGAGGATAAAGAAAGACACAAACACAAACCAGGAAAATCTGGCTTAGGAAAATGGTAAGGACTTTTAGGGGCAGTCAGAAAACTGGGATAAATTCTTCAGTGGACAAGGAGTTATATGATTATGAATGTAAACATTTTCTTTCATGTTATTAGTATGGGAAATATTATTTGGGCAATACTACCAAATTGAAGTATTTTATTATTTATAGTGAGCTGAGCATGCTAATCAGTGTTTTACTGAAGCCCAGTAACTGTTGGTTAGTCACTAGTTTCATGACAATCCCATCACTAAATGGGACCTTAGGCCAGATCCTATTCTCCATAGCACTTACTCAGAGCCCATTTTTAGTAGCAGAATGACCTTGATAAATTCACCAGCATCAGGAACAGTCAACATACAAAGCTGTATCTGCATGGTGCCTTCACTAGACTAGGAATTCTCCACCATAACCTATCACAAAGTGTAACAGACTGGAACAAGGTGAAGGTAAGAAAACAATGACACAGCAATTCAGCTCTTTTATAGCTACAAGAGGATGTTCATGCTCCCAAAAGCAGTATTGGGACACACGAGTTTGTGCTTTGGTCACACCAAGATATTTAGGCTAAATAAGGAAAATTCCATTCACCACACCTCACCAAAGCAAAAATTGGTACATCTGATTCTATTAAATAGTATTAAGTTATTATCATTTCTTTCAGAATGACACAAAACTGTCAACAGATACATAGTTTAGAAAATAAGTGATTTTTGTATAAGGAAATGATTTAATCTATAGGAGTTTGATGTTAAAGCAGAGAAAAGTGGAAATAGCAGTTCTCAGAAAATTTCACAGTCACTGTCTCTCTGGTAAATTAGGAGATATTCACAGTAGAATATGACCATTTTTAACAGGGGTCATCTCTCTGATTATGATTTGAAAATAACACTTTTATTCCAAACTATGTGCCGGATCTCAGCCACTAAAAATTGCTATAGACCTAGAAAAATAATGAGGCTATACTTATTTATAACAGCTAAGAGTCTAGCTCTGAACTTTCAAATTGAACTGCCTCGGCCTTTAGAAAAGACTGCAAAAGCCCCCTACAAGAAGTGAAAACTTAGTATTTCTATCCAACAGCTCTGTGCAGTGGAAAGAAACACCTGACTTCTGATAAAGTTTTAGACAATTGTGGTTTCTCAAATCAGGGAGTTTGTGAGATGTTAACAGAAAAGATAAACTCTCATATAGGAGGGACTGAGTGGTGTTGGAAGTAAGGAAAGCATACCACTCTTAGAAAACTTTTATAAGACAAATAGAATTTATACTTAAGATTTACTCCTACTGTCCTCAACAAACTTCTCCATTTGCTTCAGTCTTCTGCTTCTTTATTTATTTATTTATGTCGTCTTCTGATGATCCCATGCTACAAAGACTGGTGTTTCACTGAAATGCTGGGTAGGGGTAGAAGAACTCAACCACCTTTGCTCTATCGTTCTTTATGACTGTATGTAAAGCTCAGTGTCTCCATTTCTTTCCCTGCCCTTTGATTCCCTTTTACTCTGTAATTCCTAGGTCAAAATAATCTCTCCTAGTCTTTACAAAGTATATGGTAACATTGCCAGGGCCCTGTGTGAATCCATCTCCTTCACTTCCCAAGGGTAAGCTGGCTGGGCTGCTTTGACACAGCATGGCCATGTAACATGGGAGCAAACTGCTGGAGAACAGCTAAGGTGAGAGAAGGAGCTGAGAGAGACACTTTGCCTAGGCTGGGACACTTTGACTTGGGAGCTGCCTTTATCCCTTGTAGGATGCCCAAGGTACACTGTGGGTGTGTCTGACACTCCACCTTCCTAGTTCTGTCTGTCTGGCTGATCCTGTCTGGTGCCTGCCTCACCACTACAGACTGGCCTGGATAGACCTGGGCTCTCATCTGACTTAGTCCCTGTTATCAGACCTCCTGCACACCTTGCTCTGGGACCAGCCCCTTGTTGGGGGGCCCTTGCCTGGCTGCCACCCTTGGCTTCCAGCACCCCCCGCCCTGGGGAGCAGCCCACTCATCTTGCCCTTGCTAAAATAGAGTGGGTCCCTAGAGAGTTTTGGACTCTTTAATTTTTGCTTAAAATTAAAATACCAAACAAACCAAAATAAAACAAAACATGCACACCTCCAAAATGCCACAAAAAAAAACCCTCCAAAAACAAACCCTAATTCAAAACTTGTACATTAATATGCTTGGTGCAATAAAACCTTCACTGCAAAAAAAATTCTTCACTTTTAAGACTGCAACTAAACTTCCTAACAGGGATATTTACGTTTTTTTCACACTCATCTTGCATATGGAAGACTCAGTTCCATCACTCTGCTCTACCACATCCTGGACTTCATGTTGGTTGTCTCCCATCCTGAACTAAAGAGTAACTTGCTTACACAGGATTAATTTATGACATACATTAACTTTTGATCAATTTCAGACTCATATAGCACAGATGTCTACCTCTCATTTATCATCCAGTGTTTCCTTTGTGGTCTTTGGGGAATATAAGCACTTCAAATGTACAAATAATCTCATTCTATAGTAGACTTTTCATGGAGAACAGCTCAAAATCTACATTTAGTGAAAGGTAGTGATAGAGGTGTACACATTTACACTACTGTGTATAGTAATGAAGGAATCAACTCACCTACCAATAAATCAGAGGCTGGGGAACTTCTCTAGTGCCTAAGAGCTTTACCAAGGCCCTAGCACAAGCTTATGTCTCCAGAGTGTGTCAGATGAACTTGAATCTCATCTCAGATGGCCAGTCCCTTTCTTTCTCATGAAAAATTGTGAAAGCTTCTCAAGCTATGTTGGGATATAATGAAAATAACTTTTAAGACTTGTCTTCTGCCATAAAATGAAATTCTTATTTTATGAGCACAGAGAACCTTTAGACAACAATAAAGCAAAAATAAATAAGAAATGGCCAGGCTGTAAAATGGCCAATTTGTTAGCCATGCTCTACATAGCTCTGTAGTATAGATTTCCTTTAACAGATGGCATAATCTATGAAGATTTTGAATTTAACTGTTATTATATTTAATATGTTCAAAGTAAAGATAAAACAGTGGACTAAATAACTGTAAATCTGCAAATGTTGCAGGGCTTTTTTATGAGAAACTCAGTCTAAATTGTATTTAACGTTAATTAAGAACTCAGAAATTAAAATTGGTTTGGCCTCAGTTGTAAGGAAAACAGAAGGCTTCCTTTTTTAGCCAAAACAGATTATGTTTTTGTGCTGCATTCACACAAAGCTTTTGGTTCTGTAAAATATTTTGAACACGCTTCATTTGGAAGAATATTCTAAATCAACTAATAAAATATTGAACATATTGTTGAACGTTGACTCATAGGTTTTGGTTTTTTTGGTAGGGAGAGTTTTTTTGGTTGTTGTAGTTTTGGTTTTTTTTTTTTTTTTTTTTTTTTGTTTGTTTTTTTTTTTGTTGTTTGTTTGTTTGTTTTTTTGTTGACTGCAAAATATGGTATTGAGCAGAGGGTAAAAATGTATCTGCAGTGTGCTACAGCATAACATTGATATCCAGTTCCTCCTTGAAAGGTGCAAATCTGTGACTTCTTGGCAGAGGAAAGTTTGAAAAAGTAAAGACAGACAGGTGTCAAGTGGCAATTTATTTACCGAATTATTAGCTAAAGCCTGAACTGAATTGTGAGTGTTAAAAATCAGACATCACACACTAGTAACTTCAATAAGATCTGTATTTTATTGTTGAACTTTGGAACTCCACAGCTTAATTGAATGGTATCTTGCCCACCTAGCAGTCATACATGTAGGCACTCCTTCACTGAGGAACACAACTCACTGAGGATTCAGCAACCTCAGCAAAGAGTCTGAAATGAGTGAAGAGCTAAGAGGCCTTTTATTTTGACTTCACCCCCTTATTCTGTTGCAGGGACTTGGTCACAGGTATCTGTCTCCCTATGGCATGCCCTGCCCTAAAGTCCCAAGTCAGTTGTTGCCCAAAATAAAAGATGAGTAAGTCTTAAACAGTAGCTAAACTCTGCATATTTTGATGAATTCAGTGAACTAGAGACATAATTTTTGCTTTCAGCACTGTTAAATATTTTCACTCATCTGTCTGATTTTTTACAGGCCTGAACTATGCTTAGCAACTGATTGTGTCAGATGTATTCTGACATGAGATTGTCTAGGAAAACTATACTGAATCCTATTTCAGCAAGGATATCACAGACTCTTCCAGCTGACATGCAGTGTCCAAAAAGCCACCACCAAACATATGTACTTCCACTTAGATTTGGAACAATTTTCTTACTATTATTATGTGAATACATAGATGAAATAGACCCTGGACATCTTCTTCCTATGACATGTCTACCCTGATATTTCATATATTTCTCTCCCCAACTTATTAAGTCATGAGTAAAGTCACTAACATGTTTTGGAGCAACACACTAAAGTACGCTCCAACAGAAAAGGGAACAGACTTGCTGACTAGGGCATTGTGCCCAGTTAGCTGCTGCTACAGCAAATATGGCACAGAACCCCATTTGTAACCAAGACAGAGCCCACCTGAGGATCACCTCAGTCTTTGCCTGCTCAACACTTTTTCTGTGTTTTAATCCTTACAAGTATCTTTTAATTTCCAGAGAATTTTCACTGGTGAGTTTATAAACATCAATTCAAGTATTTATGCTTGAAGACCTTCTTACCTTGAATAGCTTTCGTCTTTTCCTGACGGTTATCACCATTTCCATCCCATCGTAGAGGGAGCAATTGGATCTCTTTTGTGCTCAGCCTTCCATCCTTATTCTAACCATATAAATTTCATTATATTATTTTCTTATCCCTCATATCTTTTCCAAAAAGATTTAATTACACTTTATTATGAATCAATGAAGTTGTCAAAATACAAAGTTTTTATTCTGTAGTGGTATAATGCAGAATATACCTCAATTAATTTTTTTTATTTTATTTTTAACAGCTGTATCAAATTTGTAACTCATTGCCACAAATGGTAATACCTGTACATTGTGCTCTTCAGTTGTTTAGAGCTACTGCATTCTTAGAGCTAGCTGTTATTAGATTCTAAATACATGATTGTGCCTTTCTTTCCTATTCAGTTACAGCTCCTTTCTATTATATCAGTTCCCAAGGTCGTTCTATTCTTTCTGGAAAATATAATGGTCCTTTCTCAATTGATGATAGCTCCTAATATGTGTTATCAAAGAATTTCAAGAGCACATTTTTTTTCTGCGTGCAAAATCACCAGTGAAGCCAGATACAACTTAAAACTGCCTTCTATTTTCTCTCCCCAGCCTAACAATTCTCCTTACACTATAACCCATACACACTTTAGTTGGTTTCTTTCATAATTATTTGAATTGTCATACTACCATTTTAATAATTTTTATAGATCACAGTCTCAAATACCTAAGCAAATCTGGAGTAATTAATCTACACTTACCTAATGAAGAAATTACTAAAATTTTGATAATTTTGTCTCATCTAATTTACCACTGAGAGGACTCAGCTATCCTCTTAACCCACTGCCTTTTTCCACATGGTTGATAACTCTGACCTTTAAAAGGCCCTCAGGCAGTTATCAGGTGTTTTAAATAGTAAGGTATAATTGCCCCAGTCACCTCCCTCCACTCTTTTTTAAGAGGAGATATTATATTGACTATTTATGAGTCATAACTAATATTACAAACTACCAGACCATGAAATTTCACTCTTGGACTTATAAAAATGTAATCTAAATTTACAGTGTTTTTGAAGAGTGAATGGATCGGGGCCAGTTTTTGTAAAAGTGTCAGTACTCGATGGTACTAGTGACAGTAAATTAGTACCAAATAATTTAACTGTGCCCTGCATTACTAAATGAAGGGCTTATGCTGGTTATCTGCAAGCACTAGGAAGAATATTTCATTACCCTGCTAAATAACTTGGTCTCATGTTTGAAATCTTTCACTGCAATGTTGGAGATTGTCCATAGCTGGAAGAACACTATTCAAGAATGCCAACAAACTTCTCCAGTTCTCAATAGCTGCATTCTCAATGTATTTGGCAGGGTTAAACTTGTTCTCACACTTGGGTTCAGAAAGAATGACCCTACATTTAATTTCCAGAACAATTACTGTCTCTGGCACTCCTTGTTGGACTAACTTGGATGTTCTCCTAATCATGTAATGTGTGTGCTCTTTATCTCTAGTGCTTTCACTGGATCCTGGTAGGTTTTGAGGTTTTTTTATCCAAATTTAAAGAGTTTAATGAGTCGGTGCCATTGGTAGATGATTTGCATACTGCTGTGGATTAAATCTCTATAGCATGGGATAGTGATCCATTGCATCCTGTCTCAAAGAAGAGAACTGAAGAGTTTCTGAAGTATTTACTGCCACTATGAACTTCCTGACAGTCAGGTGGAACATGGGTATCAATAAAACATGAAAGGCTAATTTACTTTTTTTTCCCCTGCTTTTCACAGCTGTATAAGGAAGTGATAAAAGCTCTAGGTTTTATTCCAAGAATTCATTTGACATGAAAAATACCCCAGTGGAAAACAGAGAACCTTACACAGTTAGGGAGAAGGCTTAATTATAGCACAGTCAACAAAATTGGCTTCAGTGCTCACCATTTAAAGCAGCCAATACTGTAATGAGAGGCTTAATGCAGGACTCCAGACACATGGTTTGATTATGGCACTGAAGGGGATAAAGGGGTACTGTATTATAACCAATATTACACAGAACATAAGTGGGTGTTTTGGTTTTTCTTTTCCACTTAAATGCTCCTTGCAGTGTCCCATGCTGCTGAGGGAGTCACAAAATGTGATTTAACAGAACGACTGGAGGGAAGTAAATCTGTGTGTATGCAGAGAGGCAATACATGTGCAGGCATTTGTTGACTACATGGTGACTTTAGTGTGAATCATTGGATAAAGAGCTACAGCTGCTTCCATCTCCTTTCTAAAACTATAAAAACAGTAGAGGAAGAAAGAAACAGACATTTTCTCTTTGACTGACTTCTAGATTTCAGCAAACTGGTATGACTTGAACAACTGCAGGAAGAAAAAAAAAAAGTGACCCAACTGGAGGCTCATTACATTTTCATTTTTAATTCCTGGGTTC
This sequence comes from Vidua macroura, assembly GCF_024509145.1. NCBI lineage: Eukaryota > Metazoa > Chordata > Aves > Passeriformes > Viduidae > Vidua > Vidua macroura. Next base: position 37,388,896 of record NC_071571.1, read on the forward strand.
TCCTTCTGGGTAGCAAAACTGACATGAATAGTTTTATTCCAATGCAAAAATCAGATTCAGGCAGCAGTTTGACTGGCAATAATATCATGGCAAGTCTATATTGAAAATATGTCTGAAGGAAAGATTACACCTTTGGGTGGGTAGAGGGGGGGATCATCCCCCACACTGAAACACTGGCTAAAAATCCTCAAATCAAGACTTTTTTCAAATTTACATCTTTTGTGTTAAAAATACAACAAAATGACCACATTAAGAACCTCTGCCTCTCCCCATCAAGCCACCAGGCAGTTTTGAGAGGGTTCAAACAGACTGCTACAGAGGCATAGCTTTACCTATATTCTCTCATCTCCCACTCTGTTGTGCCCCAAACTAATGTCTGCATTGACAGATTGTGTTTTGAACTGACAGTTTTCACCTGATACATGTCTCAATGAGAACAGTTCCCATGGTAAATGCCAGCCACGAGCCACTAAGAGAGAAAGGGCTGACATTGCTAACAAATGCTGCAGGCATTTGTAGTAAGAAAATGGTTTGTAGGTATTATCCCTTTTTATATTGCTTTTGCCCTCAGAAATACATAGATGGTTTTACTGAACATAAGAAATAACATTAAAATTTGATTAAACTTTTGAAGGATCCCAAAAGATGAATATTTCAGAAAAGTATGAAAGGATAAAGAGCTGTCTGTGTCATAAAACTCTAGATTAGGTAAAGAACACTATAGTATAGATGTACTCTCTTCACAATATTTTACCATCACTGTAGTTCTGCTGCTTTAAATTTTTTATTCAATTTATTGACTATGATCAAATGGCCCAACAGGGGCATTGATGATTACATACTTCTTTAATGTATATTTAATTTTATGGATTCTGTTCATTCATATGAGAGACCAGACAACGAATAAAGAAAAATAAAAGACAAATCAAATTGTAATAAAAACAAATAAAAAGTACGGACATCCTTTCTGGAGACCCAGGTGTTGAAAAATGCAGTGATGTCTTGGCTGGTATGAACACACCTGAAGACATGGAGTCCCAAGGAAAATTATTGTGTCCTTCAAGTGAGTGTCCAATACCTATGAAATGAATATTATTAACTATGCTTGTTTCTAATCATGGGTGCCAAACCCTCAATTGCTGCTGTGAACAGAAAAAATGTCAGTGTATCACAGTGTGCCTAGTGTGAAGACCATTGCTACAATGTCACTGTGGTATCTAATCCAAAGAATGTCTTCTGAGTTCTTTCTCATCAAACTTATTTTAAAGTTAAGATCGCACGATATTCAAAGTCCCTACATTTTTATCCAGGAACTCTTTCAATGACCCAGCTTGCTCATACTTCAGAAGTTCCATTTAAGAACATTGCACAAGGAAAAAGGGTCAAATTAGTCCACCACTTTCTTTACATTGACTCTTTCAGTTCTGCTTATTCCACCACCCAAGCATCATCCCAGCATGAAGCTGACCACATGACCCAGGCAGCCACTAATCATGTTTCATGCTCAGCCAAGTTTCTTTATCAAATTATCAATACAGAATCAGAGATGAATGACACCTAATTGCAGTACACAGCATGACTGCAAAAGGCCTCATCCACTAAGAGCAAAAAATTGCCTCTATTGAAATCTAAGATTTTTGCAACTGCTATCAGAAGTCCCAAAGTTAAGAGCATTATGGTTTTCATACCATTGTTAATTTCAGTCTGGAGCACAGACTCTTTCAGCTGCTGAATTTCAGATGTAATAATCATCTTTCAGATAGTTACATTTACTCCAAAATGGTCCTGAATTTTAATAAACCTGTAGAAGGGAGAGGCCATAAAACTCTTGTCCTTGGCTAAGCCCTTCACTATGTGTTTGAGATTTCATCTAGTTTAAGATAGGATATATCAGTATTACTGTTTCTTTTAGTCATGTACTGAATTCCAGCACAGGAGCTTCTATATGATTGATTCATTGGCACTGAAGGAATGGCACTTATAGATAAACAATGAGAACAGGATGTGATGTCACAAAAATACTTAACATTTTACATAGTGTAGGCTCACATTTTCACATGCATCTTGATAAACTGAAAGCCCACTCTTATTTTCTTGGGAGCTTAGAGTTTTGAATCTTGAACTGTGCTGAAGTCAGTTTTACTAACACCTGCTAGTAAAAAGACCAGATTTCTTATTGTTGTGAGTTAACCCCAAAACCAGGACACTTATAAAGTAGTCTGGGTTCTGATTTCATGTGTTTTCAAAGAGATTTGTGCAACCAAATAATTTGAATTTCTGTGCTTCATATCTACCCAAAAGAATGTTGTACAGTTGTGAAAACCTTTTTAGATCTTGCTCCTCAGTGTTGGTCTAATATTCATAAAATGACATAATATTCATAAATTTATTTTTGCTAAAAAAAAGATATCGAGTTAGAAATTCTCCAGGATGCTTTGAAAAGACTCTAAAATCTATGTGTTTGTGGGAAGTAAAACGCAGAAATAGGACCTCCTAAGCAGCATGATTTCACTTTTCAGGGAATATGGGGCCAATATGCTACTGTATCGTTGGCAATTAATTAAAAGTGACTAAAGGCAGGTTCCATTCAGTTGTGGTACTCCTGATGCAAATGGAAGATAATGAAGTGAGACATTAAATGTACCAACAGCATCCTTGCATTGGTTTGACATCTAGAAAGTCCTTTAAACTTTTAAAATGTAGAGCCAATTGTAATATTTCAGTATTAAAATGACAGATGTAATTCTTCTAGCTATATTACTTTATTTAGCTATTCTTAATTTTATATAATTTTATATAATTTGTCTTAAAATAAAGATGTATGCTTTTCAAATACAATATTTATTGACATGGTCAGTCCTTGTCATTTTAGATCATCATATTTATACCATTTGCTTACTGACCTCTCACATCAGCTTTTACAGCAGTTTTAAAGAAGGTTACTAATTTCATGGTTCAGAGCAATGATGATCCTTCAGAACAAAGGTTTGAAGCCATAGGTAGTTGGAAAAATGCACATAGCATAAAAATATAAATATATATATACCTCCCACAAAAATACCATCTCTTTGTGTCAGAACAGAATAGTTATTTCTTTAACACTTTGAATAGAACTTAAGAAAACATCCCCGAACCTGATTGTTTTTCTGAGTTCATTACCCAGCCACTTCCCCGCAGGCCGATTTCACATTCTTATTCCAGTGAGTGACCGTGTCTTCGATGAAATGATCTGCTTCCTTGTGCTTTAGGCTTCCTCTTGGCCCTGGAGTGTTACAGCAATATGAAATATGATGGCATTTTTTCTTTAATAGTGCTCTCCACACCGGATGTATTAGCAAGTAGGTGTAAAGTGTCTTCTGTCTACTACCTCTCTGTCATCTGCTGTGGACATACCCTTGACCAGAAGTTCTCTTTGCTCCATTAGATAGCTGTGCCAGTATTTTCCTTAACATATATATATATATATATATATAACTGTTGTGCTGATGTCCTGGGTACATTGGCTTGTTACTGACCAAGAGGGGTGTGGAGCAGCAAGGCACAGAAAATCCACTATACATTCTAACATTTAGGCTTTATCCTTTATTAGGTAGTGAGTAAGAGACAAAAAATAACTGAGTTTGTTGTTTACAGCTGAACTTTAAAAGAGACTTGTGTGAACAAAAACTTGTTCCATAGAGCACTGTGACAAAAGAGGTCCAAGAAAACTGAAGGTGTCATTGCAAATTAGCTGATGTAAGTAGTTGGAATGACACTCTTTTATTTCTAGTAAAATTTGTATGAACTCTGCTCTTAGTACTGTGCCTCCATACATGCCACAGGCCATGTTTTGGCAAGGATCAGCCTGTTGATTTCGATGGCATCACAAGAACATGGCAGGATGTACAGCAGGTGTCATGTACCAGAAGGCTGTGCATAAGAGCCTTCAAGGTATTTGTCTAACTCCCATTTTCCCATCTGCCTGCTTCCTCATGGGAAAAAGATAGCCTGCCCAGACCTTCTACCTTCCCAAAATGTGAGTACTCCTCTGCTCCTTTAGCAAGATCTTACCCAGGCTCTTACAAAAGGCTCTGGAAACAAGTGGTGGTTCATGGAGCACAGCTTGAAAGCTGCTGCCCTTTTCAAGGAGGAATCTGAACGCAGCTGGCAACGGCACTACAGCTTCTGCAAACTTCCAAAGATGTAAGGTTGAAAGCAGGCTTAAAAGACCAAGTCCTCTGAATCTTACTATCTCATGTACCCAAATAAAATGAAAAATTTTCTAAATTGAGTGTGAGGAACAGGTCTTGAAGGCTGGCTTATTTACTGCCTCTTTACTGGGAGCTGTAGAGTAGAGAGCCCTTTTAAATGTCAGCCCCTAGTTATTTAGATGTTTAAACTTGGCTTCAGGAACTTACTCATACTGTTGTTTTGAAAATTAGGCCAAAGCAATCCAGCTGGTAATTAGCCCTGGAATCACCATCATGTCTTTTTCATGGTCACATAGGTGTGAATTAAATATAAACAAAAGCTCATTTCATTTCAAGGCACAAACGTTTGCAAATAAACTGGATGAAATACAAATACATAATACAGAACTTATTTTAATACTTCTAGATAAATAAATGCATCTCTTTGGAATTCTTTGGACACAGATATCCATGGAACCTCTTCTTTCTCTCTCTTTATATATTTTTTATAAAATCTAAATGCAGAGAGGTTTAAAAAATGGCAAATACGAATGTATATGGAAGGCTCACTGATGAACTGCAAGTCAAAAGTGCTGTATATTCCCATCCTCTATATCTCCCACCTGTCTGCATTAACCACAGGCAGCAGTATATAGCAACCACATGGTCAATATTTTGCATTACTGCCTTTTAATGAAATCTTTCAAATAATTTCGCCATCTAAACTTAAATTATGCTTTTAAATTTTATTCTGCCTAAATGTACGGTAGGCATTTCACTTAGCTACACATCAGAGTGGTTGCATGTGACTCAGCAGCGCACTCCGTAATATTAATAGATACTTTTCAGCTCCTTATGGGAAAAAGCAGGCAGCAAGGATCAGATTCAAAAAGTCTATTTTTTTTCTCTGTTGTTTGTTACTTACCACTTAATGACCCACATATGAAATCAATGGTTATATAATTATTTTATATAGTAGATTTTCTGTTTATAAGTTATTTTTCTTACTCTAACATATATACAATATATCTATATATACCCCTGATAAATCTTATTTTAAAGGGACACAGTCAACCCCTTTAAGCCTCACAGTAAATATATAAGGCTTTAAGCTGTTCATACATCACGATCAGCTACAGAATTCAAGGGTCCCTTGAGATCCTAAAAATTGTATTTGTTCCAAACCCATGATGTGCAGTTATCTCGTAATATGTATCTCATGTGTCACTGTTTACATTTTATAGGTATATTAAGACATTTTATATCACATCAATAGGAAATAAAACAAGGGAATAAGTCTGTTGCTAAGACTAAGTCTATTGCAAAAAATATTACCTGTATCTACAGACACTCCCACTGGTGTGATATAAAATGAATATGTGCCATTCTTGGGATGAAATTCTGGCTACACTGCAGCCAGAAGGAACTTTAAACTGACTTAAATGAGACCAGGATTTCTCTCCTGTTTTTCATTTGTCAGTTATGACTCTGCGTAACTGAATTGTGTCTTCCCTCTGCTCAACACTGAAGTGTCAGGCCTGTTTCATGACAAGATCATATTTTTTGTTTTCCACTGTCATGTCTTAAACATTGATCTATCATGTATGTATTACACTTTTTGAATAAACACACAGTGTACACATACATTCTCAGTTAAATAAACGTTTGACCCATTCTGTTGTGTACAGTATCTGAATTATTTTTCCCCCACTAGATCTTCTTTATAATTTTCTTTGCCCTAACCTAGATTATTTTCATTCTTCTGTGAGTGAGGAAAACTTTGCTCACCAGGGACAGCTCCATGTTATTGTAATAATTTTTGACTACTTACCAAAGTGACATAATTTTGTTCATTTTATCTTTTGCAACTCAGTTAGAAACCTAGTGGCATAGATAGAGACACAATACTACTGTTTTACAAGACATCTATTGTATCTACTTTTGTTCAGATAAATACCCAGTAACTGCTGATTTGGCAGGAGGATTGGTAAGGGTACTACTATTCACAGTGTTTCTTTTTTTTTTTTTTTTTTCCTTCTTCTTGAATCTACAGAATAAAGCATTTTATATACATTGGAACCAGTTAATGCCCTTTAGACAAATTTGTAAGTTGTTTCATAAAGCAGGAAAGACATTGCAGGGAAATATGTGCCAAAATGCACAGTCAAAAGGCTCTGTAAGTTTTATATGTCACTACAAGTCAATGCTGGAGATCAGTTCTAAAACGATCAATGCTCAAGATGTTCTTATCTGGAGAAAATACCACCCATTCCCCCTTTCAGAATTTGTTCGGTTCTCTATCAAAAGTTCTGGCTCTTCATATATACTTTAAACTATAAATAAACACTGCATAGTTCAATGTTCTTGATTTTCATTTTTTTGTTTGTTTTGATTTGAAAAATTATTGCAGTACAATTAATTCCTGTTTGGAGTTCAGTAAGGAGCAAACAGCACAGGAGTGTGGGTGGTCCGTATAGGCCCAGGAGCTGGTCGTAGGAGTGCTGGAGGAAGTGCTGAAGTCTGGAAAAGGGTGGCTGCTGGGGCTGTGCGAAGACTGAAGGGGGAATTCACAGCCACAGCAGCAGCTGCTGCTGCAGCTGCTAGCGGATTTGGTAAGATTCGTGGGGCCATCGGCTTTGAAGGTTCCTTTGAAAATACTAATTTTACCTGTGGGGAAGAAGAGAAAACAAACAAACAAACAGAGACACATAATTTGTTCATATTAGCTACATGAGAGGGATCTTGATTTAAGATTATATGTGCAGAATCAAGCAAGATAGGCCTAATGGTGGCTACTGACTCTGTGAGCTACAGACTTGTAACAGGTGATATGACCTCCTCAATGGACAAGGTACAAGGATTTGGATGGGGACAAAGAGTTCCAGCGTTCACACCTTGTTGCTGACATTCATTAATTTGAGATTAGAAATCAAAGCAAATCTAAAATGGGACTGGGGAATCTGCACCAAAGTAAACCTGCATGTACCCTGCAACAAATAAACAAGGAAAAATAAGATATCAATTAATAGATCTCCATCTGAAGAGCTTAATGTAGAGACCAGAGCAGAATGTAAACATATCTTATTCCCTGGTTTTACAAGATACTTTTGTTTTAATCATTAGGATGCGAGTTCTAGTTAAAATAAAGGTCTCCATATAGCTCCTCTTCATTTACTCCTGCTTCTAATAACAAGCAAATAAACCAATCTTATCTTTCACAAGTTATGAATATCTCTCATGTTTCACGTGTTTAAATGGGTGCTGCCCCATTTAATTTTGCTGCGTCTTCAATGTCTTCAACTGTTTTCCACTAAGATAGTGTTCATTCTTTCAAGGATTGTGAAAACCTGGAAGATATTTTAAAGTAGTATTCTGCCAACCTATGATATTTATGTTCCTGTCACTGAAGTTTCTTCTTAAAACACATTTTAAATCATAACATGATTTTCTTGTGAACTACCAAATACAAATCAAAAAACCCTTCATTTAGAGTTTCCTAAAAAGGGAAAACCCCCAAATCCTGAAGTTTCTTCAAGACTGAAAATACTCACATGAGGTTCAGTAATATTTAAGAAAATTTACATTTGGGATGCATACAAATGACCATCAGAATAGTCTCTATAGATTTCTGCAGTTTTCAGTAGAATTTAAAGTTGCTAATGAAATGCCAGGAGCCTGAATACCTTTCCAGTCCTGTTTTTATAACTCTGAGATAAGATTAAAAACTTCATTTACTGACAAAGAGAAGTTCCCATTGTCTCTGACAGACTTTTGGTGTGTCTGTGTTCTAGCATGACCTGAGACCTCTTGCATAGGGCATAAACCTGAATACATGGTATTGAATATCCAGAATATAGGTACCATGCTGTGGTACATCTCAGTGTAAATATGGACACTTTTTACGTACAAGGAAACACAATTTCTCATTCTTGACTTGAAAGGGATTTTCAAGTAATTAACTTGTACAATATCACTCTGACATTTTCAGCTCAACAGAACCCTAGTGACTGAATCATCAGAAAGTAAAGACAGGAGTACTCTGGCATGAACCACAACTGAGTTTCACCATTACAGCATCACCATATTCCAAAAGGTCTGTTGGTCCTTTAGTGGCCAGATGGATATAGGATTTTAATTTTTCCCAATACCTATTGGCAAAACTGCTGGCTTACAGGTCCTTTAAAACTCTGGAAGAAATACTCAGATCAAACCAAATTCTATAATTATCTTAACAAATGATATAATAGATGCTAGATATAAAATTCCTCATGGTGCCTATTAAATGCAATGATCTGATCTTTTCCTTGATCAGTGTTATGCTCACTAATCCAAGCTGTCTTCTTCGCTGAACATATGCCTTTTTCCTCTCTTCTTACATTTTTTACTAAATACCTTTTACAGCCTTGTTTAGAATAGAAAAAAACCCAAAGCCACAACAAACAAACAAACAAAAACACAAAAAGACCCCCATCCAAGCAAAAAAAAAACCCCAAACCTCAAACAACCCTGAGAAAAATTAAAGTAACCCTGAGTACAAAATACTCTTTGGTCTAGAGTTCCCAGTGAAGGATGCTTTTTGTAACAGCCATTTTATTGTAGAAAGTTTGGACTATCAAATGCTTGATAACCTTTTTCGTCAGTGCAGTATTTTATACATGCTGGACAGCTGTGGCTTGAAGAAATACCAAGCAAGTCCCAACACTACAAGACTTCTGAAACTCTAAAAATCTGTGGGAATTTATAAAGTTTCTATCTCTGGAGCATGTAAATCTAGAACAGACAGAGAAGTACAAATTATATTGAAAACATGGTAAAATCAGGTTTTTGGTTTAGAAAAGCCATGAAAATGTAGCATGTTTTTAAAAATTTCTGTAGACAAATTTGGTGATGTCCATACATTTTGTGTAATGAAGATCTCATGTGGCTGTTTCTATTAAAAGACTAAAGCTTTCTTGCCATTCTTGGAGGAATCAGGTGCTTCTAATTAAATTACTAGATTACTTCTAGCTAGATAGCTTTTCAGTCAACTTATCAACATGATTTTGATCTCAAGGTAGCTGCAAAACTAGTAATACTTAACATATGCAGTACCTTGCACGTTCATGTCTAACCTCTAATTTACTCACAGGTCAACATTAGGAGTAAAGTAACCATTACTTGTTTCATTTCCAATGAAGTAAACTAAAAGATAAATAACTTTAACTATTAATGGGGAGCATCCTGGTTTCAGCTAGGGAGAGGGAATAAAGGAAAAATAAACAAAGAGCATTGAATTGAAGGTGAATTTAGTTGGCTTGTTGTTGTGCTATTCTGCACTTCAAATGACAACACTTCCTGCAGTTTTTATATCCAAAACCAAAAAGACTAAATGGAGAACTGGTCTCTCCTTTCTTATTGAAGCCACAATTCTACTACATATATCTGTTCATTTATTGCTAGTTTTTTCTCTCCTTCTTAAATCCCTTTTGCCTTTTTGATGCCCTCTAGCCTGACCTGTATATTGTGAGCAATTGGGATTGAGGCAGAAGGAAAAGGACACACTGCTGTTATTTGTCTTGAACCTTGGCTGGAGTTCTCAGAAATCACCATTATATAAATTGGCAGAAAGCTGTGCACAACCACAACAACAATGCAATAGTTGTTTTCATCCCCTGAAAAATAATGAATTTCCTGAAGGAATTACAATCCTGTCAGAAAGGCTTTCCTGATTCCATATCCTACTTACCCCATTACATACGTTCTATTCCTTTCAGTACAGTTTGTATTGGAGACCTTGATCTTTCTTGTGGATTACTGAAAAACCCTATAGGGCTATTTCCCTATTAGTGGATCTACCAGGACTGTGTACTGCTTTATTCTACAACTGAATCCTGTATGAATATGACACTCATGAGGGCTGCCCCAACAAGGACACAGTTTCTGCTGCCAAAAGCTTTAACTCATGTAAAGAGAAATGGGTTTTAACAGGAAAAAAAAAAAAAAAAAAAAAAAAAAAAAGGCAAAAAAAAAAGCGCTCCATATTGTGTCTGCATCAGAGAAAATGGTCAATCTCTATGGGGACAATGACTCAACATCCTCCCTCTGCCAGAACCATTTATAAACTACAAAGCAGCAGATATAACATTCACAGAATTCACAGAATGACTAGAGTGGAAGAGACCTTCAAGTCTCTTGACTGGTTGAGTCTAACCCATGCCCTAACACCTCAACTAAACCATGGTTTAGTCACATCCAGTCTTTTTTTAAACACATCCAGGCATGGTGGCTCCACCACCTCCCCAGGCAGTCCATTCCAGTGCTTTATCATTCTTTTTGTGAAAAACCTTTTCCTAATATCCAACCTATATTTTCATTGACACAGCTTAAGACTGTCCTCTGGTTCTGTCAGTTGCTGTTTGGGAAAGAGACCAACCCCCACCTGACTACAACCACCTTTCAGGAAGTTGTAGAGAGCGATAAGGTCACCCCTGAGTCTCCTTTTCTCCAGGCTGAAGAACCCCAGCTCCCTCAGGCCAAGCCCCTCACCAACCTCGTTGCTCTCCTCTGGATGCACTCAAGCATCTCAATGTCCTTCCCAAACTGAGGGGCCCAGAACTGGACACAGCACTCAAGGGGTTGCCTCACCAGTGCCGAGCACAGGGGGAGAATGACTTCCCTGCTCCTGCTGGCCACACTATTCCTGAAACAGGCCAGGATAGACCATTGGTCTTCTTGGCTGCCAGGGCACACAGCTGGCTGGCTGGTCACTGTCCAGTCACACCGTCCCCACCATATAATGTTGCAGGGGATTATTGTGGCCAAAGTGCAGGACTCATTCATGCAGTTTAACTGATGGAGAAGATAAAAGTCTGATGTTTTACTATGCCACCCACAATATAAGCTGCTTCTTAACTAGTGGCAGCATCCCAGGCTTTTTATTAAAAAAAAAAAATAGCTTTTGGAGCTAGTAAGAGCTGTGTTTCAGATAGTTTATCTTGGCAGTTGAAAATGTGACCAGAACCATTCTGAAACAGTCAAATGGAAGAGTCAGGTTTTTTTAATTGTTTCACTTGTTATCTCAACAATTCTCTAAATAAGGATAGAATGGATGGTTTATATTTTATAGAGTTTTATTTAGTTATTTCATCACTATTGTCCTTGGTGAAAACTAGAAGAATCCTGTTTGACATCTGGAGGTTTTTTCTGTCTCTTGCTCTCTAGTGACCCTTGCAACAAGCTTCTTTCCTGAGGTTATTCAGAGTAGCTACAAAAGCAAGGGTCCAGAGGCTGTAGTAAACACACCTTAAAGTATATAAAAAAATCCCTTGTGGGCTTCTAGTGGCTCCTTCATGTATTTGATACTCCAATAGCTTACACTATTACTCTCCTTGTAAACATTTCCCCACTTACATTTTCTAAAAATCCTACTCATCAGGATTAAAATAAAAGTAAAATAAAAAAGGGCGATTGGCTTACCCCTAGCGGATGTGTTCCCTTTTGGAGTTTGTTGTAAGGGCTGTATTTAGGTTTAGGTGGCTTCCCAGCAGCTCTGTCTTTGTGCCTTCTACTGCTTATGTGCTGTTAAAATATATTGGGGGTGGGGGGGGGGGGGGTGGGAGGGTGGGAGGGGGTGGGGGGGGGGGAGAAAGAAAACAAAGGTTGAGGGTTGATAGTTCCAAAACAGATCATTTCAGGTTCTGCTTTACACAAGATTACTGCTCCAATACAAAAAGACTTTTGTTCTACAGCAGCATTACTTTGACTAATTCAATAATGAAAAGGAGTAGGCTCTTTTAAAGTTTGAAGGATCCTTTATACACCACATATTGGGACTGTAATTTTCATCAGTCCTAAGTTCAGCTCTGCTTCCACTACAGTTAAATATTTTCCCATCTTTTCTAACTTCAGCAGGAGTTGACACAGGTTAAAGCCTTTGAAAAACTCCTCCCTAACTATATAAAGCACCCATCAAATTCAATAGACTGTTGATAGAAAGTTTTTAAAAAATATTAGATAGTAAAGCATCCCCTATTTGGGGAAGAATAAAAGGTCAGAAAATTGTTTAAATCCCTATGCTGCCTGGAGATCCTTCTGAGATGGTTACATATCAAACTAAGAGACAGTGGAAAAAAATGCATGAAATCCACTATCTTCTTTATAAGATCTATGAGATTTTTAAAGTATTTTTCTACACTTGCAGTATTAGAAGTAAGGGACCTTTTTCAGAATTCTTTTTTTACTTTGATTTTCATTTTCAAGAGAATTATCACAATAAAAAGAAATTGAACTGGACTTTTTTCTCTGAGACCAGAAGAATGGGTATTGCTATTGTCTATTATTGAATTAATCTTCGTTCTTGTAAAGTTCCTTTACAAGTATTTAATTCCAATAGGCATATGGAATTAAACTAAGTGTTTTTCAGAAAGCTTTGATCATCTGAAGAATGACTGAACATAACTTAGTGTAGTTGCAATTTAGAGGTCATGCTTCTCAGTTAGAGTGAAACATTGATAAAAATATTAGAAATCCTCTCCATCCCACATTTCTAAGTGGGTTACTTAGTATTCTGTGAAAGTACTGGCTGCATCCACCTTCACATCTTTGTCAAGGCAAATATCATGCAGTACATGAAATGTGGCAGAGTTTATTAGCTCAGGACAATTCTAGCAGTCTAAAGACAGTTGTAATGTGCTACACCTTCCATAACTCTATCAAATGTGTATAATTGAGAGCTTTTGAGAAGACATATTCCCTGCAAGGGAAAATCATAATCAAAACAAAACACAGCATTGCAGCCAAGTACAATGGACAAAACTGGGAGTTCCATTTGGACACAAACTGGTATATCGACATGTGCTGACTGTGTTGGTACTTTACCACCATGAAAACAAAGAACAGCCAAAGATTGTCACTCTACAAGCTGGCTGAGTACCTGTTTCAGTTGTGTCTCGGAGTTTACGTGCACATCACATATTTCACAGTGAAATGTTTTGTTCTGAAGGCCTGTGTTTCCTTTATTCACAGGTCCTTTGCCTTTTACGCCTGCCCGGGGAAAGGCTTTTATGGTTCCACTTCCATTCCGAGCTTCCAGCATAGTTTTGTGCTTAGTCCCTGGAGACAACAGAAATGGGAAACAGAAACAACTTTGACAATTGGGTTGCATTCATAGTTTTATTTTCTTTTTGAAATAAAATCATATGAGCCTCAGCTTGGTGCCATGTGCTATCCTTGGAATATGACTGTGTTGGTCTGTATCAGTGTCATACTAATGTAACAATATTTTACAGCTGATATTTATTTACTAAATTACATACCTATAGGTAATGCACTAGAACAAAGCAGCCAGACCAGAAAGTAGCAGCACAATCAGGTACCCTGATGTGAAGTTAAATGTGTGTGACTTTTCTCATTAACTCCTGCTGCTAATAAGACCTGAATTGTAGTTACGAAAGAAAAGTAATTTAGCTATTAAAGATGTAGTTGGCTTTGATTTGTATTCCTCCTGAACAGATTGATAAACACTATGTCTAGGTAGCTTACAATTAAATCTGTAATTAACTAATTACTCTCCAAACCAGAAAGGGGCAGAGATTCCTGGAAGCAACTTATGGATCATTAATGTCCTGACATAAAACAAAACATGTGAGAAACATATATGAGAGAAAACTACAATTGCCTTTTTTTTTTCCCTTTGTAAATAAAGGCTGCATAGAGAACATTGGTGTTCTGTTGGCACCTTTATTCAGACTGAACAGTTTCTTACACTGTTGACTCCCACACAGGTAGTCTGTGATGATAATGGACTGACTACTGCATACAGAACCACCACTCCACTGTTAATTGCTGTATGCATCCTCAGAGACTTGTAAAAAATGCATGTGTGTGAGCACACACAGAGTTTATCAGCACAGGCAGCAAAAACTTGGAAGGTTGTGTTTAAATATTCAGAATAGTGTTTTGACTCTCAGCCTGATCAGAATATCAGATCAGAATATCATATAAGAGTCTAACTCTTATATGAAGTTAAATAGTTTAAAAGGGTACAGCTTGAAGTTGAACTTCCGCAAGATGAAGATCTGGCAAATAGTAAACAGCATCCAAAATGGATGGAATTTTGTTTCTCATGAATGCCAAGAAGTTATAATTTCCATTCTAATTTGCGTTCTATAGATATGCCAAAGTTATTTATTTTTTAATTGCGTCATAAAACCTTTGATCACTTTGCTCTAGGTATATTATCACTGTCTCAACATTTCAAACCTAATGTTCTCTTTCTGTCTCTGAACTCTACTTAGCCTTGATAAGACATAGCCCCTGACATTCCAGATCAGGAAATTTCTGTAAGATGGCTACAGGTGGTCACTGTCACCATATCAAATCCCTAGATCTTTTAACCCCACCCACCACAGAGCTAATCAATAACATGCTAAGATAATGACTATGGATGGTGGCTGTCTACTGCGGGAACTTACTGATGCTACTAGCTCTAATGGCAAGAAAAAGTTTAAAAACTAAAAAAGATGGAGGTAGGCAATTACCCATTCAACTCTCATGCAGCAGCTGCTATCAGCTGATGAAAACAAAGGGAAAATATACATAATTTTAACAAGTTATTTATTAACAGACAATATGGAGCTAAGAACTCTAACTCCCATCATTGAACTCTGACTGACTAATGCTCCCTCTTTAAGCCTTAATTTGTTAAGTTTCAAACAAAGCTAATGGCATTCACTCTCATTTTGCTAGTTGGCACAAGCAAAACTATGCAAACTCTGAACACCAAAGGTAATGAAGTCGAGCTGTCATTTAGCTCAATAAGATTTTGAAGCTGCAAAGGCTAAAGCGTAAGAAAATCTGCGACTTGCAATAAATTCCTTTCTTTCTCTTTTTTAAGGCCTCTTTGCCTGTCATTTTTATACTTTAATAGTTAATGAATTCCATGTAATTGCCAGTTTTCTGCCACCTCTTTGTCCCCTGCTGCAAGAGATCTAATCTATTCAGGGGAAGATAATTGCAGCGCTCTTGAGACAGAAGGGAAAAAAAAGGAAGCAAGCAAGCACTGCTCCATCTCACCACTGTTGTGCGCCTCCAGCTGTGAGGCAGAGTTGACAGCGACTTTGCATAGTGAACAGTACAGCAGTCTTTTTGCTTTTTCTTCCTCAGTCTCAACGGAAGGGCAAGCGCTGCTGCTCGTGGCTGTTGTGGGGATTTTCTCCACTTTAGAGGTGATCTCAGTTGTCATAACACTGCTCTTCCGGATTTCCACGGTTGTCGTTGTCGATATTGCTGGTGTCCCTGTGTTAGCGTCTGTGGGCAAAGAGAAGAGATGGAAAAAAATGAACACAAACAGAAAAAAATCATGTGACCTTTGGTGTTTGCTTGTTGACATCCCAATGCTGTGATGACACAGAAAGGCAGATTGTTCTGGTGATGGTTTGACTAATGGTAATGAACTAAACTTGACCTTTTTCTTTGTATTTCGTGTGGTTACAAAATACAGTACTCCCATGTATTAAAAAAACATGTGTTGTCTCCTGCAGTCTGCTCACACAAAACTCATAAGCTGAACAAAAAGATCATTAAGAATGTACTGTACAACAGAGGAAAAATGCAATAAAAGAGGCCATGTAAATGACCAGGTCAACAAGCAGTTTAAATTTATACAAGCAACTTCACATGCATAAACAGCCAGAGTAACACATAATACTTATGCTGATTGGGTAGCCAAGCTAGAGTTTTAACATCTTGTACCAATAAAACGAAAATGAAAAAATTGGCTTTTATATCTAGTAAAAAAAAAGAAGAAATTGATGCTTCACTTGATTTTTTCCCAGCAGCAATACTAAAAGAATGAAGGCAATTATAAATACACAGTACACATTGTCCATTACTACATAATAATGATACATACTAATAACAGTAACTAAATATACAACATTCCATACCTGAGACCAAAACAAACACTAATAACATTTTTATTCTGCCTATCAGTTGGAAAGTCTACAAGCAAGATATATACCTAAATCTGAAAACTTGCAGCTTAGAACTTGTGCTTTTCCTATAGTTATCAAATGAAAGAGAGAGAAAATACATAATATTTTAGTTTGAATCATTGATACATGATGCTTGGATATGGCAGTATCATGTGGTTGTTAAGTACTTAGCAGGGTGGAGGACAGCAAAATGCAGCAATGAAGGCAGTGAAGAAGATGGTGGGTAGGGGACACGAGAAGCAGACAAAGTGACAGGAGCTGTTCTGCCTTTGCAGTGCTGTATTTTATCATATTAAGCCTACTGAGTAGTAGCTTTTTTAAAAAACAAATCTTAGCTACTTTACTGAAATATGCCTGGATTTGGGTACTTTCCAGCATAGCTCATTTTGGTTTCATACATCACTTGGTGTTAGTGATGCTCTACCTGTACTATGTTTCATTTATTGCCTCCCATCAGAATACACAAAATAGCAATTCTTTCACTTAGAGAGGTAAGTACGTGCTCCGATGCAGAAGGGACACAACTAACTGATACCACAGTGGTGCACTGCAGATTAATACTGTTCAAAAACTTTGTTAATGGAGAACATTCCTAATAGCTTGGCAGGCAGTATCCGATTGGAAGCAAGGCAAACAAACTGAGAAACCTGATTCAAAACAATTTTAATGCATTGAAGAAAGAGTTTAGAAAATTAGATGCTTTTCAGGAAAGACAGTTGCAGGAATCCACACTCAGTAGGTTTAATCTGATCTATTAACACAGAATGATAAACAACAACCCCAGTACTGCATTTGGGGAAGTTTTATTCTTTATTTCATTTTGATTGTTTTCTTTGTTTATTTGCTTGGTTTTCAGAAAAATCTTTCAGTAGCAGAAATGATGAACACAGATCTCTTCTATCATTGTGCTATAAAACAGGTCCCCACCACAGTGAAATTGCAAAGCAAAATATTTAGGAGGTATTTTTTCCTCCTCTGATCAGCTCTGAAGGCCCTGTATCCAGTCTGGGGACAGCAATGTCAAAAAAAAACCCACCAAAATTACTTTGCTGTTAATTCAGAAGCAATACAAATGTAAAGCAACAAGAGGGTTTGTGATGGAGGGAGCCAAAATAAATAAGAAGTTTAGAAAACATGAACTGTGAATATGGAAGAAAAAGGACAATCACTGACAATGTTTTTTATATCTGTAGAAGGTAGCTAAAAATAAGAGAATATACTCTTCTCCCTCATCCCTCCTAGTAGAACAAGGACTATTGGGTTACATCAAGAGAGACTTAGATTAGATGTGAGGAAATTGTTCCTAATATTAAAGTTTATGAAGCCTGGGAATAACCTACCTACACAGATCCAGAAATATTTCCTACTGGGGGACTTGAAGCTGACTGAACAAATATCTACACAAATATGATTCCCTTTCAGTCAGTGGGAATACGACCCTTTAAGCTCTATTAAGTTCTATACATTGTGTATTTTGTCATGTTTCTACATACTCTCCCAGAGGGTTTTAAAAAATTATCATTCATAAATCCAAGAAAGCAGGTTTTTTCATGTGAATATTCTACGTATTGAGAGGCATTAAAACATGTAGCAAAATAAAAAAGTCCCACTCAAGGTCAAATCACAGTTTGGTTTTCTTTTTCCTGAAAGAGTGCCTGAAGGTTGTCAGATCCTGAAGGTACTGGGGATGTCAAGTATCAGTGCAGAAGAAATGAGTTTATCTTGCTGAATAGTCTCTTCTTATTTATGACTTTTTAAAAATAATGTTTCAAAAGGAAAAAAAAATTGAAATACTAAGCATTTTGTTGAGAAACTGATGAAAAAATAAAGCCCTTGAAGATCTGTCCATAAAACTGTAGAGCTAACTAGTCACTCCTTTCCCATTCCGGAGAATCCATTGAATGTTTGCTTTCCTTCAGTCAAAAATTACTTCAATGAAATAATTTTCCTCAAAAGCCCAATCCCAATCCAAAGCCCATTGCTTTATAAGCATTAACACTGCTTTTAAAACATCAGTTTCTGCATCCTGGTACTACTGTACAGCAGTAAGCCTACTTACATTGGCTTAGCCAATGTACTCTCTTGGTGACATGAAGGGCAAGGGGCAGATGGCCCAGGCAGGGGAAAGGGACATGAACATTCTCTCAGGATTGATGGCAAAGTTGGTGCTCATTCTGATCCTGCAGGAAATTAGAAATGTGTATCAATCACCATTGCCAGCTTTGCAGTGTAAGGGTCAGTATTCAGCCTTAAGCAAAATATAGATGATAATTTCTTTACTTTCCTTAGGAAAACCTGAGGCAATGAATGAAATAAAACAATAAAAGCTGAAATAACAGCAGACTTTATTCTGCTTCAAGTATCTGACCTTCTGTATCTATGCTGATCTAATATTTCACTATGTAATTATTTATAAGTGAAAAGAAAATACAGTCATGCTAGCTGTTTTGAATATTTTGAGGGTATTTTGAGATGCACGAATGAAAGCAGCATAGTATATAAAAATTAAAAATGGTAAAGGTCATCAGCATATTCTTCATCTCAAAAAAAAATCAAAGTTCAGTGCATATATTCTGCATTTTTAAGAGGTGCCCTATATGATTACATTTCATATTCTACTAATACAAATGCATTAATGACATTAAAACATAAATAGAAAGCCATTGAAGTTCACCATGTAAAAGCCATGACACATTTAAAGATGCAAAGCTGCTCATCCTCATATAAACTTCAGAATTTTCAGCAGAGATTAAGGATAAAACATTCTAAAATCTGTCAAGTAGGCTTACAAAGAGGCAATTCAATTCCTTTTCTCACAAGAATTTCTAACCTAACCAGCATGGGTCCCTTTGAATATTTTACAGTGTTGCTGCCTGTCTGGAGTTCAGTGCCCTAAGTACAGGGTACAGTATTAAAGGCATAAGGCATTAAAAAACAAACAAACAAGGAAAAACAACACCAAAAAGAAGTAGGAAGGCATTTGAGTTCATGCCTTGTAGACTGAATCAGCATTTCTTAACACTATATTATGACAGTGCTTTAAGAACTATTTCAATTATAAATGTTCTAAAATTGAGCTGGAAATTCAGCCACAGTCAAACGGAAGATTTGTTTCTGGTGACGCAGGCTTGCAGCATTGTGCTATTTTCATACCAATGGTCCACAGCAAATATTCATTATTGCAACTGTCACTGCTTGGCTTTGGTATAGAAGTTGATTGCTGATATTGTATGGAACTGGACTCTAGCAGCAAAAAAATAAAAAAGAGAACACTTCAGGATTCACAAGAATCCATTTGTGATTCTGGTCTTAATATAGCAACAGAATAAAAACTAAAAATATAAAAATATTACATTACAATCTAATCTTAGTCACTGGCAAAATCAAAGGTCTGTTTTAACAAGAGACAAAGACAGATGAAAAAATATTCTGCAAGAACTGACTTCTTTGAGTACTACAGATACCGTGGTTCAAGTGGAAAACTGCATTGTGATTAAGGTTCTTCTAAGTAAGCAGGATTAATTTTATATCCCAGCTACAAGACTCATGAATTTTCTTTAGTCTGAAGGAACAGAAAATTACAACTCATGTTTTTCTTCTGAGTATGTGAAAGTCTCACTCATCAGTTCCTTTTACTAAGCCTAAGAATTTATTATCCTGAAGCTATAAATAGGCCCACAGAGAGAAACATACTCTGACTTCAAACAAATCACAAATATTTATAAGCATGTTTTTTCATCTGCAATCTCAAGTGGCACACATTTAAAAATATCTGATTTAGCACATATCCATGCATTCTGGTCTCATTTAAATCAAACTTTGCCTTTGACATAAAAGGATTGAGCATTTGGCCCATAACACTGTTTAGGGAAAAAAAATAAACAACAAAACAACCCAAAAAACCCCAACAAATGCACTTTTGCAGAAGGTAGAAAACGCATTCTTTCTCATAGCGAACAGAACTTGATATGAAATATTTCATTATATGAGACCACTTAGTATTGCAGAAACATCATCAGCTTGCTGTATAGCTTATTACATACCTGTGTCAATGCTCCCATACAGACCCTTGATACTGGCACGTTCAAGGCTGGGACTGGGACTCAGTATATTATTTTCCTGACTACTGAGAACTGTGTTCTTAGTTTCCTTGGGCTGCTTTGAAAATTGCATTTTCCACTACTTCTGTGGTAATTACATTTGAAGACAAGACTTAATTTCTTTAGAATCTATAAATATAATAGTGCAGTACACCAAAACCAAAGTACCACCTCCCAAAAAAATGATGGCTGACATATTTTTGTGCTTAGCTGATTTTCTGTTCTCATATGCTGCAACATAAGCATGTGTGCTAGCACATCGACTGGCTCCAGCACTTAAACAAAACATTGTGAAGAACTTTGACTCAAATGTATCAACTTCTTATCCTTTATATGTGCAGAATACAAACTTGCATATTTTGTGGTTGGTGGATATCTGGCCCTCTACAATATATTGCACAAAAAATTCTTTTGATGTCATATTATTAAAAATCCAGTCATTAGACTTAGTTTTACATTCAAAACCTGGATTCAATCTATTTATTATAGATATATCCTTCCCAGAATGGATATGATTACTTGGAGAGATAGAGGTATATTTTTAGAACTTAGAAGGACCCATATAAATTTTCTCAAAGAAAAAAATATTACATCATGATTTAGACACATAAGTAGCAAACATCACAGGATGTTTTGGCGTAAAAGACCAAAATATCTGATTGACAACTGTGCAATTCATCAGTCTATGGTCACCTTCAATTGCACAATATGAAATATTGGAAACCATGGTGTTCACTTGATCTTCTACAGGATGGATACTAATTACTACACCATAATGGAAGAGTCAAGAGCTCTGAAGCAATAAACAAAGCTGAGTATGACAAACCAGGAACATTATTTGAAAATTTTTGATTTTGTTTTTTGTTTTTTTTTTTTTTTTTTTTTGAACTTGTTTTTTTTTTTTAAGTCTGTTTTTAAAACAGTTGTTTACCTGTTTTGTCTCCCTTTCCTTGTAACTACTCTGGCCTGTCAGTACTTTCTTGGTCAAGTTCCTTGTTAACTTTCTTTGTCTAGGTGTCTATCAAAATTACTTTTAATATCCAGAATGTAAGTCTGAACATGTCTAGTGTACTGCCCAAGTCTGAACATGTCAAATGTACCAAACAAGCATTAATGAGAAACTGAAGGACTACAAAGTTTCCCAGAATGAGCATGAAAGACAAATACCAGGAATTTTCTTGGATTGTAAGTGGAGAAGCAATGACCTCAGTATTTTGAGCAGCCCCTGCTTTTTAACACTTAAATCATATTATACACAGTGTTCATCACTCAGAAACAAGATGAAGAAACAAGTGGCTACACAAGTGACTTCATTTTACTGCTGCCTCTACTCCATGCTTCCCATCAAGATGCCTGGGCAGTGATTTGATGGCAAGGAGACAGAAAACAGGATGTTTGGTGACAGAGAGAGTGATGATGAAAAGGAAGTAGCAAACTTCATATATTTGAACTGTGGATATTTTCCTCCAGTTAAACTCAATTCTGCCAAGTCCTCAGATGACCTCCTTCATAAATTAGGAGTACAAAATTTTCTAATGAAATTATACTTAATTTTTACTAGCAGTTCCCTTGGTCTAAAGCACAGTTCATTAATCTTGAACAGGATGAACCACAGAGGGAAAACTACATTCCTGTTGAGGTTAATTGAGCTGGCAGCAACAGCAACAGCTAGGGGTAAAAGGCCTGTGGACAGTGAAGGAGTTAGGGAAATGTCACACCATGTCTGAATTTTGGGTTTTTAGGCAAATGTAGCTGAGAAAAA
The DNA here is from genome assembly GCF_024509145.1 of Vidua macroura. Taxonomy (NCBI): domain Eukaryota; kingdom Metazoa; phylum Chordata; class Aves; order Passeriformes; family Viduidae; genus Vidua; species Vidua macroura. Next base: position 37,410,899 of record NC_071571.1, read on the forward strand.
TATGACAGGAAGGTAAGGAAATGATGAGGAGAAGCCATTTATTTTTCAGGTCATTTTGGGGACACTTGGTGATGACTGAGTTTGGACACTAAGCTGTCCTTATGATTGTATAGATTTTTCCTCAGCCAGGCAGAAGAAGATCACCTTTCACCAGCTATTAGTGAAAGGGTCCCCATGCAAGGAGCTGCTGGCTGAAATTACTCTCACAGTTCAATTAATCGTTACTCTGTAGTGAAAATTTAATTCGAAATCAGGCTGAAGTGTTTGCTTAAGAGGTGGAGCAATGCAAAGAGGATTTTTGCATGCTTGAGGCTATGCTGACAAACTGCCACCAGTTTTACATCTGCATGCACCTCAGCATTCATTTCCCAACTTTTAAGTAAAAGTAAACATAATAAAAAATATACTCACATCTAATCTTAGTACACAAGTAGAAACTGAGCATCAGTTGAGTTTATTACCAGCAAAAAACAAAGAACTGAAAAAACTGAAAAAGCTAAAAATTCAACAAGGAAAAAGGTTTTGCAAGACATCCTACAGTAAAATGAATCTGCCTTGAATGTCTCTTTCTGGAGGCCAACATGTGCACAGCAGTCCCCATCTGTATTATCATCCTCTCTGTTCCTCCAAAGCAGGTCAGCTGCACATGAGCTGCCTGTTGCTCCTTGGCTTGTACTGAATGCCAGACTGCCCAGGGATATCTGGGTAATTCAGCTTCATCCAGAAGTCATCCAGAGACAGCTACAGCAGTGGAAAAGGATGATTGCAGTCCTGTGTCCAGGAACATCCTTGGCACTGTATGAAACACTAGCACAGACAAAAGTCCAAAATAATGTTTCAAAATAGGGCCTGCATCAGTACCAAGGTCCGGGTGGCATGAGTTATACCCAGTCAGTATTGGAGACAGTATTTCCCCAAGGAGAATTCAGGGAGCAACTTTTCTCTGTGTCACTCACATCAATGGCTTCAAAGTATTACCTTACTACCTGAAAACTCATTAGAGCTTTAAGTCATACCATGGACCCGGGAGAAGATATTGCTCTTACCAAGGTCAGTCAGTAACTATGACTTAGTTTCTGACTGCTACTCCTGCTGCCCCACACACCTACCATGCAGACATGGGGAAGGAAGCTGCAGACAAGATATTCTCTTTAAATTTGCACTGTCAGCTGTAGTGATGGAAGTGAGCTTTGAAAGGGCCTCTCCTAAACTCCCCTTCTCTTTGACAGAGACAGAGAAGGCAGTCTAGGCTATACACTGCTGCAAACTGAGAAGTATTTTTCACAAAATAAGTATGATGGCAAAGCCTATTTAAAACTTGATATCAAAAACAATTTACAGTGGAATCTCTCCCCAGCAATCTGCCACCAAAAACAGAGAAGCATGGAGAAGTATTAATCACCAGCAGAAGAAGAGAAAATACATTGCTTTCATTAATCAAATGGAACAAGGAAAGAATAAGTGAACTGCACTGCAGATTGCAAAGGATTGCTCTCCATTTTAAGCAGGTAGTTGATTTTCTTTTTTTGCATTTTAAGTGAGTTGAATGTCCTCTTTAAAAGCTCCATCTAAACGCTAAGTTTCAAAACAGATTTATAGTCACAGAATCCCTAGAAGTAAATTAAAATAACTGGAATATAACTCAGAATTTCTAAAAGGTCTGACTTCTGACTGCTATTTTAAGTGTAATACCTAATGGCATTCCCCTGTGTTGAATCCAGAAATAATTAAAGCTATTCCCTTTACAGCAGCTTACTTCCTTTACTGGAAAGCAATGAACTAGTAAATCTGATTTTGGCAATAACTGTAGTTGTGTCTAACATAGGAATTGTCACTTGCGGTACCAGCATTACAATTATATAACTTTTCTCAGTGGAGAGAAGGCAGGGAGAGCAGTGAGAAGACATTCTTTCAGACATCTGTCCTGTAGTGCATTGTAAGTGGAGCCTGTAAGGGATGTGTTCCACAGACTGATCATCAATTACTTTCATTACAAAACACCTGCTCTTCCTTAAGTAGCTGAGATACCCAAATGCCCACATTTGGAAGAACAGATTTCACAAAGAATTGAGGTGACAATAGTACAGGAGATGGTAGCATTGTTACCATTCCTTAATCTTTGGAGTAAATAATTGTTTTGATTTTCCTGGTATCCTGTTTAGATTTTTATTAGTCTTCTTTAGTGCAATGCTTTTACGAGGAATTTTTCCCTTGACTGATCACATATGGTTGATAACACAGTTTGTAAATTGACTAGAGTACTCTTGCTACAAAAGTAGCATCCAGTTGCGTGCCAGGGAAAAGAAGACCTTTTGCAATTTTCAGTCTCTGGAAGGATCTTTTACTATTCACAGCTGCAGTTACTATGATCATCTATTTAACTTGTTCTTACATCTCCACCGGGGTCCATAATCTAAAATAAATTATTTTACTACTGCCTGCATGCCCTCTGTTCCTTCCCTTCTCCCACCCACCACAGGGTGCTTCAGGGCTAGGACTGAAACAAAGAGTTTATGAAACACCCTGTGCCATCATTACAGTTAAAAACATTGAATGATGTTTACAGAGGGTTTCACAGACAATACAAACCACAATTTCTAAATAATTTGTTGTCATCACAGTTCTTGGTGTAAATTACAGGTTTTGGGTTGCTTTTTCTTACTTTTTTAATAAAACAATTATTTTGTGCAACACAAGCCATCTATGTTGGATCTCATGTGTCAGTCTTTCCTCTGCCTCCAGGCAGACTGCTACCTACTGAACTATTAGTCTAATTACATTAGCTGGCAGAAGAAACATACTTAGTAAACCCCAGTAAGGCTGGATAAATGGTCCTGGGATAAGGCAAAGACCAATAGAAACCTGTCTACTTTGAAAATTTAATGAGTTCCCTTTCATCAAATGTTGTCTTTGTCAGAAGGGACTGAATCAACCCTTTTTGTCTCTTCCAGTAGTGCTCCCTGACACCATCCACATATATATATATCCAGCAGAGAGGTTATTAGTGCTTTGCTGTTTGGGGTGTTTATCTAGTCAATATGATAATTCTATCAGGCAAATTCTCCACAGAAGAAAAATGCAAGAAGTGATGTTTTTCTAGCCCAAAGCTGTTCTCATGAATTATATAAAACTTTCTGCACACAAGACAACAGTAAAAATCAAAAAGTATTTCCTTGTGGCACCATTCATAGATATCACTCTTACTTTCAAAGCTTATAGAATCAAATATATTATTTGATTTAACCAGTTATGCACAAAACAATGATGGTTTGTATTTTAGGACACAAAACTAGCAGAATAGGCTTTAAAGGAAATGACTGCTCTTAGTTTGCAATGACAGTAGAAGACAGTAGATGCATATCAATGGAAATTAGTATCAAAATGGCAGCACAAGAGTAGCTATAGGAAATATTTGAAGGTTCTAGATGAGGTATCTAATTCTTGCTCTGCTTTGGACTTTTCTTATATATCCTCTTGTAAGGCTAATATTACATGCCTATGTTATCTGGAAAACTAGAAGTGACATAAATTAATACTCATAATGATGTAGTTAATTTGTCAGAAGGTTTGGTCCAATACTTGCAGAGACAGAAGTTCTGTCGTGTTTAGTGAAGGTAACTACATTGCAAAAGTGTGGTTCTTAGGCAATTAGTCATAGGAAAGTGAGAGCTCCAGTCTGTTCAGAACAAATATCATGGAGAGATATTTGAGGAAAACAATCTTAAGCAACAGGAGCAGGACTGATAATAACTGCAAACTCTGCTAGCTCTCTTCGATTTTTTTTTCTCCAAGCAGGTAAGGTTATTAATGACCATAATTACAGTTTTGATTAATTTCTTTGGTAAACCCAAATTGTCATTCTCTTCATGTGCCACATTTTTCTTTCTATGCAGTTCTTTCCCTAATAACATAACACTGTAGCAACAAAAAAGGTTTCAGCTTCCCTTCTAAAAATGGCTGTAAATACTACACCACTTACAAGATCATACCCCAGCTTTCTCTGTTAAATATTTTCCTTTCTTGTGCATGATAGTTATTCAAACATCACTAGATCTGACATAATTTAGATCCAGCATTATCTATTAGAAAAGAGAAAAAGAGTAAATAGAAGTTCTCCTTATCAGGGTAATATGCTATTGTGCTAATTCCTTATTTTTCATTGTCATATCTCTCTCCCATGTACACTATAATGGAGAAAAATGTATGAATAAGAGTCCATGAAAGCACCAATACAAGCCCAGATATTTAAAAATTGCCCTAATTTGTAGCTATTTTATGAACAACTCTATGTATTTTTCATATTCATATTTACACAGTGTCTAGGTGAATAGGTGCAATCTGCCTGCCTCAACAGCCTTTAGGCATATAAATATTTGCTAATGAGCATGTAAGTTTGAAGGATTGCACAGCTGCAGCAATCATCACTCCACAGCCACACCTTCACTCAGTTTAGCCTTCTGACTTTTCTTTAAAACCCACTTTCCCTTCATACAAAGTAGTATTTTTAGCATTTCTGTTATGACATCAGGTCTTATGTCAAGAAATCCAGTTCAAAGCCCTACTGAAAAGCAGAATATACAGAGAATGGGGAAAATATTAGCAACTGGATAATACAGTGAAAAACAGTAACCCAGAATAATTCTGTGTAAGGTCTGAGGGATTACCAGAGGGATGATGTTTTTTTATGATATAGAGTGCATTTTACAACCTCTTGCTTACTCCTACTTAGTATGTAGCAAATCATTAAAAAAGAAATGCAATAAGTTTTTCAAATTTTTCAGAGGAAACCAGCTGCATTTAAAACAAAAAAGTGATTTGGGTGAAAAATATGGAATTAAGGGTTTAGTTTTTTATATTAGCTTGCAAAAACCTTGGTCAAAAGTTGCAGTATGGCTGCATTAGTAGAATAACAGCAGCTGGAACAACAAACTTCTGAACACCCTTCAGCTTCTGCAATATCCAATACAAGGACATTTAAGCATCTCTTTAGCACTGATACACTATATTAGGTGTGTTCTTGAGCTCTTAAGGTTGCTACCATTCCATACAGACAAAATTACAAATAGATTTACTTAGGATCACTTTGCATCACATAGCATTTTTAAAACCTTAGCAGAGGTTTTGAAAGATAACAGCATTGCTTTTCTGAAACAAAAATTCAGATGTGCCAGTCTCTGAATTTCAATACACACTATAAAATGGAGGTTTCAACCTTTGGGACAATTCCAGTGTTTTAATTTATGAAAGAATTTGGCCAACACTTGCACAAGTTTCCTTACATAATACTTGTGCATTAGTCATTTGGCAGGCAGGTAGGGAACTTACCTCTCCTTCAGAAAACCTGCATCATTTATGATCTTTTAAGCCAATTGATTACACTGGCAATTGACCTACAGCCTTGGGAGATACAGGTATACAGATTTAGAAATTTTTTTTTTTTTTTTTTGATGAGTGGGAGAGAAAGACTTTGAGTTGATCAGAAAAGAGAATACTGGTTCCTCCCTCTCAAAGTGTCTGAGCTGTAGACCAAGTGAATCTACAGATCAACACATTCCTTAATCCATGACCATGAGAAAACTGTATATGCTTGTACAGCTGCAAGATTTTTGAGAAATGGAAAGAGAGAAGGTGAGAAAATGCTCAAAGCAACAGCTCCAGGTTTCCACTACCATTCAACCACTAGCAAAAACCTTGCAGCCTCACTCTTCTCCAAAAGGCTAAACATTGTCTCCTCTCCCTCACAAAGTATAATCATACCAGTTGAACCTAAATATATTGTATTTACAATATACAGAATTAAAACAAAAGCTTTACCAGTAATTTGGAAAATTGAAGGGATTTGAGGTATTTGGTTTCAAAATAAGCCTTCCATCAGTTTTCCTGGAAAGCTACTTTAGTATGCTTCCCAAGTCTGTTTGCTGTACAGCACGCAGATATCTGATACCTTGCATGTCCAAGTAATAGTGAAACCAAGATTTTTAAAGGCTGTGCATGCTCACAAAGATATAGTACAGAAAACACCTCTACCTGTCAATCCCACAGCAGGAAATAACTCTGGACAAACACTTTAATATTCACTACTCCTAAAATGAATTGTACTGACAAAAGAGATTAAGATCAGGGTAGACAAGATAAGTTGTTCAGTGTGGAAAGTGTGTTTTGTACCATCAATAAAATTCTGCAGGAATAGAAAGTCAATCGTAAACATCACAACTCAGAGGTGACAAGCAGTGCTCCAAAACTACGCTTTTAAAAACTTGTTCCTATGGCTTTCAGACATTTTTCATAAGAAATTCAGGTGAAGATTCAGCAGGTAAACAATGTGGCAATCTAGAAACAATTCCCATTAAAAAAAAACAAACCAAATCCCTTCACTCCTTCTATCCTTACTTTACATGTGTTTGTAAAGTAAGGTGTAGGTTATATTTCAACACTTCAAATGCTACAGCATGAAGTAGAAGATGAAGCTTAGAGAAGTTATGAGAATCCTTAGAAATACAGTACAAAGATTAGATTTCCCAATTTTAGAGGCTAGGTTAAAATGTCAGTGAGAAAGAGTAGAGCTGCCATTAGCTATGAGAGCAAAGCATTCAGTCCTTTTTAATATAAGCAGACCTCAAAGGTAAAAAAAATATTTAAAAATATAGCCTAAGAAGGTGAAGGTCTAAGGGCCTGTTATAAATTGCTAACCACCATAAAAGTGGCTACAGCACTGCAAAGGCAGCCTGAAACTACGTAAGGGTAGAAAAGTCAAAATGGAACCATTAAAGCAAATAAGCAGGTTGGCTACCTTTCTTTCTAGTTGAAATTTTAACATTTATTGTCATAAGGGAAATAAATTCTAGGGGTTGTTTTTTTTTTTTTTCCCAAACACTTTTTATTTATTTTTGTGTGCCCTTTTATGTCTTGTCTGACTACTTTTCTACTTATGAAAAACCCAATCAATGTCCTCATATAATAAGCAAGCAAGCAACCACTTAAAGTTCACTTACTGTCCATTTCAATAAGTAATTTTCTCCATTGTCTTCATTAGGCTGTGACCTCTTGTACTTCATTAACAACAGAACTCAGTGATGCCAGAAAAGATGATCTGGACTAAAATGCCTCCTAGTCTGTGCTCTTTCATGATCTAAAGACACAGCCCACAATAATTGACATTCCAGCCAACATTAGGTTAGATTGTCACTGTACATGGAATTTCTTCAAACATGCTGTCCTAGATGGAATCTCACTCAGCCTTGGGAAAATTGTGAATACTGATTTCAGCTTTTCAACTTCTGCTATTAAATAGTTTGCATCACAGTTAACATTTCCAGTTTCACTGGAAGATTTTGAATGGAACTTTTCCCTCTGAGGAAAGAGTCATAGCTTTAAATCAGTCAGTGCACGGACTTGAGAGCTACCAAGCAGGTTTTTCTAACATGTTAATCACAACTTTGTCAACTGATCAATGATCTCTCTGCAGACTTAAGTGTTTCACCAAATCCACAAAAATAAATATTATTGGACTGGAAAGCAGCCATGTTGTGTAACATCTTTCTTTTTGTGACTTCGGGCTGTAACAGCTGTTTCAAATGTCAGCAGATAGGGTAGAATTAAAAAGGATACACAATGTGGACAGGGGAATTGCAGACATAACCTATCTGTGCCTAATGCCAAGAAATTTGCAGATGGATAGCTGTTTATCAGTTTTTTTCATCTAAATTTATTAATACTTTTAATCAGTCTAAACATGCAGCTGCCACAGCGCCAAATAAGATGAGTCTGATAGACCAACCCTCTGTGCTCTACAGGGATACTGAAAAAATGTCACATAATAATTGACATCCTGGGAAGAGCAAGTTTTAGCAAAATATTTGGGTAATTTGTATTTTTAAAAAATATCTTTCAAATTGATTTTTTATGCTATGTAGAGGACACCCATCTAGAATATTTCACTCAAAGACATAGCTTACAAACAAAAAGACCCAGGCTTCTCATTTCATTGCATAGGTGAAAGTCCTTTGTGAGCTGATTACACCATACCTCTGGCTGCCAAGTTATCCTCTGAGTGCATTTCATGACCTAAGCCATTCCTTTATTCTAATCGCTAAAACTGGACAAGCATTTTTTATGATCTCACTTTTGCTCATGTAGCATGATATGTTGCTGCAGTGATTCTGCTAAGTTTGCCACTGGTAACGCTGGTCTAAGACATGACATAATCAATTTCTCTCCAAAGTATCACCAGGAGTGCTTGCACTCCCCAGTCACTTCAGAATATGTTTGCAGTATAGAGCTCTGGTTACTTTGCTCCTTTACTGCTCAAATGCAGGTTAAGGCCACAAAAAACTTTTCTGTAAGTAGTACCAAAAAATGGAAGAAGATAAATTGTTCTTACAACAGCAGATCTATGAAAAAGTCTCAAAAATGGGATTTTGCCATAGATCCCTTCTACAGAAATAGTATCTTTTTATCTTTTCATATAGTTTTGTATGTCAGATTATAATTACTAGAACTAACCAGTTGAATTTAAGAGAATATAACAATACATTTAGGCCTAAATTGTGACCAGCTTCTTCTTAAATATAATTTCTCATACCTGTTAGCATACTCCATGTGGTTCTTTATATATGGAGTTTTTCTCCAAAACAAATACTTCAACAATGTTATTCTCTAAAAAAAGAAAATAAATAGTGCCAGCATCCAGACAATAAAAAAACAATCTGTATGCATGATGGAGGGGAACAAATGGTCAATATTTTTTGCTGTTTCAAGCTTTCAAGTGGTAACATTTGCAAAAGATATAGTAAGTATCATGGCTTTGGAAATTATGAAAAATATCTCAGTAATGCTCTTATAAACTGGAAAAATATTTAGCTCAAAAGTTTATCTACTCAGCCTTCAAAAACAATTCATTAGTCTTGTCTAGATATACACTGCTTCTTTCCCCTTTGAACTTTAAGGCCTTTAATGCTTTTTTCCTTTCAGATTCTCTTCTTTTTCTCCAATGGCTCACAGTAATTCACAGGCTGCTGCTTTATGACCAAAGTCTTGCACTGCACTGGCTTGTATCATCAGTATCAGCAGCTGCTGTTAAATCACCTGTCAAATTTGCAAAATTCTCACTCAATTTACTCTGAATTCCAGACTTGCACTTTTTTTTTTGTCCATGTGTCTGTTCATGTTGTTTACACAAGGGTTCTGTTGGGACCAATGGCCAACCAGCTTGAGCTTCATGCACAGATGATGCTGTAAAACCAACTGCCTCTCCACTAGGAAAAAGGGAACAGAGGAAAATTCTAGGTTGATATTTTACATACTGGGTTGCATAAACCACTGATTCATCTATGAAGTAGACAACTTTGTGTTTGGAATATCAAATTGGAAAGCCAACAGTTCAACTTATTGTGCAGATATCTTACAAATCCATTAATTACTGTGAAATATACTTATCTGTCTTGGAAATAATTTTATCACTTTTCACATGTGGAACACAAGTTGGCTTGCATGAGCACTATGCTAATTTCAATGAATCAACTTTCAATATTGTAGATCAGATAACAATAATAAAGTCTTGCAAATTGTGCTTATGGAATTTCAGCCAAAAATGATGGGTTTTAATGCAACACCTACTCCAGACCAGAATGTCTTGAGAGTGAAAGACATATTCTGAAAACAATTTTCATCAGTTATGGCAGCTATACATGAGGTCTCTTACATATTTGGAACACACCTCTACAATAATAGAATTATAGGAATACAAAGGATGCTTTGGGTCAGAGATTTTTCACCTACATGATAAGAAGAGTGTAATCACGCTTAAATCACATAAACAAGTATGTTCTTCTTGAGTACCATTGCTCTAAGAGGTGACTGATATCTGAAAATCCTTCATCATTTTCTCAGTTTGTTCTCCCTCTCCCTTTAAACATGACTGGATTGAAATCCAGATCTGCCAGACCAAATAAATTCTGTGAAATTCAAGGTGAAAAGCCTCAGGTTTGGTTTGCAATTACTACTATGAGTTCTGAACATAAATCTTTCAGAATAGTTCACAGAAAAATTGATTAGCTACAAATTCACTTCACTAAATCCCTATGACAGAGCTCTATCGGTCCTTAGCATCAAGCCATTTGCTTTAAGAGTACCCACTCCAGTTTCACAATCTAGGATGCTGCATTATTTTTATACACAGTTAAGCACAGATGTGCATGCCCTCACACCTTAATGTTTTAATGTTACAGAAAATTTTTACTGCCTCGTCAGTGCAGTTTGTTCTGCAAGAATGATAGTTTTGAACAACTGAGAGTGATTTTCACCTCCACTTTTATCATTTTGAACATGTACTGTGTTGATGCTAAACCCTCTGTAAAAAAAAACCATGATAGCAAATTGTATACAGCATCTCCATTTAGGAATCTGTCTGTCAAGCTCACACCTCACTGCCTAGTCTGTGAAATATTAAATTGTTTACCTGCATGAAGAAAATACCATTTGTTGTTATTTTAAATAACTGTATTTTTGTCTGGTTTTATATTAGTGGATTCACTTGCCAGTTTTCCTCTCTAACTCACTGTTTTACTTTGAGCATTCTTATCTGCATGCATGACAGCAAGAATTAACTCTTCCATATTTGAATACTCGTAACCTGTTAATCACATTTGGGAAAAAGGTTCAAACTGCCATAATAGCAGGAGTAGTAATACCCACAACATTTATTTCTTGACTTTTTTAGAATGAAGTAATGACTATGATATTGCAACTGTAAATAAAACTAACATGGGTATAGTGCAGTTCGCAACATCAGCCTCTTTCTGTACCAGCTGTTGAACAAAGTGGTTTTATTGGTTTTTTTTCTTCCCAGTGCTCCAGCAGTGGTAAGTCACTTCAGCTCTTGATGACAGAGGGATCTCCTAGGTAATTTAAAGGGACGTGCTCTCTAGACTTTGTGGACTTTAAGTTTCTCGACAAAATTGCATCAAACCTACTTTCTGTAAGGTTTCCTTTTTTTTTTTGGCTGTTGAGAGTTGGTGGCCAATAGGGGGGTTTCTCATGATTGAAGCAAAAAATCTGGGTTCTGTGATTGTATAAAGTCTCAATAAACACATCTAAAGCTAAGTAGAGACAGCCTTTTTATTCAAAGACTTTCCTTGCATATATGCATGATACCATCCAAATTATTAAAATACTGATACTTCACATGAATGGATGTCTGCAGCATCATGGAAAAATAAATCATTTTTCCAACAGGCTTAGAACTTCATTCACACAATTTAGTCTGTATTATCAAGCTTGTTTACATGCCTATGTAGGATTTATGCTGCCCCCCGAGAATATTTAGAAAATGTGGAAGTAGGTGTGTTGTGAGGAGTACAGAGGAAAAAATCTGGAAGGCTATTTAAGGGAAGCAAGCTTTATGTAGAGAATTTAAGAGGCAAAGGATATGAAGGTTATCTAGCACATATGAAGAGACAGCTGTTTCAAGAAAGAAGTTATACAAAAAAGCCAACACCAAAATGGCATGGAAAATGACAAAGGAATTTCCCAAAAAGCCTTATTCACAGAAGCCTAGAGCTGTAGGAATTCAACAGGCAAGAAAATGAAGACTGAAGAGCAGTTTTCTAGTTTTGATGGAAAACTTTTTATCACAGACTTAAAAAATACATAGATTTGTATGACAGGAGATATGTCATTAGTATACATTGCATCACATGTTTATCTTCACTGTTCAGGGAAGGAATATCGCAAAGTGGCAGAGTAAAAAATGCTGCTTTACTATTGTGTCCACAGAAAAATGTAAAATACAGGAACTCCACTTTGAGAAAGCATTAACATTGCCCTTAAGGAAAAAAAAATAAAAACTCTCCTCCAAACCCTTTATGTATGTTCCTGTGCTTCAAACAAAAAAAGTTATCCAACTCACACTTTCACTTCCGTTTTGGTTATTATTCAGACACAGTAGTGACTATATTGTTGGGTGATTTGATATCAACATGTATTTCATGTAATGCCAGAATGATTTGCATGATCAAGAAGATATCAGTGTCATTAACAACCTTCACCTCTGAATATACAGAATCTTTTCTTTAGAGAATTTTCATGCATCATATAAAGAAGTTGGAGGTATTTGACATTGAATATCAGGTACAGCATGATAATTTGATTTCCCAAAGATAAGGTACATGTTTCCTCGAAAATTTAAACAGAAATATGCCACCATTTCAGAACACCTATTTTTATACTAAATTAAGCTCTCAGCTGATAATTTAAATTACTTATAAAGACAAAATAACAGGCGCTTCAAGCAATAATTGAGCAAAACATTTTCTGCAAAATAACAAATGTTGTAAGGGGACTTTGAAATTAATCTCTCAAAGTTTAAAAAAAAAAATCACAAATGGTTTAATGGTCTATAAGTACATTTCTCAGGGTGTCCAAAGCTCGAATAAAAACCAGTCATTAATGGACCATTAAAAAACCAGAAGTTCTTTGATGGTAGCAACACTGGAAAAATTTTCCTTGAGATTGTACTTCTTCATTACTGAATACACAAATTATTCTATCTAGGCAGCAAATTTGGCTTAATCACCAGCTCTTCTCTCATGCATTGATTTTACTTTGTTTAGAAAAGTGGAAAACTTACTCCTTTGTTACCTGAAAAACAACCTAATGGACTTATTGACACAGATTTAATGCAGCAAAATAGAGACTTTTACTCCCTGATGAGTAAAAAAGAAATTTAAACATTTTGGAGTGAGATCCAAAATATTTAAATAGCATCTTAATTGCAGAAAACTGCAAAGATGAAACTATGCGCTTAATTACAATTCGTAGTTATTTTAAGAAGTGAAAGCTGCTGACAAATTTTGTTAATTTACTCATTCAGAGAGAATTTGGCAATCTAGAGAAATGCCTATTCCTTTATTTAAGCTAGTCCATTTTGAAATTAGGTGAAAATCAAATCTACTTAAGTACAAGGTGTACAGGGAATTTACTGAAGCAAGTATTATCAAAATAATGCAATAGTATTTTAGTGAATGCAAAGGACATACTTTGAGTATGACTCTTAGTATCATTCTGACAAGGATATTCAGGAGATCTTTTAATTAAGCAAACAGATTATGTTTACCTTGGAAAATGAAGGATTAAGAGTTATCCTAAAGTGACTAGAACACTCCCAAAATATTCCAGTTAAAATTTACTTATACAGGACTGCATATTGCACATGATCTTTCATAATTTTTTCTTATCTCACTTTTTGTCACATTTATGGGTAGACGTCACTAAATCTTTAAAAATAAAGTAGAAAGCAAGAAAAAATGCACAGGAAGTTTTCAAACAAGTCTTGCTATTAACGTAAAGCTGGATTTGTTCAGGGGTTTGTTCCTGCCCCTTGGAAGCAGATATTCCAGTATCCTTTTTAAGAGTGTTGTCCAACTGAAATCTTTACCCCTTATCATGCATGGAGTTCCACTTCAACTTTAATGGATAACAGATGCCAAGTTGTTCTATGTAGACTGCAAGTCTTAAGACAATGACCATGCTTCTCCTACAAATCCTGTGAGGGGATTTCACGGATCCCTTGAGAACACTATAAATAATGATTTGCACATGTTGAATCACTTCATATTGAATACATTCTAAAGTCCTGTGAAAAGTAGTATTTTTAGTCCAATACATTTACATAAATCATACTTTGAGGTTCATTATGGTCTTACAAACATCTGGACAAGAGAGCATAAACTAATCAACATTAAAGAGATTTAGAGCATACCACTAATAAAGAACATGCCAAATACATGCTTGGAGTGTATGCTTTTACTGCAGACAATGGGATTTGATGAGGAAAGCATCTTTTGTTTTATACCAGAAGGATTTACCAGTTACTTTCATCTCCTGGCAAAACGATTTTAACTTCAGAAGCAGATAACAACATTTCGTTTCTATCTGTATTCCTGCTTGTATGAAGTGACCAAGCTAACTCTGACATTAAAATGCCACTATGTCTAGACTCAGCACTGTGTGTGATATTACTTTGCCCACATTATCCACACATGGGTATTTCAATCACTCACAGTGATGCAAAGACATTAATTAAGCCAGTGCATTTTGACAGAGAGAGTGGTCAGATATTACACTGAACTGCAAGAACTGTCAGTGGGTCTTAAAAACCAAATTGCCTCAGTTTAAAATAAAAAATGCATTTAACTCCTAGATATGTGTTACAATCTGGCTTGCTGGGCCCAGGCTTTTGATGGTGGATATAGAAATCAAAATGTTAATCTGGCCTACATAAGGTAGCCATATTCTCAGCCTGGAAGTGTTTGACTGAACATTGTACTTTCCAGCAATCAATCATGACCAAGGAAGCTGAAACTCAGAAGGTAAGACAGTTCATATATATATGTCTTACATGCTAATGTAAGTGATGGAAATATAAACCAAAATAAACTGACGTAAAAACAAAGATTTCCAAGAATCAAAATAATTTCCTATTACTGTGAGTATTTGTTTTTATTACCTGTCCATATAATTATTACCTGTTCATATAATACAAATAACATTGCAGAACTGTTTCCATCATTTTAAAACAAAGCACTATCTCTTCTGTGTAAAGGATCTACAATATCTTTCCTAGACTAAAATGAGACTCTCTCAAGAAGCATATCAAATGAAAACTATATTTAAAACTTTCTGAGGTAACCTGTGTTGCCTGAAAGGTTTACATGGTTCTAATTCTGATTATCTCATATTCCCAGTGGGAGGTGTATCACAGCTGAAGGATCAGTCTGGAATTTTTTCATGAGATCATTAAATGTTTGGAGTCTGAGATGAGAAATAATAATACAAATAGATAATAAGAAGTTTAAAAATATAAATTTTTAATGGAAAAATATTATTCAAATATTTATTTTATTTTTATGTAAGGAAGGATCATACTGAGCATATTACAAGTATATAGCTAAATTAAAATAAAACCAATTTTAAAATAAAATAAGAATATTCTCTGTACACCTGCATATAGATAATTTAATCTTTTATCAGCACTTTCAAGAATCTGAAATAATAGGAGAAGCACACTGAACAAATGTTTTACCTCATTTCTGTTATTAGATGATTTTATGGAAGACTTGGCATTAATTCCCATGAACTTTTCTCTGTGCAGTCACCCATCATTTTGTCAAAATCAAATCTATTATATTATTTCTTTCTCACAATCACAAAACCTGCTCTAAGTTGAGATATCCTTCAGACATCTCTGGGGAAGACATATTTTAATGCATTCTAATTTGCTGGCTGCACACTGCTCAGCTATACTGGTAAACAGCCCTATTGCCTACAAAATTAGAACAACTGAGATATATGCTGCTCCTTCATTTTACACGTGGGTAAAGATTTACTTTATGTATGTGAAATTTGCTCTTTATCCAAACTGGGCAAATGAAAGGTAATGTCAATATTGATGTGGTTCAAAGATGGAGGGAGCAAAGTGGGCAGCACATAAACCTTTTCTTGACAAATTCCTACAGAATTTCCTTTTTTTCTGGTGTCTGTCTGGCTGAACTTCTTAGGACTTTGCTTGCTATGGCAAATGAGTCTGTTGACAGCTTAAACAATTTGGCCATTAGCATAAAAATTAATCCTTTTTTTGGATGTTGTCCATAAGAAACATACAAATGCTTACAGCAGGTAGCAGGTCTGCTGTGCAGCAGTAATTTCTCAGTGAATATTTTTAAATGGAGAAGAGACAGCACTCTCCAACACATCCTGTCTGACAGGAGAGACGCCTAATGAACATCTCTTAAATACTAATTAAATTTTCGTATTCTTTTTGTCTTTGATACCTACAATTTGACATTTATAATTCTTCAAAGCCATCCCTTATTTTCTAATCATGATCATCCTACAAAAAATTACATTTTAAACATTTTTTGACTGCTAAATCATTGGGGTTTTGGAGACAACAAGATTGCTTCACTGCTGGCAACTTGTTATTGATATGCACTGTGGTTAAAAATTACTGTGTAGCTGAAATATATTTACTCCCTCCAATCTTAGTATAATTTAATTGTTTTGAAAGCACTGAACAAGTATAGCAAAGTCACTTTCTGATGGATATTTGTATCTCCCTTGATTCTGGTTATTTCATAGATTTTTAGTTTTTGATTAAAACTTGAATAAAATTATGTGCTTAGCGAAACTTTACACTGAGCAACATCAGCTTTATCATGGATAGCTAATGATTTCTCTTTAAAGCAGGGGTTTACTTGAAATGTCAGAAGACATTAAAAAAAAATGCTTATAAAATAAGAGGAAACGGTAAATTAAGTTTGCCCCATAGATATTAAAAGATGTAGACTCAAGCATACAAATGTGCAAGAGTACAAAGTTGATGAAAAAGTCATGCAATAAGAACAGAAATTAAAATGGAATTTTTAATACTTTGATTGCAGTGTACGACTGAGTTTCCAAATTCAGGAACTAAGAGCTGGGCTGTTTTATACATTCAAATTAGATAAATTTTGAAAACAAAAGTCTCATGGCTCATATGACCTTCATAATAAGCAATAAATATATTGACTCTGAAATAAAGCCTGGAAATGGGTTCTGAGAAAACTTGTAAGCTAAATGCAACAAAGTTTTCAGAGGAAGGATAGTCCTGTAATTTAAGCATTTTGCTGGTTTTCCAGACCAGATAAAGACCATTACATGAACAGAGCCCTTCTAATAAATTTCAAAACCAGACATTTTTCCTGCACTTTTGATCATTTTATCCTTTTCTCTGTCTGCTTATCTCTCTCACCCAGATCTGTATATACCATTTAAACATCTTCAGATCTCCAAAGAGCAATGGTTTGCCAAAATAATCCCCAAAGAACCACAGCCAGAGATATCTAATTCCTTTCTTTCAAATGTGAAATAATGCATTTTCTCCACAAAAATACCCAGTCTAAAATGCAGGAAAGACAAGCAATAATGCATTCAAAAACCATCCTTGGATCACCACTGTGGTATAAACAGGAATTTCATTCCACTTTAAAGGAACCTGTGGGCCGCCTACGTCAATGTTCTGTCTTCAGCTGTAGGTGACACTTTCAGCTTGAAAGCAAAACCAAATAAAAAGAACAAATCAAAACTAAACAAAAAATCCATAACCATCAACATTTTGGAATGGAGATCATGATATTGTGCCTAGAAGCTGGTTTAGGTTCAAAGCTGTCTAAAAGGAGAGAGAGCTTTTGCTGCAAAACTAGCTATATTGTTAGATAATAATTTTTAACACATCAGAGTGTACTTTTTAAACCTCTTTCAAACAAGTCTTAGGTCTAGCCCCACCATTTTTAACTCAGTCCCCTGAGGTACAGCCAGTTCTATAAAGAAAAATATTTGCCTGCATAAATATTTAAAAACATTGCTCAAATAAAATAAAAAAAACTCCAGCATGCCAAACTCAAGACTGTAGCTTTAAACTAGTCAGAGCCAGACAGAAATTTTACTGTGTTTTAGTCTTCAACACAGTATTTTCATTTGGATCACAGAGAGAAAATTGAGCAAGTAATCCTATGTGACACTATCAGCAAGGCAACAAAATTCTATTAAGGAGGACAGCCTCCAGAAGCAGCATGGTTTTTAAACCAGTCTAATCCCAATGAGAAATGAGGCATTGGCAGAATGTTATAATGCCAGGATACATAGGGAGCAATAGAGAACTTGCAAGGAGCAAGAAGAGTATTGCCAGCTAACAGAAACAAGAATGACACTGTCTGGAATAGAAAATCTCTTTGTGTGTCAAAATACTATCTAAAAAGTCACCAACAATGGGACAAATTTTCCCTACATTGCTGCTTATTCCCTTACATCTTGTTTCAGCTATGGCTGTTATGTTCCATTGCACCATAATGTAAGGGCATTTACCATTGACTCGGTAAAATTTTATTGGATTGTAAAGACTGAACAATAATGGAGTTCCTGGGTGTCCACCTCTTGTGATTCCAGAACAGATTTGTTCCTTGAGTTCCTGGCTCCATTTGCATTTCCTGATTTTCCACCATGGATGGTTCTGAGGAAATGGAGAGAATATGGAGTATAAAATGACACCTCAATAGGGTCTGACCACTGAAACAATAATTCAGCTGCAGTTTGGGCATGAAAGCAAGCATATGGCAAAAATCATAGCTTTTTCTGACAGACTTGAATTTGATTGCTTAAACTATTTAGGTAAATGAAGTTCTGGTATTGCACATACCAAGCTGGGGTTGCCTACTATACATTTCCATCCCAAAATACTCAGCCTGAGAGTCTGTTCAGAGGTACATGCTCAGAGTAATTCTCACACACCCCAACACCTCAGCCAACACTGGAATGAGACCTCCACCTCACAGTCCCTTTGAGGGTAGCAGCCTAGATCCCTAGACCCTATCCATGTTTCCTGAAGGAAATTAGCTACATCAATTCAACACCATCTCCCACACACATCTGTTAAATATACAGCTGTACCTGCATGAATTAGCAATGCAGACTATTTTCTATAAGCTTCTCACAATGGTGACTCTGTCTGGCTGTGCGACCAGCCCATGCTTAACCCAGTGAAAAATTATAATCATCTCAACCAGCTTTTTACAGGAAGCATAAATAATAACATATTTATATGCACACACGTATCTACTGAAAGTTGAACGATTTCTGAGGATTTTTACAAACCAGGTTTTTTTCAGACCATTTAAAGCAAAAATGAAAATAATGCAGATTTGTAGTTGAAATATTCTGCATGAAGTAACTTAGGAATGAAATCAAGCCATATTTATCACTATTTAAAATATTCTGATGGCACTAGATGACCAGGCATTACATTTGAACACTCATCATTTTGTATCTAGCCCTTTCACCACACCACTATTATGAGATTTGAAGTGCTTTTGTTCTCACCACCTACAGCACCTTAGAAACCTGAAAAATAACTTTGCCTAAACAGCTTTCTTAGTTTAGTCTTAGTTTTGCCAGGCTTTCCGCATATGTGACTCCTCTGAACATGAGTCATTCTAGTTTGGCCTTTTAAATCTCTCTGTCTTTTAAGGCCTCTGATTATACATGTGCTCAAAATTGCATACAGCTGTCCAAACACAACCTTAAAAGCCCCTTGGAGCATTAAAATAATTTTTCCTGCACTGCACTCTATCCTCCTCTTTAACACTAACAGTGTTCTGTTTGCTTTTTCATCTTCACTTATGTGCAATACTGAGGTTGATTCCTTGATTGTTTACTGTCACATGCAGATATTACTCATCTGTGTTTGGCAGGATATGCCTGTTAGTGCATGTCCTTGCTGTTCTAAATCTACTGCCCCACTCTTACGCAATGACCTGCTTGAAGATGCAGATTTTCCCACTAAAGTTTCATAATCAAATGATTCTTTGAAATTAATTCTTCTATATTAAGGCCTGATATAATTGGCCTGATATAATTTTTTTTAAAGGAAGTCTTTCTCTGATTTATAGGGTTGCCCCTATAGCTACTATAACTACTGTTTTGTTTTATTTGCATGTTACATCATGATGCAAATCAAAAAGTTATTATTTTAGTGTACAAATAATCTAATAACCATCTTCCTAGAGCAGGTTCCCTCGTGCTGCTAAAAATTATTTTAAGCTTTGTAATTGACCTAACATTTGAGCAAACATAGATGCAATGATCAATCAGTACAATGAAGGCTCAGAGAAAAAGTTGGTGGTTTTTTGCTGTTTGGTTTGTTGTTTTTTTTTTCCAAAGTATAACTGATTATGTAATTTTGCACTTACAAAGGCAGAAGAACACAGAAATGACTGGAGATTAGTCTTAAAAGTTGGTATGGGACTTAATTTTGGTGATGATGACATTTGAAACATAAATGGGCCTGTTTCATCCGGGAAATGAAAATTCTGGTACTTTAAAAGGCTATTGTGCAAGACACTAGCAAGGCTTCTTAGAATAAATGCATTCCATGATACAAAGCTGCATTCTAATTATTTGTTTAGCTTTATCATAATTGTAAGAGAACCATGAATTACAAATATTGCCTAAACTTAGGCTGAAAGATGTACCTGTTTTTTCATGGAAGCACAGAGTAAATCACAAAACCAAAGAAGTCATTTATCAAAAAGGAAATATAATAGTAACTAATTCATTCATCTTGCATTGATACAATTTTTTTCTTCATAACTATAAATGCGGATAATTTCATTTTTCTTTTGATTTTCTTGGAAACATAAATATGAAACCAAGAATTTCATAACACCATACAACAAATAAAATTAAATATAGATATTTAGATATATATTTATATATTTTAATATATTAGATATTAGATATACCTCTAATTTTGCATCTGGATACAGGTTTCTAGAGGCTTATAGAAAATGGTACTTGGTTTTAATTTATGTCTAATAAATAATTTTTCATACTTTCTCTACTTAGCTTTCTAAAATTTCATTTTTAAGTGTACAAAGTTAATATTGTGTTGCAGTCTGAAGAGATCTATCTCTGACTGACAAGTTAAGGACAAGAATAGGGCATGACAGCAGCAAGAGCTGCAGCAGACAAAGCAAAAGGTGGGGTAGGGTGTAGCAAAGGTGCACGAGAGTACAATGGAAAAAAAACTCTGATAGAAATATTTGCTGTAGCCTTTCTTTGACACCTCTGACCAAAATCACCTTTAGAAGTAGGAGAGAGAAGCAGTGTTCACAGACCCTTTTTAAAAACATGATAACTAAGACAAATGGATCCACAGCTAGCTATCAACATTAGTGCCCTTCTCCAAAAAGGATTTTCAATAATCTAGTGATAGCTAATAATGTTACCATGATGCATATGAAACCATAAGCAACATCAGGTGTTCAGATAAAAAAGAAAAGAGAAAGTGGAAGAGCTGGAAGGTCTGAGCCAAGCAGGAAGGTCTGAGCATCCTTTGAGCTCTCTCTGTACCCCAGAACTACTGCTGCTCAGACTGAAACATGGTCCTGAATGAATGTGTCCCTTTTGTTGCTGGATCACTTCCTTCAGATGCTGATAAATTAGAGGAATCCGTACTACTTCTTTTTAATGATCTGTCTCTTTCAAAAATAATTACTAAGACCTGTTGACGTGCTCTTCAGGGTCTACATCATGTGTGGTAGATAGTCAAATTAAGACTATCAATTCAAATTACTTGACAGAGAATGGAAAAAGACATAAGATTTTTACTCTTTTAGGACCTTTGCTCTCCAGTGACTTGTCAGTTTGAGATTACATGCTGTCAGTAACTTCTAAACCTGCAGTATTCACTAAAAACATCCAACAAGGACTGGCGTCCCTCCTGTGCCAGTGAAATAAATATTCACTTTTAAATGAGCTATCTTAGGAGATAGTAGTGACCATATGTATCAACAAATATAGTGTAAAATATAACCCAAAATTCTGACTTCTAGAGACAGTTATTAACAAAAGAGACAAAATCGAAAATTCCATTTTACTAGGTGCACCTCTGTTCAAGAATTCCTGTTTTTTTTGTGCAGATTTAAATCCAGAATGCAGTGATTTATTTTTCTGTGGTTCTAAGGAGAAAAAGATATTCTGGGTCCTCTACGTGAATATTTAGTCAAAAAGAAAAATAACTTTTTTTTAATTTTATTTTTTTAAAGGAATGTCATTCTCACCTTAGACAGAGAGCATCAAGTGAGATGCTTAGGAGATGTGAAACCACAAATTTCAATTGGAAGTTTAATATCTTTTACCATGCTCCCAGTAATAACCCTTTGGCAAAAAACTTACTCCTAGTACAGCTGCTTTGGGTTTGTTTGGTTTGTGGTTTTGTGGGCTTTTCCCTCTCCAGATGGTGAGAACTTTCCTGGATAACCTCTTTACAAAATGGATATTTTCATCCTCTCTATTGATCTTTAATGCATAATCATCTAAATGGTTTAGAGACCTACCAAGGACTGCTGTTAGTTCTGTTTGTGCCTTTTTCACTATAGAACTTTAAACATCCAGAGATTTAATTAATGTTAGAAGAATTTTCCTCACATGGCCTAAAATCTACATGGCTTATTTCCCCCCCAGACTCCTTAGTGCTGGTAGAATGGTTCTGGAAATAACTGATGCTTAGCAATATTTACATAGTCTGCCAGGAAACTTTCAGCATTAAAGTCATAGAGAAAGAATAATCAATTAGCACTTGCTAGGAATACTCTTTCTCCTTTGTCTAGGAGTTCGAAGTTGAATCATTACTTGACCATATTCACCAAATGCAAATGCACAGAGAGAATGCATTCAATTTTTCAAGTAATTTTTGGCCATTTTAGGAAGATATCATTATGAATGTCATAACCAGCCATTACCCATGACATTTTAAATTGTGCTGTTCTTTGAATGAGCGCTAATAGTTTAGAATGTAAAAGCAATATACACAGTTAGATGAAATAAATCTCAAATTGAATGAAAATGATATTGTGTTAATCCATCTTGAGGAGAAAAACAAACTGAAAAAAGATACACATCAATAGGAGATATTTTCCTTTCCTTTAGAGAACTCCAGAACAAGAATATTGGAGCAAAAAACGTATTTCTTAAAATGTCAACATTTTCATTTCTGAATGTCTTCAGACAGATGAGAGATGAAATGGATAAATCCCTATTTCTCTATTTGTTTCATTTTCTTTCTTCCTTTATACATACTCGTATCAATTCTACATCTGGATAGTACTAATGGCAGCCTTCTTGTATCTGAGCACACTAACACAGGATGATTTCTGAATTTAAGTGAACATTCAGAAGTTTAACATTTAACATTCAGAAGTTGGTATTTTTTAGCTGAGGAAATCATGGCCATGAAACATTTCTCTGCAAAAGGAATAAAAGATACAGAAATGGGGCAGAAACCAGCATTAATTTCACATATTTTTGTTTGTTCTTTTTCTTAGCCCACACAAGTTAAGCTTGTTGAACCTCTTAGATAAACTGATACTTTGCAGTAATGACCTATGGAAGTCTCCGTACTTGATGGGAGCTGGCAGGCAGGATGGTGTGAGATACCGCAGTCTTGCTCTGCTCTTTGGATAAAATGTAAATATGACATGTCAGTAACTACCCTATGGAAAACAGTTTTATGTCAATACAATGGAAATTAGACACTGCATCAAATTTTTAATTTTTTAAGGACCTTTCATAATTTTCAATTTATTATTTGATTTCTCTTGATATTTTCTAAAATAGCTTTGCTTGCTGTATTGGATTACAGAAGGATATTTGAATGGAGCACCCTTGCTTCTGGAATGCTTTTGGTGAAGCATGGAACACCTTATGGTCTTGAAAACTTATACATGAAAAATAAACACGTTGGTTAAGAATACACTGACAATAGTCAGAAACAACAGTAAACTGATTCAATTAATATCAAGGCTGTAAGCAGTAACTTGGACAGCACTGATGAATATATTTGTAACAGCAAAAGTCCTAGATCTTGGACCAGAGTAGACTAACTTATTTTATAACAACAAGAAGACAAGTCAATAGAGGTTTATCCCTTTGTTGCTATTTGTAAGGAAGCAATCCCCATGAATGAAATTCACTTTCATTCTCCTGAGAGCATTTTGTTCAGAATAATTCCACTTTCACTGAAGTAAATCAGTAATTTCTGAACCCAAACCAAACCAAAAAGATTCCTCACCCTAAGAAAAATAAAATCAATATCAACAATAACTAGAAAATAAGTTTGTATAACAATGGTCAAGAAATGAAGGGAATATCTTTAATACTGAAGGGTTAGAACAATGATAGTTCCACTCCAAAAGAAAAAAAAATAGATGGGGAATAAAAGGAGATTGGGTTCAGGAGTCCTAATTTATATATCTCACAGTAAAAAATTGTTTTCTATTGTTGAAAAAACTGTTATAGTAACCTCTCTGTTTTCCCTCTGAAATAATAAAAAAATGCAGTGAAGAGTGACAGCATCCATAAACATTTAGTTAGCAAGTTAGTAAGTCTAACTAATGTACAAACAAATTTTCATGAAGTTAATTAAGTTCAAAGGAGTTCTCAAGGGATTTATTTGTATATGTCCATACTCAAAGAGACAAAACAGCTACAGAGACTTAAAACCAAACTGTACATTCTACCTACATGCTTTTCTCTCATTCTTCTGTGATATTATTTTCTTGTAAAAAGATGCATAGTAAAAATCATAAACAACTTATTGGCCTTAAGCACTTAGAGTTCTTAGCAAATACAAAATTATAGCTTTCCACTTTTAATATTTTAAGCCCCCAAATGGTAAACAGGAACATTACGAATATGAAGAACATTAAGAAAGTTCCTGCAGCTATTCAGAGATTACTCTTCTACAGAGTCTGAAAGAAAAACTGTTGCTTTTGGCTTAGCTGTGAGCTCCCTGTACTTCTTATGTCAAGGTAAAGATAATAGATGAAAAGGCTGCATATGTATAAGAGGCGCTTGGGAGGGAAACAGATGCTTTAAATTGGTCTCTCTGAAGCACTGAGAGTGTAGATGGGAAATACACTATTAAAACATTGCCATTATATTACTTTTACTGTCTCTAGTCTGGAAGGAACAGAGGTCAGGTAAGGACTAACTTGTTTGGTGATTTGCTTAAGGCAAACATTAGCCCACCCAGGGCTAATAAAACATGTTTAGAAACAATTTTACAGTAAAATATACTACATAATAAGCTGAAAATAGCCTGTAACAGCTGTGAAGCATGAGAGGGATAGCAGCCCCTGAACCTGGTGTTTTGGCTGGTGCTCCAAAAGCAGCATGCTTTCACCACCAAATCTAGCAGAAGGTAGAGGGTGTAGACATCTGAAAAGAATTATGTATTTCAGGAATAAGAAAGAGGCAGAAATCACAAAGACAGAAGCTCAAATTTGTTTCTCATTCATATCTAAGACCAAACCAACATGGTTATTAAAGCTACAGTAATAGTGTAGGGTTTATTTAAACTAATAGATAGGGGTGTTTCAATGTCATCAATGTTCATCGAAGATAAAAAATAAAAGACAAAAACCCAAACAAAAGCAGTCAACCAAAAAAAATACCAAAAAACCAAAACAACAACAAAAGCCACAAATGGATATGTTGTCTATGAACACCTTGTCCATCACCAAATTCCTACACCTGAATATTCTCCCTTAGAAGCTGGAAAGAGAGAGCAGATTTTGTGAACTTTTTTGGGTAATTATATTACAGTGAGATCAAATAGTCTCTAGAAGACATGATTTTATTCAATTGACTACGCAAATTGTTCCCATAAAACAAAATCAATAGTCTCATCTTTGGTGAGATGAATTCAAACCCAAGTATGAGATTTACTTGACTTATTTGTGTGTCCCTTATTTTTTTTAGCTTCTTCATTTGTTTTGGAAAAGTAGGGAATTGAATTGTTACATGGATTGAATGGAACATTAAACACATAAATTGCAAAGGACCTTAGATACCAAGACATCAACCACTGTCACTTGGCCATTGTTTGCCCTTCCTTCCTCCTCCCACTTGAAGTATAAAATCCCATTTATATAGTTAGTCTTTAGGAAGCTTATAAATAGAAGTCGACTCTTACAATTTAAAGGACTAGTGAAATCCCTTTCAGTGAAAATTCAAGGAGTACTTGTAAACATGCTGGGCAAAGAGCATTGTAACAGAAATCATTTGCTTCTCAGGAAAAATACAGTAAATGCAATATACTTCAAAAACATCCAAAAAATCTGATGATACGTTTTTGCATTACTAGTGAAGCCCATGAATTGCTGTAAACATTAGTTTTATTCTTCAATAGTGTTAGATAATAAAAAGTTGAGAAAAAGTAGAAACTTACCTAGAAAATTCTAAACTACTTTTCCAAAACTTTTTTGCTTGGTATTCCTCAGAGCAGTAAGAAAAACAACAGACACACACCTACACTGTTAAAATCTTGACATATCTATTCTCCCTCTTCTACATTCTCTTCTATAAAAAACTTTGAAAATTATTCTAAAGCAACATTTCCAACAACCATAACTACATACCTTGAAGGCTGAATTCTCATTCTTAGATTAACTTCCCTTTAAAATTTAAAAAATTAAAAATTTTAAAATTAAAACATATAAAATTTAAAAATCTAGAAATCTGAGTAAAACACAGTAAGAAACATAAAAACCTGACTTCACTGAAACCAGTTATAATTTCTACAGGAATAGGACATTTTTAATGAAGGTTTTTAGCTTACTTAAAATAGATATGAAATTAAAATATTATTCTTATTAATAATTCTCTTCAGGCAGAGCTATTTCCATACTGACCCAACTTAATGAAAGATGGAAACATGTTTATAGCTTCCTCACTTTATATTTTCTAAATGAAGAATCATTTTTGTGTCCCTGATTATGGAAGATCTATCTACTGATGATGAATTGAATGATGCAAGCAGCTTGTTGTAAAACCATTATATTTTCAAGATTTCCTCAGCTTTTGAATACATATTTCATATTTGAAAGGTAATGTTACATGGACCAAGGTAATCTTGAAAAGTAAGTAACTTGAAAATCATACTGGGATTGTAACTGTAGATAAATTAAAACAGTTGCATAGTCATAAACAATAATTAATTTATTTCCAAGAAGATTCTGACTGTTACATGCAGATCGATTATAAACTAAAAATCAGATGCAATATAATAGCATATTGTCAGCATCAATTACAAGAGGGCTGACGAATCCTTAATTGTTTAATTCTGTGAAACACAAGAAAGGGAAAAGGTGATTCGGGTATGTCAATGTGAGGAACTTAAATGCTAAAAACTGAGGTGTCTGTTTTAGCTTACTTAAAATAGACTTAGTTCCTTAAATTCCACACTTCCAATGTCTAAGACCTGTCACTAGACAGAATTATATTATCAAATTTCATCATGCCTTTGCTCAATATTTACTCATTTGAAAAACAGTTTACAGACTTTTTTCTATTTAGGCATAGCCCTACACAGAATCAAAATAATACAACCATTTAGAGCTAATTAATGACACTTATTCTAAATTGACATTTGCCAATTTTTGCTTTTATTATAGAAGATGAATCATTAGCCATCAAAGCACTATGACAATGATAACAACAACAAAAATGCCATATGGTCATTTCTTTCAAAACTCCAAAAGTGTGACTGTCATCACCTATCAAAAGCAAATAAGAAAAATACATTTGTTTTTCAACTTAAATTAGTAGAAAATAAGATTTTAGCATCATAATACCTTACTGGAAATTGTCTTTGTACTTACTATGTACTTACTAAAATTCTGAGTGAGTTTTTTCGTACTGAGAAAAAAAGTTATAAATAATATCTACACAGAAAATCACAATTTCCCTGGAAAACAATTTTCCTGTAAGGGTGTTGTTTTGATGTTAGTTGCTAATTAATGCTAGCCAGAAACAACCCCTCCCCCTCAATCCAACCAATTCCCAAAATAAAAACCCAAACCAAAACCTATATATTGGTAAAGTTGTGAAGACCAGCTTCATGCATGTAATACTTAGTGTGGCCAAGTCTTTCTTCCACTTCCTAATCCAAAACAGTACACATCAAATTTGAGATCAAGGAAAAAATCCTAGCACAAATCCAGATGCATATTTTTAAAATGACAGTTAAAAGCAAAGAACCTTTAATTAAAAAAATCAGACAAACAACAAAAAAACCCTTTCATTTGCACAACCTGTATAAAAACAGACAGCCAAAATTTAAATTCATTCATCTTATTTTTGATGTAGAGGGATAATTCTTGTAGTTATTCCTTAACTTGCCTGAATTGTCATAGATGGCTGAACAGCAGAGAGGTGTTCTGATGTGTGAACAGAATATGAGAACAGAGAGGAAACAGCACAACAGATGAGTGCAAAGACTGTAAACTCATTTTCTTGAATATGACTTTTAATTTAGTTAGATGCGTCAGCAAATTACTTGAAAAGTGGTATCAATGCTTAGCAACTTTCCAATGACTACCAAGTGGCCTAATTTTGTATTAACATTAGAAAAAGAAATTGATTTACAGTGGAAGACTATTTGCTGTAGCAGTTAATACTAAATTTGTATGCCTCTACAATTTACTTCACTTATGGCTGTCTCTTATATTAATATTCATTAAAAAAGTTCTCTTCTAATATTGCTTGATTTGACAGTAATGCATTAGCTATGACAAATGCTTTATAATGTGCTCAGACAATATTAATACAAGCAGAACTTCTGATAATTGCTGTTACTTGAATACAAAGATTTTCTTTCTTGTTTGAATTTACCCTCTTTTCTCTTTTTCCAACCTTTTTGATAATGCAAGTTTTCATAACTATACATCAGTCAGAATCATGCCTAAGCTCAACTTGGAGTGCTAGACCACATGAAAAACTGAACTGATTCAGTCCTTTCAGGAATTTTAAAGTACAAAAATGCTATGATGTTTTGGGTTGGGGAGGGATGTAATCTCTATTTTATGTTAGAGTAAATCAATTTTTCCTCATTAGGAGATGACTTGTTCATGAAAGTTCCTTATCCATATGCAATCTAAAATAACAGTCAGAATGTTTACTAGCTAAAGTAGAATGAATTTGGCTGCCAGGGTTTCTACTGCTTTACACAATTGTTATAAGGTTTGACTGGAGAAATAGAGCCTGAAGTTTCAGCAACTACATAAGTAACATACTACCACAAATGGCATTCAAATAGTGCAACATAAATAAACAATCACATTAGTCTATAAGGTCATACTGCAAAGATACCCATTCAAAAAAAAAAGCCAAAAAACCCCAAAACACCAGCAGTATTTACAGCACCCTAATGTAACACAGTATAATCCACAATTCAGCATTTTTAAGAAATTATAATCATAGCTCAACTTCATAGATATGTTTATTAACTCAGAACAAAACACTAACAACCATGTTGTTGTAGAATGGTGCTATCAATGTTCTTTGCTATAATTGCTATGAGTCTATTTTATTCTCAGGCAGAATTGCCAAAAATTGACACGAAGAACATCAGAATCAATCCTCAATTTCTTGTTTTCTAAGATATTAGTATGATATATTTTCATAGTCTGAGGTGCCAGAGTTGTCTGGATAAATATTTGCCATGTTCATTTATAAAATGAGGCATAGTTTAAGACTCTGTTTTCTAAAAACCCAAGCTTCAACTCATCTATGCAACAAATATTCAAGGAAAATATTTTAATTTATTATATTATTGATATCTGATATCAATATTTCTGATATCAAAGAAGTAATTAATTAAAGCAATAAATCTGTTGGACTACCGATGTTTGAAATGCAGAATTTGTATCTGTTGTAGAACTAATATGCTCATGGTGCACAGTAAAGCATGTTGACAACCTCATGAAAACTTACACATAAAGACAGAATAGAGGAAAAAAAGAATGTTTTGTAGCACCATTTTAAAGCAGAAAATTCACTTCAATAGACTGTGCTACGTTAATTATTTTCTTTGTATAAAAGTTGCCATTGTTGGGATTTGTGAGGGCTGGTAAACTCTCCTTCTCAGAGAGGCCACAGTCCCTTCCTCTATGGAGACAGAAATGTGCATGGTTTGGCAGAAGATGTGGCACAGAACAAGTGCCCAAAATCCATTTTTTGCTTGAATCTGTTGGGAGGTATACAGAAAAGAGAAATACAAATACCAGACAGGCATTTACTGTACTTTAGCTAAATCCTGAAGCTCTTCATAGTTTTCCTTTGGTGGTTTCTGGGGCACTGAACAACATAGCTACCAAATAAGTAATGTTGCAACCTCCTAACTCATAACTGGAACTTCAGGAATTCCTTCCTCAATTCCACTGGGTTTTCTTCACACTTTTGCATATGTGTAAGTGTCCCAGCTTTCTGTGTTTTTTCTCCACTTTGATAATCTTAGTGCCAATGAGTATGATAGTAACATAATTCATTTGAATTGAAATTGGATAACCCATTCTATTAGCCCAGAAATTCTCTATTTATTCAACTCATAACACTATATCAACCAGTGATGAATGGTAAATATACAGTTATACAATGGGCACTGGGGAAATTCTCTTTAAACCTCTCCCTGACATTTTGCAAAATTCTGTCAATGGTAATCAAAACTTTTTGATCCACTTAAAACACACATTCCATTCAGAAACTCTTGATTAAATAAATTTCGATAGTAAATCTTTACAGATTCTTCTTCAGGGTACATGCTCTTTGCATTTACAAAACTTCACAAGTAGTCTATTAATAATTCTACTATGATGAGTTTCAGCACTTCTTTTTTAAAGCTGGAAACTATGTGTTTGACATCGTAAGTATGTCTGATCTAGAAGACAGGCAAGCTTTAGCCATAAATGAAGTGGGAAAACAATGAAAAAGCTGTACATGACTGCATTTCTAATGAAGTCTTGTGGTGCTTTATCAGAATTGTTCATTTCCTAAGAGACCCAAAAGAGGAATCTTCTGTAGATCACACTGTTGCTTCATTAGTCTGTAGATAAGATAGGGTAAAGATGTGTTCCAAATAATAAATGTTATCTGACTTATAGAATCACAGACTGGACGGGTTGGAAAGTACCTTAAAGACCCTCTAGTTCCAACCCCACTAGCATGGGTCATATTTCTCATATGAAATCTTTTTTCTAATTAAAAAAAAAAAAATAGGTTGGCAAAGAACAACTCTTTTACAAAAACACAATTGCTCATATCTGAAAGAAGAATTTGGATTATCAGTTTCATTATTCTGACACCAGTCAACCATTCAGTACCACAGAGATGCATCTTCCTTCCCCATCCACACTGCACAACATCAAACCCAATTCAGCTTCTGGAAGCCTCTTGGGTGATGATCACACTGAAGTAAAATTAAACAAATGAAATCCTTAAGCTCTCTGTGAAATGAATACTTACATCTCCTAATGTTTTTTTTCTGGTCAATTTATGAACTTTATTGCCAATACTTCAAATACTACATTTAAGTACTTTGGATATTCAGGTCAGAAAAAGTCCATTAAAATAAAACAAATAATAATGAATTATTCAGACAAGGAGATGAAGCAGTTAGTAATATATGAGGTCAACTACGAATACTAAAAAGAAATGTTTTGGCTCAGTTCCCAAATAAATGTCTTGGCTCAGAGATATATTTTAAAACCCAACCTCAACAAGAATAAAAAAAAAAACAAAAAACAAACCCAAAAACACCCACATCACATGTACCACAAAACTTCCTTCCTCTGGTAAGATATCAAATCTTGTCTCTTGATTCAGATGCTGCCTAAGCATATAGTAATGACCTTCAGAATGTTAAGCATGTTCTTGAAAGCTGTACTGAAGGACTGGGTAGGTAAAAGGTGGGCTCAGGCACTGGAAAACACTATCTGCTGACCATAAAGCACATGTGCACACAATAGCTGCAGCTCAGAGCATGGTGACACACTGCTAAAGGAAGATAAATGAACTCCCAAATATGTAAGGCTAGAAATGCTGGCAATATGTCTCATGAGTTCCATAATGACAGGTCTCTTGACTCGTTCAGGGTCCTGTCCACAGCATATGAGGAAAAAAGACTAAGTTCTAAGTAGCACATCTGCATATAAGTGCAGGAAAAGAGAAACTGTTCTTTCCAACTTTCTGGTTTGGCTGCTGGGTTTGTTTGAGTTTGTTGAGATTGGCAGTTGCTTGGTTGGCTGCGATTTTTTTTTTTTTCCCTCTCATAAACAGCAGTCAGTAACAAACTCAATTAAAGTAATAGGGGCAGAGGCTGAAGATAATGCAAAATATAATGACCTGCTATGCATGAATCAGATTAGTACCCACAACACTTGAATTTTTTCCCCCTGAGTATTCTCATTTCAAAGGCTTACTTTGAAGTATCCTGGAAAGCGAAGTTTTGCATTTTTAAAAATCTCTTTAAAGTACTCGAAAGACTGTTACCTGAAGGAAACAATAAGAGATTTCCAGTTACAGATGGATATTCGGGACTATTACTGATTGACAAAAACATAGCAGTTGACAACAGCAGTGTTAGTGCCAATTAGTAGAAGTGGGCTAATTCAAAATTCCATTAATTTTCTTCCTTTGTTTAAAGTGAGCTAGGAATTGTGAAAAGCTTAAACCAAAATGACAGTGGATGACAGTCATGAAGCAAGCTTCACAGTTGTGAAAGAAGACAACCAGGGACCTTGATTTGGAGCTAGACATAAAATTGGATAATTAAAAGGCAGTACAGTTACATTTGGCATTTGTGAACAGCTGTCACAGTGGACACCTTGAAGAATCCCCTGGCATAGGAAAAACAGGATGAGAATCTCAAATTTTGTGCAGTGAAACAAATGTTAAAACTGAAAAATTATCAAAAACAAGAGAGTGATGACTAAAGGTTTAAATTTGTAGTAGCAGGCGGGTAGGCTTCCTTTAAATTTACCCAAACACACTAGTTAAGTAACTAAATATAACTAATTATGTAGTGTGGATATTCAGCTAGATGGCTGTTTGCCTATTAAACACTTCATATAGCCTTAAATAGGTCCCCTGACTTTGAATCAAGAAGGCATTCAGATATCTGCAAAATACTTTAAAAAATTCATGGATTAATTAATTAATTAATTCTACTTCATTAGTTTCCATACTGTTCTTCTGTTCATCATGGGTATAATCCACCTTCTCCATGCAGTAAAGGGGTTACCAATCTCACTGGCGATACTTGAAGCAGGAGGTGCAGGACCAAGTACACAGCACCCATCTAAGGCAGGCAAACTACAGCGAGCAAAAAGCAGCAGGAATTTAAGCCCTTTTATTTCCCCTCTTCATCTTCATAAATAAGTATCTGACCACTCAGGTATCATGCCTGAGTTTATCTACACTTAAACAAAAACATCTACCTGACTTGTGATGGATCCATCTTGTAGATGGATCTCATAGATAATTGTGTATTAATTTTCATGAAGGAAGTGCCAGTCATAAGCTTGCACTAACAAAGCTGATTGTTATCCTTAAAAGTCCCCAGATCTCAGCAGTTTGAAATAAAAGAGCTGATTGACATTATGAGATCCTGGCAGCTATGCTGTTGATTTGTACAGAAGCTTTGTCCAGGCAGCATGCTTCCCAGGCTGTGAGCATTGCCACTCCTCTGCATACACACACCAGGAGTTTCCTCACAACCAATCTATTACATCGTCCTGCTCAAGTGCACTCACACCAGCCATACTCTGTGAGGGAGATAATGGACTAAGCCTTCTCCAAGCCATTGCCCCTGCCCTGTGTCTGATGTTAAAACAAGAACTAGCAGCCACAAAGCACGTGCAGGAAAAGCATAACGAGGGTGTCCGGCAAGATCTGTCACATAGTTCAAGCTCCCTATGTATTGTCATCAATAGCTGCTGATATCTTTTGATTTGTGAAAACAGGAAAAAAGTGAAGCCACTTTCCCTGCTGGGAAATATTGGTTTTATTAAGGGCAACTACTTCAAGCAAATTCAATTGGATAGCCGTAGTGGGTAATCTGTTGATGCAACTTTCAGAAGGATCTGCTAAGACAATGCTAGAAACTTGCAGCTATTAAATCAGCAGAGCAGAAAATGCACCAGAAATAGTAAAAAGTAAGTGTAGCAAAGGAAGGGATTAAAACTGCGTGGCAGCAGTCTCAGGAATCCTCTGATAAGGTGAATGAGTTAAAGAATTCTTTTGAGTGCTCTAATTTAAGAAAATGGTTATTTGCAAGCAGAAATGAGATAATTTGAAAAGTATGATTTAAAAAAGTCTGATTTAAAAAAGTCTGATTTCTTAAATTTGCTCTCTAACACTTAGCTGGAAACATGGGTTACTCAAAGTAATATAACTGCCTATGCTTTGATCAGTACAGATCTACTGGATTAAATAATTAAATCCCTCTGAATCTTCTAAAATGCTTATTAGAGGTCTTAAAACTAATCAGAGGTGGAACAAAGATGTAGAACAAGGAAGTGGAAGCAGTACTAAATTCTGATTGAAAGAAGTAATAAGAATGCCTGAAAGTTTATAACTTGGGAATTAAAATACGAATTTTCCTTCTCAATTAAAAATCTAGTAATGACAGAAAAATAAAATACTAAAGTAGGTGTACTAATAGAAAGAAATTAACTTTCCAGAGAAATAAAACATCTTCAATTATCTGGAGTCAATTTTGTGACATAATTAAGTACACTGAGACAGGATACAGTCAGCTTTGCTCCATAAAGCCTTTGTTTTTTCAAACAAAACAATGCCAGCAACTATGATTTTCTATGGTTTTACTTAATCAAGCACTATTCATTTGTCCAGTCCTGTACAAAACACAGAAAGAAAAAATAATATGACCTTAGCAGGACTTAACTTCAAGAATTAGTTCTTCAGCTTTGAAAATGTATGTTGTTTGACTGAAGTCAAACAAACTGGTCTCATCTTTCAATTTAAGTACTATAATTTTTGCCACTTGGAGGATTTCATTACAGCAGGTCTTGAGTAATACACAAGATCTGCAGCCTCGAAGCAGCAAAACCTCTTCTTCTGGGTGTAGTAGGGAAAAAAAAAAATCATTTGAAGCCTGAAATACTTATGTACACAGTTTACAATGACATAAACCAGGATGTTTTCCAGTGGATTTTCATTATTGATTCTTGAGTTAAACCTAGTAGCTTCATTCAAATGAATACCAGAATTCCACATTAAATTTTGTATATCTTAGAATCTTTTTGAGGATTATACAACTTTTATCTTGATTGTGGAATAAGGGTAACTATTTCCCACTTCCAATCTCTGGATACTGTCACATCTCCCAAGTAATAGGTGTTGTTTTACTATAAGATTGGTTTCTTCATGCTAGCTTTTATAGACTGTAATCAAAATATTTCTTACTTTCTCTTTCATAAATACTCAAGCTGAATGCATCTGTCTCATTAGGTCTTTCATTATTAAACCATTCTTAAGTAATTGTATTAGATCTTCCTCAAATTTCCATTCTATTTGATGCCATTCTTTGGAAAAAAAACCCCTCATATATTTCATTTACAGTAATAAGAGAAACCAAAATCTTTACATCCCTCCATCATGCTCAAAAAAAGTATTTATTCCACAAGGCTGTCTGGAAACATCAATACACCAGTGGTTCCTGTGTAGCAGATATTTAGCCATGTACTCCCCAGGCAACTTCATCTTTACATTAAGTCCCCAAACTTTTCAATTAATTCCATATGGTACTTTACTGTATTAAAAGCATTTGATGCACTGAACATACAGCTCATCTTTATTACTTGCCCAAAATTCTAGATTTTGTGCCATTTGTAAAGACTTTATAATTGCTTGCAGGTAACAGATGATGTAAGACTATATTATAGTTAAGGCTTTATTCCAAAAGGATTTCACTGGAATATTTCTACACCAATTTGTATCTCAAGATTGCATTCCAAGGCCTATAATTAGCAGGCTTAAATCCACTTAATATGTTCCATATTCATTCCGTAGCATTCCTGTATCTTAGGAAATTTTTAACTTCTACACTTTCTAGATCCATGCAAACACAAAGCACCCCTTACCTCTTATCAATCAAGTATGTAATCTCATAAAAACAGCTTTAGGTGGGAAAGTATAACTTTCTCTCAATTCATATTCATTGTCATTATATAATTGATCTCATTACTTCAGTAGTCTAGTTCCCTGCCAGCTGCTGCTTTATTTTTCACGAGATTAGTGTCAGGCTGATAGACCTATAACTATTTGATTAATTCTGTTTACCTTTTGTGAGTATTGACACAGCATTAGCTTTCTTCTAGTCCTCTGGATTTTCTACAGTGTCTACAATGAACAGAAAAACATAACAGCTTGTCCAGAATGCCCTTTATCTGCTTCTTTTAAAACCATATGCAAGTTTTCCTGATCCGTTGTCTAATTCAGCACTTCTGATTAAACATACTAAATCTTACCATTAGTATGGAAAGAATTTAAACATCAACATCATCATAAAGTTTGCATGAAAAAACTGGTTTTGTCCCCTTTCAAATTAAATCTAAGACACAGATCCTTGATCCTGTTACTGTTAAAAGTGCCTTTTTGTCTCCTTTG
Organism: Vidua macroura; assembly: GCF_024509145.1. NCBI lineage: Eukaryota > Metazoa > Chordata > Aves > Passeriformes > Viduidae > Vidua > Vidua macroura. The sequence goes on from NC_071571.1 coordinate 37,446,956, forward strand.
ATGAGTCTATATTTATTTTTGTATCCATTTTTCCCTATAATACTAATTTGCAGTTCTTAATTTCAATTTACATAATTTTTTCTAGCTCCTTTAATTCTAATTCAACTATGGACATGCCATAAAACAAGAGCTTTAATACTGAGACTGTTATTAGACATAGCACAGAAAGCACAAAGATGAAATGAGAAACACAGAATAATTCTTCAAAATGTTTGAAACCCTCTATGAATCTTGAGAATAAGAGTCTCTGAGCACACCTATTCTGAAGTTATAAGTGTTGCCTGCCCGAATTATAACCTATAAGCAAAGCACTTAGTGTATGGAAAACTACATTAAGTCTAAGAAGTAGAGAGTTCAGGTGCATGAAGACAAACTGCATGTTTAATTCTTCCTCAAACAGATATCACAGTCACAGTTATGCTTTGTCTCAAAATAACTTGATATTTGCTGGTGCTGCAGATACCTTACTAAAATTTAGCCTAATTTTCAGCTTACTTAGATGAGTTGCAAATGCAGTGGTAGCAAACTTTAAAACAATGAGAAGTTAGGCGAAATTTTATATTTTGCCATATATTCACTGATTCAAAACACAATAATTTTTTTTTTTTCTTCAGAGACGGGGGAAAATGGCAGGAAGAGAGAAAGTCTTTGGTCCTGACAGATATTTACATTGTTTGACTGGTACCAAATATCAAATTAATATTTATGATGTCTAGCTCCATTAATACAGCAGAGTGGAAGGTATATTTTAGCAAAAGAATGACACAGTAGGGAGGAATTTCACCTATAAGAGTTCTTTAGCTGAGGAAAGAAATCACTGATTTGCACGGACTTTAAACACATTATTGAAAGTTGTCCAATACCAAATAGAACACAGCATAGATAAAATTGTTGCATAATTAAATTGTTCTTCCCGTTATCACAATAGATTTTAATACTACTCACTTTTGCCTTTTTCTGAAAACACCTACTATATGTACATAGAATAATCTGTTTCTAGAAATAATGATTTCTGCTGCACTGAGTTCTTGTCATATGAATGGCAAATGAAATGTCAATGTCTGGGTAAAGCAGATTGCTCTACATTTATTAGTAGAACTCTTGCAGCTATGGCTGTCTTTAGATCCCTCTGAATGGTGCTGTCAGGGGATCATAAAGCAATGGCTCCAACATTTAGCACGTTACATTTACTCATATCCTTAACCACACTCTCCAGCTTTCTTGATTTAAGCATGGAAAGAACATGAGATGGACCACAAAAGGAAATAATCTAGGCAAGATCTAAAAGCATCTTTGGAGATTTGGTAGGTCTTGCCTTAAAAACATCACCTCCTAAACAAATCCAGTCTTCAACAGATAACTGACTGATTACGGATAACAACTGAGAACAGATAATTGACTTGATGTCAGCTTGAAACAAGATCGATCACCTGAATGAAGACCTACCTTTTGTTGCCCCCAAAACAGACCCTTCTCATTTGAAAAATTCCATACTTGGAAAACCTCACCACCTATCTGAGAACATTGGATCAATAAGTTTCTACTCCATTTCAAATTAGTCCATAAACAAATACTCAATAGTAACACGTTTCTGAAAGTGATGCTTTGCAATAAAAACTTGAAAGGAAATCTAGGACTGCAATGACTTTTTTGAAATTGTGAGGGCTAGAACTGAGGCATCTTCATACCCATCCTCCTAGGTAGTGTCAATGCCCTTCCCAACATAACAAAACACACCATGCAGAATGTATCATCCAGCAGATATGTGCTACTGCTTGATTTGCAGCAGTACTGATGAATTACTTATAAACAGACACCTAACAAACAGAAGATTACTCCCAAGATTTCCAATTGTTACTACTTTGGGCATGCAGCAGTCAAGCTGACTTTTCCCTTAGATAGAACAAAAGAAGCTACTTGAAATTTCAATAAAAAAGGCTTTTCAGACCTCTGAACAATACCATTGTCAGTACTGGACTTTGATACAGATTCAATAGGGTGATACAGATGTTATGACTGACAGCAATTTCCAACTGCAGGATTATTCAAGCATAAAATTGCTGTGAAGGCAATTGCAATCAAAAGCAGCTGGGTCCACAGAAAACACATGGTGTTCATATGATGAAGCTCTCAGCATACGTAGATGCAAGCAAAGAAGGATTTTATTTCACATTCATGATCAATTGAGGCACACATAAATTACTGTAATTTTTATATCGTCATTTAGCTACACTCTGAAAGAAAGAAAAAGCTCTAGTTTTACACAGAGATCAAAAGAGAAGCTATTGTCTTCCAAATTGCCATCAACCGCTAATACAAAATTGGTACAACAGTCTGTGGAATGCTGATAACATTTAGTGCTGCAGTTAGCTACAGATTGTCTGAAGTATGGAAAAGTCAAAGCATAGATGATTTAAAGTGAAAGATGGTATTGCGCACTTAAATTTTGCCAGTTTGGGTTGAATTTTCCAGGCAAGTGATAAAGATAAGTGATAGTTGTGAAATAGTAATTTCTATTTCCCAAGTAAATGACAAGAGAATTAAAAAATAAGAACATCTCTTTCAGACTAAACCTTGTTTTAAAGAATTTTTATTCAAATAAAATAAAAAAAGAAACTGCTCAACTTTAGGAATTGGGTGATTGGGAAGTGATCCATGAAGACTTATAGCTTGCTTTGAAGTTCATCTGTGTTCTGCTAATCCCCAAGCAATTGCTTCTCCTTTATTATTTCACATTTGCAACTTTTGAATGTTCCATGCAAAATATCATAAACAACTAAAAATGAATTAAAAACCCTTATAAATTCAAACTTCAAGGTCATCATTCTATTTTGATGTGTACTAAAATGTTGACTTGCAAAGAAAAGCAATTTACATCCAGCATCTCACAAGCCTGAACCCAGAGTTAGCCTGTTAATTTTGCTGTGCCCTAAGCGATGCTGAAATGATCTAAGAAATCACTTGCCAAAACAAAAGCACGCTTTATGATAAAATAAAGCATATGGAAACAAAACAGCTAAGTTAAACAAACAGACTTCATTGAATTGTATTCCTAGATTAAACACCCTTAATATAATAATTACATATACAAGGGTACCCACAGCCTAAGCTGTAAAAGCAAATTGCACACTCGGATCATACAGTAAATTGTTTCTGCATACACCAGCAGATTTGGAATAGTATTAAATACTATTTTGAATTTTAAATACAGTTGACATAAGTATTATTGTTATAAAGAGAATTTCTTTTCATTAGAAAAGATTACAAGCAAATCTGCTGCCTATAAAAATTCTAATAAATAGACAATGTTAATATTATAAATATAGCAGTATATCTTCTTAAGCTTTCATTAAGATAGAAAAAGTTAGGGTAGTTTGGCATTAGGAAAAAAGGATTAAAGAAGTAACTTAAAGAGCAAACCCAATAAATATAATAATAAAATAGGGTAGGTACACCAAGCAATACCAGAAATAATCCAGTAATTCTTAATATATGGAAATCACCATAAACATGAAACCCTAGCCATTTCCAAAATATATGCTATTATAAACAGCTGAATGTAAGTGAGATAAAATTAAATTGAAAATAAAAGGAAAGCAGAGAGATGAGGAAAATTATTTTCATTTTTAAATGGGACTGCCTTTCTACTACAGGTTCTGGAGCTGAACCAGGAACTGCACAGATGCATCTGTGTACAGAACTAATGTAACATATTAAAAGATTAAAGAAAACAAGCAAGGTGTGCTAATGCATGGTACTGGAGGAAACAACAGGTAAGCACTGGTCAGAGAAGGGCAAATATTTGTAATCAAACATGCAGAAGCATATTAATATAAATAGTAGTACTAGTCAATTATAAGTTGTCCATCTATAAATATTCACACAAGCAAGTTTTCATTTGAGCACTGTGTTTGCAAACTTTTCCCTACAATTTAGGAGAGAAATTTTGAATCTTAAATAAAGCAGTACCAACTAATAACAAAGAGGCCCTTGACTCCTTACTAGGGACCTGAAGGAGACAAAATGGTCTAATAAGGACATGCTCACTCACATTGCAAACAAACAAACCAAAATCAGGAATCTCAGACCTAGGAGACTAGGATAAAGGAGTATTTGAAGGAGGACTTTTCCTTGGTCAAAGGAGGCTTGGGTCAGAGAACACCTAAACAAACTTGACATCCACAAACCTACAGGCCCTGTCTGGATGCATCCATGAGTCCTGGGAGAGCTAGAGAGCACCACAGCTAGGCTTCTCACAATCTTTGAAAGGTCACAGAGAAAAGGAGAGGTGCCTGAAGGATGGAAGAAAGAAAAGGTCACCCTGGTCTTCCAAAAGGGCAAGAAGAGTGACCCAGGGAACTACTGGCCATTCAGCCTCACATCAATCTCTGGAAAGGCACCAGAGCACCTCATTCTGGAGGCCATCCCTATCCAGATGGATGACAAAAAGCTGATCAGGAGTAGTCAGCATGGATTCACTGAAGGTAAATCATGCCTTATCAACCTGACTGCCTTCTATGGTGAAACAGCTACCTGGGTAAATGAGGGGAGAGCAGAAGTTACTGTCAACCTTGACTTTAACAAGGCTTCCAACACTTGTCTCTACAACATCCTCATAGAAAAACTCAGGAGGAGTGGACTGGATGAGTTGACAGTGGGGTGGATTGAGAACTGACTAAAACCAGAGGGTCATAATCAGCAGGACAAGGTCTGATTGGAGGTCTGTCACTACTGGTGTTCCTAAGGTTTAATACTGGGCCCAGTATTGTTTAACGTGTTCATCAGTGACTCGGATGAAGGGGCAGATGCCTCCCAGCAAGATCACTGATAACACAAAGATGGTAGATGTGGCTGATACCTCAGAGGGTTGTTCAGTCCTTCGGAAGGACTTTGATGGGTGGGTGAGATGGGCAGAGAAGAATATTCTGAAATTCAACAAAGACAAATGTAGGTTCTGCATCTGGGGAAGAATAACCTCACCAGCACAGGCTTAAAAGCAGCACTGCAAAGATGGACCTGGGCTCCTTGTGTACAAAAAGCTGTCCATGAGCCAACAGTGTGTCCTGGGGGCCAAGGAGGCCAATTATGTCCTGGGGGATATTATGAAGAGCATTGCCAGCAGAAGAAGGGAGGTGATCCTGCCCCTCTACTCAGCCATGGTGAAGCCACATACAAAGTGACGTGTTCAGTTCTTGGCTTCTCAGTAGTAGAGAGACATGGAGCTCCTGGAGAAGGTCCAGAAGAAGACAGCAAAGATGGTTGAAGGGACTGGAGCATCCTCCCCTTTGAGGAACAGTTGAGAGAGTTGGACCTGTTCAGCCTCGAGAAGAGATGACTGAGAGGGGACCTCATCAATGTCTGTGTGTATCTGAAGGGAGATTGCCAAAAGGATGGAGCCAGGCTCTTCTTTGTGATGCCAAGAAGTGGGAAAAGAAGCAATGGGTAGAACATGAGGCACAGGAATTTCCATTTGAATGTGAGGAAGAACTTCTTTACTGTGCAGGTGATCAATATTGCCCAATATTTTTCAAAGTCTTCATTTATGACCCAGACAATGGGGCAGAGTGCACCTTCAGCAAGTTTGCTGATGATTAAAAACTGGGAGGAGGTACTCCAGATGGACAGGTTGCCATTCAGAGGGACTTGGACAGACTGGAGAAATTGCACAATAGAAGTCCCTTGAAGTTCAATGAAGGAAAGCACAAAAGTCCCACAACTGGGAAGCCATTACTCTACACTTCATTCTGGGCTGGAGGTTAAGCATCTGGAAAGCAGCTTTGTGAAGAGGGACTTGGAACCCTGGAGGGCACCACTTGAAAAACAAACCAGCAGTGTATATAAATACATACCTGATGAAGTCAGGGAATATAAAATACAGAGACTCTTTTAATTGGTACCCAGTGACAGAAAAAGGCACAACAGACAGAAACTGAAATACAGGACATTGTACTGGAACACAAGAAAAACTTCTTTGCTCTTCTTTAAGAGTTGTCAAACCCTATGGTTTGCCCAGCAAAAGATTGTGATACTCAAAACTCAACTGAAAAATATACTCAGTATCCTGCTCAGGCTGACTCTGCTCTGACCTGTAGGGATGGCCTTGTCAATCTTCAGGCACACATGATGATATCCCTTCACAGAATCTTAAAAAATCTGTCATCCTCTGGTATTTTGGCTGCCAAACTCATATTTATGAGTTTTTTCCTCATATTTTCCTAAACCTTTCAATTTCATGCCATCTACCTTTCTCCCTCTTGCAAAGTTTATCCTGAATCACTTGTGATTGCTTTCTCCCCTCTTTCACTTTTATGTCCAAGGTCTTCCCTGAATGAGTGTTCTCTCCCACTCCAACTGCTCTCAATTTCATAATTATCCCAGCTGTACTGAAATTGCTATTTCAGGAGTGAGTTTCATCTGCTGACCAGAAATATCCTACCACATCTTAAACAAAGCAAAACAAACAAAAAAAAATGTAATGGGGTAATGAAACTAAATTTTTTTACACAGAAGAATTTTCATATGAGTCAGTGAGGGAAAAATCTTATGCTTTCACTAATGCTGTTACCCACACATGTTCAGAATCTGAAAAAAAAACAACCCTCTTCCTTTTCCTTCTAATCCATCCCTCAGTGTTTTCATTTCTTGTGATGCCTTTATCACTTGAACACATTCATGTTACCACTCCTTTAAACACCTGCCTGTTACATTTATGGTGTCTGCTCCTTAAATTTTTTCTCATCCTATGTGAAACTGTAAGCTTTTTAGGACAGGCACCAGTATTTTTTTTTTCTCTGACAGCACAGGGGTCTCTTAGCTGTTAAAACTGTAATAGTGATAGATGATCTTGTCTGTGCCTTGGCCCAGATACACACTTTTTCTGCTTATCACATTTTTGTCTGTTTTTAAGAGCCGTTCTTTGCATTTAAGTACATAGGAGTCAAGATACAGTGTATAAAATTCAAAAGCAGCATTAAAGACTTTGCCATACTGATGGCATCTAATGATATGTTTTTTCCCCTTTGAAAGGTTTATTCTTTCTTTTCCATTGATACTAAATGAAATAACTCTAATTCTCTGCTGAAAAAAAAAATAAATAAATAAATAAAAATAAAAGCAGCCCAAATCTTCAAGACTTAATTTGTGATAATGTGGTCATGGGGTGTCCTGCTTAGCTCCACATAGCTTTGGAAAAGATTAATATTTAGACGTATGCAACAACTGGAGGGACATAATTTTACATGGGTATAATATTGGCAATTCAATCTATTTTCCAAAAATCTAAGTGCATGACAATAACCTTACTGGACATGTATTTTAATTGGGATGATAGAATGCACTCTATCTAAATATATTTTGACAAGTGCTCTAAAGTATCAGTCCTTACAACTGAAGATATGAAACAACTTTTTGAAGAAAACATACTTTTTCAGAAAGGAGGAGTTTGGTATTCACATATCTGCTGAACAGAGAGAGACAGCTTTCTCAGGATTTTTCCTGAGAGAAGCTGTGAGAGAAGCAAAGAATGATCAAAACAATTCTTACCTCATTTGCTACTCCTGTATTTGAGCACATTTGTGCTCCTGTGTTTGTGGAATGTGTTATGGAGATTGTTTACCCAAGGTGATTGCTTGATTGGATTCTAGTGGTGGTGTTTTGGATTGATTGACCAATTAGGTCACAGCTGTGTTGGGACTCCTGGCAGAGAGTCATGGGTTTTCTAGTCAGTTAGTGATAGCTCTTGTTAGTGTAATATAGTTTTAGTATAATATAGTATAATAAAGTAATTAATTAGCCTTCTGATATCATGAAGTTCTGCACATCATCATTCTCGCTGGTTGGACACCGCATTTACTACAGAGGAGCAATTTGCAAAGCTATCAGAGATGTTTAACAATTTCCTCTCCGGGAATATGTATGCGTGTGTGTTAATATATAGCAAAAATAGTCATTTTTATTGTCACACCTGAATTGGAGAATCAAGAAATAGCGAAATCTGGTTTGTATAATGCCATAAAGTAGGCTTCTCCTTGTAATGCTCACGTTTTCTGTTTTTCTGTCCTGACTACCCATGTAACATAAAAATTGGCAAATACAGATAAAAGAAGTGTGTTAAATAGTAGATAGGATAAAAAAAGCTCTCACATCTTGAGAATTGCATTGCCATTATATGGTATCTTCATGATGTTTTATTGCTCCGAAGACTTCTCAAGTTCAAGCCTTCTAATAATTCCAAAAGTTAGTTAAAAGGAAAAAAAGATTAATGACTTTCACAGAATGAGCAGAACCCCCTCATATTTCATGCTTTTTCTTTAACACATAATTTAAACACCAGAAATCATGTGTGAGAGGTTTTAAGGAGTTAGATTATATTGTGAGCTGCACAGTGTCAATAAAACACCACATCTAACAAAATAGTTCCAGAATAAGTAACATAACAAATTACCACTTTAGCCCTTGAGTCAATTTGTATACTATGTGGTTTGGGTTTTTTTTTCCCACAATCCTTTATTGCATAGCAGCACAGATTTCCTGATGACATTTTGTTTACTGTAGCTGCTAAGGGCACACAGAACCAGTGATCTGAAGTCCTGACCAATATGCTGTGACTGACATGCAATTCAGCATTTAACCCCTGCTGTAGATGATATATAAGAAGTGATATGTACTCAACCCTATCCTCAGTGAATTTGGGATCAACTATTAATCTTCAGCAGACAGATTTAAAATACTGTAGAAAAAGCTTTTGTTCAAATGATCACAAGTACATGGACGTAGTAACTGTCTTCTAGTTATGAAAGATTTATTTATAAATTATATTCATTAGTACAGCTATTCCCTGAGAACTGATATTACTATCAGAATGTTTGACTTTTAAGGTGATAATTTCCAAACTCACACAGTGCAATATATCCTGATATTCAGAATCATTTTGCATTTAAAAGTTCAATCAAGCTAATACATGACATAAGATCAACCAGAAAGGAAATAAAATCCAATTTTCATAGTAGACAGAAAATGTCATCCTTTTGGCTATCCATTTTTTTTTTCCCTCACCATGTATACATGCTTGACAAAGGATAATTTATAGCAAGGATTTTATTCTGTTGCCAGTCACATCAATGCTGACCTGTAAAAACTGCATCTGGATAGAACTGCCTACCTTACTTTCAATGCCACTGCTTGAATAGAGCTTTTGGCAGCAGTTGAATATGGCTCTCAATAATTTAAGAAATGTAAGATTTTTTGTTTTTTGTCAATTAACATAATTATGTAACTTTTAGAACCCCATTAGGGTCAGTGTTTCTAACACAGAATGAGTATATGTATTCGTATACATACATGTATGTCTACACAATGAATCCAGGAATTTGCAACCACTGTGTAAAGCTGAAGAAACTCCAGCATAGGCCACTGCTTCTGTGTGCAGCTGGATTTCTAATATTTTCTTACTTATGCTGATATAAAAACTGATTTGGGCTACTGACCTTGGATACAGGACAGTTCATATATCTTGTCAGGGATCTAACCAGAGCTTGATAGAAAAAATCAGATTGGTTTTAAGGCACACTGGAAAATCCTTCAAACTTACACAGCATAAGATAAAAGCTTTTGCATAATACAGTTTAAAGCTTTAAAAGATCTTTCTTTTCTTCAGTTATTTTCTTCAACCACTAGATCATATTTGGTAAACAATAAATCACTCTTTCACACAACATCCTCCTTCCTGTTCTGAATATCTCAACAAGTAACATCACAAGAAACTTTTAAAGGTATTTGTATATTTAGAAACACATATTTCACCAAATAACTTTTGACATTTTTCCTATTCTTCCATACTTAATTTCTTTCATCACACAAAACCTCTCAGAATATTTTCTTGTCTTTTCTTGTGGTAACAGAGATAAAAACAATGTAGCAAATATTTCTTAAAGCCATCATAATTAGGTTATAAATCTGCATAGGAAAAATAAAATGCTGTCTATAATAGTAAGTTAAAACTAAGATATATTTATAGAGAGAGATAGATGTAGAGCTACCTGTCTATAACAAACACAGTGAAGATGTATCTTCAAGAAAGTACTGCATGTGTCTGCAAGGTACTTTCCTGTTGTATTATAGTTGGTTATTGCACATCCATTTACAATGCTGAACTTACTGGATCAGAAGAGGTTCCAAACAAGCCATTTTCAGCATCAGTAAGTAGATCCCTGATGTTTCACAGCTTTGTTTTTTTTCCTCCCATGGTTATTTTTGTCTTGCTTGGGGAGGGGGATTGGTTATGTGTAAATATGCAAACTGTATCCCTTTATACGCAAGAGCAGTCAGAACCTTGTGAGACACTAGACTACCTCTCAGTGACCTTACAATCTTCCTTTGAAATTTCCAACAATAGCTGCATATTTAAAATGCGATGTCAACCAGATCCTGCTGACTTTACAAATATGTAGATTTTATTTGAAAAAAGAGTCACTTTTACCCATACAATACTTTAAACATTATTATTTCAGTATGAAGACTCTTTTAAGCAGAATAATTGGCATCAATAGCACTTACCTGATTGTGTGGAATAGAGGTTATAGAGCTATTTTCCATTTCAAAACCATGCAATAGCCATTTAAAAAAAATAATGCAATGTTTGAAATTTATGAAAATTAGGTTTTTACTGCAAATGCTTTTTAAGAGGCATCTAGACACAAATAGTGCATTGCACAAATAACATTGTGGTTAAAAGAAATGTGCCATATACAATTATTGATAAAGAGATAGTGTATAAAGACCAAGAGGTTTAGATCAGTTGATATGTTAATCAAGTAATGAGTATTGCATTCCATCATAAAAAGAATGTCAAGCCTCTTTTCACTAAGAGAAATCAGCTCCATGACTATCAGACTATCACCAGCCTACTGAAAGGACTTAAAAGAAATCAACATCACACAGAAAGATGGATCGAGCATGAATCAATGTGGCAAGCACATAACCAAACAGACATGGAATTAAACAAGAAGAAAAAAAAAATACAAGCCAAATCAAAACTAAAACAAACGAAACCAACAAAGATTGTCGCTTAACCTGTTTTGTCAGAGCTGGTATTGATGGTATTGGTAGTGATGGAAGTGAAGGTAGTCTTTGCGCTGTCCTTGGTAGTAACAGATTTCTGCTTATTTTTCATGGCTTCCAGTGCTTTGAGCTTCTTGGCATGTTTAGTGCCTTTGTAGTGGGCCGCAGCCTGGCTCTACAAAGGAGAACAAAATGAACCATGCAATCAGGCTCATTTCTAAACTGGCATTCTCTGTATTAGTACAAATACAGACTACCTTTCAATAATGGGTACCACTTACATTATCCAAGTAGTGACCAAACAGAAAAGTATAATTAGAATGATGCTTGGAAAACAATGGGAAAAGTACTAGAGCCACGCAAATTTAATTAATACAGTATATTACTGTATAACAGTAGATTAATTTTAGACCAAAATTAGGTTGTTTTAGTCTACCTTTCTACCATTAGATTTTCTATTAAGATTTATGTTGCTTTCACATTAAAAAAAAAAAAAAAATCTCAGGCAACGGGAAGGATGGTATTCTCCTCCCGATAGCTTTGTACTTTTCCAGTTTCTATTTCAAACTAGAATTTTTATCAAAGCTTCCCTCAAAGAACACTTTACTACTAACAGTAGTATCAGTAACTTCTCAGCAAGGACTGACAGTAAAAAACAAAACAAAAATACCCCAGCCCAAAACTAAAGCCCAAACAAAAGAAAGCAAAATATAAAACACACCCTTAAAAGACCATCAGCAAAGACTTAACTGAATGTGAGGCAGACATGTAATTATCTGGCTTTTTAAAAATAAATTAAAAAAAAAATTAAAAAGAGAGGATTACTTTTGTTCACCTGTTACAAAAGCTAATGTTTGAAATTCAAAGCCAGGAGCATCCTTTCAAAGGAGAAAGCTCCCACAAATCCTGTCACAATCCCAAATATATTTTGGCTACTTCATATTGCTAAGCTAAAATAGATTTGAATATGCACTGCTATTAAAATTCATGCATTACATTACAAATAACTTTATTATTTCAAGAGTTATTACCAAATTTATTAATTTAATATATATGCAAGTACATTTTAAGATTAGTATTTGAACAATTAGATTAAACCTTATACAAAAATCACTAAAATTTGGATGAATAGTCAGAGTTTTTTTCTTCATTAATTATTTAAAGTTTTATAAGAAAGACAGTCGTTCAGGTAATAAGTTGACAATATGAAAAATTGCTTATATCTTTCCTTTTGAACTTCAAACTTTATGGAAAGTAACTCCTTTATTACTTGAAAGAGAAGTTAAGACTTCAAAAATGTAGTCAAAATTCAGCTATTATAGAATTGAAAAAATGAAAAGCAACCATTCTGGGTCAGCTCAAGGATCCACAAAGGTCAGTATTTTCTTTTTAGAAAACATGAAACAGTAGAAGATATTTAGAACATAAAAGAAAGGTAATGCTTTCTCTTGTGGAATCAAAAGAATCAAAACATATATATGGAATTTAGTGGCTATAAACCTAAAGTGTCAAATGGGATAAAAAGACACAGTCATTCCAATCACTAAGCTGCTCATGCAGGTAGAAGAATCCTGTATTATCTGGCATTTATTAGTCATTAGACTGTTATTTAATGCTATTTGTTGTCCTGAATTTTGGGGAGAGGAGTTCTAGTGACTAACTATCACTCTAAGGATACATAGAGGGAATTATGACTTTCAGCTTACATGAAAATTCCTTAATTCCTTCCATATGCCTGAGATTTGAAAAGCATAAGGTAGTAGGAAAGAAGTAGGAGCCGTTATCTAAAACCAATTCACAATATATGTGTAAGTGTATACATGTGAAGATGTACACACACAAACACACTGTCTTGGATATTGAGATGCATCATTCAGTTTGGTTGAAAAGCCAGTTTCTCTATACCTAAAATAATGTAAATATTGTATTGGGTACCCTTATTGAAAGAACACTGGACAGTGAAGTTTTTAATTAGAAACAACTTGAACAGAAACAGCACAATCATGCACCTTTTACAATTCTCAACACATAACATTGAGACATACTGTAAGCCAAATACAAACAGTCAGAGGATGTTAATTATAATCAAACCAGAAGACCAGTGTTAAGTTACAATGACGCATTAAAAATGACATAATACTGTACACCCTTGTGTTGCTATCATGTCAACTATTTTTAGAGTTTCTAGTCAAATTTAATCATCAGTCAGCTTCAGATTCTAACTGCACTTTTTTCCCCTAACTAACAGTGTCACTAGTTAAACATCTGAAAAATATTCACAACATGGTCCTTAAAACTGAACTATGAATGCTGATATTAGTTTGATACAAATCTCAGCTTTCTTCACGGAATTGTTGGCAGAGAACCCCAAGTTTAATTATTCTGCATCCACAGCTCTCTCCAAATTCTCTCAGCTATAGTTCCACAAACCTCATCTCAAGTTTTATGTTGGATGCTGAAGGAATATATAATGAGGGCCTATGCAGAACTTGGTGACCTTTCCATTGCTCTGAAATATATGAATGAAATTGCTCTAAAGTGGAAACATGTTGCTCAAATTTACAGGTATAATAGCTGCTATGCAGAGTTGTCCGTAACTCACTTCCCACAGAGTGCTGCTAGTTTACCCAGCCTCTACTTAAATAAGGTCTTCAAGTCTTTTTATTTACAAGTTTAAATCTCCTTCCTCTGCAGGGACATGAAGCCATCTAAGTTTGTTTCAATATAACTGTAGCTGGCATGTTAATGGGAGTTCTGTGTGAGAGCAAACAGATTGTTCTTAAGCATTTAACCAGCTCCAAATTAGATTATGCTGAGCTTTTACAACTGAACTGGAACCCTAATTAAAAAGACCAAAAAAAAAAAAAAAAAAAAAAAAAAGGGAGTTCTTTCATTATCTTTCCTTGCAGGAGTAAGATGTAGGAGATGCAAAAAATATGGCACCTCACTGAATAATTTCTTGCAGCCTTAAGAGAACCAAAATCATTCTTACTGTTTAAATGGCTTTTACTTGTAGCCTATAAAATTCAATGCTGAAAGAGTATTTACTTGTAGGATGAATACAAAAACAAGATAGATCATATAATTATTCCCAACTTTCATGCCTAATTAAGCAATAATAAGAGGCAGAATAAGAGGCAGCAGAAGAGTGAAAAACAAGTTAAGTACTAGTTTTTGCTGCTAACCATGATGCTTAACTGAATAAAGAGACTGTACCCTTTCAGAAAGGTGAGAAGGGTTTCCTTCTGGAACCCTTTTACAAAAGAATACATTAGAAGAATACTTTAGGAAAGGCCTTACTTTCTTCCTTCACCACAGTTTCCATGTTTGATGCACAGAATTAATCCTAGCACTGCGAAGACAAGTCACTCAGCCAAAGTCAGTGATGAAGCATGAGAAATATGTGACATATTGCTGGTGTAATGTCATAGAGAACTTTAGGAAAATATATCTGTTCTTGAGAAAGATGTCCCACATGAAAGTAAAAATTATTTTATTATTATTTATTATAATAATATATAATCATGCAAGATATAAAGAATATGAAATATAGTAATAATATAAATATATATTTTTAATAATTTGTATTACTACTTTGTATCTAAGTTGAAAACTCAAGAATCCTTAAATAAATTTTGAGGATCCTGATCTTGAAAATTACATGTAGACAAACTTTGGTCTGTGGGAACTACTTGAAGTAGCAAAATGTCTGCTAGTAAATCACTTTTCAATGTTATTTGTAATGACTTCTTGCCTATTTGAGCAGTACAAGTCAATTTAAGCATCTCCTTTTTTTTTCCTTTGGTTCCATGTACCAGTGTTAAATAATTAGGGACCTTTCTAAGCCATACATTTTATAACCTTGACAAATTGCTCAAATATAAAAAATGATTTGTCTATAAAATGTGTCTGTATATTTATGTTATAACCACACAGACAAACATACTATAAAAGAATAAAAATACTGTATGCAGATGTGAACAGTTAGAAAACAGACCCGTGTAAAAACAGCTGTATTTTCCTTGCTTAAGTGCAGTATTGTACACAATCACCATCAGTACATCATATTACCAAGCAAATTTAAATGTGTAAAATACACTGAGAAAGATGAAATGTTTTAAATAATCCAGACAGTATTCTCTTACAATTACAGTCAACATATCTACACAGCAGTTTTCAAAATAAGTTTGTGTGCCTGACTAACGTACTTCACTGGATTATATGCCTTCTCACTTATGTTCTTTAGGCAGTGGTCCAACAAAAAATTGTGCTTAGTTTTTGCATTGAGAAAAAAACAGGTCTTGTCCTATTCTCAGAGAGTTTTTGACTTTGCAGCACTGCATCTTCTTTTTCATATCCCTCCTGATCCACCTCATGTCACCATTCTTCTTACAGATTGTTTTCCTGCCTTAATCACTCCCTCTAGGCAATGCCTTCATAATGAAAGCCAGTTCAAATAAAAGAAACCTTTTGCAAAAGGTGTAGTGAATATGTTCCACTGATTCCATCTCACAAAATTAAATCCAACTATTTTGCATTATGTCTTTCTCATTTCACAATGCATTTTGAAAGATGTCTGCTGTGGAGAAGGCTCCATGCTTTTATCTGGCTAACTAATAGCAAGGCTGCAGTCTGTCTGCACCCTAAGAAAGCACAAAACTAAGAAGGCTGAGAGTGCTGGAAAGTATATTCTGTCTGTCTGGGACTTCAGAAGTTCATGCCATGCAGGATGCAGCTGAAAGATCTGTATCCTACCAGTTACATGCCATTTACAAAACCAGAGCCGATCTCTATGGAACTTCCCCAGTAAGTAAACTGGAGAAGTTTACAGGGAGAAAGTCTAACAGCCCTGAGATGCACAACACTTGGTTCAGCCCAAAGCAGGGCTCTAACAGTGAGACACAGCTAAAAAATATTGTAGAGGATTGTGCAGTCTTTTTCATAGAGATGTAGTTACTCTATTTAGTAGGTAAGCTTTTACTTGAGGCTATATTAAAATTTAACAAATACTTTCTTACAAGGCCCTCTATTTGTTTGCAGAGTGAGTGCACATGGGAAATTCAGGATTACACTCAAGTCCTGTGCTTACCCACTACAAAACAGAAAAATTCCACAGACTTTAGCAGTTTCACAGACACTGTACATGAAACAACTAATTACCTGTGCAAGCCTTTGCAGAGTAGGAGATTAAATAAAAACACGTAATGTAATTTTTAAAGATGATGTCAACATGATGATATGGCTCATATT
This sequence comes from Vidua macroura, assembly GCF_024509145.1. Classification (NCBI taxonomy): domain Eukaryota; kingdom Metazoa; phylum Chordata; class Aves; order Passeriformes; family Viduidae; genus Vidua; species Vidua macroura. Next base: position 37,463,264 of record NC_071571.1, read on the forward strand.
GAACAAGTATCCTAATTTCTGCCTGACACAACAAATTCAATCTGCAGTCAATTATGGTGCAGATAAACGTTGCCTATCATTATTTCTACCTTCTGCTAAGCTTACCTTTATCGTCTGAGTCATGCCACTTAAAATTTTTGTGCAGTCTATCACAACACTACTCTGTAATCTATTTACCTTATTCACTCAGATGTAATTGTGGTACTAAACACCAAGGATACGTGTAACATGACTTCTTTCGGACATGTTCTGAGAGAAGGCTTTTGTCCCCTAAACTATGATCAATCAATTCACCCTTTCTCTAGAACCAAATATACAATAATAGGTCAAGAACCACAAAGGTCTTTTCTGTTGAAAACAGCCCAAAACAATTCTCCATCATTATGGCAGAATAAAATGTCCCAATATGTTATTCTCCAGGTATTTATCTCTCTATGGAAAGAAAACTCCCTCTTTCTACTTCCTCTTCTTTCTAAAGTATTTATTCAGTATACTCATGAATATACCCTGAGACTCACTGATCAGACTGAATGAGTACTTCCTGAGCTTACTAGCACCCTTGCATAATTAATCTGCTCTACCCCACTCCCTGTTCTTGGGCTTCTTCCAGAGTAATTTCTATAATGGTGAGAGATTGCACTTGGCAAGAGCCTGCATCATATTGTGAGAGATTGGCATTGACACCATTCTTATGGTAAAAACCATCCATAGTTTAGTAAAATCAATTTCATTTTCATTATGAAAAGGAATATAATATTTTCGTTATGGAAAACAAAACTTGGTTTATCTTGGTCAGATGAAGAAGGTAAAAATTTCCTACCTAACTTCACTTGTTAGACAGTAAGACAGTATTTTTATGACCATGCATCTTCTTGTACTATTAACTGCCATTGAGTGGACATTACCTGAAATAATTTAGGCAAATTACAAAAATCTGCCTGAATATAACACACTGCATTCTGAGGCAACATACACTGTGCCAAAATATATATACTGAAGGGACTATAACTCAAGTAATCAATCAGTTCTCATACGTGGCATTTTTCTTTTAAGGACACCAGTACTTCATGCAGCCTAACAAAATTTTGATACATGTTCAAATACAATAAACAGGCCATTCATTTTGCCATCTATTTTATCCTTTTTATTGTTAAGAAAAAACAGTTTAAACATTATTTTGACAAGGTTATCAAGTTCTAGAATCTAGAATTGTATATATTCTGTCTTCCAAAGCAATATGGTTTGTTTAGGGGGATGTTATTTTGAAAACTGCTATGATCAATAAAATTAACTTTAACATTTAATCTCATCTTTACTGTATTAATTGGTAGCATCATTTATTTTCCCCATAGCAAATCTTACTGTAGTTAGTTTCAAGAGAATGTTAAACTCCTACTAAACTTGGTATTTCTTTTTCATTTAGATTAACCAAGTAATTAATCTCACATTAATATTAGAATGATATACAAAAAAAGTTAATCTATACACACTACTATGAGCTATGCATATAATAAAATAAAGCATGTATTGATTCAGCTTAGTAAATATAATATATATGCTTCCAGTTTGAATCTGGAACTGATATATTCCAAATGGAGAACTTGAACAAATGATATATGCTACTGATATTTTGTAGAAATGTACCCCAGATTCCTTGCACTAGCAGTGCACACCACCACATCTTTTTTATACATTGTATTAATAATGTAAATGTAGTTCAATATTCAGGTTATACACAAATGACGTTTACTTCAAAGCAACGGATCCTGTTGAACTTAACATCAATTTTCTGAATAGTGCTGAAAAGTTCATTTTTTTTCTAGTGTCATCAAAAGAATGACAGTGATGGATATGGAGCCAGCATCTGTTTGAATACGAGTTTGTTCGTAACACCTAATTGGAGTCAAGGGTCTACACATACACTTACCTGCCCAGACACTCGTTTAATTTAGAAACTTTTCACTGTTTGAACAAAACCTACTTGATTCCCTCAGCATGCATCTTGTGAACTTATAACTAAAGCAAGCTGAGTAGGTGGGTCTAGAGTACCTTGTCTGAGCGTTTTCACCTGCTTTCTCTTGCCAAGGAAACTATTTCTGTCTGTTTACATTCACAATAAAAATCTCATTGAATTCTGAGTTTCTGATATTTTTTGACTGAAGCAAAGAACCATGGAAGAGTGGTGGTCAGACCCAAGATACTACAAGAAATTTAATGGAAAACAGGAAAAGCTCAAAAAGTGCATATTTAATTATTAATTCCTTATGATTTGAACCTTATATTTGAAATTACAAACAAGTTAATATGACTTCTATATACAAAACCATAAAAGAGAGTCCACAGAGTTATTGTAACTGCTCCTAAACACAGTCTTAATACTTTTATTGTAATCACTGTTTTTAATACTATAATTACTAGAAGCTTTTCAATTTTCAGTTTTGTGTTCAGAAAAATGTTGATTCAACTTTCTGATTCTTTCATTAAAATATACAGTTACACAGATTTTTCATTTTGGATTCTCAATTTATATCTCAATAATTATTTTAATGTAAATATTTCCGATGTCCTTTAAGTCAGCTCCTACCCATAAGCAGAAATTTAAAACCCACAATAAGAAATATAAATGTCCAAATTTCCTGATTACAACTCTGTTTTATCTGAGCTTGACTGTAGGTTCCCAGGTTTAATCTCCAGCCTTCTTGTAGAAGGCTGTAAATACACATAAAATATCATGTGAACTTTTCCACTGTGAAAAGTTTGCACAGATGCACAAAGACTGATAATTTAAGGATGGAAGAGTTTATAGATTCTTTCATTCTCTTCATATCTCAAAAGGCACCCAACCTTCCATGTGCAGAACCTCCATAGAGAGGCAGTGCATTTCCTTGGAATAAAAGAAATCTTAGCCCACTAGTTGTTTGCGTATTTAGACACATTTTGTATTTCTAAAAGAGTCCTATGCCAGTAATTTGCTTAAAAAAGTCCCACTGTAAGTGTATCCATAGGACTTCTCTCTCTAGGCAGAAGTACATATAAAAAAAAAAAAAAAAAAAAAAGAAAAATAAGTAAAATGAATAAATGCTACCTACTAGAAACAAAAGTGAATTGTTTTATGTAATGAATCAATATAAATAGAATATAAATAGGTTAGTGCTGATAAAATTAGCCATACCATGGAAGTAAATTTGCCTTAAAAACTAGTTTTATCCAAACAATTAGCCAGGGAGAAAATATTTTGAAAAAATAATCCAAATATCCAAAGGGAACAAAGGTTTATAAAGCATAGGAACTTGAAGATCAGTCAGTCTACAATACAGTTATATTTATTCCTTTACATATTTTTATTTGTTTTGCCTTGTTTTCAGTCATCCTTGGGTGATTCTGTGAACATATTTAGGGCCTCAGTGAAGTCCACAAGATACTGTATGTACCTACAAGATTTGCTATTGCTCTTCTACCAACTATCACAGGGTCAGAGCCTTAGTACTTTGAATCATAACCTTAACTCATACCTAGAGCACACAGACCTGCTTGTGAGCAAGTCATTAAATCAATTAATATGGTTGGTTCTTAAAGTAATACATATACGTGGATAGATCAAGTTGTTCCAAAAGTAGTGAAGGCTGAAAACCGGGGTTTATTTAATGAGACATATAGGTTGTTGTACTACCATCAATATAGAAATGGCAATGATACCTTCCAGTACAAAGCTGACACGTCAGAATCTTTTACTCCTTTAAGCTGTTAGGTTCCATGTAGGAAGTCACAGTTAAGGATATCAAATTATACAAAACTTAAAGAGATGTTCTGACATCACTTACTGTTTACACTGTAGTTACATTCTGTCTCCTTCCTACAAAACTTTCTACTTAGCTGATGTTACACTGAAATCTGAAAATCTGTTGGGTTTTTTTGTTTGTTTTTTTTTTTCATTGAACAAAACCAAATTGAAGATAAAAGAAACTGGATGTAATCCTACAAACTTTACTGGATAAGAACAATGCCTCTGAAATCAACTGGACATTTTAGGTGTTGAAGTGCTATAGGACAAGTGTCTCAGAAGTGCTCTATATTTCTGCATTGGCTTTAATGTTTCTCATCTCCTCTAGTCATGCACAGGTGATCAGGTTCAAAACTGGAACAGCTATATGAAATCATAAGGTGTATAACATAAAAAAAAGGTTAAACTAGACAGGTATAAAAACCCTTTCTGATTTTAAAACCTAAGACATGTGTTTGGACAGAGATTACTTAAAGAGTGAAATTTCCAAATGGTACAGAAATTTAATGCTGAGACTCCAGAGTTTTTGGAGCAGGCAAATCTCTTCATATCTGTTCACAAAATTAATTAACAAATTTATATTTATTTATTTGTTCTTTCTTGTTTTTATGTGGTTCTTCCTTTTGTTATAGCAGAGCTAAGGAAAAGACAGTAGGTCTTCCCCAATCCCCAAAAAATTACTTTTGGAAAACTGATTTCTTTAGTAAAAAGCTGTGAAGATTTCTGAATCTTCTTTGAATAAAATGGAAATAGGAATCTTTAACATCACCTCCAATGATGAACTGAAACTCTGAATAACTCTCAGTTTACATCCATGACATCTCACTGCTGGGATAATTAGTATGCCTCAGCGTGCTTTGCAGCACCCCAGATTTATAGAATGGAGCACACTGTACTGAAAACTTCTATCTAAAAAAACCAAGAACTCTCAACAAGGCAATCTCCTCGTGGGTTTCCAAGCTGGTGATGTGCACTTGGAGTGTATGGACAGCTGAAACTGATTTGGGCTCGGTGAGCTTCAGGATGATTTCTGGAGTTCAACCACAACGGAGTACAGGTGAAGCAGCAATATGGGGCATCCATGTTCTTATGCCCATAGCTTTGTAACTTTTAAAACTGATCCCTAAAAAATTCTTTAATATGTTATGCTTAACACTACTATTACATTGCATAAACCAGTAAGATCTTTTTTCCCTTGGGTATGTATTAACGACTTACTTTTTACAAATAAGTGCACAAATATGATTAGCTTTTGCAAATTGCTCCTTATTCTGTTACTGGTAAGTAATTTTTATAATTCTGCAGTGTAAACAGATGCTATTTTCCACTACATATTCAGCTGTAATGAGCTAATTCAATGTGTTAAAAACAACAAAAGATCTTCAAGAATGAGCTATTTGTTTCAATATTCCAACCTCCTTTGAAATCTATGTTGAAATCACCCATGATAGGAAGTTAGAAAATTACTGTAGAAGCCCTGTTGCACAATAAAGGCTTTAGTTAATTTATTCAAATCCCAGCTGTGTTCTTTTACCTTCCTAACAGATATGTTATCCATCATATTGATCCAAAAGTTATTTTTTGACCAGAGCTAATATGCTTCATTACGTTTCCTGTAACAAAACAATATTTGGGCACGAATTTTACCACTGTTTCAACATTCATGCTTACGAAATCATTATACACCAAAATCTAGAAACAATGAACCATGGTATTTTCCTTGCCCTTTGGAAATGGCAAGGACCTCCTTGCTATGAAAGAGAGAAAAATAAAACCAAAACAGAAAGCAAACATGTTGAGTTTAGATTGTGTGGGTGAAATCCTGGCACCACTTAAGTCAACAGAACTGTTGACATTTATTTCACACTGGACTGGCAATTGAAAGCAAGTGTAATACTCCATCTGGAAACACTGTAAAGAATTTAAAGATGGACAGACAGCCTTTGATTAAGCCAACAAAACCAAATGTACATCACAGAAACACATTAGCTGAGAAAAAAAAGTTTTGTTTTCACCACAAAAATGTGTCATAATCAACTTGGAATATGCTAAATGCTTAGCCTCACTATAGCATTTGTTTAACTTCATCATCTTGGTTAGCACTTTATACTAATATTCAGGTGCTACTGGTATCTTGTGCATCAATATGTGCTACAAAATAGTGAAAAATAAAAATTAAGACAACTAGAACAACAAAAAAAATTTAGCTCAAATGGAAATTACTTGATTTTTCTGCTCTTTTTTACTAGGTTTTATGTAATACTGCTAGAGACAACCATGGGAATATTTTCCAGTTTCTTTTTTATTCTAGCGAACCTGTTTGAGAAAGGTAATTGTATGTGTATATATATATATAAAATTATTTATATAGTTACACATACAGCATGGGAAAGCTGCCATCTCACCAGAAATACAATACTAGATGGAAAGCTTTCCAGTGTGGAGAAAGATAGATAGAGATAGATATATATCCCCAGCAAACATCCAGCTATAAGAGACTCACAGTTTTGTCAGGGACATAATCCATTGTCCCTTTTCTAGTGGGTTGCAAATAATTTCTGCAGCACTTTATGGACAGATATAAAGACACAGTGCATATCAGAAACACCACATAATGATATCTAGGGAGTATAACATCACAAGAAGGCAGATAATCATTAGAACTCTCAGCCTCAACTGAACTTATGAGATTATTTTTCCATTTTAGAAAATTTCTTACTTTTGATCCTAGAGCTAGATTACATCTGAGTCCATCTCATAATAAAAATACAAACAAAATGCAATAAAAATAAATTGAATAACTGAATTTATCTCCCAAAGACTGTGCTTTATAGTATAATTAATTTCAAGAATTACTTATTTCGACACCAATGAACCTTAGATAGACCAAGAAAACAAGGACCCTACCTTGAAAAGACCTTAACGGTGTGAGTTCAGACCATGAATTTGGAAGGTTAATAGTAGATGGCAAATGTTGTGACTGTAAAATAAAGGACTTGTAGGTTCCTATGATCTACCAAATTATGACAAATATTGCCAGTTAGTTATCTGCCTGAGGCAAATTAACTGGCCTGAGACAAGTCAACATTCCCAGGACATCTTCCTGGCTTTCAGAGTTACTGGCTGGAACCATGTCATCCCTGTGCCCATGCATGTCAGTCTCCTCAGAGCCTTGTGATGCCTCCACTCCCAGCTCTGGATGATGTGTCTCTGTGCACCACCTACTGCACCAGCCACATCAAAGAATTGAAATGGCTTGGGCCGTAAGGGATCTGAAAGATCTTCTGTTTCCATTAGCCCTGACATGGCTAGGGACAACTCCACTACAACAGATAATGCAAAATCCTATCCAGCCTGGCCTTGAACAACTACGTGCCCTTCTAATAATCCCTTTCCAGCTCTCTTGTAGGCCCCCTTTAGGCACTGAAAGACTGCAGTAAGGTCCTTCCAGAACCTTCTCTCCTCCAGACTGAACAGCCCTAACTCTCCCAGCCTAACTTCATAGGAGAGGTGCTCCAGCCCTCTGATCACGGCCCTCCTTTGGACCCACTCACTCCAGCAAGTCCACATCCTTTTCCTGTTGGGGCTCCCAGCTGGACACAGCACTCCAGGAGGGGTCTTACCAGAGCAGACAGAGGGGCAGAATCTCAACCTGCTGCCCACCCTGCTTTTGATGCAGCCCAGGATTCAGTTGTCTGCCTAGGCTACAAGTGCACATTAATGGGTCATGCTGAGCTCCTCATCCACCACTATCCCAACTTTTCTGTATTCCTCACAGGCTGCCTGTCCTTCCTTCCACTCTGTAGGCTTCCTTTTTGTGTTTTCCATTTCAAATACAAAGTAGATATTACTTCCAGCAGAGTGGTTTAAGATGCATTAGCACCTTCAGGCTTACAGAAGATAAATCTAACAGGTTGCTTTAGGCAGACAACTGGCCAGGAATAAAATTGAGAGCTTTCAGGCTAAGCCAAAGTGTTGACTAGTCCAAATATGGTAGGAGAACAAGCAGTTACCTGTTAACAATGGATTAACTCTATAGCCAAACTGTTTATTCAGTCATCTGCAAACATCTTTCAGTAAGTCAGGTCTATGACTTTTACAGGTTCAGGAATATGGGTATAACCCCCTTGATATTTTACAGAAGAGAGCCTCTACCTTCTTTATCTGATCAGACAGAACATATCATTGGTCCTGCTTATTATCACAGGAGGCAGCAACAGAATTTAAACTCTATGTTTGCAGAAAATGTGCAGATGTGGCACTTGGGGACACAGTTTAGTTGGACTTGATGGTCTTTGAGGTCTTTTCCAGCCTTATTAATTCTAGGATTCTATGATAGTATGTCTGAATGTGTGGTTATTTAGAGTGCAAGCATTTCAGAAAATGACTCCATGTTAACGATAAAGTCATCATCTTCTTTCTTTATCCTTCGGTGCTGATAAAAGAGAATTATGCTTCTCCCCAGCCAAAGGTCCTCAAGGGCCATCCCATTGCTCACCAGTTACAAGTTATCATCACTTATCAGGTTGAAAATGTATCTTTGCACACACTAAAACAGCTTGCAGGGAAACACCAGGAGTCCCTGCCTTGTCCTAAGTGTAATTCATGTTCTATTAACAACATACTGAAATGAAATGAACTGCTGTTACCCACTCAGCCAAAGATAATCCTGCTTCATAGCCAGAGTTCAAACCCCTCAGTTTGCTGTGAATATAGATACTAAATTAAAAATGCATATTTAGAATTGATGGGACCTTTTTTTAATAGAGAAAAGTAATCATGCCTGCAAAACATACAGATTCTTATGACAGCAACAATCAGTTTCAATACTTGAATTAAAATTCATAGCCCAATTACTCTAAGTTTTTGTATCTCCTCACTGAGAATTGATCTCTTACTGTTCTTGTCAGGAGCAGCCATAACAAATGGCCAACATGAGGGCAATCAGTAGGGTGGGGGAAGGAAGGTAAATATTTTTGGCCTTTACTTTCCCATTCAGGCAATACAGAAATCAACATCTTTTGGATACAAGTAGACTTTCTGAGAAAGATGATATACTATCCTTGCTAATTTTGAAAATCCAGATTTAAATCAATTACCCATTTAAACTATTCTAGAACTGCTTCTATCAGTATTCCTTCCTGCAAATACCAGAAGAAGGCTGATAGAATTCAGCCATCTTAACTTTTGTATAGGTTTTATTAGTGAGTGAGAAAAAAAATATTAATTAAGGCTGACTTAGGAGAAGATCTGAATCCTAAGTAACCCCAGCTGAAAAATGTCGGGATGACAAACCTCCTCCTCGTTCAAAAAGGGGAAAACTACTTGCACTGGCCAGGGTCATATATTTCAAGATTCTGTCTTCAAGCCTTTCTGCTCTCTGGACTTGGACATACTTTCCTTGGGATAACTTTTTCTTGGGTTTCAACCAATATCTTTATGATCATTCAGCATTAATAGCTCTTGGATGGGTCTAACTACTGTTTACTTTGCCACCTAAAATTTTCCATTTCTCAAATCACCTCTTTCTGTCACAATATCCCAAATGTTAATCATGAACTATGACAGACTCAGAGTCTCCTTTTTTTCTACATATTGATTTCCTACTCTGCATCATTGCACCCATTACTCAATAGTGTTTATTTGTTTCTTCTCCTATATAGATCCTTCTCCCTCTCGCATACCTTAAACAAACACACCTCAGTGTCTGGACCAGAACCTTTGTTTTCTCATTGCAGTCCCTACTCCTCATGATCCCTCCTGCTGAATGCCACTGCATCTGCTGATTTCTTCTTCCGAATGTGTGTTGTCTCCTTATTTCTTGCCATTTTTTTTGGTTGCAGCACCACCTCCAGCAGCACCAATTTAGCACAGGAGAAATTAATAAGCTTACAAATATCCCAGGCTTCTCCCTGTGTCTTATGCCTCACTGGCTTACCGTGCTAGTAAGGCCTGTCACCAATCAGGACATGGAGCTCAGACTCTAGAAGAATAGTCAAAATATTTCTGCACCATTTTTACATATATGTGATGCTCATTTTCTTAGCTCTCCTCTGAAGGAAGTTTCATTCTTACAGCCTTTTCACAAACTGAAGAGATACAGATTAGTTATGTCAAATAATTTTTGAATAAAAATCCCTTGCCCCTGAGAATTACACAAAAGAAAGTACTGTTAAATGCATAAAAAAAAATCTTAATTTTTCCAGTGTCTAAAATGTTAATTATTTCCATATACTCCATGTTTTCTGACATCTTCAGATATTCTTACTCATTTATTGCTGCTTCTCAGAATGTGTTTACATTAGAAATCTACTTTATTACATCAGTTTATCTTTACATATGGCTCTGGTATGAAAAACATGCTAGAGAATAAATTGAAGAATGACAGGTGACCTGCACCTTGGGCTATTTGACTGGAATTATGTTACTGAAAACCCATTAAAAATCTCTATTCAATTACAAAAAAAAAATTCTGTCCTGTCATTATAACAAGTAATAAGAGTCTTTGAAAAGGTAATGTAGATTGCTGTACCTGTAAAATAAAAATTATGCCATATGCTCAGATTAATTACTAAACCATAAAAATAAACAGATTGTCATTTTGGAAGAACAACTTCTGTGCAAGTAATGAAATTCTGTATTTGGCAAATAAGCTATTCAAGCAGACAGAATATTAGGACAGAGGCTCAGTGATTATTTGATTTGCCATTTAGTGCTTTTATCATCAATTTAAAAAGAAACAAAACATCTGAGCAAATATCCCATAGTTTTAAAAGTACTGCATATACAATTGGCTGATTGAATTACAAGATTTAGACATGTTTTATATTGGTGTGTAGACTAGGGTAAGAGATAATAATGTTGAAGCATCTGCAGCTAATGAAAACAAAACACCTTCTATTGGGTGGCATGGCTCACAGCAAAAAAGCAATATATCACTGTCCTGAAAATGACCAGCAGTGATAGGAAAATGAGCTATTGCTAATTAAACTTTTTTATGTAAAAACAAGACTGCTAATCAAATCTTTATTATCCCACCCTGTCACATTCTTTCTTCTTCATTTACACTTCATCCTGTAATCCTTGAAGTATCAGCTTTATAGTTGTCTTACAGGCTGTGGTTTTTTGACATGTAAAAGGATTAACTTGTGACAATGATTATTTAGAGAAGATACCTAAAATAAAAAAAGTGACCATAGATGAAAAAAGAATAGTACAATTAAACTACATCTGGTCATTCTGATAGCTAATTAAAAGTCATATTTAAGTTACTAGCAAAACATAAGGTGCTTCCTCAAGCTGAAATTTCATCTTTCTTCTGACATCTGAAAACCACCTTTATTACAAGGAAAAAACGTCTTATTCAGTAATGACCACAATATAAGAAGAATTCATTAAAGAAAGAAATTATGCCTTTAGATTTAATTACTTAATTGCTATGAAATTTGCTATACAACCTTCATATAAATGGAATACTGATATTACCCTAACCAAATATTTAATTAAAAGACAACAAAATAGCTTTTTCAAAAATTCTGGGCTAGCATATAATACTAAATTTCTGCTAATGGAGTAAAACATAACAATTCTATTTTTAATTTGAATAGTTATAATTATTGCAATATTTGTACAATAAAGTGAAAAATAACATAAGATATTTGAAATAGAAAAGCATTCTTCTTCTATCATGTAGGGAAAGATCAACTGGACTTATTATTTTTGTCAAAGAAATAAAAAAAAAATCAAAGCAAGCACTGACAATTTCAATACTCTAAATGTAAATTAAAATACTTCAGACAAAAGGCTTGAAGGCAAGTGATTCTCCCACCAAGGGATGATTTTCACTCGTCTCCAGGTGTAACATTATGTGCACTGATGGGCTGATCAACAGAACAGAACTTCTCCCCAGCTGTAATCAGAAGTGATTGATGGTTGGGACAAAAAAGTTGATTATCATGACAAGTCCGCTGATGCAGAGAAAATAGGCTATGCTGGGGAAAGGATAAAACCTGTTCAGAGACTACCTTATAAAATCTCCTTTCTAAGGGATAAAAAGAAACATTTATACCCATAAAAAAATTGCGAACATAAATTAAGTCAGTGCATTTACTATGCATTTGTATCTAAAGTTATCCCACCACAACACAATGAGACCTATCTAAATACCAAACAGACTAAATCCTTGTATTTTTTAAATCATACTTTGAGGTCACCTCATCAAACAATTATATATATGGAAGTACCTTTATTGTCTACCACTAGATGATTACCTCAGTTTAAATACATTACTTGAACTCATAATTCAGATTTTAATGTCTATGGGGGAGTTAGGTATAAGTGCCATATTGAATTCTTTGCTGAAAAGAAGTCAATCCCTTTCAACCATTTAAAACCTTGAAAGATTTCACTTTCAATTGAGCTAAAAAAATAAAATTAACAAGTGTGGGCAATTCACCCTCAAAAGTAGTTCAAATGTGTGGTTTTTTCTTCCAATATAAAGCTTTTAAAAGGAGGTATTGGGTTGCACTTCCATTCCTTCAGAGGATAAGGCTCCCAGCTGTTAGCTGTGATGTCAGTAAGTACACAGAATAGCAATATCTCCAGATACTGTAAGAGACATAAAAGGATTGATAAAAGAAATCGGGAGCTGAAAAAGTCAGGCCTGGAGGTTCCGAAGAGGAATTTGTTTACATCAGGGGCAGTTGTGTTTAACAGCAATTCTTTCAAAAGGAAACATTATATTAACTCCAAGAAGAGGCTGCACAGATACAGTGGAGAGGAGAAGAATATATTACAGGTACCTACAGGAGTGCAAATTTACTGACAAAAAAAAAAAAAAAAAAAAAAAAAAAAAAAAAAAAAAAAAAGTCCAGAGTTTGTTTAACATTACTTGGAAAGATTTTATGGGTGTTGGAAGAGAGTATCATCAACCAAAGCCAAGTATAAGTACATAAGTACTACTAAGCACTACTTTACTCTTAATGCATTTTTAGAAGAAATTATTGGGAGGGAGAATCGATAAAAAATACAATTTGCTGCACATTTTCTTCAATTATTCTTTCTGTATCCCAGACTGATATACACCCCTGTCTGTTTATCTTTGGTTCTTTTTTATGTCCTTGTTGTTACCTGACAAAGTGAACCAGGAGTCACTGCTCGGTAACTGGAAGAGACGGTGTTTTGCCACTTTCACAGTGAAATCTGTAATCTGCACCCACTATTAATAATCCAAAATCTCAGATTCCCTACTATATGAATTCTCATTTTAAAAAATATATGTGAAAGAACTTAAAACAGACCAAAAAAAAAAAAAATGGAGATGGGGATTGCACAACAAAGAGTTTAAATTTTTTCTTTCCTTTGAAGTGAGGACTTGCCCATGGGAAGTGGTTTCTGTAAAAACTCCCCACTACAATTATTCTTAAATTACAGTTGCTTAGTAGAGTTGACTGACTTTGCATGTTAACTGAAGAAGCTGACAGGAGAAAAAATACCTCAAACACAAGTGTAGGGCAAAAAGTGAAGAGATTTCTCTCCTTGCAGCTTAAACAGGCAGATTTTTCCATGAATGTCACAATACAGAACCAGAAGAGAGACTTCCTTTCTCCTCTTTTATACTATCTTTTCCCCTGTCTGTACTAATTACCTCATGTATAAAATGAGTATTGCCTCCTGCATAAAATGGTATTTTATAATGTATAGTTAAAAAAATACTAAGCATTGTCTTCTTTCCCACAATTTCCAGCCAAAAAAACTTCAAAGAAGCTCTGGTTAGCCTCTACCTGCCCAACTTTAGCATTTTAATTTCATTCACATATTCCTCCACCCTCCTCCAGGCACAAAATCTTTCTGACTCTGTTGTAACCTAAAAAATGTAGTTATAGGACCAAATTCATTAAAACAACTGGAAACAGTTTTGTAATTTGCCTGGAGGACATCTCAGTGAGTAACAGATAATCTGCTGAAAGCAGATTTTGGAAGATCTAGGACCTATGAGACCATTTAGGCCTGCATGCTCCCTCCCAGTATAATGTTTTCTGATACATTCTTATATATTAATTTAATCATTTCTGAGAGAAAGGAAATTTCTGACAGTAACACACAAAGATGTGGAGGGAGGTTGCTTTTATTTCAGACTTTCTGTCTCATTAACTGCTATCGCCTCTGCCTTTCCTTCAGCTCTTAGCTGAAGGAGATCCACGCCCACCTAAAGTTAAACATTGGTCCCAAAAGCGAACAACTGCAACTGCTCTCTTCAGTGCCACAAGCAGAAACCTGTTCAACTAATTTGTCTTCATACTCCACAGTCAGAATACCAGTCATTAATCTTTTGCAATTTATAAACAGGACTATCAGAGAGAGCAATTGCCTATTCACATATCATTTCTGGCAAACCCTAGTAATTTAAAAGAGATGTCAAACCTTCTGCACAATTGACTTGTTTTATCAAAATAAGTGAGAGCTTTGAAAATGAAATAACCTAATAGGATGAACAGAGGTAGGAAGTAAGAGCTGCCAAATGAAAAAAAAAAAAAAGTTTGAGTTTGACATAATCTAAATCCTACACAGCAACACCTGATGATCAGCTGAATGTTTTTGTTTCTTCCTACAGTGACTCTGATATTCAGCTGACATAGACATTAGGCATTTCTCCTCAACCCTGCTTTTTCAGGGACCAGGGAGCTGAAAGCATTAGATTTTCCTTTCTCCTGGATATATAGAATAGTTTAGATTACAAAAGACCTTTAAGATTGTTGAGTCCAACTGTTAACGCAGCATTGCCAAGTCCCTAAGTACAGCTTCTACCCATCTTTACCTTGAAGGATGGTGACCCAACCCTTGGGAGCCTGTACCAGTGCTTAATTTAGACACTCCCTCTTGTACTACCACTGCTGATTGTAGCTAAAGGGTGAATTTTGAGAGGAAAGTGTAAGTCTTGTAACATGAATACAGTGGACACCAAGACACTCTATGTCTCCCCACCAGCAGCCGCCTAAGAAAACAGCTGACATAAGAACATTCTTTCTTAAAGTTCAGTCACTTAAAACCTTCTTCTTTCCTACTGCCTTCTTGACCTGAGGCAATGTCCCTGTGGGCCTGATACCCCCAGGCTGCTCCATGTTCTAAGACAGTACAGATTTTCTAGACAAAATAGGGTACTTTCATTAAAAGAGAGGAGATGAGGACAAGGATTAGCAAGAGTCTGTGTAGTGAGTTTGTCTAGCAAACTCCACAGCTTGCACAACACACAAAGACCACTCACAGCAATTACTGAGGGTCATACAGAATATTTAGATTGCTGCCAGTGCTTAAGAGACAAAGAAATAGTCACAACCTTATGATATCAGTCAGAGGACTCAGTTCAACACCAAAAGTACTGCAAAAGTACTCTGGAGTTCAAACATCAAAAGTACTTCAAAGCTAAACAAGGTACTTTGTCGGACATGAATAATTTCTGCTTCTAGGTTGTATAGATTCATAAAATTACTGTATAGAAACTGAAAATTATGGGAAAGGTACTTTATACAATAAAAGGTAATTATTTATACTTTCTACTTAAGCATTTTAGAAAGGCTTTAACAAACTGGAGGTTATATGAAAATTTATTACTACTCTTAATTTCAGATTATTCTGGACTTCATAATCTACAAATTAAGTTACTTATTCCCTACATGAAAAAGGTTCCATAAAAGCAAATAAGGATTCTTTTGTTTTAAAATGAATACTAAAAAAAGGAAAATAAAAATAATAAGAAAAAGTTTGAATGCTCTAGTATGGGAAAGACCAGAGTTGCACAGGATCTGACTGCAATTCATATTACAATCTTTAAAACTGTGGTCTAGGAAAGAGGAGGTAATTCTTCTAAAATATGCCGGCTAAGCCAAGAAAAACAGACTCCACTGAACATCATATTGGGCAGAAGATATACCAGGCTGCTTTCAAAATTCTTCATGTAAGCAATTGAAATGCAAAATATTCAGTGCTATTTGATTAGACTATTGGAATGCCAAAAAATCAAGTCATTAAATACTTTGTTAGCAATTCTTTATAGTTTCTATATAGCATTGATGCAAATGCCAGATATCCCATAGAAATCTCCACACTAATCATTTTCTGTGATTACTTGCTACTTTTTACAGTGACTACCACAGAACAATACCTCTGGAAAAATATCCACTTTGAGTGTATTTCCATTCTGACTCATATTCTGATCTCAAATAAATAGCATGTGTAATTCTGTAAATGGAATCAGTATTTGTTTCTCCTTACTTTAACTCCATAGTACAGGAAAGATGGTGCATTATTAGAAATAAATAGCATATATACAGAGAGACAGTTAGAGAAATATATAAATTATATATATATACATGAATAACTTATATCTGGATTAACTTTTGTGCTTGTTCAGGTACAACTGCTGCAATCAATACTATACTCTCATATAGTAATACTGATTTTAAGGGGATGCTGGGCATCTGTAAATATTTACGCAAAAGAATCTTCCTTAAAGAACCAGGCTGATGAATTCATATAACACAGGCACATTGGTTTGGAAAGACAAGAAATAAAATGCCCCTACATAATAAATAAATAAATAAATGAATAGATTAAAGTGCTTGATGGCTAATAATACCTGCCAAAAGTGACTTTGCTTAAAAAAGCTGAGCATTACAATTCAAGCAGAAATTATTTGGTTTATACCAAATCAGGACTCTAAACATCTAGCTTAATTGTAAATCTGAATCTAACCCATAATTGTTGTACATTTGCATGTACAACAAAACATGCAAAGAATAAGACCCTCTGCTACAGCCACAAACGGAACAGTGATTGAAGCAAATAGCACTGATTGCTTCAAATACCATTTAAGCATATCTCTGCAAATTGACCAACAACAGATTTCAAATCAGAAGGGTGAAATGCTAAATAACTTCTAGCATTTAACTGTACCAGGCTTTCCTCGTTCTTAATGGACCAATATTTTAAAGTTCCCCTCTTTGTAAAACAGAGGCCACAGGCCAAGTGTGACTGTCATTGGGCATGGATGAGGAAATCTCTATTATGTCTTCCAAACTACAGAGAGAGATTTGTAAATTAGTCAAGCAAGATGTCATATAATCTCTCTCTCAGGTGTGGAATTACATTCACCATCTCTTGTCCAGCCTCAGAAACAGATGCCTAATTTGTGAATAATCTCTGCCAACAGGCACCCCTCGACTGTCTGTACGTTTCCTTCCAGAATTTCATTAACATTACAGTTAAAATTGTTTCACCAAGTAGTCCAACAAAAAAAATCTCTTAAATCAAATTAATCTGAAGAATTAGTCAAATTTATTTATCTATCAAAACCAAGGAACACAAAGATCAATTGGTCACTAAACTCTTATTAACTCCCTTTCAGATATGGAAAGCCAACTATATTCCCCTAGTCTTTTTTGCTGTGCATCTATCCAGTTCTTTCTACTCTCCCTAGCTGAGTGAATTTTTTCACGTCTTGTCATATTAATGGATGTGTTCTAAATCCTGCAACTGATTATGTTTTCATTGGAGTGCGATGACCACTGTTATAAATAATTCTTCACCTGAGGAATTGCCAATTTCACCTCATAGAAACGTAAAATAGTTTGAGTTGAAAGGGACCTTTTAAAAGTCACCTAGTTTAGCACCTTTGCAAGAAGCAGGGATATCTTGAACTAGATCAGGCTGCACAGAGGTCAGTTCAACCTGACCTTGGATATTTCCAGGGATGGGGCATCCGCCTCTTTGGGAAACCCGTTCCAGTGTTCTATAATCCCCATTTTAATAAACTTACTTCTTATGTCTGATCCAATTGACCTTCCTTCAGTTTAAACCCATTACCTCTTGTCCAAAACTTTGTTCCCACCTTTCCTCTAATTTCTGAAAGGCCACAGTGATCCCTACTGCATTCCCTTCTCCAGACTGAACAACTCCAACTCTCTCAGCTTTTCCTCACAGGAGAGGTGTTCAAGCCCACTGATCATCTTGGTGTCCCTTCTCTGGACATGCTTCAACAGGACCATGTCTTTCCTGTGCTGAGGATCCCAGTGCTGGATGCAGTGGTCAAGGTGGAGTCTCACAAGAGTGGAGCAGAGGAGAATCCCCTCCCCTGACCTGCTGCCCACATTGCTTTGGATGCAGACCAAGACCTGTTTGGCTTTCTGGGCTGCAGGTGCATATTGTTGGGTCATGTCCAGCCTCTCATCCACAAGCACCCCCAGTCCTTGTAGGGCTGCTCTTGAATATTTGCTGTGGAATACTTACTTATTGATAAATCTCATATTTGGGGAAAAAATTATCATAGTATTAGTTGGGTGAGTTTTTCTTCTCTTTTTTTTCTTCTGTATTAGCCATCATATTTGGATTATGATTCATAATCCCATTAAACCCGACATTTACTCTTTTTAGTACTTGTGCATTTACTTTTTCCAGTCTAAGCACAATAGTTCATGCTTTTATTTACTGCACTTGTCAGAATTCCAGACTGTTTTCTCCAACTGGAGATAATTTTGGACTGAGATCTGGAACTTACCACCATCCATCAAGATTCTGCCACCCTTCATCTAGATGTCATCCACAAAACTGGCATGTGTACACTGTCCTGCCAGGCATGTTGCTAATGAAAAATTAGAGTAGCAGTAAGCATGGAAGAGACTCTTTCAGATCCTGACTTGTTGTGACCTTTTGTTTTGACAGGAAATCATCAGGAGCTACTCTCACTGCAGCTCTTCATTCTGTTATGCAACCAACTTTTAATAATTTCACCTGGACCATATTCCCCTACTTACTTTACAGGACTGTCACATAGGACATGTATAAATTCTTGTTACAGCCAAAATATGTCACATCTATTTATTCCCTATTATCCATTTGGCCAATTACCCTGTCAAAGGAAAAAATTAGATTCATTTGACATGATTTGTTCTTGACAAATTCATGTTGACTGTTTATTATCACCTTATTATACCCTAGGCCCTTACAAGTTGATACATTAATCTTTTGTTCTAGTTATCAAGCATATCCTAAATAGGATATTAGTCCTCTGCTCTTGCTTCTTTCCCAACAAAAGTTAGAACCATAATAAAATACTGCAGAGTTATATTGCATCCTTATCCTCAAAAAAATCCTTCACTGTTGATTTAATGGAAGACCACCTTTTGAATCCTGATAAATTCATACAGCAGAACAATATATCAATTTGGTGATGCCTTTGTTTCATAGAGATCGAGAAAAATAAGGTAAAAAACAACAAATAAGGACTGATGAGCATCCCTGATTCACAGGGAAATATTACTACTGTTGCTATTTAAGTCAAACAATAATTTCTGGCTCATATAATTGGAAATATTTTTTAAAGTGTATCATAATGGAATTCAAGTCCTGTGAACACATCAGAATGCTGCCCAACCTTTCTATAAAGGCAAACTGGGTCATCACTCAGCCATCTCATTAAAAGAGGGAAGAAAAAGGTAATCCCTTTGCAAAAAATTGACCTTGTTGACAGATACTGATAACTATACAACTTTATCTAATAATCTCATGGGCAAAGGAAGATCATATAGTCAAGGCAGAAAATTTCAGTAAGTGCTTTTTTTCTTTTTTTTTTTTTTTCAGGCCATAAGCAGAAAATTACTCTTAGAGCTACCT
The DNA here is from genome assembly GCF_024509145.1 of Vidua macroura. Taxonomy (NCBI): domain Eukaryota; kingdom Metazoa; phylum Chordata; class Aves; order Passeriformes; family Viduidae; genus Vidua; species Vidua macroura. Next base: position 37,482,711 of record NC_071571.1, read on the forward strand.
ATAGGCACCTGAAATAGCATACTGAAGTCTGCTGAACCACATTTTACAGATACTTCAGGTCTTAGAGATAAAGATTTAATGTTTGCTACAAAGCAAGCATTTACTGGTGCAATAGCTCTCAGCAGCTGCCAACATCTAAGTGGCAACATAGGCATTCGGAGCTAAGCATATATTTAAACATTTCACCCTAGTTTGAATGCACAATGTGAGTGTAAATAATATATCTAGATTTCTCTGAAAAAAAAAAAATTGCTTGGAGTCCACAAAACCTACCTTTACTGTTCTAATGTTTTTGCTCAGCATGGAGAGGCTTTGGTTATTTGCACATTCCTCTCTTCCCTCGTATGAGATTTATTTAAAAAAAACATTCTGAACACACAGCTGTCATGAAGATTTATAGATAACTCCTTTACAAAGAAGCCAAATGATTTTAGACTATTGTACTGCCTTTTCTTATTGTAAAATGCAGGCGAACCCAGTGGGAAGAAATGATGATGTCCAACTCCAGTTCAGAAGGCTGAATGATTTCTTTATTATAACTATGCTATAATACATTAATATACTATATAAAGGAAGATACTAAAACTACAAACCTATTTTTCTAACTACCGTATCTAACTAACTAACACATTGTGACCCTGTTCGCGAGAGTCCAGACACAGGTGGATCTGATTGGCCATCAGGCTCAAACAATTCTCACCAGAATCCAATCAAACAATCACCCCAGGTAAACAATTCTCCAAACACATTCCACATGGGAAAAACAAGGAGCAGAAATAGAAATTGTTTTCTCTTTCTTTCTCTCTGTGCACCTCTATGAAAAATCCTGAGAGAGAAATGTGCTTGCCACATATTCTCATCTTTTTTAAATGTGATTTTGATGCCATGCAACCAGAAAAAAAAAGCTCTGCTGTCTTAAAGAAATCTCTATCTAAAGGGACAAAATTGTGTATTCTATGCAAAAAAGAAAAATCCCACAGACCAGTTTTATTGTAAACATTTTCATAATATTGTTGTGTAGCAGGAAAATGGAATTTCTATTCATTACTCTCTGATAAAACCTATCTGCCACATCTAAAAATAGACACATATAGGTAGAATATATACAAAGCCTAGGTTCCTAGACAGAAAAGTTATTTATTGCTGTTATGGGTTCAAATTGTGTTCAACAAAATATGATGAAAATGAAAGGTAGGAATATTGAATAAATGAAAACTTTTTCATGATAATAGGAAAAAGAATTACAGTGTGTGTGCTTGCCATTCATAGTAGAGTTATCAAAAAATGATAGCTAACAGCCCTTTTTCTTCAAAGCATTTTTTTCTTTGAATCCAAATATTAAATCTTTAATTTACCACATTTTTGCTTCAAACACAGGTGGACATTTCAAAATTACCTAAACAATGGAGAAAATAGCTCTACTTATTCCCTTCATGTCGCAGAAAAACATTCCTAAACTGCAGTGGAACTCTGACTACAAATTATTTCTTGAACACCTCAGCAGAGCACTTAGTGATTTTCAGCAGTAATAACTATAAGCACCAGAATGAGAAGACACCACCATAAAGATATTCACAAGTTGCCTCTGTGTGGTAGTGAAAAGGGGAAGAGATATCATTCCAGGTTAATCTATGGGTGGATTTTGGATCATAATCTCTCAATCAATCAACACTGTGGTTGCTTTAAAACTTAGGTGAATATTAAAAGTGGAAAATGAAACATACTCATCAAGAAGGTCTCCCCATTCAGTAGAGACAATATTGATCCATTAGTGAGAGGAGAGCATTAAAACAACCTTTTGAATAATGTTGGCTATTTGAGTTCAAGCCTCCAACACCTGAAGGTGTGATGGGACAGATAAATATCAGCTAGTCTTCCAAGAGTTTTCTGTAAATAGCTTGAATTAATATGTCTTCTGAAATGAGTTTCTTGGAAACTGTAGGTGGCTCTGAAAATGGCCTCTGCTTCTTCCCTCTCTCTTCTTCAGAAACCTAAGAGCAGCAGAAAAGGAGCAGTATGGGAGCAGAGTAGTCCCCTGAATAAAAAGCATCAGGGTCCACTGATGCTTTGTTTGTCTCTGTGTAGGATTTTTACTTCAAACATTTTATTCTGGAAAATGCCTAGAACTTCTCAGCTGGAAAATTTTCCACTCCACATATCAATCCAAGTCGTGTAACTGCTAATGACTAAGTAACTTTACTGATATGTTCATCTTGTCTTTTGTCTAGACCTTTCTGAAGACAAACAAATGGTATATCCTCTTTGAAAGGAGATGTTTCACTCTAGTATGTAACACTGAAGTATTTGATCTCTCTTTCAGCTACATACTGTGTCTCGTTCAGTGTGACGTGCTTTTTCCTGAGACAAAGCTGAAAAAAGCTAAAAATTTTGAGTGATAAATTGGGCTGCTCCATTGGTAAGAACCACTGTGGCCCAGAAGTCTCCACCATCCCCTCCTCATGAATGACTCAGCATCCACAGTCCTAATTTTGGCATCTGGTTTCTAAATGGAAGAGCCTAATTTGCCTCTTCTATTTTTTATCTGTGAGGGACATGACAGTTTCTGAGAGTGTATTGTTCTTCCTTGCACCACTCTTTGAGAATTATGTCAGTGTTATAAGAGAAGGTGTCCATTCAGTAAATTAAGAAAATAACCTGGATTCATCAGTAAAATTAAATATGTGATGCTGACTGGTCCAGAAATGGTGACTGAGATATTTTTTGAAATTATTTTCAAGGGATAAAAAGCTGAGGGGAATGAAAAGAGCTACAATATTTTCACCCCTAGATGAGAAATCTCTAAAATTAGGCTTCAAGGTTCATTTTAAGTTTTTTGACAAGCTCATGGTTTTGATAAATAATCAATAAACTAAAAATAGTACAAGTCACTTATAAATAGCTGCCTTTAAAGAGGCAGGAGTACACAATAATTATTTCACTTCTTCCTATGACTAGAATTAGGAAGGAGCCTTGTGGACAATTTTGGGTTTGACCTTATTCTAAGTTAAAACATTTTTATTCTGACAGAAGTAGCTTCCATATTTAAATTACATAGTGAATTAAAGACAGGGGAAGATTAGTTCCCACTAGCAATGCCCATGTGAAGAAACTTCCTGAAGAGCCAAGAATAGTAGAAAGAAATACATTTTACTATGTCAGGTTTGGTCTGCATACACAGTGATTCTGAGAAGGAAATAGAAGAGCTAAAACCTAAGAGGCTTTTCTGTGACACAACAGGTATTAGTTGACAAGGGGCATCACAGCACAGCTCCCTTGGGTAATTATGGGAGACAGGTTTACTTCCTTGGTGTATTAGGAGCATCTCCAGTTCAGCTTGTTCTGCTTCGTTGCTGGAGGAGCGAGAGGATGCAAGGTAGGAGCCAACTGAAGGTACACAACTGGTAGAAGAATTAGGATCCAGCAAATATACCAGTGTTATTAGAGTAAGGGATCAGTCAAATTTTCCTATTTACACTCAGTGCAGCACAACTGAAGTTGATGAGCTTACAGGGATATATTGGCAGGGAAAATCTGGCTGGGTGTATAAACACTACCAAGCCATTGTGTTTATTTGAAATAGCTTACAGCCTTTTCATCTGCTGAGCAACAAACTGAAATCACAACGTTTCATTTAGGCTCAATTTCTGAAAATTATGGCACATCCTAGAAGATAAGTAGATATTTCTAATCTGATACAAAATTATTGACTTACATCAGAATTGAATCTCAGCTGGCAAATGTTGCATGATATGATTTGCTTTCTTCGATGAGGAAGAGGAACTCCAAATGTATGATTTATTACAGCTTTTTGAATTGGGTCCATCTGTGAAGAGAGAAGAAGAAAAATAAAAAGCTTTTGCTGTTCCACTGTGTGCTGTGTTATCTAAAATCTCAAAACAGATTCTGCATCATGCCATACTATGACCTAACAGAAAACTAGTATTTTTCTTTGAAAATGAGTATTTCTTCTTCATGTAGTTATACAGATAGATTATGCAGAAAGAAACAAGAAAAAATGTCATTAACTTTCTTGAAAAGCATCTCTTTAGTTCAATTTTATATGCACTAATCTCCCTTTACTGAAGAAGGGTATAAGCTGTAAATGCTGAACAGGTTTTCCTATCCAAACACCAATTTGTGATTTTTTCTAGAGAAAACTAGTTCAATAACTAAAACAAGAACATTTAAAATAAAAATACTAAGAAAAGAATCAATGAAAATGTGAAATAATATTATGTACATACAGTTTCATATAATATATGAAATTATAATAATAGAATAATAATAAATATAAATAATTATATATATATAATTATATGTAATATAATTATATATATATAATTTCAGAATAGCACACAATACCTCAGTATTATCAAATAATAATAATATCCCATGAAGCAATAAATGAATCTCTTCCTTGAAACAACATCTACACAACTTACAAAATATACAAATCCTCCAAAGACTATTTTCACAGTCATTTGGAGGAAAGTATTTTGAATAAACTCTGCTTTAAGGATGAATTTGGACTTTTATGAAAAGGATTATTCTTAGTTAACTTCTACCAGAACACTGATCTGATATTGTCTGCAAGTCAGGGTCTGTATAAAAAAAAATTGTATGCCATTTTGGCAGAGAACTTCACAAAAACTACTTGAGGGACTTTTTTACTTGGAAGATTGAAATCACCTTCCCCAAATTCATTGAACAAAATGCTTCTTATTTCTTTTTCACAAAAAACATTTGACAGATACAGCCCCTGATATTTTTTATCTTTAAATTGTTAAAAAATCACATATTTTGACTAATTCTGATAACGAGTATTCACAGAGTATAATCTGTGTATGTCATGAAAAAGATTCCATCTTTCTCCATGCCCATGTCTCCATGATTCACTGTTTTCTAGTCTGTTGGCAAAGGGTTATTTGATAAATAAAGAATCAGAGTTTGTCCTTAGAGTAATCAATTATTCATGAAAGCTGTAATGGTAGACAGTCATAGCCTCTATTGCAGTGAATCCAGAACAGATCACTACAGAATTTTTTCATCACCTGACAGCTGTTCAGTGTCAGATATGAAATAGGTCTTTAAATTAATTCCTGTTGAAAAGAAAATAAGATTGGTTAAAAAAAAAAAAAAAATTAAACACACAGACACACACAACCCCCCCCAGAAAACCAAGGAAGACAGCAGAGCTTTATAGAACAGCAGAATGGTCTGAAAAAAAATTCTCAGTTTGAGCATATTCTTCAATTTGATGTGAAATACTTCATATATTTTTGTACTGACCAGCATAAAAGAACACCAATCCCATCTAGAAACGAGGGATGCCACTGTAACATAACCCCAAAATAATACTGATGATGAAGGGCAGAGTATATCAAGCTCTAAAAGACGACAGCAAGTTGCATAAGATTTTCTGCGGTGATCAAACCATGCTCTAGGAGCACTCCTTTTATTGAGTAACATGATCTTGAAAAAGCCCACAATCCAAAAATACTATTGTATAGACCAAAAAGGACACCACTACATAGGAAAATAAATAAATTCTAACAGCTCTTCTTCTTTTGACTGCTCCACTGAGAGGTGAATTCTTATACCAGCAGAATCAATAGACCTGTATCTTGCTATTTTTAACTCTAAAGCATGACATGGTATTAACTGTTGCTAATTCCGTGCTGTTCAAGCTTGGAGAAATTCTGTTCCTCTTGCCACTGCAGGTCTAAAGCAATTAGGGAAACCTGAAGTTCAGATATATATGGATAAGTAAGCACAGGGTAACAAGAAATTGTGCATTCTTTGATCCAGTGTAACTGTTTGGCTTCACATTAACCATAGCTGTGAGATTCTTTAGAGAGCTTCTTTATTCACTTCCTCAAGTTATGTCACTTTTGAGAAAATGTGAGATAATGGCCTTCAGTGTTACCATGTTAATCTTTCCCACTATTGTACAAGTGCCCATTAACTCACAATGACTTGAGAAAGTCAAAAAAGAAGTGCTCTATGGGTTAAATAAAAGGTACTACCATGGTTCACAAGATGGAAAAAATAATTTTTTTTTAAACTGGACTTACCCATCTTCAGAGTAAGTATTCTAGCTCCAAATGAGGTTGGGTTTCAAATGATGTTTTCATTTTGAGAATGAGACAAAATATTTTTTAGAATTAAAAAGATCACAAATGTGTAGAATAGTTGCTCCATGTTATATTTAATTTTAATTTGGTCTAATGGAAAAAAAAAAGTGTGGCTTATTTCCTAATAAATAGATTTTCTTTTGTTTATCTGCTGATACAGAAACCCATCAGCAACCTTCCCCTTGAGTTTTTAAAGATGAAGACTTCTAGGTATACAACTACATGGCATTACTGGGAATAGGATGCTTTGTATTTGTAGCTCTAAATGAAGTAGTGCTCTAGATAGAACACTTTGCAAACTAATTAAGAAAAACTGCTTCAAAATAATAATCTCTTCTCTGCCAGTTCATAGATTCAAAGAATTGTTTGGGTTGGAAAGCACATCATAGGTCATCTATTTTCAAACACTGCCATGGGCAGGGACACATTCCACTAGACCAGATTGCTCAAAGCCCCATCCAGCCTGGCCTTGAACACTTGCAAGGATGGGAGAATTGTTCTTTGATACTGCAAAGCACAGTTAGACTTAGAAACTTAGCACCAGGTTCTAAAAACGTTGGGACAGAATGCTTGAAGGATATTTAACATTATTTGTTTTCCCTGGAGATTTCATTTGGGAAACACCAGTAATTCATAAATTCCAAATAAGCATCCAAAAGCATCAGATAAGCCTCCACAAGTTTTATGTAGGAAATGTGAGAGGCAGCAGGATACTTAGGTGCAGCATGATAAGGACTCATCTCACAGATACTGGAAGACAGAGAGGAGACCTTCTGAGAGTCAGAGGAATAGAGCTAGCTGATTGCAGAAAATAGAGAGCAAGAATTGCAGGGAAATAAAGAGAGGGCAATAATATCATATAGTCAAGATAATCAGCAAGTGGTAAGATACTTTAAAGTATCTCCAGCACTTTGAGACTTACTAAATGTTACTAATTACACATATAAACTTCATTTCAACTTATGTAAGTGGTATGCACTTTCAAAATAAAGGTTATCATGATAAACTTTGATAAAATCTGCTTTTTACTCATTACTAGTGCTATTTTACAATTCTGGATTTAATTTCTTAGATGAAGCTAATTTAATTTATTCTCATTTAAAGTGAAGGACAGAGAAGTTTGCAATTCATATGAAAGATTATCATTCAGATGTCGAAGCTGTGCAGAAGACCAAGGCTGGCAAGATGTCCCTTTACTTCCTCTTGACAATATATTTGTGCTGTAAGTTACAACACAAAGAGAGTTTGCTCTGAGACGTGCACTGTGTTTGACTTGTCCGTCACCTTTTGGCTTTCTACTCTCCAGCACCAGGCATTTTCTATATGTCACACCTTTCCATGTGGTCAGTCTAGGGATAGCACAGTGCTCAAGGTTTACTGCAAACCACAGTATGACTATTAGACTGAGCAATGAAGATAAATATAAGTTAATTTGATTTATTTTTGTTTTCAATACATGCACACCAATAACATCGTCTATGTTTTAATTATTCAAACTGAAATTTGTGGCAAGATGATATGATTCACGTTCTTTGATCAAATACTGTACTCCTTTCCCAAAACCTTCAGGAACTTACCATACTTTAGGAAAGTCCAGGCTTAAACCAAGGGCATAATAGAACTTGGCCCCTTACTGCATATTCTTAGCTTTGACCCTATCACTGTAATTTGGTTTTGCTTGTTTTAAATTCAGTCTTGCCAGACCTATGATATTATCTGTATTCCTTGTTCTTGTGCTTACTATAGAGCATGAAAGTACTGCTTATTTTGTGGACTGAAGATGAAAGGAGTGACTGTTGCATGAACTTTTCTGGAGGAAACACCGACCCCAAAATCCCCAAGAAGTTGACCCAGGAGATCCCTTGTTATCCTACCTGCCTTGGACACTTTTCCAGAATCACAATAGCTGCTATCCTTGAAGGGTTTCTGTAGCAAAGTCTTAATCTCATTAAATTTTCAGTAAATATCTGTGTAATGTAGAACCTGGGATGGTATATTTTACATGCAGAGAAATCTGATCCTTTGGAAAGTAAATCTTACATATTTTCCACAAATAATTTCTAAGTGTTTTTACATTTGTGCATGAACTTGTTTGTGTGTGTGTGTGAAGAATTGTTTTATACTTGAGCTGAAATTCAAACACCAAATTTCAAAAAATTTCAGTGTTTTTCTGAATTTCAAGAAATTTTATATATATATATATATATATATATATATATATATATATATATATATATATAATTAGTTTCTTTTCTGTGACTTCTTATCCCAGAAGCATAAGAATTTGCCTAAGTTAAAAACAACAAAAAAAAGCAAGAACAAAGGAAAGCATGCAAGTTTGATCCACAAAGGTTCAAATTAAAGAAAGGGATATAAACCAAAGGGACTTCTTTTAAATTTTTTTATTAAAACCAAAAGCCATGATATGAGCATTTCAGATGCTTAAGGTTTGCAGTAAATTAATTGAAATTCACTAATATCTGTAAATAAAAGCATCCAGGTCAAAAGATAAGATGATGTGGATGCCTAGAGCCTGTTCAGAGCATATGTTAGGCCTAAAGCAATCAAATAAATAAGAAAGTATTTTTACTTCACAACCAAAGAAATTAGCTGGAAAAGATTGACTCAGATCACTATGGTCTTACATTAACTGAGCAAAAACATGTCAGGTCATTGAAACTCTCAGGAAAAAATTGCTGTAGACCATTTTAGAAGTAATTAAAAAAAAAAAATTACCCACTAAAAGACTGATTTCCATTACTTGAACAGCTAACTGAATTTACTGACATAGGCACCACCACCTCCCAGAATCTCTTAAAATCCAGATCCTAACATATTTGGTAATAATACTACAATTAATATTGTGCTTATTTGGCCTCATTTTGTACTTACATACATATGTTTGTAGAAATCCAGACCAATGGCATGAAACCATAGTCATAAATATATAATTATATACATATAATTGTAATAATTATGTACAATTACTCATAATATAATTCCTTTAATGTTATTTTGCTTGTAACATTGTGTTAGTGTTCGGGTTGTAACATTCATAAGAAATAAAGACAATTCTGTGCAGGCTCCTTTCATTCATTCTCTTATGTTCCAACAGTGAAACTAATAAGAGCGTTAGAAACAATTTAAATCCTGTATCCATCTTTGCCATTACCAAGCAAAAATCCCAAAATATCACATCCTCCATGTCATACTCATTGCTGAACCTGACCCATTTTTAGAACTGCATGATAGGTGCAGTTTTGACACCAACCGGTTCAAACATAAAACTACCTACTTGATTATTGTTGTGCCATATTTATAGAAACATAGAAAGTTTAAACTATAAGAATGTTCCTCAATGGTGCAAAGTCATTGTCATTTATAGCTCAGGACTCTTAGAGCCAGTAATTTTCTCACAGCATAATGTGACTATTTCAAATTGAAAACTGAGCAGTTCCTCTGTGATCTCAGTGGCATAAAGAATTCACAGACATTTCCTCTGCAATCATGCTGGTCAGTAGAGATGCAGCAATATTATACTAGATACACTACATTGTAATATTATTACTTATGCAGAAAGTTAGATATTTTGGAGAACTCCTGTACTTTCAGACTTATATTGTTTGTATAGACTGCCTGCATCATGGGCACTGTGCAGCTGAGTGGGAGCTACTCCTTCTCCAAGAGATACTTGGCATCTATTGCATTTGCATTTTCAAGCAGCACAAAGCATGTGCAGCAGGTCTAAAACTTCCTGGAAAAATATGAAATACTGTGTGTCACACATTGCTGTTCATTTCTGTGTTTGCACAGCAATCCCAACACTCATAAAAGTATTTATTAGCCATGCACATAAAAAAAACTCTGTGCAGAACATGATGCTTTCCAGAAGTGTCAGACCTATAACTTACAACCTACTTGACACCTTCTTAATATCCTGGTGACCATGTCAGAAACAGAACAGCTCAGCAACAGCTCAGCAGTTTGATCCTAAGTGTATCTGGCATTCTACATTTCCATAAGAAATAAGTCCCATTGTTAAGGTTGCATTCCAGGGCTGTTTTTTTCCAAAACCACATTAATCTGTGACTAAGAAACGTATAAACTAACTAAAGAACACAATTCAAAAGGAATGATGGTAAAAGCTTAGTAAGCATAATTGAGCACACAAAAAATTGATGTTCAACAATATTTTGGTTTCACGTACTAATAAAACAATATCAAACAGTTAGAATACACATTCTAGAAGTGCTACCATGCATGTCTTAGCCTTTTATAGCTAATTTATTCAATATTGCCCTAGTAATTATGGTGAATAATTATGCAGAGTTGAACTCAGCACTACCCATCTTTTCTTAGTCTCTACCATTTCTGTTCTTATCAATGAAAGAGGGTAGAATGAACCTGATGCTTTCCATGTACATAAACAGAAATATTGCTCATCCTTGTTAAATATAACATAATTCATGTAAAATATCTGCACCAACTACAATGATGTACAATATTTACAGAATAATTACTTTTCATTTAAAAAGTGGCATCTATTACAAAGAAAATTGCTGTCGTTCCCAAAAAATGCAACAGGTCTCTCAAATAGTACTTCAGAATGAATTTCCAAAGTAAACCTTTTATTCTTTTGTTGAAATCCTGTAAGAGTGATTCTTTTTTTTTTCTTTTTTCCTAACAGAGCAATTTAATTGTAGCAGTTGTCTAGTCACTTTTCTGATGTGACTCTAGCATTTCTTCCCTTCTTTTTGTTATTTTTTTCTTGTAGATTTTTCCACTTGCAAATGAGATGCTGAAGCAGCAGCAGTATCCCTGGCAAACTGCTTGACTATAGGGAAACCTGTCAGAGCAAAAGGATTTGCATTCACAGTGGTATTGCACACAAATACTGTAACCACAGAGAGATTATGCAAATCCTTACACTCTGATTGTCTAATAATGGTTGTCAGTCAAAAGACAAGAATTTGCATATGCTAAAGCTAGTGAGAAATAATCACACAGTGATTATGCTAATCAAACACACTAAACAACATGTGAAGGATTGTCAAACTGGAACAAATCTGTGTATGTATGCTAAATACAGAAACACACAGTACTAAGAGAACATTAAGGTTGCAGATCAAGCCCTTAAAAACATGAAATGCCTATAAGCCTTAATTTGATACGTTTATGAATTAATGTTTTTAAAATATGTTCACATCTTTTCCCCCAGAGGTTTTGGCTTTGTTCTGCTTAGAAGATGGACAATGTTCACCTAATGAACAACTGTCTAATGTTGTGCTTTGTCCAAGAGGTTCAACAAATAACCCTAAACCTCATTGACTATATAAAGCTGAAACCTCATTCCCAGTGGGAATTATCAGCCTATTCATTGCCTCTCCTTCAGTCTTCACTGGCCCAGGATGTGAGTAGTTCACAAGTATAATTAACTTACTTTGAAAACCTCTTTTTTAGATTAGAGATGGTATTTTCTCAGAAATAAAGAACAAAAGTTGTACACCAGTTCCAGTTACTCAACTTAACGTACCTGACAGTACTTTCTATTACATTGTCTTTCCTATGTTCCCCACACAGTTCCTGATTCCAGATTGATCTGTGAGGGTGAAGAGGCAGACTAAAGCCAGCTTTACAACTGCAAGTTGGACTTACAATCCATAAAGTTGTCTGGGAAATGTTTGTGTTAAGTGACTTGCCTAACATCTCGGGGAACAACCCACAACTCTCTGGAGTGGTATTCAACTGATTTTCTAAAATGGGATAGCCCTTATTTTAGTCCGATCTCATTCAAAATATGCTTTCTGGCTTATGAAACAAACAGAGCAAAAAATACTATAGATAATAATTTCAATTGTGAAACCAAGATTGATTCTCAGTGCTTATCCAAAGGAAAATTCTATCAGACCTATAAGATTCTCCTAAAAAAGGAAAGATGAAAGGCAGCCAAATGTGGCATGTTTATCATACTGCTCAGTTATCTAGTGAACAACACTCAATACAACAATTGCAGCATAAGAACAGACCAACATGAAACAGATCACTTTGAGAGAATTACTCATTCCATTTCTAGAAGGCATTAACAAAGTGGTGTGCAAAGAAAGGGTGGATTGCTTCTTTTATCTGCTCACTTAAGTGAGTAGTGGCAGATGGTAAAAATATGATTAAACCAAAACCAATTGCTTAAAACAAAGAGACATAAATGTTATACTCTCCCTAAAGATATCTCTAAAGATACCAATAATGATAAAAACCTAAGGTTCACAAACACCATTTATTTTCTGAGACTCACCAAGAACAAAGGAAAAATGAGTCCATGAGAAAAAGAATCCATTTGAAAAAGTTAAGGGCATTTTCATGCTTGTGCTCAAGAGTTTGGAACAAAAGGTTGGCAGGCCTAATGAGGGTTGCACAACAAATTCCCAATAGCATCATTCATATGTGAATGTATCTCAGAAAACTGTACCAAGTGTTACAACTGGCATTTAATAATAGTGAGTCTTTCTAATTACAACAACAATAAAAGCAGGATGTCTGCTGCCAGAGAACTGGCAGAGAGGCACTTTATTCACTCTTACAAGTGAATTGCTTACAAGTATCAGGGTGCAAAGTGGTCTCTGAAAACTGCTACATGTTTTTTCAGAAAAGTGACTGCATATGTATGTATTTAAGGACTGACAAAATAATCCTGCAGTGCAAAGTTCCTGTTCATGCTGCTACACTTTTTCAGACTATTTAAACAATTCTTCTTATTCACCATTTGTATTCTGTTCTATAACTGGACTGTTTAAAGAGGTATAGTCTTAATTAAAAAAAAAAAATCATTATATGCTTTAGACATTATTAAAATACTCTATCAAATCTATAATTTTATAATGCTTCAACACATTTCAAAATCTTACTTTTTTAAGATTTAACACAAGGAGAAGTTACAATTCTTAAGCCATATTTGCAGAATCAGAAAATAAAAAACTAAAAGGAACCCAAACACATCATTTAATCCATATATCCCATAATAAAAAGAAAAAAATGTTAAGGGGACTGAATAATGTTATACCAGGTTCTGGTGGATAGTACTTCTTTCAGGAAGCAAAGCCTAAAATATAGCAGTTGAATGTTGGAGAGAAAGACATTTTCCAGTTTCTCATTTTATGATTGTTTCAGTGTAAAACACTTCAACATTTCAATTGAAACATTTTATAAAGCTGCTCTGCTTGTTTAGCCACTATAATTCTGACAACCCCTTACAATGGAGTAATTAGAAAATTACTGCATTTTTCTCTTGGCTTTTAATAGATGTCTGTCTTTCTTCAGAACCTGGTACAAGTACTTCAGGTGGAAGCAGACATATTTGCTAGTATAATTATTTGACTACAGGTGTTCCTCTGGCTTTTTTTCTTTTTTATCCCCACTCCCTTCTCTCGAAAGGAAGTTCTACTCTCCATTTTATGATAATTCCAGGATATAAAACCATGTGACCAACTGTCATCATTGTGCCTCACATTTAGAGATTCAAGACAATTTTATTTAAATTAATTGCACCACCAGCACTCAGTACAGAAGAATAATGCTCCTCACCACTCTTCATGTATGGAAACTCAAGGGCTATAGTTTGCACATGCAGCTGAATACACCCTTATAATAGGTAATGGTTAAGTTTGAGGATAAATTATGTGCATGGCTATATTCATAACCCTCATTGAGATCACTTAAGAGCATTATATCTCCTTGCATGCAAATAATACTTCAACTTTGCTCAGATCATGGATTATGGACCACAGGAGAAGTCATTAACCTGCTTACTCTCTCCATAACATGATTAGCTCTAAAACCTCCCTGATTTTTTAACCAGGATAAGACTGAGTGTTCAGGATATTCACTTCCACTAAGAGAGAGAGGAATATTAAATTGGAAAATAGAAAAAAAAAAAGTTGCAATTTCTTGATATAGTTTAAGAGCTTACATAAAAATGTAAACAAACCTTGCTCTTCTTAGTAACTATGTATGCATAAACAACATTAGGATTTGGTACTAAGCTGAGAAAGATCCCAAGGTGAGGGAAATAGGTGGTCAAAGGTGATTTCCATTTTAATAAAGTACTTCTAACTGAAAAATTAACATCTGCCTGATTTTCTTCTTCAGGCTCTCTAGAAAGCAGAAAGCAGTACAACATAGAAAATAAATAACTTAGAAATAAATGAAGATTATTTCCAACTCCAAGAAGTAGAGATTATAACTCAACTCCCTACCAGCTGAAATGTCTCATTTTCTTCATGGTAAAAAAACAGGACTACCTTCCATTTGGATGAAAATAACACACTTATACCATCACTGGGTACACACATTGTGACTCTACTTTTGCAGTAATTCTCTACAGATTACCACTGAGATTCATTCCAACTCCCCTGTCAGTCTTAGTGACTAAGTCATTAGTGCAATCCTGAGTGCACTGAACAGCTGTGGAGAAAATAGTTATGGCTCATTCACTACTTGAAGTGCTTTAATCCCTTCCTACCCATCTCTGAAATGTGATGCATTAAATAATTCTCAGCACATTTTTATATAATTTGGAAAAAGATGAAACGTTAACAGTGTACTTTTCCATGCAATTTCATATTTGAAGTTTTATCTGAGTGATATATCAAAATTAAAATTTAGAAAAAGGTATTGCCAGGGAAGTACCAGTCTGACCCTGAGTTCTGAGATTTTTGTACATCAAAACAGAACTAAATTAAACCAAGGAAGGAAAGAAACATGTTTTTACATGTGTGCATATAGAAATACCTGTCTACGAGTTCAAGATACCTCAAAACAGGATTAAAGTGGCAATCTCCCCTCCTTCCAAGAGTCTACTACCATCAGATAACTATTAATATAACTACAACGACCAAAATGTCAAGTTAATAAGAGCCTTTGGTTTCTGGCACAACTTTGATAACTTTTGATTTTGTGAAAATATGCTATCACAAGGTGGAACACATTCACTTTACTGTCATGGCACAGTGCATTGCTTTGGACTAGTTCATGCATTTTCTTGAATTCTCTGATTGTTTAAAGTTGCTTCATGTTGATTTTGATTTTTATGTGATTTTAAGTCAAGCAAACTCCAACTGGATGGCCGAATCATCTTCATCTACACTGGTGGCATATAGATCCTGACACACAGAAGGTGGTCAGAGGTTCATTGACCAGGTGAGGGCTGTGGGCTGTAGTCCAGTGAGTAAGAAGGGATGTTCTGCATCCCTCCAGGCTGTAATCCTAGATAAACAAACACATGCAGATGGGAACCAGAATTTAGGCAAACATGAATGGATGCAACAGCTACACAGTGAGCTGCTGCAGGCAAGCAGCCCTGAATACTTCTTCCATCTCCTCAGCTGACCCCTGCCAGCAGAACAGCATCACTTCACATTAAGTGAAGTCTTCAGAACTTGGGAGGCTGAAAAGAATTTGGTGTGTATTATGAACTTAAATACAATAGGAAGTCTCATCTGAGTATTTCCCTTTACAAAGACCATTTACAGACAGGTAATTAACATGAAAACTGAGCTGTTCTAGAACCTTTGGGAAATCCCCTTGCTCTTATGCCCAGCCTTATGACTTTGCAGGAGACAGCACAGGTATAATTGATTCAAGATCATCCATGTCTGAAGTACTTCACAAAAGTACCCATGGATGTGAAGACAGGCAATTTTATTGCCTGTGAACTGTGCAGTTGTTGTCTGCAAGTCAAATACTTAAAGACATCTGCGATGCTAGCATATCCTTTCAGAAAAGAAACTCCATAATGCACAAGCAGCCCAGCTTTGATTATTTTGAAGGTTTCGCTTTTTTTGCACTGTTTAAGGTATATGGATGGCATAAGTGCATTGTCTCCACTTTTATAGTAAAAGTTCTGTCCTGGAGATATCTAAACCACAGAATAGGTATAAGGGACCTGATAAGATAGCAGTAACTAATGAAAGAACTCTGAAAAAATGAATAAGACATAAAAAGTGCAGTGCAAATCCCCATAAGGTTTGCTCCTGTTGTCTTAGATGTCTTCAGGGCTCTCAGCCCTGTTTTCTCTCAGCCTGGTCCTGTTTTCTACTCAGTTAATTATCTGTGATTATATATCACCAATGAAAACATCATTCCTCCTGCTGCTGTAAAGTTTTTATACTGATGTAATATTAGAGATGAACTTATGACTTATTCCTACTTATCTTGACACTGTGATGAACAAGTGCAAACCAAGGCTTGACCTTGGATCTCAGCTTTGACAATTATGATTAGATCTTAATACACACTGCACACATTCCTGGACCAGGATTAATCATTAATGATCAGGATTTTTGTGACACACTTAAGAGGCCAGGAAATATTATCCTGATCTTACACATAGGAACGGAGAGTAAGTAATGGTTCAAGGTCACTGTGAAGGTCTGTTCCTGAATGCAGGGTTGAAGCCATCACCTCTTCCACCAACTCCTTCTTGCTAGCTCAGAGCAGCATTCTTGATCAACCCTCACCACACCTTGTGTCTCTTGGTTCTTGTTTCAAAAGTCAGACTGACTTTTACCCCAGCATCTCCCAGGAACAGCTGTATGCACAAACAGTTCTGCTATGGGATAGGATAACTAAAAAAGTACTTCCAAAACAGCTGCAAACTACAGTGCTCTAACCCTTCTTCTTTTCCTGTGTCTTCTTAAAAAGTGCTGCTGTCTTTTTGGGCACTATTGAGAAAATTCTACTTTTTGTTATCTCCTTGTAATTTGCATAGCAGATTGGCTCTGCAGTGGCTGTGCCTACAGCTTGAAAGAAGCAGAAAGCAGGAAACTCAAACACAGAATTAAAACCAAATTTTGGTTGTTATATTGAAATGGACTTGTGTCTGTTTTTCCTTCCACACACGTGAAATACATGCTATTATAAAAGGCATAAATGCAATCACACATGTGAATTAATGATTGGAAAGTTTTTTTCTTCTTTCCCCTTTTACAAAATCGTCAGTTCACACTCCACATGAGGAGACACACACCACATTTGCAGCATGCAGCAGTGTCATCTGATCCTGAAAAATCCAGTATGTTCTTGAGAATCATCATGTTTGCAAACAATATGTCTGAACCATCATCATTCAAGGAACTGCTTTTAGTTTTCCTTTCAGATTTATGATTATTGAAATGGCAAAGTACAAAATTGACCAGTGCAAATTTTCTCTCTGTCTTGAGAGAAAGTTCTTGCCTTTCTCTGATCAAATCCAAAGATAAACAAGTTGAAAACCCCCACGTGGCAAAAACTTTTATGATACCAGGCTAGTCAGGTTTCCCAACCGTTAACATTAGACCTGGACTCACGTAGAATGTGCTATTTGCTGGCTGCTGTATGCAACATCAGCAACTCATTAAATCTGCTTCTGCCTGAGATTTGTATTTGAATTTGTGTTTTTGTTTGGCCCGATGACTTTAATGCGAAAATCAGAATGACATCTTCTGGCCCCCACAGAAACCAGACAGAAAATACATGTGCTTTCCTTAATATGCTTTGATCAGAATGAACACCTTGCTAATGGTGGTCAATTACTATGCAAATATCCAGTAATTGCACCAGTCAAAAGCAAAACATGTTACAAAAGGCACTTCAAAAAATCCTCAACAAACCACAAACAAAATAAAACCTAAGAATCCCCAAGTAAAGCCAGAAATGAGAAATGACTAGTACAAGGCACAAGTTAATTATTAAGAAATGGAGAAAAACTGTTTCAGTCTAAATTTTCAAAACTTATGTTGTTTATACTGATGTAAATATAAAAGAACAAAGCTATAACTTTAAACTGGCACATTGTAAGTCCTGTGTTTCTATAATTATGCTTTTGCTGTCTAAGATTAATCAGGGTAGTTAATGATGCAAAAAATTACATTTATAATCCAGTCTGAATACAGCTGTACTGCAAGCTATGATCTAAGTGCCATTAAGGTAAATGGAATTAATGGGCTGTCCCTAGCAATTTTTATATCTATCAGTTACTAATTAACATTCTTCTGCAAAGAATAATTTATGGAGGAAAAATACATACAGAAGCAGTAATGTTAAAACTTGCAACACAGAGTGATCACAGCGTAGCCGTGCAGCTGTAATAGACAATGTGTTGTGCTCGTTTCAACAGAGAACAAGACAGTGCCAACTGGCACTGCAATCAGTAAAATCTTTTATGTTAAGTAATTTATTTTATATTACAGCAAATTATTACTGCCAAGGATGAACTTTTGTGAGAAATCTCAACTTCAGCTAATAATGGAAGGACTGAGCAGAAGCACCAATAAAAGCCTGGTAGTTAAATTAGCTAGTAAGAAAAATGAGCACTGTGTGTTATCTTTGTAGATAACATAGCACATTTGCTGCTCCCAGCTTGATTACTGATTTTATTCATATAGTACTTGCATAAGTTTTAAAAGTGTTACTGTAAAACCTTTACTGCAATCTTATTGCAGCTCCTTTGTTTCCTCACTTTATGACACAAAAAGCACTGCATAACTCTTTAGGGTCCCTTTTGAAATCCTCTTTATCTTCTGCCTATGAACCTATGCACCATCATTTCACCTACCAGGAACTAATAGTAGAGAATAAATCTTACAGTGAACACCAAAGGCTTCAGAGGTTATCATATGCCTCCTCTATTTTTAAAACAAAATTATTTTTAAAAAACCCCAGAACATACCGACAGAAAAACATCCAAACCCCTCGAAACGCTCATCCGCCCACTGGCAAAAATGCCCCTAGGAACAGGAATACACAGAAGTGGGTGGTAGAATCAAATTCAAAATCTAATGGTGACTGTTGCATCTGAAAAGTATTCCCCACACTAAAGGTAATAGCAGTTAGTGGTTTTAAAGGAATATAACGATATTTAGGTTTACTTACAGGACAAAAACAAACATGTTAATCATTCTGAATTTATACTTACAAAAATCCAGCTTAGCATTAATCCTTCAAATCCCTGGTAACAGTATTATTCCAAGTAAACATCATCGAATTAGGCTGATTTTAATCTTCCCAGACTCCGTCCAAAAATGGAATATAACTACGACAAGCTATATTACAACCAAAAATGGCAAAAATAATGTTACTGGTATTTATATAAGTGAGATTCATTATGTAATAATGGCATTCCTTCAGTTTCATACTTATTTTCTATGTCAATTGTGATGAATCTTCAGTTTATAATACCAACATGCCAATTCACACTAACCATAATTTACTGCCTTCAACCTGAAGTTGTAAAGCAACACGTAGGATATCTGCATTTTATTATAACTTAGGAAGATGCCAGCGATAAAAAACATCCTAACTTCAGAACTTACATGAACAACTACTTTGAACATACTGTAGATAATTATCAGATAAGAATTTAATTAATTCAGAAATACTTAGTGCAATTTATCACATGGGGGAAAAAAAACCCCTGAATTCTTGAGAACAATAATTACATTGCTATCAAAAATGTGTTGTACACTGGTAAGAATTCCATTCTACTGCTATAGAAGTAAGTGCTAAGCATTCTAGCATGCTCTCTCTTGTGTATATCCTCTCCTCCCTTCGTCACTCCACTACAACCCCCACAAAATACAGAATTACCTGTCTGGACTGCAGAATTTAAGGTAGAAGGGCAAGAGAAGTTTGCTAGAATAAAATACTGATTCACAAAAGTTGATAAACTTGCAGAGAAAAGAAGGAAAAGTCTATAAAGCCAGTATCAAAAAATACAACAGACCTAGTGAATTTGCTGCTTTAAGAGCACAAAGCGAAATACATAATTTCATTTTTTTCTGAGGGAATTGAACGAGATAATAGATAAATCCCATCAGGATGGATCTGACTGCATTGCAGTAAATGATAAAGTAGGTGTCCAATATTTTCATTACACAGGCTGGCACATTTGCAATTTAACTATAAAAGCAACATATAATGTCTATTCAAATCAATGCTTTTAAAAAAATTATTTTAATGCTGTTGATTTCAAAGCATATTCAGATTAAGAAAAACCAAAACCACAAAACAAGCTCACGACCACACACTTTAAAGCTTTTCTCTGGTGCTCTCTATGCTAGTGCATTAGGCATGTTATTTCAGGGGCTAGTGGTGCTTCAATACTGAATGGTTTTGGCAGGCTTCCCCACTGTAACCTCTTTGTTTAGGAATTTATTAACCTACTGAATGATATGCTTTTGCTCTGAACTTTACAGAAAGGAAATGAAGCTCTTTTCTAGGGGAGTATTTATTGACCTAAAATCAAAGGGAATGGAAACATCATGTAAAAGTATCTTCAAACACCATGCCAAAGACAAATATTTTTGTAATACAAAAGGAAGATAAGTAAGACAATTACATGATAATATGGTTCAATCTCTTTAGTTATTTGCTTTTAATAGTGAATATTATGTTAGCAATAGAGCTGGACTGACTATTCTGACAGTGGAGTTCAGTCTTTTAGTCATCTATAATGAAATGTGCTAATTCACCAGAAGTTGCTGGGTAGCAGGTCATTGTTCATACCTTTGATGTGCAAATTCATGCTTAAATACTTTGAAGACTTAAGGCCTAAAGTCCTTACTGGATCCTCAGCAATTTAACATCCTATCCTTTCCTGCTTTATCTGAATTTGGTCTTTGAGACAACTCTACCAAGAGCTGGACAAAGTGGGGCTCATTCTGCAATACATTCAGTGTGAAAACCAAGTTTTTAGCTAGTGGGTAAGCTAGAAAGATTCTTACATACATTATGTGCTTGTTGCCAGATTATTACCACACTGTTTCAACCAATGTGCAACAATCAGAGTATTGCACTTCCAAAGGTTTCACAGTCCTACAAATATTGTTATGAACATCTAATTTTTAAACTTAATAATCTAAAGTAATTAAGTAAGGCATTATGAACTTGCATTTCATATGGTGGTAGACTGATGTTTCACAGCTAATCTGCATTTGTCAAAATAAATGAAAAAAGTTGATTGCCTTATGGTACAAAACCATAGACATAATTGCAGGAGTGAAAAAATTCTGATTTCATAATTCAGTAAGGAATCTGCTAAATTAAGCAATTTTATTATGTTAGGATGGTAGGTCAGGGTACTGGAAGCTAAGTACTGTAATGGATGGGAACTCCTTATGGTCAAGAAGCCCCAAAAAAAGTCCTGTAAAGGATAAAATTCCTCAGGATATAAAAGAAGTTTCATTTCAGACCTACTGCTTATGCATCTACTAGTTATTCTTATACTGAGCTCTGACTTAGTCATTAACAAACCAGGGAATAAATGCATCTTCTCATCTACGTTTGCCTCTTTGAAAAGCAGCCTAAAAAAGTTATTTCCACAATATATGTTCTTTGGGGACAGTTACAGTTACTCACAAATGCACCTCTGAGGTGACAAGCACCTTGATTTTCACTTTCCTCTGGGTGGATGCCAGTGACTCAAATAAACAAGCTGAATCTCACTGCTGCCATTGCTGTTGCACGACATCTACGGGTGTTGACCAGCTGGTCAAATTGGCAGGTGCCCACGACAGAAGCTGGTAAGAGGCCTCAAACAGTTCCTCAACAGCAAAGGGACGTCCTTTGCCAAAAGGTTCACACAAGTAAAGAGAATTACTCAGCCTACCCAAACTCTGCAGATTTGACTTTTAGGTTTACCTTGGTGCTTAGAGAATTCAGTTACCTGTTTGGAAGCAACATCTAACCCCAGGTATAACCTGGCAGGCAGCCACAGCTGTTTGCTCACTTTCCCCCAGTGAGATGGGGGAAAGGATCAAGAAAAATATAAAACAGAGGGGCAGAGATAAGTACAGTTTAAGAGGACAGAAAAGGAATGCAAATAAAGGTAAAAAATACACAAAATTCACGATGTACAAGTCATCCGCTCACCATCAGCTGACCAATGAATGCCCAGCCTGCCCCCAAGAAGCAAGCTGCCATGCCCCAGACAACTCCTCCCACTTTTCTTGTTCAGCATGATGCCATATGGTATGGTTGGCCAGCTTGGGTCAGCTGTCCCAGCTGTGTCCCCTTCCTAACTTCTCATGCATCCCCAGCCTCCTTGTTGACACATGACATGAGAATTGAAAAATCTCTTAGTGTCAGCACTGCTCTGCAACAACCAAAACATCCATATGTCATCAAAATTTTTCTCATTCTAAATGCAAAATACAGCACTGTACTATGAGGAAGAAAATTAGCTCTATCACAGCTGAAACCAGGTCACTGAACCAGGAGAGAAAAGTTTTCCTCCTATACTTTTTCTCCTAAACTTTCCCCAATGTGTCAAAGTATTTGTTCTCTGTCCCATTACCTTTTCTCTCTAAGCAGGATTTTTTAATGTCTTAAATATTTTTTTGCTCTTAGATGCTGGTCTGTAACAAGACAAGCTTGTTAACTGAGATGGCAACAGGAACATCAATATTTCCTGGTGACAAACTCATCATTTTTTCTGCCAGGGTCCTCAATATACTTTTTAGAGATAAAGTGTATATCCTTCATTGTTTTCTTCAATACCTATTCCTCCCTTGAAGCCTCATTTGATTTCATTATTGAGCAGCCAGAATAATACCAAGCAGGTAATCTTAAATATAATATTCATACAAAATAACATTGCTTCTCCACGGCTTTATATAAAATTTTCTGTTCCAAAGCATCAGTGATTGATTTCTGGTTGCACCTTTTTGTCTTCCTACTCTTTTTTTTGTTCCTCCTTAAGCATTTTTCATAAACTGGGAAGAGTTTATAACCATGTTTAAGTGACAACAGATCAAAAAATTTTCCAGTGCTACAATATCACTGAAGGGTTACTTGGACAGAAGTGGCACCAACATACTGTATCCTGTGTTTAAATCTGTTTTAGTCTCATTTTCTGCTGACAGTTGCTCTTTTTTGCCATCCAGTGTTTACACCACTGAATGACAGAAGTCCACTTTTGCTACTGTGGGACACAAACGTTCCTATAAACATTGAAGTGATATTTCAGCAGCAGGTAGCACTTTAGCTCATAGATTTACAGGAAAAATATGACTGAAGAGATCCCAGGGTGTGTGAGTACAAACACAAAATTCCAATTTGAGAGTGTGGAATTCTCCCTATCCCTTCTGACTCACCACTCATGATAATTGGAATATCTAGTATATCTCCCTTCCTCCTGTTTGTCAGCTATGATACCAAAATCAGCCAGAATTCAGGGGGCTTTGCATATTCTGAGCTTGTTCCTACTAGGAATGGAGTTTTGATTACATAGAGGGTAGGACAGTGGCACTGTCACATCATTGCTACTGATGAAGTGGAGTCTGGAAGAAGACCTTGTAGACACAGAGCCCATTTTGAAGATGACGAACTGAAGAGTCTCACATGACAACATATTTATGCAGTTAGTAAGAAGGAAAATGGGCATTCTGCTCTGAGATTCAGAAGGAGAAAGGCATAGTACTAGAGCTTCTTAACTACTACACAAAAACATAGGAAACTAGAAGCTCAAAGATACAGTACTTCATATGCACAAATATAACAAATACGCAGATTGACAGAAAACTCTCAAGATTTTATTTTAATGTTCTTGGAGGAAGAGGAAAAATTGCCTTAGGGTCAGAACTGCCTGTTCTTTCATTCTTCTGTCTACTGTTCTCTATACAGTTTCTTGCAATGCACTCCTTTTCCAAAAAGGCTTTTATCACAATCACCTTGTCTAGTTTACTCCTAATGAAAAATTTAATAGATATGCATTCCTCCATCCTTTCTTACTTAGGTGACCTGATTAGAGGGGGGAAACTCAGTGATTGCATAATTCCCATGCTGTTCTGTCATCCAGCAATGCTGGCTTTTGTTTCAATACAGACGAAGGGACTCTTTTTTTAATAGAAAAGCAAAGCGGATATAAAATAAATCAAGCTACACTAATAATAGATCAAAATTCATTCCATGTGAGCTTCTGGACAATACATTAAGAAGAAGATGCCATCAAAATTTTTTGGTCTGATAGCTTTATGTCCCAACTCATGTTCTGTAAGAACAGTAGGTGTATTTAGTCATTTCAGGTAAAAAAAGAGATGATATGATATTTGCTTCAAGGCTAATTTTTGCATGCTAAATCAAATGCATAATGGTAACTCAAAAGCAAAATACAGTTTGCTGAAAGTCTCACTTTGGAATGATACACTTAAAATGCCTATATCATAATTTCTACACTAATTCTTTCTCACTGAAAGAATTGTCTTGTAATGTGTTCTATCATAATAGAACATATAGAATCATAATAGTTTAATTTGGGACCCCGCTAGAATGTGGCTAACTTATGACACCCTAACTTAAACTCCAGTAATAATCTGGACTGAGAAGTGTGAACTAGTTCCTACAGAATTTATTTGCTGTCAATTCACTATTTATTCAGCAAAATATTGTTTGATTAGCTATTTCATTATTTGTCTTTACTTGGCACAGCCATTAACATCATTTAATAAATCCTTGTTCCAGAAAAGATGTATGACTTCTACTTGAGGCTGCAGCAGTACTAGGAAGTTATAATGGACAAAGATAAAAACCTGTAATATTTTAACCACTACATGATAAAAATATGTACAGTTAAATATAATACCATACCCTCATTTGTCCTCTGCCCATAGGTACTCAAAAATACACTATTTGTTAACAGACTCTGCTAACCTTTTAAATCTAAAAATACATGAAACAGAACATAATTAGTTACAGCCAACATTACTACTTAAAAATTACTAGGAAAGACATAGTTGATGTATCGAAACCTTTAGGTAATTTCCAGAGTATGTAAGAATATTTGGCATCTCTGAGCAGTAGAGACAATTGATTTAAATCACATTAAAATAATGGGTGCTATATTTGAGGAACTGACAATGACCCATTTTGGGATGTCTACTTCATATTATAGACTTGTATTTGAAAGAAAATGGCAGCTACCTCATCCCACTGCAGAAAAGTGCCTGCAGTAAGCAGATACCACACACTCTAGAGGAATTCAGGTCAATCTCCTGCTCAAACACTTATCTCCTGTAGGACATGAAGTAAATGCCAATGTCTTTCCACCTCAATTAAGCCATCAAAGAGAAAATGAGGTACACAGGGTGCTGAAGTATACAATCATTGAAGACTGAGAAGTTCAGAAACTAGAAGAACTAGCAACAAGTTTTGCAAACCAGCATGGAAGTTTATCCCCATCTCTTTGCAGAAAAATATACTACAAGAATGGATTGTCCTGGAGTCCTTAGCTATTTCTGCCATTGTATTTAGGAATAAAAAGACAAGTAAATTTCTTGACTACAAGTCTACAGAAAGAGTGAACACAATTCATTGTTTGTATTTATAAGGGCATGCCAAACTCATCCTCTGATAAATTTAAATTTTCTATGTGGATGGATATCTAAAAGAGGAGGGTATTTGCATCACCCACTGCAGTGGGCTCTATGTCTTACCCCTGTGCATTAGCCTTTAAACCACCCATTGCTGAGTGCTAAGAGGACTGATAGGGTTGGCACATTACAGACACAGCAGCCCTTTTTCAATGAATAGTAACAGGGTCAGAAAGGAATATTCTATCAGTGGTTAGGACAACACAACTCAGTTGTGTTTTTTATTGGGGTAAATAACAGGAATGTACACCCATACCAATGCATAAAAGACAAACCTCCAGAATTTTAATAGTAATGTTATTAAACTGAAGGAAAATAGGTTAATCAAAGGAATTAAATTTCACACCATGTCAAAAGAAGACATCATTTTGCGTCAGATGTTTTGGCAAGCAGAATGCAGACTAAACTCTAGACTCTAATTGTGAGCTTCTCCCTCACTGTGTGAATTTTCCAAACTGAACATCTCACTGTCTAAATGAAGCATATACTCTGCTCAAGCAACTATGTGAATTTTGAAATACTGTATTAGGCAGCATTAATTTATTTTGCTTTCAAGGCACCAAACCCTTGGAAATAACTATTCCTTAATTTAATGCTGAAATGTAACTTCAATTACTAAGAAGCAGTCTTTTCCTGATGAAAAAACAATTTGTAAATATCCAGCAGGGAATGACATCACAGCTTAAAACAAACCACAAATTTTCATCCCTACTTTATTGCTTCTCCTTTTCTATCACCATACAGAGACACCAACAGGTTTTAAATTAAGTCACTCATACATCCAAGTTTGGACAGAATCTAGTCAGTGTTCCTAGATCTCAGTCCTAAGACTCATAATTTTAATTGAGAGTCATCCTTCGGACAAGAGGCAGTTCAACCCATATGTCTGATATCTTTTTTTACTCCTACCCTCCATCCTCCTACATTTGTTTATAAAATTTTAGCCAGAGATTAACCAAGACTATGAGCACTGGAAATCAGATTTTAGCTCTCTGAAGTAAAATAGAAAAAATGCAATAATTACAAACTTAGGAAAAGCATGTCTTAAACAAAGATCCAGCTTAGAACATTGCAACATATTTTTCACAAACCTTCCTCAATTCTAATCTCATCCTTTACTGTTTTTGTTTGGTCCTTATGTTCCAGCCAGAGCTGAATGTTGAAGGTGGCAGGGGTTGGGGGGCAGGGAATGAGAAGGTGAAGGAGGGGAAAAGGAGAGAGTGGCACTTGAAGCTTGTTGTTCTAACATAAAATATTACTTCTCCCTGTCAACCTTGGATTGCCTGAGCCACAGTTTTCAGCAGCATTTCAGGCTGGACAAAACACTTCAGGCTTTGTTTCTTCATCACCTCCCTTTCATCATTCCTTATCTCCTCTAAACACAATAGTCTTAGGCTCTGCTTTGCTGTAAGGCCTTTAGAATTCACAAGAGGGTTTAGTTTAAGAAAACATTTCTGGATGTCATCTGTTCCACCTCCTTTGTTCTCTAAGCAGTGCTAACCAGCAGCATTGTCCAGGCCCTCTCACAGGTTTTTGGCCAGTGAAGCTTTGAGTGTCTTCTGGGATGGAGAGTCAACAGAGGAAAACCAGTATGGTGCTTGACCACACTTACTGTGAAAAAAATTTGCCTAAGTTATAACCAGAATTTCTCATGTCAACCGGCTACTTCGAGTTTAGCATTTTAAGACAGCACAGTTGGTATAGAATTTATTGAAGGTAAGTGTCTCCTGCAGATGATTAATACCACCTCTGGTAAGCATTTCAGATGGGATAACTTGGTTTCTGTGGCTACCCATCATTCTGCATTACTCTGGAAAGAGCTGAATGGTTGATTCAGATTAGACACTTTTCTTTAAGACATCAATTTCAGTCAGATACACCTCATTCACTCTAACTTAAATTTCTTAAAGGTCACAGAATGATTTGTTTATATCCTCCTATGCTAGGGGTTTAGAAGCATACTTTGACATATGCTTCAACTGTCAAGTATGTAGAGAAGAAAGACCAAAACCAGATTTTTTTGTTTTGTCTTTATATCAGAATGGTCTCAAGTTAAATATCTCAAACCTTACTAAAATAGTTAAATATACTAATTTGCAGCACTGATCTTTTAAGTGGCATTATCATTTTGGGTAAAAAAATTATTTAATAACAGTAAATTTCTAGCTGAAAGTAAAGAAAATATTGGTAATTTATTTCAACATTATTTTTTCACTCTGAACCAAAATGAGATCTCTATTTTTTTTTTTTTCCAAGTAAATGCCAGACAAGCCCATGGCAATCTAACTGCTTGTTCTTTCTACCATTAAGTTTATTGACCTCTACCACCTTCTTTTTCAATTCATTATGTGAATATGCATTTGACATCTAATACATAATTTGATTGAGACATTCATCTTCACAGATCAAATATACTAATTTGCTTCTTTGTTTAATTCAGTTCCTTAATATTGATTAGAAGGCCAAATCTAAATATATTCAAAATAATTCATTTAACTGTTTGTCTAAGGAGGAGCCAGCAGGCAGTGATTGCAATAGAAGTGAGATATGAAAACCAAGTCAAGAAAATCTCAGTAGTTAGAGCCATATACTTCCAGGGAAAACATTGTAATAGAGGCAAAACTGTAGGGAAGGAGAACTATCCAATATCACTAGAAAGACCAGTAGAATTCTTTAGTAAATCAATTCCACACAAACTTCTTAAAAACCTAAAAATGTTTACTTTAATGAATTATTTTATGTGTTTACCCAGAGATATATCTGTGAGGCTGTGTAGCATATTAAACAACAAAAACAGGACTTAAGTCTAATTTTATTTTTTCTTTAATCTGGATAGAGCAAGGAAAAACATGCTTTTAGGCTTAAACATAGCTGTGATAGATGTTCACATGAAAACAAAAATTAGTGATGGTATCAAGTAGTCATCACTGTCAAACCCTGACTACTCAATACCGATAAACATTTTGTAGCATTTAGGGGGAAAATGTAAGGGAGTAATAACTCATATCCACATAGGATAGAAGCCTAAAAACTTTTATATGGTACATATCTGTAAACCTTTTCCACTTTTCAGACTCTTCAGGCACGCTTTGTTTTCCAAGCCTTCTGTGAATATTTGCCTTGTTTTCAAAACACAACCAGAGCATGAAAACAGAGCCTTAAGGGCATGAATGCACTATCACTCCCTGTTAGAGAAATGGAAAGTAAATCAGAGCACTTTCCTAAAGTAAGAAAAAGCTTAACCAGGCCCTAGGAATTGTCATTCATTAATGAGGAAGAACAATCTGCAGAACCAGTCAAGAAGCATTTTGCTGAAGTTACTGATCTCTGCCAGCCTGCTTAGGTTGTTCACACCAAAGAGCGCACACATTTTCTGAACTTGCTCCAAATGAGGGACTCAACTGAAAATTAAGCAAATGACCAATAGTCACAGACCTTCTCAGTAATCTGTAAACCAGGGACTGGTAGTAATTACATTGTAAGATAAAAGATGTATGGTAAAGCCAAAATTAAGTTACTCAGGGCTGACACCTTTTGTGCAAAATTAATGACTGATAAATGAGATTAAATAAAACAAAGCCTAAGGATGTGTTTTAAAAGACTATAGTGTCAACTCGAACCTTTAAGTTGAAACTCACTAGACTAACTCGAACAGATTTTCTTTTGGTCTACATGTTTCAGTATTGCTGGTTTGAGGAAGGAATACATCAAAGAGGCTACTTCAGGCTGAGAAAACATGAGGAGAAGAAAGAAAAACAATGTATGGCTATTTTATCATCTAGAGTTGAAGCTGGCTACAAACAACATTCAAATTAATTCCCAAGCTCACAATAAGTCCCCACAAGCTCCTGTTACCACAGAGAATTTCTTCAAGTTCTAAAACCACCTGACTACTGCTATCTGTAAGATTGGCAACTTTTATCCAATAAAATGGCCAATCCCTTTAAGATTCATCCCCATCAGCCAGATTGTTCTTCTTCAACAAAACTTTGTCTAAGACTTGGTGTTTCTCTCTCATTCTATGCTTTGAATGATCAGGAACAACTAAGGGAAACCAGAGTTGTTTTTCATACCATTACATGACAAAAGCCAAGCAAGACAACAAGTCCTTAGCATAGCTCAGAAGCCTGATATAATCCACATTTATCACCAGCAATAGCTGCCTTAAAAAAAAAAAAACAAAACAAAAAAAAATCTGCTGATTATATAATCATCTTAAAACCCTGTGTAGGTTAAAGGCTTAAATGTTGTCAATGACAGCTAAAGTCCAAAGCAGATGTTTGTTAATCCTCCTCTTATTTAAAAGAAGCTATAGGCTAAATAATACATTATTGCAGCATTAAGTGGCTTTTTGCTCTGCTGATTAATCTTGTGTCTTACTGAAGAACTTAACAAATGTTTTAGATGTTTAACTACTGAAGTCAAAGTTGGTCTTCACAACCTTTCTCCTGCTGTAATTTGGTCTGCAGAAATGATATTTTAAGAAACATAAATAAAATATTTATTGGGAATGCTTTATTGGGAGTCAAACTAGTATTAAGGAGAGATATTAATCGAATCACCAAATGAGTAAGTAAGGATGAGAATCCTAACACATTTTACACATTGCGTGTTCTGTGTTTTTGAGTACCGACTTGGTTCTGTTCTGCCTTTTCCTCCTTGAACTAAAAGACAATGAACTTTTAATTTTACCAAAATTCACAATTCCTTGATTGTTTATATTAAAAGTAAATTATTTGTTTCTATTAATACTAATGCCATTAACCACAGAATTTTGTTTTTTGTATTTTCACCTGAGCTGTTCAAGGGACACTAAATGTAGCATCTCACAGAGAGAACCCTTTACCCTCACATAAATTTATGTGCCAGCAGCTTCTAAAAAAAAATAAAATGGAAGCTCTTTTTAAAATGTTCCAGTGGTTTCTGAAGAAACAGCTAAAGGAGATAATTCTAAATGAAATAAAAATTTCCCAATCAACTGAATGGGGAATGTTTGAGTTCTACCAAATGAAGGAAAAAAAAAAAAAACAAACACAAACTAATCTTCAGAAACATAGTTTTTCTGCAATTCAGTGTAATCTGAAACAGACATTTTTTCAGGTTCTAGAAACTCAGCCAGTTTGAAGAGAACAGGAGATATTGTTTTTATGACATTAAATAGGAAACTTGAACACACAGTACCTGCTGAAAGTAGCATTTACCTTCATTTATTATTTTGTTTAATGGAAAATGAAGGTAGTTCAGACCCCAAATATATGCTAGCCTCTCTGTGCACATAAATTTATGAAAAATCCCCCTTTATTTGGGAATCCTTACTTCAGTAAGACTTCAGAACAGAGAGTGAACAGCTGTACTGCTCTGACATTTTAGATTATCTAAGGGTTTGTTCTTAAACAAGGATTTTCTCTGATTTCATATACACAGACTCTTTCTTATTATGTGGTTGTTTATAGTTCAGTTTGAGACATATTTTCAGTAAGTACCAAGGTGATTTCTCTCTTTTCGTTCAAATTTAGAAGAAAAACAACTAGATTTCAAATAGCTTCCCTAAAAACAAAAATAGATATTTATAGATAACAAACTTGCCTCAAAAACTTTCAAGAGATAATAAATCCCTAGGAAAAGTTTGTACGTAAAAAGGAAATGACCTGTTCCTGCCAGGAATAAGGACAGAAGGACTCTTTAAGTGGAAACTGAGTATTTTAACTCACTTTGTAGGGTTCCCACCATTACTTTTATGGGGGGGGGGGGGGTGTGTGTATTAAGCAAATGAATCATATCAAATCAAATCAAATACCTGTTCTGTGATATTTCTTTTTCCTTAAAAATCTTCCACTTGTCTTCACACCTCTCTTCCTTGTCAAACACCACAGAGCCAGTATTTTCCAATCCTTTGGAAATGGCAGTCTCCTCACTGCCTCTCCTCTCCCAGGCACCACTCTCTCATGTTACTTCTTAACACCAACAATAGCTTTTACTGCCTCCCAGAGCCGATAGTGCCATTTGGGAGAGCACTGCTATAATTAACTCAGGCATCACCCCTGTGATTTATCTTGGTCATCTGAGTCTTAGCAATACCAATAATGTAATGGGTTTGATCCATTAGAAAATCAGTCCATTATAAACACAAAATATGAGTAACACAAAATACATTTTTTTTCTTCATCCACTTCTAGCTCCCACAAGCATAGCACCTTAAAAATAGTACTTAGACTTCTACTGTTTATAGCAAGTCAAAGTTCATGTTTTCTCATCTCTTCCTACTACTAAGGCTACCCAAGGAAATTTTCCTGTGTATCTCTCTGCTTGGATATATTATGCTCTGTCTGGGGAAGGGAACAAGCAAACTAAAATTACCACATTAGTAGTTAAAATAAACAAACTCTCCTGCTGATTCCATCTAGTTAAGTATGTTACCTCATGGGGGACTAGCACATGCCAAGACAACACATTTGGCTCAAGAACTTCCTAAAATATACCTCATCGAAGACACAGTCTGGCAATCATTGCTACTTGTGTTCTCAGCTCTTCTGGTCTTCTGTAACTTGTCAGAACAGGCACATATAATGCTTGGCTTAGTCCTGGCATTTTAATTTTTAACAAAGCATGAGCATGGTGGGCTACAGATAAGTTTAATGAAAACTGGACCTGAATGAAAGAAGTAAAGGCTGCAGATTTACACCTTTTTCTATTTTCTTGACAAATGTTCCAGAAGTGAATAAATACTGTTGCCCTAAAATTTTCTTTCAGTATTCCTTTCACAGGCCTATTATGTTCAACTTCAGGATTTTTTTTCCATGGTCTCCATTCATTAGAATTGGTCTCTCTTGCATTCAAACATCCTGGCAGTTTCACAGTAGCAAGTTACTGAAAGAAACTTCTCCCAGGCAACTTTGCAGCAAGCTTTACACCATCTCTAAATGTAATTAAGAACATCTCTTTCCTATATAAATTTATTATTTATCTGCCCTTTTCCTTCACTTGTAGACTCTTTAGTCTTCTTTTGTGAGTCATTAAGACAGCTTTTACATTTAGTTCTAAACATAATTGTTTTTATCATGTAAGGAAACTAAACAATCTATTTACTTTTTTTCTTACAGTTTCTTATAAAAAATGTGTAAATGTAATGTGCTATCTAAAACTTTTTTACTTGTGAAATCACAAAACATTTAATTCTGGAAAAAAATAATGTTTGTTAGAAAAATTCTGCTTTGTATTCTCTGAAATAGTAAGAATTTGATACTCACCTGTTTTATATAAACCAATGCATTTAAAAGAGTAGCACAGATTTCCTGGGAAATACGGGAGTTTGTACTATTCTTGAATTAAATGTTTTGATTACCAATTTAATCTATATGAATATTAACATAGGATTACTTTAAGCATTCACTAGAGCCAAAAGGAAAGATGCCAGGAAAAACAGTAGTTGCATGAGTATCTGGAATTCTATGTCCAATTTTACTGTACAAGTCCAACATATGACCCTTGGGGATTTTCTTCCCTTATCAAAAAATATTAGGATAAAATAAATTAGACAGGACACAGACATTAGAGAAATATTTCATTGAAGATTGCAACATGCAAAGACTCCAGATAAACGAGTTCTTCAGCATATGCCATTTACCAGCCCAAACTACTGTGAGTAAAAAGAGTAGAAAAGAGTCCCAAATTTTCCATTATCATAAAGGATAAAAGTGTGCATGTGTTTTAAGGCACCTTTCTGAATAGTAGAAGCACTGTTACTGAATACTATGAATAAACAATTAATGAAGTAACTGCGCTTAGGAATGCATTTACTCTGTGTGAAATTACCTGTCATGTAAACTCATGCTTTTTTCAAGATATCTTTGAAATTCCTAAGAACAAATTGCAGGTTGTTAAAAAAAAAAAATCTGCAAATAGTTATTCATCTATGTTAGAAACACAAGTGTACCTAGGGTTAGAAAAAAATCATGCCTTACTTTAAATCCTTCCAAATGTCTGTCTCATCAACAGAAATAACAGTGATTTTAGAATTTTATCACTTTTTTCATCCTCAGACTACAGTAATAAAATCATTGCTTTAAGTAATTCCTTTTCACTTTAATTGCAGCTTTTTAAAAACAGGTTAATAACCATCCATATTTAAAATGTAGATTTTATGAGTTACACTTATTATGCGAACCATTAAATTTTTATAGTCTTTGCAGAATAAAATAATCATTGATCTTTTTCATCTGAGTGCTATTAAGGCAAAGGGTGTAAGCATCAACCAATTAAAACATTATTTAAAATGTTTTACAAAATGCATTATAAAATTTAGTTTTAAGTAATTTCACTCATCAAGACTTGACAAATCTGAAGAGTACTTCATTTAATTTCCTTTATGAAAATGTTTTGCATGGAAAGCAAAATCCCGAGAGACCCTCATTCCCCATACAAGGCTGTGGTGTTGCCTTTGCCTTGGGTACTATGACTTCCCAACAGCAAGTTGGCTCACAGTGCAGTACCCTCCAACAAACGTGTAAGACAGAACAAGATGACTCAAAATCTATTCCTTTGCTCTTCCTAATCATCAGCTAAACAAATAAGCGTGTGAGGTATTTAGAGCCTATTGATTTCCTTAGGAACAAGAAACCACTTAAGCAAATTTTAAAAATACACTGAAAACAAAGCCTATAGTATGTAATTTTTAGGTATGTGTAGTCCTTTTCCCAGAGATCACTTCCAGCCTGCAACACTGCTTACGAAATTGTCTTCAAGTTTATACTCCATGGCCTACTGTGTGGCCATTTATTCAATAGCAGAGTTATAAGCTTGTACAAACAGGGTCTTTGTGGCTCAGACCTTTTTAATTATGGACATGAGAACTGGTAGAGAATAGTTAGAAGTTCACCCATTCTCACGTGGCAAGAAGAAGGAGCACAAACATCTCCTCAGAGACAAGGTGCTGAGTTACTGGAGAGTGATACACTGCATGAAAAATCCTGAAAAAACTGTGAGCTATCAACCAGAGGATGAAAGCGCATGTACGGTAAGCTGTTTCCACAAAGAGCAACATCTTACCTGCACCCAAAAAGTATGTACAATCTGCAGGTGGCCAAATGACCATCAGCACTGAGGTAACTGTAAGGACCTTGAATGAGGCCACGGAACTGAAGAGAGAGAGATGGTAGGTGCAGAGGGCCAAACACAGGCAATGCTGTTTCACACAAAATAAATCTTCCAGATAAATCAAAGCATATTAACCAAAGACACACACTGTATTCCAAAAATTGGACAGCAACCAGGAAATGGGTATTTTATTTGCATCCACATTTCTGTTACAGAGATTAATTCAAGGATAGGTATTATAACGTTCAGTAAAGTGAAATGACAAAAACATAGGCTATCTTAAGATAACCTTAAGATTTGCTTCCCAGGAGAACACACACCCTAGAAACCTGAATTTCTTCAGAAAGCAATCATGGAAGGTCAGAGCACCCTTGATACAAATTTAACTTAAATAAAAATAAAACTTTATAATTGATATTTTTATGGTATCTACCCATTTGTACTCAACAAACTCCTTGAAGGTCTCAAGGCTACTGTATTCTATGCAATGGGAGGTGACATCTGCTCATCATAAGCATAGGAGACTGCTGATTCCCTAATTGGAACATAATCCTAAAACTGCTCATATAAGTTGTGGTAAATCAGAAAGAGAATGGGTTGTGTTGAAAGGAAACTGCAAAGATCATCAGGTCCAATCCCCTGGCTTTGGCAAGGACGTCCTTCACAAATCAGGTTGTTCAAAGTCCCACTGAACCTGACCTTGAACACTTTCAATGATGAGGCAACTGCAATTTAATATCTTTAAAAATATCTTAATATAATATAATACAGCAATGTCTTTAAGATCTTCTCTGATGACATCAACAGAGGGATTGAGTGCACCCTCAGCAAGTTGGCAGATGACACCAAGCTGAGTGGTACTGTTGACACATGTGAAGGACAGGATGCATCCAGATGGACCTAGACAGGCTGGAGAAGTGGGCCTATGGGAATCTCATGAGGTTTAACAAGACCAAGAACAAAGTGCTGTAGGTGGGTCAGGGCAACCACCGATATCAGCACAGGCTGGGGATGAACAGATTGAGAGCAGCAGTGTTGACAAGGACTGGTGGGTGATGGTTGACAAGAAGCTGGACATGGTCCAGCACTGTGCACTCAAAGCCCAGAAAGCCAATCCTATCCTCGGTTGCATCCAAAGCAGCGTGGGCAGCAGGGCAAGGGAGAGGATTCTGCCCCTCTGCTTCCCTCTGGTGGAAGCCCCTGGAGCACTGCATCAAGCTCTGGTGTCCCCAGCACAGGAAGGATCTCTTGGAGTGAGTCCAGAGGAGGGACACCAAGTTGATCAGAAGGATGGAGCATCTCTCCTGAGAGGAAAGGCTGAGACAATCGGGATTATTCAAATGGAAAAGAGAAGGCTTCAGAGTGACCTGATTGTGGCCTTCCAGTACTTGAAGGGAACTTACAGGAAACATCAGACAAAACTATTTACAAGAGCATGTAGTGACAGAACAGGGAGGAATAGGCTCAAAAAGAAAGAGAGTAAGTTTAGATTTGAAATTAGGAAAAAATCTATTGTAAAGGTGTTGAGCCAATGGAACAGGTTGCCTCACGGGAGTTACTTAAGGCCAAGTTTGAAGAGGCTCTGAGCAACGTGGTCTAGTTGAAGGTGTCCCTACCCACAGCAGGAGGGTTCAAACTAGATGATCTTCAAAGTTTCCTTCCAGCCCAATTAATTCTATTATCATATGATTCTATGAACTTCTCTGGACAAATTGTTCCAATGTGTCACCACTCCCATAGTAAACAATTGCTTCCATTTTAAACCTACCCTCCTTCTTTTTAAAAACATTTCTCCTTGTCCTATCACTACAGGCCCCAGTAAAAACTCTCTCACCATCTTTCTTGTAAGTGCCTTTAAGTACTGCTGGGCTGCAATAAGGTCTCCCCAGAGCTTTTTCTTCTCCAGGCTGAACAACTCCAACTCTCTCAAATCTTTCCTCATAGGAGAGGTGTTCCACTGCCCTGACAATTTTCCTGACCCACCCTCCTCATAACCTGCTTTAATACTTTGCTGTCTTTCATTGGAAACAGGATGCTGTACTCCAGGTGGGATTGTATGAGAGTAGAATAGAGGAGAAGAATAACCTCCCTTGACCTAATGGCCACACTGCTTTTGATGTAGCCCCAGCTACAATTGTCTTTCTGGGCTGTAAGCACACATTGCCAGGTCATGATCATTTTTTCATGTATCAATCCCCCAAACTCCTTCTCCACTGGGCTGCTCTCTTGGAGCCCCCAATCTGTCCTGCTACCAGGGACAGCTCTGACCCCAGTGCATGAACTTACTCCTGGCCTTGGACTTCATGAGCTTTGCATGGGCCCAATGAAACCAATTCAAAACACAGACAAGGCGCACTGCTACAACATAAGATAGTTCTAAGAGGAAGATAAGAAAAATGTTGTTGTTGCTGGGTTTAAACTTGAAGAAGGCCCAGCTACAAGTTGCAAATAGATGAAAAAACATTTAAAGGAGGTTGCAAAGGAACTAAGGTTAGATGTTCCTTAACAGTGCATCAAATCCAAAGAGCATAACAGCAATGACTCTGGAGAGAGGTTCTCGGGGACTGAGACACTACAAGCAGAAATAACATCCATGCAGTCACAGGTAACCATGTTTCAGGAACACTCATTTCTACCAAGTCAAAATATAAACTCTCCTCCCTGTGCATGACATAGAGCATAGACCATACATAAAAACAGGCAGAGTATGCCTAGAGATCTCAATCCAGCCTAATCTGACTTAAAACCAGAAAAAGACAAAAACCTTAATTTCATGATGTCTCCTGAGCTGTAAATCTTTCCTCTGTATCAGGAAATCAGTGTTTTACTGGTATTTCAAACAGAACCCAGGGTGTAGCTTAAGGATTTAAGTGTATGGGAAATAAATCTGGCAAATTCAAATGACTGAATATTTCATACTGATGTTGATTCATTCCTGTTTTGCAAGCACCAAATAAAACATCTGAATTGCCAGGATCTTCTAGTGTTTGCTCATTTCCTAACTCCTCTACTTGTCCTGCAGACTTAATTAAGCATTCTGGGCAGCGATGAAAATGTTATAATAAAGAATTCCTGAACCCAGCCATTATTTTTGTTTTGTTCTCTATTTTCAATAACATTCAGCTAAACAGCAATGGAGATATAGATTGTAAAGAGTATAGCTATCTTACAGTTCAACTGCAGTGCTATGTAAGGAAATGAAAAAGTCAAACCCTCTGTTTCTAGGTACCTGTAAATGAGCAGTTACTCAAAGATTGGCCCCAGAAACAATAACCCCCTCTGTCTGACAAATGAAAAATTTGGCACACTACATTTCTCCACCTGATAAAGGACCTTCTCATGGAAATAACATTAAAAATCAGCACAAACTATATTTTTACTGCCAAGTTCCTCTATATAGGCAATATTCCATTTTGATTCACATCAGAATTAGGCCATTGTGTTGTTGCCTGATTATCCTCCTCTGGAAACAAAGCATTCTGACAGCATGTCATCACTACTGAACTTGAAAGGATTTTATATGAGGAAAAATAGTCTCATTATGATACTCTGCCCAATTAAGTCAGAATAAAACAAAACCATTATGTAGTGGCATACAAAAGATTTGACTTTATTTTGTAAATTTCAGGCTGATAACATTTAAAAAAACTAACATGTATTTCAGAGTCCTCCTCCAGTCCTCTCTATCAAAACACTACTTCTTATTCATAACATCTAGAAAATTGGCACATCATTTCTGCAGCACATATCTCTCTTCTAGATAAAATAACTATCCAGGACAAGAGCCTAAGGAAAATATTTTTTAAATCTCTTCTGACAGCTTTCTGACAGGTTTTCTCTGCATTTCCTGGCATAATCCTTCCCAGAAATACTTCTCAGCAGGCAGGTTTTCTACACCGTCCATTTCTATCAACCGTCTGGCCACAATAGAAGAAGACTATACCTACAAACACAAGCTTCACCTCTATAAATAGAGTGTAGCCTTTGTGCTGCCCTGGAAGCTGCTGGGCTGTTGCACAGGGTGGTTTTCAGGAAGCAAGGAGCACCACATTGGCACTCTAACCCAAGATACCACTAGAGCCCCAACCTATGGGCAATGGACACTGTTAACTCCTCCTCCTCCTTTCCCATAACCAGGGGAAGGTGAAATAGGAAGCACTTAATAATGAACCAGGGGCTATTGGCATAGAACAAGCAAACCGGAAAATCAGGGAACTGAACAAGGATTACTACAGATGAATCATGAGAAACATGTCTGTAGAGTAACAGTTCATTTTCCATTCATGTTTAGTACAACTCTGACATTGCCACTGCTCTTCCAAATCATACTTTTCTAGTCAAAGCTGTAGTGATGTTTCTTTCCAAAGCATGCTTATCTGGAAAACTTTGTATTAGCAACAAGGCTTTAATTTGGAGTTAGGGATGGAACTTTTCAAGCAACATCACTCTTTCTGTTTTCAAGCATTTATTCAGATCTTCTATACTGTGTACCTCTTCCTTTACAGATTGTGCTCATATTACAAAGTGTGATAAAGTATTTTTTTAGAATTTTTTCAGAAAGATGGTCAGCATATCCTTCAAAGAATAAACAAACAATGAGTGCAATGCACTGTCCAAATTTCTACCTTGTAATGTCAAATGTCCTGCATTTCTGAACTTTAAATTCTGTCTCCTGCTCAAGAGACTAAAGTATATCATTCTGAGAGCTTTGGAAATAGGCAAAACCTGGTTTCTGATGCATCTGTGCTTTGGAGACTACCAAAAAGTCTACATAAGATTTTTTCTGTCATAGGGTCCATCAGCTTAGGGCTGATGCTGATATCTTGCAAAACTAAGCATTTCCTCTTAGACCAGAGACCCATCAATATTTTTCTACAAGTTAGTTAACTTCTAGACTTTGATGCTTTGTGAAATTTCTCTGCAACAAACCATCAGCTCATGAACAGAATACACACATTCACATGCAAAGACTCGTACATGCTTAATACAACTGTTAAAGCTTTGCATCTCTAATTCTTAGATATATGCAGACTTGCAGCTTCTCCCTCTGAAAATGAAAATGCAGAAACATAACATAAAATATTTGCTAAATGATCTCAAATTATTTTCAGAACAATTTAATTATTTTTCCATTCCTCTGAAAACATTCAAATCCTATTTTAAAAAGCTACATAAGCATTATTTATAGCCATAGTTTCTCTCATTAAATAAAATTTTGTCATTTAAAACCCATCCGGTTGATTCATCTTTTTAGATCAGATAAACTTGCAGTGAACCTGGGATTCTGCAGGGTCTGTTCTAGTGGGGTGTTTTTGGTTTAAACAGCTGTGTTGTTACAATTTCCTTTTACATGGGACTTGAGGGTATCCATTTGCTTCACAATTAAGAGCATAGCACCTACAAATGTTCAGCTAACCAGATTGTTAATTGCTGTGTTTGCTTTATGCTTTCTCATATAAATAGAAAATGTTCCTCCTGAAACTGAATGGTTCAAAGGTTCAAACATTATCTTCCTAACTTTTCTCAGGTTACTCCGTTTTTTCTTTTCCCTCTACTCTCTGTCCGAGGATATTACTGATACAGGTTTGCATACTCCATGTTATCTCTTCTAGTCTCTGCTTCAATGAAAGCTTTTGCCTTTGTGGAAATCAGTGCTGAATGTTTTCTTCAGAGGCAGCCAGCAAAAATTGAGCTGGTTTTAGAGCAAAGTCATCAGTAACAAATAAAGAAGTCATATGCTTGTAATAAACTGAAGTAGAGTGAAATATGTTATAAAATACACCTTACTAGGATTATTTGCAATACTTAAGGTTAGTATTTGGTTTTATTAGTTCTTATGTACATGTCTAACTTTCTCCACTGGTAAGTTACTTTTGCTTCCACCTCTTTTAATATTTCTATCCAGTTCATCTGAATCCTCAAATTCCCTGAAGATTGTCTTTAGATAAAATTAGAAGCATAACTGCTTAATAGATGGGAGCATTCCTCTGTAAACATACAATACAATGTCAGCACTTCTGTCATATGATTTCTGAGTGGAATTTAATATATGAGCTGTGAATAGCTTATGACCAGTCCCATAATGTGGGATTCATCTAAATGTAGATTCAGCTGAGCCAGTCCCTCATTATAGTCTGCATAGCTGAAAGAGAACTTTCAGGGTTCACTTCATGCCAAAAAATATATACAGCTTCCATTGCTACCTTTGTGCATTTTTATCCACGCATAACTTGGAGAAATTGCTGATTTCACTTCATTATATTTAGTGAAGATGCTTAGGCTGATTAGCTCAGATGCCTATGTCCATCACAACCAAACATTCACGCTAATTAGGATTGCGAGAGACTACTTATTTTCCCTGAAATATGTCTGAACTTTTATTCAAGTTTCCCCTTGGTCATACTGTTTTCAAACAAAGGCTGTTGGAAAATGGCCAATAAATGGCCAAAATTCTGGACTTCCCTCTAGCCTTTTGAGAAGTAGTCCAGACATGCTGCCAAACTCATTTGTTCCTGTGGAATTTGTTCCTGTAAGGGTCAAGAGATCTTTAGAAATCCATTTCCTATGACTCAATTTATGACCCTGATGTCTCAGTCAAGAAAAATGATAATTTGTTGACAACACGAGAGAGAACATCCAGTTCAGGTGTTCTGTTATGGACCACTTGCTTGACCTGTGTTTAGCCCAGAACATAAATGATTCTCCACTGACACTGCATAGGACTGTCAGTGAAGTCTATGAAGAAAATGCATCATCAACAGTTGCAGCCAATCGTGAAGAGGCATATTTACAAAGATAATTTTTGATTAAACCCTTTTTTCTGTTTCACATTCACATAATGAAGCCCCTGGCAGAAGTTCTGTTTAAAGTCCAACATGATGTGTGGGTTAACTTCTTCTTGGGCTGATAATGGTCAGCAGCTGATGTGCCCCCAAAAGTTTTGTTGGCTTGGAGAGAATTTCTGAAACTGTGCAAAACTACTCAGCTAGTCTATACATTTGGAGGTTACTGCTAACCATCCCTGGCATATGAGCTAAACATAGAAGCGTTCAATAATGTGCTGTTCACAAAGAAAGTGGGAACATGGAGGATGATGCTGCATGTCAGCACACATGATGAGAAGGCAAAGGTCACTTAGCAAGGCATAAACTATGAGCAGCAAGGCAGGTGACAGCAGCTCTGATGACAGCATCCTCACACTCAAGACTGACATATCTGCCAAAGGTGGACTTGGCAGATGGCCACACATCACAGTAAGCTGTGTTTTGCATGGGAACAGATTTCAGAGTGCTGTTAAAAAGGGGTTCAAGTCTCACTCCTGAAAACTAGGCTTACTTTACCAGTGCTCTTACCAAATTATATGCTACTAAGATAATGTTCAGGATAACATGGTTTTGATATGAGTCTATTTTTACTTTCTTACTTCCAAATTAATATAAGCATAACTTATCCACCCTTCCCTCAAAATAATTATAGTAGCAAAGCAGTTTGTGTAAGAAGAAAGAAACTGGAAATTTATAGAGTAACACAGGATTAACAATTATTAACATTCACTATTAAAATTCCATTTCAGCTATATAATTAAACAATTAGCAAAACAATTTGAAGACTCTGAACCATGGAAAATGCTGAGGAAGAAAAATACAAGAAATTCTAATAGATATCTTAAAAATTCAGCTGGCCTATTGCATTAACTACAAACAGTGATCACAAGGCACAACTGGTTAAAAGATCTTAACTCTAAAGCACACTAAACAAGTCTAAAGTTGTATCCATTTCATTATGGGTTATGAGTACCTTGGTTAAACTCAGACCATTTTAAAACCTTGCAGCATACTAACACACCTATAAATTTAAAGTTTACTTGTAATAGTGGTTCGTTGACATATTGTTTCTGTACTTTTTAAGACTTGTAGATTGTAGTTTCTCTGTTAATGCTGTGGATTTCTTGAATTCAAGACTGCATAAATAGTTTTGACAATTAGCTTATTTTAATTACTTTAAAGCAAAATGAACATCTATGAAAGGTAAAAAATATTTAAATACAGAAATTCCTTATTGATTACTATTTTTTTTCTAGAATGCCTATGTTCCTTTACTACTCTTAATTATTTTAATTAAGATTTCTGCATGTCAATTAGAATTGGTTCAGAATGGAAAATTCCACTCCCCCCTCTGTCTCTCAAAGTAGGTAAGCACAAATGTTCTTAAGAGGGTTTTTTTTTTTTGTATACAGAGTATATGTAAACAAGGAAGAGAATTACAAAAGTAATTGAAAAGGGGCATAATTCTATAAAGTCAAAACTAACATAAAACCAATGCAGACCCTTTTTTTTAGGAGCAGTAATTATCTCAGCCTGAAACAGGAAAATTGGAACAGCGATGACATATGTCAGTAAAATAATTGAAATACTAACGAAGGAATAGGATTTCTATAATCATACATAGCATGACTAAGTAAAAGAAAAAAGGGAGAAATCTATCCTAGTTTAAACGTAAGACATGAGAAGTAACACATCTTAACCTGAAAAAAATACCCTGGATTGTTTCCCACTGAATAGCTCATACAGCAGCTAATTGTTTTCATTCTTACTTTATTTGCCCTGACAGAGTTTTCTTCTTTAGGCTCTGTAAATTTTTAGTATTTCTCAGGAACTGTGTTGGAGACAGGATGTAGAATCCCATTGGTCTGAAACTTTTCCTCTCTGAGAGTTGCAGTGAACTGTAAGTTAGTGAAGCTCTGCACGTCCTAAATTACTGTGGGGTATTCACAAGCCCTGGAACTGAATAC
This sequence comes from Vidua macroura, assembly GCF_024509145.1. NCBI lineage: Eukaryota > Metazoa > Chordata > Aves > Passeriformes > Viduidae > Vidua > Vidua macroura. The sequence goes on from NC_071571.1 coordinate 37,526,126, forward strand.
AGCCTGAAACTTTATTGCATGCCACTCGGGATCATATAATTTTTTTCCTTCTACATTTCTTCTGACTAACACCCATGTAGGCTTCAATTTATGGCCTATCAGCATGTCTGAATGAGCTATTTGGCCCTCAGTAAGGGAGAGGATATTCCAGGTTTAATGAAGTACATAAAATCCTGCTTTGTGCCCTCTTAAGTCTTTCATGGAAGCTGTGGCTCAGGGTAAGTGTTGGGAGAGTACTTACTGCATTGAAGTTGGGGAAGAGATTCACTGCTGCAGCAGTGTCCAGAGGAAACGGGAGGAACGGCTTAATATCCAGCGATGGCTGCAAGGGTGGTGCAGGAGGACGCACAAGGGCTGGGAGAGCAGGGCTCTGGCATGTACCACCTGCATGCAAAAAGAGAAAGCATTCAGCAGGCGATATGATTAGCCGGAGGGGAGGGGGATAAAAGCCAGCACGCCCACACACAAAGCAACAATAAAAAGACAATACTGGATCAAACAAATACATTTTGACTTATCCAAAAATTACTGCATTAGCGAAAAAAAGCACAGCTGACTCAGTGACTGAGTTGGTTATAATTCTTTGCCAGCAATTGCTTTAGGTATCAGTCTATCGTGATTAGAATTACCTTATAAACCATTTATTTCCATGGACAATCTGGAACAATGGTTCAGCATATGTCTAACATCCCTTGAGACCTTCAGCTAGTTTAATTCTCTTATAATTTCAGCACTTCATCCCTACCCTATTGCTCAACCCTACAAAGGCAGATTACTCAAAAAGATAAAGAACAACTTGCTGTTCAGCTCAGCAAAAGTCATGTCATTTGCAGACTTCTCGTTTTTTTAATTAAATGCTCACTCATGGAACCAACGGCTTCTGTTTCAACCTAAACCTCACAAACAGAACATACCTTGCTGCCTCAACAGTTGATCAATACAAATTTAAAAATAACAGTTTCAGGAGCCACTGAAATCCTGTTTATGGGAAGGTACCGATGAACACTTTCTGCTCTTTGCAAGGGGTGGTGGAGCTGATTCAGACTCTGTGCAGCAGAAAGCTCCTCCCGGCAAACCACCAGCTCTGTGGGAACGTAATGCAAATGAAGAAATCCCCTTGCATACCAATAAGGTACTACCTATTTGCAGGGGACCCTATTTTGCTTATTTGTTTGCCCCTGGCCACAGCCAGCTACAAGCTGGAAGGATCCAAGTTCATTCTCTGCTTTCAGTGTCTCCTATATTGGTTGCACTCCAAAACATCAATTCCCTGTTAATTAAAGACTATTTGGATCCTAGGAAACTGTTAAAATATGCCAGTGTTCTTCTAATCTGAGAGGCAGGCAACAGACTGTAAAAACCTGCTGGTAAGAATCCAAGAAACATTGAAAAAAAATGAAAGGGGAGTTTTGCCCTACTCACTGAACAGGGACACAGGCAGACAGATCAACAGAGGGAGAGATGCAAAGAGAGAAATTTGTTTCTTTTTTACCTCTCATACATACAGACATTTTATTAGACAAGTTGCATACATGTTTTAAGAGTGCAAATATAAAGTAGTCAGAATGATATATGACATCTCTCCATATTTGGCCAGCAAATCTGCTAACAACATTTGTCATGTTATACATATAATTGAGGGCTAAAAACATAAGACTTAATTAACCAGTTGTAGAAGATCATCCAAGTTGTGCTTCTAGATATAAAATCAGCTGGAGCCAAATTTTGAAGACCATATTTTTTTGCCAACTTTCAACTCCTCTGTGAAGCGTTTCACTAAGAATCACTAGTAAATTGAAGGTAGTGGATTAGAGGTCACTGCAATCTCATTATAGTTTTTAATCCCAAAAATAACTGCCATTTTTGGGGTAGTTTCTACATTGTAACTCAATGTAAGTGCATAAGAAATCAAAAGTTTTTGAATGCAGCAGCTGAGGATATAGGCAACAGAAAAGCAGAGTGCAATCAGCATAGAATGATCAAGTATTTGATTGCCATTGCTTTGGCAATTGTTACATTCCCATGACGTGGTTACAAAAACACTGTAAAAATAAATCTAACAGGTCAGAATGATGATAAGGTAGTGATGAACATGCCATTCATACTACCTCAGAATAGGAAAGACCCATAAAGGTACTTTTTAAAATTCTGGAAATACTTAGCTTTAGTTATACAAAACTTTCACACATTATGAAAGGAAGAAGTTACTAAAGAAAAAAATACAGATTTCACCTGAGATTGTACTGAATCACACAGAAATTTCAAGGTGAGCATTTGGCGATAGCAAAGAATTTGAGGTTAATCAAACATTCTGTAACTCACAAATGCAAATGTAAACTGGAGTGAGAAATGTCACCTGTGCTTGGGGACACAGTTTATTGGGTGCATAGTCCCAGTGCTACGGAGAAGAGCTTCAAAGTTTCGGATTACCTAGAGCAACAGCATTGCTATCCCAAACTCATCTGAGATAACAAGCCATGGAGGATGAAATATTTCTATTCTGTGATCCTTTCCTGTGCCATGACTCGGCACTCATGCACCTGCTGCTGCCAGCCAGCGCGATGCAAAGCCATCTGGGGACGAGAACAAGCTTTAAATGGAAAAATCCAGCCAGCTCTGCAAGACCTTGGCTGGGACTCAGAGCCTCTGGAACAGATTTTAAAATCTACCACAGTCCTGGGTACAGTGGCACACAAAATTAGTATGTTCAGGAGCACAGCTGCTCTCTGTTTTTTCAATAGTGTCAGACATGTCCCTAAATGATGGAGCATGTGAGAGGCATCATGAAATCTGAGCCTTTGCTTAAGAACTTCTCTAATGTTTATGGCTACAAAAATTAGCTTCTCTTTCCATTTAACGTGCACAGAGTTTTAGTCTAAAATCTGCAACAGAAAAACTGAAGCAATGGCAACCATTTTTGTGACTCACCTTAGCTTGGACAACCTTTGAGAATGCCAGTGTTAACTATTTCACACTTAATCCAATAGCAGAGGGATGGAGAGGGGTAGACACCCACTGGGAAGAATTCTTGAAGAGTGTGCACAGACAAATTCCAAGTGTTAGGGAATGTTGGATTACAATGAAGAACCATAAAATTTGCTTATGATGGTTTTGGTATTGTGTAGGATGAGTTTCTCTACAAAGACCTCCATAGCACTCCCTGAGCAGATGCAGCACTGCTGATCAACACACAATGAGGGTGAAGGTTCAATGTCAACCTTTTTACAAGCTTTTTACCAGCAAGGTTTGGATAACATTGACCAATAAAACTAGGATAAAATCCCACAACACTGATAGGTTTTGTCCACAGCCTGCGCTTAATGCTCACTATTATTATTATTACTTGAAGTTCACATAGATAACCTTGTCTTTATGAGGACCATGCTACACCTTAAAATGGCAGGATAATACAGTATTTTCTAATTCCAGTCTTACAAGGTAATGATGTTAGAGTCTCATGTCTTTCTAAAGAGGAGGAGAATCAGATTCTAAATGGGAGATGAATGTTCAGGCATTTGAGAAATTCATGTCAACATTGTTACCTTAATTTTCTTTGTAGGGACACCAAGAACAACACTTCTTAGAAGCCTAATCGGCTCAGCATTTTGACCAAGTTTGAAGTAATCATTTGTTTCTTTAATTTTCAGACAATTTAAATCACAGGCAAGATAATCTCTTGGACAGAGGCACTGGCTATACATCCAAAGCAAGTGTGAGCACACAAGTTTGAGGAAAAGCTTGCAACAAACCTTAGCCCCTTCCTATATCACATTGAGAACTCCTCCAATGTCAATCAAACATTGCATTTTTGCACAGGGATGTAGTTCTGTGTCTCCAGCTGGGACTAGACATTTTGCCCTACCACTGGGTAATCTGGTTTGAAATACAACACTGTGTTCTGGGCACAGACAGCCCACATACTACAAAGGCATGTGAGCAACATGAGGTTTATGCTCTTGGTGACACAGCCCAGTCAAGTGGATTCTCCTTCTGAATCCACTGTTGATATGAACTTCATCAGCATAAGACCTTTCTTGCCTTCTTGCCCGAACCAAGGAAATATGACAAAAACAGATGAAGAGATGATTCCTGCTCTTTGCACCTCAAATTGCCCATTCCATGAGGAATTGGCACTTTTTTTTTTTTTTTTTTGAGTATGAATGGAAACAAATACTGGTGTCTGTCCTTTTCCCTGCTTCACCTCTACCCCATATTGACTTTAAATACCATGTTTCACTATGGAACTGAAAACAGAATTTAAAATGAGAATCATTCTAAAACAAAAAAAAACATGTGTCATTAAAAATGGCTAAGTTTTAATCTTGTCTTCACAATTTTTTTTTTGGTGACAATTCTTTACACAAAGTTAACACATTCTGGGGGAAATTTTGCTTTGAATGAAATAGCATTTACTGAAAAGAAAGTTTCCCATATAAATTTTTGTGCCCAATTTACCTGAAATTTTCCTTGGATCAGTGTTAGGTAAAGAGTATAAACAGCTGTAAATACTCATCCTAAAATCTGGATTAAGAGAATCACAAAGACTGAATATACACAAAGGAAACCAAACAAAATAGCCCTAGAGTAAGCAGACATCATAAAGCAGGGTGGTTTTTCATACAGGATAATAAATAGCAAGTTTCCTTAATGTTTTTCAAGCAGGCCAAGATCCCCTTTCTTCAGGTTCCCTAACAAACAGCTCAACAAATTGGCAGCCACCTATTGTTATATTTTGTGACTTGGCTACAGAGAAATTTATGTTACATCTTTCTCTGCACAGTCTTTCCTCATGCACACCCTCATTCCCAATCCTTCAAGTTTAAACTTAACTGCAGATTTAGTTTCCAGAAAAAGAATCACAAGGTGCATTATCAAAGTCTCCCCTAAGGAAGAATCTAGCTTAGCTTTTGCAGACACAAAAATGTAGATAATTTTTTGCAATGCATTTGAAACTTGGAGGTATGTAAACTGGGCAGAAACTCTAAACTAATACCCCATTAATCTAAATCTTTTGCAGTTCTTCCATCACTAACTATTACCACCATAAACACTGAGTGAAAAAGCAAATCTCTGCAGAATTTTATTTTCATTCCTTCACTACTTTGCAAGTTTTTCCTTCTGTCCATGTGCACAGCTATTTTGAATATAGCAAAGATACTAAACTAATGTACCCTTTCCCTTCCTTCCTAGAGTCTGAGCTGGTTTTCAGGATCATAAAGTGGTTTCTCTAAGATATGGATAATTCCATGTTTTACAACCCATCTCACACCTCTCTTAATATTTCCATGATAACTCATCTGAGGTCAAAAAAAAATACACACATTCTGCCTTGGCAAAAGCTTAGAGAACCTTTCAGCTGGTATGACTCAGTGGAGAAGCTAGGGAAGTCCCACACATTTCCAACATTTCTAGGAGGCTTTAAAAGGACTTCAAAAGCTATCATTAATATTTTTTATATAGGAACCTAATATCTAATAGTACACATGCAGTAAGCATTAAAATACATCCTAGAGAGCCTGAGCAAGAACGGGAATTTTCATAGAAAATTTTCAAGAACAATGACTCCAGGCTATTTTAAAGTATAAAAGGGAAAGGATATGTGGGGAGCTTATGGTCAAGCTTATAAATCTTTATAATCTTACATTTGGATAACTCAATATTAGCTAGAACTTTTAATTTGTTATGAATTAAGTTTGCCAGTGGGCCAAAGGAAATGTATATTTGGAGGGATTTTTTTGAAAAGACAATAAAGACACAAGCATTTAAGAACAGCAGGCTATCCATGGTGAATAATGCTCTTTCATGATCTCAAATAGAGGTTATCACATTTATATTTTCAGGGAATCTGATGAAATAGGAAATTTTAAGATATCCAAACCAAAAAAATAAATTTCCCTGGGATATAACACAGAAAATATGACAGGAATTGTAGATGTGGCTTTTAGAAATTAGTTTAATGTAATTTGTCATGGACCATAGTCACTAGGGTACTCCTTTTTATCATAATAAAAAATATCTTCATTTTTACAACAGATACTTTTCTCAAAAACTGCTGAATTTCCCCTTTGAAGGTAAATTCAGCTCCATAATGAGTAGTACCACTGATCTAACTTGGCATGGAAAAAATGAGACTGATTTAATCAGCAAACTACTTGTTTGTAGTTATTGTAATAAAGTGGCTAAAATATGAACTCAGCATACCGAAAGTTAGCTAACATGCAACTTGTATCTTTTATGTGCATAGAGATAAACTTTTATTTTTGAATATTTATTTTTTATAGGTTACGTATGATTACCTATGAACTGAAAGGAGATTACGTGTAAACAAGTGACATGAATGGAGAATTTAGCGCTCAGAAAAACTATTTTCTGACCATTTATAGTCTTAGAATTCAGCTTCTTGAAAGGGTTTTTTATCATTTTGAGTGGTTTGTATATTTTTAAAAATTTCTTTTAGAAGGGGAAATAAGAACCTTAAAGTGATTTCAACTTCTGTATTGTTCACATACTCTTTTTGGAGAGTGCTCTCATTATTTAATAATCTCAAAAAAAAAAAAAAATACAATAGGCACATTTAAACAAAATACTTTTACATATAATCACTCTTAGGTCCAGAAAAGAAAGAAAAAACCCAACTATACTAAATATTTCAAGCCCACTTGAAAAGAAGAGCCTTCAAAATGGGACTCCAGCCACACCAGACTCAATCCTGCTGGTTCTCCTGAGACAGCTTGAGAATCAAGTACACTGTGTGACCACACAAGCTTTCCTTTCACAGGTTTTGCTGTTAGCAATGCTAGCAGTGGCTAGTCACTTTGAAGAGGATGAATGCAACACTGTCTCAGCTGTGGAGATCTGTGTGTAATTGATTTTTCAGTTCACTGGCCAAACTAAAAAAATAGCGACAATTAAGGGGGGAAAAACCCCACCATTGTGTCAGCTGAAACACTTCTTTCACCTAAAATGACACTCAATAGCTCCTACTTAGATACTTAACTGTTTTTATTATTTAAATATTGGCAAAATTCAAACATCCAGATCCAACAACTCAAAATGACTCATTACAAAAATATTTTCTTCCCTTCCTTTTTTTTTTCCAGATTGGCACAAATCAGTACCCACTGTTTATTTATAGAGAGCATTTTTCAGCACATACACTGTTCACCTGGAAAGTTTGAATCAACTCTGGTCATTTACTGCTATTCAAAGTATTATTATTTCTAGAGAAAATATTTATTCTCTGGTTCCTGCAAAGTGAGCTAGTTTAGAAAAAGAATTTTTTTTATTATTATTATTAGTTTTAGAAGCCTGCAGCTATGCATCATGTAGTGTTTTTTAAAGTCTTTTCTTTCACACATACTATCATTTTGAAACACATAAGACCATATATCCCAATAATTTTTATTGGAAAATGTACTCCTCTAGGTGTACAGAGGAGTAAATTTCTCTTTTCATTATGTAGAAACCTGTGAAACTACTATTATGATGCTGGACTGGGAAAATGCAGAGACAAATTTGCATGCGTAGTCTGATACGCATCATCTCCTATCATTATTTCCTTTACTTTGCTAAACAAAGGTTTCTGCTCCCATTTTGCTACCTTTTTCCCTCCTGTTCCTTTATCATCTGCATTACAGGAGGGTGGGCCCACCTTACAGACAATGAAGTCCACCAGTTCTGACTAAATGGGATTGAAGTGCTCAGCATCATGCAGATCTTACCCACCTCAGGCCTCAAAGCTAATTAATGTGAGGGCCCCCATTAACCCCACAAAGTATCACCTCTTTTGCCCCATATCTAAAATATGCCATGGACCCCAGGAAACATTCTACTGAAGAAAAAACTGGTGTGTTTTGGTTTGTTTTTTTTACATAACAGCTACTGAAAAAACATGATCTGAACTTCGGTACCTAACACTGTCAAGCACGGAATTTGTCTAACCCACTACGGGCCACATTTTATACGGATTTCAAATTGCACAAGGGCAGAGACTTAGCTTTTTATTTTAGCAACATAACCTACCTAATTGAGCTCTTCAGAGTCCTTCGGGCTTTTATTGCTGTTGGTCAGCCAAATTTGGATTTTTTGTTTTTTCCTTATTGGAAACTGTTGGGTCACTGAAAGTTAAATGACCCAAAATAAATGTTCCACTTTCTGTAAAGTTCTGTCTGTTTCTAGTATAAGGAAACAACTAGAAATTGTCCAATTTGGTCAGCATGCGTATTACCAGCTGCCCATACAAAGTACCAATCATGCCAACTACCAGAGAACCAGAAAGCCCAAGAGTGGAAGTCATGGCTTTGGAGAAGACAAACTAGAATACCCATGAACCTCAGCTCTCCTCCCACTTCAGAATGGAGGAGCTTTTCATTTCTATTTTCCTTACAAAAAAAATCAAATATTAAATACCCAGTCTTACTTTTTTTCTCTATGCAATTCCACTGTTAATTCTCTGGACACTTCTACCTGGCAAGAGATTATCCCGATTTTTCAGCTAGGAACTTAGGACAGACAGCAAAAGTATTCTTCTCAAAGCTTTCACAGGAATCTGTGCCAGACAAAGAAGCTGACCTCTAGGTCCCCAGATTTAGTGCTCTGAGCACTGCAATATCCTCTCCTGGTTGTAGGCTAATAGCAAACTGAACATGCTTTTGCTTAGACTTAAATGATCTCATCGACAATGTCAAAACTTGTTCTTCTTTTGGTGCCATAAATGCTAGAGGGAAGAGGAGCTCACCAATGAGTCTACATCTGCACTAACGATTCCATTTTCTTTTGGCAATCTACATATCCCCAGCTCTATTTCACAGTTTCTTTCCATACTGCTCATGTTTTATACTACTTCATACTTTCTTTGGTAAGAAAGTGAATCCAAGGAAGTGAAATGCTTGTCTTGCACAGAGTGAGCTAGAAATGTACAGAGACATTTCTACCACCATGCAGTAATGCTAGGACAGAAAAGACGGCTGAGAAGGGACCTCATCAATTTAAATAAGTGTTGGACCAGGAGGGTGTCAATTGGACTAAGCTGGATTCTGCTCAATGGCACCAAGAGGCAATGAGCAGAAACTGCACAGGAAGTTCCATGAACATGAGGAAGAACTTCTTTACTGTGTGGATGACTGAGCACTGGAACAGATTTTTTCAGAGGTTGTGGAGTCTTCCTCACCTGAGATACTAAAGAGCCATCTGGATGCAGTCCTGTGCCATGTGCTCTAGGACGACCCTTCTTAGGTAAGGAGATTGGACCAGATGACCCACTGTGTTTCCTTCTAACCTGACTCATTCTGTGATTGTGTATAAAAAAAAGGTTTCTTGTTTCTTTTCATTATGTTCTTGGCTAGTTATTCCCACATAAAGCAGCTACCCTAGAGTGATTTCCTGCCTGCAGCAGAAAGATTTACTTTCAGAATCAAGCTAAGGTGGGAAGCATGGGTGTTTTCAGAGGACTACAACCCAATGAAGTTAGAGGTCATAGTGTTATAAATGTGTATTTCCCCAAAACTGCATGCAGTGTTTCTTGACACCTTTCAGCCTATAGACTTATCTTGTGACAATGTTGAACTGATTGCACCATTATTTACTGACACATCATGGATGTCTCCTCAGCAGTGGTCAGTATGTGGTTTGTAGCCTCTACTGTAGAGGTGCTAGTTTTTATCAGATCATGTCCAGCAAAAATGTAGTTACAAACTAACTGCATCTAAACATTGAAACATAAGGAAGAAAGTTCTGAAGGCTATTAAGATGCATCCTAAAGTGTGCTCCCCTGAGGTCACAGTCTCCTGGTACATCTTAACCACAAAGGTTCAAAAAAAACCCACCATAAATAAATAAGCTAAGCAAAAATACAAGCATCAGCCAAGTATTATAAAAATCACATTAATTTTAAAGCTTTACACTTTTTGACATTTATAAAAGTCTTTGACCTGGCATATCCTGCAGTTGGATTTTTCTGATGGTTTTATAAAGGTCGTGTTTATGGTATAATGAGCACAAATTTCCAAGGGTTATTAATCAGAAGAGCACTGTATTGCAAACAGATCTCCAAAGAATTTTTCATTTTTGTTAATATATTGAATATGATGAATATATTATCAGCTTTAAAAGTGCCATTTTTCAAAAGCATGCTTGGGGAAGAAAGAGCTATTAACTTCTGGTGTCTTTACTTGAAATGAAACAAATGCATGACTGAGAAGAATATGTAACTAATGTAATGAAATAGACACTCCACTAGTAAACTCTGTGAAGATAGTTCTGTGTAGCAATGCATCTTCTATTCAGCACTAATAATTCCATTTAGCATTAATAACTCACCAGAAAGTGTTTTTACACATTTGTAACTGCATAGTGCAAAGTAAGTGGAACTTAATGACAAGTTACTGCAGATTTCCAGGGTACCACTTCACTCTTCTGCTAGCTGTCAAGCCTCTGTTGCTTTGCTGAATAACAGGCAGATCAACTTCAGAAAGTGATGAAGTTAGAAGAAGGATGGCAGAATCCGAGCAAAAAGAGCAAAGACAAAGCTAGCTCCACAGAGGGAGTGGAAAGAAAGGAAGGAGAGAGGTGCATTGAGAAAAAAAGTGGAGAAAGTCTATGGTTTTGCAGCTGCACTTGGCTGTTGGTCTTACACGTAGTACACAACAACGGACATGAAAATACTTCTGTCAACCTATGCCAGTGTCGCATAGCCTGGACCATGATTCCCTCCTGAATAAACCTCACAGAGTTGCTTACACAGGCCTGCCTATGTGTACGTATGTGACATATTTATTGAAATAAAATAATATTTTTCATTTTTCTTTCCCATGCATAAAAGCATAAATGCTTGCACAATACATCAGAAATTACCACAGTCGCAAAAATTTTGATTCACAAAAAAATGCCCCTACACATATGTGTTTAAAATTGTTAGGTTTATGATCTTTCACAGGTAGGTAAAAGAATAAGTGGAAAAATTAGAATGGAACCAAAAGCACAGGATTTATTAACGGATAGTGACCACTGCCACAGTAGATAGAATTATGCTTTACAGGACAGTCTCCTGGACATAAAGAACTTTTCAGTCCATCTTCCACTTTGAAAGATACGTGTTAAGATTTATTATAGATCATATCATATTTTTTCCCGAATGTATGTATTTCTAAATTAAAAACACTTCAAGGCTCCAGAACTTTTTCCAACAATGAAATAACTCCCACTCTGAATGAAATACCTGAAGAAAATTAAACCAAAACAGCAAACACAAATATCGTTCTTTCTCAGGATGTAAAGCCAGAAAAAAAAGCCTATTAGATCACATGGTCCAATTGCCTCTAAGCCCCAACCCATTACTTTTCATAAACTTCTACTATACTTTATTGAAATAAAACTAGTTCAGTCCTCGGGAGATACAGCTGTTTGTGCAAAAAACAAGAGCCTGAGGCTCTGTGACCAAGAGTTTCTGGAAAAAGAAGTTGATGCAAAACTGAAGTTTTCCTAGCAGGCAACCTATGTTTTGTATTGAGAAACAAAGAAAAAGCAGACAGTCCTTGGCAGTTTGTTGCCTCCACAGAGACAGGGAAAGAGAGGGATAAAATATTTAGTTAACTTGTTAAGTTTGAACCTTACTAGGACAGAATTTTATGCCATCTCGGATGACACATGCACTGTGTCAGTCATGACTACACTCTGGATTTTCATCAGCAGGTAATTTAAAAAAAAAACAAAAGTAAATTGTACTGGGGAGAGAAAAAGATCTGTATCTTCTGCTAAGTACCCAAGTAGTTGAAGATTAGATTGGAGTCACTTCCCTCAGCATTAAGCAACAGAGATCAGCTTACATCTTACTGGAGCTGTGCCATCAGATGTTGCTCTCTTGCCCCACTGCAGAAAAGTTCAGGTTCAAGTTGAATGCTCACTCAAGACAAAAGCGTGATCACTAACAACAGAGCAGTCTTCCAGCATGAAGAGGTGAAGAATTCACCAGGAATTTGCAGATCTCTCCTGACTTGCTAGGAACCTTTTTGCTGTTCTGATAAACTGGTCAGCCATTCTTCATCTGTCTGAAAAAAGCTAGGGATGCAAACGATCAGCAATTCTGCACTGCAGGACAGACTGTTGAGTTCAGCAAGGGAGCCATGAAAGGAGAGCTGGTTCTGACAGAGTACAAAACCCTGAAGAAAATGCTTAGGGCAAGGAGTTCACATCCAGTTTGGGAGAGGGAAAAGTGGAGGGGAAAGAAGGGGAAGTAAGGTGGCAGAAGGCAAAACATGACTGGAAATAAAAGAATGGGATGTTGGAAATCAGTGGGAGAAATTTGAACCTTGGCCAGAATCAATTAAACTGTTGTCTTCTGGAAATTCTATATCCAGTCACACATTTAATTTTAATAGTTTAAATAGGACATGTTATAGCATACTTAAATAGTAGTAATTGTGTAACTCTATGGTATCTATAAATTACATCTCTGCCAAACATTATTTAGTGCAATCACATGATGTTCTTGTGCAATTCAAATTATTTTACTTTTTTTTTTCTTTTCTTAAACAGAGATAAACATGTGTCATATGATATACTGGAACACAGAACTAGGTGTTAATTCACAGTATATCCTGATGAGTAAATGTGGGTTTTTTTTTCCATCAAGAAACTGTGCAATTGTGCTTCTACATGCATAGCTGCAATGAAAGAAAAAAAAAAAGAAAAAAAAGAGAAAGTACAGATTCCAAAGGACTGACTCCACTGCTCAAGCAGGGTCCCTTCATTGTCCCTAACAAATCCCAGCCGTGACCCTTCTGCAACAGGGAAAACATGACAAAACAGACTATATTGAATTCACTTTTATAAACCTTTTCATTCCGTGTCATAAAGGATCAGTTTGAAACCATGTTTTAATAATCTTTGAATCAGGCTGTGGGTTTGCACATGCCATGGCAATTACAAAGTTACCGATAATTAATCTATTCCTCTGTGCTAATTTGACTGATGCTTTGCTTCAAGATGTGATTGCTTATGGACAAGAAGAGAAAACAGCAAAAATTCAACTTTTTCTGTGTTGCAAAGCTCTGTAAGAATTTATCTTCTCTTCAGATCTACATGGAAGCTACACTTTCACACATAATGTAGAAGCAAATTCTTTTAAAAGTTTCAAAAATTTAAAGAAATCAAGGTCTGTATTTTAATCAAAGGTCCATATTGAAGCCTGCTGTGTAAGTCCTCAGCACCTCAGGGGAATGTCCCAATAGCTGGGCTGTTGACTGACTGGGGAGACTTGCACAATGACACCATTTTGGAGCAGTTTAGATTTGTGTAAATGTGTATTCACTTCACGGAGGAATTTAGCTTGTGTTTTCAGCAGCCCACAAAAATCCCTTGACCTCAGGGCTAGTGTTTTTCTGGGGAAGTGAATACCTTCTTTTACAGTGGAGAAGTTCTAACAAAATAGTTATTTATAAAAAATGGACTATGAAAACTTAAATTCTGGCAAGCTTACACCTGATGGAGCTGATTTAGGCAAATGCTCTGAGAGCTGGAATATGTGGCAGTTATTAGGTTGACTGTCCTTCTCCACACACTTGTAAAAATGCTGGCAGGTCTTTTCTTCAAATCTCTACGTAAAATAAGCCTATAATTTAAAAATAATATTTTCAAGCAAGTAAAATTATCTCCTGTCATTCTCTATAGGTGGGGGAAAAGCACTACTGCTTTTGCAGACAAGACACAGCGGACAAAAGAAATTTTTGTCCTATTTTCCAGAAACACAGGCACGTCAAGCCCAATTTATCTACTCCATGACATGTTGGATGCTCCAGGCTGCCTCTACGGAAATAGATAAAGGCTTGTCCTCAACAGATTTAATGAATGGGAATCCCTGCCCCTGGCTAATATAAATTGTTCTTGTTGGTGGATAATTCTATTGATTACAGTCCAGTTACATTTACACAAGTACACACAAGAATTGTCTGTAAAGCAGCACAATCTGTGGGCCAAAAAAAATGCAAACCTAGCAATACGTACGCATTTCTTTAATGCACGAAATTATGACTTTCCAGTTTTTTCCATATTCTATCCTGATGGTCCTTAAGTGTTTTATTATCATGTGACATAAAATTATTCCATGAAAAATACACATGTGGTTATTCACTCTATTCAGAGCTTTTTCCTCATGAAAAAAGCAAAGAAATTTTTATAGGTTCTGACACATATTTTGCTATAGGATTTCCTGAGTCGACCACACAGCTTGTAGCTGTAAACAGAAGGCTCACACCAATATCCTGTGTGTCTTGGTTATCATTTGATATTGGCAAAATTCTAAAAGGGAAAAAAAACCCTAACAAACCAACCAAACAAAAACTCCACAAGGAAAACCACCCCCTGCAGGGATATGAAAGGTGGCAAGGAGCAGTCTGCATACCAATATGCTGATTTCACTCCTGGCTAGGGATACCAAGGCATGGTTGAAGGGACAAATTCTACTCATCTGCATTTTTACATAGGCCAGGAACAGCCTGAAACCCTCTCTAAATAAAAAGAAACATGATAAAGTCTCGAGTAATAGTACCTTTCCTGGACTGCTCTTCAGTCAGCCTGGCTATGTTGTGGTCCTCTATCAAGCCATCTTAACATTTTATAGCCCCTGTTCCAGGACCCAAGCACAGAAAAATGTTATAAAACATTTAAATAAAATTTTAGAGAGAGCCATGCTTGCTCTCTCTATCTCACTACTCAAAATAGTTACTTCTAGCCCTATAAAACTATTAAAGTTTCACTTTGTGTGTATCAAAAATCAAATTAGGCATTCGCTGATTTTGCCCTCATAGTTATTAATGGTTTATAATTTAGCATTTCTTGAACTAACTCTAAATATATATTGAAACAGGCCTAGTGCAAATGCAACCACCTCAAACATTTCAGTTTGTTGGAGTCAAAGACAATTTCTCATCTACCTTCTTCCTAAGGTATTAAAAAAAAAATCAAGCCTTGGGCATAAGACACTAAAATTTACTCCACAGGAAAAAAAAGTCTCAGCTGACATGCTTTATTTTATTTTTAAGGCTTTCTCTGTTGGAGAGGCAAAAATAAAATAAAATAAATAACTTTGATTCTGTTGCATTACACAGTTATTTGAGAGATACTAAAGGAAATGGGGTTTTTTGAAAAGCATTTCTACCAAGTTGAGAATCTTGATAAAATAGAATACAGTACCAAGAGGAGAAAAATTTCACTTTTCTGATAATCCACATAGATCAGAAGGATCAGGATCTTGCAGCTTCACAATTCTAAGTCTATCTATTATAATTCCAGATGTTATTGAGTATGCTATACGTATATGTGCATATATTTTTTTTCTCTGATCTGCCTTGTCATTGCATTGCTTTGCTTCAATTATACGGAATGAAGACTTAATCAAATTCAACTTTTTTGCATCACAGCACTTGACAAATTTCTAATATTTTTATTACTTTTTCAGATTAAAGCAGAAAAGTAATGCCTAAATTTAGCCAACAGACTTTTATCTAACTGAATTTTGTGTCAAGTGTTTCAGGTAATTTCTCAATATGGTTTTATGACTTGAGAGGAGCAAGTCACCCCCCTCTACAAAAACTAAAACCTTGTAATTTTAATGAATTTGGGATATTAATCTTATCAGAAGAACCTTACAAAACCTAAGAAGCAAGGAGGACAATGCAAGAGCAAAGAGCCTTAACAGGATCACATGTTGACAAGCTAGATCCCTCCTCTCATCCTCCCACTCCAGTGCTAAGGAGTGAAGGGAGCCTTACATACTGTAATCATCTTTGCTTTCCATAAGAGGTAATCTCACAATACATTTTCCACGAATGAGAAGTGAGCCAACCAATTGTCAGATTGCTATAGAAATGCAAGGATTTTCTAAGGCACAGACAAACTTCATTCCTACAAATACTTTTGCACATATTTAACTACTCCAATCCCTCAAATCAGTGAAACAACATCAGAAAAGTTAATTATTTTTTAACTCAGAAGTGCATGCAGGAGTGGGGTCCATCTCTTATTTGCATGATTCCCTCTGACTAAACATTCCCAATGTTCCATAACAATAAGTTTTAAAATGATCTGCTATTCTAATAAAAAGGAATTAAAATTTTACCAAGGGTACTGAATTTGAAGGATGAATCAAAACCCCAAATACACAACCCACATCACTATATACAAGAGAATTTGCTTATATAATCCAGAATTTGGCACCGTTTTTCTTTAAAAACAAAACAAACCCACAAAGTACCAAGATACAGAAGAGAAATACAGAATGAAACTATAAACAGCAGATGAAAATGAAGATACTCTTAGTATATTGCCAAAGATTCAAGAAGAGTACATCCCTTCTTTCTGTCACTATTAAAAAAAAAAAAAAATCAGTGATAAGTGATATTCAGTGATAAGAAAACACTTCCTGTGACAAGAATACACTTCCTGTATCTAGAAATGTCAGTAAAAAACTCCTGTAACCTTACTAAAAAAAGACAGTATGTTGAGAAGACAGCATGTCTCTATATGATTCCAGCGGCTTAAGGAGAGTTACACTGGGTATTAGTTTGAGCTGAAATACTAAAGGACAATTATTGCAGCACACTGAATCTGCTTAATTAGAGGTATGAATTCAAGTAATGAGGCAATTTTGCATGCAAGCCTCTAAGAAACCTGAAACCAAACACAGCTTGCTTGTATAAGTGTTGCATTCCAGAGCTTCAGCTCAAGCCAATTTTACAGATCTGGAGTTGCAACTAAACATAAATCACCTGATTCACAGCAGAATGTTTTGGGCGTGTTAACTTGAAACACTGAGAAAATTCCAGCAGTGTTGGCCAAACCATGACAAAATTCAAGATCTGCACAAACTTCTTCAGCCTTAAACTGCTGATGATGGTACGGTTCTGCTGTCCACATATCTACATTAGGCTGGGACCTTAAGGCTTCTGCTCCTCTGAAGTTGAACACAGGGTATCTGTAACTTCACAAATCTGCTGCCTTTCTTTCTGCTTTACGAAAGACTTGATTTATCATCTAAGAAAAGACTCCCCAAACCTGTATTTCTGCCTATTCTGTTTCACTTGGACTTGGGCAGTATACGTGGTAATTTTGTCTAAATATAGATAAAATTTAAATGGGGAGTGATAGGATTTCTTTATTACACTCTTCAGACAGCTAAATTATACTTAAAGTACATTGACAAAACCTAGAGCACAGACAGCTGTTTTATGTTGCTATGTAGTTCTGTTGCTACCACATGGCAAAAAAATTTTACATTTTATTTCTCACTTAACTTGACCATTTAAGTTCACAGAAAGCATCAGATGACCCAGGTGTTCAGCTATATGAGTATTCACAGTTCCAAAATTTGTGAAAGTAAAATAAATCTCTGTGTCCAAGGTCAAGCACCAACTGTATTAACAGAACTCTTATGAAGTTCTTGAGGTTGCCTGTAGCCTTGGAATTGAAGCAGGGATACAAAATCAAACAATGCAGAGTTCACCTTTAAGTTGCTACACCAGGCACTTTTCAACATATTTTTGTAGAGCATTGCCAAAACCAGGCCTGGTCATGCTACTAAATTGGTAAAGTCAGATTACCAAGACTGGTGGAACCCCAAGAACAGCAAAACAAGACTGAAAAAAAGTCAGTGTTATTCGGTGTCTGACAGCCTGCAGTAAATAGACCAATTGCTGAGAATTTGGTTCCCACAAAATATCAATTTTTTGCATTTATAAGACCCTTCAGTGTTCCCTACAACTTCCTCTGCAGATGTAAGCAAGTTGGTTTTAGCCCAAATAAAAAAATAAATTAAAAAAAAAAAATACAACTAGAAAGCCCCTTGTGTTAGGTTTACCACTTCACATGATTTCAGCATTCTTTCTGCTCACTGAAAGCTAGGAAAAGTTGGCATGAGCTATTTCTTAGAGCTATCACACACTGAAAAACCCACATAAAGCAGTAAATGCCTATACACACCCAAGGGGACTAGAAACTCTCTAATTTTTTTTCATGGAAATCTATTTTTGAGAATATTTTGCTTAAGTTCATGTTCTTGCTCTAACATCATGGGCAATGGCCTCTTATTGGACATGATTTAGTACAAGATTTTATCTCTTTACCTCTAAAATTCACTATAAATTTCAAATTTACTATATATTATAGTAGTACAATGTTATTTGGCCTTTCCACATTCAAAGGTCAAACCAACTTTCTAATTACAAATTACAGTTTCCTTGTCACTAGAAACTATTACCTATATACAATTTTAATACACATCCATTCAGTAGCTCCAGACACACAACTGCAAATGTCAAAATCCTGCAGACTAGAAATGAACTTCTCCCACATGCAGCTTTTTCTGGCTGAGCTACAAACCCACAGATATGATAGCTTGATATGATTTGTGGTCAGAAACTTCAACAGAGCTGTATGAGATGATGCTCTAAGAAAAATGTTAAGCCTCCTCTGCTAGTGAGGGGGTGGGGGTGAGGAAGGTGGGGAAGATAAGAAACCCCAGACTTCTTATTGCTGCTGTTCTGCTTAACTAATGCAGTCTGTTAACTGAAGGAGAATCACCACAAAACTACTCAACTATTCAATGAATTTTCTTGATCATTTTTAATGAGTCTGCCAATAATGTGCCTTAATGAGGCAAAAAAGGAGTTCAACAAGGCATTGGAGTGGTGGTCCCCAGGAAAGTAAATAAAACTAAAATAAAAATAGGACTAGTGTGAATTAAGAGTTACTCTACAAACTTGTACATAACCAGGAAAGCTTGCAAGCCACCATCCTACAAACATAGATTAATTCCTTGCAAATGTAAGCCTAAGAGGGAATTGTTTTAGGCCTAGGAGTATATGGAACTAAACAGTCCAGTTGATTCAAGAATGTCACGTTACCCTTATTGGCATAGATGACGTGGTAACAGAAATTAATAAGAACAATAATGACTATACCTGTTTGCAGTAGAAAGCTGCATGCTAAGCTTATAGAAGAGAGGTTTGTGGTTTTAAAACCCTTCCTGAAAATTAAAAAAAAAAAAAAAAAGCACAAAAAAGAAGAGAAAAGAGGGTAACTTTCATTGCCTGTTGATTCCTGAGCCTTTCTATGGAAATCATCAAAGCTGAGGTGGACAAAGGAATGATAAAGGAATGATGGTGTCTTGCCCCACAGGTATTGAGAGCTCCTCTAGCATGGTGAGACCTGCAGCACTGCATTCCCTCCTGCAGATGCATCTTCCCATAGGTGGGGCTCCCCACACGAGGCCAATGCAATCAAAATTATCCAACCACCCAAGCTCATATTTGCATCACATTCATTGCCCCTTCTGGCAAAGGTACAGGTAGCAGCTATTTAAAGAGGCTCTTTAACCCTAACATCTAAATCCTTCACCATCACCACATCATGCTGCCTCTGCCCCAGACCCACTGCCCAACTGGCTGCCAGAGATTTACTACACTGCTGATGATCAGTTTTAATATTTTAAAGAACATTTAACTTGCATTTGAAATGACTGCAGACATTAAACACAACTGTCACAAATTATTTGGCAGTTACCTTAATTAGAATAGGTCTAGTTTAATATTCCAGCATACCTGAAACTCTTACTTTTCTGGGGGCCATGGAAGTTTCCCAGGACGTTAGGTCCAGTAAATGAAATTGAGTTCAAGAAAATCTGTTAGCACAGTCCAACACTTTCCACAGTTCATTACAAATAATAATTACTTTCTGAAACATTCTCCTTCTCCATTAACAGATCTGACTCAGTAAAAACAGTATCAGTGAGGAAAGCTCATTTTTTTTCTGAAATACCCTTGAAATTGCAAGAGCTTTTTTTGATATCTGCTAGCAGTTGCCATACTTACACTATACTGTTTACAAAAACTGCCCAACTTCTTTCAGACAAACCATCAATATTACCTTAACTAATTTACTACTACAATCAGCTCCCTACATTATTTACTAGGACAGAATATGGCTACAGAGACAGAAAAACTTGCAAAACTGGAAATCTGCCCATCACAGGCACCTCACAAAGATTTCTTAAAAGATTAACTTATTATGGTAAACATTCTCTGACAGCATTAACCATCTATTGCTATGAGCATCTAGAAAGGGCTAACAATTTATAATTACCATTATTTCTTTTTCTCTTTGTGATTTGGAAGATATTAGCTCAGCTGGAGTCTCTTGAACAGATATTTGATATAAAATATTCATAATTCATTTGACTATATACTGAGGTCAGATGGCAATATGTTTGTTTGCAGATGAATCTAAATTGAGCTTTGTATTGCTGAAAATGTGCTGGCATAGCTTTTAACATAAAAAACCCTCTTATAATAAATTACCATAAAGTATCATGCAATTTTTATCTTTGTGAATGTTCCCGTGAAGAAACGGTCCTACTAGAAATGCACAAAAAACTTATACAAATCACATAAACATTGTTAGAAAAAACTGAGGGATATTTTAAGAGTATTAATTGATAATGTTTTTCAATGCTAAGTATCATCAAAGACTGCCTGAGACAGTTCTGTTTTTCATCACTACACTGAATCTTCTGGATATATTTACCTTTCTTTTTTAAAAAATAGGGCAAGGGATAATAAGAAGTAAAAATAAATTAATGTTCTACATATCTGCATTTTCTTCCTAAAATCTGTAGAGTTTTCTGGGTGTCACAGTGACATGTAGCATCATCATTCATGGTCTTCAGAATGTTAATTTCAGACTATTTAAATATTTTTTCTTCCCTATATGTTGATGATAGCATGTGATGACAATTCTGCTTCAAGCTAATGGCAAAACAGAGCAGTTTTTTTGGTCATCTTGGAGTGTTTGTGAAGGGTGGTGCTGCCAGTACCATTTTGCTGCAGCATCAGCAGGCCGCCCCACTTTACCTGCTGCCTGCCTTTCTCTGCCAGCAGAGTCTATATACATTTCACACATTAAGTCTTTCCACAATCACATTTTGATTGTATCTACAGTGCTAGAGAGATTTGCAGTGTTGCTTTGATTGTTTTTTAATGTGTTTTCAGCCTTTCTGTGTTTGTTTATTACATTCGGTAAGTTCATTCACGTGAAGGAGCATATCTGTGGGGGTATTTCTGTAGTAATGTCCCTCATTAGGGCCACTGATTCTTTCAGCCTTGAAAACCTACATGTTTTCATGCAGGTAACCTATTGCATGCATTGTTAGAGTGTGTTGAGCTAAATGCTAGTATGCATGGGGTGCTAATTAGCATTGAGTAGGTTTGTCAGCTATGCCTATATAAGAATATATATTTTATGTTCGACAAAAATACTGCAAAAGATTGGGAGAAAAAGAAAAGGGGAAAACCATTAGGAATTTATAAATGTAATGAAAATTTTTACCTCAAACCAATTGGAAAAAAGGGTTGTTATTTCAAAACCTTTTTTAATGAAGAAATAATAGGGAGAGAAAAATCATACCATGTAGACCAATGCAATTTCCAAGTACTCAGGGCTACTAAGATTTAAGCCTAAGAATCTAAATGTGTTCTTAGGAGGCTGTTGCAACTGCCCTAGCACTGCATGTGGAAAGGAGGACCAAACAACCAGTTTTACAAGACAGACAGACTGTGGTCAGGATTGGCGAGACAAATGTTTGTAAATGATTACATCATGTCTTGAGTGCTGAAATCTTGTAAGGATACTAGAAATAATACAGTTCAGTGGCTTTTAGTACCCATGTTCATGTGGCTACCATGCCCTCAGTCAGGAGGCAAAAAGCAAAAGGATTTAAATATATCCTTATATATGCATACATAACTTTTTATGGCCTGTTTGGCTTGTTAGAATTTGTCCTTTACAAACACAAGAATTGCAAAGTTAAATAGGAGATTATGTAAAGTCTTACATATGTCTGCAGTTGCTACTTTTTTCTATGCTACCTAAAAGCAGACAAGCCATGCAACTTCCACTGTTGAAAAATTTGCTGCTTACAGCAGCACAATTTACTAGCAATAATAGAAAAACAGAGAAACAGTGTGCTTGCTACATAATAGTCACATATCTGGCAAGCTGAATGCACCTGTTACATTGCTGGTTTTGACAGGAGGTGAGTGGATTTGCTATCACAGGTAAATACCAGCAAACAAAACCTAATTTGCTAAACATTACACTATAGAGACAGTAGACCCTCAGGTCACTACTGAAAAATGACTTGGCTTAGCAAAAAGAGCACTGATATTCCTTGCAGTGCCAAGACTGCCTTCTTCTCCACCTGCTCCTTCCTTTTGCATTCACAGCTGCAGATCTGGTCAAGGTTCTGTGTTTTTTGACTTGGTTTTCTGTGTTGTTTTTTCTTTTTTCTTATCATTCTGTATTGATCCTTAGTGCAATGATGGGTAACGATATTGGGTAACAATATTGGAAAACACAATAATTATCTCCCTCTATCTTCATAACTTACTACACTCTATAGTAAACAAACTGAGTAAACAAGGTCAACAAGAACAAAAGAAGCTGAGAAAATTTTCATGGCTTTCATTTGAATGAATTGTCCATCTGCTTTTTCAATTACAACATAAAAGTAAATAAATGAGAGAACCACTATGAAATAATACTCAAAGAGAAAGTTAAGCCTATCTTTTTTTCTTTTGTTCTCAAGAAAGACGTTTTAATATTCAGAGGGGGTTTTCTAGCATAAACTTGCTTTTTAGGTTCTATCTTGTCTTCTGATGGAGAGAATTGGGGAAGAGACTGCTGGTTTGCATTGTAATAAAGCGAACACATAAAGAGCACACAGTATAAAAATTACCAGTATGAACCAAAGCCCTTTGAGACCCTAAGCATATGCTAAAATTTCAAACAGCCATGCTCAGAGTTAGCAGACACAGTCAAACTCATTTTTGTATCCCCTCTAACTGCTTCAGAGATGAAGATACTATACATTATCAAACTCCAGGACCTTTTCAAGCAAACTTGAAAACCAAGTGTTACATTATGGTTTTAAATTCTGAAATTATGGTTTTAAATTCTGAAACCTGTAGGGACTACAATACAGAATAAATTAGTTGGCTTGGTAAAAGATCCAGGACCTCATCTCATAGTGATGAAAGAATTTCTCATGATTTCCAAAAAACTTCCTAGGTTCAGCCACCTAGCAGAGGTATAAAAAAATATAAATAGATTCATCTAACCCCACCTTTTTAAAATGGATTGGGGGGAGGGAAATAAGGTAAAAAAGGAGCCAAAATAAAACACAGACAGAGAAAAAGTACTTTTGTTTAAACAGCAGATAGGGACTCAAGATGTCTTTCAATTTTTTCAAGCTTGAAGAAATTTTAAGCATCAAAAGAGACAGAACTGTATTATCACAGATGTTAACAAGAGGTAAGTGTGTATATTAATTGAACTTTCATAAGAGCCTCCCTTACAATTCCAATCTGAAATTACGGTTGCATTCTCATATTTTACATTTGATCCAGACCCTTGCCAACTACTTTGTCATACCATGCTTAAGATTGCAGAAACACTTTATGGTGAATATGTACACAGAAAAAAAAATGGCTAAGAGGAACATGATTGTGAGCATGAGACTGTTGAGCTGCAGGAAGTGGTCAACAAAATGAGCAAGAAGGTCTAAGCATATAAGCGTATGAGTCAGTAATGCAGCTTCGTGTATTAGATTTTTTACCTCTAAGTAGATTTCTCAAAGAAGTGCTACTAAAATAACTGAGCATACAGGCTGACCTACAGAATGTGGTTTTGCCATATAATGGCTTACCCTACAATAGAGGAAAACTTCTTTCCACTTTCATCCACAGCAATTTAATTCAAGTGCAATCTCGGCCACTTCAAGCTTTGGTATATCTGTCTTTTGCTGCATTTTCTCTGAATGTTGTCAATCATCTATGCAATTTCAGCTGCAAAACTAATCTTTGCAGTATATTACACATAATATCTCCTTTTTAAAAATGGAAGCCCTTATGACCTCTATTGTATTTCAAGAACTTTTCACAATCTAATGGCAAATTGAAATATTTCCTTTTCCCAGTCCAAATATATTTCTCCTTTTTCAAGTACCACCATCTTCTTTAGTGCAATGAGAGGCAAAATCTTTAAAGGGTTTCCTGTAACCTGATTAACATTTTTGTAATTGCAAGAATTTCTAGAATTGCCACGAGCTTATGAAACAAAATCAAAATAACATGGAAGGATATTTGCACAAAGGCACAGAGACGTAGCCATATGACTCTAATATAAATACAGTCAAAGGCTTTCATTATTTGAAAGTACTTTGCAAAATTTATGTGTTGCCTTTAGGAAAAAAAAAAGAAAACAGATGCATGATATCAGAATGAAAATTTTAAAGATCTGGTTTCTTCTTAATTTCATTTTTTAACAGAAGAAAGACATTTGTTGGGAAGGAATGCAGGATTAGATTCTACAATCATGCCAGTTAAAATATGCACAGACACACATTCACATGAGCACGTGAGTGCACACACACTTTGTTAAAGGACCTTCAGCTGAAGCAACTGTGATCTAATCTTCTCTAATGAAGCAGGAAGCCATTGATTCCAATTTTGGGTTTGGAGTAATTCTGTCACCCACAAGAAAAGTCACACTTGGAATTACTTTGTTTGTTTTGGGGTTTTTTTGGGTGTGGTTTTTTTGTTTGTTTTTGTTTTGTTTTTGTTTTTTTTTTTGTTTTGTTTTGTTTTTTTTTTTGTTTTTTTTTTTTTTTTTTGTTTTGTTTTTTTTTGTTTTTTGTCTGTGAAATGGCAAAAGGACCTTTTATTTAAGGCAACATACTGGATATATTTTGAGGCATTTCAAATGAACAGTTTCTGTAACAGAAACTAAAAGGGTGTAATCCAGCACAAAACAGTTTCTGTAAGTTCAAACAGGATTTTTAAAAATTGTTATTATGTATATATGCATTAAAGATTATTCAGTGCTTCAAGATATGAACTTCCCTGCCCAGGAGCCTGTAATGTTCCAAATATAAACATCAGGCTCCTACAGTTTTCAAGATCCTATACATTGGCTTGCTCAGCTAAATTCTTCTGTCACACACAGCATCCATTATATATTAACTACACTTTCTTATTGCAGATGGCTGGTGATAAAACACAGTTAGTAATCCAGTATCTGTGCTTCTCAAAACGTTTTAAAAGAACAGCCTTATCAACACCGATTCATCCTGACTTAAATGAAAACATAAATGGTGCTAAAGACCTCCACAGTGTCTAACCTAGAAGGAAATATAACCTCCTTAAAACAAACCAGTAACAATCAAATATTTTCATCGAAACAAAAAAAAAAAAAAAAAAAAAAGCCCTGTTTCAGCAGTTGGTCAGTTGGCTTGTACAATGTGTGTTTTCTTTAAAGAGGTGATGAGATTCGGGGCGGGGGGGGGGGAGCATATTCTTTTTATTCCATGACTCATCCCACATGAATCTCTTAAAGAAAGTGTTCCAGAAATAAAAAGTGATATTCAGAATAGTAGCATGTATGCAGATGAACTACTACATTCTGCAATTGACTGAAAAAAAACCCCTAAAGATTAAAACAGCCACCATACAAACAGAAATGTTATGGCATTTTCAGGTAAAATTATTTGTTTGTTTCCCTTAATGTTATATACAGTTATTTCCATGCCAATATATTAATTTCCTGTATAATGTGAAACATTGAGAACAGAAGTTACTTAAAACAGTAATAGGTTCAGAAGAGGCAGGGAGGGAAGAGGGGAAAAAAAGAAAAAAGAAAGGTACAATATTCTCCTTTTTCCCTCTCCCTTTTCTTTGTAAATTTTAATTTTAGAGTTTCTTTGAGTTGTGCTTTAGTAAGACCAAAGTATGGGGGCAGTGATTTTTTTTTTTTTTTTTTTTTTTTGCTGCCAGGGGTGAAGGATTCACTTTGCTCTCAGTTCCAGCTGGGTTCCCCGAGCCCTCAGGACCCGTGCTCACTGTCCCAGAACCGCAATATCACTGCGGCGTTCCCTCCAGCTCCACAGCAGCAGCTCTGCCCCTTCCCCTGGCCACGAGCACTTCCCACCTGCCCTGACCACACTGGCCACCCCAGCCACAAGGGTGGCCACGGGGCCACTGCGCTCCAGGACAAGCCAGATCCCGTGCTGCCAGGCCCAGGAAGGCGCAGTCATGGCGAGGTGGCCAAGCCAAGCCAAGCCGAGGCGGCCAAGCCAAGGTGACAGTGGCCAGTGGGGCCTTTTAAGGTAGAGGTGCAGGTCTGGCCATTAGCCACAGCAGAGCCCTCATGCTGAGTAGGGCTAGGGGAGGCTCTCTCTCATCAGCGTGCAACATCAGCGCTGTGGCACTGAGAGCCACCCACCATTCCTCCTCTTGGAATGGCTGAGAAGGGTCACAGCTGACTTTTATCTTTTACTAAATTATTAACTTGGCAATAAATACAGGCAAAAGTTGCTCTGAGGTACGTATGTATGTTCTTAAGCACAAAACGTCTCCGTATGATAACACTTAACAGAAATGTATTATATTCACTGGCATTTGGCTTACTCCATAAACATACTACATCATTTTGTAGGATTTTTATTACTATTATTATTACAATCCCATATTCCTATTCAACTTGAAATGATGAATGCAAAATCAATACAATAAGTAACAAATGTATCCACGGTGACCAAACAACAAACTCAAAAGCACAGCACGGTGAGTGAAAATTAGCAGTTCTTGAAAAAACTACATCACAATTCAATTGCACTGTAAAAGAACGGCTCATGAATTTAGAAGGGTTACAATGAGCTTAATTATTTGAAGGATCAGCTTAAATAGTAAAATAAACATAGGATGTAAAATAAATGTAGGATGTAAGATAAAGGTAGAATATCTTCCTGGAGGTTACAGCCTTAAAGAGGGAGAGAAACATGATGACAAATTCCTGAATTTAGCAACTTCTCTCTCTGATAGTTAAAAAACTCCCTTCACCCATTAACACTTGCTCTATAACAATAATACTGTTAGAGGGTTAGGTCTTACTTTCCATGGTAATTTTCAGTATTTATTTCAACCTTAATGCTGTACACACGCATTCCCACTATGCCACCTTACATCAGCAGCAATTCGACAAGAAGGCCCAGAAAAGCAAACAAGATGCAGAGAAACATACAGAAAAATGCTTTCCTTTTCTTCCCTTTCTATAATTATGTGGCCCAACAGTTGCACGTATGGATTAAAAAAAAAAAATCCAAGCTCCCCCCAAAAACCTAAAGAATTCTTTATTAATATTTAAAGGAAAGTATCTTTTTTTTTCCTTAGAAAAAATAAAATTCCAATATTGTCTACGTGGTGGCTGTAGCAATTTGAAATCAAAGTAGGTGCGCGATGTACACAGTCAAGATTTCATCTGGCTCAGTGCAATACTGCTTTGTGCAGTAACAGGGAGAGGTGAGATTACAGATGTTCTGGTTTCTTACTGACAGTGCAAGAAAATACCCAGAATAAAAAGAAAATACCCAGAATAACCACAGGTAAACATCATCCCCCAGCTCATGCTTTCTTATGCAAAAGAGAGGAACAAGAGCATTCATTAATATTGAAGGAAACTTCAAACTGAACACAGCAGACAGAGAACTTGCCTAGCAGAAACTTTCAGCTCTGCTCTCAGTGAAATTTCCTACAAAGCACAATACAGTTTTTTCCCATTTAAAAACTTGTGTTGCACCAGAAAACAAATATGTGCATATTTTTTTCAAAGTAACACCAAAAATTTTGATCACCATTACATGTTTCTGAAAATTACAGACAGGACAAAAATTAAAAAATTAAATACCATTCAGCTAACATATACCTAATAACATAACACTATAACTTAGAAAGGTGCAGCTTCTAATCCCACACAAGAAAAACTGATTGTTAAAAAAACCCAACCAAACAAACAAAAACCATCTTGCACTTGCAATGCTGTTAAAGGTAGAAAAATACTGGAAAGAAATGAAAAGCAAATTAACCTGGCTTTTTTAATGGTGAAGAGACTTAATCCAAATTGCTCAAACCTAAAACCATACTGCTTGCCTATTCTTCCTCAGTCTTTTGAAAATGTAGTAAAGCTAAAATATTGAAAATTTATCTTTGAAAGGGACTCTGAACAGTTCTGACAACTCAATGTGTATGTTTTTTTCTGCTAAGACACTTTACATCTAAATCTATCGGCTTTCATAATGTATTTCACTGTTAAAGACAAATCACATACACATGCACAGTCTTTAATTTTATGAAAATAAGAAGATAGTGTTTAGCATGGCACAAGGGATAGTACTTTTTTGACAGAGCTGAGAATACTACAAAAGTTCTTCCCTTAAAGCTTGAAGTGAACTCCTGATTCAATATTTAATGAAACTGAGAAAGCTGCTGAATGTCCCAGAAATCCTTCAACTCCCTGCTCTCTGTTCATTCTAAGTACTATGCTGCTATAAATTAACAGTGAGACTAGATGAGATTTCAAGCAGCCAAGAATAGCATTTTTTCCATCACACCCACCAAATTCTCTGTTTTATTTTTCTTTGCTTTTTAACAGCACTAACTTGCAGCATTATATTGCAATCGTACATCCCAGCCCAGTACTGCAGCACTACATTGCTCAGACATAGCTCTACACTCCAGCATGTTTTTAGGGTATGCAGCCAGCTCAGCTGTAAGCTGAAGGAAGACTTCTGTCAAGCAACAAAACTAAACTCTGCACAAATATTTAACAGCTCCAAGACCCCTAAAGGCTTAAAATAACATGCATTTTGTGGCATGCTAGGAGCCAACTCCACACCGGTGATGTGCACAATGCAGAGAACTCGACAATCGCAGCACTGCAAATAAAACATTGTTTCCCCTTTATACCTTGGAATTCTTCAAACTAAAAGCTGAATGAAATACTGAGGTTCACTGTGCCTCCCCAGTGCTGACAGTGCAGTAGCAGCTTGTCCATTACATTAAGTTCGTCTAAAACTTCCCATGCCTCACAAGCATTTCTCATCCCCTCTCAGCAGACGAAACACATGTTCATTTAAAACAAACCTAGCACGAGTTCATCTAATCTAGCTTGTTTTTCAAAGCGCTAGAACTACGCAGTAGCCCACTCAAACAGAAAATTTCCCAGACAATGGAATCCTTTCAAACTGCACAGCCGGCAGGATTCCCCAGTTGTCAGTTTTAGGTGCATGCCAGCACAAAATGTTCTTGAATACGAAATCTGTAATAATCACTCCTATTGATAATGTGAGCAGAAGCAGAATTACATCACGGTTAACACTTACCAAAATACATTATGTTTCTCATTAATCATGCAGTCAGGATCCCACGTCTGTGTATTCAGCATTACCTCCTGCACAGGGCTGACATGTAAAACAGAGCTTTTTCATTCTACATTATGTGGAAATTTCCCAGCACGAGAAGCATGAGAGAGCAGTGTGCCTCCTCAGGATGAGCGCTTTGCAGGCAGTCTTATCCCTGATACAATCCCTGTCTGATTTAGCGTTTACTCTGGCTGCATGCTGCACTGCCCATTCTTACTGTAATCTGACTCCTCCTTCTGATGTCCTTGCTGTGCCTGTGACATCAGGACTAAGAGTACTACAAACAGATCTTTTCTTTAACGGGTTCACAACGACATGCTCTTATATCCTGGTTAACCTAACTCTAGTTTGGACAAAAAAAAAAAAAAAAAAATTAAGCCGTTCTAAAATTGTACGGGCTTTTTTTTTTTTTTCCTTGGCAGTAAATGCGTTTAGTGACATAACGTGCTCAATTACATAATAGATGGGAAAGACAAAGCGCATATTGTTAGTGTATTTTTCTTTGAAGGGCAGGCTCCAGGAGAAGCCTTGAGCGCCTCAATACCCCAACTTCCATAGAAGATAAAGATGCCTGGCACTTTGCAAGATCATGTACCCTTAAGACTTTTTTTTTTTTTTTTTAAATCAGTAGTTCCACTTCAATAAACAATTTCAATCCCAACGACAAAAACAAGTCTGTTTCTATTTTTAAAAAGCAACTGGCATATAGGTAGTTTAATTTCAATACAGCTGAACTGATTTTTTAAACTACAATTTCTTCACCTGAATAACAACGCATGAGGACAGGAGACATATGACAATGAGGATCTGTAATGGAGTTTATAACCTTTTACCCTCCAGGTCTCTAGTTGCTTTCTGGCCCAGGTTGATAAGTCATTAGCAGCTGGTAGGTAATTTATTGTTCTGTGGCAAATGGAGTGGTCTAAGTTTGTTGTAAATATGTCCCCACACAATCCCTGATGCTATATGAATCAGTAGCAGCTTCTGAGGAAGAGAGACCAAAGAAACACCAGAATACTGTCCACCATGTACATGGTAGTGCCTCGGGATGGAGCCGACAACACACAGTGTGGCAGTGTGGTGAAGACAATGCGGTCTGTATTTATGCACACATGTCTCTTCTCTGAATCAATAGAGGACATTGGTTTCCTGCTGTCAGTCTGGCATGTATCAGTGATAATACACTTATACTAAATAAAGGTAAAAAGTAATGGACAGTATGCTGAAGCGTTTATTTCATTATAATAGGATCTAATGGGATGAATGCTTTCATTCTACAGGAAAGAGGATGACAGGTATAATTCATTTAAAGCTCCACTTCTTATTTGTAAAACCACCACACAATAAGTACTATTTCATGAGGTCCAATCACTTCGGACAAAATTATCACAGCAGCACAGCAGCCAAGGAATACTCCAGTTGCAGCAGCAGAGGTAAGAGCCCTGGTGTACAGTGCTGCTATGCATCTCTCAGCAAGAGTCCTCTGCAACATTGCCCTCACGAGGTTTCATGCCACCTGTATGAATGTTACTGAGATTAAACACTGACGGGGAACTGGGGCACCAATTTCAGTCCTGTCCCTCACTGGCAGTCCCACAGCTATTCATTTCTGATACCTAGCCTTTCTCAGTGCCCTTTCTTATTTCAACTGCCCCTAGCAAGAGGCAAGCCCTGAAACAAGAGATCCACGGCACACATAAACTTCAAAATAAGCTTTGCTTCACGACTGAAAAGCACACAGTGCAGGAGTGCACTCTGAGGCCACAGTGCACAAGGGAGGAAGTTCAAATCTTCTTGTGTGGGTCAAACTGACCAACAATGTAAGTTAAGCAGATCTTAAATCACAGTGAAGAAATGCCATCTAAAAATCCCTGAAGAAAAAAAAAACGCTGTCTAGAAATCATGGCCTATGTTTCAACTACATAGTGTGGACAGCAAGTAACAGAGGGTATTCACAGCACATTCCTTTCCTTTATTTCATCATCACAATGCTCATTCTCTTCTAAAATACAGGGAAGGACACCTCGCTAAAAGGGAAAATACCATCCTCAAAGACTGGTTTAAAATATCTCAGCTGAAACACTCTGATGTTCTCTGAGCAGTAGGTATAAGCTACTATCAGGAGCCTTCCACAACACAAGCGTTCTCTCCTCTCCCTTCACGGAGGGTAAAAGCTCAGAGAATCAATTCTCTGTGAAATCCTTCAGCTCCTTTTCCAGCTATGAAGTGCTTTTGCAGAGGCACTGCGTGACGTCCTTTAAGACAGTCTGCACCCAGGCACAGCATTGCCTGTTAAGCTGCATTTACCCTATCACAGAAAAAAAGAATTGGGGTTATTCTGCCAGGAGTCAAACTGCAAGATATAGGCTACCTCTGGTCTCAATGTTCCACCAAGCCAATATGCCTCCTAATTCATGCCATGGGTACAGAACGCTCATGTTTGTGTAGATGTGCTATTAGTGCTCAGGCAAGGACCATGCTGCCTTTAAACACCCCTTCTTGAAATGCTGTTGTGCTACAATACCTGTGCTAGTTCAGTGGTATCTGATGTCAGGTCAGATCCCCAGACACCAAAGTGCCACATGTTCTGGCTGACATGTCTTCCACTATTTGGTTCTGAATGTAACCTCCAGTTTTGTTTTGCCTTCTAGGGTGTAAAACAAGAAGGACAACCTTCCTCCTCCTTATTGTGCCTTATTTGTGTTCTGAGAGTAAGTATGCAATTAAAGTAACCAAAGAAACTGAAACAAGAACAATTTCTTTTCATTTTAACTACAGAAGTGCAAGGTAGGAGGGGAAAATCACTGGAAAGCTTTCACAGCCAAAATTCACATACTCTATGACAAACTCTGCTTTCACTTACACACATACAACACTAATATGCTGCAAAAAGAAGTAGGGTTTCAAGCAAGAAAAAATAAATTTTATTCTCTGAATGGGATATTGTCACCATCAGTGAAAGCAAGATATAGTTTAGTAATTGCAATCTCAAATGGCTGGTGTTTTAATGCAAGCATTGAGGATTCTGCTGAGAACAGCTGTAGGGAAGTACAGGCAGGAGCAGCAAACACTTATGTGTGCCTGGAGATTTGAGTAGACCCAGCCTGTGCATGCAGGATCATGCAGAATGAATGAGCAAATTAGTCCATGATGTCAGCCCATGGTGCAAACTCTCCAACCATCAACAAGCAGGCACAGGTTAACCAGCATTTAACTCTGCTACAGATACCGGTCAACTGCAAAATTATCATATTTTCATGCATGGTTCACTTATAAAAACAAAACTCCCAAACTCTTGTGATTCAACAACAGCATAAACATAAGTTCTCCTAAACCACCTAGCCCTCATTCTTATTTCTAATAAAAGAAGCAACTTCTACTCCCTGAAATCCTCTTTTCCAATAACCTGTTTCTTTTTTCATAATAGCATCTCCACCTTGAGTTCTTCTGCCCTTTCTCACCTTGGTAAAAGCTTTGTCACAAAGGGCAGATTTTCAAAATTCAGAACAACTCACAAGACATCTCCTCCTTGGAATAAACAAAAAGCACATAGCACACATGGCCCAGAAGTACAGCATATACCCTACATTTCTCCAGACCTGGGAAAGCTACACATTATTCCCCACACCTGACTTGATCTAGAGACAGAGGGCCAACTTCATGAAGTAGCTCCTCTGTTCTGTGCTTTCTACCAATTTTTATCTATTCACTGATTTACACAATGCCTCCATAGTAAGTATCAAAGCCATTCACAGGCAAGTCTGTTGCAGAAATTAATTAATATTTAATATTAATGCACCCAGTTAACTCCCTAGGATTCCTGGAAAACCCTCTTCCAGTCTTGAACTCTCCCAGGAGGCAACTAATATTAGATTTATACCCAAACTCTTACCAATTGACTTTGATGAATGTCAGTTAGTGAGGCTGACACAGATCATCTCTTGCAAATGCAGAAGCAGATTGAGGAACTCTTTGCTAGCAGAAGTGTAATAATAGTCAACAAATACACTAGTCACACTACATTTTAAGTCTATGCATCCTGTATAATAGGGTCCTAGACCTCATACATCTCAGAGGTTTTCAGATTTTCCTAAAATAAATTTTGTCTACTGTACAGAGACAGCCACTAAGAGCAAAAAATTATTGTGGAAACATTCATTTCTGAAAATAAAATGGGAGAAACAATCCAAATCTCACTTGGCCTATTAATTAATCAAATGCATCCCAAAACTAAAAGATTCTTGCAAGTAAAGTGGGTCTAGAATTTCCACATAATTTGGAAATTTATGTACTGAAGTTATTTCATTCCTATTAGTGACCACAGTGCAGAAAGCAAGAACAGCAAACAAGCCACAGCTTTGTAAACCTCCAAAAGTAATTGAAAATGTTTCCAAGCGCACATATTTTTGTGCCTCAAATCAAATATACTAAGTACATCAGCTAGAAGTTTGGTTTGTTTTTATTTTGAAGCCATCTGGAGCAGTTTAAGACACACTACACAATAATGCAGATTTTGTGATTCATTACCAATCTCCTGAGGTTACACTAAAGGATAAGAAGGGAAGAAGCAAGTTACATTTGTGTATTTTAAACAACCACAGAGGCTCATCTTTGGTTTTGAACATTCTTCACGGGCTAAAACTACCGAATGTGTTTTTTACCCTTGACTCAGATGTGTCACTTCTGGAAATGTGCAATATTTGTCACCATGAATACCATTTAACTGCAGCAGTACCCGAAGGAACTCTGTACCACAACACGTGAATACAACTGGAGGAACTTAATTAATCTTCCTGTCACTTCCATGATGCTTTTCATTAGTTTAGCTGCTATCTGATCAACTGCTCCTTTCTCTATTGGAAATGGCTAACCAGAACCTCCTATAAAACATTTTCAAGAGGTAAACAGGCTCACTTTTGATTTTGAGAGCCTTTACAAAGCTTTGCCAAGCAGACTTTATCAGTTCAGTAAGAGTACTTACAGCATTGCTCTTTTTAAGCAACTGGGATTTTCCACATACACAGCTTAAGAAATATAAATAGAACAATATGCTTTTTTCTAAGCTTAAAGCTAGTACTTCTGGTATTTTGTAGTTTGAACACAGATAACATGTAGCAATTGAAAGGTCATATTCTTCTGAATTTCCTTCCCATAGGCATGGATAGTTATTAAACAAAAAAGCAGAATGTAGCCAACATAAAACCAAACCCACATTTTGGGCACTGCTGCTGCTAATTGTTTCACTAAATGCCCACTCCTGTCATCTTCTGCTCCTAAGCATGGGACAAGATTTAACTTAATAAATGTGAATGAATACACAACTGGTGCAGAAGCTTCTTTGACTATGTATATTAATAATAATTTTAAATAGAAATATGGTCTTAAAAGCAGACAAGACCAAGAAGCTTGTCTGAATGCATGTCAAATATATTTTCAAACACACCCACACAGAAAATGTAATTTTTTTCACTCAAAAATGAAAACTGGAATTGATGACAACACAATGTCCAACCTCCATAATCTTTCTTTTCTCCCTCTCCCCCTTTTATTTCTGTACTCCTTTCAGAACAATTTCTCTAACACATGGGGTTTGAGCATATCACAAGCAGACAATTCATCACTACCTCTTGTGAGGTGAATGATTAACTAATATTTCACTTTTTCTGTCCATCTTTCCAACACTCTCTATAATTTTGCAACATACCTTGTAGACTCATCACCAAATCCAGACATTGTATTCTCACAATTTAAAAACTTAAATTTAGAAATCCAGATGTTATACTAAAAAGTTTTGTACAGATTTCATACTCAGTTTTTATTTTTGCACTCTGATTTACAGGATGCATCTGTTCATCTATGAATGGATGCATTTTACATTTCCAATTACACCATCAAATGGCCAAAACTATGCACTATTTCTATAATCATTTTTATCAATCAACTTATAAGTCTCAAGTAAAAAACTAGATAGTATATAGTAAACTCATAGATTCATTCTGCCTGCTTTAACTGTGTTTGATTAAACTAAAATAAAATTTTACTATATTATTAATTAGAGATCACCTAATTTAGTTTAAAATTATAAAAAGTGATTATCGCACAGGTATCAGCCTATGTTTTTTGGTGGGAATGGTTGTTTGGACTTCGTTTGGGGGACTTTTTTTGGAGGGGTGGTGGGTTGTTGGGTGGGGTTTTTTGTTGCTTGTTTGGTTTTGAGTTGTTGAGTATTCTTTTTTTTTTCCTTCAACAAGGTGCACCAAAGAACTGGAGATTTCCTAAACAGATCATTTAGGACTGTTGTGTGCAAATTGTTCAGGACTATTGATTTTAAATAGTCTTTAGTCCAAGCAGCTGCTGCTTTACATCCTCCTTTCTTTCCTCCGGGCCTTTTGGAAAGTGCCTTAGCATGCTCATCACATGGAGACTGCATCAAGCATTTTTCAACATACAGGATAAAAATTTTTTTTCACCACTTATGGTGCTTTCAAATCACTCGTAACAATCTTACTATCTCCATCTAGTGGCTTATATGATTAGGACTTTTGCTATTAAGACACTAAAACCTTTTTATTGTCCTTTGCCTTGCCAACCACAGAATTTTCATTTCCTGCTTCTGGCTTTCCCAGTAATTTTTCCATACTTCTTACTTCTAATTTATATTGATTAGCATTTCATTCCTCTTTTATAATTTTGTTCCAAGCTGTGTTTTAAATTCTAGATGCTCTGCTAATTTTGTGGCTGAACCAGGAAAGACTTAGTTGAAGCTTGCCATTTTCTGAACATGAAACAACTTTTTTAGTCATTTAGTGACCCCTAGTAAAATAACGGCAGCATCAATTTTCCTCCGAAGGCTTTTTTAGCTCTTTTCTTCCCCAACATTTCTTCTTCTAATTTTCCTATAAGAAATAAAATATCTTGAAACAGAAAATCTGCAACCAATTTTATTTGTATTCTGTTTGCTCCTATAGAATATTTTAAAAAATCCCTTTCCATACCCTTAAGTACCTAAATGGAAGTATTTCAAGATACACAAGCACAAAAAAACATTCCTTCATTTTTTGATACTGTATATAGCTGTTCAAAGAAGGAAAGGGAAAAAAATGTAGCAATGCAGTATGATTTTAGGTTTCCCAGTGCTTATGAAGGCATTGAGCTGTGGTTTAAGTACTTAACTGCAAGAGGAAAATGCCAACATATGCAGTCCTAGTGTGAATGGGTGCAAAGCAGTTTGCTTTTTATTCTGGATCCATCAGTGGGAGGGAGGCTGGAGCATAGACCTACAGCCAGGAAGAGACACAAGCACTGCCAGCTGCACAACATTACAACTTCTCTCCTGCTCTGGGGAACTGAGATACTTTGCAGCAGCACTCAAAGCAATTGCAAGGTGCCAGCACCACATTTGCAACTAAGAAGAGGCAGGAGCATAAGGCATGTCCTGCTTTAATTACCTTAAGAGACAGCACCTCAACTAAAGTAGCCAGTGCTACAGACACCTCCTGAGGCAACTCATCCCATGATAAATTGTAATCTGACAGGAAGAAATTTCATTTCCAATGGCATAAAAACAGTTAAACTAACCTCATAGAAAACTCCATTGCTGCACTTGAATTCCTCTTTCATATTCAAGGGAAAGCTGTTTTAGCTAAAACTATCAAAGGAAATGCAAGTCAGAAAGGGGAGAAGACACAATGGCAGCAGGCAAGACACTAATTTGAGGCTATAAAAGGATGCAAGTTATAGCACAGTATTCAACTTTTTATGAGATTGTTTTTAAAAATCTGTATTAGATTTATTCACAGCAGCATTGAATTTGATAGGCCTGTCCAGGTGTAAGCATTTTGTAAATCCACACATGCAAGTTCCACAGCAGAGTGCAAGAAACAAATTGCCATGAAGTGAAAATATCAGCAATATCTCACTCTGACTCAGAGACTGACACTTCAGGTTTTATGTGTCTATTTGTGTGTGTGTACCTGCAATCTGGATGTTAAATTTCCCACCACAGTCAAAGCAAATCAAACTGATGCAGTCAACGAAGTCAGAAGAGTTACTTATTACATCTGGAAATAGACAACAGCTTTGGGTGGCCAAGCAGCTCTCCAAGCTCCATTAACTATATTGACTGGATTTTCACCAATCCAAAGGGGAGCTTAGACATCTAGATCGCTCATAGATACCCGCAGACAGACACACATTCATATACATACACACTCTGCCAGCTGAATCCCAGCCAAGGTTTCCAAATCCCTTAAACAATCTGGGACCCCTGCAGATCACCCATACCCACTGAAATTCAGCTCCATCTGGGATCACCACAGCAACTAACAACTGCACTCACCAACACTAAGCAGCACTTAAGAACAGAACATGAGAAACACCTGCAACTGAAACAAGCATATAATTTATTCAAGAAGAATTGAATTATCTCCTAAGGAATTAATTATAAATTAGCTTTCTCAGTGAGTAGGGAAATTTCCTGGGCTCTTACATGACCCCAGATTGTTTCAATATTTCAATCTGTGCAAGAAAAATCAAAGATCAAAAATGTCAGGCACAGAAAAAAGTACAACTCTTGAATGACCAAGCTCTCATCCTACAATAACCACGGTCTGCTAAAATCCCTGTATTTTAACTTTAAATATTTGAACTTAAAGTATTCATGCTTACCTTTAAGAAAAAAATGGGAGAATGTCACAAAGTTGCTGTTAGATGATATAGGCATTTAGTGTTAATAGTGATCAGGAAAAGAATGTTAAAAATCATCCAGAATCTATTTATTTCTTCTCATTTCAAATGCTCCAATACTCTTTTCCCGGGGGAAATGGAAGGGTGTAACTGCTTCTTAATGTTCTGCCAATAGTGTTCAAATACAATCCTACCTTTATAACAAACAACAGTAAAAGGAGTGTTTTCATCTCTGTTCCCACCTTTTGATCTTATTGACAGAGACTTCTGCCACTCTAATTTAGAATGTCATGTACAGCAAAAAACTCCTGTCTGTATCGGCTCCTTTCTTGTTACATCTCTTTCTGTACAGATTCCTTCTGATCTACCATACCACTGAATTAAATTATAAGATTTGAAAACACCCTGCCATAATAGCAGCCTATAAGTAATTCTGTTTCCCCCAGCTGAACAAAACATTGTATCCCAAAGCCATATACCCTCTTTGACATG
Source organism: Vidua macroura (assembly GCF_024509145.1). NCBI lineage: Eukaryota > Metazoa > Chordata > Aves > Passeriformes > Viduidae > Vidua > Vidua macroura. The sequence goes on from NC_071571.1 coordinate 37,564,599, forward strand.
CACTTTTCAGGGTCTGTCTCAATACAAACACTTCACAATTTATTTATACCAATATACTTAGAAAAGTAATAATTTTGAAATTCAACAGCCTAAATAGAGTGTTGTGGCTATTTTTAGATAATTCAGTGATTTTTTAATTTGCTGCTCAGTAACACTTACAATAAGCCTAGTTACTCTAGGTATCTAAACATGTATGTAGAGACAGAAAATTCTGGTCTAAGCCATCAAACATTTTTTTCTTCTCTGCACTATAGAGATGAACAGAATACAACAGATGAAGATGTATCTCATAGCTTCACTTCATATTTCTACAGAGCATTACAGCTGAAAGAATTTCAGCTAGGTTTGAAAGCCCCAGCCACATTTCTTTAGTCTCTAGATATGAGACAACTGTTCCAAGTGTACTGACTGTCTATGGATCCATCTTATGTAGGAGGACTGTGCTATTACAATACTATAATAGCCTGGAAGTGTTAATGGAGGAAGAGCTGGCTGTAGGGGTCTGTATCTCTGCTCAGCCTGAGGAAGGGTGTGCAGATAGCAGAGCAGAAGATGCAGGATGGTGTACTGGACTTCAAAGCTCACTTCTGCAGATCCTCTATTTTCTCTGTATATAAGAAAGTGATTGTCATTTTGTGAACATTTATGTTCTGACTGCTCAGACAGAGTTGACTGCAATGTAAAAGTGACTTCTAATTCATCTGAGGGTTGCATTTATTTGGCAGTTTAGTTTTGTGCAATGGAAAACTGCATCATTGACAGAAAAGCTTTCATGGAAAATAGTGCAAGAAACAGAAGGCCTCAGTAAAACCATGTAATGCAGAAATCTGCAGAGCCTGTTTAATCCCACTAAAGTTATTTTATCATGTTCTCTAAGTTTCTGATACTTTTGTACTGATACACTTTTCATCACTTATCTTCCACTTCCTTCCTTAATCACTGTCCACCAGAGCATTTAATTAAGTAATTATTTTTACCAAGAGTAACTGTCTATACATTAAAATCCACTGGGCCATGCTCCATCTTAATTTTCATCCTTTAAAACCAATGACTTTAAGAACAAATTCAGGAAGTACCGAGCACGAGGTAGTGCACTGTTGCATAAAGCATATATGCATGCTAATATACACACGTATTTATATCCAGCCTTGTGCACACACAAATGCATGCAGCGTAACATGACAATGCTAGATGCTTTCTCAAGTGTATAATTAACTTGCTGCACAGGTCAAAAGCCACACTAGGATTCCAGTTTCCTCATTTTTTTCTTACTCGTTCCTCCTCAACAAGGTGATTTATTTTTCATCATTGGATATGAAGCCAATCAAAGGGTAGAATTAGGAGTGATAAAGTTTGCAAGCTATTGTGTTACTTTTTACTTCCTATTCAGTATGCCAGAGACATTTGATTAGAAGGAGGAAGCTGAATTATAATGCTGAACATTTCAGCATTGTATTTTATTATAATGCTGGATATTTTATTTTTATTTCATTATTATTATAAATAATAGTATTATTTATATAATATAGGATATAAATATATAATATTATAAATAATATTATTTTTTATAATAATAACAACTTATTATTTGTAAGCATTAGGAATTGCTCTTAGTAAAGTCATAGTGGGTTCATGCTCATTGCTGCTCAGCATAAAAAAATGTCATGAGTAGCTATTGCTCTGTCTTCTGGGTATCATAGCTGTTCTGGCCAGGCTAGGAACCTATTTTAATTGAATATCTCAAACAAAGCATAGGGTAAGAGTGAACCATGGTTTTAGTTAGGGTCCTCTGAGATGGTCTTCCTCTGGATAAAGGTCCAGTGAAACCACCTGGCAGATGGGAAGATTAGCTCCAGATAGAGTTAGCCAGCAATTCTGCAGGCTATATAAGTCTTGTTCCCCTTATGCAAGGATTACTACCCTCAGTTCCACAGTATGTGCTTTACCTCTCATCATCACCTAGTCACTACAGGAACTGGGACTACTGTGTCCTAGACACCTACTGAGTACTTTAATAAGATTGTGATTTTATCAACTCCTGTCTGATTCTATGAATGTTTTAAATTATGACTCCACCAGAGTAAACAATAAAAGACAATCTTCAGGTTAGGTGTCTTACATCAATGTTTCACCAAAGACCAAAGGAAAATGCCTTGGTCTGAATCAAGACAATTAAAACTGTCCCCAACATAGATGTAAGCTATTTATTAGGTAACTGTTTGGTTTTTTTCCCAGAGTTAAAAAAATGCAAGCTCACTATTAAAATAAAATTTTTAACTGAGAAAATGCGTCACAAGATTGATGGACAACTTCCTGCTAATTGAAATTTTTTTTATAAACAATAAAATGGGAGGGAATCACAATATACTGATATTTTAAAAAGAATTATTAATTATTAACTTTTCATTGTAGTTAGATAGATTTCAACATAAAATCCAGAAACTTAGAGCTTCAGATAAGTTGGAAGTAATAATCACAAAAAAAAGCACAGTTTCGAGGCTTCAAGGTATTTTATCATTAATATTTTCAAGGTTTCTTTAGACAAAAGTTATAAAAAAATGTATAGCAACAGTCAAATAGCAAACTCAAAGAAACAGATTTTTCTTTGCATGTTATGCGATTAATTAATCTGATTTTCAAGTTCAGAAACAGATGAACTGGTGGTTTAGTCCTGCTGTTGCTCATACTTAATATTTCATATTTTTCTGCTATAGTCTTTTGCCCTTTTGTAAAGAGTCATTTTAAACTTTTCATTGAATATTTTCTAAGGGAAGGTCAGATCTGAGAGGCTACAAATGGATTAGCCTTTGATCTTCCTTCCTTGACTAATGTGTATTCAAACCTTCCAGGAGATTTTCTGAAATGACAGATGCAAGACTGACTGAACAAGAAACACCTATCACTTGGAAGGGGGGCATCACAGGAGTTGCAATAGTTTTTACCTAAAAATTGCAAAATATGTAATTTACAGAACTTTAAGAAAGGCAGATGTTTAGTACTACTACTACACATATGTACATATTTTTGGATGCATCAGAAAAGCCAAATTATGAGATAATAAAGGCATATTACATGAGTCATCAGAGCATGTACATTACGAGAGGGATAATTAGTCAGTTTTGATGACTAGCTAAATACCATAAATAGCATTTCACTGTCATTCTGGGGTCACACCATGATGTTCTTATAGAACAAATAAATCCTTTAAAGAGGGACAGTGACTGTAAAGCTCCTCCAGTGGGAAGCATCACTATACAAATAGCTCTCTCCCTTTTTAATCCTAGCTAGAGACCCTTTCAATTGAGCAAGGTAAATGACCCTCACTCATCACCAGTAAAATATTGTCACCTTTTGAGATGTTCCCCACACCAGGGTCAAGATATGCTTCACAGAATTAATCTTTCTATAACCTGACTGATGAAGTCCTAATTTACCAGACTTGAGGCACTCATAATATAAAAGGATGAAAGGACATTAGGATTTATGATACAATATTAATATTTTTGCAAGAGCTGTTGCAGTTTCTACTAGATGATTTTATAAGATAGGAAATACTATACCCCTGTTTTGTAGATGAAATGTGGGCTTAAAATATAATAAGAGGGATTAGTTAGTGAAAGAAAAAAGGCTGAATCCCTGTAGTTCTTGGCTCTACAGCAGCATTCGGCTCACAACATCTCCCATCACATGGAAAAAAACAACTGTGAGGAAGTGTATATAAAACCTGTACTAATCCCTCTTAATGCTGAAAGAATATACACAAAATAGTTTATTATTTGTAAGAAAACACTGACTCAGATTTTCCTTATACCATGTTCACAAGACAAAAATGGGTCATTTTCTCCACATATAGATTTTGTAAGACTATCAAAGTTACAGTGGGGTGAACTTGACCCAAATTGTGTCAGGAACAGGGTTGTGCTGCTAATAAAGATAAAGGTCTGTTCACTATAAAACTATTGAGTAGTTAAAAAAAAAATCTTATAAGCAATTGTTGTCAGCTTTCAAATGCAATTTTATAAAACTCCTGTTGCCTTCAGACTTGCTACACTTCCATCCTTATCAGCACACTAAATCACCTTGCCAATAATGTCTTTGGGAGGAATTTGAATTTTTCAGGCTTAAATTTAATTACATTATGTAAACTAGAAAATGTCTTCAGTGTACTTTGAGGGAATAGCTTATCTTGGAAATTGTTAAATTCTATTTTGCTTAAAATATTTACATTTTGATAACTTTATTCTGCTGCATATAGCATTTATTGATCTTTCTCAGGAATCCATTTTCAATATAATGCATTATATTTATTACTCATAAACCCTTGACAATGCTAGGTTATATTCTTACACAGCTTTTAAGGAAAAAATAAATTACCATGGTTTTGAGAGCATAAATATTTTGTTTTATATCAATTATAAGATCGGGAAATGCATCCTTATACTTTTTTTTTTTTTCTTTCCCCTGGACACAGTACTTTAGTCCACATCCTGGAATATAGCAGTACTGCCTTAGTTAAATTTTTCAGAGTACAAATATGGCTATGCTGCCTGCTATCTGCATAGGGAAGTTTTTTCTTTCTATATTAGGACTCATTTACTTCACAATTTGACTCATTCAGTAGATGTTTTGTTCTTGTGGGGTTTTTTGTTTTGTTTATTTTGTAAGGATTTTGAAAATATTTTCAGGAGCTTTCTTTTAAACTCATCTTCTGATTTCTCACTGTTCTCAATCTTCCAACCCCAATCATTCTCCGTTCTCTCTCACACTTAGACCTGTGGCAGTGTTACCTGCATTTTCAGACACTATCAAAGTATATTTTTTCCGCTTTCATATTTACTCCACAGAACATATCTACATATGTGAAAGCATTTTACAGCCAGTCAAGTCAAGATTCCCTTCCACCTGCACTCAAATGAAGCTCTTGAAATGCATAAAAGTCCAATTCTAGATTGCAAGCAAGTATTGCATAGAATTTCATCATCTAAATAAAAAGTATGTACATCCAACAAAGGCAGATAGATTGTCACATCCTAAATCCTAAAGTTTAGGAAACCAGATTATTTATTAAAAAAAAAGAAAGAAGGAAAAAAGAAAGAAAGGAAAAAAAAAGAGATAAAAAGGAAAAAAGGAAAAAATAAGGAAAAATTGAAAAAAAGGAAAAAAAGGAAAAAAGGAAAGGAAAAAAAAAGAAAAAAAAAGGAAAAAAGAAAAAAAAAGAAAAAATGAAAAAAGAGAAAAAAAGAGAAAAAAAGAAGAAAAAAAAAGAAAAAAAAGAAAAAAGAAAAAATTCATTTGATGTTAGCAGTGGGTAAAGCACTGTTTCCAACATGCAGTATCTGTGGCCAACTCTACTGTAAACATCCAGTGTGCCTACACAAAAACATTGCCATGACAAGTATTTTTCAGTACCACCCCTTATCAAGGCCTGGCTTTAAACTGTATTGTTGCAAGTAACAGCATTCTGCTAATATTATGCTATTTTTACAAAGATAATAAATCTTCCCTATCAACACCCCAGCAAATCCCCCAGTCAGATTCACTGGTAGGGTGGATCTCAGCTAAGCAACACAAATGAAGGTTTGCTGCATTCACAGTGTGGGTAATTTTTTCAGTTGGATGTTCCCATGGAGTAAATAGTGTTCAGCTGCACACCACATCTGCTCTGGCACCAACATGTCCAAGAAGGGACATGGGTTTAAGCCAAAAAGGGCACGTTTTGCACAATTTTGGATTCTACTACATTTCCAATGGCTAAAGTATATGCCAGACAGTTTTGGAAGCTTCCTAAGAAGGGGAGCATACAGATGAGCAAACATATCAGTATGTCTAACAAACAGATCTCATTGCAAATATTGACATTCAAGTATTCTTTATGCTTTGGGGGATTGTGTTATTTCATTAAGTGTTTGATAATTTAAAAGAAAATCCCCACTTCCATACGTTTCAAACATTTTAAAGGAAAAGTCTTTGGTTTCCACAGCAATAAAACCAAAAAGTCAAGGAAAACAAATTCAAATAAATAAAAATAAACTTGCCCTTTATTTTTTTTTTTAAGTTTTGTACTTATATTAAATACTGATTATGCTTTCAGTTTGTCTGAGTTAGGTCCTCTTACAGAAGATATGTAATAGCTGTTGTTTGAAAAAGAATAAATTTCAGAGTTTGCTGTCAGAATATGCTGTAAGGAAACACACCACAGGCTTGCTTGCTTCTGGGCAACTGTATAAAAGTGCTTCCAACAACAAGCAGGGATATATAATTTTAAGTGTATGTGCATATAAAGACATGAAAGACTCCAGCTCCCACTTTCTTCAAGAACTTGACCACTTAATTTTTGTTGTCAGTTCCCAGAAACGTCCAGGTGGCTTATATCAGCTGAGGCACATTCTTTGCACCTAGACAGTTGCCATGGAAATAACCACAGAATTCTTTGGCAAAGTCTACCTTGGTCCTTACTTGTACTCTGGGCAGAAAAGTAGCACCCACAAAGTGGCCTCTCACATCTAAGCAACACAGTTCTGTTGAATAACTAACACATTTGGAAAATAGTCATGGCACTGAGTTACAGATTCACAGTCACGACGAGACTCTCTGTATGTGACTGTGATTTAAACAACTTCAGCAAAATAGGCTTTGTAAGTCTGGGTAAGAAACAAAACTCTTTGAAGGACATCTGCTGCCTTTGTTGGGTCATCTCATGTCAGGTACTACAATTCCTGATGGGTTGACACAAGGGACTACATAAGCTCCAATGAGGATATAAAAACAAGCTTCTGACAAAATCTCTTGAATTAAGCGTCGGACCAATGCATGAAAATCATCCTTCAAGCCAAATTTACACAAACAAGCCCTTCATTTAAGCTCAAATGCACAGACTAACCCAACTGCTAGTGCATTTTTTTTTGTCTACCGCCTCTAATTATCTTTGTGGACAAACATTTTTGCCATCCTCTGTCAAAAGGGGAACCATATATGATGATTATTCACCTTTGCTGCGACTGGATCTATAAGGTCTCCAAAAAGCATCAATTTGTTACACATTTTTATAGTGTTCTCAAAGAGTGAGGAGAGAAACATCAAGCTTGCTGCCATTTTAAACCTCCATGGCTGAAGTCATGCCATTGTGTGACCTCTGCCTCTACTTGATAAGTGCTCTCCAAGAGTATTGCATACAAAAAGTAATTTAAGGTATGTGACAAAACACAAATAATGGAGCATAATCTATAATCAAAAAGTTCCCAGAAGTAATTGTTCAAAGTAGTCAGGAAGGCTCACATAGATGGCTTTTATTCTCATTCCCTAAAACTACCAATTTTATTAACTGGAAACTGATGAAGCATTGAGTAGCTTCAAAAATTGCTGTTAATACCAGCAAGTCACTTGGTTAAAAGATATGGAAAGATTTACAGTTATAAGCTGTGATATATAGAGCCAAACATAGAGGACTTGAAAGCAAACAGTGAAATCAACAATTAAATGGCATATATGTTTAGTCATGACCACACAGAGGGATTAACATCCATCACAGACTTTTGCTCTTGTGCAAAAACATAGGGAGCCAACAGAGTAATCCAGAGATGTGCCTTACAATAGGATAAGACATAGAGAGAGAAAAAAAAAAAAAAAGGGAAAAAAAAGGCAAGCCCAAAAGACTTTCAAATATTGTTTTGGAAAAGGCAGAAAAGATGATTTATTAAATACAAGCACAGATGAGAGCGCCTCCAGGGACCAGATTTATAATAATTACTACCTCTACTGACAGCTTCTTGCCTTTTAAACTTTGAAGAAAAGGATGTGGGAGAAGGTCACACACAAGAACACATTTGTCATCCAAGATGTTGTCCTCCATTTCTATGATAAAATAATTTCTCTTACAATACATTGCAAAGCAATGGACTTCAGTTCCCAAATTATGCTCTGTTAACATGAATCATACAGGAAAAGCACACTCTCATTTGTTTTCCCCCCTTTCAGGCTCACGATTTTTTCTTCAGCTATTTCATTTATGTGAATTTTTGTTTTGTGCTTATGTGAAAAAACCCAAAATCCTCAAACCCCACAAATAAAATGCCTGGGACAAGCAAGTGAAATACTGTACAAAAAATTGAAACAGCCTCTCTCTCTTCTCTGCTTTCTGTCACAACCTCTTTGGCAGGATTCAGTCAGGACTGCAGTGCTTACATGCTGCTATGACCTCTTTTTTGTGTCTGAGGAAAGGTGTGTCCCAGGGAAAGTGTCTCACAAAAAATGTTCAGTTTACCATGCATAAATTATATTCAGGTAATCAAATGCCACACTTGCTCTAGGAGGCAAAATTTAAATTTCCTGGTTTTATTTCCCATTCTCAATGCTGATGCTACATCACATTTCACTGTGCTGGATGCAGTCCCTGAAATAATATCTACTTTAAATTAGTAGAAACTAAATGATTAATGCAGTATTGATTGCAAAGAAGTTTGTGAGTAGAGAGAGTTGCCAAGCCCTTGATTTCCATACTTTATCAACAGTCAGGTCTCAGAGATTCATTTGATGCCTCATACACATCAACTACCTCATTCATACTTAAACAAGATTTAATGTATGTTCTTCAAACAGAACAAGGTACTGAGGATAAAATATGTGCCCACCAAAATAAAGAGTTTTTCCCTCTGCTGGAATTTTGCATGTAAGTATATAATCACTTGCATTCTGCCCACCTGACTGCACACTGAGAGTTCATTAGCTTTACATGTAATGCTCTTATTTCTATTCCTAAAGCTGTGCAAGAATGCAATACAAATACAGTTTGTGTGTATGTATAACTCATCTGTAACTCATCTTGAATTTAAAAATCACCTTTGTATCCCCATATGATGTCACTGAGCCAGACTATGCAAATCATTTTAGAGCGGCCTTAGGAATGCATTTTAGCCATGTGATTATGATTAAAGAATATAATCCAAAGTTGCTCCTGCACTACAAGACACAGTCACTTCTGACAATTTCTCTGTTGTTGCTTATATCTAACCACCGTCAGTTTCAAATGTTCTCTTTCTTTAGAGAGAAAGAGTAAAAATAAAAATTAAAAAAAAAAAAAAAAAAAGAAAAAAAAAAGAAAGAGAAGGATTAGATCAAACACTTTTTAAATTTCACTTCCAGAGTGGGGCCACCGTGAAAGCCCCAGTCAGCTTCAAAGCCACAACCTAGGAAGAATCATCTTTCACCCTAACGAAAGTTAGATATAGGACATGGATTTGAAGGAATTTTTCAAGTCCATTTTCTATATCTGAGAAGCTAAAGCTGTTCCCAAAATAATTTGATTGACATGCATAGACTGAAAATATAGATGGTAGGCAAGACTTACAGAATACATTTTTGCCCCTAGCAGATGTTATAGACCTCACTATGGATTTATCAGGATTACCAGACTAATTTAGCTGGCAATCTATATCTTTTGTACAGGTGCTTATCAGTCTGGCAGAAGAGTATTATCACTTAGTACAGTTTGGGTATTAACAGCTAGCAGTTCTGTAGAGCATATTTTTCTAGAACCAGGTTGATTTTGGTTTTTATATCATATTAAGTAAAGACAAAAAATACTACTGTTAGCATAAATTTCCCAATTACAAAGTTGCCACTGAGTTCCCTGAAATCAGCTTTCCAAAGCATGGCAATTATTTTTAACACTGTTTCTCTAATTTCTACTTTTTATCTGATACACTCGCCCTGATTAATATAAAGTTTCAAGCAACAGTCAAGCAGAGCTAAAATGAAGAGTGGGTTTCTAAGTGCCTAATTCAGCCACGTTTATGAATTTCACAGAATATTCTAAATTGGAAGAGACCCACAAGGATCACCAAAGTCCAGCTCCTAGGCCTGCATAGGACATCCCCAAGAGTCACACCATGTGCCTGAGAACACTGTCCAAATGCTTCTTGAACTCTGGCAGGCTGATGCTGTGACCACTTCCCTGGGAAGCCTGTTCCAGTGCCCAACCACCCTCTGGATCAAGAAGGTTTTCCAGATATCCAACCTAAACCTCCCCGACACAACTCCAGGCCATTCCCTTGGGTCCTATCACTGGTGCTTTGCAGAGAACAAAGAGTTCTTTGTGGTGACAGCAATAGTCCATGCCGCAGATAACGCACTGACATTTATCCCTGCTGTCTGATAGTATGCTGTAGCCTATAGAGCTTGTCATGAGTTTCTTTGGAGAATGGAAGGAGACTGATTTCAATCATGAGAAATTCCCAAAGTGCAATGCATGTGTAGCTACACGACTGCTACTGTTAAAACCTGTTGGTGACACCCAGCTGAGTTCCTAAAGGAAACAGCCCAAATGTCTGCTTCCTCAACCAGGTTTTCATAACTTCAGCACCATTGTTTTCCACCGCCAATGGCTCTATATTTTAGGGACATACACATCCTCATCTATTCATAGATATGAACAAGGGAAATCTGTATCCAACATGAATGTAGAACATTTTGGTCTGACCACTTTTCTTAGTTGATAAAATGATGCCACTAATCTTCCACTGGCGCTGCATTAGATTATGAAACAAAAATCTCATTTCAAAAAACACACTGCCTGCCCATTAGACACATTTTAATGTTTTAATGTCACAGTCTGCACTTCACCAGATGCCTTGAAACCATAGGTCCACTTTCAGTCAGTGTATTATCTCAGAATCAAGCTTATCTGGTACACTAATGTGAGGAACAAACCACCATTTAAAATGCTTCCTATTGTGCAACAGAGGTGTTCTGGAACAGTACTGCAACAGCTACCAGAGAATAACAAGGCTATTTATATCTTTAGTGCTTGATAACTCATAAAACTAAGTTACATCTAAGTAATTTGGGGGGGCATTAATGCTTTTCAGTGTCTGCAGAATAAAAGTATGCTAATGAACTAAACAATTTTTTGCATGTAGAAATGAATGTTATCTTTCAAACCAGAAGCAAATTCCCTAGCTAAATCTCTGAATATAATTTCCTGAGCTTGTGTGAAGTACTCCTTTATGTATGATTATTATTTTAGTAGCTCTGCTAAAAAAATAAATCTCTTACATTCATTAAAAACTAATAGTTGCCTTTTAAGCACATTAGTGCAAATATATTTACCCCTATCACAAGGAATCAGGCTATATTTTGCTGACATTCATTACCAGAAAATAGTCTAATTTGTCTTTTTTTTTTTTTTTCAAATGAAGCTTTGTCTACTCTGTCATATTTTTAAAACTAACTCCAAAAGCAACTGTAAATTAAACTCCATGTATTATTACTTTTGAATTTCCAACAAGCAGAACTGAGCTTTGCATTTTTTACAGAAAAAAAAAGAGTTATTATCCTCAAATGCACACAGGTTATGGCCCACAATTTCTTTAGATGCATTAGCATGTATTATTTTCTCCAGTATTTGGAAAAATTCCTTTCTTAATTTCTGCATTTTCAAGCTATCTGGCATTTAGCAACAGGCCCAAAACAGCAAAATACCTCAATGCTTCATGAACATCAGGAATGGTTTAATACACCTCTATGAAGTAGAAAAATAAAGCACAGAAGGGTTACAGTCTATCCTCCACTACAGAATATATTTCAAGTATGAACAGAGAGAAAATGCATAACATCAATTAATTGCTAAAGGAGTCTCTCTGTGTGAAAGGGTCAGCTTGAAGAAGAATATTAATTTGGGTGTTTTGATCCTCAGACATAAGGTGAGTTGTAGCCCTGACTCCCTAAGCTGTATTTGAAACTGCTGCACTTCAGGCATCCAAAAGGAGTTTTCTCTAGATATTATAACTTATGAAAACTGAAAGTCAATTATTTTATCACATTTATATAGACTATTTCTTTTGAAACTAAATTCTGGCATGTTACTCAGAACTCTGAACAAGTCTACTTTGTTAGCTCTCACCATTAAGAGACACAAGGCAAGGTGAATAATGGCACCAGAAACTGGCCCCTTACATTAGAAAAAGCAGTGTTTCATATAAATGGATACAAGTATGCAACGAACAAATATTATGGCGTTTCAAGGCTCAATAAATGACAAGTTTGATGCCTGGGTTATTCATACCCTGCACAATTTCTTTGGAAAGCTATGGTTGTGGTACAGACTGTAAAATTAAGAGAACAGTTGTACAATCAATGCTCTTATTGATTTTAGAAGACTGATAGCAGTCTTGAAAAGCTGAGAAGAGGGAAGCCAGAGAAATGGACTAACAAGGCAGAGTAAAAATCTGAGAGAAGTCAGCGAAAGGGAAAGGTTGTGCACCTTCTGATAAGCAACACAAGACAGGTTACAAGTGCCAAAAGGGGAAGGCAGGGGAACTCTCATCCCTTGTAAATAGATGAGAAGTGATTACTATGCCTGCTGCTCAGAGCAGCGTGGGACAGGGAGAGCACCTCCCTTACACAAGTGGCTTCAGACTCCCACTGTGAGGTCTAGCACCCCAGAAAGGGGGGTCTGCTAGCAGTATTGCTCCCCTGGGTCTAAGGCCAAGATGTGCCTTAACAATCCTAAGCAACACAAAGGAAACTATTTTACCTCAGGAAAAAATTAAGGCTACCCTGATTATTTTACTTCATATCAAAGATTTTTCCAAATTTGGCAATCAAGGCTGTAAATTTCTGCTTTGCTTGAATTCAAAGTATCTGTTTTTTTAACCCATAAAACTTAGTGTGAAAAATGAAGACTGCTCAACTGACAAATACAGGTCACATTAACTGGATCCACTTGTTTCCCAAGAGGCAGAGAGCTGTGGACTGACAAACCACAAGAACCCGAGAGAGAGTCTGAAAGTCTCAGGAGTGGCAATATGTTTTCCACCAAGCTGCAAGAATTAGCTTGAGGATGAATTTATCAAGCCCTGAGGAAAGTCTTCCCTACCAGCTGTAGCTTCATCCCTTTGATAACTTTAAAATGAAATGAATCAGACATGCTATATAAAAAAAACTTGCAATGAGGGGACTTGCAGCACCATTACTTTACCTCCTTTGCTCAGCAGGGAAGATATATAGGATTTTCTACAGTTTCTTCACATATTTTTTTTTATTTTCCCAGCTAACCTCTCCTTATTTCACCTGCTGCTCATCACTAAAATGTATGTTAAGGATAACATACATTGCTGGACATGCTGGGCTTTGACTTTACCCCCAACATTGATGAGTACAGAAAAGCCCTACAATGATTCAAGGCATGATCAGAAGGACTTGACTTACCCACTGTGGCAGGATGCCAGATGCCATCAAAGCTGCTCTATCACTCCCCTCCTCAGCTAGATGTGGAGAAGAAAATACGGTGAAAGACTAGTGGATCCAGATAAGGACAGGGAGAGATAACTTGCCAGATACTCTCATGGATCAAATGAACTTGAGTCAGGGAAATTAGTTTAATTTATTACCAATCAAACCAGAATAGGATAATGAGAAATAAAACCAAATTGTAAAATACCTTCTCATGTTTAAATTTACTCCAAACTTTCTCCACCTCCTCCACCCCCAGTGGCACACAGGGAGAGGGAATGGGAGCTGTGGTCAGTTCAGCACACCTTATCTCTGCCACTCCTTCCTGCTCACACTCTTCACCACAAGACGTAGGTGAATCCTTGCTCCTGTGCCTGGGAGCATCTCCTTCCCTTTCATCTTCACTGACCTTGATGTCTGCAGAGCTGTTTCTCTCACATAGTCTCACTCCTCTCTCTGGCTACTGTTGCTCCTGACCAGTTTTCCACCAGGGAAAATTGGGTTTACTGAACACAGGGTAAACTTCTAGCAGCTTCTCAGAGAAGCAACCCCTCTACCCCTCATCCTCTCCACACAAGCCAAATGTACCCTCTCATTTTCAGGTTTACAGCAAGCAACTTCATAGAGAATTGCTACTTCCAGACAGCAGCACTGAGAACCCAAAGTACAAGATGACTTTTAATACGTAAAATAATTCCCCTTTTTTTTTCTTAATCTACATCTTCCCAAAGGACATTTAAATGCTGCTATTGCTCATTATCTTCAGGTGTGATCATTTGGTTTGTATGAGGAAATTTTTGTATGCTATGCATTGAATCAACTAACTCGATGACCACCTTGTCTGAGCTTCATTTAGGTTAATGTAAGGAAGGCAGAGTTTTAAATTTGCTTTTCTCTAATGGTAGCTGGAGACAGTATTTCCACGGGATATTCAAAGCATCCCTAGGGCTTAAACTAACATGAGGTAGAATGAAGAGAGAAAAAAACCGGAAAAAGCAATCAACAAGCAGATATAATAAGTCTTGCATATATTGCTTACCCTAAAATCCAGTTGGGAGAAAAAATTGTTTTATTATTTAGGCCATAAAATAGTCATCTGTGTGTGACATCTGGGACCCTGATATTCGATTCCATTATTTATTTATATTTTTATTTACATTTCAGTCCTTCTCGTTCCTTAACGTGTCTCCTGTCTTTGGATAGCTATGGAATATTTCTTAACATTAAAAATAGAAACAGAAGTCTGTCTGTATTTGGTGTGTTATAACTGAATGGTAACTTGCTCTTTTTTTATCAAACTATCAGCTATTAGGAGCAGCAATTCTCATCTGCACAGAAGAATCGCTTAAGTATCAAGGACATTTTAAGGCACTGTGGAAGTAATTTTAAAGAGAAGAGAAAAGCCCTTCAGTATTCTCAAATTTTTATTGTGACCCTGAGCCTATTTTAACAGAGACAAAGAGAAAGGTATCTGTCAATCTAAATGGGAATAGGACAAGACCCCAGGGAAGATTCTAAATTCTCTGTGTTTTCCCTATTGAATCAATGTGAAGTCTTTCATTTCTGTAGTAAGTTATACATATTTTCAAAAAGTGTTACATATCATATGCACATATACTGAAGATAAGAAACCAAACAAAGAAGTCATTAATACAAAAGTGGATAGACTTACATCTCAACATGTAGAGAAATAAAATCTCCACTTCCATCGAAACTCACTCAGATCAATGACACTTGCATTTTGTAACCATATTATAGCTGCAGTATAAAACTTGGTTTTAAAAGTCATGGAAGCTTAGTGGACTTAAATTATGCTAGATCAAGGATTCTTGACAAAGCAACCTCATTATCCTATTTTCAAGTTCCAGATAAAATAATATCTGTATTTGAAATACAGCTAGTGTAATCATTGGATAATTATTTAGATTGGATATTCCAGGAAACCCTGCCAGTAATCTAAGGTCAGCACTCTCATAACACTGACGTTTTCCAGCACAATCCTGGAATAAGGATTTCTTTGGCTGACATAACAGGACTTGAAACAAATGGGTAAGTTTACATAAAAAATAGTACCTAAAATTTTAATCATGTTTTCCTTCATTCTCAAGCTTTACTGATCCTATTTATTCATACTGTCCTATTTGGAAAGTATTTAGTCCAACAATTTCAACAATTTTGCACTCAGAAATTTTTTATCCCTAATTTACCACGCCATTATTTTCTCCTAAGCCTTCTTCTGTACCCCCACATCCGTGATCACCTTGGCATTGCTAGAATTTGCATTTATTTAATAAAGAGCAATTCAATGAAGTGATGTAGGAGTACTCTGAAATTGCTCTCTTTATCTTCTACACATGTTAAATATTATCAAAAAAGAAGTATTCTGCTGTATTTTATGTGGGACTATACTTATACTCTAAACTCACATAAAATAAATATAGAAAGATAAAGATTTGTACAATTTGAAAAGCTTGTCCCTTTCTTATATTCTGCTTTGGAATTCAGCATATTTCCATAGCATTATGGAAGATTAAGAGTTTATTTTTCATACTTTATGACTTCTAAATGACAGAAACCATTTCAAAATGTCAAAAAAAAAAAAAAACTAACTAAACCCACCCAAAATCCCATTTTTTTAAATGAAAACTGGAAATTGCTCTAAAAACATCAAAATAAATCACTACACTTGAGTTAAAAAACATTCTGACATTTTCAAAACAAAACATTCAGCTTTTCCATTATGAAACAACTAGAAAGGCTTCCCAAGCATTTTTAAACACAATTCTTTTAAATTAAATATACAGGCCTTTCATTACCTGTTTGACTGATTCAAACTAATAATAAGAAATTCTTCTGAGGAAACAGCAAGCTTTTCTTGTAGGTTCTGAAGTCAATATCTTGTGTAACTAAGCATCATGACCTTTCTTCTGAATTGTCTCAGTGAAATACTGAGAGAATTGTAAACAATTTTACTTATTGTAAAAGTGTTTTACACTTTGTGCCTGTAAAAAGTATCAACAGCCATGAAATTTCAATAAAATCCAGACCACAGGAATTTTAGGGAACCTTTCATGGAAGTATTTCACATTTCCTACTATAGTGTAGTGATTTTTGTCAACTGTGATCCAGCTAATGTAGAATTCATATGCAGAATCAGGAACCACCACCAGACATTCCCCTTCCTATCAGGAGAATTCAGTGCAGGATCCAGAGAGGAACTGTCTGAAGACTTTTGTATCTTTCTACAGTTCTTGACATTCTGGCAGGACTCCTTAAGAAATCTAATACAAGTATAAATCCCAAAAAACCAGACTTACAGGATCTGCAAGGCTTTTGAAATCTGGGTCTCAAATACTCTTCTGGAGCCTCTCATTAAATAACACATGGAATAATCTGTATTACACATTCAAGGCAATTTTATTCAGAGTACAGAATCTTGTGTTTTAATTTACAAATATTAGATGTCAATCCTGTTCTTATGAGTCCTTTATATTGCCTAAACAACCAAGGATGGCATAACCATGTTAGATGCTCACTATATAAATGTCAGTGGTGAGAAATCAAAGTGGAAGCACAGACAGCCATGCAACCATTTCTTTATAAGACTCAATTACCACTTTCATACAGAACTCGATTCAGTACCATTTCTGACACTATTTCCTATTGTTGCAGCTCAAAATTTATAGGAAGGAGCTTTCACTTTTCACTAAATGGACCCAAACTTGTAGACCTCCTGTCACTTTAAAATAATGCAGTCAAAGACAATGTTTAAGCAACAGACACTTTGAAATAAATAATGCAAAGCACTTGAAGCTATGAATGTAGTTGGCAGAGATGGAGTACTGTTTATATATCCTGTCTGGCCTGACTCAGTGAACATATTAGGCTTTGTATGCAATATAGACAAATAAAGACCACAAAGACTTACAGCCATACCTAAGAAAACTGTTCTTATGGAAATACACATAATATTTTTCAATATTTATTGCTTTGGTAGTTACACTCCATATCTCATTAAACCATGAAGGCAAAATAAAGTTAACTTGGAATTAGTTAAGCTTATGATGATTAATTAGGCTGGTATCACTCTCCCCCTCTCCCTCAAGGCTGCTCTCTTAACCAAATCAAAGCGAGTTGTCCCAATCTACTTTGCATTGGTGCGGTCTCACCTCAAGTCCTGTGTGCAGTTTTGGACAGCTCAATATAAGTTACAAGGCTATTAAAGAATGTCCAAAAGGAGGGCTACAAAGCTGGTGAAGGGTCTGGAGAGGAAGCCGTACGATGACTGGATAAGGTCACTTGCCTTGTTCAGCCCAGCGAAGAAGAAACTGAGGAGAGACCTAATATCTGTCTAGAGCTGTCTAGAGCAAGTGGAAGCAGAGCAGCAGGTACAGATCTCTTCCTTGTGGTGGCCAGTGACAGGGCTGTGCCATGACAGGGAATGCCATGATGCTATGTCAGTGGAGGCTCAGATTGGATATTTGAAAAAGGTTCTTCACCCAGAGGGTGATTTTGAGAAAACACAGCAGACCCTCTTTGCTTAGTACCTCGCATGCTATCCTGATGGAAAGTCAATTTATTCAATCAGTGTGGAAACCCCAGTCTTATCTTCTTGCCTGAAAATATAACAGGTAAGCTCTTTAAAAAAGCCACTAGTGTCTTTAATATTACATGCTTATGTTCACAAAATTAAGTGCAACTGCAAGTATCCGAGGACAAAATAACACAAGTAATATCATACAGCCTTGGGATAAATGTCATTGTAGATAATATTTTAACATTCTCTTTAGCATTAATCACATTTCAATACTTTAAAAATAATGATTAAAAAAATCACCATCCAACCACAAGGGTTCTTTCCCTATGGTCAATTCAAGTTCATGTCACATCCATGTATATTCTACTATATCTAATAGAGTTTGCTCTATTTTAACATATGTGGCTGAAATGTGGAAGGAAAACTAAAACCAGAAGTAAGCATTGACCAGTAACCAGTGAGTAACAATGGTGTGAGAGACTGGAACTCTAAGTAGCATGTGAATTATTCAAGATCAAAAAGGTGGCATAACATCTTGCTAATTGTCCAGGAGACATAAGTTCCAATTTTCTCTAGACAATACATAAATTTGGTTGAGTCAGGAAAAGTTATGCATGCAGGATAACACATTTAAATTTAGATTTCTTGCTCCATAATTGAACAGTGAAATGGAATAACAATTCATTTGCCTATAGGCAAGTTTTCACCCATTTCTAACCCTTGTAAAACTCCCTAGCTGTCCCCCTGAATTTCACAGATCAGAGCTTCCCATGACATTTAATAAATTAAGAAAGAATATGACTGTGTAGAAATGGGAACAGAAGAAGAGTAGGTGCACTTCCACAACTGTAGCTTTCATATTGTGACTGTAGTGTGCATGTACAACCAGATGATCAGAACAGCCATTCATAGGACTGGAATCACAGCACAAGGCATGACTTTGATGAAGGTGATTAGAGTTTTGTTAATATTGAGCAAGAAAATTGTGAGTTAACACAAACACTCTATGCCACAGTTTTCCTAAAGACAGAAGAATCTGCCTTTTCATTTTGCTGACTCACGTCATTGCCGAACAGAATAATTACTTCCCTGAAAGCACAGCTGGGATGGAAAAAAGACCTAAAGTCTAATCAAATCATATCTATTTCCTTCAAAGATGCGGCAGCATTCTGGCCTAAGTAGCTACCTAGCCCCAGTAAACTTTTATCTCCATAAGGCTGCGACAGATCAGTCAAATCTATGTCACCATAAAAGGAAATCACAACAGAAATGATGAGGTTTTTTGACCAGAAATTCTTTATTTTCACTATCTCACTTTGTGGAAGTACTGAAAGTATCAAAATTCACTTAGATATATACTGAGATGAACACTTGCTGTATGTTTCAACTGCATAACTCCTAACAATAAGGGGAGATATTCCATTAAGAACTGATACAAAAACACAACAAATCATAATAAAATAGACTACTGTCAACATGAGTTATTTTTTGATGACAGGTGCCCACAATTCACACTTTTGCCTGCAAGAGCAGCAAGGGAATCCTCCCCTCTCTGCTCCCACTAAAACCAGGATGAAACTACATGCTGGGAGTTACTACTGTGCTCCTGAAAACTGATTCAGATTCATCTTACAATAACCTCAATGTCTCATTCAGTTTCAGCATAAGATTAAATGTTTTCCTTAGTTAAGAAAAACAAATATTCAGAATAAATATGTGTTGTGTTCATCCTTGGACATTTTCAAGGTCTAAAAGCTCTGAGCAACCCAGTCAGATTTCACAGCTTTCTGTCTTTTCAACCTCTCTCTGCTTCAGATAAAGGTTGGACTAGAGACTTCTTGAGGTCCTTTCCAACCTGAATTATCCTTAAAAATTGATAGGTCTGGTGGATTAAAACTGAATAAGGCAGATGTTCTTGGCAATTAAACATTTTTGAGAAAAAACAGAATCATTAAGGCAACTACAACTGCTCTTTCTACTCTTTATTCTCATCATGTCTTGCTTTAAATTATTGTAATTGCCTGTGGTAGAAAATTTGTCCTACTTTGTGCATACAAGTTAAATCCCAGTCAGAAACTCCTCTGTACAGCAGATGAATATTCATCATGAATGTATTTATGAAGCAACTCTTCACAAATATTTGTTTCCCAAGGTGAGTTTCAAAAGCCCCCTACCCACTAAAGTTATGAAATATCTCAGATTCAAGACTTGTTTGCATTGCAGGGCTTGTTAAGGCAGTAGCAGGACCTGCCAGGATAGAGGAACTATTGCGAAATAGCTGGTACTGCTTTCAGCACACAGTAACTCTGTTGTGCCAACACTGACCCAAATGCAGGATGTATGAGTGCAGCTTAATCTTTGCTCACTTCTAAAGCACCAGGACTGAGTGGGCATCCCCAGTATCTCCCTGACAAGGCCCTTGCTCCCATGTAAGGATCAGCACCAATGAGCAGGAAGAGCAAAAATGCAAAAATAAAGGGGAGTTATTGTATAATGAAATGTTAGCCCAGAAACACAGAAAACTAAATAATTAATGACACATTGTGCATTTACTCTACGGTGAGGTAATACAATAGCAGCAAGATGGGGGACAGCACATTTAGAGACAGCATTATATACCATTCTGTCTTATGTAAGCCATTTATAGAGGCACATTATTCACAACTATTCCTCTCTATGCATTTTTAATTGTTTTGTTTACATGATAAAATGTGACTTGCAGCTTGAACGAAGATAAAAAAGTAATTCTTTATATAAGCCATAATTAAAATGAGCAGAATTTGTGGCAATGACAGCTACCAGTGAAAGGTAATGGTTCAGCAAAAATCAATCAGGTGAAAAATTAGCTAGCTATTAAGAGGGAATAACTTAATGCTACTGCTAAATTCAAAGTAGTAGATTTGAATAGGAGCTTTCTTTACTGCCAAACAAAGGAATAATAAGTAGGAATTTTTCCTATACCATTCACCAAAGTTACCATCTATTGTTTTGATACCTGCTCCCTGACTACCATGCCCAATGCAAGTCCCTAAAAAATTTTTACTTGACAAAGTCTGTCAAACTGTCAGAGGCTTATGATTCTAGCTATAGTAAATAGTAAAGCTAAAATTAGAACAAAAAGGACAACTGTAGACTTACTTCACATTTTTCTATTTGCCCTACAATTTACAATACCAGACCTGTAAAAGGAAAGTGGATATTAGAGACCTCACAAATTACTTTTATATAGGCTTTTGTGAAAGCATAGAGAAAAATATGGTTTCCATACTGAGAATTCTTAGTATTTCAAGGCAAGTCTCCAGTGCCAGTACTGAATTATGGCTTGAACTTTGTTGGTCTTTTTTTGGTTTTTGGTTTTTTTTTTTTCCTTATCCATAGGAGAAGAAAATTTATCTACATTCATGAAAACTGTCTGGAAATTTTAATGCAATTTTTTTTTTTTTTACAGCAGGAAGAAAAGCCATTTCTGCAAAGCCACCAGTTTCAGAAAGACAAGTCTTATTTCATGGTGGGAGAAATTTAAATCTCAACTACTTCTTACTCTTTATTAGGAGTTAAAAAGGATGAAGGATATCTCATTTGTTTTCTTGGTCATCTATTCATGAAAAACAAAAGCTTGTAAACAGGTCAAAAGATTGGAAAAATAATGTAGAAACTGTCAAATTTCATAAACTTTAGAATACATAAATTAAAATTTAAGTAACAACCTCATAAGATAAAGTCCACTTAATTATCTCTTTATTCTCCTGGTAACCCATTTATGTTGGAGAATCATATTTGTCTTTTTTGATAAATTTACAAAAGAAAAAAAGCAAACAACTCCACATTTTTTAACAGACCCGATTTTATTGTCTGGTGGTATCAATTTTATTATCAGACCTTTCACCAAGATTTAACAACAAGAACCACCAGTAGCCCTGAGTTACTTCCACAGAGTCCATCCAAAAGAACAGAAAATTACTATATAGGCCCCTTTCACTCACATAAATTCAAGAAGTTAGTTATTGCCACTTCTGTATCTCTACAACTGTCAACTCAGATGCAAAAAATAGTTCAGTTCTGTCTTTCTTGTTATTCAGCCCTTAGAAGAGATGACTGGAAAAGCTGATGAGACAACAGAACTGGAAAACCAGCGGATTACAGATTACTACCTAGATTTATCTTTTGCATAAATAGAATTTACTCAGTGCCAAGCACAATGAGAAGCTAAAGGAGCCTTGAAACAGGTTTAAAAATAGAAAACCAAACCAAAACAAAAAACAAACAAACAAACAAAAAAAAAAAAAAACAACCCACCTCTTACTAGCAGAAAGAGAGCCACTTAAAGGGAATTTCCTCCTCCAGAGAATTCCCTATCAAAAAGGAATATCTGCTCTCAGAACAGTAAGACAGTCCCTACCTTCAGACAACGTTTACGTTTTTGTCTCTTTAAACTCACACCACCATTGGTTTGGCACATAATTACAGGTCAAACAAATTTCTGTTTCTGTCTGGGGCTGATCAGATGGTTTTTGCCCCTTATTGTAAAACTGGAATTGGCAAGCACTGCTGGCAATCACTGCTTTCACATTTAATTATTGCAACTCATCTAGGAATGCAGCCACAGAGCCTGAAAATGTTCCAACTGGTACAAAAGCCTCTCTGCTTAGCAACAGAGATACAATGAATGGGATCATCTGAGTGCTGCTCTTTCTGCGCCTGCTCTCTACACAATTAAGGATCCAGTCTGCTCATTTGTGCAAAGACACTCTGGAGACTGTAACTGCCACAAGAGCTACACCCATGTGATCCTTTCCTACAAGACATAAAAGCTACTTAAGAATTCCCTACTAGCTATACACAGCGTTACTTGAATTAACCCTAATTATGTACTTTATTGGAAGTGCCCATCTAAAAATCAGCAAACAGATACAAACAAAATTCTCCAAAGCAGAACTGTGAACTATTGAGACTATAGAAAGAAAATATAACATTTTATTATGAAGGATTTGCTGCTATGGAGGCACAGACATGCACCTATGTATAGTGACAGTTATATTATTAGCTACAAAAAAAAAATTATATCCAAGTAAAATAATTAAAATTTAAAACTTACCACTTTTATTTTGTATGTCCTGATGGATTATGCTGTTGTTCACAGACAAGAAATTGCTTGCAGTTATTTAGTGTGATAAGTTAACTTCATTTTTACATAGCTATCTCATAATTTTCTTTTGTAAATTGTGCAGTATTGTAACAGGGCATCAGGTTTCTTAGTATCAGTCAGTATCTGATTACAGCATAGTGAGAAATTGCTGTAAACAGTTGTGAAATCCTTACATTACTTTTATCCACACCTTATTCCCTCCCCCAAAAAGCTCCCTGGCAAGTCAATTGAGAGCAAATTGCATATCAAAGCAAGACTCTCCATACATTTAAATCAAGTGTGTAATTCCTGGCTCCTCTTTCAGCATCCTGGCAATCTACTTTTAAATTCCAAGGGGAATAAAAAAAAATATCACCATTAAGGTCCCAAGAACTTTTTGTCTCTGCAAAAGTATAAAGCATTGTTTACAATCCATGAAACTGAATACACATCTTCCCCTGATTTGACACCTTGCAACCATGAATATGAAAGTCCTCAGCTCTATTCAGTAAGAAATATGACCACAAGGCAATAATTTACAAGACCTGAAGAAAGATCAGTGAAAACTCTTATTCTCCTAACAATAAATTTCTAACTGAAAACGTTACCATGGAGCAAAGGATAAGAAAGGAGACTATAGAGCATTCAAATACCACCTCAAAACAGTGATTGCAGAGAAAGGAGACGTTACAGGACAATCCAGTTCTTTCCAATTTGCAGTGATTTCCTCAGTCCATTGTTCAGAAAACTCCCCAGTGTTGCTATTTCAAATGTCTTAAGGGCTTTTATCTACTTTTTCTCAATATATTTTTCCTATTTTTAGTTTTCAATTCAGGGCCAGGTTTAGCTGTCACTTTGACAACATGCAATAACCGTTAACAAAAAGGGGACACAAACTAATAATGGTGACTGCAACATTTCTATAGTGAACTGGAGCAAAGCACTTCAATTATGACTAAAAATAATAGGTTTATCAATAATTCTCTGCTATCTGTAACATCCCCAACAATTTGCCAGTCCCTGTATAACCTGTCAGAATTTTGATAATCCAGACAGAATGACTGTGAAACCCACAGGTTTATTCATACCATAATGTGTAAAAGGTGCCCACATCAACTCATGTATATCTGTGAAACAAAAAAAGTCTAGGGTGGTAGGGGAAAAAAAGCATCCCTGCATTTTTTAGCATAAAAATCTCCTTCATAAATTATTTTTGTTCTTGAGTTGAACAGTGCCTATGAAAATACTGACCAGTTAATATTTGCCCCCAAATAATTACAGCTAGCATTCAGTTCTCTGAAATGCTTGACAAAGGACAGTTTCCATGTACTTTCAATACATGTTTCTGGGTCTTAAATAAAATTCCAGGACTGTCAAATTCTTGTTTAAAATTCAGATCAAGGAAACTGTTCAGCTTTAACTTAACATCTCTTTGAACAATGTCAAGAACATCACAAAGTGCCAAACCAACTAGAGCTGCATGAAGCTGATAAGAGAAAGATAGAACATTCATGCAAAAATCAAGCTATAAATCAATAGGGGAGCCTGGATTTAAACTGAAAGTCATTTTTATAGCTCAGCTGTTAATATCAGTGGGAACCTGGAAGCTTACTGCCATGTGCTTTCTCAGGATAAGCTCTAAGACTCGCTTGTTGCATGTCTTCACGTCTTCTCCTGGCTTGTACTCAAGAGTGGAGATTATAACTAATTGTTTGCTTGGACATGGGACCAAGTTTTCCCTCATGCCTACAGTTACTCTTCTCTAGCTGAAGGCACCAACCAGAACATCCATAGCTTTGGCAGCAGCAAAAAGAAAATTCCTCAGGCATGAAAGACTGGCAGAGCTCTTTCTCCCATCACCATGCCACAATAACACCCAGCAGATGATGACTCACTCACATATTTCTTCTGCATGTCAGGGGCCAAGCAGTGAGGAACCAGACCCAGACAATGTTTAAGGCACTCCTGAGCACATTCTGAGCTATACAAGAGGTCAAGGTAGAAGATATAACTACATTTAACCTCTTTCTCCCCTGCAGCCCTGTCAAGTATTCCTAGCACATAGAGGGCACAGATAAGGGTAAGAATAAGATTCATTACATATTCTGATTTACATTATGCTATTTATTAACCAAGTCTACAATTTCACCAACTCATCACAAGATCACCTGGAAATTAGCTGCAGATTGCAAAAAAATTTGAAAAAATCACTTCAGGGTTTTAATGAAATACTTGGGTACTTAAATAAGCATGTCTAATGCTTTGGGAAGTTTAAATATTTGGCCCAAGGACATGCACATTTGCAAAGAACTTCATATCATCACTGTGTTTTGTGTTTGTAACAAACCAGCAAAGGTTATCTTACAGTAAAAAATAAGTAGTATCTCTTTTTGCATCAACATCAGTGACTAAAAATTTTTCCACAGCACTACAGGTTCAAAGCAATTATTAACACAATTACCGTTTCCAGCAAAGTGACAATGACTTGGCTTTTCTGTGCAGACCTTTGCTGTGTTCATGTATTCATTTTCTTTGAAACAAGTTAATGAAGTCTTAGGAATTCAAGGTAAGTGCTGAATCAAATTCATTCAAGCCAGCTCCCTTTTAATTTATTACATATGAAAGAACTGAATCTTACTTGGGCAGTCATTATTAAACATTATTATTATTATTATTATTATTATTATTATTATTATTATTATTATTATTATTATTATTTAGTAGAATGTTCCTTTACCTTATAGGTTTTTCAGATAAACAAGATACAAGAGTGTACCTATCCTACATGTAGATGGCTATTCTGGAAGATCCACCATAATTGCTTCATCATAATTAATTACAATGGCCTCACAATCCACAGAACTGTGTCCATCTACATGTACATACATGTCTGTAGAAGCATCTTTATTCAATGATAACAATAAATTCACTGGCTCCATTTCTCCATTTTGCATGTTGAGTTTGTCAGTATGCACTTTGTTTTAATTCACTTGCTATTACAGCTAGCCTTCTCTAGAGATCAGCCCTAGTTCTGATGTATAAAGATGAATTTTCTGCCTCAAGGAGATCAGTTTGCACAGTCAGAAACAATATTCCACAGCAAACCAGAAGACTCTGCATGTGGTATCCCAACAGAAAGCTCCAAATTCACAGATGGCTTCTTTCCAAACAGTGGGTTACAAAATACCCATGAATCAAACAACACCTATATATGATCTAAAGCAGGTTATCTCACTACATGGCCTAAAGGTGCTACAGTAATCAGTCTTGTCAGCCCCCTATGGAAGAGGGTTGTTTCCTTTTATTGAAAATTAACATATGAAAATAGACTCAAGAGACCTCTACATCAAACCTGCAGTGAACTTGTCATTCTATTGTGCAATCATTAGTTATTTCAATATCTAATGATTCATGCCCTAAAAAGGTGCAAATTTAGTTGAGGATGCTCTGTATGAATTGCATTCCAGTCATTATCAAATGGCATTTTTTGAACATCAGTACAAATTATGAAGTGAAAAGTCAATGACAAAAGTTAAATCCCAGCTATGTTATTATATTGAGACAGAATGCCTTTCTTGCACTTCAGATTTATCTGCATCCCAAATTAAGGCTAAAGATAATTAGAATGCAAAATCATTTCCCAAAACTATCAAACAATATTAAGTAGTTATTAGCATTAAATTGACCTAAAAAATGGTCACGTTAGGAACTAAGAAAATAAAAAAGATAAGTTTACAAATATAATTATTATTTCTGCTACAGTAGTTTTTAAAGACACCACACAAGACTAGGTAGTGGTTAAAACACAGAAATAATGGGTTCCTCATACTAGACACTACTGTGCTAACATTCAGGACTGCTTGAAAAATTGCCTGGGTGCTTAAAGCATGCAGTAGAGCAACTGTTTGGAGGCAGATGACATGGCACATCAAAGGATGATAGAATACTGTATTTTTTATATGGGTAATGAACAGGCTGAGAAGTGAGATGATTGGTTACTGCTGAGCTATATATGCACTGATGATAGAGGAGATCACTTTGATTTGAGTTACTTGCCTAATGTCAGCTGGGAAACATGCATTCGATTCAGAAGTGTATACCAGGTCTCTATACACACATGAGTATTTTCTTATCATGTTATTTATAGAGTTGGGAATTTTGTATTAAGGGTAATGTTAAATCTCTCCCACTGCACAGATTTAGCTCACAAAGCCGTATCTGACACTCCATCTGTTTTTCATAATGTATGCTACCTGCTTGTTCTTAGCACTTCTTTCAGCCTGATAAGGAAAACACATCAGCAATCTGATTAATGGCTTTCCTCCTTTTCATTTTCCAGTTCCCATGTATTTCAACAGTACAGAAATGGTTGAGTTACAAAGCACTAGAGAAACACATGTTATTCAAAGTAATCCTTCTATCTTATTTCTGTAAGCTTTTACAATTAAAAAAAAAAGTCTAAAATTTTATTCTGCTTATTATTGCAAATACTTTTCCAATAATCCTATTACAGCATTACGCTGCCCCTGTTAGTTGTTACACTCATCACTGAGATAAACATGGGAAATTACTGTGCCACTTTTCTAGGCTGTCTGTTAACTGCTGGCAAGTGTTAATGCTTGTTCCCATGAACTGCTGAGGTTGGGCCCATACCTTCAGCATCTCTTTGGGTAAAGTACTTGGATTCCCTTCTGATTGGAACTAGACACTCAGAGGGGACACTAAGCTGTGTCTGTGCTAGAGTAAATGAGGGGTCAGAAGGCAGCTGCTGCTGCTGCCTACAGGAGGACCCAAGAATTAGAAACACTTCTGGATCTTCCCCATTGGACTCATCCTGTAACAAAGCTGCTTAGAAGGTCAGATTTCCCAAGAGAGGATTCTCATAACTGTGCTACTACACTTTCTGTGTTCTGTTTCCTCAGCGTGTAAGAAAAATGTTATCTCAAATTATTTACTCTTTCTCAAAAAGTGCAAGTCCATGCTTTTAACCTTTTCTTTTCCCTCCAAGACTAGGATTTTAGTCCTGGAACACTGAGACAGATTCTTCAATTTCAGTAACAGACTGATCTCCATTGTTTAGGTGTACGTGTGTGTGTGTTAATAGGAATTAATAATTTGGAGCTTTATACTGTCTTTAATGTATTGCCAAGGCAGATAAATCTTATTATCCCTACTTAAAAATATGGAAAATGAGACAGGAGAATAATATGATTCATTTAAAATATGATTGCAAACCCAAAAATAGAACCCATGTCCTTCTACCATATTATACAGGAATTAACCTAGCAGGGGATTTGCAAACTGGTTTAAATAACTAGGAATTTGTTAGGTATTCTGCACTAAATATGATCTTTGCAGTACCTAAGTGTACATTTAGTCTTTATCTTTTAAAGTGCTAATTATTTTCCTTAATTGCTCTCTCTTATATTCTGACTTGTTAATGACATACAGATATTATCTAGCTAAACTAAGAATTGCTGGCAATTTTATGGGAAAAAAAAACCCAACAAAACAACAACACCTTTTCTTTTTTCCTTGGATTTCAAACTAAATTGTTCAAAGCAAGAAAAGAATGAAAGGTAATTATCATCCAAGGTAATCTTCACTGAACTGGAAACACAGAATCTTTTTGATTAGCCAGTTATGCGCCAGGTGCTGGCAATCTCAGTTAACAGTGTGTACATATATATTGATGTCATCTTTATAGATACATATATATATATATGCATATGCATACATTGATATCTTTTTTTACTTGTTGTAAAGCCTGTGACATCTCTCTATAGGATTATTTTCCTCTGTGTAATAAAATAGCTTTAATCTGGTAATCTGTGTAATTTACCAAGTAAAAAAAACAAATTTATTTTCAATACATTTTCTTGGAAAAATGATGGAAATGAGTACTGTCATCACTTTCTCACACAAACTCTGCACTATTCTTGTCACAGATTAAACATCTGATTGTAAAGTACTAGCTATTCAATGCTAAAATGACCTTCAGGTCAGCTATGCTAATTTGCCATTACATCACTTAACAAAAATATTCACTGTTTGTTCTTGTTTGAATTCCACTCACACCTGTAAAATACTTTATTTATAAATGTGCTGGCTAAATCATTGATAGTCAGTATTTGCTTGAGTTGCTAACTTTTTTTTCCCCATTCCACTGTGCTTATCAGCTTAGCGAAACTCTGGCAAACATTGTGCTATGGCATCTACTATCAGAAAACAGGAATGTGCTTTTCAGATTTTATGAAGGCATTTCCTCTCCTCCCCTCCTCCCTCTAAAGACATTTCTGTCATTCAGGGATTTCTGCCTTCAAGCTTCAAAGAAACTGTGTTCCTTCTAAGCTAGTGATAAAAATATCCACATTTACTTTTAGAGGATCTGCAGCAAATAGATCTTTAGCATAAAAGCTCCTCAGTAACTGAGGAATTTTATTTTACTAACTATAAATCATTATTACAGATAAATAAAATAATTACCATTCAAAGTTAAGTCACCTCAGACTAACCCTGATGACACAAAAACGTTTGTACAATTTCAAAGAAAAAATAAGTCAGCTGGGCATGAAATATTGTGAGGGGTTTGTGTTTTTTTTTTAAAGATGTATTTTAAAAAACCAGTAATGAACAGCAGGAATACCATTATTCACGAATAGTTGAATATACCACTATTCAATATTTGTGAAATTAAGGCCAGAGTTTCGGACTCCTTTTTCTTTATTGTGCAGAAAACTGGTCTAGATCAGCTATTATGTTAATGCATAAAAATATGCAAAGCAAAGCTTTTGTGTCTTTCTGGAAGAGTATATTCAGTAGAAAAATGAAAATAAAGAAAAATAAATGAAGACTGCAAAAAATGAAATCTTTTAAACAATTCCACTTCAACTGAATTGCAGAATGCAATACTGAACACAATACTAATCACAGAGAAAGCACTTTCCAAAAATAAAAGCTCAATTAAATGAATTATTCTTTACATAATTAACATTTTAAGGTAACCTTTTCTTTGTTCAGATAAAAAGCTAAAATCTTATTGTTTGTTTGCTTGTTTGCGTGCTTCATTATGAAGTAAATACTGTGTGCATGGAAAAAAAAAAATTAAATGGACCTTTAAGGAAAGTTGATGAAATTGAACAGCTAAGCAACATTTTAAGCTGAAGTCTCTTATTTGAGCAGTAATCTGGATATTAGCAAGATATAATTTCTCCACCTCCTTTCCAGCTTCATTAGGAAGTCTTTTGTGCACACTGTAGTAAGGAGGGATTTTCTTCACAGCATTGGGAGGTTTTTTCCACCAGGCTGCTATCAAGTTTTCCCAGGAAAATACATACAATAGGAAGGACTTGGTTTGTGTCTCTCTGGCTATTGTTACAGGTGAGGCTTTATTCCAGTGCTGTGATTTTGTTTCCTCTTATTCCCCATATCCACACTCTCTAGACTGAAAAGCAAAGGCTCTCAGTCCTTTTCCCACTGCAGCAAAATGGAGCTTACTACTAAGGAAATTACAGATCTTCAAAATACACAACTCTCAAAATGAAGACCAGTTTAGTCCAACCAGAAGAGTCCCATTAGGCAGGACATGTAGCAAGGACTTCCGAGTAACAGGAACTAAAATATCAAGCATGCAAAAATGAGCTTAATGGCACAAGCAAAGGAATATTAAATCATCTTTCCACTTTTCAGCACAGCATCTTCATATCCTTTCTAAAAACTATTTTGAAAAGTCCAAGCATTACTACATTTAGTTAACATACTGCAGCATATAACATCTTGTGCCCCATAACTTTTTATAAATATATGTCCCTAAACAAATATATAGATATTTTATGTGTCTGTATATGCATAAAATCAATAGAAAAGAGACCCTATCTGAAATTTAATATTCAAAGAGCAAACAAAACCTGACTGAACAAATTTGTCAACAGTAGTGGGAAATAGCTGGCTTGACAGAACTGTGAACTTGCTTAAGGGCAAAGCTTACCAGTTACTTGTACTTCCCAGAGAGATTTAACTACTATGACTTTAAGTGGGTAGTATCCACATACAAAGTCCTTTCTAAACCCAGCACGAATTCTTTCCCTTCACCTTTGGGTAAACGGGGAATAGACTTATACTCCAGCATAAATCTGAGAGCTATATGGCTTTTTCCAGCCAGGAAGCAACACTGATTATCATTCACACATTTTCCTTACCATGGCTATGATCCCTATCTAAAATGAAGTATCACTTGCAAGCTTAACAGCAGGATACAACTAAATGTTCATAAGGCTGTGGACACTACATCACTGTTTAAGTCATTTTTGTGTTAGAGCATTCTAATACTCAAACACTTGTAAGCTTTATTAAATGCCAATGCAATTTTCTGTGATATCCTGACCCCTGTTCAGAATTATTTATATATAGGTATCTGTGGATGTGTATTCATGTATTCTTGCATGCTCACAAAAGACTCTTACTGTACTGACAAGCAGATGCTGACCACTCATGTTAGTAAAAAAATATTTCTCTTTTTTTTTTTCACTGTATTATCATAAAAAGTGGTGAAGATTTGTTCATAAGTTAAAAAAAAAAAAAAAAAAGGAATCCTAAGTAAAAATTCCTGGGTATTGCACTTTAACTAGCCCAAGGTGATGATTTGAAAAAGGAG
Organism: Vidua macroura; assembly: GCF_024509145.1. Lineage (NCBI taxonomy): Eukaryota > Metazoa > Chordata > Aves > Passeriformes > Viduidae > Vidua > Vidua macroura. The sequence goes on from NC_071571.1 coordinate 37,596,141, forward strand.
AAGCAGTACAACTACAGATTAGTATAGAGGTAGAAATCTTAAATTATCTTCAAAATACTTCAATTAGATGTAAGAAAGTCTGGAACTGCTACAATCTTTATTACACTGAAAACGCTGTAGGTGGGAACAACATATATTTATTAAAATATTGACTCAAGTCTATATACCAATGAACACAAAAGTGAGTGAAAAAAAAAACCTATGTGTTAGTTGCACAGTCTGAGGGACTGTGTCCTAAAATTTTTGTAACTATGAACCATGAATTAGTTTGAAGCTCTATAGTTAAAAACTGTGTTTTATTCCAAGATATGGATTCCTCATAATTTTTCATAATGAACAGAGAGATCATGTGAAACCAGTGATACACTCAGGTCCATTTGTCCTTGGAGAGATACTGTATTATTGGCCACATAACTGCTCAAAAATTTATCAAGAAAAATGCCAGCCCAGTTGGTAATTTCAGAGAAAAATAAAGTAGTATACCACTATGAAAGCTAAGTCCTTTTTGTCGAATATGAAGATCAAAATCCTAGGCAGGACTAAGGATCACTACCTTCTTGGTGTATTCATTACTAGTAAATTTAGTATATAGAAAAAATAATATCATAAAATAATCTATTTCAAGTTGCAATAGCTTCTTTAATCCAGTGCCATTTTCCCTGGTGGAAAGGGGATTTCTTCCTTTCAAAACCATAGCAGAAATTGGTGGTGACTTCCATAACTTCCATATATTATCTTAATACATTTTATATGAGGATATTAAAACAGAAATCCCATCCCTTCCATTTAGACATTCACTTTTTTGCAACAAAAGTTGCATTCTTTATGTAATTTTGTTTTGAAAGATTACAATGTTATCCTGAAATAACCATGAAACTGTTCAAAGTCTAAAAAGTGCTAACTAAAATTTTAAACTCACTACCTATGTAACTAATGCCTCTAACTGTTAAATAAGAGATGAACTTCTAACAAAATTTTTCTTAAAAAGTGTATCTTCTGCTCTTGCTTTATACTTGTTTGTATTTACCCAGAGCATACAATTATCTTTAATCCACTAAGGTTATTCATGCAACCTATGTGCTGATCTGAACAATAAAACACAGCTACCCACTTATTCTTTGGCCAACTTGGCGGAATTTGTAAGTATTGGGTTTCTTCAACTGGAATAGTCTCTAGCTGAAATAGAATTTAGCTGCCTGCAATGAAAAATAAGTGTGTTCAGAGATTTAAGCCATTCCTGACAGACTCTTTACACAAAGATACTACTTCTTGTGTAATGGGCAATAATAAGCATAATTCTTCTGATGTGTCATGAACTCAGACATAAAAGCCCCAAATACAGTGTCTCTAACAGCAGGACTACCATTTTTATTCTGGTTTCTTTTTAATATTATTATTATTATTTTAAAAATTATTCTTTCAGCTCAAAATGCCGCTGCCTAATGGAGAGAGTCCTTATTAAGCCAGTGTAAATTTGAATGGTGCTGGGGTCACATTGTTATAAAATTAAATAGACAAAACTACATGTGCCACATCAATTTTATGTCTATCTCTAACTGCATTTTAATGCATATATATGCATGAAAAAGAATAGGTGAATGACCCAAGCCACAGAACATCCTGATCATATCAAGATTCTGAACAGGAAAAATGTGAAACTCTCTTACAAGCAGGAGAAATTTTTCCGCTTTTCTGAGATACAAACCTTTTGCTAATTCTTCTAGTTCTGATTAAAGTTATTATTCAAGCACACAACTCACTGGAATTCAAGTGTACTGAGTGATAATCCTGGTTTACTTACACACTTAACACACTTGTGCCTGAATTTATCATCTCTACCATGCTTGTACAATATAGAATTTCTTATCTGCTTCACAGCAGTGTTGGAGGGATTAATTAGCCCATGTTTAAAATTATTCCAGTGCTTAAAATCTCTACTGAGGGCAAGTGGCAACTGCAACCTCTAATTATCCCTACAAACATGCGGTGATTTCTCTCTTCACCTGAAAACTGCTCAGCTTCAGTAGACTGACAGTTTTTTCTTTCGAGAAAGTAAATACCAATAAACTTACAGAAGTCTTTCAAATCTAATATATTATAATGTATTGAAATAAGGTAAAAAAACTCCCTAACATTACAGACCATCATGGCAAGTAAATACATTTCACTGTCTTCTTTATGATATATTTGATGCTCTGCATAATGATGATAAAACCCTCAAAAAACCCAATAACCACACCAACCTGAAACATTAAAGAAAAAAAAGCATACTCAAGGCTCTATTTTTGAGATCAAAATTGAGACCAACAATTTAGCATATTTGACTTTTGAAAGGTTCAAAATGCATACATGCTTTTCCACCCAGGCACATTTCAATATGGTTTAGCATTGTCTAAATACAAAAGCAGATGAATGTTTCCCATTCTGGGTATATCCAAGTATCTCTCTACATCAAACACTAAAAATCTTAACAATTTTCTGTTGATTTCACAATCTTGTCATGAATTCATGTAATTATGGCACAAGTAAAAGCCACATCAGATCCTGACAGCAAGTAGTTTCCCAACTGAAACATGAGCATTATCATTTCAGTCTTTCTGCTTGAAAGCTATAAAAACACTCCTTAAGAGAAAACAACATTACCAAAGTGAAGATAATCCCTCAGAAACACTAAACAAAATCATAGCAAGCCAGTTGTCTAGAATATTTTTTTGCATAAATTATCAGAATCTATACTGCCTGTACACATCAAAGTTTTGTTAAGATGTACTACGTGTACATTGTGCTAGTGGTCACATATACAGAGGAATATTTTTATGCAAATGGATGCAAGATCTGGTCTCCCAGATGGAATACACATTTTTGAGTCTGTTATGCCTCTGGGTAAAGGTAATGCTCTATTGCTGGCACTGCACAACCTTTCTCTTTCCCGTCTCATAAGGCATAAAAATAGATTAAAACATCCATACATGCTAAAAAGATACTTACACATAAGTCTTCAGAAAGAGCACAAACCTACTGGACAGAATAGAAATTTGGCAGGCATTAAGTGATCTTCTTACAAGTGCAATTTTCTCATTCCCTGTGCCATTTCGAGGCTTCTGATTTCAGGGAGAAAACAAGGGTAACAGTGAAAATCTTATTAAGAAATATTTTTACTGGCTGGGGCAAACAGACCATCAGAGGCTCTCTCTAGGCTACAGGTGTTCTTACATGTATGGTCGATAAGTCCTTATTTAATTAGCACAGCAAAAGCAATAGCTTGATTTTACAAGCCAACACACACATCAGTAGTCCACCCAAATAATGACACAGTATTAATCACTTAAATTCAGTTTTTCAAAAACATGCTTGTTGCTCACAAACAGAAATACTTTTAGTTCACCAAAGACTGAATAAATAGATTGTATCTCAATTATTTATATGCTTTTGGATTTATCATATTTTTACCTTAATAATTAATCAGATTTCCACCAAATATATATATATATATGTGTATATATATATATATATATAGGTTAGCCATACTGTGCAACGAGTCCCTCATCTGTTTATGAATGTCTCATTTCTCTCCTCTTCATTAATCCCTTTTACTTCTGAAGTTTGGGATGCTCAAAGTGGAGTAATTCCAGGTATAAATGCAATACCATGGTTCAGTTACAACACAGCAAGTCAAACTGTAATTTTTTTGCTTTACTATGTATCCATTACATGTGAATTCTCTTTTATCTAAACATTTATGGAAAGAGGGGGCTTGGAAATTTTTTTTTTTTCTTTTGTGCAATAATAAATTTAAAATGTATTTGCAGTTCTCAACTAACCTTCCCTTAGAAGTGGGTGCCCATGAAATAATCATATTCTTCCCCATTACCACAATTATCTTTAGACCTTTCTATTTTTGCACAAATATTTTTCAGGTTTTTATCTTGGGAAATAGATTATTCTAATTATCTGCCTTCTACATTTCTCTAAGCAGTTTTCATGCCACTTCAATCTTAAGTCATCTTAAAAAAAGTCAATGGAGTTTACTTACGGCAACTTTGCCATGATCTTATGTTTAAATCAGTGTGAATAATGAAGGAAAAAGTAATATAAATTTTAAGATTCAATACTTTCAAAGCATTAGCTTGCTCCTTTGTGTGTATTTAAAATTTTAGAAGATTTAACCATAAGAAGAGCTTTTCCAATGCTTTATTAGGCATCAGTTTATTCCTCCTGTCAATAAGCTATAAAAGAGGTTAATCTAGGAGCCTTATCCTATTTTATTGTCCTGAAAGAAGAAAAAAAAAAAAAAAACAAACCTACGCATTTCAAAGATTTCAAAACCTAGAGCTTAAGAAAAACATTTTTAAGAGAAAACAGTGCCCACCTGCAGCTTCTATTTATATTTGTTTGAATAATGAAAATAGCGCCACAGCCGTATCAAGCCTCTACACTTGAGAGCTCACAGTTTTAGAGTCAATATACTGCAACACCAACAACAGAGACAACAGTGCTACTGAGGGATGCACTACAGAGAAAGGAGATTTTAGTTCACAAACAGCTTATCCGACTCCTGAAGGTAAACAAGCTTTATAAAAGGAAGAGAAGCAGGAACAATTCCTATTGTATTAAAAGGTACATAAAGGTTTTGGCATACACATTCTGTAATACCAAAAGGAAAAAAATGACATTCAGAAGAAAAGAGAGCTTAAACAGCACACCGGTGATCTGGCCAGAAAAAAAAAAACCTGAACACATTCCCATTAGTGCAGTAATCTATATAATTTTGCAGCATATGCTGAGGTTGCAGCTGAAGCACTGTGTTTGTCAGCTTTGCGTCTGCAAGCTTTTCTGGCTCCCTTCTGTGTAGCTATAGGTGCCGACCCTACTGCTGGAAGAAGAAGATAAGGAAAATGTTTTAATCCAAACATTAATTATTAGAATTCATACTGTAAACAAATATTTTATGAAATTAAGCTATTCCAAACAGATTATTTTCTTTGCCCTTACTCCCCTGTTATGCCACTCGAAGCAGTCTGTGATTTTGCATTGTTTCTAATGCAAGGCAATTTTTAAGGCAAAAACCATGCATTATGCAAGGCTATTACAGTGGGACATTGCATAGTTACACTTCATGAGCTATGGAGATGGCAGAGTAAGTCCATATAAAATTGTAGAACAGAAAGCAAACATACTTTTCCTAGAAATACATTTGTGAAGGTACAGTTGGATTAACTGTCGTTTAATTTCTGTGCATCTTCTTCTGCCTTTCCCTAAGGGAAATTGAGGCGGTAGTAATGAAAAAAATGAGATGGTGGTAGGCAAAAATATGTAAAATGCACATTATAAACATCAGTGGTGGCCATCCAACATCAGAACAGCAGATCTCAACCCCAAGCATCTTTTCACGGAGCAAAGAAAAACCACAATTATTATGTTTTGCTGCTAGGAACAGAGCTCCAAGGTATCCCAGTGCCAATGATACAAAGTTATTTATAAACGGAAGAGGTTTTCAACCGGTTCTCTAATCTTCAAGGTATACTGAGTGTTAGTATCATATTCCCAAAGAAGAATTTGCCTTATCCCGTAGTTTTGCTTTATATGTGTTCCTTCAAAAAAATTACTTTCAGGTAAAATCTATTGAAAAGACATTTCCAAAAAACTTCATGGGGTAGAACTATTGTCCCAAGCATTACTGAAAATGAAGAGAGTGAGGCAATAGATTTATCATGGTCATTCCTGTATTTTTATAGGAAATGGATGCTGCTCACTTCAGCCATATGGGAATTAATTGCACTGAAGTTCAGGTGTTTTCACAGACCTAAGAGCTGGCAGAAAGTAGAGGGAACAAATACCAAGCAGAAAAAAAACACCACCAAAAAACCCCCCAAAACCAAACCCCAAGAAACAGATCTTGTCTTCTTTGCTATACTAAGATGACAGAAGCACAACTCTCAGCAGTGTTTGTTCCCCTTTCTCAGATGACAGTGGAGCAGTACTTTATCCCTCATTACCGTGCAGGGACTCCACAACCCCTGTGTGCTCCAGTTATTCATACTCCATTAATCCATACTATTTATTAAAATGTAGGGGCAATATTTAGCTCATCATTTGATCATTCTCCAAAGCAATCTCTTCCCACATCCTTATTGTCTTATAGCTGCATTCCAGAGCTTCCTTGCTTTCTTCTCTGCTCCTTTCTTTCGCTTCTCCAGCTGGCCATGTCCCAGCTCTAACCCCATGCAACTCAGCATTTAGCATTTCATTCCTGCTTTTTGTGTATTCCCTCTAAAGTGAGCATGCTACAGTGTTTTTCTTCTGCCCTCCTTTACATAATCAAGGATCAAGAGTTAGCTCTCCTCTCATTTTCAGCAGAGGACACTACTAATAATGGATCTAACTGGATCTAACTCCTGTCTATTTAACTAGTGTGTATATTAAATGTTAGCTTACAAGACCCACAGTGGCAGGCTGTAGACTAATTTATGTTTAATTAAAACCTGTTTTAACAGTACAGAGTTTACATGGTGGAGGATTATTAACTTAAACACACTACCTCCATGTTATTAAACTTGAAATTTATTTAAAATACCCAAAGCAGATACAGGAATATACACCATCAGTATATGAACAGTCATGATCATGATCAAAATGTTGGGAATTTGCAAAAGGAAAAAAACAAAAAAAAAAAAAAAAAGCTTGCCAAGATCTTTGGAGTTAAATTAGCAGTAAATTATTTTTGGCAAAAAAACCCCAGGAGAATTACAGAGCCATGAGACAGGTTATAAAGCAAGACTTCCTTTTCATTTATGATGCAATGCTTGTCAGATCAGCTTTGTTCCCATGTCTCATGAAAAACCTATTTCACAGTCTAGCATTTAAGACTGTTCTAGCCATTATCAACATTGGGACTTTGCAGTTTTGCTGGCTAAAAAGAGAAGTGAATGCAGCTAGTCCAGGCAGCCTGCATATATGGTATCCTGAAAAGGAAAAAAAAAATTTAAATTTTATTCCAAAAATTCCATACAAATGTTCTAATATCTATTCAGGCATGCACCTACCAAACTGACAGAGTGGCAACTCTCTTCTCCATTTTTCCATGCACTATTATCATAACATCTTGTGTGTATTTAAATTTGAAGCTTGCATGTCTGTTTTTCCACAAACTCTCTGCCAAAAGAAAAAAGATTCAGTCCAGCAACATGACCCTTTCCTATTCTTATCTGAACTTAAGAATGTCTATTCAAACCATCATCCTTCATATGAAATTTCCAAGCCAGCAAGAGATTTAAGACAAAGTAAAACACAACACAGTTTGAACATTTTTATGGCTACTAAAAAGGGAAGATCACCAGAGTCCCAAGCTGCTATGCTGCAAGAAGATAGCAAGTAATATGAATTGAAACTGCATTGTAACATAAAGTTCCTGTGGCTCCATCCTACTTTAACTGTTTCTGCCTTACAAGGAAATTGTGATCCATCTGTTGGATAGATACTTAAGGAAAACGACTGCTAGCAGGAATCAGAGACTATTTGTGTGGGTGGTATTTAAGGTCCTACAGCTTTAGCTGGGTGTGTTGACACAAAATGACATTTTAAAGGAGTAATATTAGCCTAGCAGGAGTTACATAAAACAAAATATTCTTCATCTTATTATCACTGTTTCAGTATGCAGTAAAAAAACATTAGATATTTTTAGTACCTTTTGTGTGATGCATAACAATGAAAGAAGCAGATTTATACAAACTCATAAGGACAAGATTAAGGCAACAGAAATAGACTAGGCCATTTAATATAAAGACTTACCACTGTTTGTGAGTAAGTCTATTTCTACCAGGACTAGGGTCAGTGCAAAAAATAGTAATGCACACACGTAGCTTCAGACAGCTTTCAACAGCCCAGTTCTAAAATAAGTTCTGACAATTTAAAAGATATCAACCACAAAATAGCTTTTGAATGTCATGGTTTCTTAACTACAATGTTCTACAAATGCTTTCAAACACCATGAAATCCTAAATTGCTTTAACATATACAAAATAGGTAGGCACACCTTTCAACTCATGAGAGTCAATTCAGACAGCCTTCTAAATTTGGTAGAAATTGTAAAGTAATTTATTCTTGAATTAGATAGAATTAGCTACAAGAAGCTGAAAGCAATCTCAGACACCTACCCTAAAACACTTCTCTTGCTTTGTGTTATGGTTGCAGTGTTTTTTAAAACAATGATGCCTGCCTGTAAAAAAGCCAGCCTCTGTCATTCCTCCACTTTCAAAACATGAACATTCTCCTGTCTGCATTTTTTTCTGTGAAGCTCTGAACTTACAGGGATTTAAATACATTTTGAAGGTGTATAGGCAGGGATCTGCTGCACTCAACACAAGCCTCACTTCAATAAGTACTTTGTGCTGTGTACAGACAGATATCCTCCACCTTATATATGCATCATTAAACAGAAACCTAATTAATCAATATTGTTAAAATAAATATGGTGCCAATTCAAAATAGAAAGATAACCACTTCTTTAATGAAGCATTATAAATGCGCAAGACAGGTTTTCTTATTTTATTATCCTTCAAAAGCAGTGCTAAAACCAAAGGAAAACAAAGATTTGTGCCAGTCTGCACTTCATAAATTAATTAATAATATTAAGTATTAGTCTGAACAAAGAAGAGCACTTGTTATTTTAGAAGATTTTAGTTTATTTTTTCTGTACAACATATAATTAAGAAAAAACAAATCCAGATTTTGAAGTGTTTGTGATCTGAGATACACTTGTACAAAACCTTCCAATATCAAATTGTTATTAGGTTCCTGTAGCAAATCAAAGCAGCAATAAAATTACTACTTCTTCTTAAAAAAGTGATTAAAAGAAAATCAGATCAGTGATCCTGAGTAGTAGATACCTCATGCATTTTAAGGAAGCTGATCCAGAGTTTTTGTCTCAGTCAAGGGCATCAAGATAAATTAGTCTCTTTACTAACTTCAATAGGAATTGAACCATATGATTAAAACCATATTTATTTTTAGATTTTGAACTGACCCTTGCTCTTGTTCGTCTCGTACTCGTACACAGCCGAAGTACTCCAGTCTCACCAGCCCCATCTTTATAACCATCTTTACATAGCATAACTGCTGTCCTTGCCATCCCAATGACTGTCTTTATTTATTTAGCAGAATACCTCTCTGAGCTTCTTCCTTACACAAACGAAAACATTCTTGGGTGCAACCATGTCTCCGAGGTTTCTTTCCAGACTGAGGCCAGAGACAGCTCTGATGTTTCCTCTGCAGATGTCCACTCTTCCCTTTCATAACTAAATCATAAGATTAAAAACCTGGCTAAATCCATAAAATTCACAGAGATGAGTACTCACCAACTACAGTAGTTAACAATATCCAGGCACCCATTTAACACATCAGTACACACACATACCCCTCCCCCTGCCTCATCTCTTTGTACTTTATAGTAAAATATTTTAAAACATTTTCCTCTTTCATCTGCTTGCCAGCTTTTTGTGCCTCTTGAAAATGTAATATTGCAGATATCTAGGAAAAAGTTTAATTCCATCCACAACTAAAGCAGTTTGGATTTTATACTACTGAAGAAACACAAAACTTGCCAGGTCTTGCATCTCAACAGATTACATTTTGCTCTTAAATCTACTTTTTTGATAAATTAAATGGAGCCCTCTGCATAAGCAGAAATGTAACTCCACAGATACTACAGCCATATCTGATTTCAGAGACAGATTATTGCTTTTGCCAATTTATCATAAAGGCACTGATGGCAGTGTCGTATTTAAGGTCACATTGAGGCTTATATATTTATTTTTCAAACTTTGAAGATTGAATTTTGGTTTAATATTTAACACAATACATTCTGAACACAGATCGATCTTCTACGATATTTGCTTCTTAGGGTGTTTCCTTTCATGTTTAGGAAATGCATTAAAATAAAATATGCCTTTAAAAGCCATTTCATTAAAATGTCAGTGTTCATCTCAGTTTCAATAGCTAGTAACTACAGACTACAAGTTCCAGGCAGCCAGACAAACATTTTCAGGCAGAGGGCTCTTGCAAATTTTAAGCACATTTTAAGAGAAGGGCTTCATTTTCTAAAGAGAAACTACCCAATTATTTCCATCATTTGATGCTGCCTTCTTATCTCCAAACCTCTTACGCCAGTGATTTTTGACCTCAGATGTTTCTTTATCCTCTGCTTACCCAGATCTCAGCAGTATTTCTCCAAACGAACCAGCACAGAAATATTAAAAAGATGCTGAGGTGAAAGCTGCTAAGGAGCAAATCTGCAAGAAGGTTCCCTGCAGTCACTCCTTCTACTCACTTATGTCCCACTGCCAGTTTTTTATTTCCTAATTAAAGTTTTTCCATTCCTTACAGACTATGTTTATTTCCACATTTAATGATTGCATCGGGAAATGTTGGAAAGATGAGGCGAATTATGGACTGTGAATGGAAGATGGGGATGCAGGAAGAGACATGCTGGGGAAGCACAGGTAGCTACAGTGGACTGTATGGAAATTTCCAGACAATGAGCTTTCTGGTAGTAAAGGGAGATTTTGAAAAATCACATCACACATCTATACAACAGCAACTCGTGAATAGAATGGAGCTGATGCATCACAGCCAGAAAAAACAGGGAAAGGAAGAAAGACATCTCTGAGGGACAGTGTTATAATAATAATAATAATAAAACTACAAGGAACAGCTTACACACACACACAAAAATGACATTATTGAAACATAAACAGCAAAATCCATGCCAGCCTTGATTTCCTTAGTGTCCTTCACCTAGCACTTGCACTGACTCATTTAGCAAACCTCATCTGACCCCCAGTTTCAAACTGAGAGGCACCCCCACCAAAATCACATAAAAATAGCAACACAAATCTTCCACATTCCCGTTTTATGAACTACTGTCACACAAGTACCTTTCTGCTGATCCCATATCCTCATTTCTAGCCACAATTAAGGCAGAAGCCTACAATTCTTTTTACTAGAACTTATCATTGAAATTAAAAATGCTCAAGGAACAAAATATGTGTTCTCTGCTAAAGAACACATAACCACACCAGGTCAACAATCCTTCCAACTGGGGATCTGATTGCCCTTTATGGCTGTTTATAGAAAATGCAGAGTTAGAAAGCTCCAAGTTAGCTTGCAGAAGAGCCATTTCTACATTACATTCCCTCCTGCATTCTGAATGTCATGCCCAGCTCTGTAATGAGATTCATAACAAATGAACAAATATAACCTAGAACAAGAAATTGCCAAACACGCTCATTTTGTCAGAATTTTTCCAGGTGTGCAAAAGCTAGTCTTGGAATGAAATGTTCTTGTGCAGCTTTCCAAAACCACAGAAGGCATTTGCAAAGCCATCCCCATCAGTTGCCTCTCTCATCCATGGTACCACACCTCTGTTAAATCCAGCCCAGCTCTAGAGGCAGCTGGAGGGGAGGGGAACTGGCATTGGCAGCTGCCTGCCTTCAGCTGGCAGGGAATCAAGAAAGCTGCTGAAACCATTTTGATGCAATGTCAGTGAAAAAGTACAGCACTGTAGCTTTTCCTTCAACTGGTAAATATTGGGGAAAATATATTTATAGACCAAGAGAGAAGTTAAAAAAAAAGGCAAAACAAGCAAAAAAATCCAGCTCTAATATTTGCCCTGTATGTAACATGTATACCTCAATATTGTAAAAGTTGAAGAACTTATTACACAACAGACCAAAACCAATAAATATATTTCTTTCAATATTGAGCGAACATATCTTTTATTGTACTTCCCTGGTCAAAGTAACCTACAGACAATAAAGTAAGTAAATCTTAATCTTACTTCCCTATGATTACCAACAATCTTCTGACATGTTTTCTAAGACAGTGTTCAAACTTTTTGTCTTTCTACAAAGTTAATTAAACAAAATTCACAATTAATGCAGTTTGGCATATGTCAGCATTATTTTTTCCTGCCTTTTGGCTGCCAGCACATGCAACTTTATATATCATAATTCTAGTCCCTTTATTGTGCTATGAAAAGGAACACTGGTTACACTTCAAAAATTAAGCAAATGTTTTTTGGATGCCATTATGATTAAATTACTGTAATGGTTCAAGTCAACAACTTTCGCTAAATTGCTAATTAAATGTCATTGCTCAATCCTCAGACAAGAAAAATAATAAAAGCTGGATATAGAGCACTCTTAAAGTTAGTTCTCTGGGTTTATAATGAATCCATAAGAGTTCTTCTGCAATAAACTGTAATACCAATGCCAAAAGCAAATTGCAGGACATGAGCATGTTAACCATCACCCTGACCACCAAAGAAAAAACCCTGCCTGAAAGTGAAATGTGATTCATAACCCAGAGGCAAATCCTGAGGGAACTCAAGATGTCCTACTAATGGTATAAAGTGTTTGCAGCCCATTATGTAGAACCTCTGCTAATATTAAAGCTTTGATCTGTGAGATGTTAATTTGCTGAAAATACCTCTTCCACTGCCCTGCAACTGCATCAGAAAGATGTGCTAAAGATTACATGTGATATGCAGGGAGGCAGAGACAGTGGTACTGACTAACTTTTATCAGCATTAATTTGGAATAACAACTTTCTCTGCATCTAAGAGCTAACAACTCAATGAGTACTGTGGCATTTGGTCAGAAACTTCAGCAAGGCTTCAGTATCCTCCACCAGAAGCAATCGCAAGCTAAGGAAATTAAGTATAGGTGACCCTTACATGAGCTAAAGGCAAAATCTGAAAAATGAAATTACACCAAAAGGCTAATTAACAGCGTCCATCAGTCGTATAAAAAAGGTGTCTTGAAACAGCTCTCACTGGGAAATCTCACCAGCAGAACAATTAAAAAAAAAAAAAAAAAAAAAAGATACATTCACAATGTCAGCAGCTCCAAAACAGGAGAAACTGCAACTTCTCCTGCAGAATGGGTAAAGGGAAAATAAAATCAAAATTCCAAGTGGTTTTATCAAGCTGAAGACATGCCCTGAAATCAACAAGCCATTCAGCAAAAGTGTGTTTGAGGACAGCAGTTAATCTGGAGAAGAAAAATGCACAAGCACCAAATGGCAAGAAAATTAGTAGTTACTGCAGTTTCACAGTGAGCAGTGTATGAATGTAAATCAGTAATACAACACTGCTCCAAAAAAGGCAAACTGATTTTTGGATTTATTAATGGGCATGGAATTCATGACAACTGGAATAAAATCTGTCAGCTTTTTTGGCTACTGATGGACTTCTTTATCTAAAAAAAAAGGATCTACAATAGATCTCCTGAGAAAATTTCAAGGAATTAAGATTTTTAGAATTTGCAAACACTCAAATGATTTTGGAAAGACATGACCATAAAGCCATAAAATCTTAAGAGAAACATCATGAGGTCCTTTTTCATGTCAGAGTCATTTCCACATATCAGAAGCAGCACAAGAATCATCATTTACATCTGACAAAGAGACCTAGGGTTAATACCAGGAATATCTTTCTAATGATTATGGCAATTAAAAACTGAAGCATGGCAAAGGACTACTTTGGAATCTACTCAGCTATAGATACTTAATACCAGCATAGTGAGCTCCTGAAACAGATGGTCTCATTATACTTTCTTCAGTCTGCACACAAGGGATTAAGCTAGGTGAACCTCATGTCCACTCTAAATCTGCACTCTCAGTCCTGCAGGCCAGCCTGGAGGGCAGATTTCTGACATTGTCTGAAGTTACCTTATTTCCTGATGTTCTTTCATTGCATCAAACGCACACATATGAGATAGTAAAACACACATAATACTAGAAAGTAGCTTCCAGTAAGACCATACAGGTTCTATATCTGGTTATCATAGCTATATAGCTGTTCACAGATGTGCTTACTGTGAGTAATGAATCCAACTCTTAGCAAACTTTTGTATTCTGCCAAGACTTATTTATTTTAACATGTGCAAACAAACAGGGGATGGAAAAGTGCAAATGAGAGAAGTTAAAGTGATATGGCTAGGATGCAGGTGTTATTGATATAAGTATGTCTGAGCCTCTTTCTTTCTCTCCAATACAACATAAAAAAACATGAAAGAACTCTTCAGTGATATGTAGATTGGATATTTCCAATCAGCTACTACCTTGATTTATTTGTTTATTTATCTGCTTGGAAGAAAGTAAATATAATTACATAATAAACAACATTATACTGCAGATAGTAAGGTAACCATCATACTCCTCAAAACACAAGACAAAACATAATCTCACAATGTCAAAAAGCTCTAGCTTTTGTTTGCCTCCCTTTAAGTAAAAACTAAGCAAGAAACTAATTAGCCTCTGTGCAGTCATTTATACTATCACTCCCAACTGCATTTAGATATGCCAGCAATATAGTAATATACTCCAAAAACTGGGGTGTCATCTTTTTATTCTTTCTGGGAGATTCTTTTTTTCCACTTTCCTTCCTTTTACATACAAATATATCAGTTTCAAAACATGTCAAAATGTTCTCATTTGGCTCATGCAAAGTGACACTAACAAGACAGTCATCTGATGGGATAATTTGCTCCTTAGCTGATTAAAAAAATGCATCACAGATACAATAAAAAGAGCTCCCACATTTTGCTGCCTGCCAAGACCTATCACTTAAATGAATACAGTCCTTTTGACACAGAATAGTTAATTTTCATAAATTATTACTGACTGAACGTAGAGTTATCAGAGTTATCCCAGTGACAGAATGCCTTCTCATGAGAAAACACAAGGGATCCATTTATTGCTATCTTTGTGTATATATTGCTAGCTTTCTGCTACCTTTGCAGCTGCTGCTGCCTTCACAGTTAATATAGCAGTTTTCCAATGAAAAGCATGGATTAACATAGTACAAAGTTTAAAGGGAAGGGGCCTGTTTTTTGATCTTATTTAATAGTCAAGAATCTTGACTAGGTAGTCACAACATCATTACAGAAATGAGTTAATGTTATATAGTTTTTATATAGGAATTATTGGTTATAGATAGAGATCTCAGATTGTACTTTCTACATTGAAAAATACTTCAGCAGCCATTACAGTAATGCAGCACTGTTTTAATTTTAATAAGTCCATTTTATATAAGAAAAACTGATCTATTTTTTCAAATTTTGTTTTTTATAAGTAACTTTGTGACAATCCCACAAAGTACTAAAAACCACCAAATTTAGTAAACCATTCCTTTTCATGCTCAGTCTTTAATCCTGATATTCATGAAAATCATCAGGTAAAACAGGATTTGACAATGTCAACATTACCTACAAAGAGGATGACTGAGAACAATTACAAAAAGGAACAAAATCTCCTCCTCCTCAGCTCCTTTATCTATTCTGTTTTCATAC
Source organism: Vidua macroura (assembly GCF_024509145.1). NCBI lineage: Eukaryota > Metazoa > Chordata > Aves > Passeriformes > Viduidae > Vidua > Vidua macroura. The sequence goes on from NC_071571.1 coordinate 37,611,488, forward strand.
AGTTCAGAGCCATAATAAAGGATTAATCCCCCAAATATATTGTGCTATTGACTCACTCTATTAACAAAGCCTTGTATGGCAGTGGTAAGATTCAAAAGTTTAAGATGTACAAGTCAGTGAAAAACCAACAGCAGCAAGAACAGCAAGGGACATCACATAACGTGATATATCAACCACTTTAAAAGAATTGAAAAAAATTGTACAAGACCAAAAATTGGGAAAATATTAACAGTATTTATTGCTAAGAAGTTATATTTAAAGCCGTTTAAGAATTCATAATTTTCAAATACATTAATATGAATATTTGTGTAAATTTGTTATTTGGATTCATTATAAATAATTCTTCATTATTTAGGTGTGCATGCTTTTGTAGATCTGCAAGAATTCCAGACCTAGATTTTTCTGATACATGAGGAGTAAGGGCTAGGCATGAGGAATAATACAGGAATAATAGATAGTAAGTAGACCCTTGTTACAATAGTTGCATTTGCAGTTTTCTGCATTTGACTTTCATCACCCATGTCCAGAAATTGTACACAATTTTTAAATTAAAAATTAGCCTCATTAAAAGTGCATTCTGAAAACCTTATTGAAGGTAATCGGGAAGTGACAGATGAGCTCTTCATCTCCTACAATATTAAAGAAATGCCAACAGAACATACTATGTGTCATCAGCAGATTAGACTGTAAGTAGATAAGGATGACTTCCTAATCCATATGGTTAGATTTATGTCACTGATTTGAAAATAAAAGATGTCTTTCCTGAAAAAAATCCTATTACTTACTGCTTAATAACATAACAAAAAGACTGGGCTGTGGGAAAAAATATTGAATTACTTTTAAGTCCTCTGATGCTTCTTAATGCAGACGCATTTCTTTCACATTTAAAAAAATGATGTATTTTGTGGTTTCATTCTTAATTCTCACATTCGTAATGTTTCTTCATTGTGCTGCTACTTGGGTAGAGCAAATGCATCAGCAAATGTATTGTCCTGACAGGTCAAGAGTCATGGCTATGACACAGTAGGACTTGAAGATTTCTTATTGTTGTTACCCTTGGTAAACTACCCCAGGACTAAAATCACCCCACAGAGGAGCACAAGAATTATGAGCTCATGCCCACAGTGGGTCCTAAAGGACCTCACTATAGTGCTGGCTGTGAAGGCTCCACCTTCCTACTCTGTGTTTTTAACAGCAAAGGGTTGAAGGAGCAGTGGGGAATTTTGAGAAAAAGACCTTGTTCTGAGGAAAGCCACCAAAGTTTAATCATGTGGACAGCTAAAAATACAAAGAAACCACGGAAAAATTATATTGGTGCTTCCAGCAGAATAAGTCACATGATTCTTTACAGTACATCAGTTTGAACTGTTTGCAGTGAAAAGAAGCTACAATGTGACTGCTTTTATCCTGTTTCCATTTTGGTGAAGCTTTTTTCGATGTTGCTATAAAAGGACCATTTTTACAGTAAAAGTAAACCCACTTTACCATTACCTGCTTTAGTTCCTTTAAATAAACACTAGAGGGGGAAAAGCCAAACAAAAGGCACCAGTTTTTTCCACATAGAAACTGTGGGCTTTCTTTAACTTTCTGCACTTACCCTCTCTTCTCTGGTTTTATGCAAAGTGATCACATTAATTCAACAACAAACTGCATTTCTGTAAAATGAGGCAATCTCATATTCCCATTTCCTTACATCCTCTCTCAGTACTAAGCCCTACTGCCTCCCTTGCTCTGGTGCTCACTTTCATCACATCTCTTGTCCAGATGGAATGGAAAATTTATAAACCCTGAAACTACAAAAGATCTGTTCATTTTTTACCAAATCTGTTCCCTGATCCGGTTCACCCGTGGTGACGGGACTGCACAAAACCTGATGTTAGTACACAATGCTGAGCTGAAGTAGATATGCAAAAGGAAGGTCGAACCATTTCTGTCCATAGCAGAGTTTTTCTTATACTATTTGCTACACTCTGTGTAATGGTCTTGTTCTGGTGGGACCCAGATCAGCAAGTGCTGGAATCTAAATGAAGTTTCCAAAATAGATATATTAATAATGTCATAAAACCAAATTATTATTATTATTATTATTATTATTATTATCAGGATATAATACGATAAATGCTTTAGGACAGCCACATAGTTAAATCAGGCACTGTAATTTAATAATACCAACATTTTCTAGCCACAAAACATATTGCAACTCTCTAATTAATTATTCCAAAAACCTAGCTAAGTGCTGTTGAGGGAAAAATTATATTTTGAATGAGTCTGTGGAGAGAAGGCCAGACTGACTTCTGCCTCTATTCTTCTGCATCATTTCTGTGAAGGGCATATATTACATCAAGGTGTAAAACTCCACTCTGTGGGTGAAAGGATGAGATGGTGGCCCCAGCTCCTGAGAGGCAGGGCCTGTTCAGTGACAAATCCCTTCTGCTTCAGTATCTCTATACTGATCTTTGTGAAGACCTACGGAAACATATTTGCTCTGTTTTGTTGTCCTATTATTATTAAAAAGTTTCTGCATTGCAGTGCCAAAGAAATGAATAAGCAGATAATTTGTAAAGGAAGGGAAAGGCTCTGTTAGTCCGCTAACAAGCAAGCCATATAGCTGTCATTTATACCCCAGTCCTTTTAAAAATCCATGTGCTTAAAAGTTTCTATTAACTTATTGCTTATTGTTTTGAAGAAGGCTTATTTCCATGAAGTTAGATATCTAACACCTCAATTTCACACTTTAATTTGTTTTCTTTCTTTAAAATAGAAAACCATAATAATTTCCTTAATGCAATACTTACTTCATTGTCACAAAGCTCATAATAAAGCTTTCCAAACCTCTAAGCAACATCGACTTTGTTTTGTTTAATCATCTAGATACCAAACAGCCATTTCTTATCACTTAATAGGGTCATCTTGTAAATAACAGTTGGTTCTCTACAGGGTTCAAACTCTATTAAAATAGTTTGGTGTTAGTCATTGAAATATGTCCTGCAGAGGGCTGAACAATTTGTTTCCATTTTGTTCTTCTGGTACATAACTTTTAATTTGTTTACTTTTTACCCCTCTTGAAATTTAAAAAACATATCAACAGATTCTCAACACTAGTTTAAGCAACCACATTTTTACATAGTTTATTTTAATGTTTTCTATTTTTAGAAACAGTTAAAACACTTACATTTCCAAATGCTAATTTAGCTTCATCCATGAAGAAGACTGATTTTTTTTTTTACAAAACTCAGACACAGAGGTTATGATCTGCCTCATAGCCCACCTGCTATAGTCACTGATATATCCAGAAAAAAAACCAAAGAATCTTTTCATCATGATTTCAAGAAAATTTCCTACCACTTACATAGTCTATTAAATAATCTCAGACCATTTAGATGTATTCCAAACAAACCACTGCATTCTCCTCTATTTCGAATTTCTCTTTGAGATCTGCTTGCCACACCATATCCCTTAGTACAGGGCCTAAGCAAATTTTTAGAAAATACATATTATGTTTAAATTAGGATGATTAATTTATACTTTTTCCGTAACTAGCTCTTCCAAGTGTTTAAAAAAGATCTCAAAAATATACTGGGCTCAAATATGAATTTTATGTCACATGAAAAGTGTTGCAATTCACAAGGCACCAAAAGCTTTTAAGTCCACTTGTTATCTTGTGTCAGGCACATCTTCTGGGAAACAAAAATGAAACATACCTTGGCAATGACACTTAGACCTAACAGATGCATAGGGTTCATAAAGTCCCTTCAGCAAAAATAGTGGGGGAATTTTGAAAATGCATTCCTCCCTCTCCTCTTGTGCAGCCAAGCTCAACCTCATTTAATCTGAAGTGCTGAAGAGTAAATGAAAGGATTGTTACAAGGCATGCATAGTTGTTTAGTTTTAGTAAGAAAATCTGTGTGCCTTTGTAATTTTCTTTAAAAAAGCTAATCTATTTAACAACATTTGGAACCACAAAAAACTATAAAACCCATATTTCAAATTATAAATGTTTGGAATTTTTGGTTTTTGAATGCTATAAATATACATGCAAAGTAGAAACAACAGAAAAAAAAACCCACAGAACTATCATGAGACTAGGGGATAGTTAACTTTCCTTTATCTTCAAATAATGTTTGGGACTAGAAAAAAAAGTCTGGGCCTAGAAGAAAGCACTAGAATTTGGTAGATAAAAATCTGATAAAAATTCTCAGTCTTCTGCAATACAATCACAATTTCTCAAGGATCTATCAACTGTAAAGAAAAATATGAAAGCAGATTTTTTGGGGGATAGGACATAAGCCTGGACAGAATATTTCTGTTCAAGTGACTCAATCAATTAACATGAATTTACTGTGAGATCATGGTATTTAGGATACATAGTCCCTACAGTACTCCTTTTTCCTTTTCTTCTGCAATAAAAAGTTTCTTAAATCTGTTTTGCTTTGTGTTATTTTTTTTTCTTTCAGCTTTTTTCCTCTTTCTCCTCAGAAGATGAAAGCTCAATTTGGCAGCACATGAGGCGTTGAGCAAGGATTTAATTTTTTAAACACTGCATGTATTAGAAATAGAGATTTGATGTGAGCTTTCTTTTGAATCGGCATTTTGAATTTCCTTGCTCTACACTGAGGTTTTCTAAAAAAATAAAGAAAAAATTTTTATATCAAATTTCTAGTGGAAAAAAAAACAGTCATTAGCTCAATCAGGAACATCTCCTGGAATATCTAGTTTGGGGTCAAGGTCACAAAGGCCTCTCCTGTATCTCCTGTCTGAAAAATTACCATTCCTTGTACACCATCTGCTTTTTCAGATCTCATCTCTTTTTTCAATTTGGAACTGATGTTATGATAAAATACTTGTATAGCAAGGATATAAACGAAAGAGAAGACCCTGCCAGTACTGATTTTCTATATATCCACTAAGGAAAGAAGACCAAAAGCACTACTGAGATAGAGTAACATTATTTACTTTAAAAAAGAAATGAGATTTTAGAGATCTAAAGACCTAGCAGCCTTAAGCAAGTTTATCTTGTGATTTTCCACAATATATTAAGATGCAAAGATGGTGATCAACACATGCAGGCTAATGAATTAAGCTGAATCAGGGTTCTGGAAATATTATTTTTGATTTGGGCTATCTTCAGCTCTACAGCTCAGTTTCTCTACCTGGTCTTAATGAAACAAAACAAAACAAAAAAATCTCTTTGGTTGAACTGCTTGAAATGCCTGCATCAAAAGAACTCTACAGAAGTCAAACACTCCATTTACTTCACTTTAAATTTCATTGAAGAGCTCTTCTGAGGATGAATATTCCTGATAGAAAGAAGTGGTTGGAAAGCTGTTTGGAAATAGAATTCCTTTGTGTTTAAGAGCACAGTCTAAGCAGCAAAACTTCAAACTGTGCAAACAGAAAAGGAACAGTCTAAAGCCGTTGTTTACCTTGAATACAATGAAATATTCAGAAACTCTCCATGTCAATACTTATACTAAATTAATTTGTTTTTAATTAAGATACAGTTTATTTTTCTTTGTCTCCTATTTTGCCAATTTTCTTCATTAAAATTTGTAGTTCATCCCAGTGCATGCTTTTTGGAACAAACTATCAAGAATTAATGAAATTATTTGCTTATGATTTGCCAGAACAAACTTTTCAAGAAAAATCTCAGATTTGACACTACAGAATGATAGGATCTAAAACATATCTATGACCTCAGTTCTATGGGGTTTGACAAGATAATAATTCATCTTTAATCTCTTTGATACATTTCAATGCTTTCATTTCATTGCATTTGCTTTGCTATATTTTCTTTCAGGGTAATACAGGTTTTCTAGAAGCATATTCAGAAAAGTACAATACTCAAGCTAAATTCATTTGCCAATGTGGAATACACACATGCAAAGCCACGGACCATAATTATAGCAAGACCACATTGCATTTACATACAAAAAGGACAAGTTAATAATAATAAATAAAAATAAGAACAATCAAGAAGGGATATTCCATTTCAAATATCAAGATTAAAAATGTTACATAATTAATTGAAAATTCAAAATTGGTTAACTAAGATGCTGCAAAATAGGTAGGAAATTAACTATAGATTCTTGCTAGTGTTTATGATCTCACTGCTAAAAGCAAGGACATTCTGACCTGTTCCATGTTCTCAAAAATGATTCTTTAAAATATTCAACAAATCAATATCAATTTAATTATGGAAACGTAAAACTCTTTTAGGCTTATGCAATTTACTTTTAAAGTGTCTCCTGTGATATATATAGCCCATTGCATGCTTTTTTTCCAACCTACTTCAAATATTTGAAATAAAAAACTACTTGGCAAAATAAATCTGAATTCTTAAAATATGTGTTGAGAGAAAATGTTGTAATTCAACCATCTCACTAAGTCTCAGTTAAGCTGAATTTTCTTTAAAAATGTTAAACAAAAATAGCAGATGCAACTTCAGTATGCCCCACATCTTCATCTAATTTAAATAAAAAGAGGAAATGTTTGTTTTAAAAAGAGGAAATGTTTATGTTTCTTCATCCACTAAAGTATTTGCGATACAAGATCTCATTTCATCATGTTGTCTGAATTATAGCACTATCTCTTTCTGCTGGGCCTCTGGCATGGAATAACAATGTCAGCATGAACTCTTTACTGAATTTAGCTTTCTGTTCATGTTATCACAAATTGGTTTGAGTACACAGCCTGCAAAAATGGAGAATGACAAATCAAACAATCCTCAAGGGAGAGGAAAGCTTTAATAGCTTCTTGCCTGTCAACTGGTTATTATAAGATGATGACAAACTGCACTACATTGATAACTTTCCTAGACATTTGAACCATGCTTTAGAACAGATTAACTCAAGATCATATTTAAAAAGTCAGAGGTCTCAAAAGATAAAAATCATACTAGTAAGGCCAGTTAGATTAGAAGATAATTGCTTTTATAAAAAATGAAACTTAATGATAGTCAAAGACTTCAAAAACAGGTTGAAGGCTCTCCCAGTTCTGGAGCTACACTGATCTTGCAGTCTGGTTGTGCACTTCCTTAGTCCAGTGTTAAAACTAAGGCAGTAATTTGTTTTCTTCCAAAATATCTTTTTTTTTGAAAAAGTTATATTTAAAGCAGGCAACTGCTTTTCTGACTTTTGAGTTTTAATTTTTATGTTTCATGGAAGTAATAAAAATGAACACTATATTAAGTATAGCAGAAATTCTGTACACATGCAGTCAACAACAGGAAAAATGTATTATATTGTAGAAACATTTTTTTTTCTTTTAAAACTATAATCTTTTTTTCTTTTTCTACAGCATCTATGGAATATGGGCTCCCTCCAGTGGCAAAATTAACATTCAAAAATCTTCACCCTTGTTTATGTGCTTAATTGTATATCCTAATAAACAAAATACCAGCCACACACATTGCAGGCTGAGAGTTCAAAGCCTTTTTAGGATAGGGGGGTTTATTAGCACCTTTTTTTTCCCTTTTCAACAGCATCAGATATAGACAACAATATTAATCACTATATTCAATGCCATACAAAATCTATATGTTCCAAACAAAACTTTTCAACATTTTAGTTTCAATACAAACTATTCCCTCCAAAAAACTTAGTGGTTAGTTAGTCTAGACTTTCTGAGAATTTGGAAAATTTATGAACCTTGTATTTTAACATTTGCATTTTCAAAAAAAACTAAAATCTACCTAGTATCATAGAGGGTGTGATTAGCATCTCAGAAAAGTGCATTACAAATTGATAAACTGAATTCTTTAGTGAAGAGGGAGACATATCTTCCAGTTTTGGCCCAGATTTGCTCTATTCCTGCCCATCCCAGGATGCAAAACACACTTCCATTCTTAGAACAGTATCAATTCAAAATACTGTGTTTAATTTACATGAGTGTTCTTGGCTTTAATTACAGAGACAGTAAAGCTGGAACCTTTGGCTACACTTATGTCCTGATATGCTCACTATGAAATACTTCTATTTATCTGCTTTACTGCAGCATGGCTACATTTTGCTTTCCATTTTATTTTATAATGTTTACTGTTCTCTCTACACTACATAATATCACATCCCTAGCAAAGACAGTGATTGAAATAAGCCAACTTGGTGAATGTCTGACTGCTCAGAACCACAGAGGAGTTAAGCCACTAGGGAGTAAATCACTTATATGTATCTTCAATTTTAAGCAGTCTTTTACTTGAGGATAACCTCTGCTCAAAACTACTAGATTTTGATCCTCATAACTGCGGGCTGGACTAGATGAATTTCAACTGCCCCTTCTAAACCACATGCTCTATGATTGTAAATATAAAAGACTGGAACAGATCTTCATTAAAACTCAAGACTCCCCTATAACTGAAGTCATTAAGTCATGAAATTAATGCTAACCTGTCACAACCAGGTTGTCTCTCCAGGGAGTCCTCTCCTAAAAGAGAACTTCAATGCTAAAGTGGTATTTTTTGCACAAGGAAATGAGAAGCTTGAGGACACAACTTCCTTTAATCTTATAGTCTGTTCTTTGGCTACTATGAAAAAAAATTCTGGGAAAAAAGAAATCAAAGGCATATTGGCATGATGCATTATCTGTATAAGAGAATAAAGTAAATACAGGCAAGTAAAGCAACATACAGGTAATCTGTCTAAAATCTCAAGAACCATAAATTCAAGAAATCCAGCATTCATTGCATAATAATGTCACCTCAGTTGTGACTTGTTTTGTTGTATTGTTTCAAACAATTAAATTACTTGCTAAGGGAGAAGGGAACATAATGTCAATACATATAGAATAAATCTATCAAGAAACCAGCAGGAAGCCTTTTTATGTTGCTCTCTTTCTCTAAGACTCCTTCTTGGCTTCTGCTCAGCAGGTTATGTCCAGTAAGTCCCTCATCAGCCTTTGAAGTCAGTGCTCAAATATCACTGATAGGAGACAGCTATGAGAACTGGAATTTGTTGGACCATTCTCCCAAACTCTGCTGCAATGGCAGACCCAGTGCCACATAGAAACAGCAGCAATAAAATGGCTGAATAACCCTTTCCCGCACAAAGTCAGATTTCAAAATGATTTTAACAGAGGCTCCAAGTTACCAGCTGAGTGATGCACAATCAAGCGGAAAAGTGATGGTCCTCAGAAAATTTGTGAGGAGTGTAAGTTGTTTTCCACCTTTCTTTAGAACAATAAGCACAAGGAAGCTTCTGCAAGACTCAGGAGAAAAAGAAATTTTACCAGGAGCTAACTGGGGAGACACAGTTGTGTTTCTCCTGCATACCACAGACAAGGCACAGGAGGTTAAAATGTAGCAACATTCCTCCAGACAAAAAGCACAAGGCAGAAACTTAGAAAATAAAAGCACAGTGTTATACTGAAGCCCTCCGACCATGAATCACAAATGGTCAAGTATGGATTACTGAAAGAATGAAAGCTTGACACCTGGCTAAAACTGGTTTTAGGACTGCACAGAGAGAATAATAAATCTGTATATGACATATGTAAAATATCCCAAATGCTGTGAAAATAACAAGAAGGTATAAGACAGGCACAGACTGTACAAAGAATAAAAATAAAGGAAGAACAGAAAGGAAGGAATTGCTTCAAACACATGTCCTCCAGTAAAGAAGCACCATACTTTCTTTATTTGTAAATGTCTTTCCTTACCGTCAGCAGAGGACAATCTCTATTTTTTCATCGCCATTTAGCAAATTTTTTTCACTGCAGTACAATGTTTATCATTAAAGCACCCTTTTCTGTATAGTATTGGATTAATCAAATAAGAACTTTAAAAAGAGGCAAATATACATGTCTGTATTTTGCTTCTGTCTTCCCACCTTGATTGATTTCCCAATACCAAGTCACATTAAACTTCAGCACAGCAAGAGATTTAATAAGAGCACAAATGCATTCAATCATTTGTGAAACACTTGGAGGTAGCATGAGACTTTTCCTTTTTTTCTTTAGTTTCCTTTGCTAGGGGTGAGATACCACCCATCACTTACAAATCTCAGTCAGCTGCTGGGACTCCATTAACATGCCCTTGAAAGAAGGACTGGTATAAAGAGGCCTTGTATTAAGGAAATAACTTCCTGTAAGTCCACTTTCAATTTCTTTGTAACATGGCCTGAATGCTTCATGCTTTATGAACTCAGGACATGGAGAGCTGCAATGGGATTATGTTTCCTGTAGCTGCCTATTACTTTCCTCTAGCTAGATTGGAAGGCTCAGCCAGGAAAAAAGCAGTGATGACATACAGTGAGCTTCTGTGACCAGAAAATAAAACCACTGGCTCATAGAAAGACAGGGAAAGTATAGTCTATGAGATATATCTACCTGTGTAATTCACTGCTACAGGAAATCAGTGAGTCGAGTAATGTAAAATTGCAAAAGGCTACAGCGCTTTATGCCTTTAACATTATTTGTTGTATGTGCTAAAGTAATAAATGCACAATCTATGCTTCAGAACAAAATATATTTTTTCATCTTCATATATTTTCTATTATTTTGTCTTTTTCTTCTTTCAGGCTCTTTGGTTTTATGATTTAGGGACCTTTGTTGGGGGTTTTAGTTGGGGAGGGTTGTTTCTTTTTTTTTTGCATTGAATGCCAAACTCTATGAACTTTGTGCCAAAATTCAGTTTTACCTCCGTGAACTATCTTCATTAATTTGTGCTGAATTCTCGAATTGCTTTAGTTACTCCCTAAAATAGAGCAAACAAGAACTCAAATACCCATTTGTTATCTAGCACACTGATGAATTAAGCACTCCTCCAAGGGGCAGAAGACTACATTTTTTTCCTCAGAAGCAGTACAGTACACAAATTCTAACCAACAGGTTAGAATAAGATTTGATGTAGTCATGTTAACTGTCTATAATGAAGATTACTAGGATGCAAATCTTTTTCATTTGTGAGTTAGAATTCAAAATTACCAACTTTTTCCTATATCACAGAATCACTAAAAGAAAATTTGAAAGTCAAAATACAATTTTTGTACTTCTTTCTTCACACAGGAACAACTGAAATACTGTATTTATACAGTGCTGCTAGAACACAGAGACTAGCACTCTCTGTAGTGATTACAGTTATCAGTGAGGGAAATCTGATTTGAGTCAAATGAGCATTTAATTATCATATGCATAGCAGATTGGCTTTAGAATTGGAATTACAGGTGCTTTATTGCAATAGTACCCTGTATTAAAAAGGCATTAAAGATATTATACTCTCATGTCTCTCAGGGGTAGAAGCAGAAAAACTCTTAGATGGTGAATTCTTGGCACATGTAGAGGAGAGAGGTAACTACATGCTCTGGCTGTGGGCACTTAGGGGACAGTGTAGAGAAACCCTGTACATGAATTTATTCTGCATTCTCTACCTAGCCAGAAGCTATGTTACTCCATTAGCACCCGATTCAGTACATCTCACTTATTACCTTGGGCTTCACTTCTATGCAAACTATGGCTCTGGGACTTCTGTTTGAACCTAAAAATACGTAGAACATCTTTCCATCTATTTGCATTCAAAAACATCACAGAGGCATCCTATTTGGCTCCCAAAGCTTTGAGAACTCAGTGCTTCATACAAGAATGTTGCTTTTAGTCTCACTGAAACCAAGAGCCCAATAATCTGAAGAAACTTCTCTTTCTTTCAGCATATGAAAAAATCTATATTAGTATTAATGTAGTAGTCTATACATAAAGAGTAAGATGATAAGAAGGGAGAGCATTCAAAGAGAGAATATAGGTCACTGATCTCACTGTATTTTAATAATCTAATGGTTATTATCTCTTGACTACTTAAGACATAAAATTTTAGAGTTCTCAAATGTCTTACAAATATAGCACTTGTTAAATGGCATTTATTTTTCTCTGAAAAAAATTCAACTGAATAAAATATGTACAATTTTGAGTAGACAAGAAATATTATGTAACAGATTCTTTCAGTTTAAGAAATTAAGTCAATATTCCTACCATTTTTACTTTCAAATGCTATAATCTACAGCTATATAAACTACAGAAAAGGAATCAGTTACTAACTAATAGCCACTGTAGGTTACATTTCAATAATGTATGATCTATCTACTGAGAAGTGTACCACATCACATATTTCATCCTTGAATGCAAATCAATAGGTATTCGTAGTTTTCATTTTAAAAAATGCAAAGGGCATTGGTATTCCATGAAAGCTACCTATTAATCCAAGTTAAAACCTCAAATATTTGCCTTTCTGCACAGAGATTAGAACTCCTTCTTCATGGGTATTAGTAATTCCATTTTTTTCTTTGATCACAATGTAAATTCATTGTAGACTCATACCTCATAATGATCCGACTGTTAAGTTTTTCTCTTCAGTAGCTGTTAAAATTAGGAGAGGATTTGTTGGTGGGTTATTTTTATTCACAACCACATTAATGCAAGTCCTAAACTAATCAATTTGCATTATGTAGCCTTTCATGCAGTTTGCACAGATTTACAGCTTGGTTGCTTTATCTAGTCTCATGACTGTGAGACAGCTGTTAGGCATTTAGCTAATCTAATTCTAATCCCCAGGGGATTCTGGTGTGTCCATTGAAAGTTTGATGCATGGACCACAGTTTACCATCTGAAGTATCTTATGTCACTCCTATTTATTTTTTTTTTCTTTATGATTTTGGATTCAAAATTTTTCTGGAGAGGTTCATTAGAACTGTCTGAATAATCACAGCATAGCACTTATTGGCTAAGGTTTGCTTCTCATTTTAGTTTTCTCATGGGTATGTTTAACATCTCTTGAATCTTTCAAACCTATCATGCTGATTTCAAGGGGTAGTAAGCAAAGATTTTTTTAATTATGTTCAACCTAAGTAAAAGCGATAAAGCACTTTCTCCACAGTTGTTTTGTTTCTCCTGCCACGTAATTTTTTTCTCTTATCTTTTTTATGATACTTGGAGAAATAATGGGAAAAGTAAAGATTATACCTTTTCTTGTGATTGTGTTCCTGCCAACAGATTTTATCTGCAAAAGTCCATTCAGCTTTCTCATTAAAATTCACAGCCCCTAGCTGACTAAACTTAATTGGCAAGAAGTCAAGAAACATAATTGTTTAAATTATGAACATTTCTAAAAACAGTGCATTATGATGAAAGTCATCTATTTATATTGTGCCATTTCATTATGATTGTACTTTCAATGGATATTTTATCTTGTTAAAGAAGTTGTAAAGTGAAAGCCTGACAAAAGTGAAACATATTAATCTGCTGAATTCAAACAATTTTCAAAGCAAATTTATTTTTACATAGGAACTTAGACTTTTAAAAGTTAAATGCATTTTTTCCTAATACCATTTATATACTTGAGTGCACGGCTGCTTGACAGCTAATAAACAAGCTTATATTTATACAAGAAGCCAAGATAATGTACTAGCTCTATAATAATCGATAAAAATTCTGCCTCCGATCTTCAGCAAAGAGCTTGCTTTAATAATGAAATCACAAACTAAAAATGATAAAGATTATAGGCTGGCAGAAGACTGTGCTCCCTCTTAAATTAATGGCAAAACTGTCCAGACCACCTCCAGTCCCATCTAGCTGGGTCATAGCCTTGCCTTAATCAAATCTCACTCTTATGAAATAGCTGGCTTGAACTGACCTCACACATGTTCCTTTGTAATCCAGTGTGCCTAGTAAAGGCTGATGTCAGTCTCTCGCTGGTTAGTGAGGCTCTTAAGATGTGTATACTTATTCTACACCCTTGCTCTGACTTGCTCACCTTTAGGCATGAATTTAGCAGTGAGTGATAGAGAGGGCAATTTCACTCCCCTTTGTGCCTTTGGGCAAGGGCAGAGAGACACGTCTGTGCTGTTGGGCTGCAACATGTCTATGCTGATTTGACCCTTGGAAAAAGGTTTAAGAGGATGAGGAAAAAGCAGGAATTAACCAGAGAGTAGGAGCACCAAATGCACCTGGCTCTTTCCCACAGGGACATGTCTTTGTTTTTATTTTCAGCTCTAGTTTGTATGGAAACAAGACTCTCTAATGTGGAGAGCCGCAGTAATCCAGAACAAAACTTTCCTTACACATTCTAACCCATGTTTTTCTTCTACCAATTCAGACAAAGTTTTCTTCCCATTTTCAAATACAGGTCAGAAAAATAATTGACCTTCAGTTAGTTCAACAATAATCTGGATGCACTCAGTGTTAGCAAGATGAATTCAGGAGTAGTGCTCTGCATGTCCCATACATATGGGCTTCAAAGATCAACATCTGCTTGGGATTTCAATACTGTTGTTAAATATTCCTGTATCTGCCTCCACCAGCAGTGAGAATTTCTTACACCTGTGAAGATCTTCACTGTTTCTTAAACACTGAATGTACCCATCCCTGCACTATGCTGTGTTTCCTGACAAGACACAGGGCCAGCCAAACAACATATGCTACTTCTGTCCTACTAGTATGTGCTAACCAGATGGTATTCAAAGAATGCAAGTAAGTGATGATCTCTGTTCATCCATCTGTCCTAAAATTCTCACAGATTAAAATGAGTACACTTTCCATCTCTAAGCATTAGGATTCACTGAAGCACAAGGCAGCTCTTCCAAAATAACATTAAGGTCACACATACACCCCATAAGCAAGAATACTCACAGAAAAGTAAATAAATTTTCCCATCCTATACTTGATTTATTTCCTTGCATTACAGCTGCTTTGCAGCATTACTTAGCATTCTGATGTCAGCTGGATATTGTTGGTACTAGATTGTTATTTACGAGTTTACTCTGCTGTACTTATTGAAAACAAGTAAAACCATCAAAATTATTTTCAAAGTAGACCATTATGACTAATATTTCAACTACTTAAACATCTTATCTTAGTTTTACTTCCCCTTTTATACTGCTTAAATACTTCAATTAGGAGAAAGCCAGGGATATCCGCGCAAAACATAGAATTTTATTTTCAAAAAGGGACGCATGGATGTCCTTCAGCTGGGCTTTAATCTCTGTCCTTTATAGCTGCTAAATAATACAGAAAACATATCCCTTTTCCAAGGACAATGTCTTCTATAAAAACCTTAGCTAATTCATATTTGGATTTATAATTAAAATTATTTATTTTAATAAACTTATTTCAATCAATCAAATTTCTAAAACAATAGCCAACCAACAGCAGATATCTCCACATGAGCTGGTGAACTGCTTTCATTTTTTAAGTGTGAGTTCTCAACGCCCGCTTGAGTTGACATCTGATCCTAACTGATCTTTGTCTTTGCAGAGTTTGGATTTCAAATTGTTTTAATGAAAAGATAGAGCTGTTCGGCTTCCTTTTTCAAAACTTATATTAATTTTCCTTTCCCACCTTCCTTGGATCTGAAATAGATCTATGGTAAGAGAAACTAAGAAATAAATATTACCTCTAAAAACTGCTTCAGCAATTTCTTTGCTCCTAATTTTTAGTGATTCTATTTCAAGTCTCCATCAAAAACATGTTTTTCTCCTAAATTTTCAACCTTTTCTCAGTCTCTAAGGCAATTTCATGAATTTTCAATTGTCAAAAAAAATGAAATAGCTAAATCTTCAGCTTATTATGCATAAGATATATTCCAGTCCTTTTCACTTCCTTTAGTTCTGTAAAGTTTTTTTTTTTCCCCTCTTTTGTTTGAAAATATGTGGTATACTATCCCCCAGGAACATGAACAGAAGAACAGGTTTTATATCAGATTGTCAGTCTGAGCATTAGAATATCAGAAAAATCATTTTAAGAAGAACAATGGAAAGAATTGGCTTTTTCTTTTTTTTCTGAGCTTACACAATTACTTTCTACTATTTAATGCAGCTGTGAAAATCTGCCATCATAGCAGGGAAAAGATTTCATCCTTCTGAATTTTCAGAGAGTCAATTCCAGGTTTGAAAAAACCCTTGAGAAATTGGAATTTTAGTGAATTATATTCTAAGAGTTACTTTACTCACATGTAGGCATATAAAATATATGCAATTTCTATGCTATCTTAAAAGTCAAATATTTTTTCTTTACCATCTCTATGCTTTTACTTCCAACTATAATTGCAAAGCTATTTTACTGGTATTAATCTTTATTCTTTGACTGAGCTAACACAAAGATGAAGAAAAGACCTAAGGAACTACATTTTACTCCAATGAGGTCCTCTTTTCATTCTTTCTTCAGCTCATCTTGTAGTCATTAGAATCCTTTATATAGATAAAAAGGAGCATTATGAAAAAATAAGCACATTTTTAATAGAAATTGTAAAACTTCTGGTGTCTAAAATATTTACAGATTAATACCAAGTTTATTTTATATATGGAAAAATAGAAATTAAGATTACAGCTATTCATAAATATTTGAAGAGCTATAATTGAACATACATGCATTTATTTTTACTAAATTTTTACATATAATTTTATTAAAATTACCATTATAGCAGTCTGTCAGACAAACTGTTACCATTGCAAATTCTTTTACTATTTAACTGTTGCTCAGTTATTCATATGAAATCAGTTTGATGCTTTAATTTGGATATCCACTGGACAAGCAACAAAATTATCTCTAAACCAAATCCCAAAACTCTCTGCATCTGGTAATAACTGGGAACAATTAACCAGTTGACACTGAATAGTTCATACCTCTAGTGATAGCTTTACCTGCTCTACAAAATCCTCTTTCCTGTGGTATCAACAATTAGCACTGATCATTTCAAGAATCATGAAATTCATTCAAACCTCCATGTGCACAAAGAGCACGAGAGCGTAGAACATTAAACTGGAGTGTGCTAGAGTATACTTAAGTCTCCAGCAAATGGAATACAATTTTCCTGACAGTCCAATGACTATAACAGGCAGCAGATTTTCAAACACCTTAGCAGGTCACACAATGGTTTCACAGGAGGATATTCAAAGCAAAAATTTTAAAAATGCATTTAATAGATGCTCCAAAATACAGATAAATGTTTTGCATAATTAACAAAATAAGGTAAGTTTGGTATAAAGCAAAAAAAAAAAAAAAAAGCAGCTCCTTTTGTACTTTTCAAAGCAGCTGGGTATTCTTTGTAGCCCAAAGGTGAATCTTTGAGCACCCAAATAACTTTCAAAATCTGGCAAAGTACCAAAGTCTGCCACTCTTTCAGAAAATTAAGAAATGTGCAGTTTGGAAAATGCTTTTCTTTTCCATAGGTTGCAAGAGATCAAATAGTCAGAATCTGAGAATTTAAATGTCCTGGGTACATCTCCTCTGCTGCTAATTTAGCACAATGTTTTCTAAAGGGTATTACAGGCAAAGGATACCTTTTCCTCTCAGTGCACTCTGAGCACACCTTTGTATTCTCGCAACAAGAAGAGTGCATGTTAAGCACCAATAAAAACTTTGCTATTTCATGATGTAAGAAAGAATTAACTTATTTTGAGCCTTAAATGAGGTGGCTATACCTTTGAAATTCTCCACAGGGAAGTAGCTACCATATAAGTGCACAGTAGGTATACTAGTGCTCAGGATATTTCAAAGTCATTGCTAGAAGTGATAATGATGTATGGTGACGTATCTGGACTGGCAGCTGAAGAAGAGAGACAAATACTTGTCTGCAATTTCTGTGCATGCACAACCTATGGCACTATATTATACATCAAATGCTTTGGTCTGAGCCAAATTAAGAATGATATACAGTTAGCATTTATGTTACCTGACAGTTCAGTAAATCTGTATTTTGGTCCTTTAAGAAAACTGAGAGCAGTTTCTAAGACCCTGCACCAGAATTTAGGAAAAAGGTTTATTCACTAGCAGTTAACATTAACCTTATGAAGCCATAAGTCCATAAGTCATTTTAGAGTATACTTGGCACTTTCAGGGAAAACTGTACCAGAAACTCTAACTGACATGGGCAACAAACCTTTCAACACTTGTACAAATAATTAACTGTTTAGAAAGGTCTCATTGCTTTACCCTAGCAGAGCTTTTCCAAAAATTTCTGCCTAATACTGAACATAACATGGGAGTGAGGATGCAGTACTTATGTTAAAGGGAAGGAAAGAAAATATGGATTAACAGTCATACCCTATATGTCAACACTTAAATTTCAGCAGATATATTCTAAATGGCTCACATATTTTTGTATATTTAAATTTAAATAGGTTTTGCTTTGATAGGGAAGATGAGGGAAGGAGATCCAAAACCAGTTTAAATCAGATGAAGATAGACATTAGATGAGATTTGCAAAATCTATTTTAAGCTCATGTATGTACCCCTCAATATATTTGAATTTGAAATAAAAATACTCTAGTGATGGAACTAGCTTACATGATTATCTAAATCTTATGCAAAATACACAGCTCTACTTGAGAGTAAAAAATAAGCTGGAAAATGTCAAGAAGGCAGCTTCTGTCAGATAATTGTAGGTCTGATGCTTAATCAGCAGAATAAAAAATTCAGGGCAAATCATATGCCTTCAAATTTGAAATGCTATTTAGGTTTTTGATGTTGTCACAGAAGTAAACAGAATGGTTTTATTTCATTGGCAAGTATACACATGCCATTAACAACAACAGAGATATTAACCTTGTATTTTAAATTAAATTAAAATGAATGAAATTTATTTATTATTATTTATTTAAATGAAATTAAAATATGGAAGCACAAGGCATTTTTTTTCCTATGAAAAGACAATGTTCTCATATGTCAAATGGTCTCTTTTCTGATGAAAAATATTTCAACAGAGGTAAGTACTAGGAGTGATAAGAGACCAATAAAATCTTATTTTTTAAACTTAATAAAGAAATTTCATTTTGAGAATCTATTTTTTCAATCAAAATCTCCTCTAAATTAACTTTTTTTTGTTTCCACAAATATTCATAGTTTCATATATTTGACTGGAAATTTTATGTGAATTAATTATTTTTAATATGGAAAATTCAGAGATACAAGAACTGTACAAACAGGACTATCACAGATCTACCAATAGGATCTTAATTATGAATTACAAGAATATTTTTATACTAGAGAAAGTGACAAAGTGACTGATTTGACATTCATTTATAAAAAGATAAAGGGAAATCTCCACACTTCATGTTGTGTTCCAGAGAAACTGAAGACTTAATAGCACCGCTCTCTTTACAGTAAGCTTAAGCAGTGTTTTTCTAGTCAAGACAAGAGACTACAGATTTTAAAGGAAAAAGAATAAAAAACCCCATAAACCTCACTGTTTCTTGGGAGAATTTTCCTAAACTTCCATAACTTTAATTATGACTACTCCTTGGTATTGTTAAGTTTTATATTTTGTTACTTTCTTTTCCTTGAATTGAGCAATAGGATAATTTCTAACAGCTGAACGGCATGATTTTAATGCAAAGGGTCACATAATCAGATCAAGTCAAAAAGTGAAACAAGAATCAATGATATTAAAAAAAAAAAAAATCAGCACTGTTTCAGGCCTGGAAGTTCTCATTGCAAGTACTTAAAAAAGTTCTTTGTTTTTAAATATTTTATTCAGAAGATAATGATATTTTATGTATTTGGGGCAACCTTACTGACATTTGGGCACGTTGATAACCAATTATAGTATTATGAAAAGGAGAATATTTGGGATGCTATTTTAAATCAAGAACACTTGCTAATGTCATGTTCTCAATGAATAAAATACATCACTACTTTGCACAGTTATATAGTTTTCAGAATGCAGTCAACAATTCTGTGATGAAGAAGGTATATTTCATAGGATATTTTACAACATCTCTGAGTGTGCTACACCTGGATAAATTAAAACTTTTCACTCTGATGTTTGAGTGGGCATTTACTTCTTAAGGAATAAAAATGAGCCTTTCAAGAACACTGTTAGGAGTGTAAGCCAATATCACATTCTGCCTTACTAATCTCAACTGTTCTCTCAGCCCAAGTAAAAAGTCTCCTAATAGCTTAAGTCTTTGACATGGTCTCCCACAACATCCTTCTCTGTAAATTGAAAAGAGATGGATTCAATGCATGAACTGTTAGATGGACAAGGAGCTGGTTGCACAATCCCACCCTGAGGGTAGGGGTCAATGGCTCAGAGTCCCAATGGACACCAGCAACAAGAGGTGCCCCTCACAGGTCCTTATTGGGAACAGTGTTATTTAATATCTTCAATAATGACATAGATTAAGGGATCAAGTGTGCCCTCAACAAATTTCCAGATGACACCAATATAAGTGATGTCATTGGGACACCTGGGGGATGTAATGACATCCAGAGGGACTTGAACAAGCTTGAGAAATGGCAAGGTGCTGCACCTACGCTTGTATTTTAAGTACTGGAAGTGGAGGAGTCCTGATTTTAAACTTTAACCTAGAGCTCTTAAAACTCTAGCATTCAGTGTTTAGGAAGACTGGTTTAAGCCAGAGTTCTTAAAACTAAACATATAATGCAAAATTAATTATAATCAACGTTGATATAAAAAAGTGGGATCACAAATATTATTTACAACCATCAAGTCTGTTTTAAATTAGCTGAAATTATTATTGTAGCTATTATCAGTAGTATTAAACTTCCCTGCCTTAAATCCTTTTTTCGTGTAGTCTGTCATCAGTACAAAGATCAACAATAATTAAATAATGATCTAAGAGTTCATTGTTATCTGTAATCTATATCACCTGTAAAGAACAATTAGAGCAAGTACTCAAAAAAGGAAGTCACTTGGCAATCATGGATATTTGACTGAATCTCACAACTTCTAAAGGCAAGCTCAGATTGCCAGCTCCATCTTACAGCCAGTTTCTGATGTAAATAACAGGTCAGGTACACAGAGCACAGTGTTCTGCTTGGAACTGAGCAACAGGAAGATAGATACTTGTGCCCAAAACATCAACTAACCTGCTAAGCTCTAATATCACTATGCAGGTTCAAAAAGAGACAGAAAAACATATTTTAATGCAGTATTCATAAGAAAGACAGGCGTCTCAAAACTGATAAATTAGGGTGGGGATTTTTTTCTTGTTTTATAAGGCTTCAAAAGGAAATAAAGTATCATAGCAAAAACAGAAGTCAGGCATAAAGAGATAACCATGTATTTCAGGAATTGAGGGTTGATTTTGTCAGATAAATTTGTCAGTGGTTCATTTCCATGAAAAAGGTTATCTTTCATTAAGTTAAGTACTAATTATTGCAAAGACTGCATTATTATTCCTTACACAGATGACAATGTGAGAGTCCTTTGTGAATTCCTAGACTTAGGACAACTCTTGATATATACAGTGTACTTTCAAAAAGAAAAAACAAAAGAAAGTACTCATCAGGATCAGAAACCAATATGTAATTTATTTTCTACAGCAAAATGTAAAAATATGTATTTAAATATAAGCATTAATGCCTATGTATTACGGTATAATTTTTTATTGAATTTATATGAGCACCACTGGTGTCTTTTTTCATACTTCTACAGGCATGGATCCTACAGCTTTGTATTATAAAGATCACTTTTACATATGAAAAATCGTCAGTTTAATATTGCAAGATTATCTGTAACTAACACAAAAAAAAAAAGAAACCTATCAATCCCAGAGATAATGATTTAATAAATTCAAAATGTTAGAAGCATCTGGACAATTATGAAGTTTCGTGTTAGCATATGTGCTTCCTGCTTATGCCAAGGACTTTTTGAAAAGGCAAATGACAAATGGAGGTCTGATGATAGCTGGGAATGTCTTTAGGACACTGCCATAGTGGTCACATGGTTTAAAAATATATTGTTACCACAGACAGGATAGACAAGGAAACTGACCTCAGAAGCCTGGAGTTCTCTCCTAAGCATTAAAGGTATGATCTGTAAGCCTCCTATCCACATTTGAAACAGTTATCAGGGATTCAGTTTATCCGGTGAGGACCTATTTAAATACAGGGGTGGAACCTAAGGCTGTGACGTATTCATTTGGGCAGAGAGAAAGAGGATGCCAAGAGATGAGGTGCTGCAGGAAATCATAAGGAATGAATAGCTGTGAGTAAGGACCAGGCCTGAGGAGGTTGGTTCATGGATCAATCTACTCTAATATTTCATCTACTTTAACCTGTACCAGCCATTTCCTTATTAAACACATTTATTAAATAGGGCTTTCTGGTTTCAGCATCACAGAATTTTGGAACTACAGAAGAATCCAAGCCAAGAACTTGGAGCTTCTGATCTCTACAGGATTGTGAACTTCACTCATTTCTGTTCCTTCTTACACTTACCCATGGAGAAATACAGTCTGCAACAACATATTTCTACTCCTTATCCTCTAAGAAGGTAATAAAATGAAGGACTTAAGCACACAGATTTTCCCACATGTCAGAAAATGTATTTCATCCCTGTGTGGTTCTAAACCTATCCCAAAGAGACACCAGCAGAAAATATCAGCCTTTACAAAGATAATAAGTGGCCAAGTCAAGGGATGCCAAAATGGAAATTTTTCATGATCAGTAAATTACAATTTGCTAAAATGAAACTATTTCACAAAAACACGCCTAAAAAGTTTAGTTGGAAATCCACCTGGCTTCCTATAGAATTACTTAATTTCTTTCCATGCTTCCACAGTGGCCTATGCAAAGCTAGTGATTGTTGAGTCTTCCAGAACCAGCTCTATCCCAAGTTCACATCTTCACAGGTAGCTGGCTCCCAATTTACAGTAAAAATTTTGATTCTACAGAGGCACAAATCATTACCAGAATCCTATTACATGCAGAATATAAAGCATCTTCACATATAAAATGGTGATATTTTACATTTATGCAATACACATAACTAAGAAACAGACTGTTACTGTGATTGCAGCATGTCTTAAAATAAACTGAGTTGCATGGATTATAACCAGGACCAGGCAGTCCACAAGTGATGTCAGAATCCCAGGGAACAGTAGACCATGTGGCATTGAATTAAAAAATAAGGAAAAACCAGAAATCAAGAAGGTAGAATTTCTAGAAAGAAAAAACAACTAATACTTCCATATTACTTCACATATTACATCCACTTTCCTGAAAATACCTGCATGATTTGTACAAATCCATGAGGAAAAAACACATAATTTATTGCCAGAAACTGCTTCCTGATAAAATTTTGAAGTCCTAGGAATTGAATCTTTTCTTTTTCTTTTATGAGCAGTGAGAAATTTTATAAGGGATGGGGGAAAAAAGTTCACTTCTGTCTACAACATAGTAATCAAAATACATGAAAACCTTTGTATTTATTTGCAGTACAACTCTTCTATATCCAGCACTACATTAAATACTGGTTTATATATATGTGCATAAATTGATAGATAGGAACTAATGGATCAGCAATTTGGAAGTACATACTCCTTGGTAATACACGGGCAGTGCCAGAGACAAGCACAATGGAAATCTTGTAGAAATAATGGAAGGTTTATGACTGCATAAAGACAATTAGTGGCAGACAGAAACAAGCAACCAACAGATTTGTTCAGCCATTCAATGGCTTTATTGATCACAATGAATTGAAGTGAACTCAGGGACCACTATGAGGATGTCCTGTCTGTGGTACTACCACACCTGTCCTAGGGTTAGCATGCATCTAAATTTTCCTATACTCAAGCTCTCCCTGAAATACTGATCCTAGAATATTTTCAAAATACACATTTGTTCAGAGTATCCAAAAATCAGATATCCTTGAAAAAGTGATGCTGTAAGCTTGCTCCTGCATGACAATAAGTTTTGGACATGACCACACACAACCAGGACCTCAGGGTGCAAGACAAGTCTGTTGTACATACTGTACCTGTATTTGCCACATACACATGAATGACAGTGCCAACAGTTTCAGGTCAGTTTGTGATCTCAGGCAGCTTTGTGGGAGCCAGTCACAAAGCACAAAACCTGGCAACATCTGCAGAGTATTCAGAGGACTCCTTGATACACTATTTGTGATGTTACTGTCACCATTCTCCACTGATACATATTGGGTTTGCGTAAACAAATATTTTGTGTCTTTTCTTTAAGGGTCACAAATTTAGCCCCTTAACTTCTCTATTTACAGGTTTTACAGAGCACCCTTATGACCACAGAAAGTATTCAGAAGTTGGCAAACAGATATTTCTGCTTTCCTTCCATTGCCACTTGCAAACGTCAGGCAGTGAGACCATCTGGTACAAATTCTGTTAATAATGATCAATGGCTTTGATTAGCAGTTACTGCAGAGGCTCTGAGTGAGTTAAAAGAATAATTGAAGTTCTCTTCAAGATCACTGATTCTGAGGATGCTTGAGAAACAATATATCTTAGTAATGTATCCAATTCAAGATGTAGGCAGAATGGTTATTTTTTGTGCCATGATCTGAAATACATTTGGGATGGTACTGTAATCAAGGCTCAGAAAATAACTTAATCAAATGCCTTTGTTAGAAAATAAAACTAACAAAAGATGAGATTGATTAAATTTTAGAAACTCTGTTGAAAATTAAGGCTATTCAAAGTAATTTGGACACAGAACTCTTGAGATTGTAAATGTCAGCTTAAGAAAAGTTTCCGTTGCTAGGAGACTATAACAAGATGTCTATCTAGTAAAAGTATCTCCGATATATCAAGAATAAAATAGTTTGATTAAATTAAAAATGAATGCTAATTAATATACCTAACACAAATAAAACTAGGTTCATTCAAGAGTTGCAACAGTGACAGAAACTTGTCCTGATGGCAAGCTAGCTGCAGTCTTGGTTTTCTTCAGACCACATTCTCTAGCTGCCATTCATTCCCACCCCCAGTAAGCCTACCACTTGTTCATATATATATGTACACATAAAGGTCATCCTCTTCTGCCAGACAAGAAAGCTCTCATATAATTGTTTTCAGGAGACTAATTTATACTTCAAAGTAATACTTGGAAGAAATTTCAGAACATGCAAAGAAATTCTTCTCCTTTGTTATAGCTGCAAGATATTTTTGAACTTTATCTCAGAACTGTGAGCAGGTAACAGCCTTCCCTTCAATCTATCAGCCTTATCCTCTGTAGCATCAAGGACCTTGGGCAGTGAAACTCATAGAAACCAAGTAATTCTTTCCTAGCACAGGTCACATTTAAAGCCAAGAAGTAAACTGTAAGATAATTCAGTTCCTTGACACTGACCTGGAATTCTAACTCTAACTACTACAAACCAATTTTGTTGTATAGGAAGACAGGTGTTTTTTAAGGTACATTTAAAAATACCCTTTTCCAAATTTAAGAATGTTTTTTAAGATGATAAATTTTAGTATACAGTTTGAGTAAGAACATACACACCAGCATTTACTAAAGACCAGCAGTAACTGAATTGAGCCATAGGAATGCTAGTAATTTTTATATCTTCCACATCCTATAGACTTCTTCAGGTAAGTTACCTAGCTTTTAAAAGGTCAACCCACAATAATATAATACAACAAATTTGTGCTATCTTACAAAGCAGGTGAAACAGTTAAATTTTTTGTGTGTTGAAAAGTCAATGAAGAGAGAATACTAAAACCAGGTAAATGTTTATTAAAGACATGAATTAACACAGATGCTTATTAACTGCTTGACTGTTCATAAATACTTGCCAACCCCATGAACAGAAGCATTCTCAAATGATTCCAGCACATTAATCCTTTTTTTCAATTACTGTTACTGATTTAAAGGGTACTTCTATACAGGTTAAAGATTTATATAGCCGTATCATGCAAGAGGTGCTGAACCAAGTCAGTCTAATGACAGGGACACTGAAGTGTCTTTTGTGTTAATGGATATCATTCCTGTTCTCTGCTTCGGAAAAACCATAAAATAAAACTCTATACAGTGATATAAAAGATGGACTTTGATAAAAAGGGTATCAGTCCTTGTATTAACTGATATATAGAGCATGCCAAATGGACCATAAAATGTACCCATTCAGGTCTAGCCCATGGAAACTCCACAAGCAAATGGGCATACCATATTGCATTACTCTCAGTCAGCAGAAGTAAAAGTACCATAGATTATATTTGTCTCCTACATTCTCTCTTCACAGAAAGAAAACTGATCAATGAACTGCTTATCAAGCCTGAACAATATAAATCTGCTGAATTCAACAGAGCTGTTGTGAAAGACTCTTGAATAGGACAAATGACTAAGATAAAGATTCTCTGGCTAGTCACCAAGGACCTCCCATAACAGAAGCAATAATGACTTATCACAGATAAACACCTTGCTAAAATTTCAAGTAAGCCATTGAGAGAATTGTCTGTTGATATGGGAATGCAACTAGAACTGTAACACAGCTCAACATAACAGTGCTTTGAATTGAAGTTCTCAACAGGCCCCATGAAACCAAATATCAAGACCTGTCAGATCTAAATGTAATGGTTTTCTACAAAGTGAAGTTCTCTACAGAACTTTATTCATGTGAGAACAGCTATTCTTAGAGAGCATTTGTATGTATCTAAAACCTATGAGACACCTATGTTCTTTACATGAGATAGATATACATATAATATACACACACACATAATTCTCATTATTTTCATCTCATGTAAAGGACTCAAGTTCACAAGAGACACATTTTAGTTTTGATTTTGGTGCTGATCAGCGTTCCCTTTTGTCTGAAACACAAATTACTACTTTGCATTCCCATATGTATTTGCTCTGTTTCTGTCATGTGGTAAAGTAAATAAGAGAGGAGCCTGATTGCAAATGTTAAGACTATAAACTAGGTCTCTGAGTTATTTATGCTAGCCACAGCACATGGCAGTGCATGAGGGGAATGTGCAACAGCAACTGCTCTAATATGCAGTACCAGAGGAATGAAAAGAAGACAGGAACAACTGGCTGGAGAATAAACACTGGCGGAAGCTTCAAGAAATTAGGGTAGAGAAACAAAAAACTATAAGCAGAATATATATGTAGAAAGAGTAGTCTCCAGCTGGAGTTAAAAACAAATCCTGGAAAGCAGAGCCTGCTCATAAAACCAATAACATTCTCTGTCTTACACTACATCTAAGAGTAGGCCAGGAGGAGCTCTGAAATAGAAACCTCAGTGCAGATCAGGAGCTGATTATGCCATTATTGGGGAGAGATGAAACTACATAAAAGAAGTTATATAAAGAACTTCCTTATTTTCAAACGTCAAGTTAGCATCCCAATAATATGTTAGAGTATTTTCACTTTTTGCAGTATTATCTTCTAATCACAAAGGGGCAGAATGCCCCAAAATAAATTCATATATATGAAAGAGCTCTTTCTCTGCAATACAATACTGTATGACTCAACAAGCACCACAGATGTAACGCCTTTAATTACAGAGGTTTCCAGTAAATCTCTCTCACACATAGTCTGGAAATTTTATTCCGTGATTAAATTTTACTTTATACAGCAAATTCCTTCCATATATTTGGTATTTACACTACCTCCAAATGCAATGAATCATATCACAATCATTAAAACTCTAGTTTTCAGTTTTTCTTAACCTGGGAAACTTTATGGTTTTGAACAATGGAAATATATTGTACTTTTAACTAGGATTTCTTTTCAGCACCCTACCTACCTTTCCAGCAACCCATAGACTCTTCATTAACAAAGCAATGTATCACCTTCTCTTCCTTACAAAACAGTTCCCTAATTGAATTGTGCAAGTCATGAAAGGCAGCTCTTGCAAGAGTATCCAACAGATGGGTAGAGAGTTTGTGACAGAAACAAGTTTGAAATCTGAGTATTGGCCTGTTCTTGTAGTTAAAATTTTAGTTGAATATTAGGAACTCTTTCCCAAGCTACTTGTCAATTTCTTGATTATTCTGTCCCTTAAAAGATGTGGTACCTCTTGATGAGTAGCTCTTAGTTCATTGTACAACTGAGGACTGTGTTTTATGGAGAAGTAAAATCCTATATAGATATGTCAAAAATCAGGAGTAGAATTCAATAGCATGTGTAAAATCAGAAATTAATCAGATGTTAAGCAAATTTAATCTCTTTTAATCATGTGAAGAGAGACAGTGAAGCAGCAATATTTCATTATTTGTTATGTAAAATAAAGGTTTTATCCAGTGATATGTAGCCTGGAGCCACACTGACAAAATAACAAATAGCTCTAAAATTATAGGTGCCATCTTTTTGGCACCCAGATACCACATAAAAGCTTAGTTGTCTTCTGTGTGTAATATCTAGGTTGTTAATTCCCTTATGAAAATATAAAGGATTTGCTTGCATTTAAATAACCTAGCTCTATTCAACATTCCTTATGTATTCTTTTAATCATGAAAAAGCCTATTGAACTCAATGGGTGTTTGAGTGAAGAATGCTGATCAGAGTCCTTGGAGACAGTTAAAATGGTCTCTACAAAAAAATAATTACAAGTTATACTCTGCTGAAAGGCCATGCCAATGACTGTTTTTCTAATAATATAAAGTGTCTTCTAAAAAAAATTTATGCAGCAAGGACCTTTAAACGAAAAAAAAAAAAAAAAGAAAGGCCCACATTATTACTTGCAGCAGCAGAAAAACACCTACCATATTTATTAGTTTACAAATGGCATCCTCAAGGTACCTCATTGCATTTTCTAAGAGAAATACTTTCCAAACTATTTGAAATGTAGAGTAAGGTGAAGTGAATCAGAATTATGCTGAATACCTTTTGAGTATAAGCACCTCTGTGTCACTCTGTGCCCACTACTGCAGGGTATGACTTCAAAACATCAAGCTTGGATTACTGTAGAAATTTTGCCCTTCTTCCTCTGATTTCCTCACTGTAGGTGGTGTATTACATGAAGCTCATACTGTGATAAATTGACTCTATTCAGGCGTTAAATGTTGATACTGACTTCAGTGATGTGAGAATTTTATCTCATGCTTACCATGGGATAAAACCTCTAATGGAGACAGATCTATGCACACAAGGCAAGGAAGTGGAATAAGAAAGTCAATGCTTCTGAGAGCCTTAATGCCTGTTTCATAAGGAGGGCTACTGATTAATCACATTAAGCTTTTTAAAATGTGTTTATGTGTTGCTTGTATATATGTTTGCTCACATATGCTATACAGAGATTTCTGATTGTTATGCCAGGGGACAAGGTCTGGGAGCTATCTGGTAGAATTTAATCAACTGTGACTACTCCTGTACCACCACAATTAGACTTTCAGATTTGTCAAGAAGCTCTCATTTGAAATCACCAAGCTATTGTAGGCAAAAAACAAAATACCAGTATGATCAACTATGGGAAGGGACATACTTTCTGGACAAAACTATACAACTTCCAGTGAGTAAGGGCCATTTTTAGGCTATGATCTACACTCTGTCTTATAAAAGCTACAGAAATAGAACACAATTAAACCATCAAGCAGTGACTGTAGTTATCTGAGGGCTGAACAACTATGTTTGGTAATATGTAGTAATGGGCACGCAAATAAAAATAAAACAGAGGATAAATATTTTCTTGATTAATTATATCACATACTGATAATACTTCAAGCTATGGTTCTTGGGAATCAAAAGAGCAGAGTTGTTGACAAGTGTGGCTGGAGTTATTGTGATTCTATAAATATGAAATAGTGCTAAGTTACATCTATCAACAGTTATCTCTGCTTGAATATTTCAGAATGTCAAAGAGTATACTTGTAACTGTCAGGGGAAAAAAAAAAAAGCAATAAAACTTGGCATTTAAAAAACTCAGACACTATCTGTGTACATTTCACTAAAAATTGCTTTAAAAAATGTTGAACTACTGGTCTACCAGGCAGAGAACTGTTGTTGTGCCTACCCTGAAAATGAATGAATTAATTAATTAATTTTTAAAAAAAGAGAATTCCCACAGAACTGTTCCAGCTGAGTTACCAGTATTCTTCCTAAGTCATTTTTGTATTCCTTACATCCTAGAAGAAAAGTTTAAGCATGTGTTTGGGGACAAAGTATAAGGCCAGAAACGTGCATGATAGATAAGACAACAATAAATTTAAAGTAGAATACATTTGCTGATGATGAGCAGTGATGTTTAGAAAGTCCAGAGATCTAGTGTCCTTTAATGACTGTTATCATTTACCGTCCTGTTCATCTTCATATATGAAAATATATTTGTCCTTCATGAGTTACCATCCATCAATTCATCAGATAAAAACTGAAACTGCAAAAATGCTATCTCTAAGGCTAATTTATATTTTTGATTTATTCTGCAGTGCTTATAGCAAATCTTTTGAGCCCAGTTTTCTAAAAAATTGTAACAGTAAGGATGATATAGTCTTATTTTTTTAAAAATGCTATTCTATGTACGTATCCATAACAATATTTACACATTAATTGTCACAACACAAAAAACTATCAAAATGCTGAGAGACAAATCTGATGCAAATAGCTAGTGTATACTAAAGAAAGTATAACTCCATTTGCTAAACTTGGGGTTTTCTCAACAAACATGCTCAGTTTTCTTTAAAGTAAACATTCAGAATGAAAGACAGAGTAAATAATTTAATGGCAATATAAGCATCAGAGGTTAGTGCAATGTAGTGGTCCAGATTGATGCATTTTGTTCAGATTTACAAGGATATCATTAAATATTATTACATTTCATGACAGGAAGTATGATTGTGTTGAAAATTCAATCAGGTTTCTTTGTCAGTCTAATAACAAGAATTTTAACATGCTGCTGCCAAAAATCAGTGAAGCATAGTATTGCATTCAAGAAACAGCTAGATTATAATTCTCTGTCTGACTGAGAACAAATGCAAATATCTCAAATGTCACACGTTTATTTTTCACTGCACCCCACAGAGAATAAATCAAGACAACTTACATTAAAAATTTATTAATGAAGAAAACCCACCCTTTTTCCAAATTCCTGTGCTTTTCCTTTTATAGTCGCACACATTAACTTACCCAACAGCATTGCACTCACTGCTAATGAAAAGAAAGCAGGCAGTACAAATCTTCTTAAGCCTCCCGTGGCAAGAAAACTATTACAGAATGAACAGAAGAAAGTCTCTGAAGCCTTTCCCTTGTCTGCTTGTTTTACAAAAGGCAGTAAGGATCACACTGAGAAGTGTCAAAGCTGAATAAACCACTAGCAATTGGGTTTAAACCCTTTGGGTAGTTAGTCCTTCATAGATGACGATTCGACTTTGTCCAAAAAACAGTATGTGAGAAACAATGCAGAATCTACCAGAGGCTGCAGCCAAGCTTAAAACGGTTTGCTTCTAAGGGTTTGCAAGGGAGGGCTTGTCACAGGACATTAATTCAAGCAGGCTGCTGTTACATCCAACCAGTGCATCTATATACAGTTAATCCCAAGCTTTTCATGTTGTGTTCGAGGTGTTTGGCTGCGGCAGACTGGAGCCCCTGGGTTTGGTGTCACTGAAGAACAGGAGAGTTCCCTTCTCTTCCCTTTTACATTAAAATGCATATTTAGCATCTAGATACCACGTGGTAAATGGTGGGATCTTTTTCTCAAGCTTTATTATGATCTGCAATTGACATCTAATATGACACATTTAAATAAAACTACTCTCCTTGCCTTTGCTGTAGGTAAACTTACCTATAAAGGAGTTTTAAATGAGAAAATAGAGATTGTATTTAAAATATAGATATGTATATAAAACCATCACAAACAGCAGGGGGAGAACTTGACAATAAGTAGGCAATGCTGGATTTTAGTGACTACTTTAGGAAATGATCAAGAAGAATGATGGCAAATCCATATTTCTTTAATTGTTTTTTCCATAACCTTGTATTCACTGTTGATAGCTGATGAAAAAACCTGATATAAAAAATTAGCATTTGTCTTTGACAATTTACTGCATAGAAATATTGAGCATCTTATGTTCTTTTGAACTATGGCATGATAACTTTTAGCTTAAAGCTTAAACGTGTATCGGCAAGGCTTCACAACTTCCTTTGTAACAGGACCATACTTGTTGAAATAAAGGCTTTTTTTACTCAAAAACAAAGTATGAATAACTATGAAAATGAATACAATACAGCCTACATATTATTAACAGGTCTTAACTTGTTAATAGTGAGTTTTACTCTAGTCATGGATTTTCATTTTTTCTCCTCAAAGGTACATATATTTTGATTGTAGACTAATATGATGCAATTTGAAGCAAAGATGATATTGACAACAACAGTCCATATTTTCCCATAAGTTGGGAAACTTATCATAAACGATACTGAAAGTTCTTCTCAGTGTTAGGTAAGACACTTCCTGTGCCTATCTCTTGCTGCGCATGACTCTCAGCTATTCATGTAATACTTTCTGTTGATACTAATTATATTTGTCTGTGCAAATAATCATGGCACTATTCACCATTTCCATTTCTGTTCATTCTTTGACATGTCTATAGAAAAAAGACTGTGCCTTTACCTGCCACACTGTCTTACCACAAAACCACATCTCAAAACCATCATCACGGTTTTATGAATATTTAGAGAAAGAGCAGGAGCAGAAACTGGGTCTTCCATGGATATTTTTCTAATTTAGCACTG
Organism: Vidua macroura; assembly: GCF_024509145.1. NCBI lineage: Eukaryota > Metazoa > Chordata > Aves > Passeriformes > Viduidae > Vidua > Vidua macroura. The sequence continues at coordinate 37,643,849 of NC_071571.1, forward strand.
GTCTCTCTGTAGGGTTCTTTACAATAGGTCTCATCTTGCAAAGTTTTGACGTCATTCCTGAATCTTTGATTTTTAGTCAATTATGCTACATAAGAGAAAACACAGAAATACAGAGAAATGAGTTTTTCCAGTACACAGGGGCAACAGAATTAGCTAGTTGTTAGCCAACATGAAAAAGAGGACTACCAGTCTCGCCCACACAAATACTATGGCAAGAAACTGCATTAATACTAACCTAAATATTGGTCAAAATGTCAATTATTGCAAGAATATGATGACAACTGATGGAGTACAAATAGGAAAACCTTCCATCATAAATCGACTCAATTGACTAGCCAATTGAGTGCTAGTCAAATAGTAATTAAGTTTCAGTCATTATTTAATGTCTTCATAGCAGAGTGTGAGTGGCAGCTTATTGCAAAGGAAGTTGAACTATGCTGCACTAGAGCAGAACGTGCTAGGGAGCAGATTCCAGCACCTTGGCACTGTTAAAATAGCAATTTACTCTATGCTATACCAGTCACTTAAGCTGTTCAAACCATATCTCCTTGGTGCTAGAATAGCACAGTTTCCTTTCTGATACTTTCTACACAACTCCTTGTGATGAGCAATCTACAGAACACGTATTCCCTGCTGACATCTTACAGTAAAAACATTGAAGGGAATACAGAAAGTCAATCATGCTATTCTGTTATTTAAATATACTTAAACATAAAACATATTGTACCACAAATGTTTTTAAGTGAAAAAAAAAAAAATCAACCTAAAATGCAGATAAAGAATATGTAAAAATATCAATTCTGTCATCAGTTCATGCCACTGAACTTGGCTTAATTTGGATGCAGTTTGAGTTTGGAAACAAAGCACATTTTTGATCTTATTCTTCCTTAGTGTATATAATAACAATATGGGACATATGAGTAGGGGTGGGGGGTCCTTCTAACACTAGTCCATGAAACAGGGCTTGAAAGAAAAATAAGGGGATGTATTTACTAGGACTTAAAAAAACCTAAATATTAATTATTTGTCTCTTAACCCAGTCCTGAAGATAGCCTGATGAAACAATAAACTAATTCATATTTTTTGTGCAAAATTCCTGTAGCTAATTCATTCTGGCTGTTAGCTTCCCAAAAACAGCACAGTGACACTTCAAGAAGGACTCATTCCTGTAAGCTTAAAGCTCCATGTCCTTAGTGGGTGAACTACTTTCCCAAATCCTTGCAGTAGGAAGATTTAGATCCTTCTGTGAAAATTACACTAAACTCCAACTGTTCTGCTGCTTGGGAAAGAACCCGTAAGGACCCTGGCGGTAAGAAAAAAGAAAGGACAGGAAAAAAAACAGAAAATAGCTTAAGTGCTTTTCATTATTATTACATTCATTATTGTGAATAGGGCTTGCATGGTTGGCATCAAGGCCTTTTCTACTCCTCATACACCCCACCAGCAACTGAGCTGGGGGTGCACAAGAAACTGGGAGGGGACATAGCTGGGAAAGCTGACTCAAGTGACATTCCATACCATATAGCTTCATGGTCAGTATATATAAGCTGGGGAAGAAGGAGGACAGGAGGGATCTTCAGAGTAATTGCTTTTGTCTTCAAAGTAGCCACTATATGTGATGGAGCTCTGCTCTCCTGGAGATGGCTGAATATCAGCTTGCCCACAGGAAGTGGTGAAGGAATTCTTTGTTTTGATTTGCTTTGGTAACGTGTGCACCTTTTGCTTTACCTATAAAACCATCTTTATCTCAAGCCACGAGTTTTCCCATTGATATTCTTCTGATCATCTCCCCCATCCTTCTAAAGAGGAGTGAGCAAGCAGCTGTGACATGCTTAGTTGCCCACTGGGGTTAAACCACCATATTTAGCAAGATATTTGTAGTATAGTGAAGATAATGGCTTATGGGTAATTTGCCATTGTGTCTAATTTTTGTTTGCACATCTATGAACATTATTTTAGTATAAACATGCAGAACTTACTTGACTTAAATCCATTTATGGGAAATTCATTATTCTTGTCAGCAGGTGATACCACATGCTTAGACTTACTTTTTAGATCTTTGAAATTTTAGATCAGTTATATAGTTAGCACATAGACTCTCTGTACCACTAAGGAGGAACACAGCTATCCTTTAGCATTATATGTAAAACTAGAATCAGATTTCAGGACTCTAATCATTGAAGAAACCTTGTCCCACACAAAATTCTGAAAGGATATTCAGTCCAGCAGCTACATTTTAAAAAGTGCAAACCATGCTTGCAATAATGCATTTAATCTCACATAGTAAGATTCACTGTCTCTAGTCTACAAACCAATAGATCTCCATTATTCATCCATCACTTATATTTTCAGAGATGGGCTGAATTTTCTAGTACGAGCTATATCCCAAAACCAAAAAGTTAAACACAATCATCAAATGGAAAGCCATAGATGGCCAGATGTTCAACTGATTAAAATAGGCGTGGAGTATTAAATCAGCAAAGGTGCTATTCTCTTTCAACATATTTATCCAAAGTAACAAAAATATCCCTTCACAGCTACCACCAATAAATAGGAAGTTAATGGGACTTAAAAAGCAAGCCTGCCTCTCCTGTTTTAAAAAGACAAATAATTTACCAGCAGTTAGAGCTGGAAGACTGCTTTTTCAAGTTGGATCTCATAGGGGATTAATTAAATAAATGCTTTTGTCAGCATTGAACAGTCAGCAATTTATATTCGGTAAGTGTTTATCAAAATTGAGGAAGAGTTTTAATAATAAAATGAGAGAGAAAGGTCTGGCTAAAAAGCCATGTTGGTTCTTTAATGAAGATTTAAAGGAAATAAATTACATCCTTTTGCAATTTTAAATCACCTTTCATGGGGAAAAGACAATATGAAGAATACCAGTTTTCATTCAATTCCTATGTAAGTGTTAACCTTCAGATTACATATGTGCTATACATTTCTTGGAATGCACTTACTAGTCAATGCTCTTTCATCTATAAGACTTGAGAAAACCAGCCTGCTTTCTAACAATAAACTAGATAATTAATCAAGTCCTCACAGTTTTTAGCAACTTGAAACTATTGTAGAGCAGCTGTCAGGACACATCATTTCTTTGATCTTACCCACGCACATGCAAGAGACCAGTGAGCAAAAGAAGCAATATCAAATTAATCTTTAAAATATATGTATATTGCCCAGTTCAAGTTGCCATTTGGATTTTTTTGTCCCAGTTACAATTTTAGGAAAAATAAATTCAAGGGCTAAGAAACAGAGAGACAAAGGAAAGTGGTTTCTTCACTGTGAGAAGATCTCAACACAAAATGAAGTTTCCAGGTCTTTCACTTTACTTATTATACTCTAAATTAACAGCAAAAGTAAAACTTGTACTTCTGGTAAAGTGGCCATGTAGATGGAGCTGGTAAAGATGGCATAGCTTTTACTAAATCCCAAAAACTCTTATGCATATTTTGGCCTAACATTTACACTGATATTCTTGATGCTCTCTCATTCTTGGAAGATGATTTTTTTTCTAAGTTTCAGAAAAGACACATCAATCACTTCCAATCACAAGGGTTGTTAGTTTGCTGAAATAATTTGACTATTTCTTTCCTCAAACTGTATCTACTTCCTTGCATTCTGATTGACTATACATGTCTGATTTGCACAAGTTAATTTTTAAATAACTGCATAATGTGCTATTCCCTTTACTGTGATTGCCTAAAAACCTATCATTAGCCAATCAAAGAGCAAGGATCTGCACAATCACTCTGGAATATTTTTCAGTAACTGCTCTGTGAATATGTAATTTTCCTCCACTATGCAAATTTCACAAACATATTCCTAAGGATCTGATTGGACCTGTGGTTCAGAATTTTTAAAGTTCTTATCCATGGTTCTGTACAAACTTTATTATTCCTCAAAATTCTAAATGCTTTAGAATATGAAAAAATAGAAAAATAAAGGGGAAAAAACTAAAACAAAACATAAAAAGATGACTTCCATGCTCAAGTATTAGAAGACTCCTTTAGAACTCTAAGTTCAGGCTCTCAGTTACAAAGGATAACCACTAGATAACCACCATGGTGTCTGCACAATAATCACTAGTGCACATGAAAGAACAGAACACAACGTCTCCTAATGTTTAACAACAAAAACAAAGAAGAATTAAAATAGTCTATAGAGAAACATATTTTTGAAACATCTGAGGTCTCTGTCAGGTCCAAAGTGTATGTAGACTTTGTGAATGACATAAATAGATTGTTAGATTGTTATAGCTTTTCCTTCATTTTCTTTACTCTACAAATTAGCTACCTAGCTGGCCCGAAGCAACTGTCCAACTATGTTGACTTACAGAATTTTCAGCAGAATATATGAGACTATGTTGTACCAATTTACTTGTTACTTCTATCCAGTAGAGAGAATATCTCTATTGCTATTCTGTCAGCTCTTACCAGTTTTTGTCATGACCATGGATACTGATCAGAACTTAAAAGCAATATTATTTTGGTATTGGGCCGTTGTATAAATTTGACAAAAATCTCAAACTCTCTTGGGTGCAAATATTTTACTGAAGCATACATAACATTACATACTTATATAGCATGTTTAATTTGACATTACCCTAAACTTACATCAAAACTATTAGACAGGTGATTTAACAAAAAGATGGAAGAAATAGATAGGAAACCCTGATTGTTAATGCCAGGGTTGATGCCTGCAAGGGAACAAGCTGATACAAAATATAGATTAATAATTCCAGATCTCCTGGGGATTTTACAGGTGGTTCCTGGTATATACAGTGCCAAACAACATTAACACTTGGAAATATGTGAACATGAGCATTTTCATATCAAACTATAAGCATTTTGAGCACTGTTTACAGGAAACACTATGGCAACCTAGAGTACTGTAGAAACTGTTTCCAAATGCATGGTAACAATGCCATTTCATGGAGAGAACATCCAAACTGGAAGAGTGTTATAAATCACACTACTTTTAAGATAAAAATAATGAAAAGTATATTACTGGTTTTATGAGATAGTCTGCTTTCAGAACTAAGAACAAGCACAATCTACTACACCTCAGAGCCACAAACACTGACAAATGTGCAAGAACTTTGGTATTTAATATCACAACACCCGGATACGTCCATCCTAGCAGCAAAAAAATATGTCTGCTTACTTTCATGGTGAGCACTTAGTCCAGAGGAAAGACCAACAAAGACCTCATAAGATGAGAAGAAAATGTCTGAGATGAAATTCAAAGTTTTCTGATTATTAATGCATAGTTAGAAATTGCAGTTTAACCTAAATACATGCCCTCTTAGAAAAAAAGAAAAATGGACCCAGTAGATTATTATAACAGATCAGTACATAGATAGGTTGATACAGATGTCTTTATTTGAAAGTTTTAGCAGGTCTGAAGGGAATTCATTGATAATATTTAATAGCCATCCCATATGTTCCCAGGCACTGAAAATACAGACAGAAGGTTTTGACCTACATGTAGGGAAGAATCGAATGCTAGAAAATTTCAAATTTATTTGTGTTAATTTCTTCTCCAGATGAAATATTATGGCTAAAGCAGAGTTGGAATGCTTATTAATTTTCTATGGAATTCATTTTAGACTCTAATTTCATTCTAATCTGGACTCCAACATTTATATTCTGATACTTTTCTCTGAAATATAACTTGTGTTTTTCATCCAGGTCTCACATGGTTCTGCTTGCCTTAGGGACTGTCCAGAATAATGCTGTTCATTATGGAAGAGTCAAGCGCCTTAAAGTCAAGTTAAACTGGAAGTTATGTCATTTAAATACTTACATTTTTAACTCACTGAAATTGTCAAGTACTTGCTGAGGTTTAAAATGAAAAAAAAAAGTTGCTTTTACCAATTTTTTACAGGAAATCAATTTAACAGCTTTGCTTGCAACAGCTGTGGTTACAATTTGTCATATTTTAAGTTTCTCAAAAAAAGAACCACTCATCATGCTGGCTATATATGCTTAAAACATCACTTTTGCAGAGTGTCTGCAAGATACAATGCAGCCTTTATGCACTTTTGTCTATGTCTTCGGCTTCATCAAGTTTTCTAGTGAAAATGTGATTTAGTAAGACTGTCTGACATTGCACAGAAATAGAAGAAAACTTGTTTCAAATCTCTCAAGTTTTTGCTAGACATCTTGCACATCATGTTAAATAAGAAATAAGACTCTCAATAATAATTATGAACTTTATTAGTTAGAAAAAGAAGAATCTGTGTGCTTGGTTAGCCTCCATTTGGCATACAGAGCCAGAGACTGACTAACATTAGTTAAAAGTTAAATAGTTAAAATAGTTTCAGATATTAAAGAGCCCTGCTGGTACAGTCAAAAACCATTAGACAAGACAAAATCTGTTTGTCAGGACTATATTATTAACATTTTGAAGGAGAATGGAGAAAAAATCACAGTCTTGGAACCTTTTGTAGCAAAATCTTAACTACTTGCTGTGGTAACCACACAAAAGGAAAGAAAATTTGTGTTCAGTTCTGGGCTCCTCAGTACAAGAGAGACTTTGAGGCGCTAAAGTGTGTCCAAAGAAGGGCAATGGAGCTGGTGAAGGGTGTGGAGCACAAGTTTTGTAAGGAGTGGCTCAGGGAGGTTCATGTTGGAGGAAAGGAGGCTCAATGGGGACCTCATTGCTCTGTAGAACTGCCTGAAAGGAGGGTGTAGCAAGATGCTACACCCCAAAGTAACAAACAGTAGGACAAGAGAGAATGCCCTCAAGTTGTGCTAGGTTTAGATTGGATATTGTGAAAAATTTCTTCGCTGAAGAGGTTGTCAAGCATTGGAACTGGCTGCCCAGGGAAGTGGTTGAGTCACCATCCCTGGAAGTTCAAAAAACACCATGTGGCACTTAAAGACATGGTTCAGTCCACCACTAGGTGGACTTGGCAGTGCTAGGTTAATGGCTGGACTTGATGATCTTAGAGGTCTTCTAGAACTTCAAGGATTCTGAATATATGAAAGTAAGGCAGCACTAGCACGTGAATTGAACTGCAGTACTTTTACTGCACATATAGCAAAAAACATTTAGACTGGTCAATTACTTACGTGAGCTTTTCTGACACTCATGAAAAATTACATTCTTTGTGATGTTTGCAAAACAAAGCAAAGCTCTTCGTAATGCATACTCTAACTACATAGAGGCTTCACCAGTGATACCTTCATTTACATCTCTAAGAGCATGAAAGACTTTTTCTTTTAATTACAGGTAGATGGGTTCCCAATATACAAGGCAGAAAATAGGATAGCACATAATAAAAGAATGTAAGTAACATTTAGACCAAATGCAAAAAAACCTCACCAAATAGCATAAGGAAAATTATTATTTTCCCTTAGTAAACAGCTGAAATAAATTTATTTTAAGGCAGAGTGATATGGTAGAGGAGGTGACCTCATGTTCTGGCAATGACAATACATGCAATAACATCAGAGGTTTTTTCTATTATATTATCTGTAGTCATGTGTACTGTTTCATAACCTCATCTGGACCACAAGGTTAATGGCAGCCTATCTAATTCATCCCATTGCATCCTCCAGCCAGACTCAGTCTGAACTTGAGTTCATAGCATGCAAAATTCACTTTTATGTTTTTCATGTAAATGGAAAAGTTTCTGGAGAAAAGTTACTCTTAGGACTTGATCAACAAACATAAGCTACAAATTTTGCCAGCAACACTAGCAGCATTCTATTACTTGATAAACTAATGCAAACATTAGGCCATCTTATATTTTTATCTCCTCCACCAGATGTGCTAATTTATAAAAGGTGTAATTTTATATTTTCTCTCTTTTTATGTTGCTATGATTATGCAAATCCTATTAAGAAAAATTGCAAATCCTGCAGCTGTGTCAAAACAACATTACTAGATTTTAAAACTATGCCATCCCAAAGAAAATTTAAGAAACAACCCTCTTTACGATTTTTTTCCTTCATATATGAGTCTAATATTCTCTGCCAAGTTGGCAAAAACATGACATGAAGTCAGCATTGCAAATTTATTGTAAATTAAAGTGCTTTCTTTTTTTTAGCTTCACTACATTGCCTTCACTATTATTGCTTAAATAATAATGAATGTCTCTCCCTTTACTGGCTCAGCTCTCATCACTTCTTGCAATGAAATCTGTCAAACTCCTCAAACAGGAACATGGTTTTGCTGCCACTGATACCAGAAAAAGTATTTGCTGGTTTAGTTAGAACATCACAAAAGACCTTTCAGGTATCTGATGAAATTATCTTCAGATTTTTATCTTTTCATTTCCATTTCAAATTCAAAATGATTCATAGAGGTTAAGTACTAAAGCATTAACAGGATGCACTGTAATCTATCACTCTGCACTATGCTGCAATTTTCTCTGCCAATATGCCATCTTAAAATTACTCCCTTGGATTTTATTTTTTTTTAATGTGACCATTATTCTCCTTCTCTCCTGCATCAGTGCTACAAATATTCTAGCATCTCCTGTGTAAAAATCACTCCCATTACAATATGACAAGTCTACTAGAATATGATTTTTCAGGCCTTGCAAGTTTACCTGAAAACAAAAATAAAAGTAAGGTGCTTCTCTCCTCTGATGTCATGAAGATTTCTGCCAGGTCCAGTCGGAAGTACAACAGGTTGCAGAAAGTTCAAATCCTTGCAGGACTGAATCTGTATTGTGGCAGAAAGAAAAAGTACAAGAGAACAGCTATGGAGTAAATTCTTCCCTCTAAGAAGCTGTTTCAGGCCCTTCGCTTTAATTGCAACTACTGTTTATATGGCTGTACCATCCAGTGTCTTTAGTTGAGGCTGTGGGTTTCTTGGGAGTGAGTCTGTAAATAAAGTCAGTCTCTGTCCTGAAGAAAGACAAATTATCTGAGACAAAGCATCAAGAGAGGGACGGAGAGAAGAATGACAGCACAGGAGTGAGAAGAATCAAACTAACTGTGACTGTATAGAATAGGAACAGAGGTACATGTTCATTTCGATGGCTTACAACTGCTTGAGTGTTCAACTGTTATTCTTTGAAAAAAAACTTCATATAAACAAGCTTGTCTATCTCCAATAGGCTGTTAAATTTAAACATCTCCCTGGTAGTCAGCTTATTTCAGAACTCCAGATGGTATTAAGGAAAAAGGTGGAGAAGGATCAGAGTAAATGTTGTAACTCTGAGATTACGCTTTGAGATGAAGCACCTTTTGCAATTAGATGCAGATATAAGTGTAAAATGGATAGAGGCATCCAAGGTGAGTAGAACTTATGCAAATGAGTAGGCAAATAACAGACAAGAACAGATGCACAATAAGCATATCTAATTGTTAAAAAACCTCCATAATAAAGATGAAGAGCAGGAACAGCAATAAGACCAGGAAATCAGGTTGTTGATTAAAACAGAGGAAGATATGCAGCAGCTGAAGGAAGTGGCATCAATTTTTGTAGCTGGAAATTAAAGGGTTACAATATTAAATTAAAAGATAATAAGGAATGCATGTAGAGACAGAAATAAAGGCCAGAAATTAGAATCTTTAGAGTCAGAAACCAGATAGTCGAATAGTCTCAAAGTATGCATAGTAAGCATGCAAGTAAATACAGTGAATATTCAGGAAAGAGAAAAAAAAATTCTAAGCAGCATGTAGATTCTCACTGTGCAGTTCTGATGGAGAGATGATTTAGGCTCAAATCAATGTACAGGATAATAGAAGGACAAAATGTCAATATAGCTTTAAAGAATTTATGTCAAAATTTCCTACTTGTGCTTGAAATGTGCCTGTGTTTTCTTTAACAAGCTTAAGATGCAACATATTTGGTGCAGGACTCTTAATTTGACCCAGGATACTTATTGTGAAAGTGTTTGTCTCCCAGACCTCTCCAAACTCCCTTCCTCCTGATCCCACTTGATAGATCAAGCATTACTGCAATGTCTCAGGAGACAATAAAAGCCTTGGAGCTGAAGACACATAATTTAAAGTCTTTATCTTTTGTATCCCCTTTTTGATGTGCAGTGTCTTTGTAATAAGGTGAATCATTTTCACACTGTGCCATGCTAGACCACTGTGGATGCTTCCATTTGCAAACAATAATATTCTATGCATTTGCTGATTATTCTGATTTATCCTTTCCACAGAAACTTCGTATTTTTACCCCAATTATTATCTCTATCACACTGCAGCCCTATTTTTTTATATTAAATTGGCTCTGTCTATGTGTGTGTGGTGCATGTTTATATTTAACAAATATTTATTACTTAAGCATAGGAAGCAAGCTGAGATTTATCAACTTCTACCATGAAAAAAATAACCTACTTAAAGAAATAAAAGATAAGCCCTTGAGCCTCCTTTCCAGAACAGTGTGTCACACCAAATAACAAGAAACCAATTAACAAACAGCTTCATTGGGTAGACTGAATTTAGTATATTAATTACTCTATCTAAGCCAGTACATAAAGTGTGTAAGACTTGATGATCACAAATTATGATATGATAAAAATTATTAAAACACAAGTATTGTCATATTATTACAACTTTCAATTAAAAATGTAAAACATTGCCAAACAAGCTTGCACAGAAAATGTAAATATTATATTTTATTTTACGAAGATTCACTTTTTTCTTCTTTAGTGCCTCATGAGCAAGTGTCCAGGGTAGATAAGGACAAATATCAAATCCAAGTTTAGAAAGGAATAGTGGCCCATTTATTAGAGTTCATGCAGTTGTAAAAAATCATTAAACATTTTAGAATGTAGGATTCCACATTTCTGTAAGTGACAGCACTGAATTTAGGCAAAGACTATGGCAAGTACCTCGAAGTATATCAAAAGCACAGTAAATGCAACTATAAATTGCTCCATGTGGTTTGTTGCACAAGTCAGACTTAATTTTTACCACTGTGGTAACAATAAAATTCTCAAGTGTCATTTATGTTGCATGGAGATATTTATGTCTCTAACCTGTGACTATTTTAAAAACATTTATTGGTATATAAATGTCAGGTGCCTCTTTTACAGTTTGAATTATCAATCTTTGTACAAACTATTTAAAAGAGGAGGCTAATTTTGAAAAACACTTTCTTGAGTTTGAGTGGGCTATTGGCACAGTTGTACTTACTTGCAGCTGTAAGGATGACTCAATTATTTGCAAAAGAGCAGTTATACATAGATTCACAATTACTGGGCTATAAATAATATCATCCTAATGGGCTGTTTTGCACTGCTTCCTCATTCATTGAAGGTGGTGGACAGCAGAACAGAGAAGTTCATGGAACACTTAGTTCTGCAGCTGAAATATTTTAGCTTAGCAAATGCTTAAATTATGATAAATTTTCATTAGAAGAAAAATTAAAAAAACTTTCTGGTCCATTTGAAAAGACTAATTAATTCTTTACAACAGCAAAACAAATCGTCTTCTTCTTTCAAAAGTACCAATTTTTTTTGTTACTCCCCACAAAGGGTAAGAATAAAAGAGATAAAGAAATATGACTAGTATAATATTAAAGAGAAAAGCCAAGTAAATTACACCAGGAGCCCTAAAGAAAGCAGGAAGTTTAAACAGGAAAAATTGTGAAGCTCTTCTGAGAAAATTCATCACATGATTCTTCTTTTTGCATTAAGATGCAGTCCATATGACAAAATGAAAAATCGTCCTCTTTTTTGAAAGTGAAAGATATTCTACTTCATTTCCAAGTATGAGCTTGTTAAGGATTTAAATTATCAGCATATTTGTATACATTTCTTTTTTTAAGGAATGACACCATGCATTTCTTCTTTATGATTGCACAAGGGGACCTCCTTTGCCTTTCATTACTCAAATGGACTGTATGATTTGAGGTTGTGCAAACTTCAACATCAATATAATCTTTAAAAATATTTCAAAGAAGTCTGTAAATCAACCCAATTTTTGAAAGAAATAAACTGCTACATATATAAACTATTGATTTTGTACATTATTAAATCTGCCATTTTAGTTACAATAAATTTCATTTTTTACCCACCACAAAATGACACTAAAAAAGACTGCAATATTTTCAGTGAAAATACTTAGGTTTGCCTTTATAATACAATTGTCAACATGACCATCGTAATACTATACTGCCATAAATTCTGAAGCTGTCAGCATTCACAAGTGAAACATTAGGCCCTGTCACTAAGTGGCTTTTAGCACCTTATTTTTTGACACAATCTAATCTGCAGATTTTCCATATCTCTGTGAGCTTTTTTTTTTTTTTTCTCATGGCACATTCTCCTAACTATGCTGATTGTGCCTCCTGATATGGCTTGTTTACCAGAAACACATTTTGTTATTAATTTTCCTCTCAAAAGAATTGCATGCAAAATAATTTGCAATTCTGAGATATTAAAACTGAAATGATTACAAGAAAGTCTGTCTTTATATGAGTAGCTGGAATATTTAAAAGTTAAATAAACTATCTCAACCTTACCAGATAATCATGTCATGTCTAAAGCCTTCTCTGAACAAGAAATGGTCAAGGATTTCTCATCTGTAGTTTTCTTCTTGTTCTATTTCCTTCTACACTTCCTCCTTATTTTGTAAATCTAGGCTACAAATTTTAGTAAGATTTTAACACCACTTTTAAAATTAAGATTCCCAGCAAAAAAAGGCATGTGATATTCTCCATAAAGCAACCAAAAAGCACATTAGCTTAAAGAAATATTAAACATTTATCAGAGTTTTAGCATACCATGATGCGAAATTAGAAATTTCAAACCCTTTCTAAAAATAAATAAGGCATTTAATTCACTCTGTCAATTCTTTTCCTCCTTCTATCAGCTAGTTGAGGGGTTGGGTTTTTTCAGTTACACACCTTAAAAAGCAAATTGCATGTGTCCCACTTCCCAATCACTACAATTACAGTAATTGCACAGCAATTTAATAAGAAAAGATCATTTATGTAGTGTGGGTTGCAATGAAAATAATCTCATTTAAATTATTTTCAATCATAAAAGAAAGAAAATAAATTAACTCTAACTTATGGTGGAAATGTAGTACTCCTGAAAACCAATAGTAATATGACTTTAGAAAATAATTTTGGCAAACAGAACACCCAGCTCTTCTAGGAAACCACTTCATCTTAAATATCATTCTCTAGCCATAAGCAGTAGTCCAGCCCTTTAGTGCAGCTGATACCAAAAGGTTTGCCACTGCACACACCTCAAAAGACAAGCTAAAGGTATGTCCAAGACTGTTGCAACATGCTGACATGGCTGCTCGGATCACTTCTCTCTATGGATAAAATTACAGTCTACATGCTGTGAGAACTCATTTTTTGGCAGTTCCTAACAGGCTCCAAGGAGTGCACCTTCAAATACATATTCAGTGATTTCTCCTGAAAGTCTTCCTAATGTATTTTGTATTTTCACCTGATGTATGTTTATTGGTGAGATAGAACTTACAAGGCACCTAACAGTGACATCAACAGCTACAGAGGAAATTATTTTCCCACATTGTTACACAACAGCAATTTTAACAAACAGCAAATCAGTTTGATTAATGTGCACTATTCATCCAACTCCATCCACTGCTCCATACCTTTTTGAAATTACTCTAATGTTTCTAATGGCTGAAAAGCATTCCAAAGCTGTCTCACGCTCAGCTTAATGTAAAAATACACTGACTTCCAGAGCAAGGCTCTGCCCTTTGCTTAAACATGGATCAGTCATGGCTTTCAGACCAAATACCTTAATACATTTCATGACACTTTTGTCAATAAACATATTTCAAAACTCTCATTGCCAATTCTTTCCAAGATTTGGACAGAAAAATGAGTTCAGTTAAAGAGCAGGAAGATTTCAGACAGGACCAGTTGAACTTTTTGTCTCTGTTCTCCCATTAACTGCACTAGACCCCAGAACACTGGACTGCTGCGGTGTCCATTCATCTTCACCAAACAACCTGTTGACCTTTTCCTTGTGACCCTGCCAGACTTCTTGAAAGCAAGACTCCACGTTATCCTTATCAGTCTCTCATGCTTCCTCCACAAAAACTACATATAATTTTGATATGTCATTAAAATACAAAGCATTCCTTATTTAAAACATTATATTTTTCTTAAAATTTCAATCTTATCCTACAATTTTTTTGTGCTTTGTCCTTTTATAAAACTATACAGGTATTATTAAGAGGTTGTCACAGTAACCAGTGTACATAGGTGGTGGGGTTTTTTTTAACTTGGAAATACAATCACAATCGTCCTTATTATATGTTACAGGAAAAAAGTTTCATGTTTTCTGTTATTAAATATGTACAAAAAAATATGGGATGTGTACATGTGTGTAAAGGTTAGGACACATGCATATAACCCAAAGATGGTATGATAAATGCATCATACCACATAGACAGTAAACAAAGTGTTGACATTCACACCACCAGTACATCATAAGATTATAGCAAGCATATAGATTTACATATAGTAGTTACTATGACAACATCTAATGAATTTAGCCATGTGAGATCGGCAAACACTGGGACTCCTATAGAAAGAACTCTTTGGACATTTTGTGTTTAAATTGGGCATCTACAATCATTTCCACACCACTAGTTGTGAAAGTTTCTCTGAGCCACTATCAGCAAAAGAGGAAATTAAACTTCTAGAATAGAAGCATTATTGTTCTAAAGCATTAATATTTTTAAGATTGGAATACTTGTTTAGTTTTGCTTTAGACTTTTATAGAAAAATCATGCAACTATATTAAAAGCCAACTGAAATAAATTAGTATCTAAGGATAATTCAGTAGAAGCCCTGACTGAGGTAGACACAGTGGTGAAAATATGAATCCCAAAGTACCATTATGAATGCTAATTAATAGTGCGAAGGAAAAATCTCATGTCTCTTCCCTACTCTTTTTTCTTCCTGTGTTTTATATGTCAGTGGCATATCATTATATTCTAGCTTGTTTCATTTGTTTCCTGAGAATGCCTGCTCCAGCACTGAGAACATGCATATGCACCATTCTAAATTGCAGCTTGTAATGTTCTCCTCATGTCTAACTCAAAAAAAAAAAAAAAAAAGAAAAAAAAAAAGAAAAAGAAAGCCCCCCCCCCAAAAAAAACAACAACAAAAAAAAAAAGCCAAAAACACAAACCTCACAATCCAATAAAAGGTTTTGTATTTAGAACCATACTTAAGCAAATCCCTTATACAGCATTAATTCCAATATCATTTCAGCAGCATCAAAGCCTTTTAGTTCAGTCATATCCTAGTCCTGAGAATGTTTTCTTTTAAAACCTCAGTACTGCATGTGTCATATCTTTTATACCAAATGCTGCATAATTGCAAACTGTTTGAATTCCACTGATTCCAAGAGAGGTAGATTGATAAACACCAGCCCAGATCTGACCTTTTGCCTTTTGGGGTTAGAAAATGTATTAAGACTTCAAGACTATAAGACTTTATAGTCCAAATGGGAATAACAGCCAAGTACAGGAGAGAAGAGACAAAGTTAAAATTGTGTTCCCTGGACACAATACAAATAAGGCAGTCATCTATAGATGAATAACATGGGTTTTAACATATGACATCTCTTTCCAGTGAGTCAGAGTTTGTTTTTTTGTTTATCTTTCTTTTTAAGAGGAAAGTATTTGTCCTTTTATAAAAGGTAAAAGGGGTTAGAAATGTTAAATAGAATATTTCTGTTTCAAAATTGCATTAAAAAAGGTTTAGTCACCAGTGCAGGCATGATACTTTGTTTTCCACAGGTTTTGACAGTGAATCACACCCTAATTGTTCCCAGGAGCACACTGAATATTTTTCAAGTTTTGATTTATTCTCACTGGTAACTGCTATAATTTATGATACATTCTATTTTGTCTAGCCATGCTGTAAAACAAGCTCATGTAAGCAAAAAACATCCAACAAGACAGAACATCACAGTGGGAAAACGATTTTGAAAAGACAGTTACTTTATAATGGCTAAACTTTGTGAAGGATGAAAGAATATTACAAGAAGAGAAAAATACAGGTATTGCAGTTACTATTCAAGTCCTCATTTTTGTCTTATCATCACTCAGTCTAGTGACACCAGAGAGTGGAAATGTTCTTCAACTTGAAAGCCCAAATTTCTTCAAACGAGGCATCAGTAAAACACCTTCACAGCAGAAGGTACATACACACTGTTTATGTATTTGTCAATCAACACAAGCTAGGACAAGAAGTCTTTAATGCACTAGTTACCAAAAGAAAAAGAGAAGTAAAAGATTCTCTTTAAATCAGCTAGATCCACAGGGAGATGGGAAATCCAGAAAGTAAGACAAAGCTTCAGATGAAAGAATAACCATAATTAAGCTCCAGATGGATTGTCTTGATTCTGCCCATGCCTAAGTCCATTAAACCTCTATCTCAACACCGTGTGTCAGATCTTCATGTGATTTGTTTGGCTTGCAAACAGGACAGTACACCTCCATAAATTACTGAAATGGGAGCTCTGACAGCAATGCACCCCATACAGCTCACCGTTCTTTTGCAATGCATAGTACTTGACAGTGTACTTGGCAGACTACACTACACCACAAGTTGCCACCAACATCTGTTTCTCTCTAATCCATGTGCTAACACAATGCTAATAATCAGAATCATGGCGTTGCTTATGTTGGAAAAGACCTCTAAATCATTGAGTCCAACAAGGTTAACCTGGGGTTAACACAGTTTAGACAAACACCTGTTCCACACCTGTGAGCACAGTGCTTTTCCTGGCTAATGGCCAAAGAATAGACGAGTTATCTACTTACATACAAGATTCTTTCTGATACCCTCCAGGAAAAGCCACCTGTTAGTTCACTTCTGTTTCTGACTTACCAGGGTATTAAACAGTCAACTGAACAAGGCCTTAAAAGGAACTTCAAAAATGGAAGAGATTGGCAGAGGAACATAATCTGTCCACCAGGTCCGTGGGCTGCACAGAAAAGGTGAGTAACAAATCCAAGTGCACCATTTGATCTGTCTATGCAGGAAGAATCTCCCCATCCAAATCTGCAGTTAGCACATCGTCCAACACTAATTAGCTAAAAGCAGGTGGCTACTTCTCCAGTGCCAAAGCAGCAGGAAGAGAAGATGCAGTCCCTTACACAAAAAACAAACAAACAAACAAACAAACCCAAAAAAAAAAAAAAACAAAAAACAAAAAAAAAAAAAAAAAAAAAAACAAAAAACAAAAAAAAAAAAAAAAAAACACCACCAAAAAAAAAAAAAACAGACACCTTCTCCCAGTGTAGGAAAAGAAAATCTAATGGATGAAAGAAATTTTTCCACACTTTTTTTCATGAGTATCAGTTACACTTCTCAACCATCCAGAAAGCAAGAAATCAAGAAAAGTTATGACCAGACTTTGGCATTTCTTTGTGTCCTGAATCATTATGAAATTATGATCTCAAAACACAGACAAGAAAGAAAAAGGACACTCAGAAAAGGGAAATCATCTGGGATACAAGTCTGTGTTTGAAAAATTTTGCACTTGATTTAGCTTCTTTCTGTCATCATTTCTCTTGTAAAATTCAAATTTCAGCAGACAGAGGGAGATCTACTCTGTCTTCAGTAGCTTGAGAACTGTTTTTTCATTGTTTTCTTGTAGATCAGTGATGGCCCACAGATCAAGTCCTTCAAGGAAAACAGTGGGTCCTATGAGGTCAATTTTTTTTAAGCTTTGAGGCAAATAAATGCTCTTCGATTTTCAAGGGGATAAAGATGAGATCAGAATCTCCAGCTGGCATGCAGGTATAGATCTCAGCTCCAGTTCATATACAGAGATCGCAAATCTTTTGCCTTTTTCCTCAATTTCCCTGGAATAAATGAAAATATTTTCTGACAACAACATTCACTTGACTAATTGGTGTGAAAAAAGCATTCAGGAAAGAATGACTAGGTCTTAAAACAAGATTTCCTGGCAGTCTGCAGAAAAGAGACAAAAAACTATCTTAATCTCCCTAAGAAACTATCTTAATCTCCCTGGGAGAACAGCAAATTCATTGCATGGGTTTCTATTTATAAAAACACATAAAAACTGGGTGAGACTTTCGTAGCTTTTGTCAATAAGGCATGGCTTTCATTTGTACATATATGGATATAAGTATTTAGATATGCACATACACATTAAATATAGATATGTGCTTCGTATATATATAGAGGATCTCTCTTACTAAAAAAAGAAATAATAGTTTAAAACGTTTGTCTGAGAGATGAGAGAGGAAAATGCTTTTACTAGTCAGTCATTCATCCTGACACGAACTTTGCCAGAGCACCTAGCAGACTACAACAAGCAGTGTATGATCAAACAGCGATAAAGGAGCCTGATGTTAGAGACCCTGCTGCAAGAAACCATTAGCCTGTATGGAATACACAGTTCTTAACTGCTGCCTCTTTCTTTTTTTTTCTCTTTTCTCAGCTGTTAGAAAGTACCTTGTCAACAAAGACATGGATTCTGATTAGAAGTAAACACATTAGAACCTAAAGAACTATTTTTCAAAAGTGCATTTAGACAAGTTGAACTTCGTATTTCCGTCTGTTTCACAGTAGTTAGACTTTATTACTTTCACTGTATCAGTTGATCACTGACAGTGTTGTCAGGGAAAGACGCAGACTCACACCTACGTGTGTCTTTCAAATTCATTAACCTGTATTTATTAATCATAATTATTTTTATTGTGACCACATTGGTGATATTTTTTCAATTTCCTTTTAGAATTTTAATTACACTCTTCAGCTATGCTTTATTACACTGAAAATAAAAGAGTACCTCTGACAAAAGGACTTGCAAGCTTACAAGATTTCCAGCATTGTCGACTTTCTCCTGTTCTCAACAAAGAAGTTAGAATAAGTGAGGTATTAGTAGGAATTTTACAAAGAGTATGTTTAAAAGTCCTACACAGAAAAGTTGTCTACAACACATCAGCATTTCTACTTTAGAAACAAATAAGTCTTTGTCTGGGGAAGGGGGAGGGTGGCGGAGGGTGGCGGTGGAACAACAAAAAAGTAAGATTCATTTTATTCCTTTTATTTGTAAAACCTATTTGGAGCAAACATTTCAGAAGCATCAATTATAGTTTTACAACAATGAATTTGAACTCAGACCAAGAAATACCACGGCTGGATAGCCCTGAGTGATTTCTCCAATCAAAGCCTTTTTGGTTTTCTTTTCTATCTTATGATAGAAATCTGTGGCATAAAAAATAGGAGGAAGTCAAGCACAACATTAATAACAAGAGAAAAGAAAATAAAAAAAAGTGAAGGATGAGTGAGAAGACTCATTCAATAACCCTCCAAATGGATATGGTGCTCCAGGAAGAAGAAAATACCAGAACAAGAGAGGAAGGACTGGCCATTTAGAATCAAGTGGACTACAATGTATTTATTCAGCAATATGATAATACTATTTTAGTCCAAGGATTTATCTAAATAAGGAAAAAACACACCCTTAATTGTGTTTGTTGGTATATAAAAACTTCACCAGAATACATGGAGCTTTTTAAGTTTTCTGACAAAAATAAGAAAGCTTCAGTTCACATCAATCTAAAACAAAAGTCCTTCCAACTTTTATTTCAGCAAGAAAAATGCATTTCGGATCAGATTACTTATTTGACCTGAACTGTAACATTTCATACTAGACACCTGTACTAAGAGTAAAGAAAATAGAGGAATAAATTCACATTACTGCAAGAAGAATGAGACACCATCTCCTCTCCCTCTATCAAAAGATATAAGGCAGGTTGCTCTCAATTTCTTAACTTTCAGCTTTAACCGAAAGCTGTTCTGCCTTGATTGGAAGTGTGATCTATAGAACAAGAAAAGAAAAACAGAACACCATTGTATATCACTTTTTATCCTTCTTCAATGTGGAGCCATGATGGAATCACACACTCTTATTTTAGTTAGCTTTTTCTCATGGTGCAACAAAAAACTTACTGATTTTTAAGAGGATTTGTGACAGATTCTTTGAAAACTAGCCTGCATACAGATTAATCAGTATTTTTCATTGGCTCCTAGCTTGGGAGAGAAGGACAACAGGAACTTTTATTCTAATTCCTTTTTAAGTAGTATGATTAACAAAAACTTGCTAGGAAAGAGAATTGCAAGTAATTATGTATGTGCATGTTTGTGACTCAACTTTGAATCAATTTTCAATCAAGTCGCTGTTAAATCACATGATGAAGATAGCACAAACTGTAGTGTAAAAGCAATACATAGATTATACTTCCAAAGACATTATATTCAATACTCTAGAAGAGCTGAAATAAAATCAATGCACTATGGCAACCATATTTCCAAAGAGCTGACAAAATGAAAATTTATTTATTCACACTGCTGGCATGATTCATCTTTCCAAATATATGAACCTTCAAGTGTTTTACAAAACAAACCAATGGACTCTCATGATCACAAAAAGCTTTGAATTCCATCACCAAGCAGAGTACTTCAGAGCAGTAACTTCCTCATGGCTCTAGACTTAGGGGAACACATTATCATTATATTATATAAATCTTTCATATAGTCTTATAAAATCCACAGTGAAACAAATGGGAAATTGTGTAATTTCACAATAAATATAGAATGGTTAAAGTTTGTATATACTGAGAAAACATTTATTTAGTTGATCCAACTACATCCAAAGTTTAAATCCAATGTTTTCTGCATTGTAGATTGTTGAGATCCCAATGGTACTGTATTACAAACAGTCCAATCAAAACATTTCAGGTTATCCTAATACTTCTACAATCTGCTTGCTATTTTCTTCTGCTGCAAGCCACTCAAGTTCAATCATTGCAAATGCTATAAAAACCTTGATGATTTCTTTCTTTGCTGGGAAATTCAACGAAGTGACATACAACTTGACATCTAACACATCACTCAGCCAAGAAACTAAAATCATGACAAACCACTCATTTCAGTCCTGAAGGTCTAACTTGTAGAGATATCAGCTGTGGAACACTGTGCTTCTGGACTTACTATTTAATTAAAAATAAATAAAAAGGCATGAAAACCAGCATGAATAGCACAGGACTATACCAACTTGGGGCACTGACCACCTCTCCAGAAAGACTGTTCCAGTATTTAACCACTCTATTAGTAAAGGAATCCTTCCTCATGTCCATTCTGAACCTCACCGTTCCCGCGTTTCCTCTCCCTGAATCCCAAGGAGGGGGAATCAGCACCTTCCCCTCCACAGGAATCTAGTGAGAGACCAGTGAGGTCATGCCTCAGCCTCTGACTCTCCAAACAAGAAAATCCCAAAGTACTCAGCTGCTCCTCACAGGACACTCCTTCCAGGTCTTACACCAGCTTTGTTGCTCTCCTCTGGATGCATCCAAGGACCTTTACATCCTTCTTTAGTTGTGGGGCCCAGGACTGTACACAGTGTCTATGGTGAAGCCACAGCAACGCTGAATGCAGTGGGATGGTCACCTCTGACTGGCTGGTGATGCTCTGTCTGAGGCACTCCAGGTTGGGGTTTGCCTGCTGGGCTCACTGCCAACCAGCATTCCCAGACCTTTTCCTGCAGGGCTGCTCTCAAGTCACTCATCTCACAATTTCTCACCCCATGTAACTCTGTTCCAGGTGTGTAATGTAGCATTTGGACATAATAATTTCAACCTATTAATCACTGTCTAGTGCTCCAATCTAACCATAATCCTCTGCAAGGCATTTTGTCCCTTGAGAGAGCAAATAGAACCTCATGATCTGGTGTCATCAGCAAATTGCTAATGGTGCTTTCAACTCTTGCATCCAGATTGTTGATAAATGTATTAAACAGAACTGACTCTGGAATTCAACCCTGGGAAATACATTTCTATGTGTGTGTGAATATGAATTAATATGTTCATTTACATGAATATGTATTATGATATCAAATATATGAAATTGAATTAATATATTAATTTTCCAATATATTAATATAATGCAGATATCAATTACGTTTATATTCTAATGCTTAGATCCTGGTCAGTCACTTTCACACATAAAGCTCCTATCATTACACAGAAGCTAAGAGTATTTGTTTTTATTCCTTCTAATGTCTGTCAAATTCAGCCTAAAGATTGAGCAAAATAAGTGTTTTCCTGGTTAGAATGCAGTTGAAACTGCATGGACTGTTCAAAATCTGACTTGTCTCCCTATACCCAATTCTGCACTGCATTTTATAGACATAAAACTGTTCCTGAAAGACAAAGTTCCGTGCAGAAAAAGGCTGTGCAGACTTCTGGAGTAAGGTGGAGATATTCAGTTCATGACCTTGTGCAGTTTCATTGGCTGATATCCAATAACACATTTTTCTACTTTTGGATCTTAATTTTTAATAGCCTTAAATAATTATATTATTAATTATATTAATTAATTATTTTATAACCATAATTAATAACCTTAATTTTTAGTAACACATCTGAAATTTATGCTTGAGACTACAACCAGAAGTTAAATTTACTGTTTTAATTTACTTTGAATCTGTTTCAACTTAGTAACAATCTGTTAGCAAGGAAAGCACTATTTGAAGACTCCTTACAAAAGACTTACAATGTAATATGCTCATTGTGTGGTAGACAGAAGAAAAAGCATATGTATGCATTTACACAAAAACCAAACACAAGCACTGCTTCACTGGGACATGGGATATATCAAACTCAAATGCATTCTAGCATTGTTCCAGGGAAAGAATAAGAATTTAAGGCCTAGATGTGGAAAAGTAGTAAACACATTTTCAGAGAGATGAGAACAACGTTTTTGCTCTCATAAGCTTCTGGACAATGTTGGGATTACTTTTCTAATTTAGGACTCAAAACTAGTCACCAGCTTGAGCACTGACTTTTGTCACAATCATCCCAAACAAGGAATATCAAATAATTTAAGTATTTTCTCTGTAAGACCTACTTTTCAGTCCTATAGCAAAAATCTTCTCTTCAAAGTGCCCTAACACTGTTAACTGAGCTTAAACCGAGGAGAAATAAACTTGCTTTAAGTCAGTGTACGGTAGGCAATTTTTTTGGATGAAATTACGAGCTAATATAAAATGGTTTCAGGTTATATTAAGTACCTCATCCGATTCAAAATCAAAACATTCTAACTTTTTCTTTGTTTGTTTGTTTCATTCAGGTAACTAAATGTAGATGGTGGGTGAAAGCTTTCTTTTCCTGATTATATGTTCCCCCCTTACATCTTTCATAGCCCTATTTAAAATCACAAGACAGGACAGTTCACTGTTTTTCAGCCAGAGGTATATGGTAAATTCTACACAAATTTATAAACATACTTAGTGAACCTGAAATAATATCTTTGGACAACTAAATCATTCATTTAAGGAATCATATAGTCAGCCCTAGTCTTGATTGGTGCATCAATGTTTCCTCCACCAGCCTGGCTTTTACTTCTAAAAAATGATAAAACCCAGATCCGAGTCTGGTTTCTGATCATTAGACACACATTTTCTACCTATTTTCCATCCCCTTCTCTTTCTGCTATCAGATTAAATGCTAGCTTTTTCTTCTTTCTTTTTTTCTTTTTTTTTTTTTTTTTACATTTATGGCTTTTCATATATTGTCATTTCCTGTTTAATGATGAAGGAAAAATACCTGTTTCACATCATCAAGTGATGGTTTTTTCCTTGATCTACTAATTTAAACTAGAAACATCCACCTTTGTCACCTTTGTACTCAACTTTCAAATTACTTCTTGAACTCTGCTTTAATACCTAAAACAGGAAGTTACTTGATCAACTCATCTGCTGAGCCACAAATTGATCCTTGAATGTATCTCACAAGCAGCATTACTTTCAAGTGTTGTTCCCTTTATTCCTATAGAATAGCTTCCTGCTAAGAAGATCCACGGGGAGTTATGTTAATTTCTCTAGATTTCATTAAAAAAAAATATGTGTGAAGCACACTGATAGAAGGACAACATAGATCCTTTCCCTTCAGTAGAGGTGTAGAGAGGCAGATCAAATAATGAAAGTGAAACATTTTTCACCACCTATCAGGAGGGACACCTCTGGGGAGAAGACTAATACATCATTTTTTTTTAAAGTACAATTTATTGTTTCTGGCTTGCACTGCTAGAAATACAAATAATGCGTTATTATATATTCCATTGGAACAGGAAAAATATTTCTTTCCTGGTCACTTTGTGGCCAAAAATAACCCAAGAAACTTTTCTGAGGATGTACAAGTTTAATGCCTAACGAGATTTAAAATTTAAAGACATTTTGCTTGGGAAAAGATATTAGACAATGCAGTCATATCTTTAGAGACCTTTAAAAAGAATCAGAGATGCTGATAAAGCTGTGCACAAAAAGGCAAATGTGTGAGAGAGCTCAACCTGAGAAACATATTATAACAGCAGGGTAAAGGTAGATTGCAGAGAGACTGAGAACTGTAGTCAAAGAAAATCAGGAATATCAAGGTTCTCTGCAATGGCAAAATCATATAGATACAAGTCAATTTTGCTCACAATAAAGCAGTTTCATTATTATAAAGAGCTAATCAAGCAGCCTCAATTCATGCTTTTCAGTACTATAACAATAAGAAAAAATGTTAATATATATGTTTCCAGAGAAGCTTTTTTCACATCTTACAAATCCAAACCTAGGGAGCCAAACTTGTTCATATGTAACAAGGCACTCAAATAAGCTCCACGTCAAGCCTGGAGGAAGTAGTTTTGTTCTTTCAACTCCACTGGATGAAGTTTCATGCCTTTATTTATAGGAAGCCCCAGTCAGCTAAAACTCAACTAACCGTGGCCAGCTGGGGTCTGACATGCAATTCTTCTGTCACTCATTACTTCTGACAACAGAATTTTTGGGTTTTTTTCAAATGTTCTCGAGTAAAAGATTTTATACTGCTACCACAAAAATAAAAATTAAAAAAAAATATCTGTGGCAAAATAAGCAAGTGGATCTCTGTATCTTCCTGCTTAACTTCCTACTTCCCCCTTAAGGTTGTCTTTATAAATGGCAATATAGAATAGAATTTTCTTTCATTTTTATTTTGGGACAGGTTTCACTAACTTTAGACATCTAAAATATATGTACTCTGCTGTTACCATAGGTTCCTTCCATTTCCAAGGATGGTTCACACAGCTTTTTAATCAACAGCTTAATATTATTAATTGCATATCTTATTAAAATAACTGTTTCCAGCAGTAAACCCCTTATTAGTAGGCAAAAGTTTAATGTTTTGCCCTGAAGTAGACTTTTAGATTTTTTTTTTTTTTCACAAATGTCCATTTTTCTCACACTAAAGTAATCCTAGGAAATATTATCAAAATCCTAAAACTACTATAGAAAAAATAAGCTGTTTCAGACATGCAGACTACAGATTGATAATGATAATAATCCCATTCATCTTCTTAGAGTCCCAGAATATGTGGGTTGGAAGGGACTTTTAAAGGTCTTCTAGTCCAACCCCCTTACAATTGTCTGGGAACTGTCATTTCAGAAAGAGCTTCAGAACAGTTTCTTGCCTGCTGTCCAATGTCTTATTTTTGGGATCTACTACACTTCATTACAATGATTATCAATATCCAGAATCAATACTGCTGCCACTGACACTAATACTTCAGGAAATCTGCTACACACCAGAGAATTTAAAGCTCTGTATTTTCAATTTTTTTTCTATTCAAATATAAGCATACTAACTAATAAAATATATCAGCCAAAGTCCCCCTCATAAGCTACTGCAATTAGCTGTGCTGTGTACCACGGGTCTCTGCAAGGTTTAGCTGAGCAGAATGCATGACCCTGGATGATGGCTGAAAGACAGCCCACTTGGTTTTCTCAAGCAGTGACTCTGCAGACCTTGAGAAGCCTAAACTTTTCCCTATCTTTTGAGATTTTAATTAACAATGAGTCTCTCTAAGGTAACTTCATCACTTCTGCATAAATTTCTTGAGGCAAAGATGAATGTAGTCCACAGCAATGTTCCCTGGTTGCTGTGAAAGTAAAAACCATCCACTGGGGATATCCTCTACACGCCAGAGCTCCTGGGCTTGGTTTGAAAGCCTCCCACTGAGAGATGAAAAAAGACAGAAGTGAGTAGCTCTGGCAGCATGTTCCTTTCCATAAGGAGAGCAACAACACTTACTAATATTTAGAACATGATATTGAAGTGTACACATAATTAAAACTCTCATTCCATTTTCCTGCTTGCCTCTTGCAAGTGGGACAGCAAGATGGCTTCAAAGTAGACTGCCAGGCATTTTTGCCAACTGCTCCTGTAAACTTCAGTTCAACTTACCATACTTGTAATCAAGGAAGATAGCAGGAAAGATAACTGTGATCTGAATGAATTTTCATACCCTTAAACCCCAGATGAAAACAGAGACAGTGTTTAGAACAGTCATCCCTGGGAAGAAAAACAATGAGGGAGGACACCTTAGTAACTGAATATTATTGAGCTAGCATCTGTTACTAAAATAATTATCAGTCTTGGTAGAGAAAGCAGGGAAATCAGTGAGAGGTCAGTGAGTGACCACTGACTAAAGAAAGTCTTGCAGTATATAAGGATGGGCAATCTTGATGAAATCAGAAACATCAGTTATACACCCCAAGAAAGAACTAGAGACAAAAGTGCTCAGAACAGCTCAATATTCCAGTGAACAAAATAGTTTTTATAATATTGTTGTGGACTACAACAAGGAGTCCTTTTCTAACCAAGTCTACTTTTTTCTAATGAACATTTATTCTTCCCCACAGGATTTCTCTGCTCTCATTTTCTTCTTTTCACAGAAGCCCTGCAGGGAACAACACTGAGGTCTATTTAAAACAAAATTTGATACTGCAAACTTTATATTACTACAATATTCACTGCTAGCACAGACCATTTAGTGAAAAAATAACAAATCCTCCTCCAAGATCAATCTGTTGAACTGAATTTGCTCTACATGGTTTTATGATATTCTTCCGTCACAATAAGGCTGTTGGGTATTTCTGAAAATATCTAGAAAGTCCACTAATTACCACTAATTTTATCACTGATTCTAAATAGTTTGTTATTTCAAAAGCATTTCAGCTGTCGTAAGACCAATAAAATAATTTTTGACTTACACAAAGCTTGCAAAAAAAAAAAAGCTAATCTTATATTCTTTGTCCTGAAATTTTAATGAAAAATATAATTTGAGAGAATTGGCATGTATCTGTTAAAAATTCACGGGGAAAAACTGCTAAAGAACAGAAGTGATCTACGCACTGAGAGAGTGCAAGTGTGCTGGTATTTGTAACAAACCTAAGTGTAGTTAGATACAAGTTTAAGTAGCCATCAACAGCAATAAATGGGGTAACACAAATCATCAGCTATCATTAAATTATTAAAATAAAAGCAAGAGTTACTAACATGAAATACAGTACTGGTAAAAATCAAAGTGATTTAATTAATCAGAAAGATGGGTCAAGGATTTGAATGAGGATTTGGCCTGCAGCAAAAGAAATTTAGAGTTTAGCACAAGCAATTATCTCAAGCTCAGAAGCTTTATTATCCAATTACT
This sequence comes from Vidua macroura, assembly GCF_024509145.1. NCBI lineage: Eukaryota > Metazoa > Chordata > Aves > Passeriformes > Viduidae > Vidua > Vidua macroura. The sequence continues at coordinate 37,671,317 of NC_071571.1, forward strand.
GTATAGTGAATTTTTCTACACCTCTTCAAATATGGAGCAGATGTTCCAGCACCAGAAACTGCGTGAATTAGTAATGAAACACAACTCATGACATATTGTACCCAAAGGGCACAGAATTCTTTTGATTAAGCAAGTATTTTCATAGCAGCTGTGCAGCAGGCAGACTAAAAGAGTCTTCACCGAGTCACACGAAAGTACCTTAATTTGTCATGGTTTGGAGGAAGCCAATGGCAGAGTAGTAAACTAAATTTCAAGGAATCTGTTCTGGACAAAAAAACCTGCAAAAACCAACAAACCTTCCAGCTTAGATAAAGTCTAACATTTGTTGATTAAAACAATTGTAAGAGAATTCATATTTAAGAAAAACTATTATTGTATCACTCTATTTATAGTCAGTAATTTATCTGAGGTGAAACAGAGTATGGGCCATTTTTCATTTGGACCATGTAGTATTTAGCGGGATCTTTTTGAAATGGATAAGAAAAACTTTTGAAACCAGCTCCCCTAAAAAATGTGTTCCAAAATCAGTATTTACAAATATTGACCAAGGAATGGTGTTACAAACTGACCAATCTATTGCAAGCTATTGTCAAATGGGTAATTTCAAATTCTTTCAGGCCACAAACAACCAGCAACCAGGATATACTCTTAAATTTCAATTTGCCTGATCAAAATAGAGATTGCTGATACCAAATTACACACTGGCCATGAATACAAGTACTTCTTTCAAGGTGCATGAATTTTCAGTGATTATTAAAAAGATTAAACATATTTTGGTGATTCTGACCTTTCCTGCTTACTAAGGCTATTTCTGGTTTACACATACTTTTCAAAATCTATAATTAAAAAGGTTTCAGAACAAGAACAAGCTATGGGAAGTTACCACATTCATATTAAGAGCAGACTGGTGGAAAAGAAGGAGCCATGAAGACAAAGGAGCTATAAATGCAAGGAAATAACAAACATTGGCTGCACCGCTATGCCTAAGTCATATCTACAGTGTTTCATCAAGAGCAATGATGCCCATGATTGAAAATGTTCCATCCCCATTTAGCATCCTTATAACCTTAACATACATCAAAGCACTAAACACACAGAAGCAAAGATCATATTCAGAGGCAGTGCCTAGTGTGACTCTTAAGAAGCATTTTGTGCATTGAATTACTCTTTTTATGTTTTTCCTTTCCAATTTACTCTGATAGAAGCTGTTAAAGTAATGGCAAATGTGTTGGCATATAGAAAGATTCTTGGCAAGGAAGAATGAGCTTGTTTTATATCTATCTTACTTCATCCTGCATTTAGATCATGATTTTAAAATTTATCTCTTTCTTTTATGTTTAGGGACATTAATGCTATCCTGTCAGTACTTTACAAATTAACCAGTGGCACTCAATAACATCTATAAACAATCTTTAATAAATGTCTAGAACTCAAGTGGATAGCAAGGAGATAACAAAATACCTAATATAGGTCACAAAAGATGACAGTTTATTTTAGATCATCTAAGCCATGACATGGCACAGCTAATACAATTCTCTATCTCCTTAGTCATAGTTTTAGAATTTGTAATACTATCAAAGTTGGTTTTAGTATCTTCTTCTAAGAGTTCACAAGAGCAACCTGCCTTTTCTTTCTCCTTTTAAGCATATATAAAGCTCAAGCAAGCATTATAGGTTTAGAAATTGGTTTTAAATTAAAAATCAGACTTTACATAAATATGTATTTCATTTTTTCAAAAGCCTTTATAGACTGTCTCTCTCTCTGGGGGTGTTGGTCAACAGTTGCCTAAACATGAGCCAGCAGTGTGCCCAGGTGGCCAAGAAAGCCAGTGGCATCCTGGCTTTTATCAGAAACAGCGTGGCCAGCAGGACCAGGGCAGTGATCATTCCCCTGTACTCAGCACTGTTGAACTCAAATCCCGTGTTCAGTTTTTGGCCCCTCACTACAAGCAAGACTTGGACGCACTGGGAGAATTGCCAAAGAAGGGCAATTAGGCTGGCAAAGGCCCTGGAGTACAAATCATATGAGTAGCTGCGGGAGCTGGGACTGTTTAGCCTGGAGAAAAAGGAGGTTGAGAAGGACCTGATTGCTCTCTACAACTGCCTGAAAGAAGGCTGAAGCGAGGTGGGAGTCAGTCTCTTCTCTCAGATAATAAGCAATAAACAATAGGAAACAACCTCATGTTGCACCAGGGGAGGCTTAGATTGGATATTAGGAAAAATTTCTTCACAGAAGGTGTTGCCAAGCATTGGAGCAGGCTGCCCAGGGAAGTGATGGAGTCCTCATCCCTGCAGGCATTTAAAAGGTATGTAGATGTGGTACTTAGGGACGTGGTTTAGTGGTGGGCTGACAGTTGGACTCAGGATCTTATAGGTCTTTCCAACCTAAATGATTCTATAATTCTATAACATTGCATGCTTGTGCTATGCATAGGAAAATGAGAAAAATCACAGGGCTTAAGCATCTCCAATTCATTTTGCCTGAATTGCACATATCCCATAGCCAGAAGACTTACTAGCAAAGACAGTGAAATAATAAATAACTGACGTGCTTGCCATCAAAAATATCTCTAAGATTCATGATCATTTGATTGAATACACAAGCATATAGTGGATTGTATTACATGGGCAAGGCAAAATATCCTTCAAAATTTGTTTTGACAGGCTGAAGAGCTGCTCAGTGGATGTCACAAATTGCCTGAGCCTTTACAGTGCCTTCCACAGAAAATGATAATCATGATTTAGGTACAATCAGATGTTTTCTAGGGAATTTGAAAGTGGAAACAATATGTTACAGGTTTCACAGGAGAAATATTTTCCCTGAAGAGCCAACACTGTGCTACATTCTGTAGCCTCTCTGGAAACTTGCTGAATCTTAGAGAAGGGAAAAAAAGATCAGGTGAATAGAACTTCAGCAGATCTTCTGGAAGCTCTCATTCATGATTTGTTCAAGGAATGAACTGAAGTATTTAAACTCAAAGTGATGTGTCACATATTTCTGCACAGATAAAGAACTGTTAATGCACCAACACCATGAAGAATTCCAAGATATACTAAGCATTAAAGAAATAATTTTCAAGACTATTAGTGAATTGAGTACCTTAATTAATTCAGATAGAAATAAAATAGGTTTTAGAAAAGTTGTGGCACACAATTTCACAGCCACATGATTTTTCTTTAATTAACAATTTACATCAAAATAATATTTGTTAAATAATTCAGATGGATACAAAGGTAAAAATTAATATCCTGAAGTGTAAGATTCCTTGCACTTTATCAGAAAGATGGCATTGTCATATTTTGGCAATGGCTTCATAGGCTTAGCTGGCAGCAACCACAAAATAGGACAGTAGAAATAATGCCCATACCCGATAGCTGGTGCTCAGACGTATCTCCAAAACACTTAGGGCAGTAATTGGGGATGTCAGAACACTAGTTCAGAGAAATCCTGATGTTGGATTGTCAAGACTGATGGAAGAGTTCTACAACCACTGGACTACCTAGAGTCCATTATGAGACAGGCACTCCTTTCAGCAAAGACCACTAGAATGAGCTGGTTAAAATGGTTTTGACATTTAGTGAAATGTCAAAAAAGAAAAGAGTGAGCAACCTCACTATCAGACTACAAAATTGTTCTCTGTTCAAGGAAAATATTAACATAAGATTAGAAAAACCCACAAAGTTTCAAATTAATTTTATGGTTCTCTTGTGAACTAAAGTTTTTCACAATCTTTCACATAAGCAGCTGAAATGAAATTAAATTAAATATTCCAATACAGCTTGGTAAATATTTTTGATGGGAAACTCTTTAGATAGGTAAGTAAAATTTGAAGCTTGACTTTGTAAATATTTTCTAAAAACTAGTATGGAATGCACTGTAAGTGTTACTAAGTAATTTTGAAATAATGTAGATGTGCATGGTGGGTTAACCTTGTCTGGATGCCAGGCACTCACCAAAGCTTCTCTATTATTCCACTACTGAGCTGGACAGGGGAGAAAAAATATAAAAAATGGTTGTGTCAGATACGGGGAAGCTTCTAGCAAATCCTCCTGGAAGCCACCCCTGTAGCCCCCTACTACCAAAACCTTGTGACACAAACCTAATAGAATGTGGCCCTTAGGAACATGGTTTAGTGGTGGACTTCACAGTATTGGATGTCTGATCAGACACAGTTATCAAAGACCTTTTCCAACTTACATGATTCTATGAAAAGCAAAACTTGCTTTTAAAAGACAATATAGTGCCCCATGGCAATACTGCATTAATGTGGTGGCTCACCGGAGAAAGCCCAAGTCTTTCTTCTTCTCATAAAAAGATAAAAGACCTTCTATATGTTAAGGTTTCTTGGCTATGACAGAAGGATGTTATATCAGAATGATTACCCTTTAAATTCAACTGTAGTGTCCTTATGTACTGTTGAAAAATTAATATTATATGACAGTCATGAACTTCAACAGAGAATGTAGTTGACATTTCCTTTCAGCAGCATACTCTGAAAAATTACAGAAACTGAGTTTGAAGGACCAGCCACTGAGGCTGAAATGCCTTGGAGGGAGAGGAGAAAAGCACTCATTGTAAAATTGTTAGAGGAAAATATCTTCTGATTTTTAAGGCTTTAGACTGCCCAAGATCAAGGACATGATCCAATACCTAATTACTATCCACACACAAAGAAAAATTTAAAAAAATTAAATCTTGTTAAATAGTGTCTCTCTGTTTGGTTTAGCATTTATTAGAAACTGTGACTGTTCTCTTCACAAAAAATATATACTAGGAATTAACTCACACTACTTTCTATTTATTCCCTTCTCTGGAATATTTCATGAACATTTTCAATTCTATGTCAAGAGTATCCTTGCATGCATGAGGAAGTGCTTGTTCTACAAATTTAAATTGCTGTGGTCTGTAGCTGCAGGGTTGGTTACTATATTCTTCCTCTAATCTCTCAGAGATATTTTTTTCTAATCTTATATAATTCATACTCTTCAGCAATCCTCAAAACTACAGTGTCAGCCTCTGGGAGATAAATAATCAAATTCCTTTACTTTGGGACTTCAGCTTCCAGTAAGTAGACTGCAGTGTCCTTTCACCATGGACTGAAATGGAAATGTATTTGCAGTTTTTCATAAAGCATCCATGGCCAGCAGTGCCACAGAACAAACTTCTGCTACTTCTGTACCATTTTAAAATGATACTGATAAAACAATGGTAGATCTATAGAAAACTGTATGGTTTTATTAATGAAACTTTTAGATGAACCTACTCTAGCTAACAATTGTAACAGGTCCAAATACTATTCCTTTTTTAAGTCTGTCATTATTCTTTCTTCCAGCCATCCCTTTTGGAACTGCTCTTTAATCCAGTACAACCCTCATTTTGCCATTTGACAACTTCTGCAGAATGTTGACTAGAACAGAAAAGGAAAGCTCCTTTCTTAATCTTGGCTACAAGTTCACTGTCTTTCTCTCCTTAGGAACACTGTGAACTTTGTAAGCACTTCACTCCATAATAGCCCATGAAATCTCTCTCTTAGTTTCTGCTCTATTGGATAGGATAGTCTGAATCAACCCATTTGCAGCTAGCACCTGACCAAAAGATATAATTTAGCGTTTTACTAAGGAAGAAAAATTAAATATATAAGAAATTTAGGCCTGCTATATAACTTACTATCCCTACTTAATAATTTCCTAATTATTCCTTCTTTGTGAATATTTAATGTACTTCCTTCATTTTATGTTACAATTGTCCTTGCATACGTGAGTAAGTTAAGCCTGCATTCATTCTACCTTGAGCAGCCATTTACTTACATAATTGCAAACAACTATTTTTGTGACTTCTACATGTGCATCTTCTTTGGTGTAACACTATTTTCCAAATATTTGTACAACAGTCAATATTTAGGAAAGGCCACTATAACACAATGTTCTCAATAAGCTGTATTTTAATCTCATAACAACTTTATATGTTAAAAATATACAGCTTCTTCTAGGACTTGTATAGCTGTGCAAGGACTTGTTAAAACCACCTATTTATGTTTCTTCAGAAACAAAACTCAGAGCTCTATATGCTGAAAGGGTAACAAATAACTACAGCTGTAAAGCAACTAAAACTATCTTACAATGTTAAATACAGCAGTTATTGCTACTTCTACTAAAACATGATTTTGAATAACAAAAGCTGAATACAGAATTGAATCATCTATCCCACAAGTAATTTAGGAATCTAAGTCCTTGTGAACTTAGAAAAAAAAGGTCTTCAAGCATATAATATTTAATGATCAGATTACCTCATAGACTGGCAGAAACCTGGACATTTTAAAAGTATTTTAAAAAAATTAGACCAGTGGAAAGAGATGAGCTATTCATAGAACAAGTTTCTTGTTAAAAGAATATCAGCATTTTTTTTTCTATTCAAAAGAAGTTATTGTTTCTGAGTGCTCCTTATTGATTGCAGGATACAGATGTTGCTTCAGTTATGCTGGGGGTACCCTGAGAAAACAATTGCTTGAGGACCAATGCAGGACTCTGCTTCCAAATGGAATTGTATCTTCTAGAAGTCAAAAAGCCTGCCTCTGTCCCAAGACAAAGGATGATCCACTACTGCAGATGCTGCTCTGACATCCTAGAGGTGGGTGTTAACTTTCTTCTGCAGTACAGAATACCTGTTAACTTTCAGCAAGGTACTCGGTGGCCAAATAAGACATCAGTATTTAGAAAACCAAAATGAGAATATGAGAGAATTAGACAATTGTGTGCTTTTGTGAATTGCGTAATTATAATTATTATAATTATTATAATTATTATTATCTGGGTCTCTAGGCATCTTAAAAGCTGTGAAACAGCCTTTCTCTGCTTCTGCTTAATAAAAGCCTAATTCATAGAGACATTGCAAGGACCTCTGTATTTATATAGGATTAGAGTATTTATCCTTCTTCCTATCCCAGGTATCCAAGGTACAACTTATGAACACAATGAGGAAAGCTTTTCCTTCCTAAAACCTGCTAGAAGTTTAACTGCATCTTTCAACACAAATATTAAGACCTTTCAAAGGAAGCAAGCAGCAAGATTGAATGAAAGAAAATGGCTCCGTATACAACACGGAGTTAAGCAGTCAAAATTCTTGGCCTAGAAGTGTTGTGGTTGCTTAAGGATTTCACAGGTTCAAAGGGCAACTGAATAGACCAACAGGGAAGAAGAAAAAAATCCTCTGAAAGGTGCTATACACCCAGAAAACAACTCTGGCTCTGACAGTCCCTGAGATGCAAAGTGTCAGAGGATGAAAGGTATGTGTACTTGCTGTGTTTTCCAATGCATTTGTTTTTATTCAGTCAAACAATACTTCAGTCCCATGTACAGTACCAACTCCCATATATCTGCACAGAATCATTAACAAAATAACATGAATTAAGAATGTTTTCTGCCTGGGCTAATTCAATTTCCATTTTAAAGTTCTACTTCAACATGCCAAATAAAAACACTTATGGGCTCTTTTTATTACTTGGACAAACCCAAGTGCTGCCACATCCATTTCTTGGCATGGTTGCAATAAGCACACTAAAATTAGGATACAAGATAAAATTAAGCACTTTGGCAATTGAAGTTGGATTATCTCAGCACTGAATTCATTGCCAGCAATGGACACAGCAGGAAACAACAGTGTGAAATGCTTGCAATTGAGTTCACAAAAGTACAAGCAGCTGTCCACATGCAGAGCATCTTCTGTTGTGTCTCAAACTACAAGGAGTAGAGTACCTTTATTGTGACAGCACAAAAAAAGAGTAAAGCAACAGACAAAAACAGGAATATTAGAAAATGCTGCAGAACTTTATTACCCATATCATTACAAAACCCTTTGTACCACAATTTGTCAAAGCGACGAAAGACAAAACTGAAAAAAACTTAATGAAATAATATGATACTAAAACATAACTTAGATTATTCATTTTGATGGCTTTAGTTTGAATTTAATGGTTCAGATATACATACATTTGCATAAAAGTTGTCGATTTTCAGCTTGCAAACGTCAGATAGAATTACTTTAGTCCTTTTGGAGGGGCTTCCCCATGAAACTGCTACTCATATTTTGCTACTTCCCCATTAATGCTTCTTGTATATCTAAACTCTAGGGACATGAACCAAAACTGTTGTATGAGTGTTGTGACTAGTGGAAATAGTCACATTGGTAAAATAGCAAAATATAACTGGAAAATATTTTACTGAATTGAAAAATGCATACATATAATAGGGGAGCACAATGGGAGGATAAACAGGCCTCAAGTTCTCTAATCCTCAGTAAGATATGGGCAAGTATGAACAAAACGACAAAAATAATACAGAAGTACACAACAAGAACATAAAAATATATTTTATACCTGGTTTAGTGGGAGTATTTGCAAGAGTTAAGATTCAGAGGTATGAGATTCAAATGTGTAGGAGAACCTAGAATTTCTGAAGTCCTAATTCATATGGGTATTTTTCCACAGCCCACTAAAACTCACAGGGAAAAAATTGTTTCAGAAAGGTTTTTTTTAATCATTGCTAAGTCACCATTTTTTCTAAGTTATTTAAACAAAATTTTCTTGTAGTCTGTCTTTCAGACAAAAATTCTTTTTAAAGAGCACTATCTCAAGCAAGTTTAATCCATTTCCAGTGGGGTACAATTCCTCTTCCGACACTTTGACTGCAAAATCCTCATAGAAGAAGATTTCATTTCAGCCAGATTATCCTTGTTATACCTTAAGTGGAGCTGTAATCAACCCTCCATTTATTTCCTATGGGAAGACAAGAAGGGCAAAGCGAACTGGGAAATGAGACCTTGAGGTAAACATATGGGTCAGGGAATAAGAAAGTAACACATCCTAATCTTAAACTACTGGACAAAGAAAATCAAATTGGATCCATGCAATTAATATATTAAAGGATTTTCATCCAGACCATTTCTATCCCTTTTTCTTCTGCAATATATAAAAAACCACTCAATAAATCACAAGCTCCAACTCTTCCAAAGAATGGTGGTAGGTGAAAAAGAATCAAAGCTAATGATGACAGTACAAGCAGTTATTTCCACATTTCTCATCTGTAGGCTCCATTAATGCCAGACAGCTTTTGAATTTTTGTCTAGTCCCTTTTTATTTTGTATATCTTTTAAGAGAATTCAGCAATTTAATGCTATTAGTGATGTACCCTCCTAAGCATGTCACCAAGCATGATGTCAATTTAGAGACTCAATCACTTGGAGGACAAGTTGAAAAGAAAATAAGTGTTCAGAAGCTGTGGGAAACATAGCATGTTACCCTGACCATGCTGCTTTTCAGTTTGATGCTGATTTGAAGCTCAGGGGAACTCTTGGAGGCTGTGTTAAACACTGTGCTGAATTAAGCAGTCACCAGAAAGAGGCACAGTCTGGACTCACCTCCTGAACAGTTTCAGAACACTTCTGTTCTTTTCAACAGCTCAGTCACATAGCACATAAGCTTTGAAATAAAAATTGAACCATAAAGCTATGCAGCAGTTTAACAGAGCTCAGCACAGGCCAGGGCAAGATGACCAAAGCAGGTACCTGGGGAAAGCATACTTCTATAGGATTTGATGTGCATGGAGTAAATTAGGAGCTATTTAAGCTCCAGTGACATTCAGACCCTTTCCTTTAGATTTTAAAATCTCTGCCAAATCTTTAACAAAATTTTACTTCCATTTAAGTTATAAGTACACTTCAGGTGAAAATAAGGCCTACGATATTAATCATACAAATTTAGGAGCACTTCACAATGCCTGCCCTGGCCAAGCAAACAGCAGGGCAGGGATTTCAAATTTTTCATAGAATCTGTGTATGGTTTTTGCTGTATTTCAGCAAAAATATATTGAATTTCCTGCTTGTATGTATTCCAGAAAATAAAAGGGTGCTTTCAAAGATTTGTCTCCGATATTACTTCCCTCCTTTTCATGGGATATAAACCTACTATGCCACAGAAGACTGCTGCCAATCAATATTACTAAAAAGAAATTATTCAAGGATATTAAAGGCTAAAATTTTCCTATCTACTTAGACTATAGATCCAGCTGGATCAAGGTGCCTTTGAATGAAATATATATATACATACAACAAAATATGGTGGTGGACACTTCAAGGAACTGACAGTCTAAATGACTGACCTAAAATATAGGCAAACATGTGACAAACAGCAGAAAAAAATCATGAGATATGCTAATCAAGATAATACGAGAGGTTCCCACAGTTTTGTCACTATACATGGATGAAAGAAATACAAGATTTGCTTATGATGCCAGGAAGAGATGTTTTGATCTTGTTCACCAATCAAGAATTGGATTCAACCTCTGTGAGTCAAAGGCAAAGCATTTGCACATGGTCTTGGACAGCATATTCCAAGGTTAATTTACAGAAGGAAGCAGGCACATTTGAGCCCGGGGAGACAGAACACAACATAAAACTTACTGATTTGCTCTAAACCTCTTCATGCAGCTGTTAAAGAACAAGTCTCCAACACACAAACGTAAAAACAAAGTCTAAAGCAGAATTTGGTGACACCTGGATTTGCCTTCCAGCATTAGGATTTGGTAGCTATCAAACAGTTTAATGCATTTATTTATTGTGAGTAGACTGTGCCCAGAGATATTTGAAAACTACTTTTTTTTTTTTTTTAATTTTATTTTCAGGCCATATGCTATTTGCACACTTTTAAACACTCATCTTATTCATGCTTCTGGGCATGAAGACCTTGAGAGACATTCCTTTCTGTAATATATGTTTGAGTGCCATCAAGATATGTCATTATTAAATGCCCAAACTGTTTGACATACACTGTCAGTGGCTGCTTAGGGACTTTTTATGTATTACTGGCTTATCAATACTTTTGCTATACATAACAACTTGAATACTGAAAATGCTGGTGTTATTCTGATCATTTTGACAGTCTACAAATGAAAAGTTTTCTTTGTAGAAATAATTTTGGGTTTTCCCTTCCAAGTTTCTGAAGAAACTGATAACTTCCATTACAGTCATCTTTAAATTCAAGTGTTGCCAGTATCCTAACTGTTTTTCATTAAGCATTGGTATCTGAACTACAGTATAAATAGTAGGATAACAGCTATTATCTTCATGTTATAAGGAAGTCGAGCTCTGAACAGGAAATAAAAGCAATTCTGTGCAAACTGCTAGTCTGAGGATCTCTGTGATACTGATCTCTCACAACTATACCACAGCTAGTATCAGCATACACAGAACCAAAGCGTGTTCCTGCTTTAAGATTATATTCTTCAATGCTGTTACATGGCCTGAGCACCATATGCCCTTCGGACACTTTCAGATGCAGCTTGTGTTCTCACAGCTTCTCATCCTCTGAAACTGTAGGAAAGGAGAAGAGGTATAAAATAGGCTTGAGAGTTGACAGAAATCACTGAGGCAGAGGAATCTGCTGAGAAGGATCACTGCCATCTAGAGAGCAAACTGCCTGGCCTGCTGGACTAGCTCCTGCCTATTTTGGCTTCTGTTGCTACTATCACAATAAAAGATAAGGGAGACAAGGAATCCATCACACCAGGCCTGAGGATCCCAAAAACTGGAAAGACGGGACTGTCGAGAGCTTCTCCTGGACACTCATGCCCTGCACAGAGATGCCATTTTCATCACAGACACTGCCACATTTCCTAGGTAGAATGTGACTTGGGCACAATCAGAAGCAGTGCAGTTAATCACATTATGAAAAGGAGACAATACTTTTTGAGAGAGGTCAGAGGCTGAGCAAGGAAGAAAAAAATTATGTCTGGACAGTGAAAGGGAAATGCAAAAGTTCTGGAGCTGGAGGAGTCTGCAGCAAACATCTGAATTCTAAGGTGACTGTGACACTGTCATTTTTCAAGTTTGCTCCAGTGTTATCACCTGTTCTTTTATTTCTACTTAATTGTGTTGTTCTGATTTGTGTTGCCTTCTGATTTGTAATACTTACTGTTATAGAAATGACACAGTGCCTTACTTCTTTTATGAAAAAAGTTTTGACTGGTACACAAATATAAAATGACACTGTTTGACCTTGGAGTTAGACGCATCACTCCTTTAAAAATATTATCATTCCCCACTCCCACATTAAGAGACATTTGGTTAAAGTGCAGTGATATTAGCGGGTTTCAGCAGCCATTTTTTTTTCCTGGAATATCAGGGGGCCAAATTATTCACTGGCATGATTTCAACAAAGTCAAGCAGATGATTCCAACAGGGAATTAAATCATGGGCACTACAAGGCAAATTCTTTCCATCACTGAGCCACAAAACAGGGCGGATCATTAACATTGCTTCTCCTAAGTTCTGTCCAAATAATTCAGGACTTAATTCAAACCAAAAACTATCCTAAAATAATCAGTTCTACAGCATTTAATCAGTCGAGAAATGAGCAGATCATTTTATTGAACTGATAAGATGCTCTGTGATTTCCTGTGCGTTCCTGCATGTATCATTTGTTAGCAAACATTGTGCATTCTCCTTTAGTAACAAGGAATAATTACTGAACATTATTTTAAGCAAAAAAAAAGGAGAATTATCCCCTTTATGAAATATATATGAAATACAACAAAAGACACGAAGAGAGAAGCTGTGTTTGAAAACATCATTTTAAACATGTTAAAACTACTTTTGAGGTCTCCAAGTGAAAAAAGTACAAACCCAAGCAACAAAAATTTTTAAAAATCCAAATCACAAAACCCCAACCATCAAACAAAAAACTAAAAAAAGCCTCATAAACAACAACCAGAAATTCAAAGCATGTTTAATAGCATGGTCAATCAACTATGATTATTCCATATTGGACTCACAGTGTAATTTACTCATAATTTATGAAGAAAAAGTATGCAAGTCACCTGTTCTCTGAAATGTGAGCAGCCCTGAGAGAAAGCTCACAGCTCTGCCAAAAATATAAACAGACTTTGAAAGCTGCTTGTTAAGAAAAGGGTGAAAGGACATTTGGAAATAAATCTTCTCAGACAGACTTCTTCAGACAGCCACATACAACTGCTGTAATGTATTTATAGATGGTTGCTTCATGGTCACAGAAATACTAAGTATACTAACCATTGGCAAAGCATTGCCCTGACACTTAAGCCAAATGAACTCTGACAAAGATGGAAGTACTCGCACTTCTGCAGAAGACTACCAGTTTGATTAGTGTGTCAGAATTAAAATAAATTTAAAAGAGGAATATGAAAGAATTTCTCTCTCCCTGCTTCCCCCATATCTCTCCCTACTCCCAACTATTTCTGCCAGAGACACCACTAAAAGCTTTCTTTCGTCATTGAGAAATAGGAGACAAAAGAAAAAAAAAACATTAAAACATCCCTAGAAGAAAGGCAAGGCAGTAGTCAGGAGAATAGGGCAAGATTTCGAAAACTGAGGTTTGTAACACAGTAGTCTACCATGGACCTCTTGTGAGTTCCTCACAATACATCAGATGGCCATTTTCAAAAGGATATTTAAGTGCCTATTTCCCTGTGAAATCGACAGGATTCAGATAGAAGGATCCCTTTGAGGAGCTATGTTGAGAATACACCTGGTGCAGGTAGGTGGGCTCACAAACTGCAGATTGCGATGCAAACTGAAATGCAGATTAAGCTCTGGATGGGACCCTGAGACAGGAGGCCTTGAACCCTTTGGAATAACAAAGAACAAAGATACATTTAACCAGGTGAATGGACACTGTAAGATACAGAAGGAGCTGGAAATTACTGATCTTTTGGAGAACAAAGTAGATGAAGACCAGTGACACCAGTGAGGTGGATGGATGTGGAGGGAGCAGGAGCCAAAGACTCAGAGGAAGAGCAAGACTGGAGCAGAGAAACAGTGAGGGTATAAAATCCTTGGGTTTCCTTTGCTGAGGGTCTTTCCCAGAGGCACCAGCTGGGGCTGTTTATGTGCTGCTGTGCCATGGGTAAATGGCTTTATGGAAAGAGTCATTTGAGCTCTGCTCTGGGAAAGCTGGGGTGGATGTGTGAGGGAAACTTGGTCTGACTGTGTGAGTGTAGGGTGGGCAGGGAGTCAAATGGGCACCTGTCAGGTCACTGGAGCCACCACAGGGAAGGGGCCTCAGTGCCGGCAGTGAAAGTCTCTGAGCTGGGAGTGAGACTAACAGAGAGTCCAGAGAATGGGCAGACTCAGAAGTTTCTTTAACAGTGAGTTCTCAATTTCTTTGTGCCTCATTCCCTTACCTCTAAAAAACGGAAATACCCCTTTCCTGCCTGACTCACATGTTGCAATTTGAGTATTTATGGACTGCAAAGAGCTCAGATGCACTACATCTGATACAAAGCAGTTAATGTACCAAACCAGATATCTCTACTTTTGCATGTACAAAAACTTGAAACTCAACAGAGAAATCATTATTTAGGGAGAAATCACAAAAAAACCCATGAAAGTATAACTGAACAATATCTTAAAACACTGTCCAGAATCAAAATGTCTTAGCACTCAAGCATTCACTTAGTAGAAATGACAGATTTTTGCACAGATAAGGCATCCCCTTGAAAAGGCCTGGAAAAAATTTTAAAAGGCAATAATTTCCACTTTTTTTGATTTGAAAAAGTGATTCTTTTTTTCCCCTCTCCATAAATTTGAAGAAGCAGCCAAAAATAATGAGCTTTAGCAGAATAGAGTAAAAAATATATACAAACTCTTCTTATGGTATTCCTCCTTTCAAAAACCTAACTTCTAAGGCTACACTGTTGTTTTTTTTCACACACTGAATAATTTTACTCTTGACCCATGCTATGCAAACTAAATTTTCTTCAGCTTTTTCTGAGAGAGTCAAAACAAGTTTTCTGAAACCTATTTTGCTTATTACTATTCCAGGTTTCTGTGGAGCTTGAATTTTCTTCTCCAAGTAAAAGAGTAATGTTGGGCTTCTCCAGTCCACCAGCCTTCTTAGATGTTAACAGCCTGAGTATCTAGAGATGTCCACAGTTTTATTGCTCTTTACCTGGAGCAGTGAGTTCCTCTTCAAATAGACTCAAACTAGCAGATAATCCCTTGGCACAAACGTAGAAAAGTGAGCAGGCAAACAAGTACCAGTCCAAAATAACTCTAAAGATTACACTGGTAGTTGAAGGCATTTTCCATTGTCATTATGCTCACATGTAACGAAGTGAAATTGCAAAAGCTAGTGCTGCACTGGGAACTGCACCATTTTGGGATAATTGTCCCAATCAAGCAGTGGAATATGATGAAAAACCTATTCATTGAGCCCCTTCAGACTGCTACTTCTCAGTAAGGGAATTTTCTCTGAAAAAATTTACTTTTCTCCTCACAGACACTCTTACCACTGTGTCATTAAAGTCTCAACAGTCTTTTTTCTACTGATTTGTTCCTAAAATTGTTCAAAAATTCTTCCTCAGGAGGAAAATGAACAAAAGAATTTTCAACCTGAAATTTATGTATATATCATTCTAATCTATTACAAGCAATACTCATCTTTAACATTCTCTGTATTACAACAATACTGCATGCTGCATTTTAATACAGAGAAAGCAAAAAAAAACTATGAATAAAAGTCGAAAAAAACACTAATTGGCTTCTATTCAACTTTGAATTTAACCAATAATCTTGAATTCAGTCTTACATTCAATTATGACTAGCAGTGCTTTGACATATTCAGTGCAAAACATGTGAGGAATATATTTTGTGTTATCCTCTCTTTTCATCTTATATCATCATCTCTTGTATTTCAATACAAAACAGCAAATGTGTTTAGTCCCTTGTGGAATTGGAGAGGCTGAACAAACATTCCACATCCTGTTGGCTGTTTCTATCCAAGCTTTGCTAATGATGACAAACCCTTTGAAGTTACTATGGCTCTGGGAGAGATGGACGGTCTTTCTGGAAATGCCAGCATTTCAGAAAAAAAAAAAAAAAAAAAAAAAAAAAAAAAAAAAAAAAAAGGAAAGATTTTTTTTTTTCCTTGATTGGAACCAAATTACAAAACAAATTCCTTATTTAAATCTGCTGGCTATTTTCAGTATCTCAAACACCAAGTTTTTATTACAGACAACCCTGGACAGTACTGCAGTGTTAGTAAAGCTCACGTCGAAATTTCAAGAATTCTGGGATGTACTGGATGAGACTCTATTCCAGTAGGATTGAGCACTCACTTAAAATCCTGTTGGAAAAAGTGCAAAATTAAATTTGATAAAACTCTCTGCACATATATGTAGCTACATATAGATACAATAAATAATAACTTATCAGCAGTAGTCATCTATTCCATTCTGCCAATTTAAGATTTGTGCTTTAATGTATTTTGTAGTTTTATCTAATCCTTATTTAATCTAAATATTTTCCCCATCAATTGCCTCTAGTACTATCACAGTACTAAATATATTTCAGTTCATCTAAGCTTTATCTGAAGTCCACGTTATCTGCACATCTCAAACATTCATGTCTGAAAATTTAATCATAAAGGCTCTTCTGAATGTTTTTCAAACTTTAGCTGCTCAGATAAAATCATTGATAGAATTATATTTCCTTCCTTCACTTTTTTGCATTATTCTGCTTGGACAGGATACAAAACTCAAAGCCAGTAGTCAATTCCACAAGTTCAGCAGCAGGCTATGCAGAGACACAGACTACTCAAGGCACAACTCCTGCATGCTCCACAAACACTGACTGAGTCAAGACAATCTCTCAATACTTTTTGGAAACAGTTTTCATTCTACAAGAATGCTGATTGATCAGGAGGCACCTATATCAAAGACTACAGTGCTGCAATTCATATTCACGGTGTACCACTGTTGTGTTGTACAGGATGAAAGTACTGTGAAAAAGGTGTACACAAAACTGAAGTAGAAGAGTCTGAACAGAAAAGGTAACCCTGAAGTAAACCACTAGAAGACAAAAACAAGCCAAGGATTCTAGGCCAAAACTGGTGACATTTTTTCTGCCATTAAAGGAACTATGATGTTAGAAATATACTAGCTTAAGGAAAGGTTTACATACACTGTCTTACAAGAATACAAATGTTTATTCTTAAAATCAGCACAAGTCCAGCTTGGTTGCAGTGAACTATATGCAGAAGGGTTTTGCCCTCTTCTCTACAGTACTAAGAGCACAAGAGCATCAACATACACAGGAAAATAATAGGAGATCCTTACACCTTTATTTTGCTCCCCTACTGCTCTCCCTCACCCTCCCCAAAGCCTGATGGTATTGCATGGGAAGTTCCTTGGCAAGTGAACAATCCACTCTCTGCATGGACTGTGGAAGGCATCATGGATTGGGATGCAGCTCTGGAAACCCTCTTACTCTGCTCCACAGCCAGCAATCACACAGTAATAATCCTGTGCTCTTCCATCTCATAACTTGAGCACCTTTCATGCAGCTGTGCCTTCCCTATGCAGTGCAAATACTTTTCAGCCTCTGCAGAGAAACAAGGCTTAAATGGTTTGAGGACAAAATTTCTTCCTTATATTCTGCACTGAGTCCTGCTAGCCTGAGTTGTGAGGAAGTAAGAGAGATTTCAAACTCCTGCTGTCAGAAACATTCTCTTTTGATGGATAAATAAGATTCCAGAGTCAATCTGGCACCTCTTGCCAGCATGGAGCTTATTTTTTAGGACAGTTGTAACAAATGTAATGCAATAAGGTACTAAATCAATCATCCATATTTTTGGCTCCTGTTGTTCACATGCTAAGCTGTTATAAGATAGCTGGTTATATAACTACAATTTTAACCCTTAAATTCCAAATGAGACCAACAAAATAGACACATGAATAATCAGGCCTGAAGTGCAGTGTCTTATGCTATACTGCCAGTCTAATTCTACAAATTACATTTATTTTTCATGTTTCTTGGCAAGTGGAAAATGTTACCCATGGGAAATAACTTAAACATTAACTTCCTTTCAAAATTCTCTGTATTTTTTTTAAACCTCTCAACTATTTTGCATCAGATCTTAACTTTTTTGATCCCCTTCCCGCCTGTTTCTCTTATTTCCACACCAAAAAGCAGAAGTGTCATGCTTTAAAGAAAATGCAGGGATGTAAGACAGAGAAGAATATTGAGAAACAAAAATGAAAGAGGTTAACAACTCCAAAATATTATGCCCCCCTTTTTTTTAAGATTATTAAAGTTTGCTAATAGAGGCTGACATCCTATTAATAGCATGGGTAATAGAAGCTAGGAACAGAGACCAAAAGCAGCATCCAAACTTGGAGATCAGTAGAGACCAGTAATGAACCCAGCTGTGCCTGGAGCCTCATCAGCTGTACCGATCTCCCCATGGAAGAGCAGCAGCTCCCAGCAACTTCCTGTGGTTTCTTCACCATTAATATGCTGGAAGGAATACTGAAGCCTCCAGGACTTTTGACCGCTTCTACAGACACATAGAAATGCAGCACAAGGTACTGTAAATATGGAAATGTTCTCTGCTCAACTGGTACCTTCCACTTGCTCCACAACTACAATTGGCCATAAAGCACCCCCCACCTCGTATCAATTACAAGCAAAAATTGCAACAAAAATTACAGAAGTCAGCAGAAGGGTATCTGGCATGCAGTGAAGCCCATTATGTCTTCCTCATTACATCTTTAATTTCTTTTGTTGTCATAACAGTTGGAAACCCTTGGCATCAACAACTTATTTAATATATTTACACCGCAAATTGACCACAGTGAAATGTAATTTGTTCCTCAGAAGCCAACACAATGAATTAAGCTCATAAATAATAAATTTCATTACTACTGTAACCTCACAGACACAACAAAATATACTAATGATACATGTTCTAATCAGTTAAAGGTAAGAACTAGATGTGATTTGATCTGATATTGTCATCAAGTTTGGAATTTAGAAATGCCTGAACTATATTGCTAAGCATGTTAACTTAAAATACTGTCATGTCAAAACGGGAAAAACAGAGAGACTGGTTATCCTGCTACTCTGAAGGAGGCAAAGGCCCTGTGGAAAAACAGAACTAAATACAGGCTCATGAAATTAAGAGTTAGTGTCATACAATTCATTTCAATGAGGCACAAGTTACAAGCTGTCAACAGTTGGGTTTTATAAACTTTTAAGGTTGACCTAGGAGCTCATACTTATTACAAATCTACATTTTTACTGCACGTCAAATGGCTGCATTAACTTGCTTCCTGCGCGTCATGCATACACTTGCATTTGGGTTCTTTTATTAAATATGTGTACTTTTTTATACCCCAAACTGTTGTAAAAGTGAGCTATTACTATTGTCACAGCACTGGTTCTAAGTTACCATTTTCTCTGCTTTATTACTAGCGGCCTCCCCTTCTAAAAAGATCCAAAAACTCATGCAAATAGAGGTACGTAGAAGTGATAATTTTGAAGATATTTTAGAACAGATCAATTGCCATGATTTTGTACTGATTAATTCTTTGCTTACTGATTGACTACAAAGTTTTTATACCATTCGTAAACTGAAGCTAGTGCTTATGGACAGGAATGCATTGAGTTAAAAAGGATCAAATGAAAAATTATACTTTGCAGAATTTATGTCTGATTTAAACTGATCATTATTTCTGGTAATTAAGTTAAGTGGAGAGCCAGTTACACTCTGACTTGCTACCATAATCAATGAAAGCAGCTTCAAACTAAAAATATTATAAGAGTCAAATAGGAAAAAGCTATATAAATTCATAATTCGTTCAAGTCAATATGAGAAGCAACACTGAGACACCTTCTTTTAGGTTATTAGGCTATCGATTTAAGTGTAGATTACCTTATCACAAGATTAAAGGAGATGAACAGTTTCTGTCTACAGACAAAAACAGCAGGATTTGTTCCACTCAAAATGATTTTCATATATCAAATATTTGGTTACAACTGCTCTTTCTAGATGCAGTGTACTTGGCAAAAGTTAATGCAAAGACCATGAAACAGATTCAAATAAATCAGAGAGAACAAAGTATAATAAAAAAAGCACCATGAACTATATACATGAAAAACAGTCAAGTAATATTTTGGTTTCATCTTCTAAGAAAACAAATGCAATAAACAATGAACTCTTCTCCTGTATCCAGGTTAGCTTGAGATTTGGGGGGTTGTTATGTTCATTCTCTGGAGTGTTCTTCAAAGAGTGACCTGCTGGGGACATACCTAAATCAATTCATCTTCGGACAGCAATATACAATGCTTTTGTCCTCTTTATCACTTCAGGTGTTGGACTCACCACTGGGTGACGGCAGGACCTCTGAACTCACAGCACATTGCACTTCACTGGCCATCTCAGGGCTTTATTTCTGCCAGCCCATAGAGCAGTTTCAACTTGCTGTTGCCATAAAATCCCAGGGCTCTGCAGGACCATCTACACTAATGAGTAACCTGGGAACACTTAAGAAACATTCTCCCAAATACGTTCACTGGTTTTTGAGAGTTTTTTAAAGAGAAAAAAATGGTGTCGTCCCAAAGCTAATTAAAACCCAACAGTGATCTCAGATAAGCTCCCAGCACTTCAAACACCACAGAAGAACAGGAGCACAACAGTACCACTGCAATGGGTGCAGAGTAAAATTAGGTGGCAGAGCAAAGAGCATACCACAGATACAACTAACAAAGTATTGAACTAGAGCTCTAATGATATCAAATAGACTAGAACTGGATCAAACAATAAATTAAATTCATGGCACAAACAGGAAGAGACATATTCAAGAGGGACTGACAGTATTCGATAATCATGCTGAATCAAGATGGTAATAGCATAAATCACAATATAGGACACAGGTAAACTCAGAGTACTTTGTGATCATTAACAACTCGACTTCCTTTCACTTTCTAGCAGAAGTGAAATGCAAAGTTATTTCACCTGAATACAAAGGGCCTTTTATGCTTAGCATAAACATATAATGATTCCTTGAATTTAAGAAATTTAACAGGGGGAGAATGGAAAAACCCATACCAAAGTGTTTTATAGCATTTTTGTGGGAAAATATTCTCTCAATCATTTTACAAGGATACAAAAGAAGGGAAAGTTCCACATATCTGTCAGTTGTACTAGGAAATCCCTAAGCTTAATTAAATGGTTAACTCAGATAAGCTCTAATACTACATGTCAACTGCAGAAAGCACCTTTAAAGATGTCTCTAAATATAGAATCTACATGTTTCACATAGAAATGGAGCTGTTACTGCACAGAAATATATTTTGGACTATTAAAGCAGAAATTAGGTATGTCATATAGGGCAGGAAAGAGTAAATAAGTTGAAGAATTATCGCATGCTAATTTAATTTTCCAGTCATACAGCGTCCATTATATAGTCACTATCAGTGGTATAAGGTCTAAATTACATTACACTAGGAAAGTATCTTCTAAATTCAGACTGGGGAATTGAAAGATTTCAACTGTCTTGTGACAGGAAGAAACTTACCCACTTAATCAAAGTCTCTTTGTCAGACACTCAGAAGTGGTCAGAATCTGGTGTTAATATTGAAGGTCAAAAAATCAGACTATTTTTAAAAGATGCAAAGAATTTATATATCTACCCCAAAACTCAGTGAGAGAAGAGGGATTGGAATATGCAAAATAACACACTTATTCAGTCTAGACATGAGTGTAGGAACTCAAACATGAATAACTAAAGTGAAATTTTGCTTAATGGAGACATGATTGCATCCCTAGGGTACTGTTTGTCGTGTTTTCACTTTCATCAAAACTGTTATTAACTCCATTGTGTTGGTTTTGGCTGGGATATGGTTAATTTTCTTCACAGTGAGTAGTAGGTGGCTGTGTTTCAGATTTTTGCTGAATACAGGGATGATAAGGTAGAGATGTTTTTGTTATTGTAGAGCAGGGCTCATGCAGAGCCAAGGCCTTTTCTGCTTTTTGTACTGCCATGCTGGGAAGGAGACTGGGAGTGAACTTATAAGGGGAAACACCTGGGACAGGTGATCTCAAATGACCAAAAGGATATTTCCAACCATACAGCATCATGCCCAGTCTGTAAAGTAGGGGCAAGAAGGCAGAAATGAGGGGACGTTTGGAGTGATGACGTTTGTCTACCCAGGCCACCATTACATGTGGTGGGATCCTGCTCTCCTGGAAATGGCTGAACACCTGCTTTCCCATGGAAATCAGTTAATTAATTCCTTGCTTTGCTTAATGTACAGATTTTGTTTTCTCTATTAAAATGTCTTTATCTCAACTCTTGAGTTTCCCAGCTTTCACCTTTTCAGTTCTCTCTCGGATCCCACTGGTGGGGGAAAGAGTGAGCTGCTGCATGGTATTTGGTTGCTGGCTAAGGTTAAACCATGACCATCATTTAGGTGGAGGAAATTAGTGACTTCATTACATAGAATAACTGACTGGATGTGATAACTGAATCTAGAAATTATTCTACCACAAACTCAGAACTTAAGGTCGGTTGCAATGAGGGTGTACAAAGTAGACCATAACAGGAAAACCAGATCATTTGTGTGAGATAAAACTGTTGTATAGTAATATGAAATATTTCCAGTTTAGACAGCTGGAAGTGTAAGCCTAAACTCCTTGATATCTGGGCAGCATCATTCAGGGACATTGCACTTAGGGAAAAAATTGTTTCTAAAACAGGAACTGAAGAACTAATTTTTATAGCAGCTACCTCACTCTAAGGACAGTCAGCATTTGATACTAATTTTAAAAATACAAATTGCATTCTGGTTTGTAGAAGAATCTTGATGGGAAGCAAAGACATGACCCTCTGCATAACATCCTTTTTGAAAACATAACTGCTTCCAGACATAGTGTGAAGTGCTGCTTGTCACGATCTTGGTTTCAACACCATGCCATAAATTCCCCATGTCCCATTAGGGACACTCACTCCATTTTCTTTTAACCAGAATGAAGCCGTTATGACATTAAATCATTTCATTTTTAAAATTAAAGTAAACACAAAATATCCTTCCCCTTTTATTTTTTCCTCTCTGGCAACTAGTCCTTAGCCACATGGCTCCGCATATGAACCATTGTCTACAGGCTGCTCTGAAGATGGCACACTCAACAAAGTGATCCATGATAAGTATTAGAGACACATTGAAGAACTTACCCTACTTCACTTCCCTTCCCATAATTACTGACATAATGCATAATTACATTACATAATGCTGGAACTGACAGCTTCTTATACCATTCTAATCTACTTTCTTAAAATGTGTTAAGCAGTGATACAAAACCTTCATTTTAATTTTTTTTTTTAATATTATGAATTGTGGAACTGCAGCCACTTCTTTCCTTTTAAGAGAGTCCTTTGTATGCCCAAATCCCACAAAGAATAAGGTATCAAATTTAGAAGAACAGCTGAAAATGTCTTGTCTGATTTAGTGAAGTTGTCACTGAGACTCATTAGCATTCTAGAGAGCACTGTATTATAATTTAAAAAGCCCTGCAGCAGCACTAACAAAACACCCCTAGGGTATGCATCCCTCCTCAACTGAGCTATATGATAGGTTATACAGAAATCCAGCTCTTACATCAAGACAGTCACGGTCAGCTGTTCCTCCATATTCCCAGTGTAATAACAGTCCACAGAAATCAAAAGAAAAATGGACATGTGGAATCTATTTGGAGGGAACAAAACCAGAAAAAAAAAAAGAAAAAAAAAAGAAAAGAAAAGAAAACCCACCTCTCTAACCTCACCAATCAATATCTAGAACTAATAAAGAAGAAACAGAAGTTCAAATCTACTGAAGCTGTGTGGGGGAAACCTGGAAGCAGCCTCATACCCTTCTGGTGGGGGTTCTCACAGCTGTGAGACACACATTGTGCTGCTTCTAAATGCAGCTATCTTGCCCTGATAACTCCATATGGGATTATAAAATTTCAGTTTCAAAACAATGCATGAAATTCCTCTGATTGGCATATTTTGGATGCCTTTGAAAGAGGCTGCAAATTTCTAGCTCTTGGGATAAGAAAACCAGCTTTAGAAGAATAGATTTCCTTCTTGCAGTTAATACAAATTAGCTATTTTACCAAAAGAAATACCAAAATAATATCCCATTACAATGATAGGCAGTAACATAATATTTGAAATTTTTCAGACAATTACCTTAAATACTTCCTGCTCTGCCCGAATTAATATAAACACATGAAGAAAATTAACTGGCTGGAACAGAGCAAGAGTGGCACTATGCACAACAAACAGAGACATTGTTTCACCTCTTGAGAGACAATAATGTGATTATTGGGCTTTTGTGGCAGTTTACTATGTCTGCCAAAGGACTGTGAGTCTGAGGGTAGGGATCAGACAATTTTATTACATTAAGCTAATAGGAGTAATAAGACAATTTCCAGTGTTTTTACACAGATCTCTGTTTCATACTACAGAGTACAGCAGAACAGGTAGCATTACAGTTCTAATAGGATTCATAAAATCATATTAATAAATGTTACCCAAAACAGTAGGGTTAAATCCTGTAACCATTCAGTATCTGTACCACCTTCCTTACGGAATCATGAATTTTCTTTCTGACAGTGAGAGCGCTGTTCTATCTTAAAATTTTAAAAAGCCATTTCTGCTCTCCAGTGATAAACTGGTTATTGCAACAGTTGGGTTGGTGTGTAAATAACACTCTGGTGTTAGATATCCTCCCTGCTTTTGAAAACATGGAAGCCCTTTAAGCTTCAGGACTTGAACATATTCTCTGGAGAACTAATATAAGAAATCACCAGGAAAAAAAAAATCTGGGTACTGGCTTCAATTACACCCCAGCAGAACTTTTTAAAGCCCCACAGTATGGAAACTGATTGTGTTTGGTACTGCTCTGGCAGCCCCTCGGGGGTTGGGGACAAGACATTATGATTAATTTGTCCATATAGAAAAACTAGTTCTACAGGTGCCGCTATAATTTAAACTTACAGTGTCTGAATTTTAGATTTTGATTTTAAGACTGCTTTGATTCAGAAAGAATAAGGAAGAGTGGAAATAACTATTTTATTCTGCCTGTCAATGAGTTAAGGAAAAAAGAAACTAGGGTGGATGGGGAGCATTAAATGTATTCATTTCACTTTCACTCCCATAAAGGTTCACTCCAAATTTGACATGGTAAGATAAACTATTTCTATATACGTTCCTAAATATTTTCAATGTCCAGCAAAAAACGCAATACCTGTATACTCTTCCGGTTTTAATTTTTGCAAAAGGTGTCTTAGCATAAAATTATTGTGAAGTCTCCACATACTTTCAGCTTTTCATATTTCTCAAGAAATAAGTCACTTCCCTTGGTTCTGGAGTTTAATAACTAGGATATTTAGTAGATTTATCTTCAGCTATGTCTGTAAAGCCATGCTGCTTCTCTCAGCCTTCTCCACATCTGTGCCACAAGCTGCAGTGCCCTCACATGGACACGAAACACCTAACAGGGGAAGGAGTGAAACCACCCAAACCTGGGCAAGCACATCATTGCATCCAGGACCAGTCAGGTCAGATAGAAAGCCAGGACAAGGCAAGATCTCATAAACTCAGCTGACTGCTACCTGACATCACTCATTAGTGTAAATGTTCATCTTCCTATCCACAGTCATTACTGTGAAATCACAGAATTTTAGATAAAGGCAGTGTTTCAAAACTGTTCTGGAGTAATGACTGATGGCCAAAGCTTCCTCTCAGAAAATTCAGTTAGGCTAATGCCTCTAAAGAAAATTTAAAGTTTAATAGTAAACCTAGAAGATAACAAAGTTATAGTTGAATAAAAACTTGCAAACTTAAAGTAGAAGACAAGCACTGGTTTGGACTCTTCCCTAAACTGCATATGTTGCACCTGTTACAAACTACCAGGATATCAAGAGAACAGGGTCACCTTTTATAAACAGTAAAGTTTTCCATTCCAGTTTGGCAATAATGCAAGAACAGTTGTTTAGGAGTTCAGAATTTGAAAGTAATAATTTTCTACAAAAAACTAAAGTTACAAAAAGTTTAAAGATATTAAAGCACTTAACAAAACAAAGGGAGAACACTGACATAATTGTACAATTAAAATCAAACAAAATGTTTTATGAACTATTACAGTTCTTGAGATAAGTAATGACCCCCAATAGAAGTGCAAATGATAAAACAGTTTTCTGTAATTTATATTTTTTCCTGTGATCTGCATTACTATAAAATCATGAACAAATGGGCAGCCCTGCAGGTACAAAAAAGGTGATCTGCTGTTTGATAGCAAATCTATTTGGATCATATTTTCAATGCAGTACATTTAAAGCACCTCTCATTATACTCAGAATTGAAAATATTTTTAAGAAGATTTTTAGAATCTGAAAGTTTCTGACACGATATTGGAAATACATCTAATTACTCCGCTGGTTGAAGAAAGCATCTGGGACTTGGCTGACTAAATTTAAGCCATTGGAGCAGCCTGTAAAAGGACAAACAGCTGCAAAGGTACAGGATATTTTGATCACAGTATAGGCTGCTCTTGGGGAGTAGCACACGCAAATTCAGATACTGTTATTCAATGTGCTAATTTCCATTTTGTGTTTTGGCATAGAGCAACACATTTATACAGAGGTATTCCATTTATACCTATATGTGTGTGCACACACGCATATAATGTGTGAAATATGGTAACACTTGGACACTTGGCAAAATTTTTCAGAACAAGGAGCACAATACTCGGAGTTTGAAGCAGAAAGTCAATTGTCATCACTTCCAGACTCAATCAAAAAAAGGTTAAGTAAATCTCACCTTTAAACTTGTTTATTTATGGACACTGATTTTATGCTTCCTTTCAACATATATTTTGCAAACTAATCAGACATATGGAAACTTAACTATGATTTTCTAGCAAAAGGTTCACATTAAAAACTGTAACAATTTGAAGCACTACTATTTTAAGGAAAAGAACTTTAATTCTATTAAAAATTTACTGTCTCAGTGTGGGAAAATTACAACTAATGCTCAGGCATTATTATTTTCTTTTTATGCATGGATTCTGTTTTTTACATTAAAATGCAAAATGTCTACAGCAGGTGTTAATTATAAAAATAAGTAAAATGTAGTAAAGAAGTTAAAATTATTTTTTTCGTTTAATTCTATATTCAGGAGCCAAAACCAGATTCACTAATTGCAATTAAAATATCTCTCTCCTTTGCATGGAAATGAACCATTCTTGGAAACAGAGAAGGTGGAAAAAGTTCAGATAAGAAAAGTATACTTAGAGTAGCCAGGCTGAGTAGAAATATATTTAATTGGAAAAAATATTAGGACAATTCTCTGCCATACAGACACTTGGAAGACAAAACACTACACAGTTTTCCTTTTCATCTATCAAAAATATAAGATGTTCATAGGAAATTATGGAAAGCAATGTAGGTTTAACTAATTTCCACATGTATGAAACCTAAACATGCAGTACCTATGTGAGTTTTCATTCTTGTGATCTGAGATTCTTCAAACCACTTTAAGGAAGTCCCAATTAATTGCAATAGGTACCTTATTAGATTTGAAAGATTACAAATTCTGGGGAAAAAGCTAGAAAATTGAGAAAGAGTAAAGAATGTTCTACAGCCCAAGGAGGTATTAATTCTGCTCTTTAAGTATCTTCCACTTACAGCATTTACTCAGAGGTGGAACTTACAAAAAGATCAGATTTCTGGCACAGGACAACAGATGGAAACCTGAGGCACATATTGGAGCTCATCTGGTTCTCTGTAAGACATTAATTCCTAAGGAAAACATTTCCCACAAGCAGACAGGAAACCACATCAGACATCAAATGTCTTATAAGTGACATGGGGGTTCATTGTGTGGGAACAGAGCACTAAACATATTACTCACTCTACCATCTGCATCTAATTAAATTTGGATTTGAAGTTAAAGAGAACAGCAACATTTATGTCAAATGCTAGTCAGTCTGAACTTATTAATTGAGAAAGAGAAATGGGATTTTAGGTCATGAAAAAATTATATCCAATAGACTCATCAGGAGACTCCAAACAATTTGTAAGACTCTTCAAATTTAGCAGGCTCCCCTAATGTCCCCATGATATTACTTAAAACTGTATTTCTCAGAATAACATATCCTCACTAGATTAGTATTTCCATCCCCCACTGGAAGCAATCAAGATAAATGTTATGCTGTAGCATAAAAAATAACTTTGAAAACACCTTCAAGTATACAGAGCAAGTGATACTGCAGCAAAACCTTTCAAGCATTCCATGGAAAGACAATATCAAATGACTTCTCATAAACCATGACCTAGCCTTCACATGCTCCTCATATTGAAGATGTTCTGAAAAACAAACCAGGCAAGGCAGTTCAGCATGGAGTCCCTCTTACCTTTCAAAATCTGACACAGAGATCAATGCGTTAGCTTGATCCCATCTCTGTAGTCTATCTTATAAGAATCACTGTAATAGATGAAGAAATATTCTGGAAATGTTGTAGGTAACTAGTTTAAATTCCCCAGATAAGAGGGTTTAAGTGTTGGGGCTTTTTTGTTGTTTGGATAAGGGGGAGTTTTGGGTGTTCATTTTTTAAACTAAGCGCTGTCTCTGGGAATTTTGACATTCACAATTCTGTTAGCTATACACAAAAAAGTAGTTCTTATATGCATACTTTTGAGAAGGTAGCTGCCAAATGTACTAAATGGGAAAAACATAGCTTAGCAAAAACATATGTATAGCCTTTATTTCAGAAAAGCCTTTTCTTAAAACAGCAACAATAAAAGAATATTAACAACAGGGCATAGGAATTTAGCAGGAATAATAAACTATAAAATGTGACTGGATACTGTTACAAGATTAAAGTATGGTTCAAGACAGAAATCATCTTCTGTATCCATGCATCCATTTCTACAACCCCTAGAGCAGAGGTCTCTCTTAGCGACCAAAATAAAGATCTTAAACTGCAATATTTATTCTTACATCATCTCTGAAACTTGGAGAGGCAAACCTTTGTGGAACAGTACAAAAATGGACTCCCATGAACCCACCCACTCAGTGCTGCTGTTAGAGATCACTGGTGGCAGGAGAAGATGGCAATCTCTGCCAAGGAAGATTATTAGATTCCTCTGTAATCAGGAGTAATGCTGGCCAGGAAGTATTAGCATATGGGTTATCAAAGGTTGTCTTTGGAGGGGCTTACCATTTTTGCCACACAAGCCAAAACCAGCATTTCCAAACTGTTATCTTCTACTCCAGAAATGCATCTCCTGTTCTACTATTAGCCTTTCAAATAATGTTTCAGCAAGAAAGACTTATTCTCTGTGGTTTTGTCGTAGATTATTTGGCTTTAGATGATGTGAAAACAGACAGCTTTCTCCTCAAAGCAACATAAAGCTAAGTTTTAGACTATCAAGCTGTTTTTGATCCTTTCAAACAATAGGACTAGAAAGTCGAACTGTTAAGCACTCCACCTGTCAAAAGAAGCTAGACGTGTATTTCATTTTAATGTAGTCTGGCTGGTACCTTAATATAATGTATCTGTAAACCCCCAGGAAATTCAGGTCGGGCTAGAAGAAGCACTACACGTTAGCATCTAATACAAGCAATGCTGCAGTCACATTTAGAAAAACAATCAACCCTTGCTTCAATGTTGATGTTCACTAGCAATAGCTGGGAATATTATGTTAAGAAAAGTGGCATCATCTGATGGTAAATTCAGCAAGGTATCCTGCCACAATACTTGTTTGGCTTTCAGAGAGATACAAGATCTGCTGTGGTGAAAACAGACAATATGACTTGAGAGGAATAATTCGCATTCTTTTGTATTTTGGCTAGCAGTAAAAATAAAATAAAAAATACAAAATCCAGAAGCTTTATTACCAATAATATTAAGAAAGGAACCAGGAGAGTTTCCTCAGCTGCAGCAGAACAATGCCTATCAGAATCATGACTGTAACCTAAAAAGCTGGGCTATAAAACAGCACTATCTTCTTCCCCATACTCTGTCTGTAGTGCTGCCATTTAAACTAGCTACTTAACCAGAATGCAGTCAGAGGATTAATTTTGGAACTCAGAAATATCACAGAAATGTTCTGGTTTTTTCCATTTATAAAGCCATATCCCTAAGATTGAATTATAATTAATTTTAACCAGTCAGCACACTGAATGTAGTGCAAAAAAAAAAAAAAAAAAAACAACCTATGTTCTGATCTCAAAACAGAATCTCCATTTAAAGCATCATATGCTCTAAAGAGAGTTTGTCTCCAAATATGATTTTTTCCTTAGACCAGTCTAGAAGACACACAGTCCTACTCAAATACATAAGATGTAAAGCCTGTTGGTGAAGTGATCTTCCCACATTTCTTGCATTTCCAGAAGAAGACTTCACAAAACAGTGAAATATTTAGAAATTCCCAATGCCAAAAGAAAAATATGAGAACATGAAATAATATGTTATCAATAGCCTGACAAAGTGGTGAGACACAAAGGAAGAAGGATCAGTATAACCCTATTGGCAGAAATGCAAAACCTCCTTACAGAGACAAGAAATGGATTTCAATTTATTTCCTATTACTAAGTGCTTTAATTACAATCAATTTAGCTTGTAACATCAAGAACTAATTTAACTGGCACAATCATCACTAAATGATGAAGGTTTTTAATTGAAAATGTTATATTATTCCTCACCACAGTATAAATGGGAAATAGATTGATTAAACTACCTAAAAATATTAGATAAAAAAAGAATTAAAAACATTTTTGTCACTTGCTAATGTTAACTAAGCACTTGTACATCTACTAGAGCATGGGAATCCTCTTTCAGTCCAAGAGCAATTACTCTTGTGGGGAAAAAAATTGCTGCTGAAAAGATTCAAACTTCCAGACTTCTCCTTTTCTTATATAATGTCATTATGAAGACTACAATGAAACTTATTTTTTCTCTTGGGGACTCCTACCTCTAATTAAAAGAGTTAAAATTGACATCACTGTACCACAAATGTCTAGAAAAGCAATCACTTCAAAGAAAACTACCAAAAGTCATTCTAGAATGCAAAAAATGGGAAAATATGTTCTATTGCTCCAAACATACAGAGCGCCTCTATTTTCAGCCAAGTGTTTTTAAAATGATCGCTGATTTTTCCTGCATATCCCAAATTTTAGCATTAACCGAAGGTATTTCCTGTAGAACAGAGGAGAAATGCACATCAGGTAAAATATTTCTCCATGGATATGTAAATGCAGCAATAATCTCTAATCATTAAAACATATATACTTCTAAAGTTTCTTTAATACTTTAATTCATTAGAAAATGTTTCTATTACCTAGATATAACATCATACATCAAACAGTAATCAAGAAGAAAGCACCCTCTATGACTGTTGAGGAAGTTGTTAAAATGCAAGAGTATTTTTAAATTTTCCAATAAATATAGACTGAGTACCACTTTTACAGTAAATAATTTCTTTTATTTGCCAGAAAAACACACACATATAATTAAAGTAAAAATAGGGAGCTTTTATAGTAACACTCAAACTTCTGGTAATCTCTTGACAAAAATACCACTAAAATAAGCTGTGTTGATTTTAAATTGCTGACATAGAATGCACACTAAGTGCTTTCTCTTAAAATTTAAATACTTCACTGGACATTTACAAAGGACTTTCTTTAAATTTATAACTGACATTTTCTGATAGTCAAATACTACCTAAAAGAAGAAAAAAGGAAATGTTACTGTAAAATAAATAGAAAGGAAGTAAATCAAAAAGAGTTCTGCTCAAACAGCTGTTACCAAAAGCTTGTGGAAATACACACACTGAAAAATTATATTAATAGCAGCTGCAGATGGTTTTAAAATCCATCCATCCATTACAGCTAAATGGGCTATGTAAAACTGTCGGTAACAACAAACAGCAAAAAGCCACTACAGTAACAGAAGCCTCCGTGCAGCAGCTCCTCAGAGAGCAAAGCTCTGAATGGCTGATGGAAGCGAGTGGAACCACAGCTCGTTGGCATGAGCCTGGGTATTTGACCCCGATTCTTTGGCACACACACTTCAGCCTCAGATGAGTTCAGCTACATTTCAGAGGCGTAAAATAATTTATGAATATGGCTGGTATTGAAAACTTGTGCAGCTTCCAGTTCATAACCCTGTCTTTACATCTCATAAATTGAGCATTATAAGAAATGATGTAGCTACAAATTTCCATTCTTGTTCTCTGTGAAATTACTTGCAATTTTATATTATTATCGTTATCACAATGTACATAGGATAAAACAACATTTATGCTGTAAGTTATTCTGATGTCCTAAGAGGAGTAAAATGTTCAAATTTTACCACATTTAAAAAATTTCCTTAACTATAGTTTGGGGTTGGAAGAGGTACATTGTTGGTTGTGATTTGGTTTTCTTTGTTTAGGTTGTTGTTATTGTTGTTGGTTTTGTCATTGTTTTAAGAATAAAAAAAATCCTCAAACTAAAATTCACAGAAAGATTAGCTTAAGTAGACATGCAGGTATTTTAACAAACCATTCCTGTGTCAAGGTTTGGGGAAAGAAATATAGATGACTATTCCATTTGGAGTCCTAGAAATATATCAATATAACATAGTTCTCTTCAGAATTTTATGACAGAAGATCTGCTAAGAAGACGAAGTTTAATATATATTACAAGCCAAACAGTCAGAAATTATTACCAGATGAAACTTATTAAAGGATAAAAGTCCCCAAACAAAACCAAGTTTTACACCACTGCTATTCAAAAGTCTTAATTGAATACATAATTGATTCTCATTAGGGAGCTGTGGATAATGGAAGAGAAGTACCACAGTTTTTGATGAAAATACTTAGACTGCTGAAAATGAAAAAGTGAATTACCTGTTAGATTTGGAGTGTAAATGTCAGAGAGGCAAGCCACAACACGTGAAACCTGAGTCATATATCCTTCACTCAAGTTCTGGTTGCCAGAAACTCATTGCAAGATTTTGAGTGAGTCAGAACACATGAATGTTTCATATTCCAAACCTGCATTTGGGCTGGCTGAGAAATTTTATTTAATTACTAATTTCCCCAATGGTATTACAAGTAGGTGAAAATGTCTGCTGGACTACTGGATAATTTTCCAGATGAGAGGCTGATATAAATTATTTCTTACAGCAGAACACTGAGCACCTGCGGTCCCTACTGCCACAGCGCTCTCCCACAAAGCAGATGAACAAACAGTTCATAAGTCAAACAACTTAAAATGTACTAAAGGTTTTAAGTGGTTTCACTGTAATCATTGGTATATTCGAAATGTCAAGGCAGCCATAAATTCATGATAATTAGCCATGAAAACCAGGCTAATTTAAATGCAGTTATCAAATGTTGGGAAAATTAATTAAGTTTAAATGCTAAATATTAAAATCTAGGTCTCTAATCTAGAAACAGAAATTTGGGTTTCAGTCTGTAAGCTTTGCAATAAGAGATACAGAAATCAGGATTTGTGAAGGTTTCAATTCCTAAAGAGCATGGCTCTATCTTGCTTCCTTGAATTTACTTTGAAGAAAAAAAGAAAAATAAAGGAATGGCTGTAACACCCAGAGTCCTAAGATATTAAGACAAAATTAAATAAGTTGTGAAGGAGAATTATCTAGGCTCTAGTCCACCTGATTTTTAAATGGGCCATTCATCAGTATAAACCTCTATGAATTCAAAGTTAAATGCTAGTTTAAATAAGTTTCTTTCACAGACAATTTCTATTTACTGCTATGTTCAATTCTATTAAGAAATGTTATTGCTAAGAAGCAGACATTCATCAGCAACATGGAGCACTCTACTGCAAACAAGAACTTGAAGTGATCGAAAAGTCACATTGTAATTATGTTTGAAAAGAAGCCATTGAACACTTTATGAAAGAGCAGATTTCCAGATTTAGAAAACTTCTACTTCAAAGTTACCCAAATTTTAAATCAACTTTTTATCAGGTTTTATCTTTATTCTACCTTGAACATTTTTTTGTTTGCTGTTTTCAGCTTTAGCAAACCTGCAGTGAGAGAACAGGTCACTTTGCAGGTTGATATGTCAGCTTCATGCTTACATAACCTAAAAAGCATAGAGATCTTAAGCAATACTTTCCTGGTTATAAAAAACACGGTTTATTCTCTTAACTCAGTATGAAAACAGAGTTAGAGAACCCACAATCCATAAATTTACTGAGGCAGAGACACACTTAGAACTGTTGGACAGGGACTTGGTCCCTTAAGAAGGGGAAAATAAATACATAAATAAAAAGCAAGTTTCAGACTCATTGCTATCCTTTTCATGGCACCAGAGTGTTTTTTCAATAAATTTGATCAAGCATTTACTAAGTAGCTGGATATCACTTAATTCGACCATATTATTACCTGTTTTTTAGGTTATGCATACCAGTAAATTAAGAAGTCCAACCTCAAACTGGTACAAATCAGCAGCTCTTTCAAATGCTCTTCTGTGCTCTTGTGAGAGGCCAAGGTGCTGGTGCAAGTCCATTGTTTCCTTTCACTGTATTATTTGATCTGAGCTCTTTAATCTGAACTGAAAGAGGTAAGCAGCATCTCACAAGATCTGACCCTAAATGTCTTCCTAATCTCCATCTATCCAGGAGTTTACTCGTTATATGAACGCTGATTTGAGTTAGACTTTTCCAACACCAAGAAAGAGGGTCTAACCAAATTTGGCAAGAATTTTAATAAGCATTACAGTTTAATTAGCCTGTTTATTTTCACTTATTGCTCCACATGAGACTGAAACACACAATTAAGAAAGATACACAAAAATCTTCAACCAAATGATTCATCATCACTCTCTAATGAGAATATTTTCAAAGGTAACTTTCCAAAAGTTAAGCACATTTACCAGAAAATAATGACCATTCCTCCAAATCTTTATACTAATAATACTGGAAGTATATCTAATATTATAAGCAGGAAAGAAGAAATGCATCTAGCTGTTATTGACAAAAAGCTGTCTTTGACAGCATATTGACAAAAATTTTCTTTGATAAAATAGCATGTTTATTATAACACCAAAACAAAGCTGGTTTAGCAAAGAACAGTCAGAAAATACATTGCACAGAAAGGGGAAAGATTTTTACTCTGGAGAAAAGCTCACAGAATGAAGACAGAGAAGAGAAACAATGAAGAGAATGATGCTGGAGAGGAAAACAGAATAGGAAGGAAACAACAGAAGAAGAAGAAAAAACGTTGTTGAAAGGATTTATGTTCAAGGGTAATACCAATATATTTTTCTGGATATATCTTAGCATAGTTTTCAAATTTGGGCTAATTACATATGCTGGAAATGCATAATTAAAGGTCTCCTCAGCACATTTTCTTTCAATCTCCCTTCCCTATACACTAGGAATAAAACTGAAACTAATTCTTTGATGTGCAGGAGAGAAAATGCCAAAAGGTCAAGAGACAGCTTCATTGTAACTACTTCAAAGAACGCTAGGTTTCTGTGTTTTCTTTTACTACATAATATTAATTAAATACTACATTTCTCTTCCAGAAATGGGCCATTCAGCACAGTGATTGCAAAGTATCTACTGAGTAATGGGAAAACATGCTACTCCAAGTTCCTGTGTATTTACAAAACAGTGTGAATCTATGACCATTTACATCCAAGATTCTGAACTACAAATTCTGTAAGAAACGTGAAAAAAAGGGCTGAGAGTATTTGACAAAAATCCAGGATATGTTTCAAATCCTCCCACCCCATTCAGCAGATAAATTCAACTATGTTCCATTATAAGCCTGAAAATCTGATACACTGGTCTTCTCTATAAAGCCAGAATAAATAAATCCTCTATTGTGGATCTTTTCTGCCCTTCCTTCACCCCCAAATAATTGCTTTCTTTAATGCTCTCTTCACCAAAAATAAATAGAGACACAGCTTAAGCTGAAATAGAAGCTGAACATGGTTTGAATCTCTTTTTCTCTTCCCCCCAGCTCATCCAGAATGCCTGTGGTAGAGCCCATTAGAAGTGCATGAAAGCAGATAGCTCAAAGCCCACATAGTTATTCCTGGATTTAAATACAGATTGGAAATGAATGTCCTGTGGATAAATGTCTGTGAAAAAACACAGAGGAGAATAAGTGCTTGGGAGATTAAGAGATTTACTGTAACCTCTGTGAAAGCTGAACATTTAAAGGGCAGGAATGCTTCATTTTTCAATCAGCAAATTTAAAGGGGCAGAGATTTATAAATTATCTCAGCAACTAATTAAAACCCTGTGTCTGTGTGCACACGTGCATGCGTATACATACTTTTACAAATCAGCAGATATATAGTACTAACAGACTATGGGACTATTTTGGTCAGCAACATTAATATAAATGTTAGCTTTCTTAATTTGTTTAAATGGCACTTTGGCTAGTTCATAAAATCATTTCAGTTGGTAAAGACCCTTAAGATCATTGAGTCCAACAATTCTCTGCAATTGATCAAGATCTTTGGCTGAATTGAAGGCAAATAATTTCTTCTTATTACTGAGAACAATAGAACAAATTACTGAGAACAATAGAACAATACATCCCCAGTAAAAAAAAACAAATAAACAAACAAACAAACAAAACCCAATCAGCTACAACTTGGTTTTACAACTCTCCTCTTTATGCTTGCTTGATCATTTTTATTACCTATTACTCAAAGGAAACCTAAATGTAGACATGCTGAGGAACTGCTATGACAAATCTGCCACATGTTATTGCCATTTTCTTGCCCTATTCCTCCCTTTAAAGCAGGAAAATTGAAAGGACACAGAAGTTCAAGTGCCCAAATAACAAAGATTTGCTTCACACCAAAGGTTAAAGATAATAGGTCACATGCCTGAAAATCCTGCTCTCCAAATAAGACGAGGCCATGCACGGACAACAGCATATACTGAACGATTAATCCTGGTCACGCTTTGCTGTTTCTGAAATTATGAACATTCAGGAACTGTAATACACAAACAAACCACTGAAGTGGAAATGTGACTGCTGAATATTGCTCACTCTCCTATTTTGCTTGAGTGCTATGCACCAGAAAGGGTATCCAGATCTAGGAGACTCTCAGCATTCTCTATGACCAGAGTCACCAGCTTGCCTACCCTTCATCTGTCCCTGTCCTACATTGCTCCCTTTCAAACTGTAGCCAAGGGCAATATTCTCATAAATATCTTTGATACAGCAAATCCCTAAGGATTCTAGCAGTGAGATTCATGTAAAAAATAAACACAATCACATTCTTATGCATCTGATCTCACCTCCCAAAGGCATTTAAAAAATCACAGATCAAGGCCCCAAGCATTTACTCAGAAAAAAACCCTTCCAGAATTTGCCAGCAGCAGCTTCAAACACCAACACACTGCCAGGTAAATGAAATATCCACCAGGGCTTTTTTCACTAATTGCAAAAAGTCAAGGATGTTAGAATCTACCATACCTGTGGGAATATTAGGTCTTGTATTTTAACAACCGCTGAACAATAAAAACTTGTTACTTTGATCTCCACAAAGAAGAAAAGGAATAAAAAAAAATGCTGCAAACTTCTGAGCAATTCTATAAACATCATGAAAATATAGCTGCCAACATTTTCAGTATTCATGCAAGGAGTTTGTAATGAAGCTGAAAGGGAGCTTCTGAGGGAATTACTTCTTTGTAATTTAATTTGATAGAAAGTTATGTCTGAATGCCAAGGTTCATCAACAAAGAAAAGCAAAGAGGAAAATGGCTGCATATCACCAGGTGAATTTAGAAAGAAAAAAAAAAAAAAACCAAAGCAATAAACCTTAATTTTAATTTTTGATGCTACAGTTATTTTGTGCTATTTATAGTATTATTCTAGAGTCTCCACATCCCTTCTGCCTTACACAGTGATAAGGGTAACAGAATTCACATCTAAAGGACTTGCAACATAGCAAATATAATATTACCATATGGCATTAAAAAATTCAATCAGGATCTAATTAAACTAGTGACAGAAGAACAACTGATGATACTGCAACACAAAAAATATGCTATGGGTTTTTCATAAGAGATTTTTTCTTCCAGTAAAGTACACAGAGTGAGGTATGTTTCTATAAGAAAAAATCCAAGGCTCACCCAAGGCTTTCTGTGAAAGGAGACCTGGATTCCTCAGAGGAAATATGTGATTAATTGCTCAATACTTAAGTATCAGTTTCTTGAGGTCAGGATTGAAGGCACTGGAGACAGTATTTCATGTTCAGACTCAGGTATTTATTATTTCTTATCTATGTTACAGTCTCACTACCATGACTTCAGCAGCTTTTTCATTAGCAAGGCACAAAATGGCTAACTAACTCTTGTTACAAGGTCTTTTCAAAGTAAACTATCCAATTAAGAAAGGACACCTAGATTATTTTCCCTTTTAATCCAATAACTGAATTCCACAATGCAGACTTTTCTGTCCAATTACAAAACATCACCCAAACCCATGAAGAAAAGGGAAGAAGGTAAAGAAGAACAACCTGTCTCCACCCTAAAACCTCCATCTTGCTTCATATTTATTTCTATATTCTAAAATCTCAAACTCTAAGTTTTCCACCCTGTGATATTACAGACTTCTAACCAACTACACATCCGTAATCCCAGTGCTATTATTCCCAGGGTTCCTTGAAGAAGAAGGAAGAAATGAGTGGCAGATCTGGGGAGAGTATTGGGTTTGTACATATGTCTTTCACTTTGTCAGCTTGCAATGAAAGAACATTCCAACTTCTGCCAGGTAATTTGCACCAACCTGCCAGCATCTGGCAGAAGGGGCTTACCATCTGAGTAGGAAATGTATGCACCAGGCACTCAAATTAATGTGACATAAGAATTCTATGGAAATTTATGCTAATTTCCCTAATGGCTTCAAGATGGTCAGGAAACAAAATATATTCTAAGTTCT
This sequence comes from Vidua macroura, assembly GCF_024509145.1. NCBI lineage: Eukaryota > Metazoa > Chordata > Aves > Passeriformes > Viduidae > Vidua > Vidua macroura. The sequence goes on from NC_071571.1 coordinate 37,710,098, forward strand.
GTCAGGTTTTCAATTACTTCAACATGGCAAGACAAACATTCCATCTCCTATTCCTTAGTTATCCCCACAGTTGCTTATTTACTCATTGTAATAATTTCCTATATTTGTTTTTACCTCTGCTAGTTAATCCTATCCTATAAAAATGAATTTTCATTACTAATTTTCTGATCAAATCAGGAAAAAAGCACTGACCAACCCCATTCAAATCCTACTATCCCTTCATTAGCCAGTCTCCTCATGTCGCAGCATTGTTTCCATTTCATTCTACATAAATGTAAGTTTGCTCAGGGGCTCATGCCAGTGTTCACAGGGTGTTGTGAAGGGCATTTTACTACCAAAGAGAGCAGTTCTGCACAGGAGCCGAGGCCGTCTGAAGTTTTCTGTGAGATTAAACAGTATGAGCCTAACTTCATACATTGTTACAGCAAAATGCTCTAGTACAAAGCTGCTGTTGGCTGGATTAGTGCCCTCAGTCTGGGTAATATGCTGTCTTTCCCGTAGGGCTTCTTTGGGTCACAGTGGGTGTTTTTCAACCTTGCACAATATCAAGAGAAAAGGAGACTTCAGCTCATTTTTACAGAAAATAAACAAACTGAGCACATTTCAAAATCCTGCTGTGCTTTCTGTATATATTTCTGTCTGCATTGATTTCAAGAAATGTTGTGAAATGCTTTATTATCAAAGGAATACAAAGGATGAAGCACATATCATTTATTTTCATACTTTCCTTGTCTCTCTGAAGAAACTGTTTCATTAACTCGCCAGCTCTGCCATTTTGTGTTTGCACATGCTGCTTCAGCCAGCACATTTGAACATAACATCTGTAGCAGGTGAACTGTGGAGCATGGAGAGTTCTGTCAAAACACATTAACCAGAAATCCTCTAGATATCCACAAACAGTAAGTCAGGGTGACAAGTCTCTTTCTCGGAAACTTTGGGGATCAGATAAGGTTGAATACTCAAGCTTTCTGTGATGATGTTTCATAAAATATCCACCGTTAGTTAGCAAAAAAAGAAAGCAATATTATGAAGATCATTCTCCAAAGAAATTTTAAAAAGTGTGACTACAGAAAGGAATAAAAGTTTTGACTACAATATAAGAGGGATATCTTAATAGCACTGCATAGGAACTATACCACTCCATATTCCATGAGGAAAAAAAAAGTCTTGCATATAGATATGTTTCATTAACCCTATCAACAACTAACATAATTCTAGAGATCTGGCAGAAGTAATAATGTCTATTCTTACTAAGTGTTAATTTATATCAGCTGTATCATAATATGAATACTAATGTGTGAGGCACTTTCTTGAAGTTACTAAATAGAAGAATATAAACATTTAAGAAGGGAAAAACCTTTCATCACACTGTGAAAGAGCAGGTTTTCTGGACTATAAAATTTGCATGTGAATAAAAATAATAAAAACTGAGTTAGAAGAAATGTAACTGATCTTTCTGGACCATTTGAAAAATTCTATTCCTGCTGAGGTTCACTTGAAATCATCATGAATATGATTTCTGATTTGGCAAAATAAACACATTCTATTTAGAAAATTCCTTTAAATAATAAATTACTGCAACGCTTCAGAAAAAAATCAATAATAATTAAAAAAAAAAAAAGTCCACACAAAACAACCAAACAAAAAATCCACCATTGCCTACGCTTTTCAAAGATTAAAAACTAACAGCTGACTACCATACAGGACTCTGTGCTAATCAGCAGATGGTGCACAAATGCACTCCCTATAAAGCACAGCACTGGAATTTTCTGCCAAAGTAGCCAAGAGCTAAAAAATTCCTAAGTAGACTAAGAATAAAGTGGTCTTTGTGGATGTACATGTGTGTCTATGAATATTTAATCACTATACTCAGAAGCACACATGTTCAAAATTAGTCAGACCCTCTCGTACTCTCATTAATGTGATCAATGGGATACAGGATAGGTTATAGGATGGGCTGTATGCAATATCAAAGGAAAAATAAAAAAAAAGCAGATTATTTCCCTTATAACAAATTTTGCAGGTATATAACAAATTAGACTAACCTACACTACAAAATTTAGCCTGTACCAAGAGATAAAGAAATTTATAACATACTTACAGTCCCACAGAGATAAAATTAAGAGTCAATCTGTTGAAATAAACTCTTCTGGCTTGCAAAGAAATTAAAGCATGGGTAAAACTAAAATATTTCTTTCTTAAATAGTGCTGAAACTTCTATGCCAGCTATAAGCTAATTTAGTTGTTCATTCTTTAGCAGTAACATTATTTGTTTCCAAAATCTTTTAATTTGGAGTGCTCCTAAGAGCAGAGAGGCTTGCCACTGTTGTTGAAAGAATTTATTTCACAGTAAAAAGTCTTTAAATGACAACACTGCAATTTTGAATAATATCTATTTCTTAAAGCCTTACAGTTCCAGGATCTTTTCTTTGGCTTTCTCAAGCATATTTCATCTGGTTTTGACAAGGGTCACTGGCATGAAAAGAGTCAGTGATAAAATCAAATACAATACAGTGAATTACTGTGGCACTGTTTTTTTCTTTAAAATGTCAAGATTTTAAAACATTAGGAATACTCCTTTACTGATGTGCAAATAGAAAACCATACAAGCCCTAACATACAAAATTAGTTTTCAATTAAGAGTAATTTAATTTCATGATGAGATGTGATTGGTCAGAAAATATAACACCACACAAAACCAAAAAAATAAAACAAATAAATTCAATATCAATTACTGGATAATTTTTATAAGGAGCTGTTTGATCACTCCACTGTTTACATGACAGAGTCTACTGTTGAAATTCTCAATGGTTTAGGTTAAAAGGTAATTTATTTTAAGAAAAAGAAAGTTTGAAAGGTTATTTATTTTGGCCTGCTATCATCACATCTATCTTAAAACATTGAACAAGATGCTATCTGATGTTCTTTACTGCATCACCTATTATTCCCTTTGACACCACTAATGGCAGAAATAAAAGTCTAAAAACAAGATCCATGTATGCGATTTCCTCTTTTAGAAGACAAGAATTTTACATTTTCATCTCTAACTAGACAGACTGTGACATGGATCAACATTAGTTCTGAGTATATGCTACAGGCAATTTGATGAAAAAATAAAGGTAGTAGAAAAGGCTTCAACAGCTTATTTTACATCTCAGAGCCTTTCACAGAATACAGAATTTACTGTATTTGTTTTGCTTCTGCCAAATACCATCAGCATCCTGACACTCTAAAAAGGAAAAAAATAACTAAGAAAATTCCACTCAAACACACAGCTATGAAGAAAAATCTAAGCCTTTGTGTGTATATATATATATATAGGTCCTGTCTGATGCAAATCAAGCAAGTAGGCCTCTGAACCTTTAAAACTGAAGTTTTCCCAGTATTTTCCAAAGGACCTTAGAACCATTCCACCTGAATTTTATCTCTGGAATTTACTTAACCTCTTACCCAAAGCAGAAATAATTTCAAGGTTAGATCTGGTTGAGTTCTTGAAGTCTCCAGAGAACAATTTCCACATCCTCTTTGGTCAACATATTCCTGTGCTTACCCACTTTTGCACTGAATGTTTCTATCCATATATCTAACCAGAACTTTCCTTGCTGCAATTTGCTATCCTCCCCTCTTGCCCTTTCACATACATCCGTCTTCTACCTAAAACTCCCTCAAGGAAGTTGAAGATTGCAAAAGGATCCTCCAGGAGAGTCCTTCACAGGAAATAAAACCAGCCTCGTCAACCTCTCTTTGTGAGTTACACGCTCAGGTAACCTGACCATCCTGGTGATGCTCTTCCACATCCGCTCCCTTACAATGATGTCTCTCTTGCACTGGGGGCCCAAAACTGGGCATGGTACTGTCCCAGCATATAGTTCACGAATCCTGTTCAACTTTTTGTCCACAAGGACACTCAAGTCTTTTTTCCACGAAGATGTTGTATCAAACGTGGGGAAAAAAGAGCTGAGTCAGAACTATGGTCATGTAATCATTGGGTTTCATCAGTTTTATGACCAAATTAAAAAATAATATAAATAAAAATTTTTACCCTTTTTTTAAGCATGCCACAATAATAACTTCACAACAACTGCTAATCAAAACAATAACCTGCAAATAAACTAGGACATTATCAGAATAGATAAGACCGTGGACCAAAAAAAAGCCAAAATTCTATTGTGCTTGCCCAGTGGAAAAAACATCCATTCACAAAGCAACTTGTCAAGGTTCAAACCTCTGTTAAGTTTGAGAACAGGAATGAAAGTGGAAGGAAGAAATTTTAAACAATCTTGTTACTTCTTTTGAGATAGAATGAGAACTAATCAAATGTAGGAATGGCGCTCTCCTGGCCAAAAAGGGACAGATGAGTTGTTAACTGTTCCCAAATGGGACAGGTTCAACAGAAGAAAACTAAATTTCTAAATAATCATTAACAAAATTACTAACCAACTGGAGTCAAAATACCAAAGCTAATATTTTTTACATTTCCAGTTTTCCTTTCACTGTACTTTACTAGGAATGAAATTGCTTAAAGATCACACAATGTATGATCACAATATTATTCTTCATTAACTTTCTCTTCTACAACATTTTAGAATTCAGCACAGAAAGAGACTGTCTGGGTTTTGGTTCTAATTGAATAGTCATTTTGCTGTTAAAGCCTATACATCATCCCCATCAGGGAGGGTTTGCATTTAAAAACATGCTACCCTGACAAAGTTTCTAGATGAGTATTTTAAAAATCTGATTTTTTATTACAGAGCAAAGTATTACTAAACAGTAATACTAACAAAGTATTGTCAAACACTAAGTGAGCTGCTTTGCTTACAATTAGTGTATCTTTCCAGCTCTCTAATTTCATATTTATGGAAAAACTGGGGGAAAATCTTGATTATGTTTATATAGGTATAATGCTGTCTGCATGGGGACTCCAGCCAGACTAACCTATAAGCATTAATGTGAGAAACAAAGGAAAGACATCAGACAGATTAACTTGCTCCCACAGAAGCAGAACTGTAGATTAGAATTAGTAATTCCTCAATGATTTGCACTGAGCCACCATAGCTATCATTAATTAATTTTCTGAACAGAGTGAGGAACTTGCCTCCTTTTCTTGAAATCAACAGGATTTGCAGTTAATTTCACTGGCACTGGTCTTAAATCTCTGACCTTGAGATGCATTTCCCCTACTGAGAAATATGTCAGAGAATAAGAAGTTAACTAAAGATTTCAGTGTCATGACTATCAGGAAGACAGTGAATATTGAATCAGAGGGGCAAAAAAAAAAAAAAAAAAAGCCCCATGAATAAGTAAAAGTCAGTAGTAGTGAAATTTGTCTCTCATAGAATAATTGCTATTTTTTTCTTCTACTCAGATATAGCTCAAAAATTCTGCATGAATTCTGTGATATCCTAAAAACTTTTAAAAATTAATGCTACATTAGACATACAAAATTATAATTTTATAGCCTCATTGAAGAGTACAGATCTATATTTGAAGTCAGAAAACAACCGAATATGGGAAAAGCTAGTTCTTAGGAAATTAATACCAGGAAACGTTGATAAACTTTGTGCGTTGTCATGACACATAGAAGATCTGTTGCCTACCAGATGCCAGTGCAGGGGAAAAAGAACCCCACCATATTTAAAGAAGACAAGTTACTGAGAAGGTCTGGATGGAAGCCATGGTCATCATAATCTATATTGGACCTAGTGATATAAGCAGAACTAAATGGAGAGCCTGCAAAACAGGTTTCAACAGTTTGCTATCTGTGCATACAAGATCAAATGCCAGTGTTCTCAGAAATGAGAATGGTGCCACACTCAGGGAGAAGCAAAGAATGGCAGACCAACACCTCACACGGTTCAGAAACACAGATGGACATACACTGCTATCAGAGTAACTGAGCTTTATCCAGCTAATTTAGCAGTGATCATCAATATTCCTGCTAGAGTTAAAACATGAAGACATCACTTGCCTAAAACAGTTTTATCTTTTAAGCGGAGAGAAAAACTGGTTCAGATAAATAAGTCTTATGGCAGGTCCTAGCCTCAAAAAAAAAAAAAAAACAAAAAAAAAAAAAAACAAAAAAAAAAAAAAAAAAAAAAAAAAAACAGGGGAAAAAAAGATAATTAGAAAGAAGCTATATTGATGCTAAGTAGAAGTTCAAAGAGAAAGACGTCCCATTTTTTTCAAGTGTATTTTAAACACAAATTTGAGGACATAAAGGGCAGCTACTTTTCAATATGGAAGAAAGAGTTGCACACCTAGGAGCAACATAAAGGTCTGAAAACACGAGGTTATAAATGTCTAAATAGGACAAGCAAACTGTAGCAGAACAATATTTGGAATATTCAGAGGAAGATCTGTGTGTATGGAAGATGAAATGCAGCAAGCAGGCACACAGTGGATGAAGATTTTCACCCTCTAATCGGCACATCACAGCAGTGTTTGTGTGCTGTTGAGGACACCTCTAAGTACTTCCTCCTCCATGTCTTCACATAGCTCTCAAAAAGCCTCTCCAGGTGTGCTAAAAGGCAGTAAAGAAGGACACACTTCTAAACTTGTTTCAGCTGCCACTGTTGAACTTCTCTTGGACAAACATCCATGTCCTTTGGATGAAGGTAATTTACTAACCATCTTGCTTCAAGATGGTAAAAAGGAGGGTACTCTATATAGCAAGGGGTATTAAAAGAGAATCTGAGCAGTCTTACACTCAGGTAGAAAACTGAATTCTCTGTAACTTTTTGAATCTGCAGTCAGAAGATCATTTAGACCTTGGGCAGATGTTCTTTATGGTTGAGATTCTCCACACACCTTGAACAGTTTGATAATAAGCTGCTACAGCACGTTTTATTCATTTGTCACTTAAGACAGTAGAAAAGAAAGGAATTTGCTAGCTGAGACCAGAACTATACTTCAACAAAAAACATAAGCACATCCTTAAGTGCACTCGATAAACAATAAGGAACTTCAAAAATACTTTATGTATATTTAGACATAAATTTCTACTTATCCCCCAACTTATGAAAAATTATCCATAATTAAAAATCACAGTTATACAAGCTTCCATACTTTATTTTAAAGTTTTGTTGAGCTATTCTGTGGACCAATTGCCAGATATGCCACATGAAAAATTATTTAACTCCTATGGATTTTTTCCCCTCAAATACAGGAATGTTTTAAGAATTGCTAAAATATATTTTATCTATGTGACTGCATGCTGTTATTAAACTTATTCCAGGTGCACTCAAACTTTCTCCATAGCCTTCCTACAATTTGTTACAGTGCCAACTTTACCCGTGACTGATTTGTATTAAAATTTAGCAAGGTCCATTTGCATTTATTTGTAATAGCAGACAGCTAACTACAGCAAGTCCACATGGATATCTGCACACATGTAAAGAGTTTGTCCACATTTACTGTCCATTATTCCTTTTTGTATACTCACAAAGCCAAGTAGAGCCTATGATGCTTATTATAGGAAATACCAACACCATGCACGAGGCTAGTGTGAGCTGGCTCTTAAGATTCTTTCATTCACCTTGTGATAAAACTTTGTGGTGAACTATGATGTCCTATATGGTGATATTGCATTTCTGAATAAAATAAAAAAGATTCTGCAACTACAAATGGTGGTTTAAAAGCATTACTTGCAAAAGTGCTCTTAAAAGCAGAAACTGTTAATAGTTCACTAACTGAAATAGGAATATGATGAAAACAGACAAGTGCTTTGAAATAAAGAGGAAGATTTACATTTGGAAGCAATGGAAGTGACAGCACACTGCCCTTAGCCAGTCCTACTTGTCAAAGCTTGAGATTTCTGGACATTTGGGAGATATTACAAATACCCAGAAGGAACCTGCTGTGATGCTTTACAAGATACTGGCATTTATGACCCACAAACTAGAAGCTTAAAACCAGAGGAAAATACATATTAGATTTAGTGTTAACTGGGCATGAGGCTCTGAATCAGCATAGGACATTAAAAAAAATGTTTGCTAGATATGTGTCTTCCAGGGGCATCTCAAGATGATCTGGAAATTCCTACTTCCCAGAAAATTAATGGAAAATCACCTTTGCTGAAGGAAAATATACTTTGCCTGAAGACTTCCTGTTTTCTCCAATGCCCCATCCAATCCTATTCCTCTGAAAGGAGGGCTAACACAATGAAAAGAGAAGATGACACTATTTCCCTGAAAGCCCTAACTTGGTGGTTTAAGAAAAAAGTAAGAATGTGTCTACCACAAATCTATCAGTTTTCATGATCACAAAACATGACAGCAGAGGCATAAAATGCAATGGCAGCATGGAGACTGAAAATAAACAGTAACATAAAAGTGCAAGGACAGAAACTCTGCAAGCAGTTTGGATAAATCACCTGGATTTCCTACCTGCAGATTAGTAAAAAGTAAGGATTTAGATGCAAAAGAAAAGTTGCAAAAGATTAAACATTTTCTCTGACCAGTGTGCAAAAAATTTTGCATAGATTTAATGAAACTGCTATCTCAAGAGTTGTTGTAGGAAACCACATTCAGCTACTGAATGAGGTTGAAAAAAGAATAAAATGTGGGAAATAAACATTCCTTTTTAGTGCATATTTCATAATACTCATTGCCATAACAACCAAATCATTATTCATTCTAAAGTAATATCAAGTGTTGAACTAAGGGATTTGTTTTTTGAAATTAGCAAGGGGGGGAAAATATACTAAATTCTGATACTTTTTGCTCCTTTTTTCCATGTACTCAATGTCCTTAATGGACAATAAATGTATTTTATTTACAATAAAATTTTGCTTTAATGAAATTTCAGTGAAAAAAAAGTTGTAGTTGGATTTAATTTAAAAGATAGTAAATAAAACATACTAAGTTGGATAGCCTTTGGTCTGGCTTATGAATTCAGAGAGCTAGATAAACCACCACCAAATTCCTCACTGCCTTCTATGTTTCAAAAGAATAATGGTTCAGAAATCAGTTTTTAAAGTGTAAGAAGTCTATTAATTTTGTGACATCGCTCACCTCCTTCATTATTTTCCCACTTCTTCTCTAATGTATTGTAAAAAGTATTGCAGAGGAAAGCAGTTTTAGGTTTTGTCCTAACCATGCCTCATTCACTCACGATGATTCAGCAATTTACACAAAAGAATGCACAAAAGAAATTCTGGTTTACATAAAATTTTAGACACATCAGCTTTCTCACTGGTGCTGCTAATATGTTTGCATCCACAGTTATTTTTCCATTCTGTCAGTAGGAATGTGAGTTTTGCTCCTGCTGGTTAGAATAAACAATTTCCCACAAGAGGTCACCTCTCCCCACAGTGTCCAGGCAGGTTTTATGAGAAGTGGTGCAATGTCAGCAGACCAGATAGGAACTGCATCTTGCCCTCCTTTTAATCCCAAAACGTACTCAAAATCTCCACTGACTTTCTTGTCACCTTTCCACTGCACGCATGAGAGCAGAAAGGCAAAAAAATCACCAGCGAGAAGAATATTTTCTAGGGTGCAATGAGGAAAGTGTGAGAAGTCTTTTTAAGAGACATAAAAAGCAATTATTAGGCGGAAGGCACACAGAAAATTGTGTTGCTCCCAAGCATGTTTCAGTAACAGAAATGCTAATGTCTCACTATGTCCTGTTAAATCATCACAAACCACTGTACCAGGTAATGACACAAGAAACATTGGGTTCACATCCCTTTTGTGGCTGCACAGTGTGCTGTTCTGAGGTTGCTCTGCCCCAGGAAGGAACCACATGGGTATCGTACAGTAAAGCTGCCGAACAGACACATAAGCAACTAACAAAACTTTTCAGAGTATATCTGGTTATTCAAATACAGTCCAGATACCAACAGAGCAGCAAAGAAACACTGCTTTTAACCCCACAATGCACATTAGTTACTGATTATTGATTTGCAGATGTTAACAGACTTTGTGCATAAGCAACTTACCTTATGAAATTAGGCAGAGATATTGAAGTATAGTAAATGTAGTAAATTCACGTCCAACAGACAAAAGCTACTTCACACAGCTGGAAGTTGATGACTGTAGCATGACAACTCTAATTACACAGTCAAATGCTAATACAGCTGAACCCTACCTCTGTTCAGCAGTCCATTGCAAATTATTTTGGAACAAGACATGGCCTTTTGTTTCATATTAATCAATCCTCCCTTTCTATTATCCCCTCATAATACAGAACACACAAACCTATCCTGCTTCATGGGAGTAATTTGGAGATGAAATAAAATGAGAAATCACAACTCCAATATTTTTCCCAACCTTTCCATGTATGTTAGTTCCAAGTGAACATCCAGCAATGTAAAGGCATATACAACAGAGTACTGTTCATGAAACACTGTATTTAGAAATTAAGTTTCCTTTTGCATAGTACAGATATTTCATTCATATGTTGAGACATAATGAGTAACTATAACAACAAAACCTTAGAAGATAATGCATAAAGCAGAACATTTACATACTTTTAATTTACAGCGGAATTTAGTCTCTAGAATTATTATGTCACTAATGTGGACATCAAGCATAATGGCTCTTTTGTGACAATCTGACTTCCACATAGGAAATACCATTCTCTTAAATAAAGTATCCTTCTGACATACATTGAGAAAACAATGCGCATGTTTAACTGTTACATCAATGACCTTCAAAAAGCACTATTTGCATGTACCTGATAAATTGCAATGCTCAAGTCATAATTTGTTTAGTCATGGTCATATGTCACTTGACCTTGCTGGGGTCTCATCAACAAAACAATCATTTGTCAGAAAAATATGGCCCATATTTCAGAAATACAAGTTATGACAAAATCTATGATGGTAAAAGGCCTCTTATGTTCCGATTTATATTCGTCCGTAGAAAAGGCATCTCAAACAGTGTCTCTATTCAAAGTCCAGGGAGGATGGTTACTCAAATATTCAGTTATAATTCAGTTCTAACTTCCAGCAAGAAAGATTTTATACTGGTCTAATTTATAACACTCAGTTGAAGAGAACTGAACTTGATGACATGGAAAATCCCTTCCTTATATTCTACCCTACATTACTTTCTCACTGGAGTGCTACTTTTGATAATATTCAAAGATCTGACAGATTTGAAAATCCTTAAGTTTCACATAAGCTCCCAAAATAATTGCTAGAGAGCTAGATAGTCAATCAGCTATTTTCTAACTACAAATGGATGCAGCTACACATAACAATACTCTTCAGGAGGAAGTAAGAAATATGCTGCTGTACTGTTAGTTTGAGCCTCTCCAGAATATAAATGCTGAACCATGATTGAAGCTATTTGAAGCTAATTTCAGCATTGCTTAATTACTAATTCTTTCATTATCATGGATTAAAGTGGAAAAATGAACCGCAGAAAAAAATCTTTCTATCATTAGCAAAACAGTTGTGCTAATAATAACAATAACAATTCCTCCTTAACCAAAGATAGCAATAAATTACACTGTATTTATTTGGTTTTATGGAGAATGCATTTGTGGATAACCACATTGCACCTTTAATCAACTCAGAAATCAATCTTTCTTTATGCATTTCCACAGCTCCTACTAATGGTAGTAACATATTTTTCTATGTCTGAAGTCTGAACATTGACAAATGCTGCAGTCCCACCTGCCAGTTAAAGACAAATTTAATTGTACTGTTGAATGTTATGGGGGAGTTATTGGTTTTACTGTTGTGTTTTATAGAAATGAACAACATCTTGTACACAGAAATGCACTCACATCCAACATACTTAGGCCAAATATCAATGTTATCCCCCACTCTTCGAGCAGGAACAAAGCAGAGACTATTAAAATAATAGGATGAAGTTCTATCTAAGGATTGTTTGCATATCCTTCTGCTGGTGGGGAAGGAAGCAACATAAGGCACAAAAATAGTAAGCTACACGTGTAATATGGAGAAAGAAAGTCTGAAAGTCCTAAGTACAACATATTAAGACAATTATTTCTCTGGCATGGTACACAGAAGCAGATAGAAGAATGTAGTACAACCCTATACATGGTACAGCAAAGTTGAGTACTACCAGTTACTAAATGGAGAAAATTGCAGCATGGTAATTTGTTTTTTCTTGTCAGGGATCATCATTTGCCTCTATTATCTAATCTGCCATAGTACAAAAAGCCACAAATGTGTTTTTCTTTGGGGATCACAATTCACTCTGATGATTGAAGAGTATGTCACCTACTACAAAATGCTTTGCCCAAAGCTGTCAATGAAATCGATTAAAGTGGAAGTTTTGTTCCATCTCTGTTTCACTTCAGCCATGATCTTTAAACAAATTTGTTAGCTGTAGGTTGAACCCAGAATAAGCAAGTTAAAGTGAAAGGAGTTTGGCAATGTATTTCTGTGTAATGTACTTGTTTCAATTTATTTCACAACCACCTTACAGTCATTAAAAGCAAGCATGGCCCTAACAAGGATAACCATTCTAGTAGACTATGAAATATGGAATATCACTGATTATGCTGAAATCCATCAAAATGTAAATGAAATGAGAAAGAATCTGAATCAAAATCATTATGTAAACAAAATATAAAATGAAAACTCTTGTAATAACACAGATGGTATATGTTTAGCTATTTGCCAGATGCTAGGGATGACCTCCAGCACTCTGAAGTCACCAAAAGCCTTTGCTTTAACTTCAAAGTATTTGTTGTCTGAATAAAACGAAGTTTAGATTTGTATATATCAACACAGCGCACATTGCTGCAATTCTCAGATCAAAACATGGCAAAGATCTATATATTATAATGCTTACCATTATCACTTTTGAGATTTCCATTGCTGAGCTGTTTCAACCTCTTCTGATGGGATTTGCCGTTGTAGTGGATTTGTGCCTGAGCAGGAGAGTTTAGCTGAATGTTACAGACATTACACAAAGTGAAATTGGTGTGTTTCTTTTCTCTCTCCTTCTTTTCTTCAGTGCCATCAGGTGCTAATTCTTTCTCACCTTCTCGGTCTGTGAGAGATGTGAAATCTGAATTATATGACTGGTTATCAACTGGTAGATCAGGGCTCCAAGGCTTCTTCATATTTTCTGAGAAGAAAAAAAACCATGAGAGAAAATTGATGAGAACACAAAATAATATAGAAAAGACAGCAACAGCTGCAAAACACTAAAAGGTAGATAATAATTTTTTGCATGTTATATTTTAACATTGTATTTCCACTCATATATTTTTGGTTTTGTTCAACTTTTTCAGTTTCTTCTATGTAACTTGACTGACTTCACAGCCAAGTACCCAAAGCTCAGCCCATCAGATGTGGATGTGGCACCTCCTGTGATAACTTAGGTAAGAAAGGGTAAAAACAGTGGAGGAACTGAGGAAAAATGCGAGACAAAACAATGCTTCAGTCAATGGAAGAAAAGGGGGAGAAGGTATAATTAACAGAAGAACCTCCTCCCCCTTATATATTAGATCCATAATCTTAAATGCACAGACCTTACCCTTGATTTTAATCAAATATTTAGCAGCCCCAGCCATCCTTTCTCCATTTCCTGTGATTGCTTTCAAGCCCAAGTCTAATAACTTCATAACTTTCTCATGTAAAGTAGTTCAAAGACAAATAAACATGTAATTAGTTTCTTATCTTAACCACCCAGGATTATAATTGAAGGATAGTTAGCTTAGTTTCAGCTAGTACCAGAGAGCAACAACTACTGAAATGAGAAGATAATTCCATTTGCAGAACTTCAAGTGAAACCAATGTAACCGTGAGCTTCCGTGATTAAAAGTGAGCAGAAATGGCACAGATGAAGAAATGCTCTGAGCACTGCAAACCTAATTTACTATTCAAGGACTGCAAAATGTTATACCAACTTAGCATTCTGATGAGACCTTTATATACCATATAAATCTTTAAAGTGCTTGTTCACCCAGGCTTAGTGAATAAATGAAGGTCTAGACAAAGAATCTAATCTATACTTTGAATGACAAAATTACTGCAGCCTTAAATACAATTATACTATTTGGCCTCTAATTGACAAATCAATCAACCTAGAGACAAAAAAAGGATTAATGCAGCTACACAAGAAAATGTGTCTTCAATTGTCGGCATCAGTGCTTGGCACCAATTGACGGTGGACAGGAACTGACTGTCACCATCAGTTTATCATCCTACTGAAAGACTTTCATACCTCCTCTCTGGGAGCTCTCACGGGCAGCTCCTCACAACACTGACTCCTTTTCTCTTCCTTCTGCGCAGCCGGCTGACTTCTTCCTAGCACAACCGCCTAATGACCCTTCCTGTCCCTTGCAGCACATACTAGCCCTTACTGGCCCTTGCACGACCACCTGACCCTAACTCCCCACAGCAGCACAGCCAACTGACTCCAACTCTCCTCTTGACCAGCTAATCCACTCTTTTATAACACCCATCCTTACTGGACACAGCTGTGACCTATTAAGGGCAAGGCTGTTCCTACTCTTTAGTAATTAGCACAGCTGCAAGTCCTCAGGGGCAAGATTGCCTTCAGCACTATCTCTATTCTCTTACAATCCATCATCCCACATTTAATGCCGGATCCAGAAAAGTTTCAGTGTCTAAAACAAGTCTAAGCAAGCCTCCAGATTTGGGGCTGATTACAACAAAATGCTGCAAATCATTCTTCAGATAACTTCAAATAACTTAAATTTCATCAGCTTAACTTTTTTGACTGATTTCCCAAGGATTTAAAGACAATTATTGCCCTCAAATCAAATCACAAAGACAAATTTATCTAAAGAAGCAAATCTAAAGTCTATCAATATTCAAATCAGTTTCAATCTCAGTTTTCAGATTTGCTAGCTATCTAGTTAGAATTGTGTTCTTCTATGCTAACTAATCCCCATTTCATTTAAGGAAGTACAGACTCCAGTCTGAGAGGACCTCTGTATTTGCTGTAGATTTAAACCTCACTCAATTAGATCTGCCAGTATTTATTTCAGCTTCTGTGTACAGTCAGCTCTCATCTAGGAGTGTAACTGTTGAAAGCAAGAGAGAGAAAGGAGGCTAAACAATTCATTCCAAAGCAAAAGACATGGCAAGATTGTAGAAGATTAGAAAGAAACCTGACATTTTTCAATAGCAGACCTATAGCATATTTCTCCTAATGGAAGGAGGAGGTTTCTCTCCTGAGGAAGAAGAATAAATCTATCAACCTCTCAGCCCTTCTGGAATTTGCTGGAGATACAGTTCACTCCAAAAATTCATCTGTCTAAAATATTTTTAAATTAGTAAATTAAGTCTTTAATCAAAGCAGTAGAAGGATTTAAATGCTATCACAATAGAACTAGTTTTACCAAATTGGTTTAGATACTAGTAACAGTTCAGTAATTCCGGTTAATATACATATTGTATATGAATATATATATATATACATATATATATATAAAGAAAAATATATATATATATAAAATCAATTGCATTGAAAGCATTCCCCACTAGAGAGCAGTATGAATTTAAAATTACAAGGACAATATACCTCTAGACCTATAGTGCTAGCCATATAGGCATAAGATAACTATAAAAAAAACAGATTTTTCAACCAAGATGTACAACTTTGTAATCAAATATAATCTAGTAAATTAAACATTGTATGATATATGTATAAATGGCTCATTCCTTTTGAAACATTTACACACATAAGCTGGCAGCCTAATAAAATGTATTAGCATGTTATTACATTCTTCTAATATTCCAGTCAAAACAGTCTAATCCATTAAAGTCTTCTTTTTGGCATATAGAATCTGTCTTGCATAACAATCTCATTCCAGAAAACAAAATTACAAAATGCACACTCAATAAAAGCACAATAAAATAATAAGGGAAAATCCACCTTGGAAATAAGTGATTTGTATAACTACCATATGCTTTCCTTAGAAAAGCACGTGACATCATTAGAGCTGCAATACATTTTTGTGTATGTCCATGTCACTCTGAAATCTGGAGGAAGGGGATAATTTATAACTGGAGTTTAGGTAACAACTAGGCAAACAGAAGTTTCAGAAATATATATTACACTACAGTACATCACTATTTTCTTTACAGATACACAGTGATTTCTGAATATATAATGGCATTGCTAAAGGACTAAAGGGACATATTACAAACCTTTACACCTGGAAAGCCAAGATTACATGGCAGTACTTAAAATGATCCATTTAAGAAAAAACTGAAAATGTGAAGAAAATATTTTTTAAAAATAGAAATAGTTTCTGATTAAAACATTCTGAGTCATTCTTATTCAATATTTCTTAAGGAACAAGTAAAAGATAGCAAGTGATGAAGAAGAGGGAGATATATGAGTATAATATGCTAACATACTTTTAAAATATAATTTACCACTCCAAATAGTATTTTTAAAGAAACAGGAAAAAAAAATCATTTTCTTAAAAAGTTGTAAAGATCCACCAGTGTTTAAACCAGCACACATGCAGTCTAACTCATGAAAGCAACAGGCCTTCAGCTCATGCATGCATCATTATATACTTCCATTACCTGGAGTAAAAATGTTTAGGCAGCAATTTTGATTGGCAAGGAAAAGAATGCTTAGTTCATCCCATTGGAAAATTACATGGAATATGGGTAAAAAAACGTAACTTTAAAAAGCAATTTTTAATTTTTATCAGTGTCTTATTGGCTTGATAATATGTGGATAAGCTTTAAATGAAAACCCTCTTTGACTGCCATCATATTATAGAGTTCATGTTGACTGTACTGCTTACATATCTTTTAAAGTCATCAGTTTTGCAGAGAACTATTTTTTCCCCATAAAAGAAAGCTAGCTTCTCAATTTTAGGGGCCCTATTGAAGCCTGCAGAGCACTAGAAATGAGTGAACTAGGCAACCAAGATCCCAGAATTTCATGCCAATTTAAATAGCACTCTGGATAAATGCTTACATTTATTTGCCCTGGGGCTCTGAACTCAATTTTGGCTCAATGATGCTTACCAGTAAAATGAACTTTGAATGACATTATAGCTTTGTGAAGTAGAAAACTGCCCCATATGGAAAACCAGCACAACTACAATTTGTGGTGTTTCCTGGCTTAGATAACATAGCTGCTTCCTGGGGATTTCTCTTCTAAAATGTGCTTGAAAGTAGGGGATTAGAAATCGCATCCTTCCCCGAAACAATCCTTACCTTCTTAGCTGCAAGCCAATGGCACACTTCTATTCAAGAAAATTGAAAGGAAATATTACTCGTTTGTACTACAACTAATTTTTCTGCTTCCAGGCCATCTTATCAGCATAGAACTGTATCAATCACTGTGACTTTGGCTCTGTGTACATAATACACAAATATATTGGGTACATTCAAGAGGCCAACAGAGTACATGAATCCCAGAGACCACTGTGCACCTAAGTCTGTCGATTTAATGCAGACCTCCTGCCACTGATGAATGACCCAATTCAGCCTGGAGAAGAGAACGCTTCAGGGTGACCTTAGAGAAACCTTCTAGCACCTGAAGGGGTTTACAAGAAGGCTGAAGAGGGACTTTTCACAAAGGCCTGTAGTGATAGGACAAGGGGGAATGGCCTCAAGGTGAAGGAGGATGTGCTTAGATAGGTATTAGGGGAAAAAATACCTCATTATAAGTGTGGTGAGGCACTGGAACAGATTATGCAGAGAAGTGGACTCCCCATCCCTGGACAGGTTCAAGTTCAAGTTGGATACAGCTTTGCATAATTTGGCCTAGGAAAGTTGCCTTCCTATGGCAGGATAGTTGGAACTAGGTGATATTTAAGGTCCCTTCCATCCCAAACCATCCTATGATTCTATACATCTTAAAGCATATCTCCTTGTCTACTTCCCAACAGATTGCTACAATAAACACATTCCTATAATAGCTGAGGGATAGAAAAGATGGACAGGGCATTACAACATTCATGGATTTCTAGTATTTCTTTTCAAAATTGTGAAAGACATTTAAGCAGCAATCATCAAATATACAGATGTTTGCATTTCAGTTACTCATTCCCAGATTCTACTCTATTCCTAGACAGTTTAAATTTCACTAAGAAGGCCTATTCACTATGAAGCAGACTAAAGCATAAACTCAGGTGTTTTGTTGTCAGAAGAACATATTCATCTTCATTTGCAGATGTCTATGCTGTAGATCTCAAGTTAGATGGGATGAATGTTGCTCTTCCTGTGATAATGTCTCTCCAAACATCAAAAGGACAGAATTTTAGCAGGTAATAATAATTTTCTGAGGTATCCACAGATAATAACAAATATTGAGAGAAACCAGATGCTTTCCAGAATCTGTTACTAATGCAATGTTCAAAAAAGAAAAGAAAAAAAGAGGAAAAAAAGAAATTGAACACTTATCAATGTCTTCACCTTGTCAGTTTTCACATATTTGGGGATGTTACTGGCATGCTACACTCTCTAGTAATAACTGGAATCTTATATTTTCAAACTTCATCAATTTGTTGTTATATCTTTCAGGTGATAGGACATCACCAGTTGATGTAAGTCACTGTTGCACAGTGACTTTTGCATCAGGCTTTTAAGAATCTTCACACTGTGAGTGAAACTATGTGCCAGGACCCTTCCCAAAACTGGTATCTTTGTGCTGAAGTTTTCCTATTTATGTTATGCTCCTTGAAGCTCCCTACTGCATTGGATACTTGTGACGCCTTTACCAAAAAGCCCATGAGTGCTAACTTGCCTTTGCAACCTTTAATTGAGCTCACTGAATAAAATGCTAGTGCTAGAAATGTATTCCAGGGAGAAGCCTAAAATCATCATACTGCCATCTATTTTAAACATGGATGGTGGGGGCAGGGTAGCCTGGGGGAAGGATCAGGAATACAGAAATAAAATATCCTTGGCTTCTTTCACCCCCCATTATCACTGGATGATCCCAACACTGCAGCTTTCCTGTTTTGGTCGCGGCTGCACCTGCTCCTGGTTCAGAGCCCAGAGCGATTTAGGTCATGAACGGCCCATTCTGCACATCACGGCTTCGGCAGAACAAATGCATAACAAAAAGGACTAAGCAGCAAAGTGGTGAAAGGTCACTCACGGTGAAAACACTGCATCTGTGGAACACAGATCACTCCCAAAGGACCTCAGTAAGCTTCAGGATATGCTGCAGGGCCTGTCTGTTTTCTCTGGATGGATGGATGAATGAATGTCATTTCAGTGGAAGAGCTACTGTGGAACGGGAATCTACTGGGTTCCGAAATGCTTTTTAGAAACCAATCAATTTTTCAGGACTTCCTTCTTTCTGAGCCTATCAGATTACATTTAAACACATTTAAATTACAAATAAATAGCACATAATACAATGCAATTTGATGTGAAAATCTGGAAAATATATGCATTAAGTAATTTTACACTGTAGGAAGGCTTTTCTACTATGAGTTTTAGCAGCAAGAATAATCACTTGCTTCTAAAAATCGAGGAAGAGTTTGTCAGGTCATACACCCAAAAGCTAAATTAATAGTCAGTGATAAAACCGTGGATAAAACTCAGTATGTCTTCTTGCTGTGTGCCTAATACAGATCAAATCACATTTGAAGTCTATATTTCCCAAATTTTCTCTTTAAAAATTTCACAGAAAACAGAGTAAAAGAGGCATCTTAGCAGGGGGGGCAAGAAAAGTCAGGTATAGAAACATCTTATTTTCTTGTTTATTGTTTCTCTGTATGCTATGAGCTCCAACCAGTATGATCACTGCTGTTAGCTGCTAAACCACTTCAATCATCCATGGAAATAATAAGAAGATCATAATCATCATAATCTCAGGTGTTTTTGTGAAGTCTAAGAGGAAATTAATCTCTAAAGCAAAAACTGCATCAAGCAAAAGAAATAAAGGCAGGTTTTCCACATGTGTTTATTGCTGAGGGGGAATGAGGTTAAATGAGATTGATGTTATTTGGGGTTAGAGGGCTTTATAAATTTATGTCTCTGTCCTAGGACTCCTCCCAAGAAATGCATCTCTGCAGACTGAACCCTATAATAGATACTTATCCGTTTGAAATAGGCTCATTGTATATTTGTATACCTTAAGCAATAGTACAGAAAATAAAAGCTTGGGCTTTTGTTTTGATTTGCCGGGAGAGCACTTAAATCTTTCAGGAAAGGCTGCATTTCAATACTGCAGCAAATGAACAAACTCCAGCCTATCTCCCACCACAGCCACATGCACCAAGAGATCCTAAAGGAACTTACAGATGGACTAAACAGAAAAAGTTCATAGTTTCTTGGTTCAGCAGTTCCCTCGTGCCAGAAGCAACTAACAGACATCTCATAGTCTCAAAATATACTGCAGTCAGTTTTTAATTGAGTTCTATAAAAAGAGCTAAGCACTAATCAACACCATATGTTATTCAATTAGCTAGTAATACATATCTATTTCTCAAGCCTGTGCTAACATAATGGAGCACTTTGGGTGGTTTGGAACTATTTAAAGGCCAAGTAATTAATTTGCAAACATCAGCTTCTAAAATCTGAGAAGCACTACTGTGACGACTTATAAGCCACAAAAACTCCCTCATTTGCTCCCTCATAGAAATTCAATCTGTTTTCAGAAACAGTCCTTGTGAAAACAAAGATTTCTGCATAAAATAGGGCCAGAAAAAGACACACAGGTTTAGCTACGTGTGTGTCACCCAGGTCCAGAGGGATGCTCCTCCTATGCAGGTAAAGTGAGCAGCTTGTGTTTCCTCACTTCCCTCTCCACCAGCAGTATATCATGGTACAGACCTTGTACCTGAGGCAGTAATTAACATAAAAAACGGTAGAGCTAGCAAAGCTGTGCAGGCTCTGCCTACCAAGAAAATTTGTTGCTGTCAAGCAACCTGAAGTGCATTATTTTATTCCATATTCTTGATTTTCACATACGAAATTGTGTTCACAGACTCAAAACTCCTGTCAATGGTAGTCAGAGTTGAACAAGCTCAAAAAAAAGGGATAGAAAGATCCAACTGCAATTCTGGCTGCCTCTGCTGGACAAAACCTTGGGTTTAGCAATATTTCTGAGAAGGTAGGCTGTCAGAACAGGTTTTAAAGGGAAGAAAATGGAAAAAATACAATAGGGAATTATAATCATAGAATCTTTTAGGTTTATACAGATCTTTAAGATCTTCAAGTCCAGCCGTTAGCCCAGCACTGCCAAGTCCACCACTAAACCATGTTCCCAAGAGCCACATCCAAATGTCTGTTAAATACCCTCAGAAATGGCAATTCTATCAGTTTCCTAAGCAGCGTGCATAACTGCTTGATAACCCTTTTGTTGAAGAAATTTTTCCAAATATCCAGTCTAAACCTCTGCTAACACAACTTGAGGACCTCTCCCATCACTTGTTACCAGGGATAAGAGACCAATCCCCATCTGTCCATACCCTCCTGTCAGGTATCTGCAGAGAATGACAGGGTCCTGAGTCTCCTTTTCTCTAGACTAAAAAAGTCCCAGCTGCCTCAGCTGCTCCTCATCAGATTTGTGCTCCAGACACTTCACCAGCTTTATTGCCGTTCTCTGGAGACATTCCAGCAGCTCAATGTCTTTCTTGCAGCGAGGGCCCCAAAACTGAACACAGGATTTGAGGTGTGGCCTCACCAGTGCTGAGCACAGGGGCACAATCACTGCCCTGGTCCTGCTGGTTTCCCTATTGCTGATAGAAGACTATTACTTTTGATTTCATAGATAAAAATCACTTTTTACAGACTCTCTGGATCAACTCCCATATGTGAAATCAGCCTACAACCTGTCATTCAGATATCCTGTAAGTGCCATTTTCCACCTCAAATATCTTTAGTTTTCCCAGTACCTAAATATTCAATCAAAACTTTATCTCAGCAGAAAACAAGAGCATGAACAGCTGTTTGGGCATAACGAGCAACTCATTTTTGCAGACGAGAAAGTTCCATTTTTAACACTGCAATACAATTGCTACCACTGTATCCAAGTAGGCAATTTTTAAAATTAAGTTTCAGTTAGTGTTTGTGACAAGTTTGCTGATAGGTTATCTCTTTGGATACACAGGCACCTTTTTTTTTCTTTTGTGATTAAGTATTTCAGAAATAAGTATTTTGGCAATATGCTGATGAAAATGCATCTACAAAATGAAAGAGGAAGAGAATTAAAAAGGCAAGCCACATGATTAAGTTCTGTGGGGATTCTGTTTAAAAAAATAAACAACCACTACTTTCCACAAAGAATCCCAAACATTGCAGAAAAAAGAATAATAATTTTTAGAAAGGCAGCTCAACCCTTAAAATCTTTGTTATGCACAAAAAAAATACAGCCATTAGACATAAAATAAAATAATAATAAAATAAAAATAAAAATAAAATAAAATAAAATAAAATAAAATAGCAATAAAATAAAATAGCAATAAATGTAGTAACAGTGAGGAAGAGGAAATTAAAGGCTACAAGCAAGAGATAACTAAAAATAAGATTTTTTTGTTTTCAGTTCAAAAGAAATGCCAGAAATATGTGGGGTTTTCCTTTTTTTATCTAAGAAATTTTAGAAATTATTATTTGTTGAATTTGAAAGATAATTTCCAAATATTATCAGTTTTATGGTTTGAATTTTCAAACCTTCTAAGGTCCTAGTAATAGCAATATTTACCATATATAAAAACATCCAAAAGACAATTTTCCCCTCGATTTTGTTTTAGGGAATTACTGTGTGGATATTTTTAAACAAAATACCCTGAAAACACAGGAACCATAGAAAAAAGAGCAATTTTAGTGCTTCAATCAGTTTCCCTTTGGAAGATATTTCTAAATCAAACAAAAAATTCTACTTTTGCCTTTCTTTAAATGCATTTCTAAAAACACCTCTGTTAAAAAAAAAAACTTGAGGAATAGGTCTTATATTTGAATATTATCATTTATACTTTCAGAGCAGGAATCATTTTTTTTAGATTATCTGCTCATTATAAAACATTCAGATAGCTCTGGCAACATGTACAAGTATAGGGAGTTTTTTTTTTATTATGTTATTGCTTCATTACACCCACTGGGCTATTTAGTGTTGAATTTAATGAAGACCAGATCATTTTCCAAGCAATGCAAACACATCAAGGTGAAAGTCTGTTCTGTTTGGAAAGGTTAGCAGATGTTTCTGCAAGTGCTTGTGAAAGTTATTGTTGTTTATCTTACTCTTGAACCTTTGGATTGCATTTTCTTTAAATACTGCATTCACCCCTGCATTCACGGTAATATGAACATAATTTCTGCTAGTTTACAGCATGTGGTTTTTTGGGTAGCTGTTACAATTTTAGCTGAGAAGTATAAACATATTGTGTGGAACTTAAAAAGCATATTCTCTATCATGGCTTGACAGACAATGCCTTTGCTATTGTTTCCACAGCTGATATAATGTTTTTGCACTTCAACTATGCATTTATCTGAATCTCTTCATCAATACTACGGATCTAAAAATAATGTCTAGCAAATCAGACTATCTTGGACATGTATTTGTAAAAAAATCTGAAAGACAAATTGTGGGACCTGGACCTATTTATGTTTCCTTGGGATGACACAGTGTCCCAGAGCAGCAGCTAAAATCTTTTGTTACAGCCACACAAGGCCAATGTAGAGCTTTGCTTTTGCCACTGGGGAATAATTTTAACACAAGGACTATCTGTCTGTGTCACATTTCTAATAACCTTTTCATCACAGTACCCAGATGTAATCCATTTATAGAAACGCTTATGCATCAAAAATAAAAATGTGCAAAAGGAATCTAATTACTGAATACAGAAAGCGGAATGCTTTATTTTTTATTTGGGATAAATTCAGGTGATTCACTATTAGTGAATGTAAATATATTTTCAAGGCGTGATTGCTATAATCCCACAGGGTGAGCGTATGTGCCAGTGTACATTCAGGAAAATGCATCATAAAATATCAGGACCTAAAAGGACGTCCTGGGCAATGAGATATTTATTGCACTAGCTTTTTCCTTGCATTACTTTCCCACGAGTGTAATTCACTCCTCTGTTGAATTGTGTGGAAAATGAAGGCAGGGCATATTAGGGAGAATTTGCTTATATTTTTTATAAGGCACACTTACGAAAATAGCTTTTAAGCTAAGTGTAAGAGGAGGGTTTGAAATTATTTCTGTGTTTATTGATGCAAGATCTCTGAAATACATTGCCTATTAGGAATTTGGACATATACAGCTCCACAATAAAAGTATGGAAATGCAGGAAAACATGGACAAACTAGAGAACGCAAGCCCATACCTCCTCTCCAAAGCAGGAATTGCTGCTTCACTTTGCTTCTAAAAGTCAGCCCCTGTTTGACATGACTGATTGCACAGCATAGTCCACAAGTATCTTCCAAAACTTAAAGCCTATCAGAGAGGCCCAGGCGTTCACTGAACATGTTCATCAATGACAGTGCCTTACTAATGTTAAAATACCTAAAAAGCTTCTAAAATAGGAAAGTTTTTTCCCCGTTGTGCAGAAATCTGCGTATTTTTATACATCTTTTCCATGCAAAGTTGTTTTGGAACACCACCTTCAGGATTCCACCATCATGTTATTTTTTTGTTGGGCTTTATACATCATGCACTGCTAATAGTTAAAAATCAGTGGTTCTTTCTGAAACATCCTCCTATGATTGGATGTATTTCTGAAAAAGAATCATGGAAAGCATGGGAATAACACCACACACACACAGAGAAGGAAAAATAGCTGATGAGTTCCAGCTTTCTCTGGGAGACCTTCACAGCAGCACTCGCTGCAGCAAGTGCTCACAGCACAGACCCTGACCCGTTGCTTTTTGGAAGCCTGAGCACTTTGCTCAGCCACTGTGATCTGCAAAAACGACTGCTGCTGACTCCAGAAAATCTTTCTAGCTCTGCTGGCCATCTGCAACATCTCTCAACGTCTGGTAGGCTGAAAATGCTGAAAAGCCCTGTGAAGTCATGCATGGTAGAATTCAAAGCCCTGGAAGACCTATGAAGTTTCTTCCTTCAGGCATGCTGATTCAGATGAAGCAGCTTATAAACTCTATTATACATAGAACAAGTTTATAAAAATCCCTGGGATTTGCTCGACTCCTTATTTTTTAAGAATGATGACTCAACTTTACATTAAAACGTACATAAGTAGTAAAAGTCATTTAGGAATATTGATAAAATAGATATGAAATTTTCAAGTTTTTCAAGTTAGATATGAAATTTGAAAAATAATTTTATGGCAAAAAGTTAGAATACTTGACAAAATATTAAATCACTTGATATTTCAAGTTTTTTTCCCCAGAATTACCTTCTCCAATTCACCTCATAATCTAAAACACTGCGGGTCACTGGACATGTAAATAACTTTGATCAAAATGAACTTTTTAGATAAGTTAGAGAAAAGTTAAATGCAATGGTAGTAGTGACCTTTAGCTATTGACAGAGTTTTACAACACAGTGCTCTTCCCACTAAAAACCAGACACATAACTGGATCAGTTTTCCTCAAATTGCAAGATATATATATATATATATAGTGTGTATATATATATATA
The DNA here is from genome assembly GCF_024509145.1 of Vidua macroura. Taxonomy (NCBI): domain Eukaryota; kingdom Metazoa; phylum Chordata; class Aves; order Passeriformes; family Viduidae; genus Vidua; species Vidua macroura. The sequence continues at coordinate 37,735,579 of NC_071571.1, forward strand.
TATATATATACACTACACAGATGAAAGTCAGGTTGACAGCCACTGAAGTCAGTGGCATTACACTGGCATAAAAACATGCAAGAAAAGCAGAATCAGATCCTCGTTTTCCTTTTAACTAAAGGAAATTCATAGTAATTTCAGCATCTCAGCAGTCACCATAATTTCTGCTGTTCTTGCTATGTACTATAGAAATTGTCACTTTTTAAATTTATGGTATCTTTTACAGCTTGGGTTAAAGAACATTTAAAGCACTTTCAGTGTTTTATATACCTGTACTCTAGAAGAATAGAAATGAGATTCCTTTATTAATTTAGACCCAGACAACCAGACTATTCACACTAGCAGTCTCAGTGAATTTTAATGGGATTACCTGCATGAGTAAGAATTTCTATGACAAAAATCAGAAAAGGGAAACCTTTAAAGATTACAAAGTACAAAGATTACAATAGCTAAAACTTCATTGTTGAGTGCATAACTCACAAAGCTACAATTCATTAAACTAATAGTCAATATATATGTGACCAATCAGAGAAGCTCTATAAGGTAATAACATCCAAACAATGTCAAATTGCTAATTCAGCCGTAAACCTACATATTGTTTCTTCCCTGAGAAATTTCTTTGACAGAAGAAAAAAACTGAATTATTGGCAACCAAGTTAAAAAAATTAATCTCCCAATACACATTCATTTACTTTTGCTTCATTTTAATGGAAATCCATTTGAAATCCTTGTCACATTTTCATTTTGTTTGCCACAGAGGCATATGAAGAGAGAACACTGCATGTAAGCAAAGCCATCAAGACTGCAGCCTAAAAACAAACAACTGAACAAGCAACCTTCCCCTAAGCCACTGCATGCAAGAGACTACTCCATCCTATCCCTCATTTCCCTAGTTTAGACAAAATCCTCATTATTTTACTTAGCACTATTTAAATTGAGCCAAATAATGCCATTTGTAATCAATTTTAACTGTCAGGAAGAAAATGGGAATGGCTTACCTTGCAGTATACCAGTGTTATCCATTTCAGCATGCCTTGCTCCTACAGCAAACACATCTGGAACCAACACACACTCACTGTCATCATCTGCTTTTCACAAATCACTCACTTATTGATCACTACACTTATCACTCTTCATTGATTGAACATCATTCCACATTATCGATTTTTTGCTGCTTCAGCAAATTCTGAAAATTTCATCACAAGGAGAATTGAAACACAAACCACAGCAGTGATCATCTATACTGGATACTTCTTATATCAAGCATTTCTGCTGGGGTCTTCATTTATTTAAGAATTAATCAAACAAAGTGATAACAGTTTTTCAAATTTCCTTGCACAAACTTAAACGTTAATGATAAAGATGAGCAACAGCCTCTGAGCCCTACAGCCCAAGCAACACTAAGTCACTACATTTCAAATTTTGTTCTGTACTAAAGTGTTGGGCTCATGACTGCCAGATGTAGGTGTGCAAATGCCGGGTACATGATTGGTATGTGAATGACATGTCCCAGGCATGTGCCTGCCACATGATTGCCACGTGCTGGACACCTGAATGCCATGTGATGGCCACCTGGTGCATGCTTGATTACAAGCAAGTATCACAGCCAGTACCACAATCACCTACTAACAGGTGTTATGGTAGGAAACAAAGCAGCTACCACTCTTCCTGCTGTCAACACTTGAATCATGAAGAGAGATACCAGAAGGTGGATGGGTCTCCTCTGAGGGCAAGCTGACTAGAAGCACAAGTTTCCCAGTGGCAAAATATGAAATGAAAAAGGGTAGCCAACACCCAAAATATGAATAAGTTTCACAGAGGCACAATATTTTCTCACAGCTGTGAAGATAGCACAGGATTTTCTTCTCCTGAGAGAGCATTTTTATACAGTGGGATTAGCTGACAAATGATGCCCCAAGAGCCTTTTATTCTGCCTGCAGGGGACTTCTGCTCACCACAGAGATAAAAACCAGCAACCTTGACAAAATGTACAATCAAACATGGCAAATTCTGGCATAAAGAAACATAGAAAAACCAAGCTATTCCAACCTTGCGCTTTCCTTTCATGCTGACTTTGCAGAGTTCATCCTTCAGAACTTTCGGGCTCCACTAATTTGCAGGAGTAATGAAAGAAGCAGACAACCTGAAGAAAGCCATTTGCTAACATTACCTACCTACATAAACAGTCACATTTCTGAGCATGTATGCAAGAGCTTTCTGTTTTCACAATATGGAACAAGAACTCGCTCTACTAATAGTTCATCAGTGAAGAAAAAGAAAAAAATTAAAAAGGGAGGCGATATAGAGATAATAGAGAGAGATAAGTATATAAATATTTGTAATGAAACGAAAAGAAATCCACTTTGATATCGTAGATGTTAGCTTGGTAAGGGCTCTGATGTCCATTTTAATAACAGTAACTGAGTACATTGTGGGACATTGAGAACTTTAAACCACAGTGCAGGATTATGCCAAGGAACAAACAGAAAGGACGCATCATAAGACTGACCTTCAGGAAACTCATGAAGTCAAAACTTGTATTTTTCTGATAGCCTTGTGGTCTGTCTCCTTGCAGATCCTCATTTTGATTCTGATTTCTTCTCTCTAAGCAGCTCTGCATTAATATTGACCACAACATGCAGTCCATATTTTTAACAAAAGTAATGCCCTTAGCTATGCAACACACAAAACATCATTAGTTTTGCATATTTATTTTCACACTCGCTTTCACATTTGTTCCTCACTCTACTTTGTCATCATTTCCACTAAGATCATTTGTTTGTCCAAACTCAGTGCTGCTAATCACTCGCATAAATTTCCCCATAAAGTACTGCAAAGACTTTGTTCCTGGAGAACTTACTTCATGCTTCCTCTCAGTTCCTCTTTTGGAGGTCACTATTTCCATCAAGCTGCAGAGCAGTCTTGTTCCATCATGCTTCCAATTACTCCAACAACCCCAGATGCTTCCATACTGTGAGATACAATCCCCCTTCTTCAAGCACATTCATTACAAAAAAATTTTGACCACAGAATCTCTTCATCACAGTGGTTCCTTCTTTAAAGATGAACAGTCTTATTAAGACATATTCATAACCTTAAATTTTGTATCAGCACCAGAGGCACAAAAGAAGCAGCAGCAAAAGAATATACCGCTAAAATTGCATAACTATGAAGCCCAAACATCTTTAATTGCCATTGCAAAAGGTATTATTTTCCTAAAATACACTGAAGGAAACATGCATCATATAAAAAAAGAAAATGGGTTGGAAAGACTGCCTACAGAGACATGAAACAAACAAAATTTTTCTGAACTTACAAATATTGCAGAAATATTTTAAATTAAATATTAGATTATAAGAGCAAGATGTAGAAAACATCTACATTTTAGCACTGGAAATATCTGTGAAGTTGGGAAAATCAGAAACATGCACTATTTATTTTCTTTATTACCTGCAGAAGCTAAAAAAAATACCTTACAGAAAAACACTCATTGCTGACAGCAGCAACCTTGTTGAAAGCCTTTTACTGTATCTGTAAATCTTGTATGATTCCTGTCTGCATCAGGACAAAAAAAACTTTATTCAACCATGCAGTTGCCAAGTGAAACTTGAATTTATGCTTTCAGGTCTCCAAACTTAGCACAGATTCTAACACTAATGGACAATTTCTCTGCTTTCTTTCCAGCCTTCCTCTTCTCTGCTTCTTTTCCTTTTCTACAACTTTATTCTTCAGAGGTTATTGTTGTTTAAAAGAAAACTTAAAAAATAAAACTTTGGTTGTTTGACTATCAGAGGGATGTTTATTAGCATCATATTATGTCTGGCATGAAGAGAGGCTCAGCGGCATTTTTCTTAGCTTCTTGTTCCCTCTTGTTTGCTATTTAAAGAGAAAATACATTAGAAGACTATTGGATTTTCTGCCACTTGAAAATTCAGCAGGAAAAAATACCACAAATAGCCCAGAGAAATGGAAGATAATTTCATGATCACTGTAATCTAGTGATTTCTTTATAAGAAGAGCAAAAAATCATAGAACGCCCCAAACACAAAAGGCAAGTACTTAGATAAATGCTAAATGCTTGAATTTCGGATATAATATTTTAAAAATTGAAAGTATGACGCAAGAGAAAACGCTTCTGAAAAGGTGATTTACTCCTCAATTTTAGTAGTCTTTCCCAAGAAACTGTTGGATAATTGCTATGACTAGTATTATTCTGTACAGCATTTGTATTTCCTGAAGAAAAAATTTTTAGGTCACTAATAAAGCTTTGACATCACAGTTGTATTTTTTGTACCATCTTTTCTAAAGGGAGAAGATACTTAAAATTATGCCCAAACTGAGCCCAAAAACAAAAGACATGCAATTAGTATACTCTGTTGATTGTTTTAGTCTAACTTATATGACTATTTCTGTAATTTCTAAAGTCAGCAACCACTGTATAATAATTAAAGTACTATTCCATCATAAAAACATCATTAGATAAGGGAAATGTGCAAGTATCTTCAGCAGTTACATGGACTTTTAAAAAAAATTATGACACTATTGGCCATTTTGTGGAATGAAGTCCTGTCACTATAAATGTGAAATTATCAAATTAAGACATTTATCCAAATGTATTCACACAATACAATGCATCTTCTAAATCTGCTAAAGACACTTGAAATCCATGTATTTCTACACTATTTTGTGCTAAGCACAGTCCTCTGCACTGCTGGAAGTATACTTTGTTCTTTAAATTATTCAATTAATTAGCCAATATTTGTTTAATGCTTTGAACTTGCAATATCTCCCAAAACATCTGAATACTATTAGGAAAACAGTGTGGGACAGATTTTGCAGGCTGCGGGTAGATGTATCTTTCTATACATTTAAGAATTACCCAACAAGTGTGAAGTTAGTTGCATGTGAGTAATAGACTCAGTACAGGTACTTGGCAGGAAATGCTTTTCTGTGAGAATTATGGTTCAAAATTTACAAACTAGTTTATTTATTCCTTCTAGACTCTTTCCCTGGATTTTGTTTCACTGGTTAAATTCAGGAAAATATTGTTTCATGTTTGGGATAGACTGAATTTTTACGATGTTCCTTAACCCAGCTGAAGGACAACTGTATTTGTCTCAGCAAGCACGGAGAATGTAGAAAACCTGAGTGGCCTGCACAGGAACCAAAGTTGAAATCAGGATTTGTTAGCTCATGCAGCTAGGACAACCCTAACATTTGGAAACTAAAAGCAGTGCACAGAGAGACTAACCAAAACTCCTGCTGGAACAAATCAGCGTCCCACTGCACGACGGGAACCGCAATCTGTAGCGCCCGTGCGTCAGTCCCTCCCTGCCACGCACCACTGCCGCCCCAGGCAGGAGCTGGGTGCAGATGAATCATTCCCTGACCTCTCCATCTTTCCATAGTGCACTGAAGTCCCCTCCCAATGCTGTCAATGTCATCTACCAGAGACCAACACACATACACGGAGTATATCCTAGCAATAACAACGCCATCAGGAGCTTCCCCAGTTTGAATTACTTTAGGCCTTCAATAGAAATAAAGTTACTTTTATAAATGAATGTTTACTGTTTGTACTCTAGTAAAGAAGTTGAATTAGGTTCATTTTAATTGTATTTGTACACAGTATTGCCAGTGTGTGTTGTCTAAACTCCACATAAATCAATACCACCACTGAACTTAGCATGATCTTGTACAAAAATAGCATCTCTGCTCACTTCTAGAGGGGCTGTTTCAAATACTGTTACTTGACAGAAGAGGATGACATGCAGGTTTCCTAGCACAGGCATAAAGCCCAAATCTCCTGGGAAAGGGTGAGAAGAGAGGGACATGGATTTACAGCAGCAAGTGGATAGTCTGACATGCCAGCTTCCTAACTCTTTTTTATAACAGAAATACAGCTCATAGGAAGGACTGAGGAACAAAGGCACTTTTTCAACAGCTCACCATCTCCAAAATTTGGTTCTTCACCTAGCATTCAGTAACCAAATTTTACTGGATATGTGAAAATCTCAAACCAGATCTCAGGGGAAAAGCCCAGAACTGGTGAACACCAACCCTCTTCAGAAAATGAAACTCAGGACTTCATAGTCCATCATGTATTTATCTTTAATTTCTACAGGTTCACATCCTCAGAGTTGTTATTTGATTTGCATATTCTTTCCATTAATAACATAAAAGAAAAGAGAAGGAAAGCCTAATAAATTCAGTCCAGTTCACGAACCTTGTTAAACTTGTGCTTGCCTTAATTCATGTTGAAATGCAATTTGCTTGTTCTAATATTTCATTATCAAAGTCCTCAACAAACTTGCTCTGAATCCAGCAATTTAAAACATATTAAATCCACACTACTGGCTGCCAAAAAGAATTGAAATAAATGTAAGTCGTACTGTTCAGATGGTAAAGACATCCAACATACCTTAGTAAACAACAATTCTTCTATGTCAACAACAGCAATCAGAGCACTCATTTTATGCATCTTTGTGATCACAAAGAGTATTCTAGCAGGAAGTTTCAAGGCCAGTTATTTCACGCTCTGCCTTGGCATTGTAGATTTTATGGAACACGACAAGCAAGGGGCCCTTTTCTCCCCTTCCAGTTATTTCCAATAATTATTTACCAGCCAATCAGAAAAAAAAAAAAATCAAGAACAGTTATTCTCTCAAATCATAAGTTCAAATAAAATCATACTGAAAAGCAAGTGACAAAAGCAAGCAATAAAAATAAGAGAAAACTACTAAACTTTGGGAATGTTTAACGGTATATCACAATATAATCCTGCAGCTAGAGATGGGACATGAGCTCTCCTGCAAACAAGAGTTTGTTTGGTTGTTTCATTCAAGCTCCTAACTATTTTACAAAAAATAATATGGCTACTTGAGACATAAGTCTGGGTTGCATTGTTCCTCTTTCTGGCAATTATACACAGTTCTTCCTCTTTTTGAGAGAACATGAAGTGATATTAAAGTGAGAATAGCGATCCACAGAGTACAATACTCCCCATGTTCCCAAAAAACACATTCACATAAGGAGTATAAAATTTGTACTAGCACAATATTTCCTGAAATGTGCTACACCCCACAACTTTTTGGGAAAACTGGTGATTGCATGTAACATTTAATCAAAGATCCACTCTACTGTAAAACACCAATTTCTCTTCAATTTTCCACTTAGCAATTCAAAAACTCTTTTGAATGTCAATGCTGGCAATTTTCATGCTGGCTACAACTTGGTCAGAATTTAAAAAAAAAATCATTAGCATGTTAATAACTTAGTGCCTCTAAGGAATACTTAGTTGGTCCTACATCAAAAAAAAATATATTTTTCAGCCTTATTCATAATTACAATATAATTATAATTTGCCACAATTTCCTAGTTTGCTTCATTTTAATTTGTGCAGGAGGATTTCTCAATGGGCAGCATGCAGTACTGTCATAGTTCTGAGGAGATCATCTCACTGAGAAATCTTCATACCCATTAAGGTGTAGAAAGGAAATGCAAATAAGAAAGTGGAAATTTTCTAAAGAGAACTGTAAGAAAAAATTACATGGCAAAATTGAGTTCCCTGTAATAAAATATAGATAGGTGTTGGTAAGCTTTCTAGAATTTATAATATATTATAATCAAATCAGATTATTCATCACATTTCATGCAGCATCTCAGTCTTTTTTTTTGACCTTAGCAAAGTTTAAGATATGAAGAGAAAGAACACTTACATCCATATTTTTGCACAGAAGAATTTTTGTTCATACCCATTCTCATGTGTGCCACGTGTCACAAGAAAATGAAAGGCATGTTCATAATCAAGGTTTTGTTATTCTTCAAGTTTGCTATTTTCTGCTATTAAGAAATGCATCACCTAGATTACATCTAATAGAAGAAAGTGGAGAATTAGGATTAATAATGGTGGCTTCAATGTCTATTGTTTTATTTGAAGGAACTACATCCAAATGCAGTATTTTGTACAAAACTTCTAAAAAGGCAGATTTTAATGTAGAGCTTTTTTTTTTTTTTTTCTTTTTGATCCTTATGAAGGATTTTTTAGTAATTTGCATGTTTTCTGCATTCATACATGTTTCCTGGAACAGAAACAAGGTGTTCCAAGGACACTCAGCATAGACAATGTTCAACCTGTCACCATGTTTAGGGAGCAGTTTACTGCATCCGTATCAGCACAGAATTCATAAATTCAGCTAATATTTGGCATAGAAAATACTCAGAAGCTTGCTGAAGTTGCCCACATTCTTCATGACTTTGCCCAATAGTAAATTGGGTATTTGCTATATAAATTCCTGTATTCATGCAATTTGTGCAGTTCACATAATAAAATGCACCAGACATGGAGTTTTGACTCATCTTAGTACCTCATCTTTACTTTGCAAGAAACTGAACTGCTTCTTGCAAACTTGCTCAGCAAGGAAAAATTTAAATACTAAGCAAAAATGTGTACTGCTATTTTTTACAAAAACTAAGAAAACCAGTCTTGAAAAAGAGAAATAGCCAGGAAAAATGCAAATAATCAGGGAACCAGACACTGAATTAATCTCCCCATTTAAACAAACACTATGCTCGTTTGCTTCAGTAATTCAGTAATCATGTGGGAAAAATTAACAACTGAAGAGAAAGCAACCTGAATTTCACGTGTCCTTTTTACTGTGGGACATTCAAATGAAGGCTTTGAAAACACAAGAGCTTGTCCCCAAAGCACTTAGTGCAGTCTGAAGCTTACGATGGGATCGGCATATTTGAAGGTTCTTGTCTGAAGCAAGGAATCTTCTCCAGATAAGACAGTCCAGGCACAGCAAAGCCACACAAGTGTGCACTGCAGGGGGATTTAGAGCAGTTTACACACTGGTACTAGTTTATTTATAGGACTCATCCCTTGCTCTGAGCCCTCAATACTTGTAAAGGATTGTGGATCTGCGCCAAGCCACCCCTTGGCCCTGGAGGATCTTCAGCACATCCCTGCACCAACAACAAAAGCAGGCTTGAAAAGAAATAAATAAATCTGTGGGGAGTTCTCCATAGTGATCTGTATTGCCATCACATAGGAGGCACAAATAAGTTTTAATCAGCCTCAGTCCATATAGACAGAATATTCATATAGTGAAAATATAATTAGTAATATTCATAACACTACAACAATCCCATGTATGTGGATTAATCTGAGAACTTCTTAGCAAGAGCACAACAAAATGCTCCTTCACTTGCTGAAAAACTATGGAAGTAGTTGAGCTGAGCTTTCCCACTAAACAAACTTGTTCATATTCCATTAGCTCTCCTTATCATCACAACTTGTTTATCTAAATACTACAAGGAAACTAATGTCTGCAGTTTCATTTCAGTTCTTCACTATAATGTCCATAAATAACAGTGGGGAAAAAATATTGGAGTCAGGATGAATTTGACCCATATGCAACACTCTTAGGGTACAAACACCACAAGATGATTTTCTGCCAGCTCTGAAAATAAAGCTCTGGCATGGTTAAAAAAACCCAACCAAACAAAACAACAACAGAAACAAACAAAAAAAAACAGCCAATGAACAAAGAAAGCCCAAACAATCCAGCAGTCAGGTTTTTTTGAGAATTCAAAAAGGGCAGCTAAATTGTAAGAAAACTAGGAGAGGGCAAATACAAAGCTTGCCTAAGAAAGCTAGGACTGAGCAAACTATGGGAAATTATGGAGTTACAGGCAATCTAGTTTAATTTAAATTTGTAGAAAAATACCAAATAATTAAGCTTTGTACATAAAATGTATCAAAAAGATGAATTAGACCCAACATAGAAGCGTCAAAAACAGTCATGCGAAAACATCTCAAGTCCTCTTTTGGCAATGTAAAGGGCCTTATGGAGAGAAGAAAACCATACACTAACTCTGGAAGCTATTTGACAAAATTTTCCATTATTTTTCCCATGCAAATTTTGTAAAAAATACTCTAACTTCTATGAGAATAATGCTTAAGTTATGAGAAAACTAACCAAGCTGTAACTGTCAATTATTTCTCCAAATGAGAAATATGTATTAACAGGCTGTATTGGGATGTGTCCTCTATCCAATATTTTTCATTAGTTTCATTAACAACTGGATGGTAGAATGCAGCATAAACTGGCTCATTAATTAAGAATGAAGGGACAGAAAGCACATCAGAGGAAAAGATTAAATTCAAAATTAAATTGACAGAGTGAAGAAAGGTCCCTGTCTTAAGAAGATCCCATAAGACAGGAATATTAATCACTACCCATACAAATACAAGATGAGGAAAAACAAGTTAGGTTGAAGTTTTAGGGCAAAAACTATAAATGTTGGAATAGTTCACAAGCTGAACATGTAATTAGTACACTAAATGAAAGAATTATAGTATTTCAGACAATGCCAAAGATGAAAGGCTAAACCACAGCCAAGAAGAAAACTTTTTCTGTTGTTAGTTGCTAAGAAAGAATATTTTGCCCTTCTCTGAGGACAGAGACTATATTTATAAGAATTTCTCACTGTGTAAGCACTTTTTCTTCTATTTGTGTCCCATCTTAGGGTCACTTAAGTCTCCTTGCTTCAAACTTTCATCAGAGGTCACTAGAACTGGACTATATTATAGGTTATATCTTGAATACATCTAGTTTTATAAATGCTTCCTACCCTACTGTTAAGGCTATGTGTTTATGCTCAAGATTTCCAAAAGAGATTTACCTCCCTTTTCTCTTTGGCAGTCAGTCACTCAAAAAATATAAAGCTTCAATCAAAAAAAATCCTTCATATTTCCCTGTTAAGTTTTTGTGAAAAATGAGCTTAGCCTTGCACCGAATACAGAAAGACTTTGGAAAACAAGAACTCATTCACAGAATGTATGGAAGTGAAATTTCTCCCAACAGTTATATTTAATTTAGGACTGTTACACTGAAATAGAGTCATGAAGCAAGATAAATTTGGCAAGGAAGGTCAAATAGAAAAAAAAAAAAAAATTAAAAAGTAAAACCAGAAAAAACTCCAACAAAAACCAAAACAGCAAAACCCTCCAGTCATCTAAAATGTTTTTCATGACTGCAAAAAGGTATTTCCTTTTGTATGACATTTCTGGTTTTTTAAGGGCATACCTCAGCAAGGAAGTCTCACCTTTCTTCTGTGTTGCATCTCACGTTTGGGTTCAGATTAGGGGTTCTGATCTTAGTTAGCCGGTTCTGTGTACCCTCGTGCATCCCCCGTGTTTCCTCTCCCCCCCGCCTCCCCCCGCGGTGGTTAGCTCCAGGCTGTCTGCCATTGGAGCTTCCCCCTGCCACTCTTGTAACCACTTCCTGCCCACTCCTGAGAATTCTGTGTCCGTCACCGCATTCCCACGATCCCACTCGCCCTGAAGCCCCGTGTCCGCCCCTGCCGCATTCCCATCGGTCGCCGTGGTCACGTCATCACCACGGCGTCTGCCCTCATTGGGCCTTTGCCCTCCCCTATCCCTCCCCCTATATCATTCTGCAGCTCCCCAGCCCCAGCACCATTTTTGTCCACGCAAGTTTGGGAGTGGTCTACGGCTTCTCCATCACAGCTCCCGCAGCCAATAAAGCATCCAGCCGCCACGCAGACGGATTTGGACATTTTCCCTGCCTCTTTGTTTCCTCCCTCATGCCGACAACAAAGTGTGGCCAGCCTGCCCCGGTGCGCAGCAACAGAAGCGCCCAGGAATCGCGACAAGCACCAGCCCCTAAGAGAAGCTGAGGCGCCTGAAGCCGGGCACTCAGGAGCTGACTGGGGCCAAGGAAAATAACGCACTGTCACTCTTCTGCATCTTAAAAGGACATGCTTTCACCACAGCTGGGTACAAAAATCATACACAGGCAATCAATAGTGATACAGGTTTTGGAAAGAATAATGTCTCAGCATGACAGCTCAAGCACCACATGGGGAGAACAGAAGAAAAGAACAAGCAGCAAAAACAAAAACCAACTCAAACAAACAAACAAAACAAAAGAAAAACAAAAAACCCACAAGATATGAGAGCAACAGGTAATGTGACTACTGCACACCAAGCCTGGAGACTCCCATTTCTCCAGTGTGTCTTATAGTACTCTGTCTTACAGTACATGGTGCAAGGAGCCTGGTCCTTGCATGACCCTTGCATGGTGCAAGGAGCACCATGCTAGAACAATAAAAAAGGACATGATAATAGGAACCAGGTATTATGTTTAAATTTAAACTGACAGCTGAGTGACTGGTTTATTATTTAATTTTTTTTTGTACTTACTTCTAGATTTTCTGGGTCATATGTTGATGGCTATCTCTATACTTACCCAAAAGTTTTAATGTTGTGAACATAATTAATACCAAAGATAAAAAATTTGGTAAGTAAAGATGGTTTGCTTTGGGTTACCCAAAACCAAAATTTCAATGGTATTTCTTTTCAACACATAAAACCATGAGATTTCAAAATACTGCTTCATATTCTGAATCTGAGGAGAGCTATGCAAGAAAGAAATAAAACACATTTTCACAGAAACTAATTAATAAGAACCGAAGCTACACTGGTCTGAAGTTCCACCAGAACAGTGAGTGCAGAGGAAATCTGACAGAGAAACACACTGCAGCATATGAATAAATCAGCTACCCCTCATCAGGGCAGTGAATCAAATACAACTGAGAGTCAACTTAGATGGCATATAAAGCCAGCTCTGAGAGGTATTTGATGATGAGTTTTTCTAGACAGCAACAACACCAATTAGTTGTGTGATGTACAAACATCCCTGGGAAAATGATCAAATGAGTGAGTGAAAAATTATTTGCAAAAACAAACAAACAAAAAAACAAACCAAACAACTCAAAATCCTAATTACTGAAAAAACTGTTACAGTTGGCAGGTATACATATCCTATCAACCTGAACGGTATAAAATTAAAACACAAGCCAGCGGGCATTTTGCTTTATGTATATATTTGTAAGATACTTGCTAAGGTAGACAGTTATAATTACAATTTTTCTTGACGACAGAATCTCTAAGACAAGAACTATAGTCATACATTTCTGCAGGACTAATTTCAATGCCTACAAAAAGGCTGAGGTGTCATCATGCTTGAGCACGCTAGCTGAAGTTTTAAGACTCTTCCAATAAAGCTTCAGTGAATCCAAAACAGAAGCAAGAATAAAATCTCTCAGGCACTACAGAGTTCCTACTTTGCCTTTGCAGTTCCTTTTTCAAGGAATTTTTAACAACGTCATGCACTATGCGCTTTTTCCCCTTTCACTCCCCAACATTTGCCAGTATTTTTAAAGACGGGACCTTGAAACTATTCCTGGAGCTCTTGGCAATGCAGGCGGATACACATCCTTTTGCATGGAAGAAACAAACACCCATTTTATTATAGCTTTTGCTTTCTGTATGGATGAGTTCTAAGTTTGGAAGAGTAGGCTTCTGATGAAGAGGTAGTTCAAATATGAATTGCATTTGATCATTTCAAAAATAACTGTTAAGAAATCTTTCTCTTAGGCATTGATCCTAATTTTTGACTTCAACTCTTTCTAACTCACATAGAGAGTGATCCAATGGTCCTTAATGGGAAATGTACAAATCTACCACTGCTCTGGTAATTTAAAAGGGACCCATCATTTGTTTCATTCAACATCATTCATATAAATACAACAAAACCACAGTGTTCTCGAAGCGACTTACAGGCTTAAAGCTCAAACTCTGACAGCTAGATAGCTCCCTCAATTTTTTTTTTCTCTTTGCAGTTAGAACAATTTCAATATTTTTATCCATGTTGTTACTAATCGTTGAGCTATATTTAAAGGAACCTGGAGATGCTGTTATCTGTCAGTACAGGATTTAAATTTCCATTATATATGCCATAAGAAAGTTTCCAAAACTATCCCATGAAATCCCCACATATCAAAGGTATGGTATCATAAGGTACCAAAATTTAACTGTAAGAAAAGTGGCCACAAATGAACAAAGGAAATTGAGAAGAGAAGGCTTAGGGGAGTCTCATCAATTTGTATTAATATCTAACTGGGGTGGGGTTGAGGGAGCCTTACAAACTCAGGTATCCTGTGAACTGCAGAACAAATTTCAAACATATAGCAGTATGTTTGATATTCAGAATCTAAAATTGATATAACTGAAACTTATATTGTGGTTCAAAATTATTTTGGTTCTGCTCCTATGCTGGTTTTATGAAAGACTTACCACAGAGAAATGACTCTCATTAAAGACAACTGTGGAATAAAATATTTTGGAAATGGAGTAAAATGTACTTTGAATCCCGCTTTTAGACAGTGGTTCATTTTAATAAATGACATTACTGTGCAGAAGACACAAGGAATACATAAAGCATTTCTATTAAAGCTGGATACAGTAATTACAGGTATCCCATCCATTTACAAGAATCCATTTGCAATTACATTTTCACCAGCAAATTCAGTAGATTTAAGGCAGACAGATGTTCCACAATGAATGATAAACATCCATGAATAGAATTTCTGTCAAAATATTTCTCTGAGCAGTAGATCAGTTTAAATTAAAATGCCTAAAAACATTCTCTTCAGATTAAATGAACAAAGAAGCATTCATTGAAAATATTTCACTTAGCTATTTTACATTTGTACTTTATATTTGTCTTCTTATAGAAAAGCTAATATTGAACAGTTTTTGTTAACTAAAACATTGGTTTGAAGCTAAAAAAATTTACTACACAAAATCTATAATTTTTTTTTGTTACGAACTTTCAGCACATTTGTTCCTTTTTTATCAAAACTATATGATGCATCACATGTACTTAGGTTCTCAGCTAGCAAGTGTTATATAAGAATATGCTAAGGATTGCAATTTTCTCATTAGAAGAATGTTAATGACCACTGTCACTCTCCATTTCAATGCAAGCTGGAATTGTAGAGTATCTGAGGTTGAAAGGGACACATCACAATCATGAAGTCTGACTCCTTGATCCTCAAAGGACTACCTAAAACTAAACCATATGACTGCCATATGCTTGAACTCTGACAGATTTGAAGGCATGACCACTTCCCTGGGGACTCCATTCCAGTGATCTCTGGGTAAAGGGCTTTTACCTAATGTGCAGTGTGAACCTGCCTCAGCACTACTTCATTCCATTTCCTCTTAGCCTAAAAAATAAATTAATATCCATACATCTTTTATATACCTTCAACTGAAAAAATGAGTAAAGAAGAAAAGGACAAATTGCTTATGAATTCCATGAGGTCTAAAAGTCTAAGCATTATACATAAAGATACAAGAAAAATCATTTTCTTTGAGTTTGGATCAGTTGGAGTTTTCTGTTGTTTTTTTTTTTTAATTTAAAAAAGAAAAAAGCAAATCCCATCAGTGTGGTGGACAAATGTCCCAAGGTATGCAAGAGATTCCCCCAAATACCTGCTCATGATACACTGTTCTAATATTGTGCTAGTGCAAAAATAAACCAACTAAATTCTAACAAGGTGCAATTAATATATCCAAGAACCAGGCTCAGTCTTTGAAGGATTAATCTATGTAATTATTTCTGCGCATTTCTTCAGAGCCTGGGTGGGTGTGGGGAGAAGTACAGCAAGATGGCCACAACATCAGATTGCAAGAATAGAGCCTGTTAGGCATTTACTCTTCCTCTGGTCAACAACTCAGGATTTCTATTTAAACCATATAAAACATATCAGGAGATATTCTGTATGGAAACATTCTCAAAATACACACATATTGGCAAGTCAGGAGAGCAATTTTAAAGATTATCTTGTGTTGAGAACAAGATATTTTTGTGATAAACTACTATAGTTCAGAATGCAATCAATGAAAACATCTAAATATAAGTCTAGTAAATAAAAGTGAATCATATCAAACCTTTGAAGATCATGAGGGAAAAATCATTAAAGTTTTATTTTAAATAAAGTCTCAAAAAATCTGCTGCCTAGAGATTTATTTGAATTGAGTGAATTCCCAGTAGATTGTTTTGCTGAAAAAATCTGCACATTCAGAAGAATACCTGAAAGTAAGCTTATAATGGTAAAGAGAATGATGCATTGCAAAATAAAAGTAATCTCCTTTTCCATTTATTGTTAATGAGAAATATATATCTGTATTTGAAAGTGCATCCTTGCTAAATCAATTACATCCCTCTTCATTTGCATGCCACTTGAGTGATACAAGCAATAAAGCACATCTCCAAGTACAATACTGACTTAGAGAAGAAGGTGTATTATCTCACAACTGTAACCATTCCAGACCAACTGAATAGCACTTACTCTCTTTATACTAAAAGGTGTCATGGGAGTGTGGGCAAGATAAAAAAGATCCGGTTTAGTTCAGCATCTTCACTGTTATTTGTCTAACCAACACAACCACTTACTCAATTTGGTTGAATTTTCAAGGCAATTTTGAAATCCCCTTCATGCCTGACCAGAAAGCTGTATCCAGTTCTCCTCTCCACATGCCATTGCCAAGTGTGGTCATGCAGCAGCCACAAATTACCATTCTGAGGGAAAAGCAACACCACCAGAACAGAAGAGCAGGGACAGATAAATATTACTCTCACACACAAAACAACCTCATCCTTCATTTGTCTTATTTTAAGAATAAAGCTACATAAATTGATGCAGTCTTCAATTTGACCCTTCCTCTTCCTATTTCAAATAATCATTAATTCAAAGATTCATAATGACTATGGTATCCTTCAGTGGTCAACAACCACAAAGCTGTCATGAAGCAGAACCAGCACGGCTGCTTCAAAGGCACCTCCCTGGATCAGTCTTCTTTAAAATATGTCTCTCTGTGTCTTCATCACCATTTGCCAATAAACAAGGCCAATTCTTGCAAAAGAATACTCACTCCCTTCATAAACAGACACCATTTATTTAACTAAAAGAACAACAAAAATTAAAAACAAAGCCATAGGCACTTAACATAATTCCTTCACAGCACAGCATTTGAACTCATAGTACAGGGATCATGCAGAGGATAAAAGGTCAAGAAGAGGAGTTTATATACATAAAAATTTATGGTTTAACCTGCAGAAGTGTTTCTGTGCCCCAAATTTCCTTCTGTTGTCTAAAACACGTAAAGTTCATTATAAACAAAGGAATTTTCTAAGGTAGCTAGTATAACCTTCATTTCAGAAAGGATATTACAAAAATCTTTTTAAAAGAAATTATTCTTTTTAACTTCACTGTATGGATATCTGCTTCCCCAGTACTCAGCTGAAAGTTTTAGTCAGCAGAAGATTCAGGTCTACAATATGAGCTGGAGGACAATTCAGCACATAAGTACAGAGAACCTTCATAAACACCATGAATCTGGTTTGTCAGTTTTTACTAAGTAATGTAAAGAAATCTATCAAAAATCATAAATTCCTGATAAAAGGCTTTACACCCACTTAAGCCTCTCCCTCCTCATATCAGCTGCTACTTGGTAATAGCTCAGAAACACATAAAAAGGTTCAATTCAAACAGAAATGTTACTTCTGAAACTTTCAGCAAAGGCATTTTGGGCTTTCATCTCCCTCTATCAAAACTGGCCAATATTATTCTTGTATAAATACATTAAATGGAAAATATGAAAATGTAAAACCAAAATTTACTGAATATCCAATATATTATCTGACACAAATGTAAAAATCAGAATCATATTCCTGCTACTCAGTTCCACAGGAACTTCAGGGTAAACAAATCTTCAGAGCCACAGTAAGTACAAATGACATAAGGTACAAAGAAGAGAGATAGAAAAGAAATTTAATGTAACCTTTAATACTATGTAAAAAAATTTACTTTTACATTAGTCAAGAAAAAAAGTGGAAGAACTAAATTATTTTCTTTTCCACCCTGGTACAATAAGCAGAATCTTAATTATGTATCTCTGGAGTAATCAATGTCACCTGGAATTTACAGAACCTGTGATAAAAATTGCTAAACAAGAATTTGAAGAAAGATAAAATCAAGAAATTGGGGAAAATATGGGCTTATAAATACTGCATTAATGTTGACCTGTTTAAAGAAAACTTGAATAATACAACTTCATAGCCTCCCTGAAGAAAGATGTTATTAGTAGGTCAGGTGGCTATCTTTCCTGATTCTATACACTGTACATCAGAACTTGTGCATATCTGTGAAAATGAAAACATACACTGCAACTTCAAATGAGCCAGAAAACAGAAAATTCCAGAAGAAGGCAGTAGACAGCACTGGTTTTCCAGAAATTTCCTTCTCTACACCATGGGACTAGAGGCTATGCACTCACGTCCAACGTCAACGTGCCAGATGGTTGGGCTCAAGAAGCTCTGTGGGCCCTCTTTCCTCACACAGGCATTCATGGACAAGACCCCTTCCTATGCCAGATCTCCTCTGAGCGAGGTGGCAGCCCCAGCAGCCTCCTCAGTTACTGTTTTTGCAATCCATGCCATTATATCCTAAAGAAATCTTTTCTGACATGTGCATTTCCAAATACTAGCTCCTCACAATTAAAAGGAGGTAAACTCATGAATTATCCAAATTAGCCATACCAAATTATATGCAACTCTCAACAGATCTAACTAAACAAGAGCTCTCAGGTAAGAGTTTTGATTAAGTCAATGCAGATGGAAATGTGATTACTACATGACCACTTTTTAATATTCTAAGTTAACAGCAACTCATCACAAAAAAAAAATCCAGAAGAGAAATTTCTGGAAATTAGAATACCTACTTTATGCTAAACCTGAAATCTAAAGACAATTTTCATACATGATTTGAAAATGAGATTCTTCTTTTATTTTAATTAGCAATTTCATCATAATCTTACTAATTTTACAAAGGTACAATGAGGAAAAAAAATTATATTTACCTCTGAACCGAGTACCTTCTTGCAAAGCTGGCAGAAAACCATAGTCAGATCTGTCTTTTACTACAGGTCCAACCATAATGTACTTGGAACATGGCATAAGAGCTCATTATGCTGTGATTATAGGCTTAAAAATTAAAGATACTTCTGATTTCAGTACAAAAAAAAACCCTCAAAACAATTATTTGCTACAATCAGCTCTTCTGTTCATAGTCAATAAGTTGAATATCCAATTCAGTCGCATTACATTTTTGACATATTTAGAATTTCATTACCTGAGAATGTCTATTTATTTTTAAATGAACTTGTGTCATACACAACAAATTTGACACACAAATTTGAAGTCTACCTTATGAAAACAGAAGGTGAAAAGGGTATTTAACTTTTAACTGCTTTGTCTGCATTAGACAGACATGTTTGCAGAACTACTCTGTGGGATTTGCTACAGCTTGGAAAAGGGGATTACCCAACTGCTTTTTCCAATTTATGTGAAAAACACTCAGTTGCACACCAAAGTCCATCAGCATGATAAACCATTGTCTCTGGCACATAGAAGGCCAATTCATGATTGAAACTGACACAGAGAACTACTTTAATCAACTAATAAGCACTCAACATTACCTCCAGGAAAATCCCTCTAGCTCCAGTATTTAGATTAAGTGTCAAGGTTCAATCTGAACGTTTTATGAAGAAGGCGGTTTCTCTTAAAACAAATCTCTGTTAAGTTGATAAGAGTTAATGTATCTGGCAGCTCCTCAGCAGATGGCAGGTTTAGGTGCAGAATGCTGATGACACTGGAGCTTTGTGCTACCAACAGAAATCATTAACATGAAAGTCTCTTCTGTAAATTATTGAAAGAAAATTACTCTAAGGATAAAATATCTTAGCTCAGCAATTAATTTACTTGGAGGATGTTTGTTGAAGCACCTATTGTTTGTTTTTGACATATGTGAAATACATTATTCACCTATGCATTAGATTATTTTTCAATCTATGCACACTGATAGCTCCAAATACACACTGTGAAACAAGAAGCAAGGTTGGATATTAGGGAAAACAGTTTTTTATGGAAAGAGTGACAAAGTATTGGAATTGTCTGCCTGGGGAGGTAGAGTCACCATCCCGGGATGTGTTTAAAAAAAGACTGGAGGTGGCACTCGGTGCCATGGTTTAGTTGAGATGCTGGGGGATGGATTGGACTCAACGATCTTGAAGGTATCTTCCAACCTAGTGATTCTGTGATATGGTTTTTGCTAGATCTCAGCCAGGCTGAATACCAGATCAATTAGCAAAACATATGATTTATTTAGTAAACTTTCACTTCAAGTAAATAAACACAAGCTTACAGCATCTATAGATATTAAAAAACAAAAAGGAAAAAGAACAGTGAAAATTGCCTTGTTTAAACAGGAAAAAAAAATCATTCTTTGCTTGCTGGTCTGCAAAGAATCCTGTGGAAATGCTACCTTGAAAGGGAAGAGAAGCCTAAATACTGCAGGGTGTACGGCTAAACTGTACAGTTGACAGCAGACTTGTGGGTATCCACTGTAGTAATTCCTCTGTCGACATCTTCTGACTGCTTGGCAATCCTGCCCTTTGCCACTGGCTAAAATACTTGCTAATAATGGCACTAAAGAATTTTTTGTTTTGTAGGGCCTGATTTCAAAATAACAATCTTATTACAGAGCCACACTCTGTCCTTTGCCAATTAGGAGGATGCTTATTTATGAAATAAAGCAAGCAAAGCTTCCAAGACTGATAATAAACCATCTTTCTTAAACTGAACACATTTTTTTGCTTTATTTTACACAAGTCAGTAAAAGCATGTATTACACTTACACATAAACAAAAGAAACTGCTGTTCCTGCAGTCACTTGCTTTCTTCTGATTAAATTAAATTTCCAAAGACTTCACATTGTTCTGAGAATAAGTTTTGGATATGCCAATATCTATCTTCCCCAATCTGTTCTTTTCTCTCAAGCAAGCTACAGACCTAAACTCTCCTTCCAAAAATTTTATCATGACTTTGGCTGAAAAGAATTCTAACAGAGCTTTTCTCAGGAAAATATCCATACTTCCTGCCAACTCGGATAATCTGGCGTAACTGTTCATTTAGATTCAACTAAATTAAATCTAGAGCATTTGCATGTTGTGTTAATTGATCTCACCTAAGAAAATAATGTCACTTTGCCAGCAGAAATCCCGTTACTGGAACATGTTGAAACAGCCCAACACTGTGGAGCTGCAAAATACTTATAGCAGAGCTATTTTATAATGTCAAGTCAAAACATGCTCTGGCAGTAAAAAAAAAAAAAAAAAAAAAAAAAAAAAAAAAAAAAAAAAAATCTGCTTGGCCTGCATTAAAGTCTGGTGACTGACCTTCCTTTGGCCAGAACTTCAGCACAATTTCTGTCCCTGATGTTGCCCTAATTTGAGTTAAAATCATGTTTGAGGAAGGAGATATTTCTGGATTTTCCCACTATATTTATTTCACTGACATTAAACTACTGCTGAGGAAATTATACCATGATTACAAACTTAGTAAAATCCAACACGGTATCTAAGAAAGGCAGTGATTCAACCAGAGAAGCAATATTGTGCCTTTAACAAGGCACAAGGGCTTACTAAAGGTAACAGAAAACAGTACAGCTCACATGAGAAAAGGGAAAAGTTATGAGCATTCTGGGAATCATTATTCCAAATTTATTCACTCTATGTGTGTAAATTTCAGCAATAATGTCACATTAATGTAGTTATTCAAATTTAACACACTCATGTTCATTAAAGAAAAAAAAAGTCACCACAATGATAAACCAGTCTCTGAGTTACACCATGGGTAAGTAAATGTCAAGCAGCAGGAGAAATTTAAGTTACACAATATCACAGATGTGCTCTATAAGCAATTTTTTATTTTGCTTTGTACCATGAAAAAAGCCTCTTGGGAAGGAACCAGTCGGTCCTTTTTATAGCAGAGATGATTTCTATATGCATAGCTCAAGGCACTCAGTAGGAACCTATAAATAACTAAAACACAAAACAGGACCCACTGTCAATTTTTATCTTAAAATATAACTAAATATCTTTACCTTTTAAAAACTTGCAATGCTGTTTTTGTAGATAAACTGCCTCAATAAATCATGCAGGATCCAAATACTTTCCATGGGCAAAGTACAGAATACCTCCATGTCCTTTTATTATCACTGGAAGGTGACCGGGAGATTGTGTCTTTTGCACAATCTGCTGGGTTACCTTCTTGACAAATAGTCCTTGCAGCAGAACTTTGCAAAGAGAACAGTTTCAACAATGCCGTGAGATCTGTTATTGACATCTGGACATTAGCAACATTGTCAAAATTATTTTCAGAGGATCCCCCTTAAAAAACCTCTTTGAGATCTTTAGCGTTTCCTTGCTAAATGCCTCTATGACTTTGCTGGAGGAAACAAAGCCTTTCTTTTTCCCAGTAACAATATAAGTGCTATTGAAGAGGTTTCTTTATATATAGTGACAGAGCATGCCAGAAAAAGGGGAAGAAAAATGGCACTATTAAACTCCTTCACCAAGTGTTACTTAAAAGCAGGGATTATACAAATGGAATATGTGGGACCATTCATGTTCTTAAAAAAATATATACTCTTTATAATGTATTTTCTTTGCACCATTACAACATTTATAGTTTTTACTTTAATATATATATATATATATATATACACACAGAAAATTAAACCACAAAACCTTAAAAAATGCCATAAAGCTCAAAACAGATTTCTGCATATTTTCATATGAGTAGCAAGAATTTTATCACTGTTACAAGTGCAGAATTTGAGAAACCACTTTCCTATCCCAGCATACTGCTTTAAACTGAACTACAGTGAATAAAACCTTTAGGTATCCTTAGATACGTATAGACAGAAATACTTCAGTAAGTATTATTTTAAAATCAAATATATTTTAAAATAACTTTATTCTACCTGCTAATCTGCTGGTAGACCCTGAGTACAAGAGATAACACAAGTCACCTAGGATGTCTACAAGAACAAAAGTCAATTGGAGGGATTGAAGAGTTTCAAAATAGAACAAGTATATAGCATGAATGCCTAGAATATCCTCAGACTCTGACAGTTTGAGGAATTTAAAGACTGGAACACTGAGGTTTCCTTTGGAGACTGTTTGCTTCATTGTTTTGGGTGAGGGGAGGTGGGCTTTGTTTTTATTTTAAAATAGTGCTTCAAAGATTTCTTTTCTTTTAAATTCTCCAACCATAATTTACCTCCATGTCAACTTTTGTTTGGAGCTTCCTGCAGCAATTTCAGTTTATGCACTAAACTCTTGTTCTTTTCTTGGATGAGACAGTGAACATTTCTTCCCTATTAATTTTCTCCATGCCACTTATGATTTTATAGAGTTCTAAAATAAGCTCCCTTTTTCAGGATAAAGAGTTACAGCAAATTTAGACCCTCCTTGGACAGAAGTCATTGCTTACCCTTCTTCATACTTGCTGCTCTTTATAGAACCCACTCCAACTCTACTTCATGTTTTTTGAGAGACGGAGACTAGATTTGAATACTGAACACACAAACACACCATGGAATCATTCAGTGTCACCATGATGCTCTGGTTTCTACTTCTCCCTAAAAATTCCTAAACTTGTATTGGATTTTTTAGAAAACAGTGTGGGGCAGTCAGATCCTAAATTACAAGATACTTTGTAAGCTCTAGGGAATGAACCTTCTGGAACAAAATTCGACAGCTTTTCACTTTCTTATGGAGTAGCACAGGTCAAATACTGCCTTTTGTCATCCATGTGAAAAATCTTGATTTAATTTGATAAATTTAAATCATGATCTTCAAGACATACATTATTTCTTCTTATTGGCAGAGCTGCATGGAATAATGCAGTTAGTACACCTAATGAACAGGTTTTGTACAAAGACACAAAGATAATACAAGAATATCCCAAAGATATTTGCTTGAAAAGTACAATGGTTAATGATTCCATAAGAAAACAAACAAAAAAATTCTGCAAAAATTGAAGGGAGGTGGGGGGCATTTGCAGACAGGCACTCAGAAAATGCATGCAGTTAACATATACTGGGACAATGCATTGCAACATAAACATATTTCTCACTCACATCCCAATGACACCAAATAAATATGCAATATTCTGGCAGCATGAATGTAAGACTGAAAGGGTGCTGCTGCGTAGCTGTCAGTAAAGAACTTCCATGCACTACTTGTGTCAGTGATATATAAATAATATATTACTGAAATACTAAAAATATTGCACTGTAACTTACTGTATCTGTGTATTCTCAACAGTTAAATTAGTACTATATAGCAGGATGTTTTCAAGAGAAGGATGAAGAATAGAAAAATGGAATAAGGATGAGAGCAGAGCAAGATTTTAACTTGAAGGGCACTTCAAAACAATGGGTAGGCAACCAAGGGACTCCAAGATGGTACCAGGCCACACAGGAATCCAAAAATGCTATGTTCCTATAATCAATATAGACTCAGCTCTATGATATGGACAGTCAAACCTACTTCCTAAAATAAATTTTATTACTAGACTTATCAAGCAATTCTCATCACTGCTACCCTTCTCCACATTTCCAGCATCATTCTCAATTCTAGTTTTTATTCATAGAATTAAAATATTTATACTTAATAAATAAACACAAAGAGAAAATACAGTCTCACTTTTCATCTGATTTAACATTTTTCCAAAAAGGTAACAAAAATATATTGAAAAGGGGAAAAGGGAAAATAGGTTATATTGTAATACTAAAAAGAGGGAAAAAAATAGATATATCATTCTGTTAGCTGCCCAAAGAAAAGGTAGGTCTCAAGATGAAAAGACATGAATAGTAACCATCTGATTCATTTCAAAAACATTTCTCTGCTATTTGATAGAATGTTAAAAAATATTAAAAGTCTACCTTGAATTTTAGGTATAGACTTAAGTATTTATCATATTTATATATTTCAGTAGTATTTCAATAATTTCAGAAGATATTTTAGATATGAGAGAGAGAGAGAAAATTCTGCAATTGCTTTCAAAAGGTATCACTGTGTATGTACATAGGCCAAGGATTTGAGGAGGGTCCATCTTCAGGAACTACTATTCTACAAGGAAAAAAAAAAAATCAAAACAGCCCAAAAAAATTAAAGCCAAAACTAAATAAAAGCTGTTTCTCCTCTGAAAAGCTTGGAAACCTCAACAGTCCTGTATGAACATTTGCAAGACTGGATTTACAAAATCCAGTAGGTAGGTAGGTATGGGATTTTACAATAAGATAGCAATAATAGTAATAATAAAAATTGAGCAGACAATTTTCAAGGCAAGCAACCACAAGAGTACCTATATGGCTAAGCACATTTTACTGGGATATAAACATGAATCTCACTCTCCTTACTCTCCAGATTGAGCCAAGAGGCAGAAGGTAGTAGAAACTAGAATTATAGTTCTCCCTATTTATCCCTCTTTACTGTGAGACTATTTTTTTTTCACACACCTATAAATAAATGTCTATTGGCTGAATTTCTAACTACAGATTGACATTTCAGAAATCTTGCCATTATTTTCCCCTTAATTCTGTTCCATAACCTTGAACATGAATTAATGGATATTTCCCCAAACACATTACAAGAAAAAAAAATTGCTTTGCCTTATTTTATTAAAAAATATGTAGTCTACAATTCTTATCTTCACACTAACTGCAGCTATGACATAGTCCTCAGTTTCTCTTCATTTTCCCAGAATCATCACGTATTGTAGTCAAATGCTTTTTTTCTCCATATGTATTTTCCTTGCTACTGTGATGCATAAGGATATTCCATCTAGCACTGAGGGGAAAAAGAAGTCACTGATTTTCTCCACTATTCTTACCTAACACTCTCCAGTTTCTTTTCATATTACACCCTGCACTCATTTTTTTTTTTTTTTTATTTAGAGCTCTTTTTAATGAATTTGTATTTACTTACCTTCATTTCTTTCTACATAAGTTAATTTTTTGGGTTAAAGATCAAGGCACTTCAGGCTTTATTATTAACTGCAAAATTTTGCCAAGGAAATAAAATACATATCTACCCTAAAATAGCCATTTAAATAGCATGCATAATCAGCTTGCCCAAAGCATAAATTAATTAGCAATGGCTTGTCACTTTCACCATGGTTGCTCACTAAATTTGGGATTTACTGAGAACACAGAGTTCAAAAACATCAGGTTCGTCATGAGGCACATAAAATTCACTAATTTTTTTTATTTTTATAAAACTTACAACTAATAATCTGACATTTAAGTTATTTGTCTAAAAGACCCAAATCAGAATAGAAGGCAAAATTTATGAAGTGCTGTTCATGAACAACATTACAGGTTAGACACGGTGCAGAGATCTAATTATGTGAATCTATACATGCCTATAAAAATAATTCAGTTTTGCCAAAGTCTCTTAAAACAGCTAAATTGAAAATTTTAAGTACAGAAAAGAACATAATAGAGATGAAAAGGGAAACAATGATAGAAGGTCTAGGCACTCATATATAAACACAGAAACAATTGGAAATGCTGTCATAAAATTTAACTAAAGAGAGAAAAAACCCAAAACAATAAAAAAATGAAACCCAAACAAACCCTGAACATTTGCAAATGCCAGGAAAAGATTTTCCTACTCAAATGTCAGGAAAGTCAAAGCCCATTTAATGAAGTCAATCAAAATGAAATTTGGGGATAACTGAAGGCAGTTATTTAATGAAATTACCAAGAAATCTCAGGAAGAATCCCAAAGGCATCTTGATGAAATGTATTTAAAAATGACTGAAATCTCAGCTGCCCAGAGATGGTGTTGGAGCAGGAAACAGCTGAAATATCAAAAGAGAGTAAATCTTTACCACAATAACCTTGCTTCAAACCATAGTTCGAGAACACTCACAGCCTTCACTTTTCAGGGTGACCTTGAACAGACAATAACACATTATTTGGGCAAAACTCTTCCATTTCCAAGGAACAGCTGGAGAGAGTACATTGGTACACGTCATCTGTTAGTCTCCAGTTTACATCAGACTTCTAAAATTATCCTTCTGCACCAATGTGCCCCAGTGGAGCACATCCAGCAATAGGCTGCAGGCAGGTACAAGAGGATGTGAGGGAGCTGGGTGGCCATGGAAGTGGGGGCAGCTCACTGCAAACCTCCAATAGCATCTTCAGCCTCTCCACAGGCTCTCCAGAGGACACACTGCAGTGCCCAGGAAGAGAGAAGAGCCATTCAGTTATCCCATATGGACGTAACTGGACAGGTCTGTTCTTGTATTTCCAGGTTCTTGTCTCGACTGGAAGATGGAACAACCCAGTCTGACACTGGGTGTCACTCAGCTGAGAGAGCCCAGCTCAGCTGCAGAGTTGTCAAGACCATCCTGTGGGCTACCCTGAACACCTCTGAATCCCCTCGGCACGATCAAGCTGCATGGCCAGAAAATCACATTCCACAGGGGAAAACCACTGTAGCAGGCCGATGCTTTTTTTTTTTTTTTTTCTCCATTTAGAACTAGGTAAGCAACCATAAATCTGCCATGCAATCATGATTATATTTTCACATAAGCACAGGCAAGAAAAGAGAACAGACAAATACCTGAGATAACAGAATTTTCCAGTGTAGTTACCTGGAAATATGTT
The DNA here is from genome assembly GCF_024509145.1 of Vidua macroura. Lineage (NCBI taxonomy): Eukaryota > Metazoa > Chordata > Aves > Passeriformes > Viduidae > Vidua > Vidua macroura. Next base: position 37,763,044 of record NC_071571.1, read on the forward strand.
GTAATTTTTTCTGATGAATTTATCAATGATACAGAAATTCATATAGATATCACTATTACTCTGACACCACCTAAAACCAAGCTCTGGAACTAGAAGCTTGAAGAATTCATCTTCATGTGGTAGGTTGAGAGATTTGCCATGCAGTTTAAGAATGCTGTTTAATTTCACTATTCTAAAACACCAATAGCTAAATCTGGGTAGATTTGGTATGGGTAGAAAAGTTTTTTTAAAAATTAGCTTATGTAATTTTTTTCCCCTCATCTTTTAGCACTATCCTTCAAGAAACAGCAGCAGAGAAATGCAGAATGGCAGAAGCATGCAAGAGGCATTAAAACTCACATTCCTATTTCCACCTGTTTCTACTATTTGCGAGCATCTATAGAATAAACAAGGTCATTTATAACATTTGCAGTAACATTTCCTTTTTGCAGTTCAACTCAACTCCAGTACTTCAATGTTTTCCTAGCAGTCAAGCCACAGAATAATAAATACAGCTGCATACAGCTTGATGACCGTAGCCCCATGCAGTGTGCCAGGCAGAGGCACTGGAGGAATTACATTCTTCAGCCAGAGAAGGCAATGGGTCACCACTTTGTGCAATATAACCACGGCCCATGGTACAGCCTGTGATAAATGATACCATCCTTCTGTACCTCTAGGGGCACGTGTTGGTCACTAAGTGCTTCCAATACAGTTGGTCTCCATCACAGCCTAGATACAGAGAGCTCACCAAAGCTATTGAAAGGAAATGTTTGAAAGAAGGCCACTAAAAAAAAAAAAAGTCTTTCTTTTTGTGATAGCTCCTTGACTTTTGGCAGAATATGATGGGTAAAATTCATAATTAGACTTGTCACTTAGATTTATTTTCAGAATTTGGTTTCTCAGGTTACCGGATGCCACTCGAGATCTCAGTAATTTTTTTCCACTTCTTAGAGAAGCTTAACACCTTTGGTGCAAGTCAGCAGTAATGCTACAGCACTATTCCCTACATGTTGAAATCTAATGCACTTTGCTCTAATTATGAGGTCATTATTAGCATGCATAAAGGCATGTAATCGATTAGAAACAACATACTTCTTAATAAATAATGTTACTTAGGAAGCATGCCTTAGATGACAACCCAGTAACATGCCATTTTTAAAAAAAGTTTATGTAGTCCATGAATTATAGCATCTCTCAGAAAAAACACAGGTGTTAAATAGTTAGAACTCAAGAAAGCAAACTATCTAAAGCAATAAATCCCAAGTATTTTGTTCAAGAAAATATTAATCTATGTATAATTTATCCATCATAAGGAGCAACCACTTTCAGATCTTCCTGGCTTTTGCTAAAGATGAAGCCAAATTATTTCAGTCCTGTATTGCACAACATCAGCAAATCAACACTTCCAAGTCAGTGATAACATGCAGACTCACTACAGAGAACCAAACTGGAGTGAATTTTTTCTTGTCCTTATTCTGTGGGAAGATTAGGTTGTCTAGGATTTTCAGACCTCAAGTCCTCCCAGATTTTCTCTACATGCCAGCCCTGTCCCCATTAAATGGAGAACAGCTCCAAATCTTCACTCTATGCTGAGGGTCAAAACCTGAGTGCAACAATCTGAGGGCAATTTAGCTTCCTTATTCCCCAAATGTGACTCTCTTGAAAAGCACTTCAATCCCAGGCTCGCCAATTAAAAGAAATCTTCCATTGCCATAATGATACAGGTGTCTGAACTGTACTGTGCTTCCACTTTCCTCTGTGCTACAATAAAATGCCATCTCTTTCTTGAACCTCCAAGGAGTTTTCTGAGGTCAATCTGCTTGCTAGGGGGCCATCTTCAGGATGAACACAACTGAATTTAATCGTGCATATTTTTATAGTAAATGTTAATAATCTAATTACTATGAATCACAATTCAGGGCTAGATTCAAATTCTAAAATCTCCCTTATATGCCCTTCCTCAGAATGAGCCACTCTGAGTTAATACTGAAACTAAAACATTCAGATTGGCAACCCTTACAACCTCATTTGCACTCACTTGTCACTGCAAACAAAATATATTTGAATGACACAGTGAAACTCATTAGAAAATAACAAATGCATATTAAAAGCTCTTCTCCCAGATTTAAAATTTCCTATTAATGAAACACAGCTTTAAAAGTTTTAACACCTAAGTCACAGAAACATTATTCCACTTGTAAATTTTAAGAATCACCAATAAAAATATTGCTTATCAAAGGAAGCACTTGTAGTTGCTTCCATTCTTGTCATCCATTTTACATTAGATTGCCTCAGCAAGATAAAAGCATCCTCATCACTTTTCTCAATGGAAAATGCAGCAACCAAGTTGCATATGAGGTACACAAGAACAAAAAAGGTCTCTTTAAAAAAAAAGCTCATATACATTAGAACTAAGCAGCCTAGAAAACATAGGCCTTGCTTCAGATTCAAGAAGTCAGCTGCAACAGGCAGTCATGTTGCAGGTGAGGAAGGAGGTGGTGGGACTACAGCCTGCACCCTGAGTAGACTCAGCATAGCCTACATTACTTCCATAAAGGTTGTGTTAATTCATCTCAGGAGAGCCACTATCAGTCTGATTTGGAGAGAAATTACCACTGGCAGCAGCTTCAGGCACAAACTCCTGCAGCTTTAGACAGGGGTGGGAAATAAAATCCCAGACTTTCTAGCAGCTCTGTCAAGACGAACTTTACAAATCAATAATAGCCCCTATCTATTAGCTAATAATAACCAATAATACCTATTAGTTTGAGAGGGCCTATCCGAGCACAGAGCATCCTGCTGCTTCTATCCTAACCTGTTATCACTGAAACCTGAAGCATCAGAAGGAGAGGGGCAGATTTTTCCACATTCATCTTTCTTCACTGATGAAACATCTCAGCCTTTTGTTTTTAACTCTGTTCTTTCATTTTAAAAAGCCTAATTAATCCCCCCATTTATCTACAGTCAGCCTGTGTGCTGAGGAAGGGCTGAAAGTGACTGCAGCATTTTCAGCAGTTCTCAGCTGTGATTAGGCAGTGTCTGTTCCAGTACAAGGTCCCTGTGCAGCCTCTCCAATACCAACCAGCAACCACTATTCCCAGATACTGGGGCTTCCTACATCCAAAAAACTAGGACATGAGCTTATTTGGCACCCCCAGATTTGACTTCTTCACTACCCTCAGAGGACTAAGATCTGCAGCACCAGCTAACCTAAAGGACTGTTTCCCTCCTTTTGCAGTCCATCTGTTACTTTTTTTTAATACTGCTTTTTCTCCTCTTCTTCTTTTTCTTCTTTTTTGCCTGAAAGTTCCATACAAATAAAAGCTACTAATTATAACACACCAGATCAAGGATTTCACAGAATCTCAGAATGACTGAGGTTGGAAGGGATCTCTGAACATCACCTAGTTGAAATTCCCTCTCAAGCAGGGCCACATACAATCAGTTGCCCAGGATCCTGGGCAACTGATTGTATGTGGCCTATTTGAGAGGGAATTTCAACTAGATGACTTTTGAATATATCCAAAGATGGAGAATCAACAACCTCCCTGGGCAACCTCTTCTGATGCTCCATCACCTTTGCAGTGAAGAAGTGTTTCCTGATATCCAGACATAGAGCCTTCTGTGTATCAGTTTGTGCCCACTGCCTCTCGTGCTGTCGCTGGGCACATCTGAAAAGAGCCTGGCTTCACCCTTACATCCTCTAGTATTTATATACACTGGCAAGATATGCCTGAGCTTTCTCTTCTCCAGGCTGAACAGTCCCAGTTCTCCTAGCCTGTCCTCGTAGGAGAGATGCTTGTTAGCCAGGAACATGTCCCACTTTTGAGAAGGGTGCCTTGTATTATCGTGTAACCTTGTATTATCATGTTAAATACATATTGTGGCACCAATGTTTGGCAATCTATGATACTTGGATAACAGGAGAAGCTCTGCAATTCTAGTGCAACCAGTGCTGCCTTGAAGCAATCAAACCACAGAGATGTAAAAATAAAATAAGAAAGAACAAAACAGTGTAAATTTGGAACATTTTCCAGTGAGGGAGGTTGCTGGGGATGTTATTCTTTACTCACCAGTACAGTCATTTTCAGGATTTGCCAGATTGCATACTGCTCTCCAGCATGTTTCCATTGGACATTAAGGTGGGGGCAGCACTCTCAATAGCCCAGCAAGGGACACATGAGGAGGGAGGATGTTCCAATGGAGCCAGGAGCTCCTAATAGGAGCCTCACTGATCACATCCAGCTCATTGAAAGATCACAGCAAAGCACAAAGACACAGACTCGCATCACTGCCAATGAACAAACCTTTGCTGTATTTTACACTGAGCTCAACACAGAATCTAGAACATTTTCAGTTGGAAGGGATAACAAGGACCACTGAGTCCAACAGCTAAGTAAATGGCCTGGACAGGGATCAAAACCCAACACTGCTGTTATTAGCACTATGTTCTAACCAACTGAGCTAATCTCTGCTGCATTTTAAAGCTATGTCAAAATTGATCCACAAAGATTTGTAAGTATTGATTGATTTTTTTTCCCATTTACTGAATGAGAGAAGGAGGAATTTCACATGGCCTCCACTGTATGCCTTCAATTATTTGAACATTAATAAAAACAACCACAGGGGTTCCATACGTAAGGACTCAGGAAAGTGTTTTTGTATTCATACATTCCTTTTCACATAAAAAGATAAAATCTTTGATGGAATATTGTTAAATATTGCATGCAGGAGTCCTTAATGTTTAAAACCAGTAACTTATTTAGATTTCATTTTTATTTAAAGGCTTCTGATAATTTTAACAGTTGAAATAATGCAAACAAACCATCAACCTGTAGTCATTTGCCTTCCTGTGTTCTAATATACCCTCTAAGCAAGATAATCCTCAAGGGAGAAGTAGTATGCAAATTTATTTTGCAGCTTGGGATTGTGCTAAATAATTACTAACAAAAATGTATTATTTAGCTCCAGGCTATCTCGATGCATTAGAATTAAATGGCAACTATTTGCTCTTTCACTCGTGGCAAGAACTACTGGGCTGATGTCAGCATCATTTTGAATGCCATTATCGCAGTCTCTGGCTCTTCAGAAGGAGCAGGCAGATTTATTTACAACCTAGTGAGTGTCTCACATTTCTTTGAGCATGACACCATAGAAAATATCCTTCTTTTTCTAGATTACTAGGAATATATTAGTATGATTAAAAGTTACCCTTTCATTAAGAAGGTTGCTATGACATTCCCATCTCTATGGGAAAATTCATTATCACATACCATTTGAGCACCAGTAGGCAACTGCACTTATTTACTGCAAGGGAAATGCCAGCAAACAGAATACACTTTTGAGTGTTTGCCAAATAGCCATGTGACACATGCCCAGGTCTGGTGTTAAGGGTTGTGGGGGTTTTAATTGCCTTTTTTTTTTTCTTCCCCAGAAATACCAATGAGAGTGAGTAACAAGACACTGCACAACTCTGAATCCCAGCTGTTCTGCTCTTTGGAAAGATCCCAAAAGCATCAGCACTGTACACTCCCAGTGACAGGCAGAATAGGCTAAAGAAGTAAGAGGGCTGAACCACAGGATTGTTTGTTTTTCATGGTTAGTGACACTGCAGTGAAAAGGTCCAGGACTTGCCACACGTGCCGGCACTACTGAATCACACTGAGAATACCCTCTCTGTGTCCTTCCTTCCATGGGGAACTGCTTGCAGCCTCAGCCATTTGGGCAGAATCTTTCCATAACATCCTACTCTATCTATCAGCATAAGTGTCACAATGTGGCCATAAATTACTAGTTTCTAAGGCTTAATTGAGCACATATAAAGACACACACTCTCCTGCCTGTGTCTTAACCAATGCCATCCTCTTTTTTGTGTCCTTTTTAATGGACATGTTTATGATGGAAATATTGTAACAATGCATTCAAAACACATTGCAAACTAAATATTCATGAAGTCAAACAAATACTCCTACAGAAATATCCTCTTATGGATTCATAGCAAAGGGGGATTTGTTTCAATGCTTGGCAATATACTTTTTCTGCAAGCAAAACAGTGCTCAACCTGCCCCTGACTCAGCCTTGGCTTAGCAGCAGTCACTCTCTCCTTGTTTCCAAGGTTTATCTTGACACAGACTGAATCCAAAAGCCCTTTGGCCTAATACTGTCATAAAACCAAAGCATGCAAACTACACTCTAACATAAAAATGCAAACCGTTCTGGACAATTGAGGCAAGAAGTAATCAAAGCTCATGAATCTGAACGCTATCTTTGGCAAAGGCTTCCTCAGCCAGAGAGCAGAACAAGATCAGTTTCCTTCTGAAATTTTATAATAGCTTTGTCATGACTTTCTCTGTCCTACTCAACACAGGAGGGTCACCTGACTCTAAAATAAAGAACAAAATACAAATACCCCCAGACATTTTGAATCTGAGTTAAAGATTGAACTTAGGCTCACTGTTCTATCTAGACACATACTACCAAAAAGTGGAGAAAAAATTGGGACTGTTCAATACCATCAAATATTGAAATGTGTCTTTGTATTCTGCATGTTCATTTTCTAGAGAAGGCATGCAAGCAGTATAATATTTAAACCTGAACTACCTCAGGCAGAGGCAAATGAGGGCTACCACTACTTCAGAACTGAAGTTCCTACCTTTTAAAATTATGGTTTTCCATGTTCCACAGGCCAAAACTCATATTTGCTTTTAGAAGGTGACACACACAAAAAGCAATAATCATAGTATTTATCATTTAGCTCCCAGGTTTTTTATCATTCTGACAAATACCTGGTCAGTATGTGTTGGTTTTTAGTCAAATACAGATTCAAAGCACACATTTTCCTACAGCTGATATGAAACCTACTTGAAGCAGATGGAGATACATCCACTTCCCTACTCATTAGATAAACAAAGGGAACACATTTACATTTAGATATCATTACCATCCCAATTATGACTTCAGACTTCAAGTACAAATACTTTATTTTTATTTGGACCGATATTCAGCCATTTACCATTTCAAATATTGCCAGGCAACAGACAAGCGAAGAGATGGAGCCATTTAAGAGCTGAAGGCACAACATTTGTAAAGTGGAAATTAAATATTGATTAAACAATAATTAAAATGTTACTTTATGCTTTTAAAGGTGAACTAAACACCAGTAAATGTAATAAAGTCCATTGAATTCTCTATTTTTACAAGTTCTCATACAAAGGGACAGTTTAGTCTCTTATGTCCTCAGTACATGCTTCATCTGACTTTGGTTCCAGTAATGTATACAATGTTGTAGATGGGAAGCACATAGAAAGCATACCTTACTCCTTGGCTTATTTACCTAAATGGATTTGAACACAGAGTAGAGATATCCCTACAGATTTGTAACACAGAGAAAGCATTATTAATTAATAAACCTTCAGATAAGCAAATAACTCTAATTTCTAACAGGTTTACAAGAACCACTTCCTTTTTAAATATAGTCTGTGCTCAGCAATGCAGCCTGAACATTGTAAATGAAGCAAAAGAAGTACAACAAAAGAAGTGGCAAAGCACTGTCCAGTTCTCACCAGGAAAAAGACAAATATGAAGATAAAACTACAAGAAAGGAAGTGAGTTTTGACAACTTCACTAGGAGAGAAAATTTTACAATCAAAAGAAAAAGGAAATATAAAATAGGCTAAAAAAGGCTTCTCCTGTGAAGACAAGAGAAATAGTCCCACCGCTTTGAGGAGCAGTGCCTATCAACGGTGCAAAGTAAAAGTCCTACACCACTGGCGACAATATTTCACATGTCAGCATGTCCTCAGAGACACTTATCCTGAAACAACACTAAATACTAAAAATAGTGTTTCTTCACTGTCAGGACATGTCAAAAAAACAAAAAACAAAAAAACATCCTACAAAAGGGATATCCCAAGGGAAATTCCAAGATTGAAAACAGAAATAATCAGCTGAGGAGTCAGGACATTGCTTTCTCACTTTTACTCTTGACTAGGTAAAGCAGCGGGCACCAGGGACACCAGTTCAAGTGCAGCCCCTAACAGCAAGCACTGCAGCATCTGCTCCTGAGCTTTTTTCCCTCCCTGGTACTCCTGGAGAGGCTGCAGCTGCCTCATACTTAACCCTGCATCAAACTGGTGGTATTAAGCAGATCCTCCTACCGCCTCACCCTCAAAGATGGTTGTAACTTTAAGTCAAAAACCGTAAACATATGTCACATTTGATTTTCTTAAGTGATTAGTATATTACTAATCAAATTGAGAAGCTGATTAGCAAACTGAATATCTGATTAGCTCCTTCCATGATGCAAAGAATTAGATATTAATCAAAGCTTATGAAGATAAGCACCACCATCCATACACTCAAACCAAGCACCTGCAGTTTAGAAGAGGGCAAATAATGATTATTAAAACTAATGAATTGTGCCTCTTTGATTAGTTCTAGACACTTTTTCCTCATCCAATCAAGGTAATTATACAATAAATCTTTGAAAATATATGCTGTATTTAACAAAGCAGGCCTAATACATTTTTGCTCAATAAAGACTCTACCCTCTGTGCTCCTCCAGCTAGCTAATATCCTCTTTTGCAAGATGACCTAGCACTACAAAATTCTATTCCAATAGCTGCTGACTGCTTCACTAATATTGGCACAAAAATCTCATGGTGTTATACAAAAACTTAGAAGGCAGTTCAAAAGGTGGCTTAAAACATGAGGAAAGGAAAGGAAAATGGAAAAAGTATCTGTTGGGGTCAAGAAAATTTCCTAGCAGAACTCAGCAAGAGGACAGCTTGCAGCTGATTAGCTGTGCCTTCATGGGACTTGCTTCAAGCTAGTTTCCAAGTTAGATTTATCAATAACAATCTTTAAATATATTCTACCCAGATTGATCTCAATGCAGAGCTCAGTTGGCAATGCTTAATTGTTTTGAGTTTGGATTTTGTTTTGTTGGGTTTTTTAAAATCAAACTTGAGTAATCAGTATCTGTCTACAATAAATCTTTTTATCCCTGCAGGATTTTTATTGTTATGATATCTAGAAACAAAGAATTTGGCTTTTTGTTTCTTAAATGTTTCCAAGTAACCATGCTTTAATAGTTTCCTGTTCGTCATAGGTTTTTTCCCAAAGAAAATTTTAGTTAACTTTAACCACGTTATAAATTCTGAGATATAAATTCTTTCTCAGATGACAATTAAAAATCTTAATTAATTCCATTCTGCCTGCAGCCAGCAAATATATTTCAATTAGATTTATCATCCTATGCATCAGCTATTGGATAAAACACATTACACATTGCTCAATTGCTGTATCTTGCCTGCCCAAGAGAGCCAAAGGATTTCATTTAGGTCCCACTTAATGAGCTGAACTATCAAAGAAAACAAATGTTAGTCCTCAAACTTGCCTTCAGTTACCATCAGTATTAAAATCTGGGCCATTACAACATTTTCTTCTCTGTTCTTTCCTCTCTTCTTTCTATTCTCCTTATGCTAGGAAAACCTGCACCCATTAAAATGTGATCACTCACCACTTTTCCTCTGCTGTCAGAAGTGCATTTGTTTCTAAATGGCTCAAAGCACTGTTGTGAGGATCTTTACAAAATATATCTTGAGTAGACTCTATTAAATTGGGTGGTACAATCCTTTCCATCTTGAATAAAAACAACAAAAACAAGAAGGAATACTAGGTAGTGTTCACCTATTACCATAACAAAAATCACTATATTTGTATTCAGCTGTGACAATAACATGAATAATTGAACACAAACCTATTGACTTGCAAGTGATATAATATATGGGCTTGGGAATTTTGTTTCATACACAATTTAATACATGAGGAAGATGAACAATTTTAGTCAAAATCACTGTTAAATTATCAGAAAAGCAAACATCCACATATTTCTTTGGTGTTTATCTAGGCACCAAATTATTAAATTTTACTTTTGAAAGCAAAAGGGAGAAAAAAGGAATAAAAAAAAAAATTATGCAGTACCATCCAAATTATGTCTATTAGTTTTTATCACATATGTGATATCAAAATATACTGTGAACTACACACAGCCTGAGCAGTGACTAAAGGAAAATAAACCACAATTTTGAGTATCAAAATACAGAAGTTTTTACTACTAGGACAGAATAAATGTCTCACTGCACAAATATAATTAATGCATTTTTCATAGAAAATGTACTGTTACGCAGAGATACAAATCCAGAATTCTTCAAACTCTGTTATGGTATTCAACAAAGCTGTAGCAGCTTCTTCATCTTTGCCTTCTGAAACTTGCCTGGAATCGTTTCATTCCCAAAGAAAAAGGCTGTGGGAGTGCTGCATGGAACATTTCTGAAGCAAACTGGAACAGCTGGTGAGATACTGCAACTCAAACTGACTGAACACATTAAAACAGTTCATGGGAAGCAGCAAATGCAAGATTTCTCTACTACCTTGTGCTATTACACAGCGGCCAAACAGAATTTCAGTATGTGCATACATAAAATGCAGGGACACTCACACTTAGTGCTGCAGAGCAGAAAACACGATGCGCTTCCTAAGAGAGTCCACAGCAGGTTAGGCACCTACTGATACTTCCCCAAACACCTAATGTACCTGGTCTGGCTTCGATGCAGTGCCTTCCAAATGTTCTGTTAAAAACAGTGAACTTCAGCATCCTTAAAACAGCTGCTCCTGCTGTGTAAAGTAGCCCAAATGTGGTCCTCGTTCAAAACTGTGTCTTTTTTGCTGCAGAACAGGCTTCAGTGTATTACACAGATGCACTGTGTTGAGTTAAAGGATGCTCAAGGAGCACTGGATCACTGGTATCCCACTGGGTCTCTCAAGAAAACAAATTTCACACCTCAGGAGGCTACTCCTTAGAGAAGACTTTAAATACATACACTTCAAAGTTATTTCACAGCTGTATAAGTACCTTAACTCTCTGACCAAACTGAAAGACCAGAAAGATTCATAAGAGTAAAGCCTTGGCATCCAACTGTGCCATAAAAAGCAGGTTTTTGCTGTACTCTCCCCTGTTTTTTTGGAATTCAAACAATTACTACTACACATTTCAGTTCTTGTTTTATTTTATTTTAAGTTACTGCAAGAACATTTCAGTAGGAGGACAGAAGACAATTAGCATGCCTCCAGACAGCAATTTGAACCATGTGGAGTTTCTGCCTGGTAGCTTTGAAGACCACCTTTCTTAAGTAGGGTACAATTTTCCTCCTCCTCCCTCCTTGCAAATGGGTAGGACAATACACCTGTGCAGACAAAAATGCATTCTCCTACTGCCCATTTTTCTCCTTTAATATGTATAATTGTTAAACTTAGCAGCTACAGGCAGTTCCTGTTGGAACTTACAGGATACATCCCTACAAGCCGCAGAGTACATTTCTGATGGCCCACGGAAGCTCAAATAATTTTTCTAAATATTTAATGGAGTGGTGCAGGTGCAAGACACAAAGGGAAAAAAAAGAAGAAAAATAAAAAAGAAAACACTAAACCATCATTAGCATTGATTTAACCATGATTAAACCATCATTAACTCTTCGCAAAACCTGCCTTCTTCTGAAATTCACTTCACCGGGAGAAACGCAAGCAGGCGTCATCCCCATAATTATTCTCTTGTCATTCCTTGAGACCTGTATTTTGCCTGGCTACCCAGTCTTCAAGGCTGTGCTGCCTGTTTATTTACTCATATATTTCCAAGAAAGACCCCCATTCACAGAAGCAAAACCAGCATAACACAGGGCAACATAGACTTGGAATAGCCTGCAACATGGTACAAGTTGCTGCACTTGTTTCAGTATCATATAAAGTCTCACAACAAGGGATAACAATGTAAATGTCAGCACCTTTAACTGTCCATTATTCTGCAGAAATAGCCAGTGCTTATTCTAACACTCCCAAACTGTTTCCAAAATTTTATACATGCCAGAAACCCTTACTATTTTCTTCCAGAAGGTCTTACATTTACTCCTGTTAGTATTTAGGTCCTCAGGTATTGTCAAAAGAAAAGTTTTCAGCACTTCAAAACCTAATGGGGAACACAAAATAGGATTCAATATCAAAATATAAACATCATTAATGCCAGCCTTTAATCTCATTTTGCTTATTTAAATAAAAGCCAAAAAATAAAAGCCAGAGAAAACCCACAAAAAATAAGCTGCTACAACAGAGTTTGAATGAACAATATGGTGCACAACCAAATTTCGCCACATATCTTAGATCTAGATTGCTCACCTTCATCAAATTTCAGCTACACTAAGAGAACTGAAATATCAAATTATCAAAACAAACATTTGCTTGATTTCAATATAATTTAACAAGGAAATGAATACCTAGATAGAAGAGAGAGCTCTAACTGAGCTCCTGGCTGAATGAAAGGTTGCAGACTGATGTTATCTACTGTCTGCTCTTACTGGTGTGACTGCCAGGGCTCCAAGTGCACCTGCATAGGCAGCCACTGCTCTGAAGAGTCTCACCAAGGATCTCACCTATCCCCCACAAACTCCTTTCTCAAAATGAATATAGGCCTAGCAAACGAGGCTCTCAAATACAAAAGGATGTCTGAGTACAAATGTAAGGTCATCCACAGTTTCAGCCATCATGAAATCAAATATTAAAGAAGCCCTTGTTTAGACAAAAAAAAAAAAAAAAAAAAAATAAAACAGCTTTTTCACTCTTAATTATCTGTGGAAGCAAAGGTTTTTAAAGGAAAAATATTTCTTGTAAAGCATACTACTTGCACATGCAAGGCATAAAATTTCACTCATTCAGATATTAGCACTTTCATGCATCTACAAAGTATCTTTTTCTTTAGGCACAGATACACATTTGTTCAGACATATCAGAATTCCAAAATGCAAACCCTATTTAATATTAAGCAATTATATTTGCACATCAAGACCACTGCAAAAAGTCCAGGTAATTTGCAAACTCATACATTTACTGTGTATCAAAATATCATAAAAAACCCCAAATGAAAGTGAGACTTGATATCAGAAAAAATGCATAATAAACTGGATGTCCAGTATTTGAAACAGATGTTCTAAATAGCTCTGGCTTGATTTTCATCCCACCTCAACAAACAACATGCTTTGTGCTGAGACAGAAAGAAAAGGGAACGTTTGTAAATGCTATTTTATTCCCTACCAGAAGGGCTAAGTATTAATGATGCATAAATGTTTCCAGAAAAAAAAAAAAAAAAAAAACCTTAAAAGCTTGGAGGCCATATGTTATCCTCACAGCTACACTAAAGAATAGAAATATAGCTTTATTTTTGTGTTTACCAGAGTAACAGCCAACTCCACACCTAATTAAGATTTCATTAGTATTTCCACATTCTCAAAATCTGCCCAAGGCTCCACCTTCTAAGCCTGCCAACAGAAGTTATAGTAGTACTTCTTTTTGCCCCATTTACCACCAGCATAAATATAAATATACATACCTGCTATTTTCTGGCACTCAAAAAAACCTTCAAATTATGACTTTAGTGCCAGTCAGCTCAAAAAAAGTGTCTGTCAGTTCATGACAGAGAAAGCTCAAATAGTCTTTTCATGTGATTATCTCTGACTGTCACCCAGTAAAATAATAATTAATCCCAAAGCCCAATGGGCTGAGAGAAAAGACAGGAAGAAAGAGGAAAGGCTTAAGTGACTTCAGTGGGAGACCAGGCACCAGCTACCCCTTTTTCCACTTATTTCAGGTTTGAATATGGCCATTTATTAATGAGCTTCAACAATACTAAGAGAAATTAAGACATCAAATTGGGCACAAAACAAAATTAACTGTATCTGCCTGAAAATATATAATGAAGAATCCACAGTCCTTTCTGTTGCACTCAATTGATTTAAACTAAAACCAAACCAAGCAAACTCTTCCCCCTAAAACAACCAAAAAAAACCCCACCTGCTAAAAATAAAGCTACAGCAGACATCAGTCTGCCCATTCAGGGAACCTGGAACTGCTGTGCATTATGAAAATTTTGACTATACTCAAGGTCTGCAATATTTAATATTTACTTAAAATATATTTTTCATCATGTTTTCTGAAGATTGCCAAAATCTGCAGCTCTTGGTTAAATAAAAATTCCCAGGCCACCTGGGTATGATTGCAAGGGCAACTTTGTTCACAGAGACTGAACAAGGGAAAGGTCACATCTTGTTTTACCCAGGAAAATGGTTTGGGCTTATTGTTTATCTGCTTCACCACGTGTTACTTAAATTTGCTTAGATGTTTCCAAGTTAATGAATAAAATTAAGTTTACTAAGATATGAATTTCAAAATGTTAAGAAGGAAAGATATTATTTTCTTCTTTCCCCAGTCACTGTCGTGCCCTAATGGCATGGACATTGTCACTGACAAGTGACACCAAAACCACCTGGTGGAGTCAGCTCTCACACCAGGATAGCAAGGGATGACCGTGCAGCCACTGGCAGCAACACACACAGGGATCTCATCCAGAAAAGAAAGCCTACAGAGAAAGGCCACAGCAGCATGAATAACTATGTAGCAGCCTCAGTGAGCTGCAACTTCCCAATGATTTCAGCTAACATCTGCTGGAAGCCCACAGTGCAGCCTCACTGTCCTGCAGCAGGCTGCCAGTGAAGTCAGTCTGAGAGGAGAGACAGAATGAGAACAAACCACAGAAGAGAAAGGAGAACAGATTCTGAACTCTTTCTATATAAAAATAAGATTGGAAAAAATGTTCACTGTTCCAAGAGAAAAATGAAGAAATATCATAGTAGAAGAAGTAATAATAAATGATAAGTTTTGATAAATCAAACAACACCAGGCAAACCTCTTTCTCCCTTTGAAATACCACGGGATGTGGTGATGCCAGAGTAGTGAAAATAAAGAGTAGAGAAAATAACCAGCATTAGATGTTCATATCACACACTAGCAGGGGGTTGTGTGCCACAGAGAGCCAACACTGTGAGTGTGTGTGTGTACATAAATATGGGTCCACAATCACCTACACCACAAATCTGGCACATATGCAGTTTTCTCTCACCCATAGTACTGCCACAGAAACATCAGCAAGATTAATCATCCAGCTTGCATATCATTTGGGAAAAAAATGCTTTAACACCTGCAAGTGTTCTATAAAGAAATCTGATTTAATAGCCCAAATAAAACCTGGATATTAATTCCAGGTCACATTGTATAACCGAACATAATTAATATAAACTGTGACAATAGATTTGAGTGTTTACCCAAAATGCTTTCATTTTTGTGTTTTCCACAAATGGAAAGGAAAATAGAGTACAAATCACAAGAAATTGGAATTTTAGGCAGCACAAGTTGCTCTGCTAATTGACTTGGAAAACATTTTGAGAAAGATGAACAAGTGCTGTATTACTACCAGGTTTCTCTCTTCAGCATTCATCCAAAGCCCATTATACAAAGGTATTTTTCCTTTGGACTTCAGTAATCTTTAGGTCTGGTTACCTTTCACTGTTCAGACAAAGGACTTTAGAAACCATTTGACTTTTCTGACTTGAGTGCCAAGAGGTCATCTTTGATAAATCTTCTGCAATCCATCAGAAAATAAGTTCTCTAATCGTTTCCTTATATCCTATCACTACACAGCTATTTGCAATTATTATTTTTATACTAATAAGGGAGGGAGACAATACTAATTTACAAATGTAATGAACAAAACCCTTGCTCTCAAAGAGGTAATGAAAGCAATAACTTGTGCAGCCCAAAAAACACCTCGGCATTCAACCCAAAGCTTCATAGGCCTTGATGTTGTCTCAATGGGCAAAGTTATTATGACTTTGCCAACAGTTTGCCAAGGAATGCATAAGCAAAATTTTAGCTGTGGATCTTTGAGTGCAGAACCAACAATTCCAAAACAAATCCATGGCTAACTGCCCAGTTATCATAAGTGCTGTTATGCAGGGTGTGGAATATGAATAAATTTAAGCCCAGTTATGCTGAACTGAGAGGCAGTTACTGCCCTTTCCAGTGCATTTACTGACTCAAAGACAGTTTATCTTGCTTGACCTTACTGAGGGATGTGAATAAATCACAAATACAAACAGATGAACAATTTTAAAGAGTCACATGCAATATTGCCTATGGACACTGTTTCTCTAGCATGATCATTTTCTAGCTCATTTACTCCCAATGTTAACACTAGTAACAGACAATCTAAACAATTTACCTTTTATTTTAATGAAAAAGACCATAAGATTTAAATCCCTCTCTCACAAGAATTTGTATAACATAAGTTATTTAAACTGTAACATCTTTTACACCAGCAAATAAATGGATAAACAAGCATTTTTGTGAAAAGGTTTTCCTAACACCAATCAAATATGAAACAAAAAGCCCAACAGTTTCTCCAAAGAAATATGCAAAACCAAAATAACACGTTACTGTAAATCAGAGAAAAAAATATGCTGAAAACAGACCAGATTATAATCCTAAATTAAATGTTAGAGTCACAGGAAATAGAGTATTTGATCTTGCATTCTGTCAACTTCCAAATACAATAATTCTGGCCAAATAAAATCTCAGAAGTCCTTTAAAGTTGATCAGCTAAGTATATACACAAATTCATCAGGTAATTTTTTTCTACCTCTTACCAAGGATAAAAGAAAATTTGCAATTTTCTTGATAAATTGCACAGGATTCTGTTTGTGGCCAAATTTGCAGATGAAATCATACCATTAATAAGGTCTGTACTATGTAATAATGGCACAGGACATACACAGATAGAATGTGCATTTGGAGGCCAAAACATTTAATATCTTTATTTGAAAACTGCATGAACTTAAAGGCATTCAAAACAATATGTCTTTATACAGAATAGCTCAATGTTTAGAGAAGATACAACAGTTTTATGGCACTCAGAGCTTTTAACTCTTACTCATTAAAAAGAGTTATAATTGTTATGACCCCTTGCTACTATTCTATGGGTGAACTTGTATTAGTCAGAAAGCAAGGATAGAAATTGAATAATTTATAACTGAAATATCTCAAATCTTTGTGGCTATTCCAAAAGAACATCATCTTTAGTTTGATTGAGTACTTGCCTGTCTTTCTCTCCTTTTGTGGTACTATTTACCTACTGTATCTTTAATTTTTGATTTGTATTACATGGAAGTACATTCCAACAATAACCAGGAAAAAAGGCACTTTTTTTTCAAAACAGCTTACAGCTGAAATGCCCAGCATTTGCCCACAGATGCTAATAAACTGTACAGAAATTTCAACAACAGTAAATTTAAACACATATTTTAGTATAGTCTTCCTCTTTTAAAATTCATTTATTCACATTTTAATCTCCTCAGGTGTCTTCTTGAGGCTCCACGTAAAAATACCATATGCAGGGAAGAGTGAATAGCTCTCTTTGAAATCTACTACAACAGAGTTTAATTCACTTATTTGCCATTAGAACCTGAAAATACCCTGGAGTGCTGCATTTGAAAAAAAAAAGTCTACAACAATAATATATCACAAGATGTGTAAAAGTCATCTGAACTTCATTTTAATATTAGTATGAAAAGTTTGGATTTTTTTTATCTTGCTTTGGTTTGTTTTTTAAGAGAGAGAAAAAATGATAACTATCACATTTAGAAGTCAGACCAAGAAGAAATGAGTTAAAACAGTCCAGTATAGAAATTCAAGCATAATTCACTTTTGGAAAGAATACAAAAGTCTCAAAAGATTAATAATGGGAGTTAAGAGCAGCATTTTTCATTGAAAATTGTATGTCAGCCACATAATGCAAACATATTGGTATGTAAAGTCCACTGCAATAGAGTATTAAAAAGTCAGATGCAAAGTGCAACTAATTCAGACAGTAAAATTGCTATTTTAATGGCATTTTGTTCTGATTACCAAATACCAGTATTCTAATCCTAATAGAGTAATTAGTTTCTTAGCCTCCTCCCCCCTATATTTAAATTTACTCCTCTGAACCATATCTTAAGAGATGAATGGGCCTTTGCCCTGTTTGGGTTTTGGAAAGCCATCAGGTCCTCACTGTATTCTGGAGATCTGAGCATAAACCCTGCTGCAGAATCAGTCATTTTGAAGGGAAAGGTGGAACAGAAACTAAGTGGATTCTGACAGTGTTAAAGTTTTGGGGTTTTTCCCCCACGTTGTTCCTGTTTTCCTACAACAGAAATGATAATAAAAAAACACCTTTGCTTGTCCCTGTTTCCCTCTTCCACAGAGGGACTTTGACCTACAGGCTGAAGCTTTTGCTGCATTCAAGAGGAGATGAAATTAATCCCTTCCTAACTCATCTGTCTTTACAATCTTCAAAAACCTTTACAACCTCCAACTACTGACCAGGTGAGACAAGGACAAGAAACAACAGTGTATTAAGAACAGCTGAAGTAGCATTTCCAGAGACAGTATCTTTTTTCTTGTATCAGCAGATTAAGAGATATTGGAGGAAATAAAAGCTTTTTGACACTCAAAGCCTTTATTGGACTTGAAAAGCTACAGAAAACATTAATCTAAGTACCAAATCGAAAACACTGGGTTTATGTAATTGGCTTTGTTTCAGAACAATTAGACAAATTTTAGAAAAGGGGAGATAGATACCTATAGAGCAGAAAAGGCTTTTGGCAGGGCTAGAAGCAGTAACTCATAACATGCTTCCCAAGCATGAGGAACACTTAAAATACTTAGCATCTAGAGAACAGCTGAGAGTTAGGAGGTGATACTGAGGGAAAACAATATTTTGCCATAACACCAATGTCTCCATTGCACTTAGTATCTAATGAGATTTTTCTTTTAGCACTGATGTTAATTTTTAAAGGATTTTTTGCACTTTTCTTAAAAAACAAGACTATTAGAGGCTTTTTTTCTTAAGGAAAATGCTCCTTTTCTGAGTTATTTTGTCCATCACTCATTGCCTGTGTAAGTTCAGTCTGGTATATATAGATTTTGCCCACTCCAACAGTACTCAATGCGCTGAATAAAGCACACTGCATGTTGAAATTTTGACATACAGAATTTTCAAAAGAATCCATATAACACTGCAAATGGAGAGACATCTTACAGTTCTTAGTCCAAAGAAAGTTTTCACCTTAGGATGAGTTTGCAGATGTTAGGGGGCAGAAGGAACAGCTAAGAAAATAACAGCTTTTGCAAATGTTAGGGAACAGTTGGGAAACTTCTTTGAATAAATGATCTCTCTTATTTGAAGACCAAGTAGCCTATGATATACTGTGTGTGCAAAAGAGCATATAGCCATATCATAGAGTCAAAGAAAGGTTTGGGTTGGAAGGACCCTTAAATATCATCTAGAGACCCATATCTTGGGAAAGAAAATAAATAAAAACCCCAAAACCAACTACTCATACTGGCTTGTTTCTGGAAATCACAGTACATGTTCTGGTCATGTTACTCTTTCAAATAAAGAGCCTTTGTTTGTTGAGAGCTATGCTTAGACTGTTGAGGTACTGTGTCTCCTCAGATCACACAGAGATAAATTTGAGAGCCTTAGCTTTCTAATGGCTTGAATATGTGGACTAAAATAAATCAGGAAATGCACCCAATCCATGAGCCCTCAAAGCTAAATCCAATATGTATCACCACCTTCTGTGGAAATTATGCTACATGCAGCCAGAACAAGTTTGATAGCATGTCTCATAAAACCAAGTGGCTGAGTGGCAAATCCAATGTATTTGTATATATCAAGGATGTCAAGCATCCCTCACAGAAAACAAAAAAATTCTTTGAGTTTGTAATTTTTCTCCCTCTATATAGAAATCACAATTTCATTAACACTTCACTCAAAGATATTATTACCATAGCCAGCAATTTAGAAAGAGTAGTAAAACAGCAAAAAGAATTATTATACATTACTTTAATACTATAATTAAGGTGTCTCCCATTTTGAATTAGCGCCATAAAGTGCTTTGATTCAATTACTATAGAAAATTTATAAATATGACAGTTGCTTATCTTTTTAAAATATCACCTCAGAATATATACAACGTCAATAACAGATACGAGTGCTTTGGAAATTATTCGTAATTAATTTCCTGAGGATCGCAGAACCACAGAATGGATGAGCTGGAAAGGACCACAGAGGGTCATCTGGTCCAACCTCTCAAGCAGGGTCAGTCTACAGTACCTTGCACAGGAATGTGTCCAGATGGTTCCTGAATATCTACAGTGAGGAAGACTCCAAAAACTCTCTGGAAAATCTAGTCCAGTGTTCCATCACTCTCATAATAAAGAAGTTCCTCGTGTTCAGGTGGAACTTCCTATTTGTCAGTTTCTGCCTGTTCCCTCTTTCTCCCTTGGCACCACTGAGAAGATCCTGGCTCCATCCTTTTGGCACTCTCCCTTCAGATACATACATTGATGAGGCCCCTCTCAGCCTTCTCCAGGCTAAACAGGCCCAGCTCAGACTTTCCCAAGAGAGGTGCTCCTAAACATCCCCTAAGCATCAGAGCCCCTGGCCTCAGGAGCTCCAGGTCTCTCTTGTACTGAGTAGCCCAGAACTGGACACAGCACTCCTATGTGACCTCACTGAGACTCGCTAGCTGAGTAGAGGAGCAGGATCACCCCCCTCACCCTGCAGGCAATGCTCTTCTTAATGCACCCCAGGATTACCATGGGTTTCTTGGCCCCCAGGGCACACTGCTGGCTCATCAACAGCTTGTTGACCTCCAGGACCTCCAGATCCCTCTCAGCAGACCTGCTTTTCAACAGGTGCATAAGGTTATTCTTCCCTGGATGCAGAACTCTGCACTTGCCTTAGTTGAATTTCAAAAGGTTTTTCTCTGCCCATCTGAGAAACTCTTGGGATTACACATGCAGCTAACCTCCTAGCCTCATCAGATCAAATGTCTTGCCAAAGTCACAGATTCTCCAAAACACTTAAATACTAAGCCATGGTCAACATCACACATATGTATCACCTCTGAAATCAAACTCAACAACACTAGAGATGAGTTGCAAGGCAGAAAACAATACATAACAAAACACATAATCTAATCTAAACTCTTCACAAAATTCAGAATAAGGTAGCACATTCCCCTCTACATGAATCTTAATTCAGAAATTCAATGTTTTGGCATTTCTGACTAAATAAACTGTTGTCATATTTCTCAAATCAAAAAATGTGGAGGTATATATTTCATGGAAGATATAAACAGGCAGGCTGTGGACCTACAATCTTTCCATGGAATTACATGCCTCACAATCTCTTCTTGTGACTGACAGTTCTGATAGATTCAGCTGAAGGCTGATTTTAATGAAAGCCCATTTTCCAGGGTGAGACCATTATGCTAGAATTATTTTTGTCCTCACCTTAACTTTCAGCACAAAAAGGTCTCTCCTTTTCTCCTCCATCCTCAATATAATTTTGAATTGAAATACTGAACCCTTTTTACACAAATTGGTCTACTGACTTTCAGTCAGCTTTGCAAAAGATATTTTCTTCAGCTTATGTAAAACCGCCGTGATAGATCATTTTGAATAAAATAGGCCTTGGACAATTTCTAAAATAGACTGCTCTGTTCCAATGAATAGGATATATTGGTCACAAGACCTGCCATCTAGAAGCATTCAACTTGGTGTGTCAGATTCAAACAGACATTCAAATCCCAGCAAGTCCCAGTTTTCCTCTTTAAAGTGAAGATAAGCTTTAGACGATGATCAATTAGAAAACAAACTCGAAAAGCATTTCAAACCTACGTGAAGTGTTAACCAAGAGGGCATTGCACTTCTGAGCCTTCAAACAGCAACTTCAGAACCAACACTACAGAGTTCACACAGAGACATCCCAGCATCAGCTAATTGAGTCTTAAGCTCTTTAGATGATGTGGCTGTGACACTTCTGTAGAGATTTAGGTAGGAAACAAAGAATAAGCTGTGTATCCTGGGTCAGCAAATTGGACACATACCCTCGCTAAAATCCCAGGTTACAGAGACCATCAGGTGCCAGGGGTGGAGAGCACATACAAGAAAGCGCTCACTCCCAGGTGCTCAGGCTTTCTGTTGCCTCAGCCCACTGCAAAATTATTTCATTCCAGTGAGCTAAGGCTGTTTCCGCAAATAATATATTAAAAGGCAGCAGAAGAAGAGGAGCATGAAGCGCGCTGAGGTTTAAGATAAATGAGCAGTCTGCTTACCTGTCAGAAGTCATCTTAAAGGAGTCCATGAGGAAATACAGCTGTCTCATTATTAAAGAGTGAAAGATGACACTGATGTCAATAAAACACAAGAACTATGACACACAACTGGGATTTAAGAAATGATTATTTACCAAGTCTTGTTTATTTATCTGCTATTCATCAAACAGCCCTTCCTTGAAGTTAACCATTTCCTCCAAGCCCTTACAAAATGTAGTGTTATAGGTTCACATCTTATGTGCACTGTCTTTTGCAGATTAAAACTTTAAAACAAGATTGGGAAAATCTGCACTACAGCTGCATACTGGGCATCAACCGCAGGGAACTGGTAGAAGAGGATTGCAGAGGTGCCCTAAGATGGCCACAGCTGGTTCCAGGTGCCTCTGAAACCAGCATAAACAGCCCATCACCCCAAAAACCTCAGGCAGATTTAAAAGAGATTTAAGAGTGCCTGTGCCAGCCACAAGAGGTGGGACACACAGCACTGGAAATGTTGCTGGGAGCACAATCTGGGCAGGAAGGACTGCAGCCATGGGTAACCCATGCTGAGGCAGCAACAACCCCAAGGGACTGCAGCTGTGGGGAACCCATGCCAGGGCAGCTGCACCCCCAAAGGCACTTTGGCTGGTGGGTGCTTCTCTAGAGCAGGACATGAAGAAAGAGAACAGTGGGGGAAAACAGTAAAATGAAGAGGAACAAAAATATATATTTATGGGACATGACCTCCCCTCCTGCACTTCACCTCCCCAAAGGCAGTGGAGAACACTGAACCTAATCTGAAGTGAAAATAAGGGAAGCCAAGACTAGGGAGGGGTTAGAATAGGTGTTTGGGTTAAGCTGATCCTGGGGAAGGGGAAGAAAAGCACTTGATTCTTTTGACTGTTTATATTCTTTCTTTTTGCTTCCCCTTCAATACCCAAATCTATGTTCAGAGGTGTTTCCTAACTGACAAAAAATTAAATTCAACAAAGTCACAATTATTTTGCTCATAACAAACCACAATACCAAAATGACAGAGATTATTTCTCTAGATTTCACACCAAATATAAAAATAATAGGCCTTAGCCTATTTGTCTCAACACTTGTACAAACCATCACTGGTACAATTATGGCAGTAGTGTATGCAAAAGCCTGGATAAGAAGCAGCAGACTGCAGTGACATCCCATTAGGTTATCTTTGAACATATGTCTGAGCTAAATAGTGTTGAAAGTTCATCAAAACAGATATCTCCAGACTGACCAGAATTAGGTCCATATCGTTACCCTACTTAGGAAGCACTGACATTGTAATTACTTCAGGCACCCATCTGGCACAAATCACAACATGATTTCATTTCAGATGGTCTCAGCTTTGTTTTTCTCTCAGCTAGACTGTGACACAAATGTGTGAATCTCATAATTTACAACACAGAAGCATACAATAGTGATTTCTGCCTCATGACTCCGAAAAGCCCTGGCAATTGCTATTTGCTAAGATTTACTTTAAAATTTAAATCATGTTTTAATTGACAGTGAACTGGACCTGTAATTCTTTGGTTTCTCTTCAATGACCTCTCTAGCTCATAGGTGTTTCATATTTACAGATAACAATTGGCACAGCGCTTGGTAGATGTCAAATTCTGATTGAATTTAAAGCAAAAGGCTGAAGTCCTTAGTTCTCCAAATTAGGTCAAACAATCTAAAATAATGCAGTGCATTTAGCTTTTTGTTTTTTCAAGTATTTCCACACGGAGATCATTAAGGTTGTTAAATGTATTATTTTGAAGGATTGGGGGAAAAGAAAAAAGAAATTTAAAAAGAAATTAAAGCAAGCAATTCTTGAATTACAGACACTGTAAGGAAAACACTTGATCTTGAATTCAGAATGTTACGTAGTTTTTACTCAAAGGTGTTAGCTTTCTGACAACTCAGGATAGTAAACCTATACACTATTTTTTTTTCTAAAAACCAGATAGTTGCCACATGTTCATTTAAATTTTAGAAGGATAATTTCACTTAAAAAGTTACATAAATGCATACATATCTGAGCGGTATTGCAAAAAAAAAAAAAAACCCTACAAAATTAGTAGAAGTAATTTATGTTGACATTCAGTGACATAGGTTAAATATCAGATCTCTGTAAAAGGCTTTTCCTTTTCTTACAATACAAATTTATTTAAAAGCAGCATTCCACCAGTTTTCCAATGTACATCACACTGCTGACCGTCATTAAGCAATCAATTAGTTTCTGTTCCTCACAATGCAGTTGCATTGTGTTTCATGAGCTAGGAAGTGGTTATAAAAACAACAAGGAACCCTATGGGAGGTAAGAATCAAAAGGTGTATTTTACAAATTTTTCATAGACCAGCTTTAGTAGTCATCAACAGTTTGAGGCTTGATAAGCGAGAAAGGGTCTGTTGGCAAAATTAACAATCTAGATCTTTGATCATCTGTGCCAACACAAAAACACACAAACCAAAAAACATTCCTGTAGGAAACTCCTTCATTCAAAACATTACATCAACAGGAGAGGTCTTTCTTAACCTTGTGCTGAACAGTCATTGCCATCTGATATGATGCTGAAATGCAGCTAACTAGTTTTGCTCTGATACATCAAATCACATGAGATTTCCAGATCTGCTTGAACACTAACACCTTTCATTAGCCTGCTCCCTGGACTTCTAAGGCCAAAACCAGAAATGAGGTCTTGGTCTTCCCCAGGGCATTCACAGCCTGGCTAAATAGCCCATATTAGCCTGGAGCATGAGAGCAGTGAAGTCACTTAGACCAGGATATTTGCAAACACAGCTCCACTTCCTCCTAATGAAGAGAACTTGTTACTTGTAGGACTGAATGGGAACTGGAGGTGACAAGGCTGAATACTTATCAGCAACAGCTGTTTCTGTCATACACATCAGCTGTGTTCTGCTTTAATCTGTGCAGTCATATCTGAGAACCTCTTTAATGGACTAGGGGGTAAAGCTAAAGAGGTTTTATTAATGCTACAAACAATGAAAAAGGGTGTTTCTAAAAGATAGTCCAGATGGCACATGAATCTGGGTCAGAGCTGCATCATATGCTCCCAGCTGGAATCTAGAGTATGAAGGCAGGAAAAAGTATTCCTTGCTCTAAGTAACAAAACTAATGCTCTGCCTTTACATAAACAAGTTATCAGGAACTTATATCATAAGGAGGAAGCTGCATTGCAGAGAAATGGCTTTAGCATGTTTTTCAAAATATAAATGTTTCTTAATTGAATGTAAACAGTAAAACATAAAATTGCAATAGAGCTGCAGCAGAACATGCTTGAAGTTCTGACTGGTTGTATGTTAGTTCAATAAGTTATAAGTCATAAAGGTCAAGTTTCTCCTAGACAGTAAAATGCTGCAGGAAAACTGTGATAGTTCAGTGACCTCTAATTGTCCTCATCACAGTCCACAGTGCTTAGTTTTCTAGGAATGTTCATCATCCTTACAGTCTCCTGAAGAGTTATTTCTGTGTTTCCCCAAATGCCCTTCTTGCATGACCCTGCCTTTTTCAAAGTATTTCCCTTAGCTAATGCACTTTCTTGACCTTCTCTTGGTGTTTACTCTAGAGATCAAAAGCACATCTTCTTTATCCTTTCTCACTCCTTAGAGATGTTGCAGATTCTCAGCAGCTATTCAAGAGTTTTCTCCATAATGGCCGTGCTAAACTGAACTCTTTCAAGGCACTCTAAACAAAAATATTTTTTTCAGTTCAAGCTGACAAGTTCTTGACCAACACCAAGAAATGGTCCATGTATTTTTCCTCCCTTTTGTATCAGATGACATTCCTATATCACCTTTTGAGCACTTGGGTGATCATAAAGCATTTTCATACAGAGACTTGGTGCAATACCTGGCATGTTCTGGATTGAAATAGTGGGTAATAGAGGATATAATATCCACACACAATTACCACATTGCTCTGAGGCATGCCTCCAAAAGGCTTAAATTGCAAGGGAGTAAAAAAAAGGTGATATGGCAATGGGAAGACGAAAATATGGCATAAACACTGCCTAATGCTGTGGCCCTGATTGCAGCTACAGGATAGTGACTTGTCACCTAACGTTGTATGCCTGAATCAGTCCAACTTGCCTGCCAAGCCTGCATTTTTGTCCCAACCATGCATTCCCATTTCCTCTCTGGCATATATCTGACCATGTTATGAATCATTTCATCTTGCTAGATCAGCAGAAAAACAGGAAAACCTTACTTCCTAAGAGAGCTTCTTCACCTCCACTTTCAGCTCTTCTCCAGTCAGCCTTTGTGAGAGATTTCTAATGCCAGGGTGGTCACAGTGCTGACCAAGCTCACCCTGATGTCCCTTTTCAACTTTGTTCCCACCTGCCTCAAATTTTTGTAAATTATCCCAGCTGTGCTGGGCTGACCCTGGCTTGATGCCAGATCCCCACCAAAGCTGCTCTTCACTCCCTCCTCAGCTGGACAGGGGAGAAAAAATACATCAAGAAGGCTCATGAATCGAGACAAGGACAGGGAAAGATCATCTACCAATTACTGTCATAATCAAAACAGATTCCGCTCAGGGAAATTAACTAATTTATTACCAGTCAGATCAGAGTAGGAAAATGAGAAATAAAACCAAATTTTGAAATACCTTCCACCCAGTCCTGCCTTCTTCCCAAACTCAATTTCACTCCACATTTTCTCTACCACAGGAGGATATGAAATGGGAGTTGTGGTCAAATTCATCACACACTATCTCTGCCAATCTTTTCTCCACAAGGAAGGACCCCTCGCACTCTTCCCCTATTCAGGATGGGGTCCATCTTACAGGAGACCTTCACGAACTTCTCCAAGACAAGTCCTTCCCACAGGCTGCAGTTCTTCACAAACTGCTTCAGTGTGGCTCCCTTCCACAGGGTCACAAATCCAGCCAGCAAACCTGGTCCAGTCTGGGCTTCTCTCTCTCTATGGGTCCTCAAGTCCTGCCAGGACCCTGCTCCAGAGCAGGCTCCCCATGGGGTCACAGTCTACTCCAGGCACATCCACCTGCTCTCATGTGGGCTCATCCACAGGCTGCAGGGGGATCTCTGCACTCCTATGGACCTCCAGGGCTGCAGGAGCAGAGCTGCTTCAGCATGGTTTCCACCAGGGGCTGCAGGGGAATCTCAGCTCTGGTGCCTGTCCCTCCTTCTCCACTGACCTCAGTGTCTGCAGAGTTGTTTTCTATATTCTCACTTCTCTCTCTTCCATTGTGCAGCAAGGTTTTTTCCCTTGATAAACCTGTTACTTCAGAGGCATTACTACCATCTCTGACTGGCTCAGTCTTGGCCAGCTGTGGGTCCATCTTGGAACCAGCTGGCATTGGCTCTATCAAACATAGGGCAAGGCTCCAGCAGCTTCTCATAGAAGCTACTCCTGTAGCCCCCCCCACTAACAAAACTTTGACGCATAAACCAAATACACCAGCCCTTATTATTTCAGTCATTCTTGGAAAACTTCAGTTTTTAATGCAACTGCAGGGAACAAAATAACAGGAAAAAAAATCTTAGCTTGCTCTCCTCTGTGTTTGGAAACTAAGGATGTCCACTCACCTCACTAACTTAACAGGATTGCTGCACAACAGTGCGAGAGATTATGCATAACCGGCATGTTTAAGCTCCTTCCAGTGGCATATCTAGAACCAAGCACTGGGAAAAGAAGATGTTTGGCCTAAATCAGACTTTAGGACACAATGAACTTACTGCATCTAACACACAGATGTTTCAGGGAACATGGAGCTTTTCTCATATGAGCCTGTTTTTCGACCTGAATTTAATCAAACACTATAGGCACCAAGGCAGCCTGTATTATGACAATCCTCCTGTGGTACTTTCTTTGCTTCCTCTTCTGCCTGCTTGTTTGTTTTAAAGCAACCCTAGTCCTTTAGTGCATTCTTCTATTCATGCCTCCAGATATGCCAAGAATTTTACATTTCAGTGTTAACATTGCCAGAACACATTTTGTCACTCTCAAAAGAGTGTAGGGCCCCTCAACTGCTATAGATATGAAAACAGAAGTTTTTAAAAAGCATTTTAAAATTGTGTGACTTCAGCAGCATCAATTTCACGTGAATTACAATAGCAAGGGGGCAAAACTGGCCATGTGCCCACATTAAAATAGTGAATGACAAGAGAAATAAAGGGCACACTAACAAACTAATTCAGGTGTAAACTTATCTTGTCTGGTTTAAGAGCAAAACTTCCTGAAGTGGGAGAGTTATTCTGGATACAAACTTTCCACTCAAAGTAGCAACTTTCTAGAAGACAGTTGTTCTACTCCCTGGCTGGACTGTTTTGAAATAAAAAGGCAAATGTAATCATGTATTTATTTCATTCAGTTAAAGATAGAGGTCCAAAATGGACTATAAATAGGGTATCTTCAAGCTGAATTTCCCTGCAAGTAAATATACACAGGGTCAAAAAGGAAATTCAATGCACATTCACCTGTTGTATCTCCATCCTTTTTGAAATCACGCAATGTAGCAGTTTAATTTAAAAAAAAAATATTATTGCACAAGTTCTACACAAAACACTATCAAACACACAATATATTTATATATTTATGAGAAAAAAAAAACAACAATGCATTTGTTCCTTTAGACATATTATGCTTGACTGCCATACTTAATTGTGGGCAATTGTCAGACAGAAATGTATTTTTGCTTTCCCTCAATCTTATTAAGTCCCTTTTCAAATGTCTCTTATTAATCTGAGGTGTGACTGTTAGGCATAATTTGGTCCTTCAAACTTTTGAAATTCTTTTAGTCAGAATCTATGTAAAAAGATGCAATTACAAATCACTGTAATAGTCCTGGTAGCACTGCACATCAATATTGCCATCACTTCCAATCAGAAAAACCCCATTACCAGATTAGAACCTTGTCAAATTTTGATTGGTTTTTGTTTTGTTTTGTTTTTTTTTTTGCTTGGTTTTTTTTTTTTTTTTTTCTGTTTATTTGGTTGGGTTTTGGTGGGGTTTTTTTGGACTTTTTTGGTTCAATATCAATGTCCCCAGTGGAATTTTTTGGGGACATGGCTAAAGACTTTTTGGGAAAATTAGACTGGGAAGACATAGTTTTGTCCACAAATCTGGAAAAGATTACTGGATGTGAATGGCTTAGAAGACAGGAGTGGAACAAGAAAATACAGGGGGTACTGAAAGTACTCAAGCCTGGGATGACCTGGAGAAGGAAATTTTGACAGGGAACCAGGAAAAACAGAAACAAGAGGCTGAGACATACACATAAAAGATTGGAATGAATCACTGCCACATGTTGCCTGCTGTATGGTAGTGCCATTGCAAGAGGCAATAAAGGATCCAGTTCATCTCACCCACTGCCAGTCCCTGTGCTGTACTTCTCTCTGGCTCTCAAGCAATGTGAGCAGTCACACACTGTCAGCCAGGGATCTGCCATTTTAACCTTCACCACTGGTCTTTTAGGTAGATCTGTTACCAGTTTTACTCTCCTGTAGCTGCCTGTGTCTCTAAAGACACAAGCTAGCAAACCCCATCGTGGCCAGTCTTTACACCAGCACCTGTTTTGCGCAATTTCCAGAAGTATCACAGTGTAGCTAAAATTGCTGTTTCCACAAAGTTTTGGAACCACTGACAGTCAGGATTTACTCTGATATTCCTTTGGTTTCCCACAAGCGCTACCCTTTCCTTTCATCCTTTGATGACATCCTTTAGACACAAGCACTGCCTGGTGTGCCCCAAAGAGTTGCTACGATCCAACCTCACAGTATTCTACTGCCTCTTCCCAGACTTTTCCTTTCCTTGCAACAAGAGCATTACCAGCAACAATATCAACATCTAACAGCTCCCCTAGTGCCTCGTTCAATTTCCTCTGAAACATCTCAAATGCCAGGATAATTCCAAAGACATTCTTATTTAGTGATATCTTCTGACAGATACAAAAAGTTCTAGATGCAGCCCAACTAACTCTATGCAAGAATCATATTTCTGTACTTACAAGAAAAAAAAAAAGAAACAAGAAAAAAAAAAAAAAAACCAAAAAAAAAAAAAAAAAAAACAAGCAAGCAAGCAAACAAACAAACCAAACCAAAACAAATTAAAAAAATAAAATAAAATTAAAAAAAAAAACCACCCCAACACACCTCCCTTTCAGCCTGGACTGGTCAGTAGACATATTTTTTAATGAGTATTGACAGTCATTCTTTGTTCACTACTTGCTCTGTGTTAATTGGTCTATTGAAAGATGTAGGTCTTCTATGGTTTTCTGTCCTCTTAAAGATAAACCAAAACAAGTTGCTAATTTAGTTATCCTGATAGCTAATCTAATGATTTCAATTTTATGTGGGAAGTTACCCTCACTCTTTTCCTCCATGTTTTATAAATTTGATAAATATACAAACATGCAACAGTTTCACTGTATGAAGTAGCTTTTTCACAAATCATCATATTCTTAACTTGGAATATTCCTGTCAGTTTCTGCAGGCAGAGCAGAGATACCTGAAGACTTTTAGCTCGGGATTCTCATTTGCTTCCAGGCTTTGATTAAGGAAAACTAAAATGGTCTCTCTCTGCTGTTTCATTCTGTGATTAGGACATTTATCAAATACTTTTTTCAACTGATTAACTAGAATGATCATTATTGCTGACCACCGTACATTATACTCCTCTTTGCCTTTTTGATCCAGTTAAATATTTCTTTTTTTCCACATCTCATTTTTAAACATACTGCACTCACCTTGTGCAGGCTTAGTTGTAGAACCTTCTTTGTCTGGAAATAAAACCTTGCATGTAAGGTTTTGCTGTTCTAATTCTACTGTTTTGTTAATCACAGTCTTCGCTATCACCCTCCTTATCACTGCTATCATATTTCATCACTTAACGATATTCCACACTTGCTAAAGTAAATTGTTTACTCAATAAGCTATTGATAAGCAATTTTGCAAAGTACCAACATTCAAGCCCTGTGCATTCAGATTTGGTCACATGCTACCTTTCCCCAGAGTACATATATCTTTCTGCACACTCAAAAACCTATTAACTTACCTCAGTAAATTCCTTGGATACCTGTTCCCATTTCTCAAATGCAAATAACCACTGTGCAGACATTGCCATAGGTCCCTGTATGTTTAAATCATTAAATTCAACTCTTCACTCACTGCCAGAAAACCACTTATAACTGGTTGAGTCAGGCAATGCTGCATCCCCTCTCATATGGAGTTGTGCACATTCTTTTCCACAACAGGCACTCTATTCTTATTTAATATTTATTCAATATTTAATTTATATATGGATATAACATATATAAAAATATATATTGTATATAATTCAAGTTTTTAAAAGGAATTGTGTTGGTTTCAGTAATAATCCCTGCAAAAAACTTGAGCAATTTATTTTTAGCTGACAAAATCTTTACCATCTTTCACTTAAACCAGCAAAGCATAATTCCAAGCTAATTAAAAGTCAGCCACATGCTGACAATTAAAAGTCAGCCACATGAACAATGATGGTTATAGCTTTTGCCTGAATGTTGAATTATTTGCAACTTGTCCCCATTTGTTGAAGGCCACCTCAGCTTTGTATTTGCCCATACAAATTGCAATTCCCTATTATCAGAAAATTTTCTTCTGGCCCGTGGACCATTTGATGCTATCGTGCATTGGTAGGACCAGCTCAGTCAAAGTGTTCAGCTTCAGTGAGGGACAGATGTGGTGTTTTACTCCTACTGCAAATAATTTGGCTGTCGAGCATATAAATTTAATTCCAAGTGCAGGGGGAGAAATATACTCTCTGAAGTTGAAAAGCTTGCCAAAGGGAAAAACAGCATTAATAAGGAACTTGTACTGCTCATTTGCTGCACACAACTTTTCAATCTGTTTCTCAAAGTTCTGTAACAGCATGTCCAGGGAGAACTGAAAAGGCAGCTGGATGAAGCTGTCAGAAACAATGACCCAATAAAAAAGGTTCTTACCATTTGCCAGTGATGAGCACTAACACAGTCCTTCCCTACCCCCACAAAATCTGTCCTAAATCAGATTGCCCCTTTTTGCCAGCAGTTGCCAGAGTTCTGTAATGTGTATCCAAAACAACCAAAGACCTCTTCCTACAGCAACATCAAGGAAAACACCAGCTTCTGAAGAGGACAATCATCACCAGCACTTCTCTGTACATCAGGTGATTGGAGTTTGGGTTTGAAGCATATAGTTAGGAGTATGTTTTCTTCAGAATGTTCTGTTCTATCTCTAAAGTTATACCCAGAAAGTTTACGATGTTTGATCTTCCTGAAATTGTTGGCATAAAACCAAGAGAAAGCAGAGAAAGCATAAATGAAAATTACAGTACTATTATATAAGCAAGTGTGGAATTTGGAGCTCACTGGGCTGACAATTTGGACTCTCATTACAATTGTAAAGAAAAATACTGAATAATTTCACATACATGAAAACCACCACAAATTTCTTTAAGAAAATAAAATTAACATATATATAGATATAAAAGAATATATATATATAAATAAAAGAATTAGAAAACTCTGTAGTGTGCCAGATGGACATTTGAATACACAGGTGGCAAGAACACCAAATCCTAAAAAGGGCTTAAGCAGTAGGGGAAGAAACCACATTTAAATTCTTGTCTCTGAGAATGAAGCTCAGATTTAACAGAGGTTATGGGAGCCGAATAAAGGGGGAAGAATTTTTGGAACAGTATAGACATGGAAATTAGTTTATCATGAAAAGAAGAGTGAGAGAAAGAAATAAAATATGGCAGTGTATTTAGAGTCTTTTTCCTCCTGATATTAAGTACAGGCAGACAGGCTACAATGGGATAATGCCAAAATTATAAATAAGAATATAAAAAGTAAAGGAGAGACACAACCAGGAAAAATTATTCAAGAAAAAAATTATTAAAATGAAACATAACTGATTACAGCTTATTGTTTGAACAAAATTGCTTTATTCCATAGGCATGGCTTACACTTAAGCTGGGTATGCTCATCATTTTGTGCATATCTCCAACCTTCTATTTTGAATATTTTTACCATTAATTTGACCTGTAAAATTGTGCAGAGGATAGCTTAATAGGCAAAGAGAAAGGATTTTTCCACTTTGATGGGAAGCAAAATAGATGCAAAAATTATGCAGCTAACACATGTATACAAAACAATTTAAAAAAAAACTCCAAACAGTGGGCAGGCTTTTGCTAAATGCAACTATTAAACATATTTTTATTCAGTTAATGATAAGGTTTCTATTGACAGCATTAAAATTATTCCAGAATGGTTTTATTGAGGAAAGAAAATTATTATCCACATGTCAAATAACTATTATCTTAGATCTTATTTGGAAAAGTATCTTATCAACCTCTAGGGAAACAGAATAATTAGTCAAGTTGATATCAAAAGCATTTCCAAAAATATTAAGAAGTAGGTCACAAATAAGCCTTTTATTTATCTTTTTGAGAGGGAAAAAAAAATCTCACTTGTTAACAAATCCACCTGAAAATGGCCCAAAACTAGACAGCTTTATCCTTCGAAGTTATTCACATTTCACAAATAAAATTTTACCTCACCAAGGAGTAAGGAGAGAAACAACAGTTCTACTTTGTTACAGACCTTTATATCAAGATATTTACTGCCATCCTATCGTTGTCAAATCTGATTATAAAACAGGGATCAGCAAGCAAGAGATTAAAGGCTCATCTGAGAAGCTGGAAAAAATGAAATTGATTAAAATTGTCCAGACTGTGTCAGTTTCACAGGAGCAACCATCCAGATGGAGGAACTACTGGAACACTGGAATTACAGATATGAGTACTCTCAGTCTCTCTCTGCCTTTGAAATGTAAATGGAAACTGCTGGAATTGTTGAACAAAGATAGATAGATAGATAGATAGATAGATAGATAGATAGATAGATAGATAGATAGAGTAAGACTCCTCACATTAACCAGCTTCGTGGAGCACAGGATCAGCATTATATTAAATGGAAATCCTTGCTGATCCTTGGGCTTTCTCTGCTCCTACTTGAGAATGTTTTTCTCCATAGGCACTATATGCATTCAATTTCTGTTCTGTAAGAAAAGGAAGTACTTACTGCTGTGCAGTCTGGCACACAGGTACTTAAGTTGCTACATAAGCACTAAGGTCATTTGAGTGTTTGTCTAACCGAAGCTGCTTTTGAGAAGCCATAGCCCCAAAAAAAAAAGGAACTGGCTAGACACAAAAGACAAGAAATAAAGGTTTAGGTACATAATCTCTAATGGATGGATGGCTGAAGGGTTAAAGAGCAAGGTTTTATAACTCAACAAGAAAAAGGAGTGTGTCCAACTAAAAAAAAAAAAAAAAGAAAAAAAAAGAAACCACAGTCTACTCTTCCAGATGCCACAATGACATTTGCATTTCCCAATTACTTTCTACTGATTTCACAGTCCAGCACCCAACTATGTTGTGAACATGAGATGATGCAAGACAAAAATGGACATCCTTCAGCTGCCTGATGCTCTCTGCGACCATGGTATTTCTGAGCAGGTATAAATCCATTACAGAACAGAGAGCTGTCTCAACCCCTATAGGCAAACAAAGTGATGCGTTTGAACTCTCCTCTTCCACGAACAACGCCTCAGAGAGGAAGGAGGCAGACCCACACAGAGGCACTCCATACAGTGCCTAATTCTAATTTAGGGGCTACGTGGGCCCAAATCTGTGCCTGTTCCTTCATGCACAAGAGCAGGTGCAAATACAGTCAGGGCACTGTCTCTTATAGCAAGCAAGAGTCTCTCCCAGAAATGTGCTGGGTGTAGGAGTAGTGGATCATCAGGACAGAGCAAGTCTAATTTCATTCTCTGTGAACTGCAAATGCAATTTCTTTTGCTGCATCCTGGGAAAAGTACAGCAGCAAAACTATCCTCCCACAGTGGATTTACTAAAGTGATTTTTTAAAAATGAATGGAAAGAGAGAAAAAGAAACCTCATGCAGAATAAAACTCCATTACTTGTATATATTTTCAATTATACTGCCTAAAATGGAAGTTCTACTCTGACATCATAAAAGAATCGATTTTCTTTCAGCTATCAGTAAAGATATAAAAAAAAAGTTCCGGGAGGGTGGGTGGTGTATCACTACACAGAGAGCCAAAATAATCATTTTCCCTGTCTTCCCCATCCTCCCACATTTTCCTTTATGGGTTATTCTGCTTTTACTGCCTACATTCTTCACCTGAAGTCAAACCCTCTGTTTATGGCATCACAGTGGTTGCTGTGGAGGCTATTACAATGTACAAAGCCAGAAGTGGTGAGTTCAAGTTTGGACTGAGCAGTAGTATCTCATGAAATGTTTCTGACGGAGTAGGAGATATTAAAGGGAAAAAAAATAAAAACAGAACATATATTGAAAACAAATTAATTAACTTCTTAAATGACTGTTTGCCATCAACTTCAATTATCACAGCTGTTTTCAGACATATTACTCCACTGGCTGTAGAGACTAAATGCTAAACTATACATATGGAAGCAAGCATACAACAGGAACAGGCAGCACTAACACAGATGGCAGCAGAGTTCCCAGCCACGCTGCTCAGTAGTGCCTGCTGTGATTGCTGCATGTCTTCTGTGGCAAAAACACACAAACGACAAAGTGTGGCAAACACAGACATGCACTGCACAGCGCTGCTCTGGCAATGAGAGCTCTTCATGGCACCCTCTGCTCTGCACATTCTTCTGTGCCAGATTCAAGGTTCTGTAAGTTATGACCAGAGAACATGCATTCATGAAAAATCTATTAGTATATAGCAATTCCTTCTACTGTATGGATTGGCTTCACACACCCCTTCTCAAACACAAACATGTTTTAAAAAACAACTCTTGAAGTACAAATGCTAATTCTCAAGAAACATGTAAAATATCACAAATGGGAGAAGTCCATCTTGGGATTTGCATCACAGGGTCAGCCACTGCCAAATTTTCACAACTTTGGTAGCAGATAGAGTTCTTATTTTTTCCCTATATTAAGAAAATCATAAATGACTTCTATTTACTGAGCTAGTTTCTCAATCATATTTTGCCCCTAGCTTTGAAACCTGAAGTATTAACAGGACTGTAGGCTTCAAGGAAAACTACTGATCAAAGATTTCTGAATCATATCTGTACTGACAGAAGTTCTTATCCATCTACTTGTTAAAAACAAAACATGCAAAGAGCAGCAGAACAAAGATAAAATCTGATGTCAGATTTAAAGAAAACAAAACAAAAAACAAACACTTGAGGACAAGACAAGGAAGAGAAAATTTCAAAAAATAAGACCTTAATGGCCACAGAGCTCAATGAAAGGTCTTATTAAAATATTGTTAAGCAAAGAAAGTGAGTCTCTAAACAATCTTTTAACATGAGTGCCTTGAGACTGCTGGTGGGCCAATGTATCTTATTACATGACTGCAGAAGCATTAACAAATTAATTACACCAAATAGCTGAATTAATTATGATATGTGGGACAATAGCAGTTGATACCAAAAGTCATAATGTGCTCTTTAAAGAAAAACAGTACTCTTTTATATCAGGAAAATATATTACCAGCAAAGTTGTATTACTGCATAAAGGCTATGTTACATGGAGATTTCTTACATAGGAATATTGATGGAAAATTGCGAAATTTACTTGTAGGCTTGCACACAAGAAGATACCAGGACATAAAGGTGCAGTGGAGCTGCTGGTTCTTTGTGAAATTCCTTAAGCCAGACCTAGGGGACATCCAGAGAAATCCACCCACCCCGTGGTCAGGGTGTCAAGTGGAACACCAGAACAAGCAGTCTCATTACTGTCTCAAAGCTGGGACCTTGTGGAGGATAAAAAAAAAAAAAAATCCCAAAACAAACCCAAACAGGACAAAACAAAAAAACACATACACCCCACACAATCTCTCCTCCCTGCCCCTCCCCCCGCCCCCCCCAAAAAGAAAAGAGTAAAGCATTGTCTTTCAGACTCTTTCTATAATGACCAGAGATGTCTGTGCTATAATGACACTGGAACATTTCAGTAACTCAGGTTGCCAAGACCCTTCTCATCACAAACTCTTACCTGCACTTCTGATTTATGCACATAGTTGAAGGGCCAGACAGCTGTCGTACCCCTTTGTATTTCTCAAAAAGTTAACACAGTTTCTAGGTGAACTCAGGTAACAGGTTGCAAGCCTAGGAATAGTTAGAATTATTTTTATTCAGAACACTATGGATTTAGCAAATTATTAGTTTTCCATAGTATCTTTTCTGGAACATCCTAAAATAAGACAGCTTTCATTACTATTTGGTAAGTGGTACTTCAGATCATCAGTGGAATCACTTTAGCACCACTTACTCTTGGACTTATTTCTAGGAAGATGCCCATTATCTAGAACTCTCACTTTTCCAAAATTATCAGGCCCTCTTTGGCTTTTTGATGTGAAAAAGTAACCAGTTTCCAGACTTTGT
Organism: Vidua macroura; assembly: GCF_024509145.1. Classification (NCBI taxonomy): domain Eukaryota; kingdom Metazoa; phylum Chordata; class Aves; order Passeriformes; family Viduidae; genus Vidua; species Vidua macroura. The sequence goes on from NC_071571.1 coordinate 37,800,564, forward strand.
GCCCTCCTTCCTTGGATGTTTTCAAGACTGGACTGAAGAAAGCCGTGAGCAACCTGATCTTATCTCACAGCTGACAGAGAGCAGGAGACTGGACTAGAGAAGTTCCTTAGGATTCTTCCAACCTGAAGGATCGGTATGTATGTATGTATGTATTCCTCAGGTTTCCACTAGATATGCTGAATATAATCAGAACTTAATGGATCTAAATATTTTAACTAGATTTAAAAAAAAAAAAAAAAAATCTAAACCAAACAAACTCCCACCATCACCATCAAACAGCAGTATACGATTGTCAAAATACATCAATAAATAATTTTGCCACTTTCCTCTTTTTATGCTAAGAAAATCATAAAATGGAGCTTGAATTTGCAGAATACAAAAGCCTTGGGCTAAAAATGTCCATCTGCCATCAACTGGCATCATGTTGGTACAGGAATAAGAGGGAAAATAAGCTAGTCAAGGATGCTGCTTCAGCTTAACCCTCCCTGCAATGGAACAACTGCTCAATGCTGCTAAGAACTCTGAAAAACTCTCAGGTGCCACTTAATCATCTCTTCTGTGAGATCATTTGTGTGCTTTCTCCCTGGAACAAGTACCAAAACAGAAGAATTCAGAAAGCCTGAAAAATCAGCTCCCTGATCTGGTGCATACAGCAAGCAGCTACAGCCCACAAGATCAAACCCTTCCAAGATCAGAATCTCACTCCAGTCACTTCAGTTTCTGTAAGGTGATCCTTTTCCCACCTTTACACTTGCAATATAGTCCTCTTCCAAAAATTAAAGTAGTTGACCTGGGACTAGTTTTTCAGCCTGGACATTAAGAAAACAAAGACTACCCACGCAAACAAAAACCCCAACAATATATGCCTCTGTTCTAACCAGATTACTACCACCTCTCAGTGAAAAATAACAAGAAATCCTCCACAACTGCACAATGAATAAAAACGGTGGAGAATTCTCTTTTGCTTCATTAGAACTTGCCTTTGTAGGCCAAATGCTCGAAGCAATTTAGGCTGCACCCAGCAGTACCATTAACACAAACAACTGACCATCCCTCAGGCAACTTCAGTGTTAACTGAAATCAATACTTGGACTGGGAGCAGTCCTGCCATAGAGAATATACAGAAGTCCAACATCATCAGGACTGGAAAAGACCGTGTTTCCTTAAAACACATATAGCGATCTAAAAAAAACCACTTTCTTCCAGATTTTAAATGGATTTACAGGCTTGAATAGATCTTGGAATTCCAAGTAGCTAGAAAGCCAAAAATTCACACCTCTAAGTCAAATAAAAATTGCATATTGTGTTCCCATTCCCTCTAATTCAGGTTTGAACATTGCAAGGAACACATTACTGATGTCAGGACTTGATTATGAAGATGTCTTATATTTTAAAATGATGCAGAAGTCTTGAAACATTCTGCCCATTCCAGAACACAGCATCTCATCTGTTTTGCAGTCCTGCTGATATGAATGCAACGCAGGGGTCCCTTGATCTGTCTGTGTACAGTTTCTCATTACAGAACCTCCTCTCACTTACCTCCTAAAAAATTTTACTCACACCCACTTCTTGTCTAGCAGCAACCATGACCTCCCACATGAAACCACGGTGACAATCAGCCAAAGAGATGAAACTGATGAGGACATCTGGTTATACTACATGAATTTACTCAATCCAACTTCTGGAGAAGGAGTATCTCTTCTCAGCCTCCCATTCCTCCCCCTCACTACAAATGCCAGCAGTTTAGACAGCTCTGTAGTTTCAGAGCTTCAGAGCAATAAGTATTGAACAAAATACTGGAATGGTTTGTACAGCAAAGTGCAATGCAGTCATTGACAATAACAACTCTTTTTCCTTCCTTTTTTCCCACAGGCTCTTGGGTTCATTATCACAAACTAACAGTTCTGCTTTAATCTGCCTTCAGGAGAAGGTCCTACCCACTAATTCTTACTCTTCATTTTGACTTTTTGATGCTTTCCACAGGAATGTGGCATCAACAACTCAATGAAAATTGGTCATAGAGAGCACACAAAAAATATTCTTAGGTATCACAGTGCACAAGACAAGACCACCAAGCCATCTTAAAAAGAACACATTTTACATAGTATTTTGGGCTTATTTATTAAGAAGATCCTTCAGCATTTACCTTCCAAATGAAACAAAGATTTTTTTCAAGGAAATAAAGAAAATAATCTCAATGATACTACTAAGGCAAATGCTACTTAATGACTCAAGGAACTGCCAGTGTAATGTGTTTTTAATAAAGGCATTTGTTTTCAAAACACTGCCTAAATAGCAATCAAAGTGCTATCTTCAAGCTCATTCACAAGGCAAGAGGTACAAATTTGCATTCGCTGGCAAAGCCTCCCTGCCCTGTAGCCCCCTCCTTTGCACCATGTCACTTTTCTAAATTATTCAAAGAATGCCATTATAGTTTTGTTTCACTTGCTATTTAATGCTTCAATATATTAATCAGCACCAATTTAAAATCCATCAACAAAACAGAATGTATCAAAGTGAACCTACAATAACAATATTCTTTGTTCAAGTTTTATAGGAAATATTACATCCTCTACACAATGTCATATGCATGAAGACAGAAAATGAAAATAGTTTTATAAGAAAGACAAGTTAAATCCTTAGAGGGTAAAGACATTCCGGGTCTGGGGATGGCTTATGCTTCTACTGCTCAGAACAGCACTGGGAATAGCCCAAATTCATATGGGAAAGCAGTCAGGAGTTGCCACAGTTCCAATCAATTATTAAGGCAACATGACAAAACAAATTCAGTGCATAAATAGACATTCCAACTGTAGTTAATGGGCAAGATGATTTATTGTTTTAACATGGCAAGGCTAAATGGAAAGACAAAGGCAGAAATGTTAAACTGAATACTAGGACTGGAAACTTCTAGAAGCAAGTATAAAATGCCCTGGAGTCAGGGTTACTCAAAATATAAAATATTTTAGAATGTACTGGAATGAGATAGGTTCTATGGTTCTGTCAGAGTAATCATTTCACCTAGCTTCAGACTTTTCAACAGCAAAAGCCAAATTATCAGGAAACTGATTCTTTTTTTCCTTTCAGATCACACCTTGTACTTCCCAGCAAGGTGACTTGAGATTCTGTCTGAATAAAACTACTCAAATATTCTGTAAAAAAATAAAAGTCAGAAAAATATATCTGGTTATGAAATGGAAGGGAAGTCTTTGGTTTCTTAACTACATATCTGCGCCAAAATTAGATTTAAATAAATATCAGAAAACAGTATTTGGAGTCTGCTTCTAAGATCTAGATGGTGGGTTTTTCATTTTATCATAAATTAAAATATAGAATAGACTGTGGATTTTTAGCTCTGATTACTTATCTCTAATTGAGGAAGATATAATGCTAGGTTTTATCAATATCATAAATATCCACTTTATGAACTAGGCATCCACTAGGGTATTACATTTCTTACAGGGAATTAATTTGAAAAACAAAACAAAAGAAACAAACAAATATTTTTTTACAAACAAAAAACCAGAAACAACCACAGAAAGAGGTAACAGCTAGCCAGCACTTACATCAAAGGAAAAAGGGAAATGCTCATCAAGTTAAAATATACTTGGCAAACCAACCCCTCTTGTTCTCCAGGTCAAAACCCTTCCTTACCCATCCATTTGTTTGGAAAGCCTTGCCTTCAGAGCAAGGTCTGCATTACACAGTAAACACACTGCCTTACTAATGAGACCCCAAAAGTGGCTGAGGCATCAAAGTGTCAGTAGATGTAAACAGAAATAACATCAATGTTCACACATTCTGAACATATAGCTAGGAAAATGTTTCAATATTTAAAATCTACCTGCAGATTATTCCACTTGATCACAGAAAAGATGTTTACTTGCTTTAAGAAGAAAACTTCTATTCCTTTATATTAAGCATATACATATATTTTATATATATATATATAAAACCTACATTAATTTCAGACATTTACTTTCACAAATGCTACAATAAGGAACATGTAAAAAGTGAGGTGAGAGAACTATGCCTCAAGCAAAACAGAAGATTTGGTTATGACTACCTCAACACGACCAATAACATTATTTCCCAGGAGACAGAGAAGGAAGAAAAGGAAAAGCCAACAGAAAATACTGAAGCACATTCTTGAATATTTCAAGAAGTAATGTAAAAAGATGAGAACATCTGAAAGTGGAAAGCTCAAGCACAATTTAATTTCCTAACTGTTAACTGTGGAATTAGTCCACTCCAGGAGCAACCTGGATGTTTGCACATATGCATACAACTAAGCTTATTCAAGAGGAGAACTGTGAACAGGTTTGTAGGGTTTTTTCCCTCTCTCTCCATTCTCCCAGCAGTTCAACACAGCTGGAAGAGACCATGTCTCTGCAGCAATAATACATTGACTTCTACCCTTCCCACACTGCAACCTTTCCATTACGCCAAACAGATATGGCAACAACAGTTTTTGTCTTATTCTGTGACAACTTTAGATAGGTGAAGACTAAAATTAGTCAGCAGATCCAGGTGAAAAAGTGGTCTGAGTTGTTAGAGCTCATATTCATTTACCCAGCCTACCTGGGTATAATTCAACATATTGGCATAAAACCAACTGATTTCATTGTGCTGGCTGAAGCATAGAGGATTTGCACTTGCCAGTCTAAATATGGCACATTTTGTGAGCTCCTCTAAAAAAAAAAAAGAAATAAATTGAAAGTAATTGCTTTCTGTCTAAAATGTCACCTATGTGGATACACACACTCCTATACATACATGCAGCACTATTTACTTGTGCTGTTTTTCCCTGGTAAGTGTTTTTATACTAACTTTCACATAGCTTTAAAAGGGATATAAAACATTGCTTTCTCTCCAGAAGTTATTTCTAGTGGTACCAAGTAATTTAAAAGTTATTTCTGTTTCACAGCTTTTAGTCACAATCTTTCCATATCTACTCCTCAAGGGAAGAAGTTTTCTCATACAAATATTTCCATGTTTTTCTCAAGCAGTAGACTAAAATATTACTTTATTTACATATTTTTTGTTATGTTACTTCTTAACATCTGTCTAAAGAGAATCTGTAATAGAATTCTGGCTGTAGCTGTCAGTTTTCAAGTTCTTTAGAGATTTCACAGGTAAGTTGCCAATGATAATCCAACATTAAAAATTTAAAAATGGACTTTTTACAAGACTCTTAATATTCATCATCTCAACAGGATCTTGAACTTTTTGCTGGAATCTTGACAAGACTTCGTTTACTGTATAGATCACAATGGCTTGAAATGCCAGTTCTGCTTTATATTGCTTTACATGGAATGAAACAAAAAAAAACTCTAAAACAAGAACTTTTACACATGAGATCACAGAGAAATTTTCATATTTGTATTTTTAAATATCAGAAAAGTACAAAAAAGTCTCCATAATTCCTCATATAAAAGGTGAGAAGAATGTCAAAGCTGGAAAATATTTGTAACTTGACTCAGTTAAATGGCAGGTTTGCTCAGCTGCAATTCAATATTCACCCTGCCAATTTAGACCCTTAAATGATGGCCAAATAAACATATCTTAATCCAAACATACATAGAAATATTGTGCATGGTCTTCCGATGATGTCAATCATAACAGTGCTGTTGAGATCCATAGAGCTATGACACTTTTTACCAAGGCAGGACAGCGGCCCATTGAAGTGGTTTTGTAGCAAAAACAGACATTAGGAAGAAACATTACCCAAATTTCAAAGTATTTCATATAGCTTTCTTGTGAACAGTTTTCACCTCACTTTGATAACTGAATGCATGCAGGTATAAATGACTCAAATATGTCAGTCTGTTTGCTAGTTAAAAATTTTTGGCAGTTCATATACCACAATTTTACTTTTAGCTATATCTTACTTATAACCCCTCTAATGCTTTAGCTTAAACATTTTAACTAAGTTCTCTGTTCCTGCATCATGAATTTATCAACACTGCTTGCAAAAGCTGAAATTTACTTAAAAGCCCATTCTTGGAAAAGAGAGTGTTTCTGTAACTTTGAAAAATTCATAAGCATACTAAAGTAATATCACATCTTTGGTTTTCACCCCAAATATTTCCCTATAGCACACAATCAGTATTAGGGACATGCAAACTGCTCCAATTTCATTTTTACCTTATATTTGTAGCTGTCAAAGGTTAGTAAATGATCTGACGACTAAGTCTAGTTCACTTTTCAAAGGCAATACAATAGAGTGTTTATTTTTAAATGACAGCTGAAATCCAATTGAGATGCAAAGTGTATGGGCTTCGGTGTAATTCAGTGTTCTGTGTTGTTGCAGTAATTACTTAAATGTGAATTCAGTGTAATATGATACTTTAGAAAATATTTATTAGAAGCAATCCTAGATAGACTGAAGCATACCACACCTCTTTTCTTAAGGTAAATTAGAACCAAGTTATTTTATAACTCCGTAATTTAACTAATTTAATTTAGAGTTATTATGATAATATATTAATCATAGCAGCATATGCAGGATTATAAACTTTGCCACAATTGCACAGCTGAATCAGCCCAATGTTTTCAGTTTGGCCCAACACCTCACACTACACAGTCTGTGGATTCAATTCTGGCTCTTCTTAGGTCAGTGGCAAAATTCCCACTGAATTCACTGCATCCAGAATTTTGGTCTGTGAGCCTAGCAACTGTACTACGCACATATGACAGGTACACAACTTAAAGGAATCTCATCAACACCAATATGTCAGTCCCTACTACCAGCATTACACTCAGAATTAGTAGGATAAATATTTACAATTACTTTTAAACAACCATTTTTCTTTCTAAATGGATAACACTTTTTTCCCCTCACAGAATTTATTTCAGAGGGGCTTTGCTATCCACTAACAAAATCTTTGCTCTGACTTTTAGTCTGCTTCCTCTTTTGTCTTGTGAAAGGGACACAAAGAAGCAAAATGGAAAAGGAGATGTTGCTGTAGAAGCGTTCCAGCTCAGAAACATCCAGGTGACAATGAACAGAAGAAACACTGAGTTTGCTTTCATTTCAGACCTGCATTTGAGTGTATTACTTTCTTAGCAAGCATTTTGTCAAAACACCAACACCTGAGGTACCAGGCTCCCCACCATCCCAACATCATTGTCACCAAGATTGCTGAATGAGCTACAGCAACCTCTGGACTTGTAAAGAGTACAAATTACTCCTTCAGCCAAATTAGCTTCTCAGGAAAAGACACGAAGTTACTTCGGGGATTAATATAAACAACAACAAACAAACGCAAATTGACGCAGAACTCAAGGACAATTTAAACTGTTACTTTACCCGTGAAGCATTAGGTCAGAGACTTCTGCAAACCCACTTACCCGAATAGTGGATTTACAACCCAAGGAGGAACACAAAGCTAGAACAAATTCTAGTGAGATTTCCAGAATTGCAACCAGATCCACAAACAGTTGGGTTTGTTCCTCAAAGCAGGGAACAGTGACAGCCAAGCAGTACAGTAAGGAAACCGTACATGACAGATTTGGCTCTGGGTAAACTGCACTCAGTGTTTAGCACACAAGGGTCATGAACCTCAACATTTGTTTTCAATAGTTCGTGGAACACCACTCCACTCTATATCTTCAAAGTGAGGATCTGATTTTGGGAGAACGGTCTGTGTGCTGTTTAGCCTTCAAAGAGAGCGTCTCCCCGAACAAGTAAGGGAGGAGGAGACAACAGCACCTAGGGCAATATTTTCAACAGTGCTTTCCGGGCATTAAGATCGTGAATGCCAAAAGAGATTTCGAGGACTCTTCTCAGGTTCACTCATTCATCTCGTTTGCCAGATTAGAAATGCTTTCTGCAAAAATTATCAAAGAAGCCGCTGTCAAAGCGAGATGCCACAACGCGCGTGAACACCGTTCCTTTCCTTTCGCCTCGGCAAATAAAAGACATAAGGCGCAGCTCGGCGGAATTTGGGAGCAGGGAGCTCCTCTCCCTCCGCACCCGCTGGAGGGGAAAGGAGAAAATGATCCCCCTGCCCCGGAGGGTCCGAGCGGGTAATACAAGTCTCAGGCAAGTTGGCCTCGAGGCTGCCCCGCGCGGACCTCGGGGCTCCCGTCCCACCTCGGTGGGCGCCCCGCCGAGCCCCGCCGCGGCCGCCCCCTTACCGTGCCGGGGCTGGGGCTTAGAGCCCGGCGGCTTCTCCTTCCTGCCGCCCGCCGCGCTCCGCATCCGCCAGCACGCCGCCCCCCTGCCCAGCGCGCCGGCCATGCCGCGGGCGGCACCGCGATCCCGGCGGGAGAGCGCGGGGGCGGCGGCGGAGCGCGGGACGCGCTGCCCGGCGGCGGCGGCGGGCGGGAGCAGCACGGTCCCCGCGGACCCGCCTCCGCCCGGGCCGGTGTCAATCAGCGCGGGCAGGCAGCGCCCAGCCCGGGCAGCGCCGCCCCGCGCCCCCCGCCCCGCTCTCCGGGGCACCGGGAGCAGCCCTGGGGACGGCGCCCGCTCCCCCTGCCTGGCCAGGTCCGTGCGCCGCCAACCCCCTGCTCGTACCGTAGAGAGGGAGAGCATCGGAGGCGGCGGTGATGGGCTCCTGGGATGAGAAGAATTCCGCGCTTGGGAAATGACAGCCCTCGGCACAAACCTCCTCCTGCCCGCTGGCAAGTCCTCCTACAGCACCTTCCCTGAAAAACATGTGTACGTTACCTCCTGCCATCAAAATCATTGGTTGTGCACACTCCTGACTCCATACCGATGAGTAACTCAACCTGAGATTCCCACTTCCCACAAGACCATGTGTGGTGAGACAACAGCCTGCCTCCTTTCCTCCCTCCCTCACCTCCGCGGAGCACCCTCTTCTTCCTCGCTAGAGTCCCGGGGACTCCTCCGGCCATCGAGTTCCTCTCCTGGCTTTGGCGAGGGGCCGCCAAAATTTCTGTAGAAGGATTATTGCAGTGCAAGAAACATAATGCGCATAACTTTTGTTTGCAATCTTAGTAATAAATCTCCTTACATATCAAATTATAGTAGTGACTGCAGCAGCCCTGAAAAGTTATTCCAAGGTTGATTTTTAATTTTTCATACACACACATATATATATATATGTGATCAGCACTTCCACAAAATGTATCTTTCTTTCTATATGGACACAGAAATACAGAGAAAATGTACGCAGAATTTGCACTGATTGAAAGAGGAGGAGGGAGAGAGAAGAAAAATAAACCCTTCCTCATGTGCCACTATATTCCATCTCTGTTTCCTTGATTTCAAGAAACTTGTGGAGAAAAATAATTAGGATTTGTTATCATAATTTTAAAACTTTATTTGGAAACTAACTGAGATCCAGGTTGCGATATTTTAATTAAAAATTCATTTTGAAAGACTCTTCAGCTTTGAAACTCAAACAGCCAGGGTGTAAAGGAGCCATAGCTGGCCCACAGCAGCACTGTTTTGTCCTCCAGTTAAAAATTATCCTCCTTCTTCTCAATGCCCATCTCCACCAAGAGCCCCGGTTAAGCGCTCACCCATACCAAGCCCCGATGTCCCCCACTGCAGCTGTTCTGCCTCACCTGTGAATTGTGGCTCGCACAAGTGAGTCAGGAGTGTCACAAGTCTGCCGGAGCTGTTGGTGTTCCAACACGCTGCACCAGGGTGTTTTTCATTAGTGCTGAGAATGATTCATGTGAGCAAGGATCACTGACCTTGACCTCACATGTAAAGATACACCCTGTGGTGATGAATGTAATAGAATAAACAGTTAGATACGACTGCTTATTCCCTCTTGCAGTGTTGTTCTTGCCCAACTCTGTTGCTCTAGAATACAAATAATGACTCATTTGCTTACCCTCATAACACCACATTTAGAAACCTGCTATTCATCTCCGCTTGAAGGGTCTTGAATAAATATACTCCCAAAACGTCTGATTTAAATCACATATATTTTTATCACTTGACACTGTTTCTGTTGTTATTGATAAAGACTACACAAGTGGGTGTGTGGTGTATCATGTCACTGCTGAGGAAGTTTTTTATAGTGAATGGTCTTTTGTTAAATCTACTTTTATAAGAGTATTTACACAGGGGAGAAGGAAGAAAGAAAAACAAAAGAAAATATATCTGAGAAATAGAAAATAGAAAATATATCTATCTCCTTTTGCCAAGAATAAGAAAACCCTACAGCAATTATTTGGAAAGTAAATGATAAATAGAGTATAAAAGTGTTTTGTAGAAAGCAATATTTTTAAATAATGTAAACATATATTCCATATAAAACAAAGTATCAGTGAGGAGGAAAACTCTGCAGTTGTATGCAGATTTAATATTCCAGAATAGCCTTAATAAATATGGGGGGGGGGGGGGGGGAAGGAAAAAGAAAAATAAAAAATAAGTCTTGTACTTAATTTGTCACTGTGAAAAGAGGTAACTTTGCAGAAACTTCCACAGCTGAAAAAACATATTTGCAACCCCTCCTTGAAAGATTGATTTTGCTATTATCAGCATCCAATATTTTTCTTTTTCTTTTTTAAAGAGGGAAAGAGACAGGAGTCTTCTTAAATATTATTGTTCAGTGTACTACCTGTGATTTGAGAGATCATCATGCTTCATCATTTGCCAGCAAAAGGTGGAATTGATAATATGAGAAGCCTCTGTTGAAAAGGTGCAGATATAATAAAATTATAATACTGAAGAGTTACCACTGTGTTTCATCCTGTCATTTCTTTGCCATGACATTATAGGTTTCAAGCTAATTTTTGTTTAGTTTTGTTTATGTTTCCTGCTCATTTAGCATTGGAGATGTACAACTGTTTCGTGTATTAACTTGTGGTTGTTTTTCCACTGGCAAATGAGTATTTGGGTGCCATATCTCTGTTTAGCATGTTCTTTGCACATAAGCACAAAACAGACTGGTGGTTAGAATACGCGTTCTAAATTTTGCTTTTGCTGAACAGACTTATTCAGACCTTCATAAATAGGAACACTGCACTGCCATACTTGTTTTTTTGATTAGGCATCTGGTGTTTTACCTAAGAACATTATGGAAGCATTTCCAATAGTACTGGTTCTCAGTGCTGAATTATTAAACTTGCTTCCTTTGGAAAAGGAAATACACAGTACATTCTGAGGATATGACCTCGAATTGGGAAGGCTTCAGCTCAGACCAAGGTGCCAATTCACCTCTAATCCAGAAGACTTGGATTCTTCTATCCCTTCCCACCTTCCAGTCCAATACTTGGTGTCAACATCCTCCTAATTTACTATTAGCATGAATTTTCTCTGTTATTTTTGTTCTGATGACATCTACTTCTCCTAATCTGGTCAAACAGAGAAAAACTAGTCAAAGAGAAAAGCAGTTCCCAAAATTACACTGATTCCTTGCAGACCACCACTTAACATTCCACATGGGAATCTGCGCTCCTGCAGAAGATGCCTCGAGGTTATGAAGCATCAAAAGAGATTTTGTATAAACCACACAAAAGCTGAATAACAAGCAGCACATCTTTTGCTTTTTCTCTTTTTTTTTTTTTTTTTTTTTTTTTTTTTTTTTTTTTTCTGCTCTAACCTACCTGTCTGCAGCTGCCCTCCTCTGCTCTGTGCAGGTGCAGAGCTGCAACAAAGCAGCTGAACTGGCACTCATCCCCCGGCTTGCTCTTTCACAGCAACCACAGCTGTTTTCATGCACTGTTTTGGGTCATCCAGTGTAGGCTCCTCTTGTGCTTCCTGGGGCTGGAGGAATTGGAAAAACAGCAGGGTGTCTTTGGTTGCAGCTGCAACACAAGGCACAGAGCAGGAGTTAGGCTGTGGTGGCTCTTGCCTTGACAATAGAGGTGTTCACTCCTACTACAACTTTATAGTCTTCTGTATAATCTGCCCAAGTCTTATTTCTTCCACGTGCCAGGGGCAGCTATGCACACGCAAGTCCAGCAAGGATACTGTGCCTGCACAGAGGGCAGCAGGGATCTCCACCAGCCCAAAACCATAAGACTGCTGCTGGCCAGAGCTGTTTGAAGCAGGCTTCAAGGCTAATCTTAAACAAATCATATTTTTGGCTTCTTGTGCTCATAATTATTTCACAAACCTGGGGGTAGGTTTAAAAGGCTAGCTAGAGTCATAGAAAAAGAACATGCAATGATGACAGATCTTAGTACCAGAAGTCTGACAAAACCAGACAGCCACTAAAATCACATTCAATGAAGCAGAAATAGTGATTTATCCTCATATCTACAAAATACAATTTTTAGGTTACATATTCAAAAATTAGAGTACACTTGAAATCCCAGAATCTTTCTTTTAAGTGTAATATTGTTTCTCCTACTCCTAGAAACTAGGGAAAAAATAGATAACTGTGAAACAATGTCACACTGCAAAGCAACATTTTTGTTCCCTGTGCCCTTGCCTGCTCTTCTTTTTACCCATTTCAGCTATTACTCCTAACACCAGAAAGGTTGTTTCCCAGCAAATGGAAATGAAGGGATACATTTCCAATGGGTAATACAGAAGATACAATTCATAAACTGCACCTACACGTTTCATGCTGCATAGACTTTGATCCAGTTGACTGCAAAAAGCAATCAAGGATCTGCCCAATGAATCAGGGGTGCTGGATAGATGTACCAGACAGATAAATATGGAAATTTAGAAAGCCCACAGGATACAACTTTGCCCTTTGAGCATTTAAGCTACTATTCTAGAAGCTCAAATATCAAATGATCCTATTACATATTGAACATCCTGCCAAAAGTCAATTTTTTCCAAACTTTTACACAAATCTGATCAGAGGGACTTACTTGAATCTTAGTCCTGTCTCTAAAAGTCTTGTTGTTGCAGGATAGACTTGTCTGCCTGTTTTTGTCTTTTCATTCAATATGCAGAAAAAACGACAAGATTTGTAATCTCAAGTTCATTTATCCCAGATGCCTGAGATATTTCAATATTTCACTAGGTAACTTACAGCAGGCTGGGGAAACTGCATGTACAAATACATCACTAACATAATGAGCAAACATTTAGAGATAAAAGTATGTATTTCCAGATACCACAACTTAGTAGTTCACAAATAAACAGGGAGGTTTCTGAATGAAATAAAAGTTGCAAAGGTATAAATTATAAAGAAGAACTGAATATTTCCTGCTTTTTCATGTCATCCATGTTTCAGTGACTGAAAAATAAAGCTTATGTAAAAGAAATTTCTGCTTTCAAATCTGTGGAATTATTGCAAGGTTGCTTCTTGATCCCTCATGTTAGCCAATGAAACAGTAATGCTACTAAACAGGTGGAGGAAAAGATAATATTTAGGATGCACAAGAGGCAGGATCCCAGGAGGACACACTGCTCTCAGGTATTTACTAGGGCTTCTCCTCTGGATACCCTGAGGAACAGGATTTTAAATAAATATAGAGCAAAGTTATGCACAGGGATCTTTGAAAGAAGAATTAGAAGGTCAGTCATAAAAGGCTAAATTCAGCTTTTAATTACCACAGAATTTAAGAAAGAAATAACTATGCTAAGATAATTTAAAGAGATCTTCCCTTCTACTTCTTTCAAAACTGAAACTGAATTCAGTTTAATATCACTGAATATCACAATAGAATCTGAACTAAGAATTTAGCCCTTGCAGTTGTGAGTAGAAACAGACATCTCATATCCTAACTAGAATAAAATCTTTGTGCTCCAGTGGCAACTCACCCTGAAGAAAAAAAAAAAAAAAAAAAAAAAAAGCAAGTTCTTTTTCACCTGTCTTCTTCTTAAAGGTTCGGTGAGTCCAACACAGCTTTAGTTCCTATTTGCAGCTCTGTAGGAAACTGCAGAAAACGTATTGCCAGGGGCTGCAAGAGGAACATGCTGAATGAAGCATTACCTCTCCTGGCTGTGCATCTCCCTGCCAACAGCCACAATATCTGCAGCATCCCTCAGGCATATGGCAGGTTGCAGGAAACCTCATCCAGGTTTCATGGCACTAGCAGCTGTGAATAGTTTGTCTGTTCTTTGTTTCTATGACCATAATTCAGGGTTTCACTCTCTCTTCCATGGGAGTTATGCTTGAATTTGGTATCTGGGATTGAGGCCTAACTACAGTAGCCAAAAGTGCATAAAACACAGCCTACACTATGTACTGAGTAGCATGTTATTGTAACCAAACTCATACAGTTTTGTAGCTCTAATCACCCATTAAATTCACCACAGCTGCATTATATGGCTTTTCCCTGGATTTTAGTCAGAAAGTATTGCTTTGAGTAAAGAGAACAGAGTAAAACAGGTTTGCAACTCTTAAAGATGTGTTTCAAAATTATATAATTTGGTCTGTATTTCCCTCTCTAATTCAATAACCACCTAATTCTTTAAAGAATTGCTACATTAATATTTAAATTGTAAATAGATATCTAAAAACTACTTTAACAAAACATTCTGTGCACTGATTCTATGTAACATTAAAGAAGAATATGGAATGAAAATAAGGAAATTCCTTTGGAATTAGGTGTACGGGAGATGCCTGATCATTAGCACTGGTTCTTTTTCCTTTGATTGGTTCCCTGCTAGTCAGCATAAAACTTTTTAAGTTTATAGTTGTCTTCATCATTACTCAAGCTTCTTTGGTGCTTTCATTAGTCCTTAATGGAACCATTTTTGTTCAGAAGCTATTCTCTATTCCTTTTACTTTTGGACTCATACCGTATCCAGGAATCATTTAGAGTTGCGTGGATGGGCACAACTGTGTCACATTCAGTAGCAGAATTCTAGGACATTGTCACTGATGGTCTGACCATCCAACAGAACATGCTGAAAAGTTCCTAGGTTATTGCAATATTACTTCATGACACCTCTGTCTCACTGCTTCCTTCTTATTTGATGTGCTATAGAAAGAGCTATCGCACTACAATACAATATTTAACCTCCTTGAAACCTATTTGCTCTGAATAATAGAATTTTTGCAAGTTTGCTCTTTTGACCTGCAGAAGAAAAGATTCAGATGTGGAAGAATGACTTCTACCTCCCAGGAGACTCACCAATATGTCCCTTTTCTCTGTGAAAGCTCTTTTCTTTATGCCAGAAAAACAATCTCATCTTGGATTCAGAAGTAGACACTGCTAATGTTCCCAATTACGATGCATGCCAGGTCGTGTGCTGTCTAGTTGATTGGCACGTCTCAGGGCTGACAGAGACCAGAACTGTGTGAAATGAGAGATGAGGGTTGTTGTCAGCACTCCTTCCCTGCTGCCTCTGCAGCAATGGGGCTTTAGCACCAGGCACAGTTCTGATGGATACATTTTGGCCTTACCTATTTGATCTTTCAGTCTTGGTCAAAATCAACATTTCCACAGTACTGCATGAATACAGAAAAGGAAAGCAGGAAATGTGTAGGAAATGGGGACAAGAGACAAGAAGCAGCTTTTAATTTACCCAGTGCAAAGCTGAGCTGTGTAACACACTGCTCCCAGGAGCCAGTGCCCTGTTCATGACCAAAGGAAAGCAACATGCCTCTCCAGGGTTGCTTTAGGCTGTCACAACCAGACTCTGTCTTTCCTACAGACTAAAGATAAAAAACCAATTTAATGTTTGACACCTTTTGAGTTCCCAATGCATTTTTTTCAAGTTCAGCTTTAATAGCCAGAGGACTAAGGGATATGGAAATACATGATGAGTCAGATACACACCATGGAACTACTTGACTTTTAAAAACCAAAAACCACATTAGAGTTGGTAATAATGATCCATGTCTTCCTATTTTTTTTTTTCTGTTTAACTACAGTAAAACTAAGAAAGGCTATGCACATAACTGTATCAAATCTGCCTCTGCTATTTTTATCTCATAATTTTCAACAGGAATACATTGTATCTTTCAGGATTTCATAATCCTATATCTCTCAGAGGCATTCCCAATATAGATACAGAGTTATATTTGTCATGTGTAACTAACTTGTTTCTTAAGTAGTTGGTAGATCATCTCCGCTTTAGTTATTCCTTGGTTTATGCTAATAAACCAGGAAACAATTCCTATTGGTAATCAGGGAGTTAAAACATGTTAAGACAGTTATTCTTAACACGTTTTTTTAATCCCATGGAATACCTCTGGTATGTGTTGGGTATAATGGCAGAAAAGATCATTCTAGGTCACTCCAGACCTCAAAATAAAGGAATAAAAAGCTAGTTTTGCCAAAACCAATTATGTAAAGCATATAAACCAGGCTATATATTTTTTTTTTTCAGAAATCAGACTCAAGAAACATTTCAGCACTGCTGCACACACACACACATACAAAAGTAAATAAATATTGATAATTCAAGTCTACATAGCTAGAGTCCCTCTTGACGTATTGAATAACTCTGTACAGCACTGCTCTAAGAGACCTGAGACAAAAAGTCTGAATATTAAAAGCTGCAGCAATTCAACAGAACAATGCAACATCCTCTTAGACTTAGGTGCATCCTGTACTACAATAATTTCTTTCACTCAAACATCAATATTAAGTACTCATCTGCAGGGAAGGAAACATTTTCTATAACATATCATATTTTGATCTACATTTACATAATTTACAAGGGAGAAAAAAAGAAGGAGGTATGTGACATGCTGCACCTGATAAAGTCAAATGACTTCAAAGGATTTGGGAATATTTAAAAAATATTTTGAACAATATAGTAATGAGGTTCGCTCAATATTAGATGAATATATGTAAAGGGCCTAGTAGGAATATGATAAACCCAAGGCACATGAAATATAAGCTAATGTTCCCATTCCCTGGATTGGGTTAATATCATCTATATCCTAATATCAAATATTGAAGATCTCAGTTTTGACCAAAGCTGAACTTACATTATTTAATTTCCGTTCCTGACTCTGTCAACAGGAATCTTGCCTCAGTAAAGACAAAGGAGGCAATCTTAATGCACAGAACATATAAAATACAAAGAACAATTACCTAAAATTAGGGAATACAATGTCTAAATTATAAATGTTTCACTACCAAAAGAGTCTGTAATGTCATGCTGTGTGTCTGTGGGCAGACCTACCTTCAAGGTGGATCAAAGTGAACTCTATTAAGAACTAGAACTGGCAGTTCACAAAGCTATTTAGAGATTCCTAAATGTAAAACAGATAAATAGTGCAGGGAGCAGAAGGGAAAATTGCCACAGGTCTTCCTAATGAAGTGATGCTGACTCTTTTTTACTACAACACAAATATGTCAATTATTTATCATGTAAGAATTTATATATCTTATAATAATTATGATCTATAATCAACTGAAATTCAGAATGAAAACGTGCACCATCCTTGTAAAAGTCTTTAGGGTCAATGATTAACATCCATTCCTAAAATGGATGTAGTTTTAAATGGCAGTAAAGGATTTTGAACCAGAGTTTGCCACTTTCTACATAAGCATTTTATCCAATATAAAGGCTATGGACTTTAAGGGAAATTTACTTTTTCAGGTTTTTTTTTTGTTTGTTTTTTAATTAAATTTAAAATAGTGGCCCAAGCTGCATTTGTGAGGCAGACACCTCTTTATTATTCTTTAGACATGCTCCCAAGAGATCCTGCTAAACTGGTTTTTTTAAAACAGACATACCAACTGGATTTGGATTCTGACTGAGCTTAGATACAAACCAGGTGCCAAGTTGGGTGCCTGCACTCTAAGACCCTGATTTTGCCCAGCTTCCAGAAAACTCAGAAAGAACTTCAGGATTTCCAGGTCAATCCTGTAAGTGCTTGTTCTTGCAAGCAAGGGATTTGTGGGAAAAGTCCCTTAACTTTTCATGTTCCAAGTTTCAAGCAGCAGAAAAATGTAATAGACCATTCTGTGGTTTTGAGATCATGCTGAATAAGGATGGAGTGCCAGCAGTTTTTAAATAATTTCCTTCACTATTAGACATAACAGGGACAGTGGAAGTTTGAACTAAAACTTGCTTCCTTGATTAAATATTATCCCCTTGCCATTCTGAACCATTGCCATTTCCTATAAGGAAAGCCCTGGAGTACATGCTTAAGCATGCATTTAGTCCCATTAGCTCCAGTGAGCATAATGAGAAAACCAAATGAGAGTTTAGGCTTAAGTTATTATTTTAACATTGTCCAGAAGGACTGATCTATTAAATGTTTTTTTCGGAGAGAGAAATTGAAGACATTGTTCTCAATCACAGGGTTTTTTCAGCAGAGGCAAATTCTGCCTGATTAATGGAAAATTGGGAATTTTCACCAATATGATATGGGAATTGTTCAAAAGACATGGATTTATAGGAAGCTGTTGAGGGTCAGAAAGTTAAAATGAAAAAAAATCCTTATGTGTTGATGTATAAACATCACATTTAAGTTTTTATTATTAAAAATTCCTTCTTATCTGGGAACATTTAAAAAAATAAGAACACTGATAAAAATGCTTGTAGCCTTAACAGTTCATAGATTCAATAACTGATACTCAGGAAATATTATTTAAAGTGTGCCTTATTTTTTCACTCTAGGGAAAAAAAATATCAGTTATCCATTTGCAGAGTCTCGTGGCATCATGTGATTAATCCTTTACACCATGCCAGAAACACATGTATAGCAAAACCTTTTCATCTAATTAGTTAGAAATGTCATATATACCTGCCAAGGTTAATGAAATGTATAGCAGTGAGATAACAAGAGGAGAAAATATTATGGTTTTAGGTTTTGGTAGGCAATATTTTACTGGCTTGTAATTTGTGAAATTGTTGTACAGAATTTCATTCAGAAGTCAAACATCTGACCACATGGTAGCAATACAGCTCACAAAAATACAAGATTAGATGCATCTTTTTAAACCTTTTGGTTTTTCACTTATAGAAAACACCATACAAGATCAAATTGGAAAAGCACATTTTTATTATTAGTCATTAAGACATAACAAAACATTCAGTTGCTGTCTGTTTTCAGATTTAGCTTCTGGTTTAAGACAGTTTTTGTTTTCCCCCTCAGAAAATCAGGTTGATCTGATATTATAATATATGCACTCTGTTTTGTATTATATTACTGCAGAAAGCTGTCCTAGTGAAACATTTTTTTATGTGTCTAAGTGGCAAACCTACAGGTATATGTTATAGCTACACCTATAATTAATCATTATTTCAACTTAGAGACAAATTTCTTTGAACTGTTGATACTGAAAAAGCAGCTGTTTTGTAGTAGGGAAAAAAGTATCTTAGAAATTATTTTAAACAAAATGGTTATCATATTTAGAAAGGATTCTTTTCCCCTAATCACCTCAATTGAGCTTGGGAATCTTTGTTTGTGCCAACTTTGCCTCAGTGACTCATTCTAATTAAGCGTTTGGATTTGTTGTTTGTGTTGTTCTTTATGTTCCATGGTGCAATGCCATTTTGAGAGCACAGATTGTATTTTTCTTAATAAAATGGGATGCATACAGAAGCTTCATGGGCATGGCTTCAATCATATAGAATTACTCAGTGTCCCTCTGGTCTTGTACAAAAAACCTAAAAAGAACTGTTTAAAAAGTGGAGGTGGATCAAGAAAGCAATTAAATTGGGTTAATTGACATTATTCTGGACTCAAAAGTGTTCACTTGGCTCTGAGTCCTGCGATTAATGAAGTATTTGTTTGCACAATCCATCTGTGTGTAAGTGCTTGAGAAAAAAAAACAGACAGAAAGTATAAACACAGCTTTTAATAGATCCATTAACAAATAGCTAAGTTGACATTTATCTTTGATATGTCAACTACAGATGAATATCATTAGTACATTTACACGTGTCCCCATAAAATTCCCTTGAGCACATAAGGCTTCTTTAAATGCACTTGTTGTGTAACCTGTCAGTGTCAGTACAATCTCCAGCTGTAGAAATAGGAAATCCTAAAACAGAAGCTGTAAGAAAATTTTCTTACAGCTAAAAAGAAAAAAAATTCCCTCATCTTCTCATCCTCTCATATGTGTTGGTAAGACACCCTAATATCAATTGCAAATATTGTTATCCTTGGATATCCCTTGGATATCCCTGGCACAATGCCAGTGTCCCTATGAAAATGCACTTTCTCTAAATAAATGCTGTGAGATCCGATCAGGAACAGAGCAGAGCAGGCTCAAGCTTAAAAATAAAGGGAAAAACTTTATTAAGCTACTACTACTATAATAAAAGACACACAGAATTCAGAGTGAAAACTCTCTAAAACACTCTTTCTCCCCCCACTTAATTTTTAACAAACTACAGTGAGACAAAACTCTGGATTCTTCATTAAGTTGCCACTTTTCAGATAATCAATTTTGAGTTTATTAAGGGAGAAGGGAGTCTCTTTTGTACCACAGACCTCTAGGAAACACAATTGCTACTTCTTGTGTTTCCATGTCACACATAGCACTGCCCAGAGAAAATCTGCTAGTGTGACACTTTCCTTTTTATGTTACAGTGTTCTCACTACTGTGCATGGACAGACTGCTCATAGGGCTCCTTTAAGGGTGCTTTGCTAAGGACTAAAAAGAACAACAGTTCAGTTTTTCATTTTGGGACTACAGTCCCCTCCTATTTTCTTGCTCCCCTGGGGCTGAGGGTCTCAAGAACAGAGATCTTCTTTTTCTCGAAGACAGAGGGCACTGCCACACCCTCCTCAATTCTTTTCTGTTCACTCTACTCTTATGCTGGCAGTCACTGAAGCAGGTCTCTTGGCTCACCATTGCATCCCCCTAAAAATGCACTCTCTGTTGCAGGAGAAATTGGTTCAGTTTATGGCTATACAATAAAATCCAGCTAAAAGTTACTCCATCATCTCCTCCCACTTAGGATTTCTTTTTTTAACATCTCGGGTCTCAGACTGTTTCTTTTCTCTTTCAAATTAGGAAGAGTAATATTTCACAAAGCTTTCATTTTTCAGGAAAGGGGTAAAAGTCTTGGACTCCCTGGACAGCTGAAATCTCGGCTCTGAACTCTAACTCCTACAGCTGGGCACCTTCCCCCCCTTTCTCCTTCTCCTCTGCTGGCGTACTGCTGGCACAGTCTCTGTCTTTTTCACTCTCTCTCTCTGGTGGGGGGAGGGGAGGAGCAAAGACATTTCAGTTTCTTTCCACCCTTCCGTCTGCAGGGGCTGGCCCGGTTCTAGTCCCTTCACACCCTGGCCTACCTCTCCCAGGCTGCACGGCTTCCCCTCCCCTACCCAGCCTGTGGGAAAGGACAGGGGAGAGTCGGCATCCTTCTGCTGACTGGAACTAAAGAGAAAGTCCCCCTGGGAGTTCTTTGTTTTTAACCCCCTGTGTTCTCAGAGGCATGTCTATGCCTTCAGTGGTCACTCTAAGTACCAATATTTAAACCTGACTACTGATCGGTTTGACCCCAACTTTCTGAGAGAATTCACTTCCCTGTCAAACCATGACAGGAAGAAACAAATTCCCTTCTTGGATGAAGAACTGCTTCATCTTTTCAGTTGTGTGGTGCAAATACACTCTGGCTGTGCATTCTGCTGTGTCTGTGAACAATGAAACCCCACATAAAGTGGTGTCCTTGCAATATATACATTCATGTGAAACATGCAAAAGGCACCCCGAAGAGCACATTTTCTCCATTGTCACTGAACCTCACAACTGCAGGCTTTTGCTAGGCCTTTCAGCTCCTCTTGCATGCCATGTCACCTGGGATTCCTTTGGTAGACTCCTTGGAGAGTGGTGAAAGAATCTAGTTTAAATTAGTGGTTTAAATTAGTGGTTTATTAATTCCCCGCAGTTTCAGAAACCCTTTTATTCCACTGAGGCACAGATGTTCATTGCACAGGGCAACTGAGGCTGCTTTCACATGGTGCTTCTCACATAAATCTTTGGTTGCAAATCTGACTTTGGCCTTTGTGGAAAATTCACCTTCTGCAAAAAGGCACATTTTGCCTTTAGGTGCTTAGTCCAAACATGTCAATATTAGCCATTCTTCCTAGGTATTATACCCAGAGTTAGGGATTTTGCCATTCTCTTAGTTCATCATGTGTGTCAACCAAATCTTCAAAATTCCTGCCCAGTAATGTTATTCATTGCAATACATCTATTCTTTTCCTTACCCTAGTCTTTATCTTACCTTGCATAGCTTAATACACTGCTCTGATTCAGACTGGAGCTCTGTCTGCCTTTTGCCTACTAATTGGGGTTTTCTTTTGCATTGAAATACTCTTTAGTTTCCACAGTATAGGCATAGGAATCACTTCCATGACTTCACAAATACCAGGCCTAATATTGAATCACCAAGGAGTGTGTTTTGTCCAAGATTCCAGGGAAAGGATATTCCTTATCAGGCATCCAAGAAACCCTCACCTGTAAGTAGTGAGATTTCCATCCACAATCTGCAGCGGGTACCATGTCAAAAGCACTTGTGTGTCTGAGCAGCAAGTACAGACACATTCATTTGAACAACATTCTCAGCTCTTTTGGAATATTCCTAAAATGGGTAACCAACCTTGGCTTAAAGAAGGCTATACATCTTTCAGTTTACAAGGATGTTTCAATGAGCCTCAACTCACCCAACATCACTCTTGGCCAATTCCTTCAAGCCAAAGCATGTTTTTCAGCAAAAACCTCCTCTATAATACACTGGCAGAGAGAGAACCTTTTTATGACTAGATTTAGAGGAATCCCCCTGATTTAAAGTGTTTATAAGTTTACATATGATAGGAATGTGTTTTTAATTATACTGCACAGTGGACCTAGTTTGCTGTAGGTTATGGAAGACGTGTGTTGGACATGACTTTGTCCAACTTGAAACAAGATTTTATATAGGTTTGGTAGCTTCCTACTTTTTACATATATTTGGAGCCGGTAGGTGAGCTAGAGCTGAGCTGAGCTGGTGTCACATCCGCTAGCCAGGGGCAATAAGGAATTTGAGACCCAGCCTAAGAACTTATGAGGCTGGATCAAGGCTCAGAGAGGTGCAGCAGTGCTGTGCAAACAGCTTTTTTGCCAGCGTGCTGATGAAATGCTGCACTGTACATCTTTATCTGTTCAAACCCACACTGATTCAAGGAGATCAGCATCAGGCTCCAGTGCTCAGGGTTAACATGTCCTTACGGAAAACAGAGATAATTTCATCTATACTCCCACTGCTTGTAAAATAAAAGTGAAAGAGGTCATGCAAATGCAGTACAAAACAGAGGACCAGAGAAAAATGGGTTCAGTAGAGAGAGAAGAATGAAAATTACATTTGCTAATGGAGAAAAATCGGCAAAGCACTGACTCTTTAATCAAAATAAATAAACTAATCAAACTAAATAAATATAAAAAGCAATAAAAAAAAGTTTTCTGTGAAAATCCAATCACACAATCTAGTTTATCTTTTCCCAGTGGGTCTTCATTTGCAAATTAGATGTTTACTGTTAGCTGGGTTGGCTTTTTTTCCCCATAATTACCATATTGGACTACATATTCTCCTCTTCACACACAATGTCAAAGTACACCACTTGAGTACTTGATAATGTATGCTATGTATCTTCAAAAACCATGGCAATGACAATTATTGCCCTTAAAGTAAAGCAGAAATACTAAAGTGCTACTTAAATAGGCCAGATTTGTTTCTACTATTTTTTTCACTGGGACCAGTGGAAATTACATCACAGCCAAAATGAGCTCAGATTGATCGAATCTGTAATACAGCATCACATCTCTGCAAACCTTCATGTGTACACTGAAAGCTGATTGTTCCACTTCTCTGCCATGGTATGGATCTGACCCTGATGTAACCATAAGAAAAAAAAAAAAAAAAACTCCACACAACCATCACTGGAATACATGACCTAATTTAAAGCAGATATGTCATTGACTTCAGCCTCATGGCCCAAGGGCAAAAGGTTCAGCAGTGCTGCCAGTGAAGTCAGTGGCAAAAGTCCTACTGGGGGCAATGTGAGTTGGTTGGTGATTGTGTCAAGCTCGCATCAGGACATTGAGAGAAATATTGGCCCCATCAGTGTCAATGGGATTTTTGCCATTTGCCAAGGAGGAGGACCAAAATTGCATTTGTTTCGTTGGCAAAACTAGAGCCAAATAATTACTGTCCCTCTTCCTTCCTGGATGGATTTTGCCAGTACTGATTGCTAGTGACATTTTTCAGAATTCTTTTCTTACTCTTAAAAATTTTCTTATCTGCAAGAGTTACAAGTAACTTTTGCTTTTTTTGTGTGTGTGCATTTATTTTTCTCTCTAAATATTTTCTGGTCTCTTTTATAACACAACTTTTTTTCTCAACCTCTCTTGACTCCAACCAGTGAGATTTTGGAGTCATGCAGGTAGCACAGATAGATTTATAGTTCAGGGGATTTAAGATACTGAATGACATTGGGAAATACAGAGTTTTTCATTATTCAGAGGATAAAATAAAATTAGGACAATATTTTTAAATGTCCAAAAATTTAATAATGTTTTTGATTAGTTTAGGAGGTAGTCATTAGCTACTGTTACAAGCAGTATATATAATTTTCAGCTCCCCTGTAGGTTTTTCCTGTCCATAAATATCAATAGTCTAATATTTCCTTAATATCTTGTTCACTTTGACACCTTTTTTTAAGGATGTCTCAATAGGTTTTAGAGAAGAATAAAGACATGTTTGTAATATTGAGGCTGATCTCTGCTTTCCAAAAACTTAGCATAATTTTTTATCAAAATCCATGGTATCATGAAATGACTTGGCATACACTAACACAAGTAAACATATTCAGGGATGAGACAAGAAACCAAAAAATATAGTCATGAGATAATGATCAAAATTTAATATCTAATAATTAATTATTAATTATTAATTCCACAGCATGTTTATAATCTCCTTTTTAAGTATCTGAAAGCAAAAATAAATTTTTTAAAAAAGATAAATTACTTAAGGATTTAATGTTCCTGAAACTTCTTTAATGCTGTTAAAATGACAGATATA
Organism: Vidua macroura; assembly: GCF_024509145.1. Lineage (NCBI taxonomy): Eukaryota > Metazoa > Chordata > Aves > Passeriformes > Viduidae > Vidua > Vidua macroura. The sequence continues at coordinate 37,825,384 of NC_071571.1, forward strand.
CTGTAAATTTCTCTTCACTCATTAAAATTATCCTTTGATCAATGAGTTGGGTTTGTCTCCTTATGGTCTTTTAACACATTACTCCATTCAATACACCATTTTTTAAAAGAGTAAAATGCCAGTAAGTGCCATTCCCTTCTATCTTTCTTCTTTCATGTTGACATCCTTTGGAAGAATGGAAATTAAAAATCTGAAGTTTTACAAGGATTTTAAACCTTTTTCTTAAATGTTGCAATTTATATAGACATTTCTAGTTATCTGAAGTTCAAAAACAAAGTCAGAAAGATGCCATGATACCCTCTCAATTTTGACCATGATGAGATTATATTTTCCTGACATAAATAGATTTTTTAAAATTGTAATTCCAATCTAAAAAATTTCAAACAATGTGAAAAGAGTATTTAAGCTGTAAGGATGAGTTTTACCCTCATATCATCATTACCTCACACCTCAGATATCTATTTAAAGTGCTAAAGTGTAGGATAGAATAAAATCTAGGAAGGAGAGAGAAATTAGATATTCAGTGGAGGAATGAGAAGAAAGGAAAATTTTGAACAATTTATAATCCATCAATGTTCAAAGCCTTCTTGTTTCACATCTGAGGAAAGATAAGGCAGAAGGAGCCGCCTCCAAAAACAATTTTCTAGATGGAGAAAAAGTGACTGAGTAAGACTGCTCAGCCTGGCAGTCCAAGCTATCTGTTCCCTCATCACCAAAACTTAGATAAGCAACATCTGCACAGCATATTTCTTCAAGTATAGAGGAAATACCACTACTTTAACTATCTGAAGTTATCTAAACTTCCCTGGCTTACCAAGTAGAAAGACTTAAAGCATTGCTTACTTGGGGATTACCTGGTATTGCAAATTATTATTCAATTGAATAGTCATTTTATGGGCCTACAGTTGGTGCTTTTATATAGAAATGTGAATGTATTAGGAGTTTAAGTTTATTATTCATGTAAAAGAGGATTAAAATGTTTGCAGATGAACAATGTCTTTAAAAAGTTGTTGAGATAGGAAAATGATCAAATACCAGGCAATATTTTATACCTAGTGAACACTTGATATCAGCATTTTAATACTTCTGCAAAGCAATAAAGCTGGAAATTGAGTGAAGTAATTCTTCAACTGAGTAGAGTAGAAAAAAATACAATTTTAGAATAGATTCCAGCCCAACATATAATGTCAATGAACAGTTTGAACACTACAACCAGTCCTGAGTGAAAATAGACAGTTAAATTCATCCCTAATGTTAATGCTGAAATCACTGGAATTGTGCCTGCTTACATTAGGTTGGAATATTTTTTTTTTAGCTAATATGCCTTAAAGTATTTATTATCAGCTTCATAAAATACACCATTTAAGAACATATGGTTTGGCAAAGCATCACCCTTTGCTTTAATGTTTCTGGAGTTTGAGTTTATAAAGGCTGTTTAACTGCTGAAGGAAGAAAATAGCTGAAGAGTGAAATCACCAGAACTGTTTGAGATATGAAAGCATTCTTACAAGAAACTTGCTTTTAAAGGCAGTCAGAGCGCTATTAAAAAGAGTGGTAATAGCAGCAGCAGCAGCAGCAGCAAGTCAAGCATATACATACCAGTTAATGTCTGCCTGGGTAGTTCACAGACTTCCACTCATCAAATTAGTGAATTTTTTCCTTTGATGACTATCTTTCAGTCTTTGTGACAAAGCTGACCCTGCACAGGCACATCTTCATTTTCTTCTTCATCCTTGGAGATGAAAAAGTGCACTTTCATGTAAGTCGTTAGGTGCTGGGAAGACATTTGTAAACAATCCTGTTTTAAAAGGAAAAGTCATGAGCCCCAATGCCAACTTTTGTTAAAGCAGTTATTTGATAAGCTTAAAGTGAGATGCAGAGGGACAGAAGAAAGGACACAGTCACTGCTAGGATATAATTTAGTGCTTAAAAAAGAACTTAGAAGAGGATCACAGCTATAATTCAGGCTAATGTTTCATTTCATTTTATAGGGAGTCATTAGAAAATGCTTTGAAGCATAAGAATGTCTTCCTACTGGGCTTCGGCTGATCTACGAAGGGAAGATCTCAAACAATTTAATAGAAAGTTATGTAAATATCCAGACTTCGAGATAAAAATAGACAATGTACTATGCAGAAAACTATCATCATTTCTGATACCCTTGGGTTTTGCCCTGAAAGTGCTTACTCACTAAAAAAAAATCTTAATGTCTCCAAGCCCCACTTACTTTCTGATTAGAGTATTATAGCTTACATGAGTAAGCATTTGCAGGATAAGTGCTTTTGTAAACAGTCTGAGAGAGGCCAGCAAGTGAATGAGCACTGGAATGGAATGATCCATTTAGCTGTCCAGGAAGCTTGGGTATATCCAAGTCCTGCCCTGCAGGCAGTAAATTACCTTCCTGTGAGTAAGCAGGGCTTGTAATCAGCAAAGCCTCTTAGACAAGAACTACATTTGCTTGTGCAACTACCATAACTCTAAATAAATAAATAGCTAGCTGTAGGTGTCTGACAGCACTTTGGGGATCTGAAGGTCTCAGGTAGCTAAGCATAAGCAAAGTGATGGATTCAAGTGGTTCGGACTTGATGAAAAGAAGCCTCCACATAAAGGTTAAGGTGTACAGTATCAAGAGACACCTCAAGAGAGGAAAAGGCTGTAGCTTCTGCACCTCCCAGTAAATCCACATCTATCTCCAAGAACCTGATAAATGTCTTTATCATGTTCAAACTAATTTGCATGAAAAGCAAAAGAAGAAAATGTCTTCTGTATCTATCCGCTATTTGAAAATCCAGAATTTAGTACAATGTGTACATACATCCCCTAAGAAAGAAGAGGGGAACAGAAAAAGTAAAAGATTGTAACATTCCAGTGATGCTAAATTTGTTAGAAGGTCAGTGTGGCTGTAATTCTGAGATACCAGAAATTTTTACTTTCAACCCAAAATCGTGAAGTTCAGCCTTTCACAGAATCACAGAACAGCTGAGGTTAGAAAGGGGCTGGGGAGGTCATCTTGCTCAAACCCCCTTCTCATGGAGGGTCCTAGAGCAGGGCAACCCAGAACCCTCTTCAGACAGCTTTTGGATATTTCCAAGGGTAGAGAGTCAAAAAACTCCCTGGGCAACCTGTGCTGGCACTCCATCATCCTCACAGTGTTTTCTAATGTTCAAAGGGAATCTCTTGTGTTTCAGTTTGTGACCATTGACTCTTGGGCACATCTGAAAATAACCTGACTGTTGTCTTTGTGCCCTCCCTTCAGGTATTTACACACATTTATAAGATGCTCCTAAGCCTTATCCTCTCAGGATGAACAGTCACAGTTGTCTTTGCCTTTAGTCATACAAGAGAAACTCCAATTCCTTCATCATCTTAGTGACATTTTGATGGATTTTTCTCCTACAGTTCCATCTCTCTGTTGTATTGGGGAACTCAGAGCAGGATCCAGCACTGCAGATGCAGCTTCACAAGTGCTGAAAACAGAGTACCTTTATTTTACGTAAAGATACCTTAAAATACATACCTGATAGAAAAGGGCTGTTTTTCACAATTTACAGAGATATATATGTGGGAAATTTTTCAGTACTAAATATAGACTAACAGGAAATGGGAGAGTCTGTCATTATAAAATTGCTGGCATGAAGTAATAACTTTAAAAAGAAAACACCACCAGAAAAAAACAAACAAACAAACAAACAAAAGAAAATCAGATCAGACAAGAAAAACAATATGAAAAAAGAAAATTGCATAGGATTGATCTCTTCTAGTTGAAATGTATATTTTCCATAGGTAGTAGCTCTTACAGAGCTGAAGTATCCAACCAGAAGATCACTGCACATCAGCACAGAGTGTCAACACTTTTCTGTAGAGAAACTAAGAGATACAGCACAAGCTAAATAATATTGGAAAAAAAACCTCATCTTAATTCATGCAGGAGAAAATTATCATTTCATTGTCAAATTGAATTATTTCCTTCCTCAACAAGGGTATTCCAGTTTCACCACTTATTTTCAGATCATGGCAAAATCCTCAAGTAGTGAGCCTTAGATGTAACCTCTTATAAAATGTTAACATATTTTAAAAGTTCTGCTCAAATTAACCTATAATTTCCTGCTGAAACCAGGGAAGAATGATAACCACATTAAGAGAGGGTTACTGAATTCATTATCATAAGTGTTCTGAAAACTGTGCAGGAAAATTCTCAATGCACAGTGCACTTAGTATCCACATTTAGACACAAAATGAGGAATTTCAGAAGCCAGATGCAAAAGCAGTGCCACTTTGAAGATGGTTTTTTTTCTGCATATCTGATACAGAAGTGACTTGTGAATTCAAGCACTTGCTATGAGACAAAGTTTCATTTCAAGACTCATTTCTCCTTCAGAATAGAGCTTTCCAGACTTTTTCTACTTTCCAGTTCACGCTCTATTCATATCTCATACACCTGAAGATGCCATCGCTTTCAGTGCTATTTGATCACTTTAGGGTGTTTAATTCAGATGGTAGGCACCTTTGTGATTCTCAAGATTTATTCTTGAGGGAGCAGCATATGAGTCAAGTGGAAAGTCCTATCATGATCCCTCAGGAGTTTACCTTAGTCCTCTCCTACGATGCAAAGCTCAGAGACATTGATTTTACAGCTGAAAAATGAATGTTATTTGCTATCTGTAGAAAATAGATGTCATTTCAAACACCCAACCAGCTTTTGTTGAGACCAATTTGTACTGAGGAAGATTTTCACAAGTTCAGTCAATATTCATCCCATGGTTTAGTAAGCATCTCTTACAAGTAAATGTTGACTGGGAGAACTTCTGCAAATTGTTGGCTCCTACTCATCATGTAGGATACATAAAAAATTCACTTTGGCAGTACCAAGAGTTTGAAGAGAAATCCAGACGCCACATCTAAAAAGAGCTCTACAGATCTAAGCAGGTTTGTGATGACTCTACTGAGCCCTTCAAACCATGCTCACATCCCCAAATCTGGAAAGATGCAGGGGGAGAGTTCAGGCCCTCCTGCTGACACCAGCATTCACCCCACACAGCATCTGCTTAAACTGCATACAGGGGACAGATAAAAGTTCCACTGTGTCAAAGGCATTACTAAAGTCCAGGTACACAACATTCACATCCTCTTCCTCATCCACTTAGAGGGTCACCTTGCCACAGAAGGATATCAGGTGAGTTAAACAGGACCTGTCTTTCATATACTCATGCTGGCTGAGCCTGATCTCCAGGTTGTCTTGCACATAGCTCATAGTGGCATTCAAGATGACTTGCCTCATGACCTTTCCTGGCATGTAGTACCTGCAGATCATCCCTCTGACTAAAATAAGATTGTGGATATGGAGGAGGAAAGAAAGAACCATGCCTTGTTTCTTCTTGGTTTTTTTTTGAGATATAAACCATAGCAGAGCTCAACCAAAAACCTCCTTTTCTCATTCTGTACTAGAAGCAAGACCACAAAAGCAATGCCTTTCATCAACATTTCCTAACTTTTTATTATTCTCCTGACATAGCTATAAGTAAATAGCCACACTTGTTCAAAAAGTATGAGTGCTTATTCGCTCTGTCGAGCAGAGTATCTTAATGGGCAGCTAGCAGACTGTCTTTCTTAATAAAATGTGAACCAAGAGTCTGGGAGGCATTTTTGAACAAAATTATGTGTTTAACATGGAAAATACTCAATGAGCTCAGAGAAGCCAATGGATTCAAACTAGATCTGGATATTTCCCAGTGCTTTCTATCATTTGCAGTGCGAATTAACATATTTGCAAGGCTGACTTCAATTCCCCAGCTGACATCAATTACGCCAATATATTCACAAGTATTAATTTTCTACAATAAATGGAAAAAGGAAAATATAGTTGCCAATATATAAAGGTGCTAACTAAATTACTTCCAGGATGTATTGTTCTTCAGTGTTGTATAATTAGCTAACTTTCTTAATCTACATCACCAGTGTCAGCTTGCTGTTCAACTAATACAGATGTAAAAGAAACAAATCTTTACAAAACCAGGAGATGCTACAGCTTCAACAGAGAAAACTGATCTGGTTAAGAAAGCTTTTTTCAAGTGACTTTCAACAGGCCTTGGGGGCTGCTAAGTTTGGCAAAAATGAACATGTCAGGTTTCATTGAAAAACACTGCCTGGCTAAAATGGGATTCTGAAAGATGAGCCACCTGCTTTATTAATAACATCACAAGATTTTTCTTGTTTGTTTGTTTTGTAGACACAAATTTGTGTTCCACAGATAATTTTAAAATGTGAACAAAGATTTAAAAACAACTGGAGTTATTTTTTAAGGCTCTTCCCCCTCCCTGTCATCATAAGCCTCATAAATATAAGTTTTTTGAAAAAAAGATTTTCCCTTCCTTCTGTTTTGGCCCCAGGGAATATCTACAGAAAAATAAAACTGAATCTACAGTATGAGGGAATCAAAACCGTAAAATGTGAGCAGCATTACTGGAGAAATTGCTGAAAGACCAGTCACAAATCTCACTGGGGGCAAGATGACAGGTACATTAACTTATCTGCAGACTGCTTTAAAGTCCAGAAAAGGCACAGCACAGTGAAGAGGCAGATGGCAGAAGTCATCTGAGTTGAAAGGTCACTGCTTTAACATTGGTGACACCTGGTAACCTGCACTCCAGTCCAGTCAGTGGCAGGATGCTGTTAACCACTGGGAGGCCTGCACTGCTTTTTTATAGCACACAGAATTTTCTCTCACTTTTAAAGCTTCTGTCCCAAACCCACCAGACACTGAGAAATCAAACTTGATATAGCAAGACCTTCACCCACTACTTAAAGCAGCTGGATCAAAACCAGCTGCTTTTGACTTCGAGCAGCACTGATGGCTTCAGACTGGGGGAAAATTCAAGGGGTGATCTTGTGCTCAACTGGGATGCGTTGGGGCATTTCACAGGCAGGTATCACAGAGATAATACTGACTGGATGGAGAATGCCAGGAAACTCACAGGCAATGTTTCCACCACATTTTCTTTCTAAAACCTGTGGAAAACATATTTAAAATCTGTGTGAATATGAATATTAGATGTGGCACATTCATACCATGAAGCAGAATTAATATTGAGAAAGAGCAAAATGGTTGACCTTGCTTGTCCTGTTGAAGTTTGAACAATTAGTTCTTGTGACTGACTACCATTCACAGCAGTTTTCTCCACTCATTCATGAAATTAAAAAAATACGCGATTTCTTTTACAGCTATTTAAAATGTGTAAAACACAACAAAAGAATATTTCCAGCTACTGCTTTCTTAGAAGAATAATAGGCTAAGAAAGAGCTATGTTTTGCTTACTTTTCCAAATTCCTTCTTGTTTTTCAGTTTCTAAACAGTCAAAAATACAAATGACTTTATGAAGCATTTCTTTGTAATTCATGTTTCTTTACCTAATATATATGTATAATCACTTAATTCAAGTCAGTATTGAAGAAAATAATCTGACAGTAAAAGAGAAGGCTACAACTCCAGACAGACATATGGGAGAAAGCATTGCAGTTGAGATTTTCCATATTAGTCTGCTTTACCAGCAGAGAAATAAGGCGTGCTCCCAGAGTGACATTCATTCACCCTTCTGCCCTTCAGAACACCAATATTAGATAACAACATCTTCATTCTGTGTGTCCAGAACAGTTATCTCAACCCTGCAGTACACATAATACAGGGAAACAAGACACAGGGCTGTCATCACCCAGAACACGATGTTTTTATAAAAAGCACTGGGGTTCGGTTGTGAGGGATGCCCCATCCAAATTGGTCAAATTGTACTCAGCTAAACTGTTCGAGTTTAGCAGAAGATAAATAATCTCATCATCTTTAGATGACACTCCAGCAACACATTACAGTAGTTTGGGTTTTCACTTCAGCCACTATTGGCTGCCAGCAATCACACTATTAAATTTAAGTCTAGCAGCCTTTTGACGGATACCCACTTCAGCCTAGTAGAAACTGCATGGATCTAGAATTGCTTTTAAACGTGATGTGTGGTTTGAGGGGTTGAGAAGCTGCTTATTATTGTTTGGAAGTTGCTAATTTGTCAGAATTGTTTTATGAAGCTTCCTGTGAAGCTTTTTCAGAGCTGAGGTAGATTTCAAACACATCCTATTTGCCATTTATGGTCCCTGATCAGCTCCTTTGCAGCATGTCAGAGTACCTGGAATTTGGCAAAACTCAGGGTCTCCAGCTGGCTGCTCTCCATCTGGCATATCCTGCATATAAAGTTCCTGCCTCCTTCAAGGGAAAAAAAAAAATTAATGAAACTGAACCTCATAAAAATTCTCTGTAGAGTGAGTTGTGTTTCTGCCTACTGATATCACAAGATGTTGTAAAATTAAAACCATTCAGCCTTTCAGTTACTGTTAAGGCTATGTCAGTTTAGTAAGTAAAATAAGCTGGGTGATGACTCAGCATGAGTAAGAGACAAAAGAGACTGTAGCTGGGATGGATGAAGGTCCTTTTCTCTTTACCAAGCACGTAGGCAACACAGCTCACTTCAAACACATATGAACTTTATGTCAATCTCCTTTCATCATTTCTGTCTTAACTGGATTATTCCTTTGCCTGAAAAACCTGCACCTATTCTGGACTGGTTCCCCATCTTCCCCACCTTGAGACCTGATTTGTGGTCCTCTCTCATGATTCTTTGTTCCAGCTACTTCCTCAGACTGCTCTGTATTTGATTAGTATTTTCTGCTGCATGATTGCCCTGCCCTGTTTTTTTTTCCTCATACACAACAGGAAGAAGGTTGATTTGTCCACAAATATCTCAATCCTCACACCACCAACTCCTCTAATTTAGCAACTGGCATCCTAAGCATTGTATTGTTTAGCAGTTTCATCCACAGACCACTAATGTGGTCTGGCAACAGCAGTTTAGAACCTTTTGGTGTTGACAATTAACCAAGCTCAACTATTAATTAGCAAATTAATCAGCAAACTCAAAAATTATGGAAAACCTTCCTTGAATTCTCTTTAGTTGACTGATCCCCAAGGTGGACACTGCTGTTGGAATTGCATGCTTTCCCACAGCTCATCATTCCTCTGACAGTGCCAGCACATTGCAGGGACTGACTTTACTCATAAAAAATTGTGTTTGTCTATAAAAAGACAATATATAAGAGGAACAAGTACATTTTAGCTTCTTCATTTAAAAGCTTCCTGAAATGCAGAAAAATAACCAACCAGATACCCAAAACAAAACACACAGGTCTTGTATTTTCTTTCATTCTACATTATTTTCTTGTCATACACCATCCTGTCAATAACACTTGGACTTCTAAGGGTTCCTCAGGTTGGTTCTATTGCTATTCCATTTTTTTCTTTATTTCCTGTGTGGCATTGATGTTATATTTCCTCCTGATTTCAAAGAGCAGGGTACAAAACAAGATTTCCTATTGGAAATATAATTTTTATGTTGTGCCCCTGACATTAATAAACAGTTCACATAGACTTCAAAGGTCATTTATGTTGCTCTTCTTATTTATTAGGGGTCTACCATGACTAGTAAAAATGCAGGACAAAACCCAACAAACAAGATGTATTTTGCAGAGTAATATTTTTCTATCACTTTATAGTTACAGTCACAGCTGTGCAACACACAACTTGAACAACACAGCTGTGCAACACACAACAGCCAGTTGAAGGCTGGGACAGAAGTTTATTGTATTCATCATCATGTAACTGATAATTGTAAATGCAACTTAATGGTTATAGGAAAATATTTTGAATACTCACAAACTATGACAGGAAAAAAAAGTTGTAATAATTGTCATGAATTAAACACTGCCTTTGCATGAAGGAAAACTGCCATCTTATTTCTGGATATGATATGACTATCATCCTCAGTTCAAGCCCTTTCATTGTGCATGTGTCTAGCATTTCAGCTGATGACACGTCCCATTGAATTCTTTCTTTTTTCCTTAGCTTTCTTTAATACCTCCTATGTCAAAATCTGCCTTAGCTGTTTAGAACATGCTGTAGTCTAGTCTGATGATTAAAACATGACATAGTGTGTTTGGATCTCAGAAAGCCTCTGGTGAAAGCCTGATGTAACTAGCCCTTCTCATCTGAGAGGAGTTCAGCTGCACTATAGAGGACATTGTATGCAGAACCAATTAAAATACAGACAAGCTGACACTGTCCATAAGTAAATCTGCTATGAAAAAACAACCAAAGGTGGCTAGGAGGAGAGTGATTTGATTTGACTCATCCCTTATAAATGTTTTCATGTTTCTATGCCTTGTCTCTCCTTCCCTTTGCTTCTTTATATGGATCCTTTTAAACAAGATCTCACAGAAAGCTTATTTCCTTTTGTCACCTAAAAAGTAATTAACAATAAGCTACCTTTCTTCTTAATACCAATCCAGTTTGTTCAGCTTCTCATGAAAAATCAGAAGAAATTAAGCACTCAGAATAAGGTAATCAAAGTAGACACTGGGATAGAGAAGAAAGACCAATAAATACAGGTTTCACCAGGAATATAATTATGAAAAATCGAGATCTATTTTACAGCAAATCAACACAGAGTACTAGCATATATATGGTATATAAAATGAATATAATTAAAAGTATGAGAATTTCTAGTAAATATTAGTAGCACTAAAAAGGAAAGGAATTAAATGTTCTAACATGAATTATTTGAAACAGATTTATTTTGGTTTTACTATTCAGTACAAATCTTTCTTGCTATTACATTCAAAGACTTCTAAACAAATTTGTCTCATCTTTTACTATTTAAATTAACTTTATGCTGTTAATTAGAGTGATGGGGAGTGCTATCCAGCAACCTACAGGCAAAAAAACACTGTATACACAGTAATTACAGCATCTGGTTACTTCAAAAAATATCAAGACAAAGCAAGCAATCTGCTCCCAAGATGTTAATTAGCCTCCACATAACAAAAATGACTCATGATGGATTTAAAGGCATGCAATGTGTCAGAGAGGGGAATGGATAGACACATCATCCAGCTGTGGAAAAAATGAAACTAACTCAGAACTCTTCACCCTTGTTTGAAGTAGAGCAATGCAGTAAGCTGCGTCATGTGCATAAACTTATGATCTCAAAATAGATAGGAATGATGGTATTTAATTTTTTAAAAACAAAGAGAAATTGAGGGGGGAAAAAATCCCACAATGCATATGAAGAAAGACCTCAGCTCCAGTGCTCAAAATGTGCCATTGTATTAGTGCAGAAGAGTTACAGTTTTGGCAGACGGATTCTTGCCTAATTCGGATATCACAGTAAAGCTAAGGCTGATGTAGTACCAAAGATCAGCACACAACAACTGAAGCCATTTTGTGAGAGCACAGGATCTACAACACTGACAAGTACTCCAGTTAGACAATTTAAAAATTATAATGAAGGCTGATGTGATGAGATTGCCTCACACAAGTGTATTGTTTTGTGCAAGTCCCATCCTCTGAATAAACATGTTCAAGGAGACCTACAAATTGAGAATTTCAATCAACCAGTGTTACAGCAACAAAGAGATTGTAAAAAGCACACACTGGTAGAATACAAGGATTAATGAAAGCATCACCAGGGAGATTATTTTTATCAGAAAAAAAAAAAAAGCTTATCTGAATTATCACATTATCAGTACTCTTTCTTGTCACAAAAAAGCTTTCAGACATTTGGCCATTTCTTGTGCAATGATCATTTCACTTTTCTGTGTCACATTTCACATTTCTCTTTGTTTTTAAAAAAGTAAATACACATAGACATATCCTGAATGCTCAGCTTAGTCTGACATGCATCATATTACTGCTTTGACTGCCTCCATGTGAACTTCAGAATAAGTATCAGGAAGGTTTGATTATTCATTCAAACCTGTCCACTTGCATTAATGCTCTGGTAATGACAAATTATATGAGGGATTCTTCAGCAGTCCTTAGAGGATCTAAGTAGGGCACAATGGGCTTAATTCTTAACTGTTCTGTAATAATATGACTGCACTAAATTCTGGTGATGTTGCATAAAACTCTATCACTATGAATACAATGTGTACAATGAAGATTAATAATTAAACTTGCAGTTTTATGCATTCTAGATGGGGTAAAGTCCTATGCTCTCTCTGAAGTAACTCAAAAGCCTCTGTAGTCAGGCGGATTTTTGGAAAAAGTTAGCTTAATTAGGTACTGGAACTCTTTTCCTAATTTCAAGGCCAACTAAATGTAATAAGTATTAACAACCAGAAGTTTCTCTTGTTTTTAGAGTTTTTCTCTGAGGAGAAAGGAATTCTAAATAATAGACTATATTTTGGCAAAGCTGTTGGGAAAAATATTTTGATTCAGCAGTCCTGAACCGAATAATTTATGAAAGATTTGTTGACAAAGATTAATTTCTTGTTTTAAACCTCTTATTCAGAACCGTCTCTGCTTGGCAGTTGTTAGTCTTGGTGTTTTTCCAGCTGCCAAATTTCAGTAAAACTGAAACCTTTGGCTTAGTTTTTACTCCTTTTATTTAATAAACGGTTTCAGTAGTAATCAAACTTGCACTGAACCTGGAAGAAAGTATCAGTTGCAAACAAAGTAAAAACATTAAGAGCCTTTTTTTTTTTTATTACACTATTGACCTACTAGGGAAAAAGTAGTGTTTGATTAAAAAATAAGTGCTCCAGCAGAACTATGCTTAATGGCATCCAAGGATGTTGCCCCACAATGGTCTTTTGATCCATTCTGCATAATCATTTCATATACTGTTTGACTTAGTCCTCAGGAATACCTGAGACACGATCAAAGAACGGGGCAGAAGTAATTCCAACTGCTCTAGCAACCACTGACTTCCCCAAGGATTAATGAGCCCCCCTCTCCCCAAAGCGCATGTCCCAACTTCTATGTAATACAGCTGCAGAAATCTGGGCATCCTCAACACAAGTGCTCCTCCACCCACATAGCTTAGAGGCTGTGTACACAGAAACAGAATTTGGAGTCTGTCTGACAGTCCTAGTGTAGGGGATGGCTGCAGTTCCATGATGGGCATGCTCTGTTATCTGGCAGAGAAAGGCTGAGTGTCTCCTGTGCATCTCCATGAGAAACGTGGCATCCACCTGCTTGAAAGGTCAGACATCTCTGCTGTACAGGAGTCAAGGTAAAATTTGCAGATGGAATGAAAGAGGGTCGGCATTTCCTTCTACTTTCTTATCTTTTGCCAGCTAAATCATGGTCCTTGCTGTCAGGATTTTGGAGGAATTAGGATCTTATCTACAGGAGATGCACATTCATTAGAAGTAACACTGTTTAATCTAAATTAGACCATTGAAATCAATGCAGTCAGGGCAGTTTTAGAACACTGTTTAGTTTGCAAACAGAATCTAGTCCTTAACTTGCTTACTATACTATTTTTATACTGTGACCTATTTTGTAGTTATCTTTGGAGAGGAATGTTTAAGTAAAGAACATGGTAAAAAAATGTGTTTCATTTACATGCTTTACATACTATTTAATTTATTCCACAGATAGATATATGCATTTGTTTAATTGAATAACTATTGCAAAAATAGATAGAAAAACTGCCTAAAAATGCTAAAATTTTAACAAAAAGCTTATTCAGTTATAGCTGAAGCTTTCAAAAGGGGTTTAGAGATTCTGTTGTATTAAGGTTCAAGCTTGCTTTATCTACATGACTGCAGTGTAATTTAATCCCTACTTACTATTTCATTTGTAAGGTGAAAGACTTCAGGTAATTTAGAATATACGAATATATTCATACATGACATTATAAAGAATAGCTCATGTGTGTGTCAAAATGTATTGACTTAGCCATTTAAAAAAATAAAAAGCTGAATAAAAAAGAGCACCTCGAGAAAGATCTAGGTTTTATATATAAATAAATGAAAAAAAAAAAACACTAAAAAGAAAACACAATTATGATTCTGTTACATATAGAAAAATTTCACACATCCCTCCCCCCATTTATTTAAAGACTGTGAAGAAAGCAAAAACACTTCAATATTTGACTTAATCTGCATAAGCAAGAGGTAGATCAAGTAGGATTTTAGTTTAGTTGCTCTGAAAATGCAGATTGCCTTCACACTTTGTGATATGTCACAGGGGAAAAAAAAATAGCCTGCACTTTCAATCCTATTTTAAACAGGATCTATGAATAATATCTGGACTCATCCATCCATGTCAGACCTAAGGCTTGTGATTTCTTCTAAAATAGCCCAGTACACACCAGCACGGTCTCCAATCCTGCATTTCACATAACCGCTGCACTCCAGCTGCAATGGTCTCCACTTGAGTCCTTACACATGCCTGTTAACATTGTGTATCATGTTAGTAATGCCTATTAGCATTGCTTCTCAGCAGCTAGTTCTGATAATTTCCAAAGGCAAATACCAATAAAGACATTTTGGGGGTTTATTTCAACATTTAGCCCATTTCTTCCTGTCCACAGTCTATGCTAATATCTGATTTTTGTCAGCAACCCTTGGTGCCTCATGTGCACACCTCTGGCAAGCTCTTTATCGTGCTTGCCTGCCAAACTCTTCTCCAGAAAAATGGCATTAACACATAAAAATCTTATTGATACTCATATGCTCATTTTGCACATCACTGCATTCATTTTCTTACCAAGATTAAAATATTTATCAAAATTTGTTAGAGCCAGCTGTATTTGACTGGGTTATGTTTAGAAGCAAGGAGTTTGATCCAGATGTCATTCTTCATAGTCCATCTGCTAGTTCTTCTAAAGGATTTTTAAATACATATGCTTTTCTCATTTTAAACAGTGTTTTCAGTTCATTCTTCCATCACCCAGAACATATAATGGTCAGGCAATGTTTATAGTTTGCTTGCTGGATCTAAAAAGCATTTCACACTTCCTTGCTTTGTAAATGCTCTAAATTTTTTTTACCATTCTCATGAGTTTGTAGGAGAGCTCCACTTCTAAATCTTTTACACAGAAACATTTAAAGATCTTTTAATCTGCTTTCTTTCCTTCTCATACTAAACTCATATTTCTCATACTAAACTAAAAATTCTCTTTGTTCTTTGCTAAATGGCTTCTGCATTTCAATAAGGTAGGTACAATCAGAGTTTATATATTATTGGAAACCAGATCTAAAGCTTGCAGAATATTGCTCAAGTTTCAGTATCTGATTATTTTTTAAAAGGTGGGAAAGAATGCAGCCTGAAAAATGTAAGGAAAAAAAGAAGCAATACCTCCATTTCAATTTTAGAAGGGTTCCTTTACAAAATAAACAATGAAAATGTATTTCTGTAGGTGGAAAGCAAGATTATCTTGATATTATTAATTGGCTTACTTAATGTTTATTCTGGACATTGATGAATATGTAAATGAAACTCAGAGTCAACTACTATTGTTTCAGACTGCTCCTTGGTTGTTGTTTTATGAAGGTGGTGGCGGGAGAGGGGATTAATTTCTTGGGGTTTTCTAACTCACTAAACATGATCAGCTGAACAGATAAAATCCACAATCCAAATATACTTATCTGCTAATAACTTTTCTTCTTCTGGTGGTTATTGAGAAAGAATTGTGGAAAAACCACGTTATTTCGGTTCTCAAAATATTTGTCCTGTGTGGGATCCTTTTTTCCTACATCTCTGGTGATGAAGAAAAATAGAAGAGACTCAATTCAGACTGAGTCTGATGCCTTTTGTAATGACTACTCTCTAATATTGTTTAATTGCCTGTGAAGATGCAAACAGGCCTAAAATCCATAATAATTAGCTCAAAATAACTGGCTGAGGTTCAGGCAAATCATCCAATATCAGCATTTCTGGTTACTTTGCAGAGTAAAAAGAAGAAAATTAAGAGGGATAATCAGTGAATGCAGTAGAAAGTGGAGGGGGAAGGTTTATTTGCTAAGAATATGTGTTCTAGCACATCTTTTTGCTTTTCCTGTATGCTGCAGACAGCAAACATAAGGCCATATAAGCCATAGTCAACATCTACACATTGAAATTCATATTTGCAGGCTAGCTATGAGCCAAAATTTGCAAGAAGAAACAAGTAACCCCTGCTTCTCTATCAGTTAGAAAGAGAAAATATCTGTAGCCTGCAAAATTTGGCACTTTTTTTTTTTTAGGTCAATGAACCACTTGCACTTTGGTCTGTGTTAAATGGGATTCTTCAAGTGATACCAGTACATTTAACATCACCAGTTGCTGCTACATTCTAGAAGACAAACTAACTGAAATGGGAGCTGGGTACTGTTTATCAATTCATCTGAACACACACTTCTCAAGGTTTGAAATTGCTGCTGTTTTCACATTGCACCTAGAAATGAATATCAAACCAGTGAGTTTGCTGCATGAAAATAGGTCACAGTGGAAGCACATACTAGCTAGAAACCAGCCCACCACTTACATATATATGGGGCTATAATTGAGTCTGTAATTAAAAACTTACCTTACACTAGGAAATAAAACAGTAATATAGGAAAAAAAAAAAAAAAAAAAAAAAAAAACAAAACAAAAAAACAAAACAAAGCAACAACAAAACCCCCATCAAACTTCAGATAAAGCCTAGACAGTATTGTTTCTATTTATGGCTAACAGGAGGAAGTTAGCCATAAATATATCTTTTATATCCTCTACAATCTGCCTCCAACAAATGAGCTTATTATATCCAGATGAGAATAAGAATACTCTGGAACCTGTGGTTTATGCAGACAAATTGCAGAGAAAAAAAATACAGTGTAGGAGATAAAACAAATAACAAATATATTCATTTCTCTCTTTCATGTCATTGCTGTGGACAATAATATTACTTGTACTGTGTTGCTGATTTTTCCACTGACATCTTTATTCCAATCTTGAACATTCCAATTAACATTCTGCTTGGCTGCAAAGAAAAGAAAACAGATTGAAAGAGTAATGTGAGCAGCAGGTCTTTTAAAGAACAATTCTGGAATATGAGTGTATGCACTTGAGATGAGTAGATTGTACGGTATATCTTCACACATCTTGTATTTCAACATTTCTTTAAAGTTGCTGAAATTTTTTTTTCCTAAAATTTTGGTATTGTAAACACTGATATTGGAAAATATTTTTAACCATCTTACAACTCTGAAAAAAAAAATTCCCATAAATGCCTGGCAGACAGGTCTAAAAAACTTGCTGGAGGCTAAGATTATGATTCATTATTGAACTTCTCTCACATTTTTCTTCAATGAATTCAGAGAAAAATTAATTTTATCGCAAGCTCGTTAAATTACTGTAACCAAGTACATATACATACATAACAACATACTGTAATATTTTGGTTTAAATAAAACAACTGAAAAATTAGCCATGGTCACATACATATCTGCCTTCCTCACAAAGTTACATAGATAAAAGTATGATTGGAGAAACCACAACAATATCTTTTAAAGTAACAATATCCTTAACTGCTTTCAGAAATTTTGATTTATTTGGAAACTCAGGGGAATAACCTTTATTATGTTTAGGTGAAGTATTGAACTTATATTACATTGTTTTAAATTATTTTGCCTGTAAAATTGGGATCAATGCTGCTTCTACTGAGATTAATGGTAAAACACCAACGAAATGAGCAGGGCTGGATCTTCCTCATCCCATAAATATCTACTATTTATATATCAATTTATATATGATCCTTCAAAAGAGTACAATTATACTCAGTAGTGAAGTGCTGCTCATTTTCCTCCGTACCTTTCAGAGAAAAGAATGCACTGACTAAACATCAGTGGGCTGCACAAGAAACTTGCAATGAGCTCTTAGTTCTGATCAGTTTTCTTTGAAAAGAAACATTTTAAAATCTATGTATAAACTGCACACAAAATTTCCATTTTTCTGACCATTCCAAATCCTAATTCAATATGCATTAGTTGGGCTTCTGTCAACATAATTGGCTACAGCAGTCAGATTTTCAGAAGGGCTTAACTTCAGCTTTGCCACCAAAACAAATAAGATTATCAGAACAAGCACTGCATACAAGATGCTGACTTCTTTGAGAAATCTGTGCACAAGTGTCATGGTTGGAGCTGCTCAATGCTGGCCTCTTCTGAACATTTGACCTTCATCTAAGACACAGAGTGGTGCCAAATCCTATTTCGAAAGCCCATCTCCCCTGACTGCCTTTTCTCCCTGTAGAAATCCACTCTACTGCATCTGCAGGATTAGCAGAATAAAATAGGATATGGAAGGGATACCATATGTAGTCCAACCACATTGCTTTTTAACTATTATTCCTGCTGCTTACTGCTTGATTCCATGGGAATATTTATTTTAATTATTAAAGAGTAGAAAAAACAGAAATGACCTTCTGAACTAACGTGTCTGTTCTTGTAAATTTTTCAAGATGGCTTAGCCTAAGGAAGGAGCTTCTAGACATCAATGTAAATTCACATTTTGATGGATTTTGTATTGATTGCGAATGTCAATGTTAAAGCACGTGTTATTTGGGCCTAAAGAAAGCATTTTCTAAAAACAGGCATCCAGTTGCCTAGTGGGCTTGAATTCAGTGTTGGCCGAGTATCCAGTTTAATTGCAATTTCTTTTGTCCTACTATATATATTATATACTTATATATTTTGTTTTACTTTTTATTATATCCAGTGACTTCTACAAGTATTCCATCTTCTATCCCTTTTAGAACCATATAAATACAGTTATATTAATAAATATAAGATATATTTAGATCAAATTAAATATTCCATGGAGAGGTTTCATTTTTTACTGATTGTGATCAACATCAACACAAAACTAATAGGTTTTCTCAGAGGAACAAAGAAAAATTGCAATTTTATAAGCATCCTCTGTGGCCTTTTAAAAAGGGAGATCTGAGGATTTTTCAGAACCATGTTCCCTTTTCATTTATTACCATGTCCTAGTGGGAGAAAGAAGATGAAGAAGAAATAACAGAAGCATAGAAGTACAGACAGAGTAAGTTTATATTTTAATGCCAGACTATTCACAAATGCCAGAAACAACAGTGTATTAATTTAACATAGCTATGGCCTCACTGCATCATCAGTATTTCCAGATCAGTTGGATGATGTGACAAAATGAAACTTCTGAGGTGATTCTTTCTGTAAATACAGATGTGAATGGAACCTTGTTGTTGGGATGATCAAGAGTTCTGTGACTTCAGTCATATCAAAATGACCACATTCTATATAACGGGACCAAAGGCAAGAGGGCACACAAGATTGTCTGAAGATGAAGACCTTGAAGTCCTTCTGGAACATGCAAAGTATAATATGGTTGCATACAAAATTTATACCAGAGAAGAAAGGGTCAAATAGATCAAATCAACCAGAATATCTGGTTGTAAATCAGCGCACTAATTCATGTTGGGGGGTTTTCATCCATGGGGAAACTCTGTCTAAAGCTGATTATAACTTGGGATGGGGACACTGTACAGAATCAAATAAGAGCAACATTTTATATGAGGAAAAAATACAGCAGGGTAGAGACTTAGAATTTATTATGAGCTTCATTAATTTTACTATGGTTCAACTTAACTAGATTCTATGCATTACAAATGTACACCATGGTTTTCCAGACAGAATCCTATAGAAGAGTGAAACAAAACAGAGAACAAGAAGGGAAAGAAAATAAGGCAACTAAGGGGAATACACTGTCCAGAGAAAAGGTTTTGCCTGAGTAGAGGAAGAACACAAAAGAATTTCCTCTCTGGTTAGATCACATTTTTTTGAAAACACAACCTCAAGAAGCAGCATTTGAGACTGACCAGAATTTATCATTTACTTTGTGATGAGCAATAAGCAAATTTATTAAGCATTTTAATGCTGCTCTATTTTCTTGATATGTTTGCTTTGAGGTTTTACTTGTTTAGAAACAGTTAAACACAAATTAAAATTAAACGTAGTATTTGATTTTTGTTAAACCAAAACATCCCGCTCAGTCTGAAATCGCCCTACAATTTGGGGCTTTGTTTAAATTTCATGGAAAGGAAAAATAAAGATACATTTTCCTTTGGTGTTGTCCCTTAGCATTCTTGGTTTTGTTCCTTGGGCAAGTTCAAATTAAAAAGGAAACAAATTAGAGTTACAATCATTTCCAGAGCTCTACTCCTGCCACAAATTCTTGGGTCATTATTAGTCTGTCAGTGAGGCGAAATTGGTAGGAAGATCACTCTTTCTCAAGTTCTCTCTTAAGAAACTATCTCTGAACTTTTATTGTGCTCTTGTGTTTTTCAAACATTACTTTTAAGGTTTTGCTACTGTTGCTTATGACTGCAGCGCACAATAAGTTAGGACAGCAGTGTAAAATCTGCTAGATGTCACAACTTATTAAATTATATCAAAGGGGAAGAGATGGAGCTTCATATCTCAGGGATAATAGTGACAAAACAGTTAAGAAGAAACAAGTACAGAATAACTGCAAGTAACTTGCACTCTGCCAGGTGAAACCATGCTGCTCCTGAGATAAGGGATGCTTTTGCAGGCTTTGCCACCAACTGCAGCAGACTAAGTACCATCTTACAATGAAACATCTCTTACAAGGAATTCCCCAGCTAAATATCCACAGTCAATCCTAACATACAGATTAAGACACTAGTCATATCTTGTTGAGCCATATAAATCCCAGTTCAGTCCTTACAACTGTCCTAATTCTGTTATCAAATGAGTAATTTAATATTGCTGACCCAGTTCAATAAGGTGGTAAGAGATGATAAAGGAAAGTATTCATCCCAATAAGGTTAACACACGCTTTCAGTGAAACAAAACTGACTCCTGTGATCACTTAAGGGACCTAGGCTACTCTTCCATTCTGAATCACCTTTGGCAAAAAAAGCAGCAGAGGCTCACCTCTCCCTGTGCAAGCTTCCTGTTTTCCCCAGCACTCAGTGATGCGGTAAAGAGTATCTAGAAGATATCTGCTCTGTGGATACTCCACTGCTCTGTGGGGATTAAAAAATAAGCTGTTACAACTCTCCATAAAGCAAACTCTTCCCAGTAGTTTAACAGTAATACATATATAAAATACCTTTAAATCTCCAGGCATGTGCTGCAGAAAATAAAAATGCGAAATAGTCAAAATATAGGGAGGCAAAGGCAAAATAAAGAAAGGATAGCTTCAGCCTATCCAAATATTCCACCTAGCATGGTGTTTATTAGATTGCTATTCTAGCTGTTTTATCAGACATCCTCACTCCTTTTCCACACTCTTTTCTTTGTTGTGACTGTTCTTATTGTTTGAGAGTAGAGAAGCATTTCAAATGAAGGAGTCACATTTTCAATAATACATCAAACATAATCTGAGCACATTCAGAAATGATGGGGCCCATAGCAAATTACATGTTGCAAAGCCTCATCAGCTGAAGCGATTACTTCATTTCTTCAAGTCATTTTAAAAGAGCTAAGAAACTGATGCTATTTACATCATGTATATAAATAACATGTATCTCATATTTATATAAAATGTGTGAGATTGGTGAATATTATTGCAAGTGTTCATTTGAATTTTAACTTGAATTCATACTACCAGTGATTGCACAATGGAGACAATGATTGTACCCAACCCCTTTTGAATTTTCTCTCTGCAGGATTTCAATAAGTCTCTGCTTTTTTTGCATGCGTTTTCTCAGAGGCAAGGGCTTGTGATGACAAGTGCAGTCTTTACAGAAACTATTTTAAAAAATCATTTAAGGAGTTCTCCTAAAGATCAGCCATTTGAAGACAAACTCATTGTATTATGAAGGGGAAAGGGAAAAAGGGGAAAAGGGAAAAAGGGAAAAAAGGAGAAAGGGGAAAAGGGGAAATTGAGACATTTTTGGTATTTTGTTTGGAGTTTGCTTTGATTTCAGTTAAAATGTACATATAAGTACTATAAAACTTAAAACCTGGTTTGATAGATTTCAAAAATGTTTATCAAAGACAAGGAGCACTTGTCAGCAAACTGTTTCCATCCTGAGATATATCAGAGACATATAAGAGCACATTTTTCTTTGTTTGCATGCTACTATGACTGTTAAAGGTAAGTATTTTTGAAAATAAACTGCAGTTAATAATATAACAGTAGATTATATAGCACAGTTTATTTGGTACACAACAGTGCTCCGTATTTCAAATGGGTAACACTTCCAAAATCCTACAGAGGAAAACAATGAGCCACCTACACAAGGCACTGAAGCACCTCAGAGAAAAGGAGTTTACTTTGTTAACTAAAGCTTTATAATCTATTAATCTCACCTAGATGTTATTATTTTACATACTGTATGGGACAATTAATCACAGGATTACCTTATTCCCAAAATTCCTCACCAGAGCCATCAAGGCAAGTAAAGTAACACATCAGAGGGCAAATATGATTGTGGATTTCACCTGAGAGGACTCTGGGAGTGGAAGAAAAAAATATTAAAGAGCTGTGCTCATTCATTCAGAGAGTGGAAATAACAGTTTGTTGGTGACTGAAGAGTCTGGCTATAATTCCAAATACTGCTTTAACTTTCCCACAAGAAACATCATACAGGAGGTTTCTTGCAAATCCTGGCTGGATTAAAAAAGTAGCATGAATGAGCTACTTTTTTCAATTATCTCCTAGATTGGAAGATGTTTTTTACTAAAAAGCCAGTTAAGATTAGTTGGGACTGTTGGGACTAAAATCACAATGGCTGAAGGACATAATCATTATGAAGATTGAGGAGACTTCCCAAAAGACTATTTCCACAAGTTGACAATGTCATGAGCATTTCAAAAACTATCACAAAATTAATCAATGAAATCTCACACTCGCTTGGCATTCAGCAGCATCCCTAGTCACATTAAACACTTTGGACTCTGAGTCTCCAGAAAGTTAAAATCCTGCTGATATTTTTTGTGTTGTAATTTGCATTTAATCAGGACTGATTTTTTCAGAGTTTGAGTGCTGCTAGCCCATGATGGACAACTAAATAAAAGGCAAAGAAATCAGCTTTTGAAAAAAACTGGCCTTAAAGAACTTTTCTGCAGAAAAACCCAGCATGTCATAAAAATATTGTGAGGCACAGACATTTATAGTCGAGTAGCTAAACCCCAAGGCAACGTTTCAGCTAATATGCAAATGGCAGAAGCAGCTGTGTATAGTGGCTTTTGACAGTTTGGATGCATAATATAAAAAAAGAAAGCTTTATATTTTAATTCATATTTGCCCCAAGATAACACTAGCTGAAAGAGCAGTGAATCTCTGGCACTGTACATTTGAAGACAAGGCTGCAATGTAGTATGGCCCTGGAGCCAACAGGTATTTGGCCCTGGATTTTAAAGGAGGTTTGTGTGGAGAACAGAAAAAATAGGGAAAAAAGAAACCCTAGGTATATTAACTTTGCATTGAAGCCGTTCCTGTAGTGAAGAGGAGAGAGGAGAAACTTTAACTATGTCAAGGCAAGAGAAGGAAACAAGAGTGTAACACATTCAGAGTCAGGCCAAAACAGAGGTAATTCCAAGGAAGGAAAGAGGTTCTGAGGGCTCTTTGCAAATGAAAATTGGCAATTGGCACCAAGCCACTTTTGCAATGAGTCAGAGCTGAGGTCGCTACTACAGCCTGTGCTTTGCTACTCCTGAGTAATAAGCCTTGTTTGGGGGATGTCAGCTCAATTTATTATACATAGATTAAATTTGATTTTCTACTGCATTGACAAATTATATACAGACAGGCTTATGAAAACCTCCTCTGCTGTTAATATACATTTGTTAATCTTTCTTATACCTGCAGTTCAAAAAAGGCTGAGAGCCATCAGAATTGTTGGATTATTACTGATCATTATTACACTTGTAAGATAACAGAAACCAATACTGTAAAAATATATAAGTACTTGATTTTCATTGCATTTGAAAAAAATCTAAACGCTTGAGACACATACTCTATAAAACAACTCAGAAAAATTTACATGCAGGTCCTATTAAAAAAGTAGAAATGTTTTCAATATCCCAACATTAGGCAAGATTTATGTGTTCAGCTAAAATGAAAGCAGTCAGTAGGTTGTTTATTTAGCCTCTAACACACTATAAATAACATCTAAATAAATTAAATTAACTTAATAGCCACCAGGAGCAAAAGAGTGACTTCAATAAGTGCCATTTCACAGGAAAGAAACACATCAGACAGATTCCCTACAAGACACTGAAGAATTCCACCAAAGAATGCGGACTCTGGCATATGTACAAAATGCTATGTTCAACTTGTCAGTACATTTGCAGCTCTCCTCCTCTACCCAGCCAAATATTCAGCATTACAAAACTTAAAAAAATATTCCATTTGCACAAGACTTCCTGTTAGAGTTTTGTCTGGTTTTGCTGTGTGGTGGTGTTTTTTGTTTGTGCACACCTATATATTTGTTACTCTCCATAAATATTGAGCACACTGACTTATTTGAACTGACTTTGAAACACTGAGATCAGAAAGACCTGTCAGGTCCTAACAGCTCCATGAAAAGTAGAAAAACCCTGGAAATGCCCACATGAGAAAGCAACTCCTCATAAATCCTCACATTAAGGGAAAGCTTACATTTCTTTAGACAACAAAATCAAAGAGAAAAATCATGGAATCATAGGGAAACAGATTTCATTCCTTTTTACAGTTATGTTATTTAAATACTTGCCTCAGTATGGTCTCTTATAGAAATGTAGCTTGGGTATCATGTGGCTCCATATCACCCTAGCCAATCCATCCTACTTCCCCAGTCCTTTTCTTTAGCATCAGATGAACCAGTATTTCAGAGGAAGCAGGGAAGTTCATCCACCACAAAGCTCTAGCCAAGTTAAAATTCACTTTTTATCTTTTCAGCAGTTCAAAATAATCCTGTCAGCCTAAAGAACACATTGTGGTTTTCTTGTCAGGAGTCTCTACCTGAAAGGATCTCCCTTATATGTTTGAGACCCATGTGCTGATGCTCCTGCTAACTTCTGTATCCTTCCCTCTGTTCCTCAGGGTCACAGAACTGAAAAAACAGTGACATTTCAAAGGTGGGTGGATAGCCTGAACAAAATCTTAGGAAAGTCTCAAATGTAAAAATACTTTAAGAAAACAGAAATTTTCACCAAATGGGGGGAAAAAAGCAAATTTTGGAGTGCTTTCTGGCAGTAAAGCAGCTGCAGATTAGCTCCTTTATAATTCCACTTAATCTGTGGAAGGAAACAGAGACACAACCTCTAAGGACAAAGTCCTGTACTTAAACTGAAGTTAAAAGAATGCAATGAATGCATGAACAAGGACTTGTTCCTATTTCCTTTTATCCCTTTATTTTTCATTATAGGTTTCTGAAGAAGCTCACCAGCATGGGACAGGAAAGTCCTCAAGAGTGAAATGAGGATATGTCTCTCAATATCAAGTCAGGGAAAAAAAGTGCATTTTCTGTTGAAAAATCCAAGGGATGTTTTTATGGATGTCTGCTACCATGAAACAAGAGACAGAGGTGTCCCTTTTGCAGAAAACAGAAATTACAAAATGGTGTTGTGCCAGAGAAAAGCTGACAAAAAGTGTCTTTTGTTTGAGAGAAGATATTTCTAAGTACACTCTCATGGCAGCTGAAATGGGGATTTTAATCTTTCCTTAAGATGGAAAAATTTACAATTGCAAGTACTGAGTGTTTTTCACTGAATATCAGTAAAGCTGAATATTTTCACTGTAGATGAAGTCAAGGATGTCTGAAGAGGTTTAAAGTATGTACTTGCACTACAACAAAGCAAGAAGTCTTTAAGTTCAAAGCTGACAGCTTAGCGCAGACTAGAGCACAAGCATCTGGCTGCTTCTGTTGCCCCTTTCAAGAGGCAGCAGTTCAATGACACTTGTTTCCTGCCTTGCTGTCCTCTTAATTTGACAGCAAGACTGAAATTATAATCATATTTGGGAGATCTGAGGTATCATTCAGTGAAAGAACAAGTACTAAAAGAAACATAAGAAACACAGCATTCAATTGTTCTTTCAGTGTATTTATCTGTAAGATCTTTCTTTGTGTCACATATGATTGCTTTAAATATTGGTTTATAATCCTCTTTCCAACATAAGCAATTCTTGAAATACAAGTTTTGGTTTCAGTAAAATTCATGTTCCAAAGTAAAAGCTGCTCCTTTATTCCCAGGAGAGACACAAGTCATCCATAATGCCTGCTCTTAAGGTATTTGCTTTTTACCATCACCTTGCTCTTTTCCTGTGTTATTGGAATAACTATAATTCTGTTCTGAAATAAAATTTTAAATATGTATTGAACACATTTTGAACAGTACCTGAAGTACAGGAACACAGACAATACACATGTTTTTCTTTAGACTGATTTAAACAACTCATGAAAAGTAAGACATTTGTGACTTGTATTCACACAGAATATTTTCATCTTCACCTATCAGTACCAAGAGGGGATTTTTGACATATATGGACAGCAGCTAAAGGAGGGTAAAAAGTGCTCATGTCCTACTAAAGACAGCCTCTTTTGAGCAGAACATAGAAGGTCAGCTAGGTCGTTTCTGTTTTCTTCTGTTTCATTTAATAGTATCTGAATAAATATATCTGCATGTAAATTTATCTCACCTGCAAAAAAAACATTTACATTCCTTAATGCATGTTCACTTATGGTAAAACAATTCTTAAACATTTCCAGACCAAGCCCATTTGACCATTTAAAATTAGATTTTTCTTCAGCAAACAACAAAGACAAGTCAGGCTGAATATTTACATCTCCATTATAAGATAGACTTTTATTAACACACCACTTTTTCTCATCGGAAGACTACTTTGCTAGGATTCTAAATCAAGCAGTTGCTTTGTAGTGAGCATGCTCAGTTTCCCAGCACATTTATTATAGTTACATTCTGGATGTACAGAAGTCTTGATGCTGGGACATCTCGAAAAAAAAATGGTTTTCAAAGATACCAGTGCTAGATAATGGAGCTCAGGTATCCTTATAAAGTATATTATAGGATATAATATAAAGGATATAAAGTGTATATATATAAGGTCTATTTCCCTTTAAAGTACAGGAAGCTCTTTTTGAATACTAAGCATTTTCAACAATAGCATGCAATTCAAATATAATTTTCAATTAGATACCTTCCACAGTAAAGGCATTTTAATGGACTACAATGAACAAATATCATAAGAATATGGGAAGGCTATCTTGGGTGACAAAAGTGATTCTCAGCTCAATTCCTAGCATTCACATTAAAAGGCTCTGAAACACATTTTCTTTGCTCAACATTAAGAGCACCCTGAATTGCTGTATCAAGAAGAATCAGCTCAACTGCCAGTGCAATTGCCACAGGGAATTGTCTCCATCAATGCAACACAACAGATTTGCCTGGGCATATCACACTAACTAGCTATTTCACTACATTTAGCAGAAGAGACTGCCAAATTACTGTCTAATTCAGTGAAGGTACAGATCTAGCAGTCTATTAGTGCCTTTGCTTTGACTTATAGTCTGATTTAAAGTGACAATTCAAATCTGCTCTTGTATAACCATAAAATAATGGGATATTAATAATACAGGTTATGCATTTCATGTCAAGCTTAATTTTAAGCTTATTATCAAGATGAAATGAAATATTTAAAAATTAAAGTGAAATGATAAATGAGGAGGCTGAAGAAAGGTAACTAAATCATGCAAGTTTTATACTGTCCTTTTCCTGTGTACATTGTCAAACTTGGTTATGGGTAAATGCAGCAGAACAGCCATTTTTTTACCCCTCAATATTAAAGAAATAGTATCCAAGTTGTGAGAGATCACCTGTACATTTTTTACCCTGTATATTTCAAAGGCAGTGATAAGCACTGTGGCCTTCCAAGCCTTGAGAGCAGATGCTGAAATGAAAGCAAGAGTATTAAAAAGATTAGTCAAAAATAGAGATGGGACAAATTCTAAGTGCTCCAAAGATCCCATACTGGAATATGAAACCTTCATAAAGATATTTATATACTTTAGAAATGGAAGAAGGGTAAATGAATGAGCTCCTCAAAAGCAATAAAGGGACAAAAGCTTGAGAATTTGGGGGCTGAAAGCCACACTATGACTGAGGCTATCCTTAGCAACATATATGCAAGTATGAATGCAAGCAACTTGCAAACACCATTTAAATTGAGGTCTTGATTAGAAACTGGAGCCAGAAATATTCCTTGTGCTAAGAGCATCCTCATTTTTGCATTTTTCCCAAGTCTATTTGGCAATAAGGAGTTTTTCCTGGGCTGTCAATAGATAAACAGACCCAAATCTTTATTATTACACAGGCTGGACTGTTAGTGTAGAAGATTAGACCCAAGAGCATTTATGGGAAGAACCAAGTCAATCCTTAAGATGGGATAAGATAGGACTGGTATTTTCAGTAGTTATCAGCCTTCCAGATTCTGCCCTGCTCAAGTCTGACATTGACCTATATGCCTTAAAGGTATAAATTTACCTTCTACAGCATGTTAACAGGAAACTCTAGAAACGGATGACACATTTCTTCTCCTGAGGGCAGTTCATCCTTTTTCCTCTGAAAAGGGTCCAGACAACTGCATCATTCCTCCTTGATCCAATTAGAAAGTTAAACTTAATGGGAAATTAAGTTTGCGAAATGAGAATCTTCCACCTATTAAGAAATACAAATCTTTGTTCTCAACAGCAGTTAGATTATGAGCCTTGAACTGAGTCAGCTTTTAGACAGCACTAGTTTTGTTCCACATTATGTACCATGTGGGGATACATTTTTTAATAAGAGAGCATATACTGATGATATCCATAACTACTGGCTATGATTTTTATTAAAGCAGAGTAAATGTTTAATACAAAATGAATCTTTAAAATCTATGCAAATGAGATTGCAAAACCCTTGTTGAACAAGGCAAGGTCTTTTTTTCATATTGCAGGCATACATTGTGACTACTGCAAATGTCAGAGCATGAAAGATTTCCTTACAATGCCCAGATTTGAATACATAAAAACTTTCAGCACTTTCACTGAATAAGAGCCAATTTAATAAATCACTGAAATTTACTCTCATAAAGCTGTTTCAAACCTGCCCTGCACAAAGCATCCAGTCAAAGCTGTTGGAATAAACTTGATATGTTTGCAAATCTGCACTTAGTGAGTTTAACACAATTTATTCAATATATTATAAACATTTCAATATCCTTAAATTTCCTAGGCCTGATTTTCCATTCTCTAAATTGGCAAACTCTCAGGTCAAGGAGTTTTCATGACCCATTTTGCAACACTGAATTATTTGAAACCAAGTAGAGTTTTCAAGATGTATGGTTATGATTAAAAGTGGCAGTTCCTACAAACTATGTGAAAAGCATATTGAATTTAGATAGTCCTATCCATACTGAATTTAAATAGTCCTCTGCTATTTTTTATTATTATACCTTTATAACAATTTTTAATTTTTTATTGAAAATTTATTACAGCTAGGTGCAATTGTTAGGTTAAGGTGAAATTTTAAAACAAGGGTGTGAATTCCAATGCAAAAGGATAGGTTGAAGATTCAGTGCTTTTGTTTAAAATGTATGTAGCAAACAATGCATCATAAAAGATTTAGAGTTTTGGGTTTTTTTTAAAATAGAGAGCTTTCCAGGGCTGTATATTGCATTTATTTATTATAGAAATCTGGACAGTCTCTTGTTAGCCTATCAAGATTTTAACGACAGAATAAAATTGAAGGAAATAAATACAGAAAAAGATCAGTCTCCTCAAAATGTGAAGCTCCTACTCAATAGTAGTAATATAAATAGTTCCCATACAAAACCTCTAGATAGAAATCAGTCATTTACTTAAAGCCACTTAATTTCTCTCTACCAACCACTATGCTATAATACCCCTTTTTGAGTACCACTTTCTGTGAAGTAAACTTTATAAAGGTGCTTTCATATATCATATAGATATACAAGCCAAGCTCCAGAGATGTAATTGTGTAAGCAATTCAAAATTAAGAAACAAATTTGAAACAGAGGTGAGAGTAGGATACAGGTCTTCTGCTTCCTGTGCTTCGGTTTGTGGTGCTCAGTAGAGCTGTGTCCTCATCACTTCATGCTGCTCCAGGGATGCACACACAAGTAGACTCTACCTAAAAGAAGCAATCTCAAAATTTCCACTCAAAACACAATGAAACCCCTTCTAGCTGCAAGGAATTCAACAATGCCCTGCTGATTTCAGTCTTTCATCAAAATTTCTGGAGTCAGGGTGGTCTGATATGCCAAGTGCTCAAGGGCAGAGGGAGGGATTTCCTGAGCCCTCTTCAGATGACGGAGGTCTGAAGTAGCATTGGATTTTAAGTAGTGTCTCCAAACCAAACTGGGATTTTTTCCAGGAACACTTTGCACAGTGCTCTGTGCCACCCTCACCTTCCCCACCTCCCAAACACCTGGAAATCATCTTTTACTTCTTCTCACACCCCACTTCTTTGACCTCCCTTTCTAATCAGCAGTGCCTTCCTTCCACAGAGATTTTCCATTGTCTCTAAGGAACTGTGCTTCATTCCAAATTTCACCTCTAAATGTTCTTTTTCTCAGTCTTTACATTCAACTCTGATACTTGTTTGCATCGCTATTGGAAAACAAGTGCAGAACATTGCAAATATTTATTTCATCATCTACTTGGTCATTTTCACAGATGTACTCAATTTACAGTTCAGGCAGAGGAGATTCATAGCTGCCAGTCACCTTGAAGTTTGGCTAACAAGGAACCTTCAGGAGGACTCGGTCTTCAGAATTACATCATTGAGGTTTACCTATACTGATAGAGGCATATCGGTGTATTTTTCCCCAACAATACAAACAAAAAGATTGAACACTGAAATGGAGGAGTTTCCATGCCATTTCCCAGTCTGGCAGAGCCCATTCTTAGAGATACATGATGTAATAGGGACATGCATGTAATAGGAATATGCATTTTTAATACATTTACCACACCCTACAGAAATACAGTCTCAAAATCTTCTTGAAGACATCTGTATACCACTCCACACGATCTACAGGATGATATTACCACTCAGTTCTTTTGAGGGACTGGTAGTGAAACTTCTTGTTCTGTCATCTCCTTCACAGCCACACAAAAAATAAAGATAATTCCCTTAATAAGCTACATGTTATTTTTGTTGAAACAACACTGTGCAATGAAAAAATTGAAATCCAAATAGGCTAAAGCAAGGGAGAAGACAAAAACCATTACATATGCTCTCTAGAGGAAGTGGCATTGGCAGTCTGCAGCTATGTAACATTTCTGATCGCTCAGCAAAAGAAAAAAACATTGTTTATTTTGTTTTCAAACAGATTCCTTAAAAGCAGTTTTCTAATACCTTTTTTTACTGAAAATTCAGACATTGTGGAGCCGCCAAAGCTGTTGAAATTAAGGCATCATTAAAACCAGAGAATTAAAAAACAAAATGGAAGTATTTTCTTCCAGACTTCCCTAAAAAATTTATTACTTTTATAATATTCTTTTTAACGTACTGACTACGTTAAAAAAAAACTTAGTTATTTTATTTAAGAACACAGACCTACAAATAGCCTTCAGGAGGGAAGATACAACCCCAAAACCTTTCTTAAAACCAGGAGAACACAGTTGCCCTTGCCACAACAAAGGTTAATGGTATCCTGGGCTGCATTAGGAGGAGCATTGACAGCAGACTGAGGAAGGTGATCCTTCCCTTCTACTCAACATTGGCGAGACAATCACAGTGCTGGGTCTTCTTGCGGGTCCCCAGTACAAGTGAGACCTGCTGGAGAAAGTCCAAAGAAGGGCTTGAAGGGACTGAAGCATGTCTACTATGAGGAAAGGCTGAGAAGCTATAACTGCCCAGCCTGTAGAAGGCAAAGCCCAGGAGCATCTTATCGAAGTGTATAAATATCCACAGGGAAAGTACAAAGACAACAGAGCCAGGTGCACAGTGATAGGACAAGAAGTGATGAACACAAACCAAAATACAAGAGGTTCCCTTTGAACATCAGATACATTTTCACTGCAAGGGTAACCAAGTACTGGCATAAGTTGCCCAAGGAATACTATCCTGATAGACATTAAAAGGCCATCCAGTCATGGGCTAGAATCGGTTCTAGGTAAACTGGCTTGAGCAGGGAGATTGGGTAAGATGACCTGCAGAGGTCCCTTCCAACCTCAACCATTATCTGAGTCTGCAATCATGATGTCTCTTTATCATAAAAGGAAGTTAAACTCACAAGATCATTAAAAAAACAGTGGTTTGAAAGACATCTTTAGAAGGGGGACTGTGGCATTGCACTAAAGGAAGCCCAACAGCAAGTTCCTAAAAGACAGATAAGGCAAATCTCCAAAAGGAACGTCCCCCCAAACAACTGGAGCATTGGAGTGAAAACAGTGTTGGTGTCAAGTCTCTAAAGTCCTAAATTCTGTCCCTGTCCTCTCACAAATGCCTTCTGGAAGCTGGTTAAAGTAATTTCAACACTCCAAGTTTCAACTACAACCTTACCTCCTAGGAGTTTTATGCAGAAAAATTAAAGTGAGATGTTTAGACATGGACATGGGGAGAAAGAAAGGCAAGGGTTTATAAGAACAAAAAGAAACAAATTGACCAAAGGTGCTGCATTAATTCACTTGTTAGTACAAAATTCCAGATCAGGAATCCTTTACAGGTGCTGCCTGTCCTTGCAAATTGACCTCCACATGCAGCACTTTGATCTGACTGTACAATGCTGAGCTTGTAACAGATGAACTCAAGGAAGAATCAGCACATCCGGCTTGCAAGAGGTGACCTGCACCAACTTGGCAGAAGGTCAGTGGCTTCCCCATGCTGATGAAGCTCCACACAGCATAACTTCTTCTTGAGACTTATTCTGTTGTCTTCCATGTAGAGGTGCAAAAACAAGGACTGGATTGCGATGACTTATGGCAGAATGTGGATGACAATGAAAGATTCAGTCCAGAAAATCTGAGCCAGAGGTCAGTATACTTCACAACTCATACACTATGTATTCAAGAGATATGATTCTGCTATGTATTTCAGAGGAACACCATAAAAGTTTGAATGCATACAAGCTTGTGTTTCAGCTTCCCCAGCCTCATTCCCTGAAGCATGCTGGTGAGAAACACAGCCACAAAAATGCTTTAAGAATATGACTTTACATTTCAGTGCTGATGAACTTTTTGGTTTTTTGCTTATAATTTCTAGTTTTGCTACATAGAACTGGTTCCTTTTCTTGTGGTGGGGAACACTATGAGTTAGTGTCCAGGTGGGTCTGTAACACAGGGTTTCTGTGCACTATCACTGTCCTTTAAGGTCAGCTGCCATGAGGGTCTTAGGGAGGCTGTCTGGTTGTCACTTCAAAAAAAAACCCAGCATTTAAGCCCATCTCAGGCACACATAAGATAGCTATTGGCCTGGGTCTCAGGGCCCATTTCTTGGTCAATCACAGTAGTAGAGCTGGGAGACTCCTGAAGTCACCCTGTCACAACAATTGAATCATCTTTGATGCTACAAGGCTTTTATAATAAGCGCATGT
Organism: Vidua macroura; assembly: GCF_024509145.1. Classification (NCBI taxonomy): domain Eukaryota; kingdom Metazoa; phylum Chordata; class Aves; order Passeriformes; family Viduidae; genus Vidua; species Vidua macroura. Next base: position 37,858,778 of record NC_071571.1, read on the forward strand.
TTATGGCAGGAGAGCTAAAAATTCAATTTGCCTTTGGAAGAAATCATTTTGTGTCCCTGTGAGCAAGGTAACAGGAAGACAGGAAAAAACTTCAAGACTAACATTTAGAAAATAGTTGAAGCTCTGGAAAGCCATGACAAGAAAACAGATAATCAATCTGGGGAAAAGTGGCTAAACCAGCATTGCAATGTGCCAGTCAAACAGCAGGGAAGAACCCATCGGCCCAAACAAATGGAAACCAATGAAAAACACTCTAATTGCTAAAAAAGATTGTACACTGGGGAGGCAAAGAAAATCCATTGGGAAGGCACCGGGCTTATTAAATACCAAGACAGACAATAAAGCAAATAAAACAGAACAGAATGCTTAAGGAACTGATAAAGTCTCTTAAGTGAAAAAGGTATTAAATAAACCAAAAGAAACTAGACTTCTAGTGGGACAAGAACAGCTCATCCCACTCTTATAAAAAGACAGAAAATGCAATTAGCAGCTGAGATGGAAGAGCAAAATAAGAGAATAATATAGCTGAAGCTCTAGGGAAGCCCAGGCTCTGAGTTCTTCAGTCTGAACAGAAGAACAACAGAAAAAAAAGCCATCATAAAAGAAAAAAATCCCAGTATATTACTAAAAAGTCATACAGCATAAGATGAAATCACTAACAGTAAGTTACTGGAAGATACCAGAGGGCTGTAGCAAAATGTTTCTGAAAAATGAAATCAAAGAAGGTTTTCTCAAAGTATGTCATTCAGAATGACCCAGAAAAACACCATACAGTTAATACACTTTCTAATATAAATTGACCTTCTCTCTTTTATGACTGAGTTTGTTATTCAATGGACTGATCACTACTAGGATATTCAGGTCAGAGCCATGTGAACTTCCCCAAAGCTCTACTCCAACCACCAGCTTTCACCAACATCCAGGCCATCAGCTTCAGGGCTGACATTTACCCCCCTCATTTCTTTTTTTTTTAAGACATGAAGTAATTGAAACTATGAAAAAAAACCATGAAGTGTCAGAAAATTATGCTATTGTTGACAAAAATCTTCCACCTAGACTCCAAGAGAAAATTAAAAAGAACAAGAGACCTGGGACTGCAAACCCAGACCAAGACAGCCTCCTCCCAGTCACAAAATAATAAGGCAGTGAGGGATACAAAAACTCTGAATGGGGAAAAAAGACAACATTTCAGCTCTCTCTAATTTGTGGGCCTCGGCATCTTCTCAGTAGTAAAGGGGTCATGTGTGTATAGTACCAACCTCACAGAGCTATGATCTCTAGATGCAGTACAGATACAAAAAGAGAGAAGCAGTAAGCCACTTATGCATTAATCAGGTTGTACATGCTGCCTGAATTCCACAAGTAAGCACTTCTGCCTGCCTCCTAATTGGAGAGAGGTCCCAAAAAAAGAAAAAGTCTTTCCCAAGATATACTAAATGCTTCTTTCAGAGAAAAAAGTTTAAGCCTTGGAGAAGTAAGTGACAACTGAAAACGGAGCACACAAACTAAACAGAAGTATTTCAACCTTCTTAACAGTGACGTGATTTTGGGGACATCTCTACAGATCTTTATTGGTGGAAGTAGTGTCTTGTCATGCTGCAAAATATATATTTACTTACTCAGCAGATGGTGCACAGACATTAAGTTAGTTCTCTCTGCAGACGTTAAGATGACAAAATGTGTCAAAGGACATAGAACAAATACACAAAAGGGAAGGGAAACATAGAGGGCTGCTGAATCCCGCACTTGAGCAAATGGTTTTAAGCTGCCAAGACCAGAATTGAATATGGCATAGCTTAGTAATTTCCTAAAAAATACTCTCTTGAAAGTGCTCAATTCACCAATTCCTAAACCAAGGTTTTCCTGAAATGTCTAGTGAGGCCAGTAACCAAGAGCAGCAGACATTATCTTGGCAAGGAGTTATTTCTTTGCCTTAAGCTTTCTAAGAAAGGAGTTTTGTTTTGTAATAAGGAATATTCCCCAATAACATGGAGTGCTTGTAAGTCTAGTTCCTCTCTTAAAGACCATTCCTGCTGTGCCACTGAAATTGGTGGCAGCACTGTAACTGCCACTTCCTCAGCACCCGCTGCTTCTGCAAATGCATGCAAGATTTTGTGTTTTAGGAGCTTTTTGAGAAAGATGTGCAGGCTGAAATCTCAACAGAAAAAAAAAAAAATTAAAAATAAAATAAAAAAAATAATAATAAAAAAAAAATAAAAATCCACATAATAGAATGCAGGAAGCCATTGAAAGAACAGTAGCTTCCTAGCACCACACCTTTAACCTGTTTGGATACTACAGCATAAACTTGAGTTGGTGTTGGTTTTTGGTCTGCAGACTCTTTACCATCCATAAAGATCATAAAACTCCAGTCTACAAAGAAGTAGGAGGAATTTCTAGGGAATATCTGCTCTATACAAGGAATTTCTTTGGCTACCTCAAAGCTGCTGCTAGATCCCAGCAGGAGCAACAGTAGACCTTCATTAGGTCTCACTAACTGAAGAAAGGCAGACTGGGTGATTTCCCTTCTATTTTCTTTCCCCATTTGGTCCACACCAGGTAATGAGACAACTAGTCCTGCTCTGACTGCAATAAACAGCTACAAAATATATTCAACACAGCCTTTTCCATCTTCTGTATGCTAAGGCTACCATTCCTATTTCCCAAAAAGTCTTACAGTGTCATAAAGAGCAAGCTACCTAAAAAACCACACTCCTTGAGTGTCACAAAAACCAGCACTGTTGGTGATCCTGCATCCACAAAACAAGCAAAAAACTCACATTCCAGCAGCCCCCTAACTGCACAGTCCCAGAGAGATAAAATGTTCTTACACATTTAGAATCATGCTCTCCAGGGACTTCAATATTTTTCTGCTGTGGTCCAAGCATTAGACTTAAAGACATTACTTCTCTGCTTTGGTCCCCGTAGGATCTCATTGTTTAAGACAACTCACAGCATGCCAATTGCATAAAGACCACCTGCAGTCCAGCACTAAGCACAGCAGTTCAGAAAACTTCCATTAAATTCATAATGACTTTAATGCTTTCTTTTTACTAGAGTCTTTACCCAGGAATCAAAAGATCTAAATCAAAAGTTCTCTTTTCAGCCCAGTCGTAACACCACCAAGTGCCTACTTTTGGTGGGGAGATAATTTCACCTCACTTTGAACATCTACCTAACCATTTCAGTTAATGGTGCTAAAATGAACATCTAAAATAGGGCAGAAATTGTGAGATAAAAGTGCCTGTTTCATTCCGTGAGCATACAGGGGGGTCCAGACAACTAACCAATATTATGATCCCATGTAGGTTTTTATGTTTTAGAGCAATGGCATGAGGGCCCCTCAGCTTCACTGTGCACCTCTGGCTCTGGTTGTGACAGAACTTTGTAGACTTTCTTCTGCATAATGTTTTCTAGCAGATCAGGTTTTTGCAGCACCTATGATTTTCTATGTGCTATGGCTAGTCTGGAAAGATCAGGTGTCAGCAGGTCATTTATTGGAGAGAGAATGCCAGCCTAAGTTGGAAAGGACATTGTGAATTCTGTTAATGCCCACCCCTAATTCTTCCCCTACTGCTATTGCAACCTGTTAAAGGTGAAGGAGGACACTACAATACTATGAAATTCACTCCCTCAATACCTTTTGAGATTTTCAGATGAAATGCCTAATATAAGTGCAGAGAAGCAGTGTCATTATAGCTCTTTCAAGTATAAATTGCAACCATTTCTGAAAAAGTTCCTATCTTTTTATATATCTTTATATCACTTTCTGTCCCTTAGTATTTGCATCCAAGATCATTTTTCATGTTGGAATGATTGGGCGGGGGAGAGTGGGGCGCATATCCTGTGTGTTGTTCCTTAGCTGGCTTTCTCGTAATTGTTTGGGAATTAGAAACAGGCTGAAACTTTGAAATTTCTGCTGACTAAAAGGCAAATGCAACTTTGCTAACTATGTTTTGGGGAGCTAGTTCAATAGAAACCAGCAGGGTCAGCAACAGCCTTTCCATGAAGAGTGCTGAAAGAGTGCTGATTTCTCAAGGCAGAAAATTAAGCCTGACCAAGATAAACAAAAATAGTCTTGTAAAATCATTTCACAAATTGATTTTTTAATAATGTTATCAAACTATCTGCTATTATCAATATCTTCCTGTGCATAAGAACAGAGCCTTCCATATTTGAGATTTTAAGTGCCCAAGAGACTCCAAGACTAGATCATCTGTTTTCAAATAGGAATTTAAATTAGATTTATAAGCACTTTTACGTTCCCAAGTGAAAGAAGCGCTGTGTTTTAGCAAGGCATTAAGTCCTGGCATGCTAATTATAATGTGGGGTTAGGCTGTCTGTGTCAAGTTGGATTATTCCAGGCTACAGATTTTCACTATTTACACTGACCTCCTGATACATAGCAGTTCTAGCACAGACACGAGCTGTAATGTAATCCTGAGGCTGACCCTAAGAAGCCATTCCCTGATAGAGAGATGTCTTTGAAATTAATGTTAAGTCTGATGCAGTAGAGATATCTTCTAAATAGATAGTAGTTCTAAATAACTTTGTTACATTCAATTAATCAAAGAAGGTAACTCTACTTGCTGAAAAAAGTAAGTGTAAGAAAAAAAAAAAGAAAAGAAAGACTAACATTCCAAATGGATCCTTAACCACACATAGCTTTTGCTTCTGGTTTAGCCTTTAAATTTCACTGATGCCAGCTAGTGAGCTCTTTCCAATCCAATCTGCCACCAGTCAGGCACCATCTTCAAGGTTGAGTTCCATAGATAGACAGATTCTTCCAAAAGTATCTAAAGCTATTTAAATACCCAGGTCCCATAATATTCCAGTTTTTATCCTCTTCCTGTGCAAAGACAGGACACAAAACAATCCCACAAAACCTAATCTCAGGTATAGATGGAGCATCTGCAACTGCTTGTCTGTCCATCTACAAATTTGATGGCAAGAGAAAGGAGAGATTGAGGATGCATTTCATTTTACATACAAATGAGTAACATGCAAATGAATAAAAAGTGCATCAATATTTCATTTTTAAATGAGTTCAAACTCACAGCCATCTTCATCAGAGCTCATGATAAACTCTGCTAAAATAGATTTTTTTTTCTTTTCATTTCTCCACGCTGTATCCAGCTGCAGTGTCCAATTAGTGGATATGAGGGGGGAAAAATATCAAAATTCAGAAAAGTACACTATGCAAAACTTAGGAGAAAGCATCCCTTTCACAGAGGAATGCTTAATGTTTCCTAGTATGTGAGATGTTATTTCAGCAAAGAACAATTCTGAGCCACACACCAGTGATACAAATTTACCAGTTAGGATATCTTCCAGCAATGAAATCAGAAAGGATATTGGTGTCTTGCAGAGCCAGGAGCCTTCATTAAGTTAAAATTCATACAAAATTGTCCTAAGAGCAGTCATTAGGGTTGAAGACTTCAAGCTACTTTCATGCCCATACTATATATGCTTAACAGAAAGCAATAAAACACCCTGTTCTTTCAGCTCTCAAGAGCTCATATTCCTCCTGTGCTGCAAGCAGGTGGTACCCTCTGCCACAGATGTCGACAGTAACTTTTTCTAAGGTTTTTAGTTCTCCTCAGCACCACTAAAACAAACTGAAACTCATTTAAAGACAAGGGAGACAGAACAGCTGTAACATTTCAGCTCCAGGAACTTTCCTTTGAATGTCCTGCATTCTTCATTTTATGTGGATTCTCAAGTGACAAATCAAGGAGGAGGGAAAGAGGCCAGGATAACAGAGTGGGAAAGCATATACCAAAAAGGACTTCCAGAAACAGCCTGTTGTTTATGAGTGGCCTCGGATACTGAAATTACTTACATATGAGGTTTCTGGAAAGCAACATTTCCTGGCAGAAACTACCTTTTCAGAGCAGGGGTTCCAGAAGCACAGCCCATGGGTCAGTTTGCAGACCACAAAGCATTGCCATGTAGTCCATGCTGGAACTTTTTGACACAGCTGCTTCTGATGGACAGAGTTATAGCAATTAAGGAGTCTGTGTCCACTGTGCTAGTACCAAGATTTACGTCTAGGGACTCCAGAAGGTAATGTCCAAGGAAGAGTCATCCCACAAGACTCTGGACTGCACCCCAGCCATACAACCAGGTCCTCTATGCTCTTCCAGTTACACCTATTGCTTCACTTGGCAGGCAGAAGCTGTTTCATCGAACTTTTCCAGGAGTATTTATGTCTTTTGTGAAAAAAAATGGAGTTTCCTGCCCTGCAAGGGAAGAAAAAGAAAAGCAGTCCTTTCCTGACATGCAGATAGGAAAGTGGATTGAGGAATTTTACTTCTCCTCTAAACTAACTTTTATGATTTGCTCCTGACGGATGAAGTTCTAGGTGGTGATCATGTATCTTCTCTAACAAAAAAGGAACAATGTACCTACAGGAGAGCTGGACTCAGCTATAAAATACTGGCACACTGGCCCTTAAATGTGCTAACATTACCTTCTTGCTCTCTTTGTGCCAATGCTTGCTATCAACAAGTAACCATGCAAACAGCCTTTCACTCACTAGTTTTCCCAAAATATTGTTATGAGCCTTGTTTGGGATAACTTCCCTGCCTTGCTAGTGCTGAAATCCTTAACTAGAAGCATGATAAAAAGTCATCCACAAGGAAGAATTTTGTTGACTCAAAAGGTATCTCTGAGAAAATCAGAAACTTTTTCATCCTTAACAAGCATCCTTTTCTTCCTTTTATTGTGTAAAAATAGCTTATCTCAAGTTTATCTATCAACCTGAATTGCACTATTCTTTCAGATGTACATCATTGAGGTTATCCCAGGAGCAGAAACCTTTTGAACCTATGATTGAGCTCCTGGAGCCTGCCAGAGACAGCAGTTCAGGCTGACCACATGCAAAGCCTTACTGAGAGTGGTCCAAAACACACCTTTAAGTCAGGTCACCCATATTTTCTAGATTTTTATTGTGATATTACTTTAAATCACAAAGGAAGAAGAAACCTGGAATGCAATGTTTATGGCATTTTGCATCCAAAAAATGAGCACAAGTGAAGATAAGGTGAAGATAACCTGTACATTTAACACAAGCTGGTACCTGGCTACACAAGTAGGAGATAAAAGCCAGTTACTTTTTAATATCTTGGGGTTTAATAATAAAACAATAAGATGTCTGGAAAACAATTCAGATTCTGGGCCACCAGAATTTTGCTAACATACAAAAGGACAGGAAAATATAATTTTTATACTTATAGCTTTATAAATCTCACGAGATTTCTGCTTCCTGAACTCTTGTCTCCTGCTTTGTTCCAACATGTATTCCAGTGTGTAACTGAGCACGCAGAGTCTGAACTCTCTGCTGTCATACTGCATTACCCTATTAGATTTGTTCTGTATTAGATGTGACACCTTGTCTTTGCAAGTTAAAGATATCCCTACACAGTGCTCCTCATAATTATACTGCTGTTTGATATCACTACAGAAGAAAATGAAAGCTACATCCTGTAGAATTATTTGTGACATATTTCCTTAGTTATGCAGATATATACACTACACAGAAAAACAATTTGTGTTAATATGGCCTGGAAACAAATATTTTCTCAAGACTAAAGGACATGAATATGCTTATGAGACATCTATGGGCTATCCAGCAAAATGATATCTTTTAACAGAAGGGTCTTCTGCTGAGATGAACCCATACCAAGAAACAATTTAGAACAACATCCATTCCTTGCACATGGTCATATAAAAACTAAACCAAAAATAGCATCATTTCCCTTTATCCTACATTCTTTATAGCAATAAAGCCATATAAAGTGCAACTTGGGCAAGATTATTTGCTGCAGCTGAACACTTGTCATGGTTTGACACTGGTGCAATGCCAGCGCCCCCATGAAAATACACCTTCCCAAATAAATGCTGTGAGATGTTATCAGGAACAGAGCAGAGCAGGCCCAAGCTTAAGAACAAAGGGAAAAAAAACTTTATTAAACTACTACTACACAAGACACACAGACTAAATCCAGGATGAAGACCTTTTAAAACACACCCCTCCTCCTCCCAATTTCCAAAACACCCACCATGAAACACCACCCGGGATTCCTGATCAAATTACCACCCTTCAGATAATCAACACTCAAACTATCAAGGGAGAGAGAAGTCTCTCTTGCGCCACAGACCCCCAGGAAACACAGTTGCCACCCTGTGTTTCCCTGTCACACATGGCAACCGCCCGGAGAAAATCTGCCAGTGTGACACTCTCCTTTCCATGTCATAGTGCTCTCACCACCGTGCATGGACAGACTGCTCATAGGGCTCCTTTAAGAATGCTTTGCCACGGACCCAAAGATACAACAGTTCAGCTTCTCATCCTGGGACTACAGTCCCCCCCATTTTCCCCTGGGGCCAAGGGTCCAAGAACAGAGGTCCTCTTCTTCCTGAAGACAGAGGGCATCACCATTCCCTCCTCAACTTTCCTCTGTTCTTGCCATTCCTTCGCTGGTGGTTGCTGAAGCAGGTCTCCTTGGGTCACCACTGCATCCCCCTAAAATGCAATCTCTATTGCAGGAGATTTTGGTTCAGTCTATGGCTAACAAGAAAAGTCCAGTCAAAAGCTACTTCATCATCTCCTCCCACCTAAATATTTCTTCTTCTAACATCTCAGGTCCCGGACTGTCTCTCTTCCACTACAAATCGAGGAGGAGTAATATTTTACAAAGCCCTCATTTCCCAGAAAGGGTTTAAAGTTCAGACTCCTTGGACGGCTGAAATCTCTGTCCAGCATCCCGTCTCCCACGCTGGGCATCATCCCCCCCCTTTCTGCATCTCCTCTGCCGGCAAATTCCAGGTGCCGCCAGGCTCTCTGTCACTTTCCCTCTGTGGGGGGGGAACAAAGGCATCTCCGCTTCTCTCCACCCTTCCGTCCACAGGAGCTGGCTCGGTTCCAGACCTTCAGCCCCTCGGCCTACCTGGACAAGGCCGTGTGGCTTCCCCTCCCCCACCCAGCCCATGGCTGGGCAGGGGAGAGTCTGCACACTCTGAAAACCGGAACCAAAGAGAGAGTTCCCCTGGGAGTTCTTGCTTCTAATCCCGTGTTCTCAGAGGTGTGTCCATACTTTCAGTGGTCACTCCAGGTGCCAATATCCAAACCTGACCACTGATTGGTTTGACCCAACTTCCTGGGAAAAAATTCACTTCCATGTCAAACCACGACAACACTATAGATAAATTTTAAAATGTTTACAATCATTGATAACTATGCGTTCTATCTTCTTAATAAAGAATTAATATATTTTTTTTTATTTTATAATTCTTTGTCTATAGGGGAAAAAAAGCAAAACACTGGCAAAAATATTTTCTCTTCTTTCTTTCCTTATGTGCAAAATTAAATTAGGTAAGAAAAATATACTTTCTTTGAAAAAAAAAGTCTGCAAGTGAAAGGTAAGAAGGAAAAAAATCATATTAAAAATTATATTTCAACTGCTTCTGAAATATAATCTGGGCTCATATTAGTTCCCAGTTTATGAGATTGGGACTGTATCTTATTTATCTACAACAGAACCCTCAAACATGAAAGTAAGTGCTGAAATGGTATATTGAGTACAAAGTCATCACCATGTTGCTTTAATGCAGCACAGCTGAAGTCAACATAATGTCTACTAATGGTTGCAATAGGAGAAGGACTAATCAGAGAGACAAATGTCGATGTACAAAAGGCAGAACTGCCTACTACAAGTCATCTTGGGAAGAGCAAAGCTGTTTGTGAGGAACCACCCTGCCCCATACAGGCAGGTGGCAGAGCATTGGCAAGGGCTGGAGAGATGCCTGTCTTGCAATGAGATTTTACATTCTCTAAAATCAGTAGCAATTCAGCTGCAAAAGTACAATCCAGTTATGTTCTATCATCTCCCCTTATTACCATCATTCTTGAGAACACCTAAAGTTTTTCTCCATCTTCTGTTTGACATCTGGCTAAAAGAATAAGCAAGAGAGATACAGCAGGCAGAAAAATTAATCCCTCCAGCGTTGTTCAGCCACTGAAATAGGACACATACAAAAACCAACTCTATTTCTTGTCTTGTTGGAACCAAGATAAATAAGGAAGCCCTTTTAAATGAATGAGAGTAATACTTGGGGCAACTTTTCTTATTCTGGAATGAATATGGGAGTTTTACATCATTTCCCAGCAGTGGTACATCACAATTTTTATATAATTTTTGAGTAGTTGCAACATAAATTGGAAAGGGTACCCCAAACAGCAGCACCCATCTCTGCATTGCAGACTACATTTAGCATTAAACATGAGATAAAGACAAATAGCATACCTTTCCCTCTGGGGATCTGAACTGCAAAAGTAAAAAAAATGCACACAAGGGAAAAAATTGACTTTTTGCTGCCCTCTGGTCGTACAATTGTATGGGTAGGAATATACAGCAGAAAAGAAACCTGATGAACTGGAAAAAAAGAATAAAAAAAAAACAGGAAAGAAATTATAAAAACATCTACAGTATGTTTTATTTGTCTGTTTTATAAATCAAATTGCCTGAAGAAGACCCAAGGAGTGAAACAAGTGCTGTAACCGAATTCAGAAGGCCAAGGATGTCTTGTAGGGAGGATGCTAAACGACAGCTGTGGTTCTGAGGTGGTGCTTTCAAGAGTGGCTCAGTACATAGACTAGAGACATGCCTTTACCACACATTGTGATCCTGCCTAAAGCCATTATCAGTCACATGCTGGGCAGTGTGAGATATGTGAGATAAATTAGTAATATCTACTCCAAACACTAGAGACTAAGCAAGCATAATAGAAACTCGCGTGATAATGATTTTTATTTGGCAGCTAAGGTGGATTTTATTTATTTAGCAAAAGTAAATTCTGCTTATGCTGATGCCTGGAGCTGATTCTTCCACCACAGGATATGAGCAACTTTCTCAGTTTGAGTAGTGGTTATTCTCATGTGTTAGAAATATGAAAATATAATCCCAAAAGACCAAAGTTTGTACATGTAAATATCACCCCTGATTTGATTTTCCTGAGGAATTGACTGTCCCTCTGGTTTTCGGTTTATCTCAGCTTTACCAGAGCCCATTCCTCTCACACCTCCACTCAGTGTGATAAGGACCAAGGAACTCCCTCATTGCTTACAGCCACTACTTTTGTCACTCTTTTCATGGGTTTCATCTTCTCTTCAGCCCTGTGTTCACCTGTGGTCACTCACTCCTCAGATCTGCAGAAATTTGTCTTACAAATTTCAGACATTTTAAATACAGCTGCCAATAGTTCTATGTTCTGAACCCTAAACTTGGTTATGAACCACAGTTAAAAATCCAGAGGCTTTGTTAAATAAGAATAAAATTAAGCATGAAAACTCAAGAAGAGTGAGAAGTCCATTAGCACCTTAGGCCATGTAACATCACACCTCTTTATCAAATTCTCACAGACTCACACTCCAACAAATTTGAAAGTCTTAATTTCACCAAAATAAAACAAAATGAAAACCCCAAATCCACAAAAAAAAAACCCAGAAAAATTCTCCTGTGCCATAAAACCAAAGAATGTTAATGGACTTTGCTTATTTTTACAGCCCTATTGATTTAAAATAATAGAACCTTAAAACTATAGAATTTCTGATATTTCTAATATATATATTGATTTGAAATAAATATTTACAATGAAAAGCATCATTACAAAATGTATAGCTTTTACCCTAAGGAGAAGGCACATTTTGCATATCCTTCTTCCACTCACAAAAAGCCAGCTTAGTATTTTCATTCTTCAGTGCCCTGACTCATTGTATAACTAACTCTGTGATCAGTTTTTGACTGCAGATTTTTCTCTGGACTGAACTGTGTCACATCAATCAGGGTGACTTTTTCAGCCACAGAGAGTTAGTGATACTAGCTGATATTGCCAGCAGTTACAGGAAAAGAAGGAGAATCGGACAAAGCAAAATCTGACAATTGTCACATTCTGGCAATATTTGGTTTGTATTTAATTTTTCATACATTCTTAATTGCTAAAACAATTTCAGCAAATGTTAGTAACATGAAACTGGCTTAAGCAGGAGGAAAGTTTCCTCTCTGTAAAGTCAGATATGTCTTTTATGAAGCCTGGTCCATTGTGAAATCAATGACAAAATTCTCATTAACTTTGTGGCATTAGGATGAATTATTGCATACTTTGTCTATCCCTTAATTACCTGTAATTAACTTCCACTGAAACTTCCCTCACACAAATACTACTTTATTGACCATGTTTTCCAACTAATGTAAATAGCCAAATATGTTTGAACTTGGAAATTTTAAAATCAGATAGATACACAATTTTAAATGTTTTCAGCAAATACCTCAAAACCAAAGATTAAATGTTTGCTTTGCTTGAAGCTCATTATCTTCTCTCCAGGGCACTTCCATTAGTAAAATCTGAGCACTTGAAAATTCACATGATGAATGTGAAGGATCAGTGTACTGGAGTAGGGGGATTCTGCTGGCCAGCCCATGAAGAGATTACATAGATATCCATCTAAAGCTGCTAAAACTGGGCTGATTTGCTGCAGCAGGCAGCAACAATCACACAAGATAGATTAAGAGATTATATCTGGTCTTTAGACTATGGGCAATGAAGATCTGTAATAGAAGAGACCTGCAAGAAAGTCTTTGAAACAACCAAAGCTCAGGAAAGAGAATTAGGTTTAAAAAAAAAAAAAAAACAAACAAACTCAAATAATGTGAAATCTAAGAAAAAAAAGAGAAATTCTGTTTTCACTGTGCATGTGCTCCTGCTCTTCTAGCTCTAATTGTTTAATGGTTGGGTATCAGATCTAATTCAAATATCTCTGTGAACCCAATGTACTGAAAGACAAGTCCACAGAATATGATTAATTGTAAGCCCAGGTGGGCAGAGTCCCACCAGCCAGGGCCTGTCCCCACCCTGAGTTGTGGAGCAGGACAGATGCCGGTATAGTATCCACATCCAACTGAGGGTCCATTCATGTGGCAATGCCATGGCAATAAGGCAAGTCCAAGCCAGGGCACAGGCTAAGCTCTTCAAAAAGGGAATCTCCAGGCAGGCAGGGCATGCCTGCAGCTGTCCCCACTATATCCTATGGCAGGGGGCTAAACACACCAATACTGGAAGTTCCAGCTAAGTTCCAGCCTTCCACAGATTTAAAAAGACCTGAGTTTTAGCCAGTAATCCATTTCAAGACACACAAATGATTAAGGAGGTAATGCATCACTTATCTCTTACTGATTGCACCTTTAGGCAAATCTAGTCCCAGCATTAAAAATAATCTCAGCATTTCAAAGTAGTCCAATACTTACCTGTTTTGCATGATCAAGGGTTTTGACAGAACTGTTCCACATTTCTCCTTACATTTCTAACTACTCATCCATAGCTCTGCATTAAATCAACTTGATGCTTTTTCTATCCATTCCAAGTTTGAGGTAATGTGGGGAAATTGGCTCAGATGTTTGTCAAGTTGTTCTATAATAATTAAATAGAACAAGACTTTATTGATCATATGACTTTCCTGAGCGATGAGTCCCAATTGAATTACATGTGAGAAAATAATCACAGTGTCCTCTTGTAGTTATAATTCTGGTTTTCTAAACTGACATGAATTTGCTAAATCTTTCAGTATAGACTGGAATTTGCTCTCATTTTTAACCTCCAAAGGATTTCTTTTTTCCTTTTAGGTGAGGACATCAATTTTCCTAACTCAAAATACATCTGCCTAAGTTTTCCAACATGTTTCATCTGACAATCAAAACATTACTGCATACATTGTGGTCAGCCAAGGTCTGGTGTTATTTTCCCTTCCTCAAATTCCCAGAAAGTCCAGTGGGTTTTCATGTATAAACAGGAGAACTATTTGCAGCAAGAGGCATATTCAAAACCAGTAAGACTACATTTAAACAGTGATAAAATGGGAAATTTTGTTTCAGGCAAACATACCTGTATTAATTTTATTTTATTATTTCCCTCCCAGTGTCAGCAATAGGCTGTTTACTTACCAAATATAGAGGTCATCCCACCCCTGTATTTCAAGAAGACATTCTCATTCAGTTAATTACATGGAGTTTAATTATCTAACTTTTCTTGTTCTGAATAATATCTTCCATGTAGGTATGATTTACAACAAGTTTATTTGTTTTATTATTATAATCACTCCTAAGTCTATCAGGAAAAGAGAGTGAGAGTCTCAAGAATATTTTTAGGACAAGGAACTTCTTTCAACTAGCAAAAAGACAGCTGAAGAAACAGTTCTGTCAAGTCTTTTTAAATATACAGTTCTAACCCAAAGTGTATTTTAATGGTCTTTTGTCAACAAAATCTGGTTTAAATATGACAGTAATTAACTAAGACAATTCAGTGAAGAATAACTCCTAATTACTGAAGTTACTGGCATTTAAAGGAATTTCTGGGCTTTTGATTCAATGAATTCCATGAACAGAATTTACCTAAAGATAAAAGAAATTTCCACAGAGTCTTTCATCTATAAAAGCTATTGAACTTTCAGAGATTGAAACAAAAAGAGCTAGGGAAAAGGTTAACATGAAGTTACAATGCTAGGCCTGCTCATGACTCAGACCCTCATCAGAGTCTAATCCTGACACCATGACAACACTGAAGTACAATTTTCAGTACTAGCTAAAGAAATATTAACAATATCTAGAGTGAAATAAAACAACGGTTGGTTTGTCAAGTGTTGTTTTCAGCACTTGGGCTGGGGAACAGTGGAAAGATATGGACTGGTAAAGCAAAGTGACTTCAGCAAAACACATTATAATGAATAGCCTCAATAATAATTTCCCCTAATCCTCTCGAGTCTTCCTTTTGGATATAATTTCTTACAAGTGTTTAGCCTTTTTTTTTTTTTTCTTCTAAATAATTTAGATATGTTGAGTAGAAAAGTCACAGGGAAAATGGACTCTTCTAGGCAACTGTTCTTCTCAGACACCTGACACATCTCCTTCGGGCTACACCTTTTCTATTCACAATTTGTGGAATAAAGACTAGAAGGAACATCTCTAGTTCATTCAGAGGAACAAACACCTTAGACTGAATCCCAGTAAGTGTGCCAACCAAGCCCTAGAAACCTAATCTCAAATATTTTGAGGTTTTCCTCAAACACTGGAGTCTACTTCCAGAATGCCAGTATATCCAGGAAAGCAAGAGTGCTGTAACTGCCTATCTTGCAGCAGAGCAAGAAGAGCAACAAGAGCTGAAAACTGCAGAGACAGTTGTTCTTGAGAGTGAAAGGCTGAGCCAAGAGGACACAGACATCCTGGACTCAGCTCACAGCCTTGCTGCCAGCTTCCTGCCAGGGGTGAGGCAAATCAGCAAAATGCTGTAGCCCAGTTCCCCACCAACACAACAGGGTCATATCTTCCTTTCTCCCACGCACATTCTGTCTCCTCAGTAACAGCTGAAGGCCCGGCAGCAGCGCTGTTCCTGACACAAAACCCCCCTGCCCCAGCCTCCCTGAAGGGGGACAAGGGACCTATACATCTGGATGGAGAGATCATCACCTGAAAACTGTGAGAAACATGAAATAGTACATGCAAAGTCTCCCAAAACAAAAGGCTGATGAATGTGCCCATCAACCAGAGAAGGGATTACTCTGACCCTGCCAAAAGAAGAAATGAGCTGCTGCATTCTGAAACTACAGGTGTGACACATACCTTCTGATTACAGGTACCTCAAAGGAGTTTCCAAACACCTTGCTAGAAAACACAGTTGTGCCCAGGATGACCATCCACTTCTGAGTAAATGTACTGTAGCGTTGGTGTCTCACTGCTGCTCCAGCTGTGTGCAGAAGTGCAACCTGCACAAAAGAATAAGTGAATTCATAAAGGAAATAGCTTTCTGCCATTAACATCTCAAGTCTACTAATAAAAATCAAATTTATAAGAGGTGTTCTAACAAGTCTGGTTGTGCTGTGTTCTCACATAAGTCCTGATCCCCTTCAGGGAAATTCACAACACTTCCTCAGGTGTATTTAAAGTATGCAACACAGTATGGTCACAACTCTTTTAAGACCTCAAAGAAGCTATAAATTTTACCTTGTAGTCATTGTATTAAGTATTATTCTCAGTAGCAAAAAGGGTTGTAGTTCAGAAAAAAGAAATAGTCTCAGCTTCAATTTACTATCTTGATTTATACTGAGTGTAATCTACTTCACTTGTAAACAAGGGTTTGTTCTGAGCTTTTATACAAGTAAAATACTATAAGCCAGTATCATGATGCAGACAAAGAGGAGAACAGAACTGGGTTAAACAAGCATTTCCAGATTGATGAATTGTGCAATTTGCAACCTTATTGCTCCTTTAACAAAGGAGCTTGAATCATTACAGTTACTTTGTTTCCATTTAAAAAAAAATCATATGGGGGTATTCTTTGTAATAGGTATTAAATGAAGTCAAGAGATTTGAGGGGGTTTAAATTTACAGCACTGATGCCAGGGGTTGAAACCAATTAATGCTAAAATAAAAATCTAGTAAGGGAGAAGAGATTCATTTTGATGAACCTACTTTTATAATGCAGGTCTCTCAGACAGCAGCTTGTCCTTGGAGTGTCTTGAGGTGTCCAGGCAAGACCAGCAAGGGAAGTGGAAAAAGCAAAAGGAGCACCTGGAGTTTTGGAGGTAGATCTGAAACCTTATTCCTCTATAGAATTGTATGGGGATCTATGCAATTCACACACCTGAAATTATAAAACAACCAAGATTCATAGTTCACACTTCATGATTTGGGTATGTTCATGAGCTAAAAACACTTTTAAAATCAACAGTAACAATGTGCATTTGTTTGAGATAACAAAACCATTTTTACTTTTGTTAGCCAGTAAGAAGCTGATGGTTTAGATAGGATTCCAAGGATACTTCCAAAGTTCTCATAGTCCAGGAGAGATTTCTTCAAAACAAGTAAAAATACATAACATAGCATACATAACAGAAAGCTGAATCTTCAAAAAATAAGTTGGGCTCTGATGTACCATTCTAGATTTTTAGGGGTAATAATTCCTACTGCTCCACTCACTTCCACCAACTAATGCCATTCACAAGGTACAGCAGGACAGTCAACCCTGAAACCTGATTTCAGTTTTCATGTCTTTGCTGATATTTTCATATTTAGGTCAAAGGATTATGCTAATCAAAATCATGGCACAGAAATTAAATACAGGAAGGAATTTTAACAAGTAGCAATGCACGTCCCCAGGTTTTCTGCTTTACTTGCACAATGAACAGCTAATATCTGCACTTAAAAATGCTTCCACTGTCACTTGTCTACAGCAGCAGGAGGAATTTCCTGGTTTCTTTACACTCACAACCATATATGTTATCAGGCTGTCTTCTCATGCATAATGCTCATATGGGTTTGATTATAATTATAGATCATAATGTCCAACTTCTAAGTAACATTTTTCAGTAGTGGATTTCAAAGCATATCAGAAAGCCAGCCAGCATTTTTATTCTCCTTTTATATGTGGGAGAAGAGTTTCAGAATAGAAAAGTGACTTATACCAGGATTATTCACCCACCAGCACAGCACCCAAAATAATACACAGTCCATAAAGCAAAGTTTTACCATAAGTGCTTAGCTGCTATCAACAATTGTTAAAAATCATAGAGGAAACACTTGCATATTGAAAAGAGTGAAATACTTGCTCTTTTTTGACAGCAGGAGAAGTATTTTTGTATCGTTGCCCACCAAGTTGATATAAGACATTGCCTAGCTAAGGGCAGCAGCATTTTTTAACCAGCAGACAGATTATCTGACAGGGGTCTCCATACTGCTCCCTCTAAAAGTAAATTGGAAGACCAAATGGGAACTTTTAGCAGCACAGAGAGAGATGAAGCCAGGAAAAAAACAGGCAGATGAAGCAAAAAAGAAAACAGTATGATCAGCAACAACAAAGGGTAATATGAATCATAAGGGAACTGAGAAATCAATTCAGCTGTGAGACTGTCCAGTGAGGCACATTTCCCTGACAAGTGGAGTCAAATAGAAGACCTCCAATTCCAGACTCTCCCCAGGGAACTTCTCTCAGCCCCAGGGCCAGTCACTCTCTGGTGGGGCCTGCCAAGACCATGATTTGGTCCTTGAGTCTCTAACATACAATAATACCAGAGCAGATCACTATTAAGCCTGATTCATCCATTATCTTTCATACAACTGCCTGGATTTTCAAAACATTCCCTTTTATCTTTTTTTTTTTAATGTAGAAGTACAGAAAGTGCTAGTGATGAGACCACCAAGCATGCTTAGGCTCAGGTAATGAGTCCCAAGAGACCATCCAGAAATCAGTTCCTGGCTGAATGAGCCAGCAGCTCAGATTTAGGGGCAGTGAAGGTCACCCAGATCTTGTCCACAACACCTGTAGATTACACAAAACAGTGCACATCTGTCCTGGGAAAAACAACTTAAAAGCAAGGCTGGACTAGAGAAGAAAAAAAAAAAAATCACATTACATTCCTAGGGAGAGAAACAGACTGAATTATACAACCAGGAGTGAGCATCTCTTGCATATAGTACTAAGGCAGAGGGCAACTAGGAATGGTGTTTTTCTAAATGCTGCTGGCACAGCTCATCCTCCCAGAGAGTCAGGTACCAGAGCAGTAGCTAAAGGAGTAGTGGGCTGAACACACCAGCTCTGATTTGAAATCTGATTACATCAATGGAAGCATTGCATCTGGCATCAAGAGTTTTTGGATCACACCCAATATCAACAGCAGCTTTGAACTGGAACAAACTTTCATCATTACACAGATCTTCCTTGGGCTCCATCTTTATCAGTTTTATTTAACACAGAATGACAGCCCCCTTTGCAAATGAAACAGCTGGGGAAAAAATTAGCCAGATTTACTTACAGTGTAGAAAATTAGGAACGTAAGTCAAATTTTTGCAGCATCAGTGAGAAAGCTCTGGAAGTTCTCAAATTAAATTAAAATTCACCTAGTCAGCCAGGCTCACTGGTTTGCTCAGTGTGTTCACACCTCCCAGCATACTGATCTCTAGACATAGCAGGAGTACAGAGCAACAGAGTACAGACCAGTGATGCCCCTTGAATCTGCAAGAGTTTGTTCCAGTTGATGCCACATAAACACAGTAATCTTTCCCAAAGGCATAAACTAATTTAAGAGACCACAGAAAAAGTCAGTTTATTTAAAAAAATTGAGGGAAAGGATGGAGAACACATGAGGCAAGTAAGAGTAAAAGGAACATTTTGTTTCACAGAGGAGTTGCACAGAAAATTAGCATGCTCACATGTGAAATACAAATATGTGAGGAACACTAACTATATTTTTTATCTCTAATTGTTTTTCTAGATAGCATCCTCCAAAAGACCTTTCTAACATCTTAACTTCATCTATTAACAGAGTCATAAAAAACTCAACAGAACTTTAATTGAAATAAAGAAGCTGAATCCCCACTGGAAATCCCAAAACACATGGCATTGCAAAAGGAAATACAAGACAAACATAGGAGACGGCTGACTTTGGCAACAGTCTGGAAGGGTTCCCCTTAGCTCCTCCTCCAAAAGTTTACTTCCAAACATATTCTTATACAGAAATCAGTTCTCTGCACCTTAAGAAAAGTACATATAAAATATTATGTGGATTTTGTCATTGTCATGCCTTAGAGTTTCATTTTTCTTGGCCAACTGCAGGAAAAAGATATAAGACAGCAGAATGAAAAAAAAAAAAAAAGAAGACAGAGACATTTGGGAGTGAAGGTGAAGTAAGAATGTGAGGGGCAAGGAAATGTTAAGGATGGGGTGGAAATGAGAAGTCTGGAAGGATAAAGCAAGGAATGACTGAGTGAGAAAACTGTATCTGGAAACACAAATGTGATAATACAGACGCAGTAGGGAAAGACAATACCAGGAGAGAAAAAGACAGTACATGAAAAAAATAGTACCTTATCCCTTCAAAATTGTCATAACCTATACACAGAGGAGGACTGAACTAAGGATTCACTATCAATGTTCATTCTATCATTACCTAATTTGTTTTTTGGCAGGCGATTAACTTTACAGCCTTCATATCCTTTTAATGTTGTTTTTGAGTGCGTGTAACACCTTATCTGAGAGGCTGAGACTTACCCATCACAATTGCAGTTTTCAGATTTAAATGCTTCTGGAGCAACCAGAGCATCAAAGTGTGTCAAAACAATCCTTTTTCACGCCCAGCGCACTTGGAGCTAAAATGGTCTTCTTTGAAATCCTTTGAAAAAGACTCACTTCTGAGAGTAGAACAAGCATGAAGAATTGCACATCAAGAAGTAATTTGGGGGGATGTTATAAACCATGTACAAAGACAAATTAGAATGAAAGAGACATCCTCTCTGTGCTGTCTAAATTGTGTGGTACCCCCATAAACACAAGGCATTTGCCAGTAATCCTCAGGGAAGATACCTCCAACAACACATTTCACAAGGTTTAAAGAGAACTTTCACAATGCAACCCATGGTTTGGAATTCTTAGAACTTAGGAATTGCACAACATCCCTTCTTATGGATGGCATCCAAACATGAGACATCTAATCTGGAATGGCTGGATGCATTCCTGGATGTATCTCTGCAGATGCCTTTGAAGGATGCTGTAGCTGAAAAACTACTGCAAATAATTTGGGTGCTGAGCAACTTTAAGCATTGCCTCCAGTGAAAGCATTTAAAACTTGCAAAAGATGCAAAGACCAGTAGGCCAGTTCACTATTTATTTACTTCAGCTTATCTTTATAGGTTTGGCAAAGTAGACAAGAGTTTCCCAATTCATCTTATAAATCAGTCTTATACTATGGCCTTTGAGATATTTTCTTGGAATTACATGTGATCTATTTTGCTTGATTTTCAGCCTCCTAAACATATATTATTCATAACACTAGATCTTTGGTGCTAAGTAAGATACCTCATGTTTGGATGGCATCCATAAAAAGGGATGTTGTGTAATTCCTGAGAACTTCAAACCATGGATCCCAGATCCCAAATGACAGAGCAGATAACAAACGTTCAGAACAGGTGAGAGCACTGAACAATGCGTGATGAGCAGCCTTGGCACAAGCAGCCTCTGATAACCTCTGAGATCCTTTCTGAAAGCCCTCTCCTTTGATCAGAGGCCATGAGTAGTTACCTAGTTATAGCCATTAGGCAACACTGTAGACATTGCTCTAATAAAACTGATGAAGCAAGAAAGGTTGCAGTTCACTAGTTCGGACTATAATAACCTATAATAACCTATAATCTGTAGCCCATCCATTTTAATTACTCTAAATCCTAATTTCATTTATGTTAATTTTCAATAAATAAGTGCAATCCAGCACTTTCATTGCCACAATCTTCTAGAATAAAGTTGCATCAACTAAATATTTAGCCTTAGTTACAGGTTTGTTTGAATACAGGTCCTCTTGGTTTAGCCAATAAAAACTAAGTCACTCAGTGCCACCACGAGTAGGCATTCAGTGGATAAACAGCATCTGTTACTTATGTGAGGTAAAGGTTTTCCTTTGCTGCTTTTAATAAACTTCTGCATTGTAGGCATCTCAGACTATTGCTACAGCTTTCTGCCACATCTGCTCTCCATGAGATACAAGACAAGAATCAACAATTAGAACATTTTAAAGTGCTTTTATGTCATGCTTTTAATTTCATTTCTGTAAGCTTGGGTAATTTTAAAATTGATTCATTTGAGCATTTCTTAAGTTTTGAGTGGCCAAAAGGGGAGATGCAAAATAAGCCCCTTTAATTTCCATGCTATTAAAAAGCAGTTTGCAGGATTGGCTGGAGCAATTTACATTAAAAGAAGCATCTGTACCTTAAAGAGATATTACCAATATTGCCCTAGCATCACACCCAAATAGATGGAATTCTCTGTGTTTTTATCACTTTCAGTAATCTCCAAATTCTACATTCTCTTGGGGAAGATTCATGGCTCAGTCTGATACATTGCTGCCTCTGCAAATTTGCAATTCAGCCAAACAGCAGCATCAGTAAATGTAATGTCCCATTCAATTCATTGTTCCAGATATGACTTTCAAAGCCAAGCAGGGCTACTTATAAAACAATGATATTAAAAAAGCCATTTTTATCTTTCTCCATATATTTGTATTTACTAGGGAAAGGAAAAAAAATCTATGAAAACCACTAGTGCCATTTTGCAGAGTAATAAATTACATCCTAAAACACAGGAAATGAAAATACTGTGATCCTCCTAGTATCAATGACTCTGAGTACAGAATAATATTGGCTGCATATTTAAACAATCCAACTGATAATTAAGGCTACCACATATGCAGGGTAGTGGAAATAAGGCAGTCACATCAAAATGAAAACAGAGTACCTTGTTTCTTCATTTCCTGGTTCTTTTTCTGTACATCTATTTGTAAGCTTGCAGTTTCCTTGGTATGCATTTTAGTTTTAACATCTGTGCATGAACCTAGATAAAGCATATAAATACATATATATCCATATTTAACATTTTATATCTTTCTGAAGGAAAGCATATACAGAGTACTAATAATGTTGTTTCTTTCCCAGAAAGAGCTGTGAGTTCCAGGAGTCTGGTCATATCTCAAGGATGACATATTTCAGTCTCTTAGGTGAAAAGAG
The DNA here is from genome assembly GCF_024509145.1 of Vidua macroura. Classification (NCBI taxonomy): domain Eukaryota; kingdom Metazoa; phylum Chordata; class Aves; order Passeriformes; family Viduidae; genus Vidua; species Vidua macroura. The sequence continues at coordinate 37,881,370 of NC_071571.1, forward strand.
GCAAAGAGATAGCCAGCTGGCTCGTGTGAAGTTAAATCTTCTGTGCCAGCTGGACCAGCAGTAGCATTGCTGTTAGCTTTGGAGACTGCTGCCTGCCTACTAACTACAGGAAGACCAGAAGAGTCAAGAAGTAAAACCTACATGCAAACAATTTTCCATCCCATATGGAGTTGTCATTATCCCTGTGAGCGTAATTAGGTTTGCCAGATTTGCAGTGCTGTAATGCAGCAATACCCTGAGTCAGACTGCTCAGCTGCTTGCCACTCACACAGCATTTCCAAGTCAGGCCTCGTTACCCTCCTGGCAGTGAACAATGAGGAGAAGGTGGCACATTAGCACTGCTGCTCCTAGAGGGAAGCTGAAAAACTCTTGAAAGAAGAAAGGAATTAGATGCTCAACAAAACTGGAACATGCACTTACTCCTAACCCTTCTGATTCTTAAACCCCAGATACCTGGTTATAGTCTTTCAGTTAAGGTACAGCCAGTGTGTCTGCCACAAGATAAGACTTTCTGCAAATAACCTTAAAAAACCCAACTTCACTGACTCTCAGCTGCTGAACTTGACAGAACATACAGAATATATTTAATTTCTTTTATCTTTCACTAACTTAATATAATAATTACCACATTTCTGCAACATTGCTAAATATACCTGAATATGACACTTCGTTTGAAACCCCTGAAGCAGAGACCATGGCTGAACTCAAACTGTAAGTTGTCAAGGACTGTTAAATTGATTATGTGTATGTAAGTTTTATAGACAAAGGAACTAAAGGGCAGAATCTGACTCACACTTATCCTGCAGATCTGTGGCAGGAATGAGAACAGAGCACATATGCCTTGACCTCAATCTTGCGTGTGAGCTGAGTGCACTGTCTCTTGATTTAACCCGTAAATTTGGTGAAGAGACAGCTGTGAGATTTATGGTATCTCCTGTTAACCAAGAGCACTAACACATTGGATATTTGGAGCAGCTCTTTCCACAGTTATGCAGGAAATACTAAGTATAATCTCCAAGGAAGAAGTCAGCTTGTTCAAATGAAGGAATCTTAATTCTGAATCTTCTTTCCAGATGTAAACAGACACCTCCAAAAAATGCCAGCTGTACTATCTCCTATTACTCCAACTGAACTCAGAAACACAAAGAAAAAGAATGAAAACACATTGACTGAAGCAGATTTAAAATAATTTCACATCAAGCCAGTGATAATAGAGAACTACCCCACTCAGTGTTTCACCCATACCTCTCATTCATGAAGATGGGACCACCTATCTAAATCATATCAAGCTGCTTACTGCTGTGAACATAAGAAATTACACTGATGACACAATAGGGCAACATTAAAAACATAGAGAACATGAGATAAATTCAATATAATTGATGAAATAATTCACAAAATAAGCATAAGCATTCCAGGCTCTGCAGCCTACAGCCCTGACCTGTGACAGTCAAGAACATGATCAAAGGTCACTCCATCTCTTCCTACCTATACACTAGGGCTTGCTCCCCTTTCAGCTGGGAAAGGAAAGGCAACTTTAGGTCTCATCAGACAGACAAAGTCTTGGCACGTAACAAAACTTTCTACCAAAGACCGCCAAGGGATGTGGATCATAGAGTTAATCCCAGAGTTCAGTAGCTGGAAATGCCTGCTAAAACAGATTTCAAGGACAATGAACCATAAATATAGACACAAAAAAGAGAAATGCAATGCTATTGCACCACAGATGGTAGAAGTCAAAGCATCATGTATTACCTCTGTAAGACCTTGTTTAGAATTAAGCTTACAAATTTCAGTTACATGTTTTATGATGCATTAGGACTACTACAAGTCAGAGGAGGGCTAAAGATGATCAGAGGAATGAATGCTATTTTACATAAAAATGCCAGCAGTCTTTGGAGAGCTGTATATGAATTTTCTGGGTTAAGAACACTGGAGGGAGAAAACAGCTGTTGAAATGCAGTGCAGACTGAAGAGTCAAGGTATATAACCAGACTATAAATAAGCACAGACCGGACCCTCCATAAGACAAATGCATATCTAGAATGTTCTGCTCATGCAGGTAAGAGAAGACATCTGAAGCAATTTTGGTGGAGCTGGTGCATTTATAAATAGGTTGATATGCCAATATGCTTAGCACAGCAGCTTGGATTTGATGATCTATTAAATCCTTTTCACTTCTGTCATCACATATTTTGCTAAGTGATTATTGTAGTGATTGAATTATGAAAATTCACGTATCACTACAACAAAACCCACCATGGGCTGCTGCTGAACAAAGCAGATCATTTCAGAATGTTTATACTGTTTTGCATGGAGGAATGGGTTGCTTTGTGTGTCCAAAAATCTTTTTTTTTTTTTTACTATATAAAGTTGACCCCTAAAAAATACTGGGTTTACTCAAATTTTACCAGTCTGATAAACTTTATCCCTTTGTCCCTAAGCCTAATACTTGTTTTATGAAAAGCTGAATGATACCAGACTCTATCATTTTATTCTTTGAGGTAATTTATAACATCAACCATCTGCCCTTAGAGTGGCATAACACAAGACATGAATGCAAATTGAAGGTGAGACATTTGTCACCAGAGCAGAAACAATTTCATTCCAGATAACATGTGTGATATACAACCATTCCTCATATTTTAGTTTTCCTTGTTTGCCTTTATTTATGGGCCATAAAGCTGTAATTCAGCAGTGAAGAATGAAACACTTTATTGAACTTCTACACAGTATTTACACTTCTTGCATCAGATGTCACTTTTTCATGGTAATGGGACATACTGGGAATCCCAGAGCAATGAAGATTTATGGACCTCTGAACTGCACTGGTAGAAATACAGAGCACCAGGAGCAGACTCCCACAATGAGCCCAAACTACTAAACTTTCATGTTAATTAGAAATCTCTGGAGGATTTATGGGTAACAGCTTAAGTTAATGGGAACTTCATTCTCTGTCATCCATCGTTCTTGTACAGACAGTAATAACGTAGGGAAAATAATAATTAAAAAAAATTTAAAATAAAGACAGTGTCTGACAAAGGAATTTTGAAATGTTGCAATCCTTTTAATTTACAGGGTTTTGCCAGAAGTTTGGCCTCTAAGAATTCATTATCAAGAAAGTTGGTAACACTTTTTATATGCCAAGGATATTTCTAAAAGAAAAAGCTATTTTAATTTTAAATAAATAAATAACAATAAAGGAAACCATAATGAGTCAGGGAATTGATAAATAAGAAACTTGTTGCTTGCAGAATACTGTCAGGTCAAACTTTAGCCAGTTTCTTGTGGGAATTTGGGTATATCCTTACCCTTATGCATGGGCAGCTCCATTTAGGACAGCAAGGCCATTTGAGATGAGTCAGACTAAGCCCAGGCCTGTATCTCTAGGGGTACACAGCCTTAACTACACCAGAAAAAAAAAAACTTATGATTTTACAGAGAATTCAGAGGTTTAAGTCTGTCACCTGCACTGACCTTAGTTCTGACAGATGGAAGCAATGGCAAAAAAGTGCCTCCAAACACAGTTGCCAAATCACCACAAAAACACAGATGACTGCTCACAACAGGCAGTTTTAGCCAATGCTAGGTGAAACCACCAGGATTTAAAAATACATTTAGGAATAAGACTTTGGGAATCATCTCCCAGACTTTTCAGAGATTGAATCATACCTAGATTCTCAAGAGAGCCACCAAGAAATTAATTCCTATACTCCGCTTCAAAACTTGTGGGTACTTCTTTTTATCCCTCTGTTTTAGTACAAAGGGACAATCCTTGTGCAAAATGTCATGTCATGTCAATGCTGTGAGAGAACAAATTTGCCCAGGTGAAAACTGTCAGTTTTAGTTGTACGGTTTTAAGAGTCACAGAACATGAGACTATTATGCAGATGTATCTTGAAGTAACTACATCTGTCCATACCTAACTGAAATTGCTTCATGAGGAAAAATCCAAGCTGTTTGACTTTCCAAGCCAGGTGCCACAAAGTGTCATTTTGCTGTATCTACCCACTATCAAAACAGAGTAACAGGAGTGAATTAAAAAAAAAAAAAAAAATCAGAGAAGTTTGCTCATTATCCTGTTAGCAACCAGAATCAAGCCCCATGAGATTTGGGTTCTTTCCAGGGCTGCAGATTAAGATAGGGAGCATATGTATAGAGCAGTTGAAACAAAACCGAAGTGTGTTTTACCCAAAGCCATGTCAGTGCAGCAGAAGTAGCAATAAACAGTTGTTTGGCTGGCCCAGTTTGCCTTGCTTCTGTTGAAAGACTAATAATGATGGCAAAACAAAAACTTCATCGTTTATTAAAGCATTACTGTATTTGTTTCCTTTTATTGTGAGAGACAAAAAGCAAGCTTTGACACAACAGAGGCAAAATGAACAGCAATAGATCAATTTAGAGATCTCAATATTTCAAAGCCATAGGGATCATGTATGGTAACACCATTTCAGATGACGTTTGATTACCTGAGCCTTGCTCACTCAGTCTGTTCACAGAGAAATACTTTCCTATGGATTTACACTGAGCATTACTTAATTTGGTTTTCTAGATGAGCTCTTGATGTGAACAGAATTACATTCACATAAACAAGCATCAAGAAATTGTGTCCAGATTACCAAAAAGTGCCTAGAGAAATGAGACACAGCTGAACAAGTGTTAATGATTGACTCTAAAGAAAAACTTGGATGGGATCATCATGGAGTTTGGTTGTACAACTCAGAAAATTACAAATTAAAAGGAAGCAAAATTATCAGTTAAACAGTGATTAAATATGATTGTTGTGGCACTTCTAAAAAAACCCAACCAGCTTCTAAACAATAACAGCTAGCTAATTTAGACCTTTTTTCCCAAGGAAACATTTAGTCACAAATGGGACCTCTCACAATTGAAACACATTTTAGGGTGCATCTTAGGTAAATAAGCTTTTAGAGATAGGAAATTAGATCCCACTAACCTGTGGAACATGTTTACATTTCTAATAGAAAGCCTAATAAAATTTAAATGCCAAATATCTGTGGTGTATCTGAATGGTACCTGGTGATACATCAGTCTTATGACATCAGATAAACAAACGAGTATCTGAATTTATGGGAGAGATAGCTATTCAGTAATAAGCTTATTACATTCCAATCAAGTCTTACTATTTGTCCAAACTCTTGGTTTGAACTACAACCTCTCTATAGGGTTATGTTTTAAGCAAATTTACTTAATACAGGGTTTACCACTGCTACAAGATATAATCACTTTTGAATTTTCACTTACAATAATACGTAAAAATTTTGATTCGGCTTCCTGATGGAGTCTCATCATTTCAGTGGGCATTGCTGTGCTGGGAAGGTATGAGTTTTTTGTCAACCTTCATGCCATGTTATGGAATCTATTATTTCTGGGCTTTCTTACCTGTCTGCTTGCTGCTTCTTTGCACAGGAAAACAAGACATTCATCTTCAGCTCATGAATAAGTAGTCTATTAGTTCTGAGACAGAGTGATTTGTCAATATTTTTGTAGCAGTAACTTCTCAGAGCATCTTTAGAGTTCCTCTTGCAATGCTAAACAGGAGGTATTCCTGAAATGTCCTTCAGATTAATCAAATTTAATAAGAATTGATACTGTTTCAAATAAAGGCTTATTCCTTCTGCTTTTAAGCCTCTCAGGCTCTCCAAACTTAACTGCCTCTTAAGGGATTATTTGAATTTGAATATGACATCATAACTTATGAATAGACCTTAGAGAGGTACTTTGAGTTTCTTACAGAAATTTGTGAGGATTTGTTAGACCAATTCACTCCACAAAATATATGTTCAAATTATTTTTTATATTAGTAACAAGTTGTGACATGATAGAACCCTACTCTATTGTACCTAACTCCTCTCACTGTTCATGTAAGAAGCAAAGAGAAACATTATGTGACAGTTCCTATTAAGATATGTCTGCAACACAGGTCAAATACAGGAAATCCATCCTGATTGGAAATGTGCTTAATCATTTTCTTCAATTTGCTGCAGTCGAGGGAACATAAATATGTGCTTTAAGTGCTTTCCCAAATGGAGGTAGACTGTTCACTAAAGCTTACCAATGACTTAAGTCATTGCCAAGCAAAGTTTGCTGTGGCTTAAGTATATTGCCTTGACTGGACAGTGCTCAGTATGAAATAGTTAACAAAGCCTGATAAATTACTTTGAAAATATGCAGTAATTTTCCTCATAATTCCCTTATCTTGGTCAGTGTGACAGCTTTCAGAGTAGAAATAAAAAAGTCTCTCCAACAACTGCAAAATTATAAAAGGAAAAAACAAAGCAGCAAGGGCAGAAAAGCACCGCATTACATCGGCAGCTTTTTTGTACCTTGGATTCTCAGGATCTTCAGCTGTCCATTGCAATTAAGAGACAATTATGGGATGATCTGGAGTAAAGTGAGGACAGAGACTTGACAAAAAAGTCTTGTTGGAGCCTGCAAGTACAAAAATGTAACTATCAGCTATTACAGGCTTAAAACACAGGGCTTTGCCAGCAGCCAGCCAAGGCTACAAAACAAATTCCTACAGGGGCAAAGGACTATTAAAAATGGCATCAATTCTCACTCCAAATGTAAATCACTCTTTTTGTATCTTGCTTCCCATACACAGATAACAATCTTACTAAAACAAAACACTCCTACTAAGTCTCCCTGCTTTACACAGGGAAGGGATGAGACAAATACGACAGATGCTAGGCACCTCACGTACCGTAAACTTGCTAGGTGCTCATATACTTCACAATGAAAGCAGAATGAGAACCTACATAAAATAGAATGGCATACAAGAGCAGGGCAGGAGGAGACTGACAAGAGTATCATTACTGGGAGAGCAGGATACAAAAAAAGCTACTGAAGACATGCTGTTGCAGCTGATTTATGTAGAGCTCTGAAAGAGAACAAGCTTGAATTTAACACAGTGATTTATTCGCTGTTTCTGTTTCCTCACTTATGACGTAATCATTAATCAGCTACTTTTACAGTGAGAAAAAAAACTGGGTTTTGATTAAATTAATCATGAATACAGCTCAGAAATAGTTCCCTGCAAGTATTCTTTTGAGCAAACACTTCACTCCCACAGCTTTTCAGAAAAAACTCCATAGCTGATAAAATAAGTACAAACATGATCTAAGCAAAACTCTATTTAGCAATTGTCAAAACACTAGTGAGTAGATTTCCTCATTATTCACTCATCTCTGCTGGTATCTTCCCAGTCAGGGTGCAGATGAGAACCCTATGCTGCAAAGCAAAAAAGGCAGGAGGGAGAGAAAAATTTCTAGCTAGGCTGGAAATCTCTCTCCTCACCTTGGCGCTAGGTATGTCTGAAATTCAGGGCCAGAATTGTTTCTGGCAGCTCTCAAGCAGCAGAGAGGGAGACTGCAAGCCAAAGAATGGTTTTTTGAAACAAGAACAGAGCTCCTGCAAAAGCCATTTCCTTGCCTACAATCACTCTTTCATCTCGGGCCATCTGTCTGATGGAAGCTGCCTGACCTATCAATACTAAATAACATTACAAGGGCAGTTCTGTTCAGTGAGACTTAATGGTTTCAGTTTGTCTCTAGATTAAAATCACTCTTCTGGAAGGACTTGTGAACAAAACTAGGAACAGGAATCACGTGCCCAGAGAATATAAATGCCTTACCCTTTGAGCTGGAATTGTAGCTCCTCAATTCAAGAGGCTCTACCACTGGACTAACATTAATCGCCATTACACTAATTGCACGTTCAGATAAAACACCTGGTTTACAAACACAGTGACAACACGTTATATGTGTTTAAAGGCAAGAACAAAGCCCACTGACTCAAAGATCTGAGGATTTGCCTAGAGGCTTGTACATAACAGCCACTTTGAACAATTCTAAATTTAACCAATATGCCATAAGAATAAAATGCACAGCACTTCATACACTTGTCACTAGCACTAATTTAAACCACACTGTGGAATAAGCTGTTTAAATGGGCTTGTTGACCTACTTTTTAATCCCAGTTTTCAGAGAAGAAGTTAAGTAATGATTTAGAAGGTTATTATTTCCCATAAATCATATTTTTGTATGACTCTTACCACACAGTATTTCATTTTATGAGGATTATTTTTTTTTCACTGAATACAGGTATAGATTAAGCTGCAGAATGTTAGGAGACAGAAAAGTATTTTCATTCATTATCAGCTTGAAGTGATCCTCATTTGTCTGGCATTTTGGAATTTTTTTTGGCTATAATCAGTTTTTTTCTCTGTCCTCTCATTTGAGAAGAATGAGATCATCTTGAACAAGGAAAGGATCTTGTTACCATACAAAACCATTTACAAAGAGGGATAAAGGAACTTTGTTTGATTTAATTCATTTTCATAAAAATTCTTTCCTCAAGATCATTCCAAAAAATTACTCACTTATCTTTAATTCTTGCCCCAAGAATGTATTTTTAGGTTCTCCACTGCTCTGCTATACCCTCTACGTGTAAGGTCAATTCCAAGACATTTTTTCTTAGGACAGTAATTGTTCTGTGCATTTTTCAATAGTGTCCAAGTTATAGAGTAAACTAAAAGGTCAGAAAAAGAAACATCTACAGTGCATTTCTTGCCGATACCTTAGATTTGGAAGCTGATGAACCAAGGTAACAGAACAACTTATGGGTGAAAGCAAGCATTTGCATTTTTGCAAGTATGGGACTAGAAACTAACTGCAAAAGTGTGTCTCTATGACTCTGCTTTTCTGCAAGACAAGCAAAAGGTCCAAAATAAGAAAAAATACAACAGGTTTCTTTCTAATAAGGGAAAGCTGTGCATTTGACATGTCTTCCTGGCATCTGTAGGCAGCTCTCAGCAGGAAAGTGAACAAGAAAGTCCCTTTTCAAGTCCCCATCCGCAAACACGAAAAAACATACAAAATCTACCATGTTCATAATTTGGTTTGATGTACAAGAGACCAAAAACATACCTGGAAGCTAGGAAAAAAAAACGGTTTTGAACTACTTATTCTGTTAGGCATTTAGCTATGGCAAGCTGGACTTTGTCATCTCCTGACCATGCTTCAGGATGTCCATCCACTGCTCTGTCTAGGTGACACAAATCACAAAAAAGACAGCTAAAAACCCACCAGAGTAGAATAATCCTTTTCCTTTGAGGGAAAGAAAGAAAAGAAACCTAAAAGGGGGAAAAAAGGTGAAAGTGATTTGAGTATTCTTGTGTCATGCACACCAAATATAGCTGTTAAATGTAGCTGTATAGAAGAGGCCACTGGACCTGCGCACAATCACAGAAATGAAGGTTTCATCTGAGTAATAAATAACACATTGTCAATCTAAATTTTTGTAGAAACCTATATTCAGCAAAGAAGGAGCATGTCCTGCTTTCCCTGGGACATGTGAATTTCTTAGTGATGTGTGTGCTTGCAGTTGATGGGAATAGAGAATTGTGCAGGCAAGCTAATTTCACTCAGCAGTACAAGGTTGGTACTTCTAGCTTTAATCACAGTGAAGTAACAGTAAAGCAATCAAACAAAGCAAGAGGTACAGGAAGGATAGGGTTAAATCAATAAACATTAATAAGACTAGGAAAACCACAGCCCAAAACAATTTATGTAGGAGCTAGTAAGGAAAGACGGAATGAAGGAAATTTATACCTTTTTCTTTTGCGTAGTCTCTAAATAGAGGAAAAGAAAAAGTGCCTATAATTGCACAGCAGCAGAAATGCTGGAGAAGACAAAATCTAGAAGACAAAATAGGCCTGAAGAATGTAAACTATGTTGCATGCAAAGAAGTCAAAAAATCATCTCCTGAAAAGGTCACACCAGAGATAAAAATATGAGACACACCTAAGAGACACAAACAGGCAACTGGAGAAAAGAGTACAAATGTAGACTTCCAGTCCCATTTAAGAGGAGGCAGATAGGAATATATAGACAATTAGGTACTGTACAATCACAAACCCACAAACCAAACAACTCTCTCAATATTTAGTTGCAGTTAAAGTATAATGAGATGTTTAAAGAGAAGCCTACTGACCCAGCACCCTTGGTTTTTGTGGTCTGCAAAGCTTTAGTTAGTTAAAGTCTCAGGCACAGCTCCTATTTTCAGGGAGGGAGGAAAAAGAAGAAAAATTATTCTAAGTCAGATTCATTTCAGCTAACCATAGCCTCACGTATCACCTTACCAGAAGATTATTTTCTGACTGAATGACGGGGCTATGTTTAGATTTTTGCACACTTGTGCAAAATCATAAGCAAAAACCTGACAAGAAACACAAACCAGATCTTCTACTTACATTGTAAGAAATATACTGTGATCCAAGGCACATATTCAAAGTTAAAGGGACAATTTAAATGGGCACAAATGGCATGCAAAAGCAATTGAGATTACTTTCCAAGAACCTAGTAACAGTCAAAGCCTGGAAAAACCATTCTGTAGAAGAACACTCTTTAGAAGAACAGGAATGAGGATTAAAAGGAATACTTAGAAAATAGATTGACTTATATTATAAGTTTATTAATATCCAACAAAATATCTTTCAGAAGGCTTTCAGATCATCAGCTTCCTTTAAAATACTGCATGTCAACATTTTAGCCACTGTCTCTATGCATCAATAAACCAGGGCACCGACCATTTTCTTTGCAGCAGGCACTATGTCTCACTTTATTACAGAGCTCTCAGGAGCAGATCCAGTGACTCTTCTGACTTTCTTTTAGCATAAGGTATTTCCATGTGTCTCTGGCTACAGAGAAGAGGGCTTCTTCAATCAAACCAGACATTACCAAGGACAGTGGAGAGAAATGCAGAGGAGAAGTGGAAGATTTATGGTGCAGAGTGTGAGGCTGTCTCTCCTCCCCTCTCTGCTCCATGAATGCTGTCCATGTGCCACATGCTCCACATCACCTACAAGGCTACTGACCTGCCCTTTCTCTCAACTCACTGATTGGGTGTGTTATCTCCACGGAACATTGCAGATATCAGGTCCAAAATGTATAGCATTTTCCAGCAGATTCATGTTTAGTGAACAGAAGTTATAAAGCTGAAGCCCAAAAGGCTCCTCAGAGCCTTTGAGCTCCTGTCAGAATTTCTCCCTTTGGAGCCAGCCTTCAGGGCATGAAATATGTGTCACTTCTCTCAGCCAAGGCTCGTGCAACATAACCTTTCTTCAAAATGCTTGTTTTAACACACCTCAGTCAGATGATTACTACATTTTTGCCAGCTGAACTGCCCAGCACCACATATACTTAGCAGCTCTTATTTCTTTAATATGGGTTGGAATCATGAAATTACCATTGGTATTCCAGGGTATTCCCAGGACAAATTATTGTTTTAATGGAAAGGTTTATAACCATAAAGAGGTATCATGATGCATCATATAAATTTTTAAAATACATATGCATCGTAGTTTTGATATTAATTTTTCACAGCATTCCTTTGTTAAGATTTTTTTTTTTAAGTCTGAAGGCCATCCTCAAAGCTAGCAGAGGGTAGAAAGAAAGTGCCTTTAAGGCTACATTTTCCTAGCCGGGAAAAAATCTGAACCTACAACTAGGAACACAGATTTGACACCTGACATTGTTCAAATCCCCTACATATCCCAAATCAAAACCTTACAGAGAAAGGTTATATAAAAACCCAGAGAGTGCAGGGAAAGTGAAGGCAAAGGAAATCACACAGGTTGTGACTTCATCCAGAGGATGTAGTGAGCCAAAGGGACAGAGACTTGATTGGTATTTCTCTTGTCAGGAAAGGGAGTTAATGAAGAGGACATAATTTTGTCTTTGACCTGTGTCAAGCAGTAAAAGTCATTTAAGTTGTCCTGCTAAAATTAAATGTTGTACAACAAAGACAAAGGGGTCAGGTCAGGAGAGTTAAAGTTTAGCCACGTGGGCAACGAGCCCAGACAGGGACAGCCAGGTCTGAGAACTGTTTGTAGCTGTTCTTCAAAGATGATGAAAATCCAAGGATGCAAAGCAAGTAGGGACTGACTTTGGGATTTTCTTCAGGAGTTCACACAATTACCAAAGGGCAGATTTTAGACAGAACTATTAGCTAGTTCTCAAGTAAGTCAATAAAAATATCTATAAAACTTCATCATCTCCCCTTACTCTGGTGTTTTTCCCTCAGGCCAGATCATACATGTTCCTCCTAAAGCTGAGAAAACACACAAAACTGATTTTATTTTTTTTTTCATGAAGGCAAAATATTGTGTGATAACTATAACACATTTCACTAACACAGAGTACAGGTGCAAAGTAGGAAGACAAACAACAGAGACCATGTTTAAGTCTAACCTAACAAACAAGATCTAAATACGGTACTGTTGCACCTCTAAACAGTAAGCCTTTGGTGCAGAATGGTCTTTTAACACACTCAGCACACAACCCATACCCACCCACTTTGTTCCTATTGCTGTATGCTGCGTTTCCTTTTGGCAACCACACCTAACCTACTTCCAAAAGAGAACTAAGGCTGTACACCCAGTCAAGAGCAGCACAGTATTGATCAGAGAAGCATATCACAAGAGGAAAAAATATAGTTTATAATATGAAAACAGAGAGAAACAGTAGAGTGCAATTCTAGAGCAGTAGCTTTTAAGGTTGTGTACTTTTTTGGTATATTTTACCTCTGTGGATGAAATCAATGGGCCTGCACTGTTTTTCAAAATCTAAAGTAGACAAGTCCCTTTTTTTATGGCTTAAAAACATAATTTAGCCTTTGTTGAGCAGACTTATTTCTACACACAAAGGATGTCAGTCAATTACATTGAAACAATTTCATTCAGGTCACTAAACATCAGTAGGTAGCATGATTTAGTGCCAGCAGTGTATTACAAAAAAGCACAGCAATTTTGAGGTTTGGAATTGAAATGGAAATTGCAATGTGGATGAATATTGATGGTAGGAACATACAGCAGCAGGGAGCATCCTGCATTTACCTCATGACCAACCCATTCCTGACAAGGAATCCTTCTCCCACACCATAAAACAGCAGCATTGTATTTTCTTAATTCAAGTTAATTTCTAGCATTTGCATGCAAACTCCTGTGCAAGTGCTCATGTCCCATATATCAAGAAAGTTTTAAAAAAAAAAAAGTTCTTACAATTCGTTTTATAGTTCATAAAAGCTAGTTTATTTCCTTGCATAATTGAATGTTTTTATTTAAATCTGACATTTTACAATAGTAAATATTGCTGGTTGTGCTTTTTCTCCAAGAAAGAACTACGATTGGTGATGACTTATGTTTATTGATCCAAAATTCCCAACTTCTTTGCTAACTCAGTGAAAGATTTTGTGGTTTGGCCACTATTCAAAGAGGCCAAACTTCTTACACATGTCAGAAAAAGGATTTTGATATTTTTTACAAAAATTAATAAAATGCACACCGGCTTCTTGTAACTAGAAGCAATTTTAATTTTAATTGCCCATTTCTTTTATGGGCATGTAGTAATAGAATATGTGGTAATGGCTTTAAAATGAGAGTAGGTTTGGATTAGATTTTAGGAAGAAACACTTTATTGTGTGGCTGATGAGGTACTGGAACAGGTTGCCCAGTGAAATTGTGGATGCCTCAGGTGTTAAGGCCAGGTTGGATGGGGGTCTGAGCAACCTGGTCCAGTGGAAAGGATCATTGGCCACAGCAGGGTGGTTGAAACTAGATTATTTTTAAGACCCCTTCCAATCTAAACCACATGAATTATTTAATTTTAAAAAATTGAACTAAAGTCACATCCTCTGTAATACACAGTATGTTTCTGTACACACTATGGGGCCCCTAATACCAACTTTGAAAAATGAGTTCTAATTAAAAAAATACATAAACAAACAAAAACCAGCTGTCTCAACCAACACTACTTGTCTAATTCAAAACTGGCATGGTATGTTGACCAGGAGGCAGCAGATAATTCTTCCAACTACTGAATTTCTCTGTTGAAAGCAACAATTTATTCTTTACTATTAAAAAAATTCATCTTGAAGAATGAGGGCTATTTCTTAGCTGTGATTATTACTTCTTGGCTCATATACTCTGACAACCAGAGGTATTATGCTATGAATTTTTTTTTCCACATGATGGATTTCATCAATTGCTCTCTAGCAGTATCTAAACTATCATGTTACACCAACCAAAGATCATCTTTACTCTGAAAGACTTGGAATTATGAAAAGATTTGGCATCATTTAAAAAGTGCTTCAATGCAGTTCATTGCCTTCACACTGCTGGTTTTTTCCTCTACACACTTATAACACAGGATCACATGCCCATATTCAAAGGCAAAAATCAAAGAACCAAACACTTTCTGGTATTGTTCTAACACAATTTCAAAACAAAGGGCCCACATCTTGGAGAACATGGAGTGAAACTAAAAGGAACAACTGCAGCCTGCTCCCAAAAGCAGTGACTTTCCTAAGTCAAAACCAGCACAAATCCTTTATGTGTTAAATGGATGGGAATTAAAAAAATATTTCTTTCTGACTCCTCGTTAACCTAAATCACACAGTTTTCCAACTCTGTCCTTCATTAGGAACGGAAAACAAAGAAAATATGCTACTAAATCTAAAAAAAAAATTGTTCTGCAGATATAGAAAGACACTTAGATGGATATAGCTTGGTTTACTAACAAAAGTCTCTGATGGCAAATAGTTAATCAAGGTAAACCCCACCTCATATCAATCGCTGGAGAGCTTTAGGCAGTAGCATCCAAAACAACTGTCACAAATTGTGATGATGAAAGTTCCAGTAGAGGCTTTTATCATCACCATCTTGAGCCTTGCACAGCTAATGCATATTTTACAAACTAGAATATATTTTACTAGTTTATAATATATAGCAAATCAAAGAGAATTATGCATTCCCTGACTGTAAGTAACCATGTGCTCCTTATGTTTCTGAAATAGTGTGCAGGATAATCTTAAAGTCTGAAGGTATATAGTCCAAAGGCCTGACTCGGCTTTAACTTTTTCCATGAAATTTGAATTAGACAATGCTACTGGCTTTGAGAATTAAGTACAGCAGGCAAAACCCATCTCTTAATGCAGTAACAACAGATTCACTCAAAAAAACCAAACAAACAACAACAACAAAAAAAAAACCCACATTAATGTGGGCACTTAGCAGCTATTTAATACAGACACAAAATTTGCAAATCATAACACTTAAATAATTACTCATAAGTGGGGATAAATAAGGAAAACCAGTTAATATTTTAACCCTGCCTAATGTAAGAGTTCAGTGGTTTTTTTTATTGCAATAACATTATTTCTGGGGTCAAATATAATAGCTTAAAAGAACCCTTTCAATCTGCATAGACATTTACCTACATTATTCATTTCTAAAACTCATTTTCAATTCAGCAACACATCCAGTTACTAGTAACATGTTTGATTATAAAACTGAGCTCCTAAACATCCTAAAAACAAGCCACAGACTTTCATCCATGGTTTTAAAAGCAGGAAGTTTCATGGTATTATGATTCTGAAGTATAGGTGTTAAGGTGTTATGATTCTGACTACAAGAACCTGCCTGACCAGAAGCACATTGTTGATATTTCTACAGTCACACACTATTGAGAGCTGGTTAGACATTAGATTTGATTTCTGTTTGTGCTTTTTTTGCATTTTGTTTTATAACCTACAGAAAGTCTGCACCATGCACTCATAACAGTCTCGCAGCAAACTGGACAAGGAAAAGAGAGAAGATGAAAATGGTATACTCCACTTTCCAAATTAATCCTGCTAGAAAATAGGATGTTGCAAAGATCACTTATTTTCTTACCTAAGGGTTCTCTCCATCATGAAATCTGCCACAGGGTAAAGGAGAGAAACAGTCTGAGGAAACTGAAGAAACAAGGCCAAAAATTGTAGTCCAGTAACACACAATAGGTACTTGAAGATTTTCTCCCAATGGATCAATAAACAAGTTCTTAGTAATGCACATCTTCCCTATAAGTGCTAAACAAAATTAAAATCTATCTCCTTATCCACCCCAGAAGACAAAGATCCCTCTTATTTTGCCAGTTAAACAATTTCTGCTGTGTTCGCTTGATTTTACCACACTGTTGGTATGATGTTTCTGTTACTGTTTCAAGTAGATGTGCCTCTTCCAAAAGGGAAATTATCAGGGTAACAAGGCTGTCAGTGCCTCCCAGTATGCCAGGGGCACTTTACAGACTGACAAAGGAGCTAAAAAAAAAGGAATGGAAATAATCTGCAAGTCCTGACATGTCTGAGATATAGCACATCGCACGTCAGATGCAAGTGAAGACTGTACACTTGAATTAGCTTTTATTTTGTTGCAAGGGAAGAGATAGTAAAAATAAATAAATTTCTTTCTACAGGCTCCCTGAGGCACTCGGACAAGTTGTTACTAATCATTCCTTTCTCTGCTTTTCCACCTCCCAACCTGCTATATATTCTCTAATTTAAGCATACGTTTAAAACTGATTTGTCATTTTAGTTACTCCACAGGATAGATTAGGATCCTTCGTAAGACCTTTTCATTTACTGAACAATCAAACAAAATAAAAGGTTAATAGTTCAAGAATAGCTACAGGTAAAATGGACCCAAAGTCATTCCTGGTATATCCTCATTACTTCATAGACTCAGCTTTTACTGCCTGCTTTATATATAGCATCTCTGAAGTAAATAAAGCATAAGGGCTTTCAGGAGATGATATACATTATAATGAAATATATCAGAATAATTCCTTTTTTAAAGCACATTCCTCTGTCTCAACTTCATGATTTAAATAGGACACAGTAAAGAGTAAATAATACATATTACAAGAGTAGTAGTCTGGCTTGCTTCCTTTGAGCATAGGTGACATTAGGTTAATTGGTTTTAATGCTGGGGTTAAATTTTTCTAACTTCTGTTCTTGTTGTTGGCATTATATACCTGCATTTACTGTAATACAATTTACTGAATTAAGAAAACTATTGAAAAAATCTGAATTAGCTAGATTTTCCTGTGTGGGAAGAGGGAGGTCAAAGACATACCAAATGATGCTGCAAGCCTTCAGGGCAGCCAGGAAAAGAAGCTGCATTCCATTATGACAAAACAAAACAAAAGTAGAGGAAAAAAAACAAAACAAACAAAAAGAATCCCAAACAACACTTTGGGCAAGTTATGCTGCTCTGTGAAAGGATAAGAGACAGCTAGAATCAGACCTTGCCTGCCAGCAGGCAAAGTTCAAGTCCTCACTGATGTAAGGTCACACTGAAACAGATTGCATTTAAGATGGAATCTTCAGTGATTTAGTTGAACTTTACGTTCCAGACGTCTTCATGTAAAGGTGCACTTCTGTAACACTTAGGAGCTGTGACAGACGTGTTTTATAACCCCTGTGTTTCTGTAAAGGCCCTTGCAGGAAAGGATTTAGCACAATGAAGATTTTTTCCGTATTTTCACATTCGCTGTGGAATCGTTCTTGGACATACTTATTCAATAAGCAGGCACACCTGTTACATCTAAATGCAAGAAAACTGGGTTTATTTCCAAGAACCCACTGTGCTGACAAAAGGTTAGTTACACAAATCAGTTTGACAAATACCAAAACTTCCGAAGCCTGATGTCCTTTGCATAACGCCCTGTATGATGCATTTCATTCTTACAAGGTACTGTAGACGGGATAAGCACTTTTGTGATATTTGGCCAGTCAATACATTTCAGAAGGGAAACGTGGGCAAGAAATGGTCAGATAGTATTATTTACAAGGGTGTATACCAAGAAACTTCTCCCCAACATACTGTCTCAGAGGCACAGGTTGTGGTTCCTGCCCTATTCTTACAAAATGCTGCTGTGTACTAGTACTTATGAGGCCTTTATTTATTAACAACTGAGGCCTTTGGGCATCCACACTTCAGCAACTTTCACTCAGGCAAAAATTTATTAACTTCAGCATGCAGCATCCTAGCATCTCTCTGCTAGTCCTTACAGGAGCAGTACTATCACACTCTCTCATCATGCAGGTAGTTTGATCAGGATATCATCACAGGGAGGATATAGACACAGAACCATAAATTATTTTCTCTTCCAGATAGAGAAGGTCAGGAGGTATTACAAATGTGAGATACAAAAATGAAGGATATCTACCCAAAACCCCTTTGTTGTAGTTTTCATTACAGAGCGTGTGAGGAATAATGAAAAGATATCTATATTTCTTTGGTCTACTGACGTAAACACTCAAGAAGGATAGAAATTTTATATAGTAGGGAAATTTGCAGGGCATTAAATTATGTTAATGAAAATAAATTAAAAGTAGGAAATTTTAGGTTAAACATTGTAAAACACTGGCAGTTGGTCATATCTGATTTACAGAGGAACTTCGTCATTTGGGACACGTAAACTAGCATACCAAAGCCATTAAGAATTTTTGGAAACACAGACATTAATTAGGTCATTTAATATTTTTAGAATAATCTCAATTCTTAGAGCACATGAAAATGAAAACAGGGCCCAGTTAGCAGTACCAATGTTTCTAATATTTGCCATTCTTTTTGCAACCAGCTCAGTTTGGAAAGTTGAAGTCCTCTGAATACAGACAACATTATTAATCATGTATTGTACCTTGAGATGGATATCCATCCCTTCCCTCCTTCACACAGGTTGAGAAATCATTAAAGAGAGCAAAGCAGAAAAGCACAGCCTGTCAAACTGCACAGCACCAAAAAGGTTATCACACTACTGTTGCCAGCTTCTGTCTTTTCTAGCCTGTATGACAGATGAAAAATTTCATTTTTGTGACAAAAGTGGTAATGAGGATGGAAAATGGCACAATATGAATCCAGCTTTCAGACAGGGCTCATAATGAGAATCAAAATTGTGCAAAATTAATCTAATCCCATCTAAACCTAATCCCATCACAGTATTAGAACTCAACTCACAGGGGACCTGCTTATGCCTATGTTTCCCTTTATGTTCTCTAGGAGCACAAAGCTTATGTGGAAAAAAGATGCAAGAGCAGAATTTGGAACTAAAAAGGGCTGCACTATCATAAAATAATGTGGAGACTGATAGAAGATCAACTTCAAGCCTCAGCTTTGTAACTAAATGCATACTAGTACAAACATTTTTTCATGCACACAAATGACAAAACACAATTGAAAGGTAGATTTCCTCTGATCTAGAAGATGGACTGTAAACTGGCTTTACCATTTGAAGACACATGTACTAATATCCAATTAGTAACTTTGCTCCTGTTAGACAGCAATGTTGTGCAATATTCCTTAAATAGCAAGATACTATTTTTAATCATTATTTTAAAAGTTATGCAGACTTTCCAGTTTACCTTTGAGTTTTTAAAAACTTTTCAGAACTATCGCTATCAGCTGTTGCAAATGAGATCTCAAAACTTTAAGTACATAAAAACTAGTTCTGTTAACAATGTTTAGTTTCTAGGAGTTGAAGAGTATAGTTTCTAAACAACGTATACAGAAAATACTGTAAACAAAAATAATGCAAAATTAGCTGGCAGACATATCACTAGGCCTAGAAATGTTCTTATTTTGGGGAATAGTCCCAGTCATCACTGAAGGAATTCCATTTCATATGCATCCCTCAATATGGGAAACTTTTGCTTCAGATATGTAAAAATATCTAGGATAAAGTACTCTCCCCTCTCATTTCTTTCCCTCAGTCTCATTATTCAACTGATATTGAAAACACACATGGGATTACAAATTAATCCCTTCTTAGTTGAAAAGGACACAAAACTAGGTTTACCTTTCATCCTAACATGCTGCATCAGGCAGAGGCAAATATTAGTAAGTCTACACAACAAAAGAGGTAGCAAGCAAGTTTGACTCCTGCAGTCAAAAGTAGCTTATTAGACTAGACTGGAAGTTGCACAGATTCATCCAGTTACACAGAAAGAAATCACACAGGGCTTGTCTGGAAGCATAAGTGGGCCACTTCCACTCAGCATATTCTTCACATATGGAAAGAGCTGCTACTTCAATCGATTGTAAAATCCTAAGTGTAATTATTGAAATATATAATTTCATAGATAATTAAAAAAAAAAAAATCAAAGTCCTGTAAGATCTTTACAGGGCTGAGAACTGAGAGGATATATGCTGGAACAAATCTAAACAAATATTCATATATATGAAAGACAAGATCTTTCATGACTAAATTATGACAAGACCAAGCATAACTCATTGTTTCATGACCAAGCACAGTTCATGTTTCCATATTTTACTTTTGCAAAATTTAGCACTATACAGATAAAATGCTGTTGAAGAAAGCATTTAACTTAATGCAGAAGATTTAGTCTAGTGGATATATTATTAGGAAAAGAAAACCATATCAGATTATTTTTAATGGGCTTTTGTTAATCCCTTATTTGCCTATAGTGACAATCACTGAAGTAAACATCATATGTGTTTTCAAAATCTAGTATGGCTTTCCTCTTGTAAGAGCCCCATGTCCCTAGTGCAAGGTAATACTTTTTTCTTCAGAGAATAACATCTCTCCAAATATAAAATACAGAAGAAAAGCCCCAAATACCATACTTTCAGTTATTTTCCTCTACTTCAGAAGACACTATTTCTGTGATTCCTCCCTGAACCATAGTCACTCATACATTTCAAGGCTACAAATTACCAGAAAAGCCAACTCACTGGCAAAAAAATCTTTGCATACAAGAAGGATTCAAATTCTGTTAGAAATATAAACACTGATTTTAAAGTTATGGTGGGTATACCCTTCAAAAAGAGTAGGATGCACAAAGACTGACAGCAAATGGCTTATTTACAACCCTACTGTAATGGTAACTAAGCATTCTCTCAACTGTGTTGTCAAAGTTTTGAGCATCTAATTAATTTTTGCAGCAGTAGAAGGTTCAAAAAACAATAAAAGCGGCAGACAAGGAAGGAAGAACGTAAGTAACAATGATATTATGTGTGTTATTAACATCTCTCTGAAGACTTAGAAGCCAGTTGCAGTCACATGGCTGGGAAGACACAGGCGCAGAGGAAATCTCATGAGAAACCATGTTGGAGAAGATGCCTGACCTAGCATCCCATCACACCACTACTTCAACTAATGAAGAAACAAGCTATACAGTACCCTTTACAACTGTTTAAAAGGTTTGTTTCCTCCTTGCATATTTTGCTTGCACCTGTACAATCAAGAAGCTAGACTCTTACTTCCTAGGCTATAGCAGTGGCAGGGAGGTGATTTGTTTAGAATCTTCCAATAAAAGAATCATAAGATTAACAAGCATGAAGAATGCTAATTTTTTCCACATTAACTCTTTTGAACTGCAGGAAAAGTCTTCAGATACCTTTAACAAGTTTACTGGACTCATTAGTCCTACAAAGGGACTGCAGGAAAAGCATTTCATATGGAAATGGCAGCAGAGTTATCAAAGCCTGGAAGCAACAGCCTCCAGGACATGAAAAAGTCTGTAACCAGTAATAGTACTGGCCTTGGAGCAAGAGACAAGCACTGAAAAGATAACCTGTATCATGCTTCAGTGCTTCCAGAGGTTTACAAGTACATGGCACAGTACAATAAAAGAAATCTTCAAATACCCTACCCTAAACATACAAGTAAAATTTATTTTTTTGTGACTCTTACCTTCCAAGATATTAAGCAACTGTTCACTGTAGCAAGATCTCATCCTCTAGGATTCCTACACCAGTTCAGTGGTATTTTTGCATGACAGAATATTATATGCTGAGAAAAGTGAAACTTATATTAAAAGGTTAAGAGCAATAGTGTACAGATGTACACAACACTGGAGACCTCTATTTAGTGCTACTCAGAATATCTAGATTCTTTTATTATTATTTAGTTAATTCAAGGGGGAAACACAACAGTTTGAGGTGAAAGGGGCTGTAGGACACATCATATGTGTGGTGCACATCCTTAGGCCTGGTATGTCATTGTAGCGTGAATGGTGTAACACACACGGCTTCCCTGGCACAACCACACTGGGACAGTTGCCAACCAAGCCAGGTAGTGAACAGCCCTAAATTCCAGGGGGAGTTCCACACCTCATACTGTCCGTTCTCTTTTAGGACTAGGAAATGTTAGTAAGTATAAAAATATACACATAGGTAAGTACATAAAAATCTTGTTCTGCTAAGTTTGTATAAACTGGCATCTGTGCATACGTACACAAATACAAAGATAAAACTTAGATCTCTAAAACTGTAGGTATAAAGTAAATAAGATATCCTTTAATAAGAGTAATGTATTAATAAAAGCATAAATTTAAGTATCAAACCATCATGGGTACCTCCACACACACCAGGACACTCAGTAACTCAAATACTTCTATTTTTGAGTAGTTTAGGTTATGTGCAGGTGGTTTAGTAATGGGAAATGGAATAATTCTTAGAATAAATTCCACCTTTTCCTAGGAGTAAATATTCAGTGTATTTGAAAAGCATCTGAAAGCTTCACTTTGACACTCATTGAAGACAATGGGAGCAATACCATGTAGTGTACCAGCCTATAAAACCAGAGTAACTCATCTGGCCTCAGTGCTTTTTACTGCAATTCTTCCCGTGATCCTCATCTACAAATCCAGCCTAAAAGCACTCACTTCTAATTTTTGTTTTTTTTTTTTTTGTTGCAAAATATGATGAGACTTTGCACAGCATTAAAACCCAAATGGCACTATATCCCTAAAAACCTTAACCTTGGTCTCATGTGTTGGTAGGTTAATTGAAAACTAATTTCTTCCCCTGCTTGTCATAAACCAAATTGCTCACCTCATTATCTTTACTTCTGCTACTTAGTATCATATTTGACTTCAAAAGAGGCATTGAGTGCATGGGCTGTTTCTGACCATCTGCTATTATACTGCATTAAAATCAAGTGTTCACTAGTTTTGGTCTCCTGCTCAAAGTCTCTCTTAAGAAAAATAATCAAAGAATACATAGAAGCACTTTGTTTGGGTATATTTTGCAAAGTTAATGTGAATGTGCATTTGTGTTCCTGAATGAACCCTTATATATACAATTTATGCTTGCTGAATACAAAATTAATTTGTGGAGGAATAGGAAGGTTTAGAATTAGGGAGAGGGAGGAAGAAGAAGACTTGGGATAGGGAGCATAAGAGAAAAACAGCTGCCTGGACAGGACCACCTTCCTTCTCCCTCTGGTTTCTGCTGCCCTTCTATGCTTTAAGGAGGATTGGGCTGCTGATTTGCCTCAATTTTCTCTTCAGATTTATATTGTTCCCTGTACTGGGACAATATGGCAGAAGTACTTTTGGAGATCTCCCCAGCCACTACACCAGTGCCGCTCCATTAAGCAGTGGATGTCATACCCACAAAAAAGTCCAACATTTTCGTAGCAAGAGTCAGAAGCAAATAAAGTCTTATTAAGCTTCTCCTCCCTCAAGGTTACTAACCCAAGCTAATGACAATATATGAGATAAGTACTGTCAACCCCTGCAGGACACATTAAATTCCAGTTAATACAGATTAGATGAGTACTGCAAAAATCATAGTTATAAAGGGTACAGCCCTTTTAACTATCTGGCATCCACTGCAAGGCCAGAGCAATATAAGGTGCTTCTGTTAAAAGATGGACAGCAGCAAGCAAGGTTTAGATGAAGGTCACATTTCTCACAGCATCCTTTTGGAGGGAAAAAAATTCACATTGGATTACTAAGAACAAATAAAAAAACCCCAAAAAACAAACAGAAACAAACAAACAAAACTATGAGATACAGAATACAGTTGAATAAGAAGAATGCTTTAAAGAGAGGGACAAGAGAAATTCTATGAAATAGTATTTATATTCAACTTTTATAATTTTTTGCAAGTACGACCAGGCATAACCCGCAGTTGCCACAATCATGATGGATCCTTCAGAGTGTACTGCTGAAGGAGTGGGTGGAGAGTCACTTACCCTGCAAAGGCAGCAAGAAAAATATTGGACAACTAAGCTCCTGAACACACTTAATACTGGTAAGATAAGTAAGCCTGAACACAGGAGTGATGAACTGTCTGCACTACTATCTGTCTGTAGAAGGAAAACATGCTCTTGGTCAGAATTGGTGATTGAATCTCTCAGACTGGCAGCAGAGTCTTAGAGAAAAACATTGAAGAAAAAAAAAAAAAAAAAGCACTTACCTTAGCTGAAGGTTCCCTTAAGTTCCAGGGTATAAACTGACACTACAGTCTCCCAATGCCACGGTGCACACACGTTAGGAAAGTGTTCTCAAAAATATGGACACAAGATGCACAAAAAAAACTTGCAGGAAAGAAATATCACCACCAAAACAAATACAGTTAATTTCTTTCTGTAAGACCACTGCCAATTTTTAGCACAGAAATTGACATATGTCCAGAAAATCCAAATATTGTCTATATAGCCATTTTTAGATAATTTTGCTTGATATCTGTACTTGGATTTTCAGATGCACTTTGCTCTCTCATTTTTATTTTTTGGGGAAAGTGAGGGAGAAAGACATGTTGGAGCACCAGTATTTTTTTTTCTCCTTTCCCCTCACTCCATATCCACTGTGCTCATTATTCAACAATACACAAAAGCAGATGGTCCACTTCTGTCAACTAATACATTACTACTAAGTCCATTCATCAACCACATGATGCTCAAGACAACAACTCTCTGTTATTAACTAACTAGCTTCTGTCAAATGATTTTACTAGAGTTACTAAATTTACTCTGATTTTCTTCCACATGAAAGACTACATCAGCTACTAAACAAGGCTGGTGAAACTGCTCTTGAGGAGAGAGGACCATCCACCTGTAGAGCAATAGTGCCACTCACACACCACAAGGCGACAGCTCAGTTTAAAAAAATGCTTGGAACAGAGAAATCATTATGGGAATAAATCTCATGGATTCCATTTTCTTCATGGTGGAAAAAGGCCTTTCTTTATTCACATAATTCCTTTTTATACAGTTTTACAGACCACGCGCGTAACCAATTGGTTAGTAGCTTTCTTGCCAATTACTTTATTGGTTGATAACAAGTTGTTATTCTGTATTGATTGGTCACTCAAATCCCCAGAGTGTACATGCAGGAAAAGGTGTTTGTGAGAGATAGTTTTCATTTTTCTATCTAATGGTGTAAAACCAGTTTATGCAGGTGCTAGATGTTTTTTACCCAGGAATAGATTGTAATGCTAAAAAACTGCTCACAACAGGATTGCTTTCACATAGGAACGTACGAAGTGCTAGCTTTGACAAGGCCAGCCACTGATTTCAGGAGAGCACATTTGATTTTATGAAGCCTTTCTTTATGATTTTTCTACCTTACTGAAACAAATCCTCATATGTAGTAATTAACCTGCAGCTGGTAACATATTTAAAGCAGTAAAATCACTGACTTCTGTAGAAAAACTCTGATTAGGACACAAGAATCCTCCAACTAGTTCAAACATACTAACTAGATCCTCCACCACTGATGAGGTTTCTGTAAAGATTTCCTTCCTATCCCACCCATAATCCTATAAAGTCATAGACAGGTTAGACTTGTAACATGAGCATAGATACAGTTTCTCTGCTGTAATTTATAACCCCACATAGAATTTCATAAAATATATAGAGAATTTTAAACCTGCCTGAGCTCTTCAGACTCCTCAATTTGAAATGGAAAAAGATTGAAAGTAACTTCATTAGTGTGCCAGTTTGCAGGTATGACATTTTATTTCAAATCACTGCATGGAGCTGCAGCAGAAGAGATGCAGGAGCTGTGGAGACTGGTGCTAATCTGGTCTTTGGAGCACATCTGTACATTTAAGATACAACATAAAAAAAGCCAAGAGAATGAATCAAACCAGGAAATAAGCAGCAATAATTCATCACAAAATGGCATATCATATTCCTCTTCTCCCTACTATTTCCCCCCAATTCTCCACAAAGAATTACCCTCACAAAAGAAGGAGCTAACAGCATTTCACACCATTAAATAAAATTTGATTCAGCTCATGTGCCTCTACTTCTTTATACTGAGGATAAGAAAAACCAAATTCTTCTGCTAACTGAAAAAGTTCCAGGGACATTTATGGACCTGTAGGTAAAACCCAGCATCTTGAATTGCATCCAGAAGTCTCAGGCTCCACAGGTATCTAAGTAATTTTTCATCAGCTTGAGGCTGATTTAAAAGGTTTAGTCCAGAGCACAGCATGTGTATTACATTAATCAAATCTGGACATGAGAGGCAGGCATTTGAGTTTAGGCTTGTGTGCAGAAGGAATCCTTCCCTCCTCATTTCAGAGGAAGAAAGGCAAGTTGCAGTGGCCACTGGAGGGCCAACCAGGACCCTGGGATAGCTTCTCATGCTCTCTCATGCCTTCACCAGCCTTGCTAAAATAAACCTGGGCAAAGCATATATCTCAACATGTTCATTAAGAAGTGAATATAAAAGAAATACTTTCTTTTTGTTTTTGGGAAACTAAATGATACTGAACTGAAATCAGATTTTTAAGTAAAAACCTTAGGTATTTTGGAAGATTGCTCAATGAGACCAGCCATCAGCCCTCTCAATGCTTTTTTTGGTTTCTCATAAAACATTCAGAGCTCAGGTACACAACCCATGTTTTGCATAGCAGAGAAGAAGTAAACCCAGTGCTGTTTTAAAACACCTTTCATACACCTCGTGATGTTGCCTGAAGCCTGGACCAGCACTGCCAAACCTGTGTATTAAATGAACTTAATTACTATTGTAAATTATGCAGCAGTTCTGGGTCCCTAGCAATGTTCCTCACATAAGCACACAACCTATGTGTGATTGCACTGCTTCACAACTTCCACAGCATTCATGCTGGAGTGCTTCTTCAGAAAAAAAAATTCTCAGATACAAGTCTATAAGGACTATGGCTTCAAGGAGAAACCAAATATTCCCTTCTCCTTGGCACACACTGCAGTGCTAAAGTCAGCACAGTCAACTGATTAGACAGGTAAGTGGAAGTGAAGCATTTCCTCAAATTAAAATGTCATCCTTCCACACTTTTCAAACACTATTTTCCAAGGAATCATTCTAAAGAAAGACTGGCAGGTTTTCCTTATTGCGGTCCTTGAAGATAGCAAAAAGCAATATTTTGTGGTCCATAGGGAGATTAAACACCAATCTGCTTTCTGTATATACAGATTGAATTGCCAAACAGATGAAAGTAGATTTCTGATAAGACCCTGTTCCTCAGTCCTCCTTGGACGTTCTGACCTGCCCAGCTGTACACCTTATGGAAAGATGCAGAATACAGATTTGACTTTAAAGACTGACTTTGCTGGTAGCTGAAGTAACAGATCTTCAGTTGATCTTATGTTGTTTGATTTATTCTTAATAATCCTGAGTGGCCTCTGAAGAATTATTTCAAAGACACATAATTCAAACTTTCATGCACTAAACAAATATGGAAGACTGAGTATTAAATGTCAGCTTGGCTGTTTTCAATTGCACACACTGCAAAGAAACATAAGACCAGAATGCAGCATCCATATAGTGAATTGTGTGAAGGGCATTTGAAGCAGTTGACATCACTCAGCAGCTGACAGCAGGAGACTTGTATCACATGTGAACAGCCTTTAAGTGTTCAAAAGTAGAGTGCATCCAGTGGACAGCTATTTTTTAAGAGAGGTTTAAACAAAAATAAAAAGCAGTGGTAATATTTCATGTGCCATGCAGTTGTATTAATGCAGGGTACTCACTATATTTGCCATTAGGCATTACCCAACATATACTTCTTGGACCAAATTATTTCTGCTGGGCTCACTGCTGCTAAAATAATTTACAGCTACAGAAATAAAAGGTGTAAATGTGGTTTTGACAACATTAAGCTCTCTGTGACAGGAACTGGAGTAGTTGAATACGTCTTAACATATTGAAAGTGATTCTGATCACTGGATCTGTAATGTTGCTCACTTATTATTAAATGACAGTCATTAAATCCTTATTTCTCCTTGAGTTTTATTCATTATGAAGCATAGCTTCATTTAGTTCAGGGTTTCTTGGGCAAGGGTTTTTTACTTTATATACTTACCTTGAACCAAAACAGGCAGTAACTCTATGAATTTTCTGGAAGCAAAACTAAAACTTTCATTTGTCTGCACTTTCACCTACTTCATTTATGGAGCATAAAATATTTTCTCCTTCTGTCTCCTTCCAGACACCAAAATATGTAAGTGGTTTCTATTATTTCAGATGTCTTGAGACACATTACATCAGATATAATAAGACTATCACACACCCCAGTCCACTCTGCTACTAGAAATTAATAATTTATTAAATTTTATAGATTACAGTAACTTTTTTCAGCATATTGGCAAAATATCAATTACAAGGATTTCAAGAATATCAGAAGCACAACTACTCTGGTACACGATGAACTTGTCCTAATGATCTGTACCGCTCTGTACCCACTATTCTGACTATCAGAGCTCCAGTTTTCTGTCACATCAACACAGATTACTGCTGCCAGGAATAAAAAATAATTCTGGGAGGGAAGAGGATAAAAGTGGATAACCCTCTTGCCAGACAGCAGAACATGCATAAACAAACATACAGTGGCCATAGTCCTTAATTCCTAGGCTCAGTCCAGGAACATTCCTCTGCAACTCTTGGCAAAGGGCATCACAAAACTGACCTCTCCTCAGGCACTATAAAGAAGATTTGTAATAGAGATGTTCCATCCCACTCTCCTACGTCTGCCAAGTGCTTTATTCGCACACTCAAAAATAAAATTGCTAAACCAAGTTCAAACCAGAATGCTTCATCCCGAAAGTATTCTTTATTATTAATACTTGCAGAAAAAAAAAAAAAAAAAAAGTGGGCCTGCTTCTCCAATCACTTATGCATGTGAGCAGTCTTAAAAGTCCAAAAAGGAGGAAGAGGTAGTAGTCAGGTATTTTCATTGTATACTTGCTTTACCAGGTAACTAACAGCATAGGGATAAATCTTGGCTGAGTGTTTGACCTCACAGATATTCTCTATCCAATGCAATATTAAATAATCTTCTCCCAGTCAAACTCACTTTGAAAGGTTTGTGGTACCACTTGCCTTTCTAGGGTTTTTTGTTTGATTTTGTAGTTTTACTTCTTTTAAGTTAGGTTATATTACACATCCTTCTCTTCCTGTCTTCATTTGCAGTTAAATATCCTTACTCTGAGGAATAGAATTTTTCTGGAAACAAGATTCCTATTGCAATTTTTCCCTCCAGGCAGAAAAAGGACATTTTACAGCGAGTTAGTCAAGTCTGCAGCTGTACCAATTTTTTATAAAAATGTGAAATTTTTCCCCTTCCAAAGCAGAAATCCATTTTTAAAATTATGTGTGGTTCTGTGCTTTGGATCAGTTGTGATTCTTCTGCCCACTAATCTGTGATCATTCCTGTGCTCAAACATTGTATATTTTGTATATTGCTGTAAAAAAGGTGCTATTTTAGATTACTATGATTTCCATCTCATAGTTCATTTAGATGGAGATCTACTTATGGATCCCACATCAACTTAACAGACAGGTTACTGTCCAGACTATTTGTTCAGGTGGAGTCCCTTCCCATCACTTCGTCCTAAGATACTTCTACTGTACTCTTACCCCTATTAACTCAACAACAGAGTAAATGGCATTTAAAATCTTATTTTTTAAGTAGTTCCACTGTGCAAGCACTTTGTTAAATGTGTGCAGTTATAAACAGATGCCAGCAAAGCACATACTTAGATGAGGAACAGTCTCTACAAAAGGTTGAACTGTATGGACACCTGTCCAAGTGATTGATGATTTGGGTTTGTTTTTTTAAATAAGATAGCATTAGCAACAGAAATTGTGTCCAATGCTGTTAAGATTCGATACAGAAAAAGTACATAAGCCTTCCTTAACAAACATGTTGAAGACTAATAAGCTATGTTAACTACTTAAGCTCTTTACACACATACTCTATGCAGACACTGTCTGTGAGATACATGTGCTTTGTTTACCGCTTAACCTTCACACCTAAATCTTAGAACAGGCACCATAATATGGACTAGGAACAGGTCATGTCATTTGGTCTCTGCTTTTTGACCTTGTAGATGTCCTAGAACAATAGAGGTGTTTGTGTAAGGCTCCTCTGCAAGGTTTGAGTGTAGAAAATTGATTACACATCTATACTGCTCCAGAACAGAAGATTGCTGGTAGCTGACAGCTTCTCCATCTGCTTTGCCTTCCCTGCTGACCTCTACCAGTGCTCCCCAAATTACCACAGGGTATCCCCAAAATTGTCACCTGGTCTGTGTAAGCAAGGAATACACCCATTTACTTTCCCATCACTTGAAGTTTGGTTTTGAAGACAATGTATTCCTTCATGCTTCTGAATCCCAGTGTACTATAGAAGAAAAAAATCACCAGCCAAAAACACAGATTCTGGGGAGTGTGTAATAAGCAATAACAAGGTTTTGTGTAAGTCATTCTGAAAGCATTTAAGGAAGTACAACATTTTTAACTGTCGAGCTACTGAATAGAAACTTCTCAGACAGTAGCAAAAGAGACTGGTTTCTCAACACTTTGTACTGTGTTCCATTATCTTTAACCCCCACCCTCCTCCCTATCGTCCCTGTCCTCCCTTCCCCATCTTCTTCTAGCTCATTTTCCAGCCTGAAGTGCTATCATCACAAATGAAAAAGAAAAGGACATTTAGATGACTTACATTCCCAGTTTTATTTTTGGCTTTCTTGACCTTCTGGCAAGTTGTTTTACCATGAAAATTTCATTAAAGTCTCTATTAAATTCAGAATGGAAGATGTCAAGGAGGATAGAATCTATTTTAAGGGCATTAATAATTATAGAGAAGGCAATACATTAATGCTGTATCAAAACAGCAAAGGCAATAATAGCTTTCTGCATTACAGAGCATCTTTTCTCCCTTACTTAAGGAAGAGTGCTTTCTTAGATTATTAGTAATTTCTTCATATGTAAAATTAATCTGCAATGATTCCACTGAGCCAAGGAGATACAGTACTATGGAAATAAGATCTTGGCATAAAACCCTCAAAGCCATACCCATATAGAGAAATGGGTACTTATCACATGGTCCGATCAACTGTAAAAAGAAACCAGCTAAAATCTATGCTTTTATTCCTGTTTCTACCTCTGCAGAGACTACTTCTCTTTTCAGAATTAATAAAGAGAACATTTCTGACCCACCTGTCACAATCATATATATTTCTTCCATATGTCTTATCTCAAGACTTCCCACAGCGATGCAGCAATTTCCAGTTGCCTCTCTCAGGTTAAACAGGTATGAAACTGCAAATTCTCTGAGACTCCTTGAAGCCTTACTTTTCCTTTCCAAACCAAAACATTTTCTGAGATATTTTTCTATCTTTCTGTCATGGGGAAGGTCTGTAGGGACTAAGTCCAGACGGGAGCATTAAGGTCCAGGACCACAGTAGCAAAGCAAGTGTCCTGTACAGTGGCATATTAACATAATAAAAGAAAACACCACATGGGGTACTATAACCACTACCAAATTAAGGTTGCACAAGGAGTGATCTGTGTGCCCAATTTCAGGGAGCAAACAGAAGCCATGCCCGCTCTAGTGAGCCAGATGGAACACATCCTGCTCTGCACCTGAGGAGAAGTCTCTCAGTGCAGCTTGCATCCAGACAGTTAAACTGTGCTCCCTTTTTCAGCAGGACAGCTCTGTCCACAGAGCGTAGTTTATTAATCTAGACATAGCCCTAAAGGCCAGAACATCAGTAGAGCACATATTGTGATATACAGGGCATATGTCAGTAAAAGTGACATTTGCAAGGTCATGGCTGCAAAATACAGGGACAGTCTATTTCAAACTATGTAGAATTTGTAAGTGGAAAACAATAATGAGAATGGCATACAAAATAGCTCCCAATCTTTCAGCTGTTCTAATGGAATCTGGCAAAAAGTGCTGAGATAAGTCGCTCAATAATTTATTAAAAAGGCTGCCCTTCAACATTTTAAACAGTAATATACTATTATAACGTGTATTAAAAAAAAAAATCTAAGAAAACCTGAGGACCAAAAAGAGCCAGACTGAGTTCAGGGATTTTGGTTAAGAGAAGAAAGTTAGGCACTAGAAATCCCTCCAAAAATCCCCCCAAATAAATCAAACACAAAACCTAAAAAAAAAAAAGGTTATTCTAGGTAGTTGGTAGAACTGGCACTCAGATAATGCAACAATGATCAAGGGTTATATAAATGGGACAATTTCAATGTACATATGACAAAGATTTCATTTAGATCATGAGTTCATACATCAAGTAGCAAATTTAATTTAAAGTCATTGTGTACAGCACATGCACTGTTTATACAAAGTGACACTTATGGGAGCAGTAAAGCAGACATAATGTTCCATTAATGGGCAGAGAAGGTTATCCATGCATTTGTAACCAGAATTCAAGGTCACAAATTTTCCAGAAACACAAACGATATCTGCTCTTTACAGGGGAGGGTGGAGATGGGGAAAGGATGTAAAATTGCCTCCCATTTGGGGGTTTCATTTATGTCTATGATCAACAATGGAATACATAGTGCTATTTTCACATGTGAAAACTGCTGTGTATTACACTAAAACTAAAGTTCACTAAACCATGTTCCACTGGCCAAACTTGATATCTGTAGACCCTGGGCTCAACACTACCACTTTGTTCCTTGAATTACTGATCATGGACACAAGGCTCACCTGGCAGTGTGTAGACTAAGCAGGACATATGGTATGGCAGGCCAATTGTCATGACTAGTACTAAGCAGAAACAATTACTGGACGAATGATTTTAAGTTGTCCACATTTTATTTTAAAATTTTGAAGGGAGGTCGATAATGAAGGCTTAATAAATTACTGCAGTCTAGAGAAAAACCTTATTATTTCAGAGACAAATGCTCAAGAGGAAACAAGGGGTAAGGGGAGAAGAAATCTTTCCCAAGTTTTTGTGGGAATGGAAACAAAGGAAAGTTTAAATTACTAACAATACTAGAGATAAAGATTGATGAACAAATGAGTTAATGGAAAACAAATTAATCCTCCTAAGTAATAGCCCTCCAATCCAGGGTCAGAAGAACAAACAAGGAAAAAACTTAAGAAGCAATTTTACTGTGGAAGAGATTGTGTCTTCAGACCAGTCACTAACTAAAAGTCAAGAATACCCAAAATATTAAGAATGTGTAAGATTGCTTTTGGGAAAAGAAAGCAAAACAAAGGCATCCAAAGTAATCTAGCATGAGGTTTCCAAACAAAGAAGACTTTGTGTGTGTGATATCAACTTCTTCAATTATTTCTACCCAGGAAAAAGCTGTTGACCATATAAAGGCCAATTCCTGAAAACACAACTGACTAGTTCTTCTGCACAAAAATCACCAACACAACAAGCTAAATTTCACACATCTGTAACAACATAACCCCAGGTAGTACTAACTGGAGGATTTAATTGAAAGCGTATTAAGAAAAACAAAAATATTTTAAAAATCCATCTTCAAACTTTTGACATTAAGCCGATGCAGTGGTACTAAAATGTTTTTGGTTTTAAAAAGCTCACACAAATCATGACAAGCTCTTACTTCATCCTTTCTGTCTTTATCTGTGAGCTCAGCCAGACAGGCAAAGTAGAGTTAGAGTAGAACAATTTGTCTACTCCCATTTTTAAGAGGTTTGTTTGTTTGTTTTGCCAGAAACCAAGTAATCCCTCTGGGGAATTTCCACAGAGTAAAATTTCCCAATATCACCTTTTGGCCAGAAGTCCCATAACTGCATAAACAACTTTAACACAGAACATGTGACATATTTACATGTGTTTGGACCACCAGGACTCAAATTATAAAAACTTAAATTGAAACTGGGCTAATCCACTGTGGAAACCATATACATGGCACATCCAGAAGCCAGTATGTTTTTTGCTTTAATACACACGTGTAATATCTAGAAGCATTCAGAATTTGAGGCATAGATGTTTCAAAAATAGATACAGTGCGTGTTTGAGATGTGAAAGTATGAAACCAACAGTCTTTCCTGGCATTCTGTAGATAGCAAAGCACTTAGCCTAGAGGCAAAAGAATACAAAATCACTTCGGAAGGTTTCCCTGAAAAGCTTGGGAAAAGTTTCATAGCAACAAGGTCCTGTAGTGTGTCTAAAGAGCTAGAGCACTTTAAAATTGGTTAGAAAATACTAGAGCAGAAATACTTGAGCAGTTATTTTATGTGGATAATCTTTGTTCCATAGCCAGGCCTGCATCCAAGTTCAGAGTATGCCCTCGGGCATGCTCTAACCCAGTACCTAATGACACCAGCAGAGCCTCCAAGAATCCCATGGTATTCTTGGAGGGAAGAAGCAAAGCCAATAGAAATAAGCAAGCCATGGGTTGTTATACTAGTTAGGAAAAGACGGAGAGCAAAGATCTTTAATTATGTTTATTTCAATGACCAATATAGTGCTATACAGCATATATGACAATTAATGTTCCGGTATTTCAAAGGATCAAATCGTATAACCATGCAAATTAAGTACCATATTTTGTGTCATGCAAGAATATCACCTATTAAGGGATAACTACTTCTCTTTAGGGATCTATACTGAAGCAGCTAAATTCTCCTCCTGAGACTGTTTGAAGACAATACAGTAAGATGCAAACAAAATCCCGCTGCAAAGATTTTCTCACATTTGCAGAAACTACTTTTCAGTGGCTAATAAATTTCATTTGGGGCTTTATTTCTCCAGTTTGTCCATACACTTCCACTAGCTATATGGTCATAAGACTGACATACAGTTGCTGAATTTTAGTAGGTATGTATAAGCATTCTTTCAGAACAGCACTTTTCATAAAATAAAAATTTTATCTTCTCTGTTAAATTCTCATTCTGCCATTAAGTTCACTCAGAAAGTCTGCCCTTAGCATATTTTGTCTTTAATTAAAAATATTATATCAGTAAACTATTACACTTAATTTCCCTACCTATTAAGTTTTTAAAAGCAATGTATTTCATTTAAAACTTCCTTCTTAAGTCAGGTCAGCCCATATATCTGGGTCAAAAGTTGAGAGCTTTTTTGGGACTTAAAAAATCCCAACTCTCCTAGAATAAGAACTTGATGTTTTAGGTCAAAGCACTTAATTGTACTGTAAGTTTAATTACCTATAAGACTTATCACTAGATTTTTCCTAAATCTACTGGCATTCTTTTCACCTGTGCCTCATGTTTAAGATTCAAACTCTCAGAAACAGGGTTTTAATTAGGTGGTGGGGAAAAGTGAGACTTGCTGTATAAGAACCTGAGAATTCCTATTCATTGTCTGTATTGAGTATCTGACTCTAAAGGCAACACTGAAAGAAGATAAAGCTCTACCAGATAAGGTTGCTAGTGGAAGAGATCAGATAAATCATTTGACCTGCAATACTGCCCTGGACACTATCTCCAGTGCAGAAAGCTAAAAAAAAATTGCTCATGACTGAACTGTTGATAGTTTAGTAGAAACTCAGAGGAGACCCTGCATAAAGAGTGCTACTGGATGGAAGCAAAGGGTGTAAACCACAATGAAGTTAAATTTCCCCTTTTGGTGTTACTCAAACATATTTACACATATGAGGGTAGTGGAAATTTTCACAGTAAAAGAAAGGGAAAATTGGCCTTTGATGTCTAAGTTTATTTGCCTTATCCTGCAAGTAATAACATTACGTGACTCACTTATTAATCTGATAATACAAACTTAGAGAAAACATTATAAATTTACAAAAATATTGAGTCCACTGAAATGCTTCCCTGAAGTGTTTACATAATAGGACAATGGTATGAAATTGTTCTGAAATAAAAAAAAATCAATAGAAAAAAATTTTCACTTAGAAGGGGAAGACATTTGTGTTACCCATAGCACATTAAGCAGCACCAGGTCTGTGCTTCTTGCTTATAGTTACTTTTCACAATGAAAATCAAATCCTCCTTGCTCAAACCAGCAGTCCTTGCAAAACTGTGACAATGTTTTCCTACATCCAGCTTATGAGACACAGTTCTTGATTGCAGGAGGGCAGAAGAAGAGCAGTGCCCATCACCCAATGCCACATAACCATGGCCACTTGCACTGGGCAGGGATGGAACAGAGCAGAAAAGCAGAAAGTATAATGGAGTTGTGTCTCTGAGGTGATTTGGATGAACTTGCTGAACAGCTACCAAGAGAGATTTTTGTTCCCAATTCACCACCTGGAGCATCTGGTCTTAAAGACTTCACAGACTGGAAATCAAGTAAATAGAGAAATGGCATTTGGCAGGGACATAATGGCCAGGGTGGCCTTGAAGGATAGAAACCAGAACCTGAGGCTCCTTCTAAGCACTTCACACATACTCTGCAGCATGGTAGTCACAGTGGATGTTGCTTTCCCAGGGGCTTGGCTTCCTGATTTTTCTACCCAATTAATCATCCTTTGGTTATAAACTAGGATAGTTACACAAACTTCTATCATCTGGCTTTTTATTTTTCTTTACCAATTATTTGTTTTGATAAAAGAGGTGGAAATGCAGTTTCAGGATTTCAAAACTGGATTTTCTCTCTCTTGCTTGTAAGTTATCAAGAGAAATTCCATCTAGAAGGACTGCTTCTGGGAAATCTTGCCCATTCCTGGATAAAAACCTAATCTTAAGAAACAGGGCTAAGAATTCTCAACAAATTAAATCCTATTAAGTTTTAATGGGTCTAAATACCTAATTCCCCTTAGTCAACAACTTCATTTTCTTTTTGAAATGTAATAATTTTTGTGCATTTTAAGTTAGCAGCTATTAGTAAAGAGCACTTTGAATTAAACAGTGGGAATTTGAATATACTTCCCAGAAAAACCTTTAACAGGGTCATCATCCTACATTAGAGGATAAGTGTGAAACTACGCACACTTGCCTTACAGAGTTTATAAGGTTGCCTGAGTGCTATTTTTGTCAAGAAAATTGATTAAGCCTATTAAACAGACAGTATTTCCCACAAGAAGCACTAATACAATAAAATGTACATAACCAGAAATCTAGAGGGAGAAAATTATAAACAGGATTAAGCAGAGCTTGCCATGAACTTGAGTTAGAGAGGCAGAGATGATAAGTTCCTTAGAAAGGAAATAAGCAACACTTTCACACCAATTCTCTTGTGTGAGAACACCCATTTCCTTGCACTGAATAGCAAGAACTAGCCTTCAAATAATAGTAGCCTGTCTGAGCAAAAGCATCTCATCCCTCAATCTCAGACTGGCCATTTTTCATGGTCTGGATGATGCAGTTTTGCAACTCCTCTTTGAAGGAAATGTCAATCCTGCTTTTGCTGCAAAAGTCATCCAGTTACAAAAAAGAATATCATGTTTTTAAAAAAAGAAAAAAAAAGAAGAGTTAAGCCTGTTGCTATCTGCTGTTTGCCTTTGGGTTAGTTTTAGGGCAGCTTTCCTTTTAGATAGCTTCAGGTTAGAAAGTCCTACAAGAACTATTAAATGTGGAGAAATGGATACAACCTTTGACTTGGCAAGTCCCTAAGCCACAGACTGCTGAAAGCAATTGATGGAGTGGGAAAAGCTTCACTTTATGCCTGCCTACTCTCATATTCTCTCCCTAAACCTCAAGAACTGGAAGTCCTCCAATCCACAAGAAGTTTGGCCTGCTAAAGTCAGGCCACATTTGATATCTTCTTTCACTCTCATAATTCTTAATTCAAGTATTTTATGCTATCAAGCACGCCAAATCAATAAAATCATGCTTTTTCAAGTAATGTATAAGGAAAGTTAGTGGTAAAGTTCTACACCAATGAACCATTTCTGCAGCATATTTTCAAAGTAAAACCTTTTAAATTTCATTGTTTCTTGTATTTTATCAGCCGTAAACTTAATACCTTTTTCCCTAAATACAATTAAGGGTTTCCTTCACTTTATTTAGGATGCTCAGATGGAAAAAAAAAAAAAAAAACACATGTGGAAATTATGGAAATTAGCTGTTACAATAAGGTTTTTTTTAGGAATTAAACAAACAAAAAAACTTTATACTTTTCTCTAGGGCTCATCACTACAGAGTATTTATTGTACTTGAGAGTACTGATCATTTACATGAAAGCAGTCCACACCCTCAGGTAAGATAGGCAAATCACTTTAGAAAAGTACTTTTTCAGAGACACATTACCAAAGAAACAAGAAAATTAAAGAGTCTTCAAAGAACCCATTCCTTTTAAAAACAAAATCCTTCCTTCCCCTCCCTAAATATACAGCTGCCTTTGGACTACAAATCTTCAGATGAGTTGGTTTTTTGGTTTTTGGGGGTTTTTTTTTTGTGCAAAAAGTATATCTGTATAACTGAAAAATGTTGAAGACTTCTCTTGGACAGTTTAAGTTCCTGCATGTTTCAACCATTAATCATTAATTCCTAGCAGAAGCATAGGAGTTCCAGCAGGGGTAATCCCAGTTGCAGCCAAGAGAATATCTGAGATGTTTTACTTTGTTAATAAGCCAGCTCCCAATAAATGG
This sequence comes from Vidua macroura, assembly GCF_024509145.1. Classification (NCBI taxonomy): domain Eukaryota; kingdom Metazoa; phylum Chordata; class Aves; order Passeriformes; family Viduidae; genus Vidua; species Vidua macroura. The sequence goes on from NC_071571.1 coordinate 37,919,750, forward strand.
CTAATTTTGCTTTATGTAAGGCACAGACTCTGAAAAGCAACTTCAGAAAGGATTTTTTGCTTATTCTATAAGATAAATTCGGGAAAAAAATCTTACCATTCAAGGAATTAAGGAAATATTTGTCAGCATGCAGGTTAGAAATAGTTTTTCTTAATTCCATTTATATTACAATGTTTAATGGCTTGTATGACAAAATTAGCTACATTTCTTGAGCACAACATCCAGAATCAAATCTGGATTTCCAGACTAAAAGAAACTGAGGCTGTTCTTTAGTTTAACTGCAGTCACTCTCAAGGAAAACTACCTATTATGTGTTTCTATACCCTCTAATACCTGAAATAGATAAAGACATCTAGAGCAAACACATATCTATCAAGAACATGTGTGCCTTCTTCCTGGAATAAGATGTTTAGCAATGCATAGACAGGATTAGACCTGGCTACATTTTTCTATTTCTGACTTCTACTCTTTGGTTTTAACAAGAAATCCAAAATAAAGCCAATAAGAAGTAATATCAGCTAAATTATGAAGCTCAGATTATCTGGGGCAAGCAACAAAAATCCATCTCTTGCTAGAACCTTTTGCAGGTTTGAGAATTACACACTTCCAAAAGAAAACTAGCTCTTGGGAAAAGTTACACAGAAGAAACCATATCCCATTGGGAAGGGAACTCATCAGTGAATTGGAGACAGTGAAAAGAAGGAGCCCTTGTTTCAAGGGAGTACAAGCTTTGAGCTCCAACACTTCTGCCCTGGCTCAGAAAACACTGGCTGTTATGGGTTTGTTATGGATGCCTTTCTAGGTGAGTCGAGTCCGAGTCAGACTCTTTCTCATGAACCTGTACCAAGAGGAGGAACAGGTTTGTGTTGGGAATTTTTTTCTTTTCACAAATGGAATGGGACTGCTGGGAGACATTCCTTGAGCTTTTATTACAGCATCAGCCTCATTACATGGTTGGGACAATAGAAATATGGCAAAAGCATCTTGCAAGATGGCATCTTGCATCTCTGAGTTTCAGCTGAATCCCTTCTCCAGGGAAGGAGAAACACAGTCTAGCAGGAGCAGAGCATGCAACCTTGTTGAAGGGCCATTAAGCTTGAGCAACTGTGTGCTACAAAATCCATTTTGCCCAAATCTACAAAGTACGTATGAGGAAAATATCTGTTATCCTTTAACGTCCTGCCCCTTACAATATACTTGCCAATCCCTTCCGTTCATGCCTCAAATCTGCAAGAGTTCAGGACATTAAAAAATGAAAATATTTGACAGATGGTCTCAGAAAGGTCACCAGCAGTCTAAGAGGGACGATGACTCTCTCCTCTCTTCAGGGAGCAGAACAGAGCTACAGCTAAACTCAAGATACAAGGTCTTCAGAAGAGCATCCTCCTGAACAGCAAGCTACAAATTACATTACAGACAGCTTTGCTGTCTTTCTTTAATGAACAAGTAAATTGGAGTCAGTGAAACTCATGACCTCAAATATTAGAAATTATACAATAAAAATCAAAGCTCAAAGTCAACTAAATTCCTATTTTAGTACATGCTATGATCTTGGCTATGTCATTAGCAAATTAATAAAAGTAAGAAAAGGAATTGTTAAGCTCATCTAAAGCAAAGCAGCAAGCTTGTAGATGTTTGATACTGCTGCTGAAGAACAATTCATCTTTTCAATTATCTTTTATTCATTATACAAACCAATAACCAATAATGTCAAACTGAGTGAGCCAGCCCTATTGCCACTCTCACTGTCAGTAAATCCCCTCAAATTTAATTGAAATCTTTGTTTTAAACTGAGTATAGCAGGTACAAAACCCACAATTAATCCACTTATCCCTCTTTAAGGAAGAAATAAGTAAAACATACATTTTTTTAATCAGAGGAATTACCAAAATATTTTTTTTTACATTTTAGTCAAGAAAGCATGAAAACTCCCATAGTTACTTCAACTGAAGATTATTACAGAATACAAAACAAAATATTTTGTGTAACGTATTATGAAAACACAATTTAAAAAAAAATATTCCAAAAGAAACAAGGAATGCAAATGTTACTGGATTTTCTTCTGAACATTTTTCAAGAATGCACGGTTTTTCCTGATAAGAAAAAAAAAGAGATTTTTCCAGCAAGGACTTGATGATATCAACTTTATTCCTCCCCATCCCCCCAGTGATGTCTAGTGAAACACCTGTGGGAAACAAACCTTTGCATCAGATTTATTTCAGTCATGTTTGATATCTCTTTAGAATTCAACAGGTAGAAGTATTTCACATTTACCTATAGTCTTCAAACTAAATTAATAAACAGTTGTGTACCAGACTGTAAACTTCATGTTTTGGCAGTTTCAGCAAACAATGAGGAAGCCAATCTCTGGGTAACATGATTCCTTACAAAGTTTAAGTATTTCCAGTTTCAAGTAGATAATCTTAAAGCTAGTTTACTGGACAATTACTGAAAAAAAACTCAAAATATGGCAAACTAAGCCCAAAGTCTTGCATCGGCATTTAGGACATGAAAAGGAAACAATAAAAAAATGCAAGTACTACATTTATAGTTACATTTCACAAGTGCACTTCCTTTCCTCAGCTGTATGTATTGCAAAGTATGAATAATGACACAGTGCACGCTTGGTGACACTAAACTGGGAGGTGCTGTTGAGTCCCTGGAGGAACAACATACCTTGCAGAGGGATATAGAGAGATTTGGACAATCATTAACAGTATGAAATTTAACAAGTGCAAATGCTGGATTCTGCACATGGGACAGCAGCACAGGGCACAAGTATGAACTGGGAGATGAGTATCTGGAGAGCAGCCCTGCAGAAAAGGGTCTGGGAATGCTGGTTGGCAGTGAGCCCTGTCAGCCCAGCAGGCAAACCCCATCCTGGAGTGCCTCAGACAGCATCACCAGCCAGTCAGAGGTGACCATCCCACTGCATTCAGCATTGCTGTGGACTCACCATGGACACCGTGTACAGTCCTGGGCTCCACAACTGAAGAAGGATTTAAAGGTCCTTGGATGCATCCAGAAGGCAACAAAGCTTCCAGGCTTTGTTTGAAGGTCTGGAAGGGATGTCCTGTGAGGAGCAGCTGAGGACTTTGGGATTGTCTGGTTTGGAGAGCTGGAGGCTGAGGAGCAACCTCATTGCTCTCTGCAGCTTCCCAGGGAGGGGAAGTGGGGAAAGAGTAGCTGATAAGACACATGGGAACAGCTCAAATCTACACCAGGAGAAGTTCAGACTGAATATAAGGAAGCAGTCATTTACTGAGAGGGTGGTCAAACACTGGAGTAGGTTTTCGAGAGAGGTGCTTGATGCCCCATGCCAGTCAGTGTTTAAGAGGCACTGGGAAAATTACTGTAATATTGTGCTTTAACTTCTAGTCAGCCCTGAAATGGTCAGGCCATTGGACTGGGTGACCATTGTAGGTCTCATCCAACTGGATCTACTCTATTAGATCAATTAAAATGTCATTTAATAATTAAAAAAAAACCATCAGACATTGACCCCATGCAACCTAACTTTGTCTCCTGGTTCTGTTCACTATACAACATGAGTAATTTGCATGAACACATACTGTATAAGACGAAAGGGATCATGGTTCTGTTGCAGAATGGAGAAAGGAAGGTGGAGCATTTTTGTTTTTTAAAGCTATGACATCTACCTCATTCCGGATTAAATAATTCTGTCTAATCAGTCATTTAGAAAGGAACATGTAACTAAAGGAGAGAGCTTCATATTTACAAGGCTCACTCAGCTACCCAGGAAGAGACTGTATCTAATTATAGTCAGCCCTTTGACATATTCAGGATGAGAAAGGAGATCATGAAGCACAGTGAAATGTTAGTCATTCACACACACCTCTCTTTTTCTGAACTCGTCTAATCATTTTTTTCCTATTTTTCCTGCATGCATTGACCCTCCACACATTTACCCATTTTTCTTGCTGCCTTGCTACTCTATTTTTTTCCTGTTTAAATGTCTTTTTTAAAAATCACATTAAGCAATAAAATCTGACAGCAAAACAGCAGCCAAGAAAGTCTGAGGGACCAGTGCTGTAGTCAGTGGTGACAGAGGCAAAATGAAACTGCTGCTTGCCGTTTCCCAACTACTGCAGAGATGCAGAAGATGCACCTGAAAGCTTCACCAGAGTAACTGAAGTGGCAGAGAGAAGCTGCTGAGTAACTCTCAGTGGGAGAGGATGTTCTACTGCCTGGCAGCAGCACAAGATCAACAGATAGGAAGCTCAGCAGTGGTGGTGGCTTGATGCAGAGAACATACAGCAGAGTTCAGCTAAAGGGTACTCGCCACCACAAAGCAAAAGTAGCTCAGAGAGAATGATCTCAAAAGCAGCAAAGTCAGAGGTTTGCAAATAAGATTCTTGAGCATCTTTCAATTACTGAAATCAAAACTGTGAAATTAGATACCTTAGACAAAAAAACAATATATGAAAATGAACACATTTTACACGGCCTGCTAGAACAAAACACCCTCAACAAAACAGAGATTGCTTTCACTTCTATTTAGGGTCTTTTTTATTCAAATCAGAAGATTCTGGCCTTTCACTGACAGAACACTAGAATACTGAAAACTGAACCCTCTGAGTGGAATAACATGGATTATTTTGAAAGAATTAAGATAACAAAAACCTCATCTATACTCCAACAACACTATGCTAAAAATCAAGCATTTGGCAAATTGGCTAACTGATAATAGAGGCCAAAATATTTCTCTTGAATAGCATGCAGAAGGAAAGGTTTGGACAATATTAATCTAATTTTTCATTCACAGGCAGCTGGGGGCACTGAGCCAGATCCTTTGTTCATATAAGTTTCAGCAGTGCTGTGGCCAGCTACTGTTGTGTGCCATAAAAGTTTCAAGGTTCTGATGAATGTAAATTCGGTAATTAATTATAAGCAGGCCACTATTTTTCATGACCTAATATCCATATTTGCAATGAAGCACAAAGGACTTAAGCACTTATTCTCTGCAAATGAATAGTCATGCAAAGGAGGCCTCCCGAATGCCTCAGTGTCTCAAAGGTGGATCAAAAAGAGATATATTACAGCCCACATGGTCAAGGAAATAAATCCTTAGTTATGCACTCTTTTTCTGCTGATGTTTCCCATTCTGCTGTTCCGAAAGCAAGCAGATGTCTTTAAAAGCATGGCTCCAGCCTTTCACATCTGGCTCTCACACCTGTACTGCACAGGGTTTGCTTGTTAAAGAACCTATCCAACACCAAACAGAGACAACACTGGTTTGACTCCTAAAGCTGACTCAGTAGTCAAACATCAAACCTGACCAGCCTTTCAAATTTCCTCTCCTTATAATACTGAGCACTACTGGCATGATCCAAACAGTAAGAGCATTCCCATTCCTTCTGATCTACACCAGCCTTCTCATCAGCCTTTCACACTGGCCTACCAGATATAACGGGAGTAACATGTCAAGAGCTATACCTGGATCTTGGGTAAAGCTCAGGCTATAATCCTCTCTCTAGCTCTGGAAAAAAAGGTGTTTTCCTGGCTCAGTTGAAAGCAAGACCCTTGCATTTCCAGGTTAGGGAATTCATAGAAATAGTCTCAGGTCTAAAACTAGACCAACCCCTAGATTCCTCCATGGCCCTCTTAAATTTAGTTCTGTAAAATAACTCCATAAGCTTGCCATGATCCCTGAAGCAACCATTAATATTATTTACCTATACAAAGTATATCTACCACTAAGTATTTGTAGGTTCAAAGGATATTTTATTGACAAAATTATCTTAGTTTATGCCTTGACTAAGATTCCTGTGCAGAGAACTTAGAAAACATTTAGTTGCAAAATGCCCTGCTAGAAATATACAGTTCTGTAACCTTTAGAAGTCCATTAAAAATGTAAGACTCTGGAATTCACAAGTGCCAGAAAAACACTGCCAAATACCATTAAGCCAGTAAAGATTCTTCAGAGTTAAAAAAATTAGGTTAGATTTCTTGAAATGATCCTGTTGATCTGATGAGATAGGACACATTCTACAGCCGTAAAAAAAAAAAGGTAATAGTTTGTCTACCTATTATGTAATGCCTTCCTCAAGCATTTTCAAACAAGAGGAGTTCACCTGCAGACTTGTAGTCCAAAGCTTGTGATAAACCTGCTTTGCAGAAATCAAGATGTTTGATGCCAATCAAACTAAAGGAATGCTTATGTTCTGTAAGGTGGGTAATCACAGTTACAGCACTTTATACTGTTAAATACCAGTTGAGATAATGTCTATTAAAAACAAATACAGGTTTCAGGGGAAAGTAAGAGGCAATTAAGCTCTAAGCTCTTTTATTTTTTTCCTCACAATAGATGGAATACACTTGATTTTAAGATTTCATTTTTACACTTACAGCACAAAATCCTAGCAGAGCATTTCACATGGATGTGACATATTTAGATCCTGCAATCATACTAGATGCTGCTCCCCTTATTGGCATCAAGGAAAACACTTTTTCTTCCCCACACCTTGGAATTCCCATTTGTAAAACATAATTATTTTGCCTCCATTATAAATTACTGAGAGCTGTTGACAGAAAAGTAGTATGTAAGAATACAGCAACATTTTAAGGAAGAAATTTAAGTAGGTTGTTTTTAAAGTGCAAGCTATGTACATCAGATTTGTTTTAAATACTGATTTTAAAATAACTACCCATCTTTTCTTGGATTTCAATCTTGTCAAACCACAGTAAAATGAGACTTGGTTGTCACTCAGCAGTGATATTTCAGCATGTACAAGAAACAAAACCCAAAAGGAGATTTGGCTTTCTTTTTAAAAAATAACTTGCCAAACTTCCCCTGTAAAATTTAACACCACTCACATTAAAAGTTCATTTCCTCTTCTGCCTTCCAGACCCCAGTAGTTATGATCCCTCTAATATTAGATTATGAGGATGGCTTTCTCCAGAGACAGATTTCCTACTGAACACATCATCATTTTCAAACATGAATAACTGTAGCTTGAACACAAAGCCATACAGGACCAAAGAAGGAGCTTATTTCTGAAAACCTGTGTTGAGGAAGGTCCTTTCACAGCAGCAAAGCTTACACTAGGTAATAACTAGCTTCATAACCAAATCTCTAAAGCAATGTTCTCATACTGAAAGGCTCTGCATCTCATTACTAGGTCTGGGGTTCATCCATCCATATTCATGAATTGTAGCCAAAAAAAAAAAAAAAAAAAGAAAAGGAAAGAATCCTGCAGAATACAGCTTTTTAAAGGCTGCTATAGGTGCTAGGTTTTTCTGACAATACTAACAGCATTTACATAGAGTTGTGTATTATGTTCCTCCTTTCCATGGCATGAAACACCTGCAGACTCCAGCAGCACATCTGGCAGGCTCTCACAAGATCCTGTCTCCAGCATCCAAGTAGCAATACACCAGTAAGTCTTTCCAGACACCCTCACATCCACATGCAAAAATGACCATTTAATAAATGCCGTAGAACTTAATAGAAACCCTTTTATTTATGCAGAGATAAATCCAAAAGACAAATAGGACCACAGGTCGCTGCATCACTCCATCCTCCTTAGATCCTGAAGGAAAGCAACCATTATCCTGAGTCAGCAAAATGGCATGACTCTTGAGAAGGAAGAGTAGGGTACAGTTGAGAGTCACTGCTCTCAGAGCCCTGACCTAGACATGAAAAGACACAGTCCTCCTCTCCACGGAAAATTACCATTTAAAACAAGCTGACAGCAGCCACAGAAAAATCAAATCAAAAAAGTTTGAATTTGAAAAGTTTTCAAATTGCCTGTGAACAGGATTTATATAAGTTGCAGATGGCCAACCCTGAGCTTCAGACATACACATGCAGCATTTTGTATCACTATTCTGAAGTAAGGCTGCTGAGCCAAAGTAAACGTCTCCAATGATAACACTGGAACTTTGTAGTTTAATCTCCAGGTCCACACTCTCTGGGAGAATTCAAGCTCCACAGTAACAAAACCATGTGCAAAACACTTTAGAAATATCTTACTGTTTGATCTATAATGAAGTCTACTACTAATGTGACCTCCAATAAATCAGGCTGCACACAAGTTCCAGCTGGCCCTCAGAGACAGTCATATCTGGTTGCTACACCAGCACAAATCCAATGACTCCAGACATACTTAAAATTAAGAGTGCAGAATTTGTTCCAGAAAGTTTAGGAATCTGTATCAGGACTGTGACATTTCCAAGATTATTGTTTTCCAGCTACCACCAAGAGACAAGCAATGAGCACTCAGAAGATAACAAACTGAGTGCTGTGAGTAAACTCACTCAAAAATTGTTTCACAATACACAATTGTTCTTAAAATATGAACCTTGTTAAGGAAATTAACATAAAGAACTTTTGAAGTGTTTTCCAGATGTTTGCATTAATAAACAGAAAATCCCTTATGGTCTATTAAGGAAAAAAAAATGGTATGATATGAATAATTTCCTTGTTTAAAATGAAAGAGGAGAAAACATCCAAGAACTGTCTAAGTTTAAAATAGGTACAAAGGCCAATTTTATCACTTTGAGAAGCCAGACACTGATGATCTGTATGCACATGAATTTGCATATTAATAAATGCTCGACAAAAAAGTAAATTTGGGGAAAAAAAAAGAGACCCAGCAGAATGGACAGATCCAAATAATCACCAAATACCTAGCATTTTGAAGAACTTTCAAAGAATAACAAAGAGGAGACCTATGAAAAGCTGAGACTGGTGTTAAGATTTCCCACATAAAATTTAATCTTCACACATTGAAGATTTTCTCCCAAGTAGATCTGTTTGTTGCCTTCTTTTTTTTAAGGTTAAAATGGCTGAGTAATCTCAAAACAGAGGAAACATTACATTGTCCTGATCAGAACCTTTCTCGAGATAAAACATTAATAACTGACACTCACTGACATAAGGCCAGATATACAATAACTGCATGAACAACTGCAGCAGCACCCAGGGTCTGCCAAATCCCCAAGCCCTGTGCGAGTTGTTTCTCCTCTTCCTCCTCTCATGAGTCAACCTTTTGCAAAATGAGGAGAACATGAATTATACCTACATTTCTCTATCCTGTTCCTGAAAGCGATGGATCTTACCAGAGGGCTGCCTCCTTTCTTCACCTAGCTAGCATTTTACTCTGCAAGGATTCCCATTAAAACCTCAGGAGGCTTTTCAGCAATTAACACAGTGGGAATGGTAGTAATCAGCCTGCAATGGGGTCGTGCAGCAGCCTATTTGCCCACAGGAACACAATGCAATTGCAATCATTAGTAGAAAGCTTTGGAAAAGCTTGAAAGCTTTCCAAGTCACTCATAATGCTGTGATTGTGTGCAGCTCCTGGCTAGGAATATCTACAAAGCTGCATAGCACCTGAGCTGGCCTGTTAAAGCATCATGAGGAGCAAACTTGAAACACATTAACCTCCAATGCACTAGCTGCAAACAATTACCAAGAGGCTCTCATTGCCTTTAAGAGACCTCATGCAAAGCCAAGTTTCCCCATGTCTGTTTTCATCTAATCAGCATTACAGAAGTTAGCCTCTGACAGGTATTTTATCTTCAGTCTTTGTTTGCAAACATCAGATTTTGAACAAGACCTCATCATGTGTTGGGATTTATTTTTCTTTTTTCCTTAGAACCTTTTAACTCAAGCCCTGAGGAAATACTTGGAAGTGCGGGGGGGGGGGGGGGGGGGGGGTGGGGAGGGGGGGAGGCAGGCACAGGGTTTTAGCACAGATGTACCTATACAGAAAATATTTATCTGAAAGTTTTCAACAGTGGAATAACATGAAAATAGTTGCCTTGTCCCTACCAATTCAAAGTTTTGGAAAATAGGAAAGGTATTTTTCAGCTGATTTGAAAGAGAATATAAATCATAATTGTTGCAAAGGAAGGAGAAAAAGATTGTATTTCCCAAAGTCAGGCTTATTGATTAGACTTCTAAGTACATTATAGAGCTAAAAGCTGTACCCAACAGCTTCCACACATTTGCTGACTCTGCAGGTCATTTCAGACAGCGCTGCTTATATCTTTACCATAGAAAGGCCCATTTTCAAGGTCACTGAAACTACTTTTGCTGAACTTTAATACTGCATCTGCACGTGCTAAATCCTGGATATTACACTATTGACTTAAAGAAAAATTACTTTTTCAGCTTGACTACATCACGTTCACTGAAATTTATGTGCTCTGCTTCGGTGCCCTTATTGGAGCTACTCAGCAAGGTGAAAGTTCTGGATGAGTTTTGAAAGCTCCTACTTGTACAATCAAGCACAACTTCCCTCATGTGTATTCCTGGCTTTTCTGTGCCAGGCAAGGAATTATCAGAGCAAAGCTGTTTCACAAGGTCACTCCCAAGCTTGACTCCCTCCCCAAGGACACATAGGGGGACAAGTTTTGCAGGTAGTGCTACACTTCAAACACAAGCAACGTTGTTACTATTACCTGAGGAACTCAAGTGGCTGGCTCCACCACATTCTGCCTTTGAAGAGAACTGTAACAAATCCACAGGGAACTATAGCTACTGCCTGCATTTCCCCACTCTGAAGCACTCACAGGAGTAGAGAACCATCTAACCAGAATCTTTCCACAACACAAACCCCCCTGCCACTAAATACAATTTAAATCCAAGCACCTGAGGATGCCTGTAGGCTATGATTGCCCTGAGAGGCCTCAGGTGAGGCCACCACCTGCACATGCCCTGCCCTCTACCCAGGGCTCCATTTAGACTCAAACACAGCAGCCAGGTCTGGCCTGAGTGATGTTGTAAGTACATCTGTCTCCTTCCTACAACATAATCTCTCCATCCAGAGCTGTAGAAAACCCTAGTCATGGCAACCAGTTCCACCCAGCATGAGTGTAGCCCCCTGACTAATTTAGAAGTGGGGTGGGAGGAAAGGCTTATATTCTAACCATTTAAACTCAATGTCTTTAATCAGCTAAAGTGAAGTGTCACTATCAGTGTCACTGCTTTATATGAATGCTTGAAGACTGATCGAATCTTTTTTTTTTTTTTCTTTTTGGTAGCCACCCAGAGTGACTTTTTGACACCTTTTACTTTAATAATTCTGCTTAGACCTTCATAACAGGAGCTATTATGGACTATGGCTATTATCAGAAATAGAAACATATGTTCCTCCCTGGAGGAGGTGAGGAAAGATTAAAAAGCTGGCTATGAGGAGAACTTTCAACAAAATTACGCACAGGCTTTTCCTCCATTATCTGCTCCATTCCCGTGAGCTGGTAGAATCTCCTGTGGGCAGGTACAATCAGGATTTTTCTTTTCAGCTCCACAGTGTAAATGATGGGGCAGAAATAGGCTGTGTGTTGACTTGCAAACGCTGAGTTTGGTCCAGGCACAAGATCTACATAGCATTAAATGGCCCCCAACTCTTTCCCTGTTCCCTAGCTCAAGATTGCATTTGCACCTATCCCATACAGTCATTTCCCAGGGCCTAAGATATTTTATATCACTGGCTGATATATAATACACTGTCAAAAGGCAGCAATTTGGCTATTTTGCCTGAAGTCAAGTTGGTTACAAAGATTGCTCTGCTTCAGAAAATTCTTGACACACCAATTTACTATCTCATTATGTTCCTATTCTTTAGAGATAATACAGTCACATTAAATGCTCATTAATGTTGAGATTAAGAAAAAAATTAACCCCTCATGCTACATTTTTCTCTGTTTTTTCTATAGCTCATGTCCTAAACACTTTGATTTTTTATCTCATGTACATGCCAACTAATCATCTTTGCTCAAGTAGTAAGGAGTATTGAACAATATATCTGATAAAGCTTATTAAACAGATGGGCATTCCCTTGAGAGATAATACACAGAAACACTTACTTTATAAAATGTACATTTTTTTTAATAAGAAAAAAAAGGATGGAAGAGGAGAAAGGAAAAAAATAACAGGAAAAATAATTAGGAAAAAATTAGTGATCAGGCATGTGCCTAATTTTCCAATAGAATTGAGACTAATAGAGCCAGAGGGGCCACAAACTTCATTTTGTTGTGGCTTTTGTGTGGAGACCAGTCACAGGTACGTGTGCATTTTTTGTCACCAAGAGATGCACATAGCCCTGAGTAGAAACTACAGCAGGTTGACTTGAGTTTGGGAGGCAGATTTATTCGACAAAAACTCTGCAAACATATGCTTATATAGCTTCTCTTCTTCATGCCAAGTAACTTCGTCAACTTCTTCATCTCATTTCCAACATACCAATCAATCTTTCCTGATAAATACTAAGTACTCTTTCAAAAGTTTATGTACTGGAGGTTCTACTTCATGTATACCAGGTTGAGACCCTTAAAATCCTTAATTCAGCAGAGTACAAACACATGTTTAACTTTATGTACAGGAAGTGACAATAAGCATTATCTTTAGGATATTTTGGAACCTGTGTGAGGGAGGTGTGGTAAAGAAAAGCCATTTGCACAGTTCCTAGCTGCTTTGAACTGCATTGAGTTAACAACACAAAAAATTATTATGTAGAGAAGCATAACCATCAGGTTTTAAATAGAACAACATCAGAAACTCTAGTATGAACTCTAATAGACTTGAAATTGTACATTGCCTTCCCAGAATTTATTTTTTTGTCTACCAAATGACTGCCTACATAATGAATTACACACACAATGAGGAATAAAACAGTGTAAACATAACCATCTATCCAAAGAGCACTCAAACACATGAAAAACTTCAGCATGAAGTATTGAGCAGTTTAATTTTCCAAAGTCTTCATTTTGGAGGGAAAAAGTCCCCCATCACCTAATCAGACAGCAAGCTCACTGCTATTGAAGGATGAAGTGCTGAAGTTAAGTTCTCACAGTATTTGCTTATAAAAGCCTGAGGATGAGGAAGACAGGAGAGGAAATGACAAGAGAAAGTTTCCTCTGGGCTACACAGCAGAAGCATCTGCCAAAGTAATAGAAGTTTGTATTTATAACAACAATTGCTGCCCAAGATTGGCACAGAGGAGCAAGTAGTTAATCAAGCTGCCCTTACCAGTTTGGTATTTCAGAGCAGCAGAAGATACAAGAAGAGTAAACAAGCACTAAAGGGCCAAATTCTTCTGGAACCACATGTCAGGGTACTTCCAGAATAACTCAAGATGATCTTCAGCCAGGTGCAATGTAGCAGGAAGGGAAATGTGGCCACTGTCACCAAGAACAGACATACAAATAGTTTTATCTTAGCTGCAGTCTGGCTCATGTTATGGAGGAAGGGTTCATGGACAGGTCTAAGAACACCCACTCTGAGTCTTTTCAGGCGAAGTATATTTTATAGTAGGCCACAGATACAAATAAGCCAAACAGGGAGATTAGAAAGCAAGTTATCTCTTTGGCACAGATTTTCATTGGTGTGAGGCCCTGAGGACCAGCAAGATTTGCCACAATAGGCTGCTGACAGCATTTCTTCTGCAGTATATTGTCCTGGCTCAATAGCACAAGGTCAGACTGAATGCCGGTTTTCCGCCTCTCTGCTTCTCCTGGGGAGCAATTGCTTAGAAAAATATCCCTTTACTTGACAGGTTTGTAACACAAACAAAAAAATCCATCCTCGTTGTGGTTATTGAACTGACTTCTTAGGAATCAAGCAGTGTAAGACTAATAGTGTCATAGAGCCACCAACCACACCAATGTAAACTTAAATGCACATGAGTAATAGCTGAGTGGGGATAGCCTGATACAATAAACAAATAAAACTTATTTCCTTTTTTTTTCCATCTTATACAGACACTTCATTTTACAATTAGCAATTAATTCCTTCTCCATGCAGAAAGTAAGCCAAGATAACTAACTGTAAGAATTTCATTCATGCACCCCTGTATGCAAAATCTCAAGTCATCCTGAAGAACAACTACAGCGAATGTGATGGAAAGGGAGGCCGTTGCTTGGAGATTTTAAAACTGTTGACAAATTACAGCTGTTTTTGTACACTCTCAAGATGAGTACTTTAAGGTTGATGCTTTTGTGTATGCAATAAAAGGGGATAATGTGGGGGAGGTACTGACACACCAAGGCTAAGAAAGAACATCACTACACCAAAGTAGTCCCTATAGACATAGCAATCACCTTTTAGGATACATCTGGAAACAAAAGACATAGATATAGAAATTTCACAGAGGTCTTCCCCAGTGCTGTGGTCTCTTGTGCTCAAGAGGAAGATCCACCCCACAAGGCTGTCTGCTCCATACAAGACGTCTCCTGAGCAAGCAGCCATGCCCTCAGCATGGCTGTCAGTATGTCGAGGCATCACAGCTTCACAAAACATCACCAATCAACTGTGTTCAAATACAGTGAATTTCCTGAGATCTCCAGAACAAACCCCACGCTATAATCCCACAAGTGTACATAAATTATGTACACTTTAATTATATGAGCTTTACTTATACACCATCAAGCAAAACATCAATTTGGCCATTATTATAAGTATCTTATGTATATTTAAGCATTATTATCAGCAGACTGACAGAGAAGGCTAGATAGTGTATCTGAAGCAGCAGCCCACTTTTCCTCAAGGTCCAGCTCACCATGCACTGGCTTGCCTCCCCCAAAAAAAGCCTTTACAATATATCATGATTTATGTGGTGTTGTGAGGAAGGCTGTTCTCACTGAAGCTGCAGAGCTTAAACAGTGCAGCTGATCTCCTGGAGGACCCCTACCCAAGGCAACCTTGCAGGACACACTGCCCCACCAGTGCTGACAGTCTCATGTGCAATCTGGGTAGGGTCTGCTCCGTTGTCCTCCCAGCCTGCTCCTGAAACCACAGGGAGGTCTGAGAGGATAAGGGATGCTTGCCCACATCTCAGCCACAATTGGCCCTGGATCCTTTCAGCCTCAGTCTAGCAGATCGAGCAAAGCCTTTCAGGCTCAGTCGAGCAGATCGAGCATTGCAGGGGAGGTGCAATGACAGCAGCATGGCAGCAGCACTCCTTGAGAGACAAGGAAGAAGCAGAGGCAAGAGCCAGGGTGCAGGACGAGGGGCTTGGGGTACACCACGCTGCTATACCACACCATGGGGCCTGCCCACAAAGAGCCAGTTGGGAGCCCATGGTGGTGGTGATCTACATAATCTCCAGTCCCAGAGGTGTTTTTCCTGAGGAGACTTGTCTTCAGTTTTAAATACCATTAGATTTGTAATAAAATAGATATTGTTATATTGTTATTGTTATAGTTAAAGGGACTTCTGCCATGTCTTCTGTCTCCTTAAGCAGGGTCCACATGGTCTATTATATCCTACTGTATTTTCCAGGATGCAAAATGAAGTTAATTAAAGAAAGATGAATGTTAGCCTCTTTACATACATTTAAAATTGTCTCTGTGACAGAGCTTCTGCTATTGATACCCAATGTCAATAACAGCAATCGGACATGAATATAAAAGCATCATCTTTGCAAATGCGTGCCAGCTTTGCTTCTCTTCTTGTTTTCTTATATTAATGACAAACATGCTGCAGATGCTGTTTCAGAGATAAACACGCAAACACTATTGTTATTTCCCCATGAAAGCAAGGGTAAAGGCAATTTATGACTATTCATGAATTTTTATTAGATAAAGAGGGCTGTCTATATGAAATTGGCTGATCTACATTTTTGGTTTTTAATGTCACCATAATGCTACTATTCCTAAATGTTTCACAAGCTGTTTACAGAAAGCCAAATTCAAGCCCATAGTATAATCTAGGACTTAGCTTGGTCAAATTTAGAGGAAACTAATCCACGTAATCTAGTTATAGTGAAATGAAAGCAAAAACTGAATGCAAAGTGATCAATATAAACCTAAGTGAAAGATTTTAATAGATATATTTACTTGATTCAAATTATTCAAACAAATATTATCAGTTTACTTACATTAAATGTATTTAGAGGTTTACACTGGGTGTATATTGATCTCTGGTCTTTACAAAAACCAGAAAATACAGGAAAATAAGGGCACTATGCAGAGGGAGTATACGGCCGTATTTAATCTCTTCCTGGTATGAGAAGAAAAAAGGAATCGAGGAAGCTGGCCAAAATACACGTCCATCACAAATACTCTGCTAACACGTTTTCAATTATGCATTCTCAAAGGGATCAGAAGGTCCTAATTAAAGGAATGGAAAATAAACCTGAGCAAAACACCAGTGAGGGTGGCAGCTCAGCCTCTGTTTCTGAGAGATGCTGACCCTCATGCTCAGGGGAACAGCAAATGTTCAGCACAGCTCGCTGCTGGGACGTCAATGAACAGGATTTCTTTTCCTGGTATTTTTCTGGGCTCCAGAAAATTTAACATGTTTTGGATTAATATTACTGGTTTACACAAGAATACCCACAGAAATTTCCTCTCTCAGACTCCCGATAGTGCTGTATTTGGAAATAATGTGAGAGCATCTCCTACCCATTCCATTTTTGGGTGGCATTATGGCCAAGCAAGGCTTCATGGAGAATCGTTGCTTCAAATAATAGTCTTCAGAAACCTCAGGCAACAAACATAAGGAAAGGGGGCCTTAAAATAAGGATATTTTTTGCACCACTTGGTCCAAACCAAGCACAGATAAGGTGCCTCAAAATGTGAACCATTTTCTACAGCACCATCATTCCAGACAGCACTGGCACAGGCAGCATGAACACCAGGGTCAGAGAATTCACCAACAAAATCACCCAGGGTGAACTGACAGCCTCTCTAAGAGCCAAGTTGCTCCTACAATACTCAGTCACAAAATCAATCAGTTTGAAACTTATTCCCCACCCCATCACAACCATCTGACTAAAAAAAAATGGGCCTCAGCAGGGTCACAAGTTCTGAAAGAAGTGCACACTGACATCTTATATTTTCACTGCCAGTTAAGAGTAGATCAACTGGCATCCACAAATGAATCTGTCCTAAGACAATGATCAGTTATGCAGTTCCCCAGTCCTGCTTTATACTTATTTGTAAGCAACCCACGTCCCTGTTAGAATTTCTAGTTTGTTCCACTCTCTTCCCCCCTCCTCCCATTTTTTATTTTAGATCTGCAGATGTTTTCACAGACAGGGAAAATTTTATTCTATTCTTCCTCTAGATGACCTTCCACAATTCTAGCTTATCAGATGGTGTGCACACTTACATACCAAAAGAAAGCATGCAAATGTAGATCTTGTTTTAAATACTAATTAAATGCATTGCAATAACTCTGAAAGTTTTAAGGTCTATCTTGTATAATTTCAAAGCAACTTTAAGCTGTACCTGACTACTTCCACAAAACTACCACCATAATGCATTCAGATTATCATTTTCACTTCCTAACCACTGATTCACACTGGGATTGCAAGTGGTAGGAAAGGACAATGGGAACATTAACTCCTCATTGCACAAAGCTTTCCATAAATCAAAATCTATTCCTGTTCATATAATAGAAACAAGTTTAATTAAAGGAAATTGAATGGAGGAAAGTCTGTAAGTTAATAAGAGACTCCAGCCTAATGAAGGAGAATTCAGCCTGAAAGGTTAAACTGAAATTTCTTTAGTCAAAATGGAAATCCACAAAGTTAGACCATGACTTTATATTGTCAGCTGATGTTGGTCATTGACAAATACAATAATAGCAAGAAACACAGTATCAGAATAAAAACTATAATTAAAGAGAAGATTTACTATTACCATTTAAAACTTGTCATGTTTTTGATTAGGGCACTAATCTTTGGGTAGAGATGTTGAGCAACAAGTCTCAGCAGCAAAAAATTATAAGGATAGTGGAGTTGGCAATGGAGTGGAGCCAGGTGCAGTCCCTTGCAAGCACTAAGTTACCTCTGAAACAGGATTTTTTATTCCTATCCAAAGAAAGCCTTCCAGCATGCCTTGGCTAAGCCAGAAAAAAAAAACCTCTCTAGACACCAAGCTTTGATTGCAGTTACCTATGACAATCAATATTTCTTGGATTTTGTCAGCCTATCACAAAAGGGAAGCTCAGTCTCACTCACTGTAGCAGCAGTAGGGCAGAAAATCATCTGTTTCCCCATGCCCCTGGCTCCTGCAGAAAGAACAGAGTAGCAGGAGGAAAGGAACAGATCTCCAGGCAAGAGGAGAGCAAAAACCACTGCAGAAAACAGGGAAAATTATGAAATCCAGCTCTGACATGCCCAAAGCACAGCTGGTAAGATTTTGTGGTAAGCAGTAAGTAACAATAAATATATTTTCCTCACTGTCTTCTTGTATCAGAGTATGCTGTCTGGGGATAATAGCAAAACGTCATGCTCACTTGCTTTCTGACTCCACTTTTCCATTGTCCATTTGTTTAAGACCAGAAATAGTCTATTTTCACAACCATTAAGCCGCTTTCATCATCATTGCATGAAACAATAGGATTTGCTTCTAGTTAATTAATTAATTATTATAATAAATTATAAAATAGTTTGAATTATTGATTATCCAGATACAAATACTCCAGACGCAAAAAGTATCTGACAGCAGTGAAGGTTTGCTTACACAGAAAGGAGTTAGAAGTGAATCCACAATAATTATTTCCAGACCACAGACCTTCATTTTGGAATAAAACTGAGGCCTATGCCTGAAGTTACCTAGAAGTCCAGTCAGAACTCTGAACCCAATCACTCTCTTCCTCTGAATTAGTTCTGTAGTGAAGACAAAGTTGTATAGTTAAACTATAAGTCAAGGAAGGCAGGGAAAAGTGGCAAAATTGCCTCTTAAGGAATTACCATGGACTTCTTTTTGGGTTGTGTTTTTGTACTTAGGATAGCATTAATCTAACTACCCATAACTCTCATAATAAGCATTTCATCAACTAATCCCATCCCCCAACACTTTCTCTGTCCCCTTTCTGGAAGGTTGGGTTCCTCTTTTCTCTTATCTGACAAGCAGCTTTGTACACTTCATTAGATTTAGTGTCAATGGAGCCTGGTTCAAATTCCACATGCTTGATTCAGTCACCTTCAAACAGTTACCTGATGGCTCATTGCAGCTAAAAATCAGTACAAAGTCTGCAGCAGAAAATTTTCATGACCCTTCAGTTTACAGATTTCCAGAAATCCATTCCTCAGAAGTGCTGCAGTTCGCTCCAGGACCATTTAATTTACTCCCCAGCAGAGTGCTTCTTCTGAGCACCAACACTAAAGAGCTGAGCTCCAAAGGTGATAGCAGAGAGAAAAGGCCATTCTGACCCTTGACAGGAAGCATCCATGACAGAGATTTTGCTGTGTGCACTGTCTCCTCAGACGGGGCACGCAGTCAGAAGTTGAAGTAGCCCTCTTTCTTTTTCTGAGACACCTGGCAAAACAGACTGAGGAAGTGCATTGCTATCCTGGAGTATAGTGGTAGAGAAACCCCTAGGGGAGAAACTGTGTGTCCAAATTCAAGTTTAAAGAGGAGCAAGAACAAGTAGGCAGGAAACTAGCTGTAAATAAATTTGGGGTGAAAGTTAGAAGGTGGGTCTTTAGCCAGTACAGTGTCTAGCCTCCCAGGGAGCATAGGGGGCACAAAAGACTCAATCTCTTTCTGATTGTGTGGCAGAACTGTTAATGGAACAGGAATTTCTTTCAAAAATTCAAAAACTTTTCTAATTTTCCATTGATTTGATAAAAATCAAAGTTCTTTATCCTCTGGAAGTTGTTTATCCTCTGGACAATTCTAAGTCACTCATCCTAGGCTATGTGGTTGTACTTTGAAACAAGAGATTGTTATATAAAACACATCACTATCACATCACCCATCATTATTTTAGAGGTGGGAAAATAACAGCAAGGAGAGAAGAGCACTCTCCTTTCCAAGGATCTTTGTAAGTTTTGGCCACTGTAATCTGTAAAAAATTCCAGTGAAATAAATTTCCTGTCTTATTTAAGTAGGTTCTTGCCACCTAACCCTCACAATACTGTCCTGGAGATTCATTCAATTTAGCTCTGGGTACTCACCTGATTTTTGCAAATTACAGTATGGCTCTTCATATTAATCTAATGACATCTGGTTTAAAAAAACATCCATGTCAGGAACCCCTGATGCATAAGCAAGAGAAATTTGGGTATGGTAGATTAGAATAGACTCAAACCAATCACAACATTGACCACAAATGCAGAGAAATGTTCCTGACATTCATTAGAATCAAATAGCCTTTAATTTTAGCAAAAGTCCTTGGTCATATTGAATATTTATGTCCATGGCTAGAAGTGGCAAACTAGGGACAGTCACCACTTTTCTTCAGGCTGCTTATATTGGATTCATTAGCAATTTATCATCAATGTAAAGACAAAATTCAATTCCATCTGTGACCTTCAACACACATAAGACTTGTACCTGATGAATTGCAGTTAAGCAAGAAACTGGAACTGCCATAACAGAGGTTAAAGGCCTCTGAAAGCTGCAACAATTTTATGACATTATGCAATTTGGATAATAATTATAATCATCAAAGGTAAAGCTTAAGTACATTAGCTTTCTCTGACTCCTCAGAAAAAACAGTCACATAAACTTGGAACCATGCTAAATTTTTAAATCTCAAATATCACATTATAGGAGCCTTTTAGGGACTTCTAACCACTTCAGACATGATTAATTTCAAATTTTTGGACTTCAATTTGATATTATCCAATTCATATTTCTTCTTAAATGTGAACTGTTTAACTGGAAGCATTGGGCCGTGCTGATATACCTGAACAATGTTAAACATTGCTGAGGGCAGGGAAACCAGAAAGGCAATCAGACAAGAAAGGCAACCCGTGATGCAAGTAGCAGGGGAGCAGCCTGGCCCATTATAGGCAGAACTGTAGGTTAAGGCTTAGGGATTTCCCTGCTTTGCTTACACACAGAGGGGCTCACTAGCACAAAGGCAATCCATTCACCCTCCTCCTTTGCACAATAAACATTATGCAAACGACTTGTGACAAGCAGCTTTCCTACCAGGCTGTCCCTGTAAGATTGCAGGTGATGGTGTGGCACCACACTGTCTAGAATAAGTTAGAGATAGTCCCTCTTACTAAATATAGCAGACTCTGACTTATTATCTCATCCCATTTATTATTACATGTTTTGATGCCTAGAGTACGCATCTGGAAATCAACTGAGGAGAGTAACAGTAGGGGATAGGAATAAATTTATCAGACATCACTGTGAAGCCACCTTCTTAGAAAATCCCCCCATGAGTACTTATTTTTCACCATTATATTACAATTTAAAGCAATTAAATACAATGGATGAGCTTTGCACACAAACATAGAGAGACAACACCACATGCAATGTAACAGGAAAAGGGAAACACAAAATATTAACTCAAGCTCATTATCCACAGTTAAATTTGGGTGCAATAAGATGGAAATGTCATGTGTGATCATGGTTTCTCTATGTGTGTATGTACACTGATTTCTGAACTTTGCAAAGCATTAATTTTTCCTTTAAACTAAACTGAGAACTAAAGCTGGAGTTGTGTAAAGGTCATCAAAGTGTAAAGATTCTTACCACTCTAGAGCTTGGCCCTATGTAAAAATAAGGAGTGAAAATCCAAATTCAGCTGAATTATTTGCAAAAAGCATTTAATGTACTATTTTTCTCTTTGGCAATTACTATTACATAATCAGCCACTGAGTAAATACTTTATGCACTTTTTGTGGAATTAATGTAAAAGCAGCAGCACAATGCACTTTACACATACTGCAAACAGGAAACATAAAAATGTGATAGCAAAGGGACCACAAAGTTACCAGAATGGCAGAACCAGAAAGCAGGTGCCGTCCCCTCCACAACTCCTGTCTCTCTTCCTCCCTCTTCCACTACTCCCACTGAACTTTTATTTGTACATTAGTCTTCCAAATATCCTCACATGGAGGTTAGATATTAAGGAAGATATAAATAAGGGGTTTGTATTTAAACACCAAGTCCAAGAGAAAATCTCAAGGCAATCCTTCACATCCTACTACGAGCATGTCTCAAGTGGAAAGGAAACATTGCTTAAAAAGGAGAGGATGGTCTAGCATAGAAGTTGGTAAGAAATTTGAGTTCACTATGACAGGTGTGGATATAACTTTTAGAAAAGTTTGAGGCTGTGAGAGACCTTAGAAGTATGGAGATGGGGGAAAAAAGAAAGAAAAGAAAATCGTAAATACAACACAGTTATCTTCTAACCTCTGAATGACAGAGGACAAAAATAATTTCAGCAGCTGCAATTTTGAGTGCAATGGAAGTGAGCGGAAAGGAGTAGAATGCTGTCATTGAGAGGGTAGGTGATAGTTTATTTGTGTTAGATTGAATCAAAACCTGAAGTCTTTTTTCTTCCATTCCCAGAGAACTACGTTGAGTCAAAAATGTTCTTCAATCCAGCACTAAGGTCTCTGAATTATATCTCAGTTACATTACCAATGACTGGCCTCTCATGAAACCTTTTCTGTGAGATGTAAGCAAACAGATGCAAATATAGTAATAATTTTAAATATAAATGAGGTACAAAAGCTAATGTAAGATTTGCAAATGACTAAAAGCTGATAAACTAAAAATAATAAAAATAATTTTTAAAAAATGAACAGAAAGAGTCAAGCCCATCTGAGAATTATTTAAAATTGGAACAAGTGATTATACAAGCATCCAGAGAGTGAGTACATGCCACCACTTTCAAAAACAAAAACAAAGCAGTAATGGAGCTATAGAAAGTGTGTCAGACAGAGAAAAACTGTCAAGTAATAATGAATTTTCAAACCGTGTTATGTAAACGAAAAAAAGTTATATTTTAATTGTTCTTTTTAACAGAGAAATGTTGCCTTTTTTTAAGTAGAATCACCATACTTCCTTGATTCATAGTGTTCTACTGTCCTCCAATGGATACTTTTGATAGTACTTGCTCTGTAAAAGCATATTAGAATTACAGCTGTGCCCCACTTAATGGTTTTGGTATGGTATTTATTACAAGATATCAGAAGAGAAGACAATATAAGATCTTACAGACTCCTCATCTTTCTTTCTATATTTAAAGAGACATCAGCACTGCCAGATTATCTTGTCTTCAAAAAATGAAGTGTGATCTTCTGCCAAGTTTTAGCAGTGCCACCTGACAAACCACTGAGTCCAAGACGGACCTTAGCCATTCATTCATCTCATGAACACACAAAAGGATCAAGGCAGTAGAATAATGAGCGTGTAGGCAGCCCTTAGAAGCTATGTATAGAACAAAGCAAGATATAGCAGCCTCTGGAGATGTATGGCACAGCTGACAGTGAATCTCTGGAGCCACAGTTTCTCCCTCTTCTTTCCAGCTGGTTTTGAATAAATTTTGAATAAAACATCACTGAAGAAACATTCAATACTTTTCATAGCTAAGTGAGAAGAAAACTGGAGTCAGCACTCATTTACATTGATTTAGTTGATGACATACTGCTGTCATTTGGAGAAGTAGCAAAAATGGGGGTGATTTAATTTCTTTTAGTTTTTCAAAAATCTAGATTGTAAAACTAGCTCTTCCAATTTAGAATCTGGAAGAATGATGCTTCTCTGGGTACATGGTTTTCTTTCAGTCATTTAAGGCTTCTTTAGATGGTAAAGTTAATGCATAGTAAGTTGGTGTTCCAAATTTCTCTCCCTGGGTCAGCTGTCAGCCCCCACAAGTCATTGTTTTCGTCTGCTCCTGGTCACTGATCCAGTGACCAGGCTCAGTCATGGTCAGTGTCTTTTACCAGTGGCAGCTGTGTTGGCCCTACCTGCCCCATTCCCTAATCCAGTCCTTGCATCAGCCAACTTCTCCTCGCTACACTCACTTTTTTTTCAAATACTTACAAGCATCGTCTTTCTTAGGATAAGCTTAAAAGCCATGGATACAGGAAATGAAATAAGTATGCATCGGTCGCTACTTACACAGAAACAAAGGATTCTTTCGTGCAATATGGATTATCCTACTTCTAACGAAAACAAAGATACACCTAATATGTACTAGGAATACAGAGTCATAGAATACTTTGGGTTGAAAGCGACCTTTAGAGATTGCCTTGTCCAAATCCCCTGCCATGGGCAGAGATTGCTTCCACTAGATACCTTCCACTAGACCACTAGCCCCATCCAACTGAAGCACTTCCAGGAATTCACAGCTTCTCTGGGCAACATTTTTCAGTGTCTCTCTCCATCTCTCTTATAAGCCCCCTTTAAGTATTGAAAGGCCACAACAAAATCTCCCTGGAGCCTTCTCTCAAAGCCGAAGAGCCCCAGTTTTCTCAGTCTGTCTGCATAGGAGAGGTGTTCCAGTCCTTTGATCATTTTTGTGGCCCTCTAAGAGGTCCACATCCTTCTTCTGTTGGGTCCCCAGAGCTGATGCAGTGTTCCAGGTGGGGCCTCATGAGAGAGCAGAGGGGGAGAATCACCTCACCTCCCTCACCCAGCTGATCCTGCTGCTTTTGAGGCAGCCCATTGCAGTGTTGCTTTGTCTTCCCTGGTCCTGGGCAGCCCCAGAGAGCCCAGCAAGGGCACTGCTTCTCAGCGGGACCGGGATGCCACTTCTCCCGGGCACTGCTGCGTTCCACGCA
Source organism: Vidua macroura (assembly GCF_024509145.1). Lineage (NCBI taxonomy): Eukaryota > Metazoa > Chordata > Aves > Passeriformes > Viduidae > Vidua > Vidua macroura. The sequence continues at coordinate 37,944,208 of NC_071571.1, forward strand.
CCGGTGTGGGGCTGGCCGCGTTCTGCTGCCGGGTGCAAAGGGCGAGACAAAGAGGAAGGAATATCCACTCTGTCCGCATGGTTGGCTGGAAAGCTTTAATGGCCGCGGGGAGCCGCGGTGGAGAACCACAGCTCGCTCCCCAGCGCCGCGTGGACAAAACGGCCCCAGGACTGGGGGCAGCATGGGATTTTATAGGGGGCGGGACGAGGGGGCGGAAGACCCCTTGCCCAATGGCAGCAGGCTATGGGGGAGTGATGTGGACCGGGGTAACCAATGGCAACGTGACAAGGGCAGACCCGGGGCTCCGGGGCGAAGGGTTGTGGGAATGGGGTGACAGACACAGAACTCTCCGGAGTGGACAGGGGGGTGGTCACAGGACTGGCAGGGTGATGCTCCAATGGTAAGAGACCCGGAACAGGCCACCACGGTGGGGGGGGAACATGGGGGGTACACAGAACCAGCTAACTAACACGTATCAGAACCCCTAATCTGAACCCAAACCCAGGATGCAACAGCCCATGACACAGCTGGCATTCTGGGCTGCAAACACACACTGATGCCTCATATCCAGTGTGTGCTTGTGAATGCACAAATATTCCCAAGTCCTCCTCATGGCTGCTCCCAGTCCATTCACCCCTCTCCTCTCTACTGATATTGGGAATTACCCCAGCCCAAGTGCAGGACTTGGCTTTGTTGAACTTCATGACGTTCACATCGGTCCACTTCTCAAGTTTGTCAAGGTCCCTCCGGAAGGCATCACTTCCCTCAAATATACCCAAATGCATAAAAAAGCAATTAGCATGGAACAGATAGTACACTATACATTCACAACCAAGGTTATTTTGTGCCAGTCTACCTGTCAGACACAGCTTTCAGAATCCAAATTCAGCCAAAGCAAGTCAAAGGTCATCATCCCACCTGCTCCTGTCTCCAGGGATTTGTGGTCCTCCAAACTGAAGATAACTTTTAGTTCCCTTCAAACAACATCATTACTTTCATCCTTATACAAATCTTAAACAGAGGAAAAAATGAGAAAAAGCTAAAAAACTTCAACTGTTGCATGCTACTGGCAGGAAGCATGTGACTGATGATCTGTGCCAAACTTAGAGGTGTTAAGGGCTTTAACTTATACTCTAATGTCCTGCGTTCTTTTACACTTCTCAGCTTCTTCCTACAACACATAATCTCTTGGATTTCTCTCTCTCACCTCATCTTTTGAGAAATTTTCTTGAAATACAACAAAAATATCCTTAACACTAAAAACCTTCGTGTAGGCTGCAGCTCAGTAGTATGATCAGTGCCCAACAGTCTAGCAGACTTCTAATAGCTTAACATGAAAACACAGCTGTCATTGTGGAAAATCAAGGTTCAACGAAATACACAGAAATTTTAAAGAGCAGAAAACATTTAATGTGGAAGACCATAGCAACACACTTAACTCAGCACCTCGAGCAGTCATGGCTGTTTCATCACCTTTTGATGGATTTCACACACTAAGTGATACAAAATTCCATCTATCTCATTGACTGATCCATTCAGTCACCATCTTTTGTGCCTTCTCCATAAATATCATGTTGCTATTATACATAAAAAGGAAGACTTACTATGGTTCTTTACTGTAAATTTAGTAACTGCAGATCTTTCACTACTTCTTAGCGTGCTTTGAAGTTCTCTTTCACACAAAGCTATACAGCATCCTTTAATTCTTTCAAGTACAAAGCTTAGTAGTATACTTCAAAGACCTCTTATACTCAGAGATGTCTGACACATTCTCAAATTCCCTGAAACAAAGATCTATACTCCTGTGTCTGGCTCCTTCAAATGCAAGTCCCACACTTTCACATTCCATTAAAAAATGGGGGAGGGGTAGTATGTTATAACATCTGCTACTCTGACAGAAAACTTTATCATTTCAGGATTATTTAAACTGTTCTTCATTGCAGTTTGAATTCCTTCCTGTCCTTCACACAATTTTTTTTTTCCTAAGCAAAATCAGTCTCCAAATTTGTGGGATTTGGGGTTTTTGTTTGCTATGGGGTGGGGGTTTTATTTGCTTGATGAGTTTTTTATGATCTGCTAGTAAACACAAAGATTCAAACACTGTTACAAATTTAGATGGTGTTGGAGGTATTGCCTAAAGAACCTAACTCCCAAAACTGCTGAATTTTCAACATCTCTGGTATTAGGACTTTCATAAGCTCACAGTCACATAAAAACTTTTACAGAAGAGAGCAAAATCCTTTTTTTTGTGGGCACAGAGCCCTATTAAAGTGAGATTAGGTTCCTACTGGAAAAGTGTCTGCCCCAGTTAACTCACTTGCTTTACAGGTCTCTTCTTAGAGGTAGCAATCAGCAGTCCCCCAAACTTCCAATATTGTATCTTTGAAATCCTATTTTAAAAACCTTCCTTCACAGAGGATAGAAGGAAACCCCCACTGTTGCATCCCGGGTTTGGGTTTAGTTAGGGGTTCTGATAAATGTTAGTTAGCTGGTTTTGTGTACCCCTGTGTACCCCCATATTCTCCCCACAGTGGTCTGCTCCGGGTCACTTACCATTGTAGCATCCCCATGCCAGTCTTGTGGTCACCCCCCTGTCCACTCCTAAGAGTTCTGTGTCTGCTACCCCATCCCTGTGTCCCTATTCATCCCAGAACCCTGTACACACCCCTGTCGTGTCCCCATTGGTTTCTGCAGTCTACGTCACTCCCCAGTTGCCTGTCCTCATTGGGCGAGGGGGGCTTCTGCCCCCATCGGCCCACCCCCTATAAAACCCCATGCGTTCCTTTGTTCGCCGCCATTTTGTCCATGCGGCGCTAGGGAGTGGCCGCTGTTCTCCATCGCAGCTCCACGCGACAATAAAAGCTCTCCAGCCAACCACAAAGGGTGTGCATCCTTCGCCTCTTTGCCTCACCCCAGTGCCGGCCACGGAGCGCAGCCAGCCCCAGACGGTGCACTGAACGCCACAGCGCCCAGGCCACGCAGCACCCCTGTCCCGCCGAGAAGTAGCGCCATTAGCTGGGCTCTCCAGAGCTGCCCAGGACCAGGGAAAACAAAGCAATGCCGCACCCCACTACTTCCCCCAGTTCTATTTTGAGGTGGTGTAGAGAAGGGGGTTATGTTCAGAGAATCTTTTCTCCTTTTCCCTTTCCGCAAAGCTGCAGGAACATAAGGGTTGATCAGCGCAGCCTAAACAAGAGCATCACTCAGGGCTCAGGGCTTGCTGCTTCCCTTTCTGCTCAACCCTGAAATCCTAATGGCTTGAAACCTCTGGGAAAGGGCCATACCTGATCTTAGCAACTCATCCCATCCAAGTCAAATAACAGAAAATCATTCAAGTTTCATCAGTTTCTCATAGAATTTGCCAAATATCTTTAGAGATAGCCTTGGCAAGAAGCCCTGGGCCCTGTGCAATGTTAACAGGGCACCAGAAGTGACTGTCAGACCCAGAGAAGAACAGAGTATCAGACCACAGGACTTTCAGACTGACAGAAATGTTAATCTAGACCCATTCATGCTGAATAGCCTGTAGATCTCAATTAAGGGAGAGAAATGGCAGACACAGAAAAAGATAAAACAAAAACCAATATACTGTGACCTGTGACAGCACACTAAGTACTCTATTGTCAAAAGACAATCTTGCCTCTAAATCAGAAGTTGAGATGTAGGCAGCTTTACTAAAAAAATATTTTTAAAAGTCTGGCTAGTGACACTGTTTCCAAATGAATGGGTTTCGGTTTTTATATTTAGAGGAAACAATAGCTCTAGATCAATGGTCCCCAAACAAGGCTAAATGTCTATGTACAATTTTATCAGAGAAAAAACAACAAAACAATACTCCAAAATTTTCAACACATCATAACCTCAGCTAAGTTCTACCTCTGTATATATTTATCTAAAGAGCACACACACAAACTTATAGTAAAAATGCAGGTGAACCCCAGATGCAGGGAAGAAATTATAATGTTTGGCTCCAGATCAGAAGGCTGAAGAATAGCTTTATTAAAACTATACCATATTACATTAATATACTATTTAAAGAATTCTACATACTTACCTATCTAACCAACTACAAACTCGTGACTGTCTGCTGAGAGTCCGAGACACAGCTGGATCCGATTGGTCATTGAACCCAAACAACCTTCACCAGAATCCAATCACTTCAGGTAAACAATCTCCTTACCACATTCCACATGGGGAAAACAAAGGAGCAGATATAAAGATTGTTTTCTTTTCTTCTCTCTATGCAATCCTGAGAGACAGAATTATGTCTCTCTGTCCAGAAAATGTGAATGTCACATATGCATACATACAATTTTTTTTTATTATTTTTGCTAGAGCTGGAGAAGAGAAATGCATGTACAGTCTTTGCTCCAGATTTTCTGAAATTTTCTATGGCTGCATTAAGCACCCAAGACTTAGTCTGAAGTGTATGATTTCTATGCACCAAGCAGGTAAAGTTCTTTGCAATTCCAGAAAATTGCCAACTTGAAAATATCTGTCAAAGATGTTCAGCACTATTCTAATCTTACTCCCACTCAGTGGCAAAATGGTGTCACTGAAGTTGAAAAGAGCAAAATTAAGATAAATGCCACACTTTTTTTGAATCAACTCTCTGATGTAAAGCCTTGTCAGTGACAAGAAAGTTGTGCCTTTCAAGATTAAAAAAAACCACAGCAAACCTCTAGAGATCTCTCCTGCTCACAGTACATTTTGCTGTATAGCTGCAGATTATTCAACAAAATAGAATCATTCCCAGATGAGCTATCACTATCTTTTTCTTTCCTCTTGCCACTAGACCTGCAAGTACATTAAGAAAGACTTGGCATAAACTGATTACTTTAAAATTCATTCCATGACCCTGCACCAGCAATAGCTGATTGCTCCAGGCCTTGAAAGAATTACAGATTTACAGGCTGTCTGTAGTAACTGCCTATTTTACCTACATCAGTTTAGACAGATATATAGAATAAGTAGTTTAAATAAGCCCAATGTAATAAACATGACTCATCTTTGTAGAAGACTTAGTATCACTGAGCAGAGCTCTTTGTGCAGTTTAAAAGATTATGTATCAAGAGTCTGGGATGTACAAGGAGTGCATTAAGACTACAAAAGACATGTCCCTTGAGAAGCTTTGCAAATGACTGGTGTATAGATACAAAATGCTTTGGAAGGAAAGTTATTTTCTCTTTCTGTTATCAGAAAGGATGCAAATCTGTACTTAAAGATTGGCATTTTGTACTAATGTCATGTAATGTGATGCAAACAAGGAACTGCATTATGCTTGGGTGGTGTGAAGAGAGACAGCTAAAGGACTCCACATCCACTGGACTAGCCATAAATGTTCATTCCTTAACACATATCCTGTATCTTAGCTAGCTAGCATTATGACAAGGTCTTAGAAAAATTAAATATTTCTTATCCATGAAACTGTGTAGTGATAAGTTTGCTTTCTTCAGAAAGCATTTTTTCTTACATCAGTTCAGAGTGTAGTTGTAAAATAAAATAAATTTTAAAAAAACCACCAAAAAACCAACAATACCAAAAAGTTGTTGGGCTTGCAGGATAAATACTTACAAATTATTGATAGGCAAACCTCAGTGTTTTAATCAAAATTAGTTGTGTCAATAAGCAGAAAGATTGGTTAAGAATAACATTCTTATCAGAAGCAAAATCACAAAAGCACAACATAATATTTCTCTATACATGTGTTCAGTGGACAAATTTTACCTCCTTAAAGGTAAATACAAAAATTCCATTGCAGAAGTTACTCTAAAGCATATTCAGGAGGGGATTAGAAGTGCAGCAGTGAGCTGGATCAGAACAAACTGCTGAAGATTTAGAACAAGCATACAGTTTACAACCTGAGTCCCCATGTGACACAAGTTATAAAATTATCCTTGTGATAAACCACCAGTACTACAGAGCTACACAATATTAGAGAGGGGATTTACAGACCACTTGTTATAAAAGCTGTAGACGCAGAAACACTAAAAATTATTTTCTACTGGAAATCTGAAGGAGCAGCATATAACAAAAGTATTCCATATATTAAAGAAGAGCATTACAGTCGTTTTGAGCCAGTGAGGTGAAGCTCACATGCAATCATCTGGTTCCCTGGAACAGCTCTGCCAAACAGTGAGCAATCAAACATCACAACATATTGTTGCTCTGTAAAAGTCTGTTCATCTGTCATATTTACCAAGCATTGGGTTCGTCACACCTGTTTCTTCCGCAGAAAAAATAGCTGCTTATACCATCAGCTAAAGCCTTCTTCTCCTAAGAGTCAGGCTATCCCCAGAACTCTGCTTTTCAGTGTAGGGGGTAATTTGTTGAGGGCAGGAGATGGGAGCTGCAGCACAGCTTACAACCATAGGCCTGTCTGCAGTCCCCTACTCCACTGTGAACATGCTTGGCTTGCTTTCTGTTTTGTATAATCAGCATACAAAGTGTTTTCTGGGTAGGCACAGCAAACTTCAAACCATGTATATTCTTCAAGATTGTGATTCTGCAAAATGATGAGCGTTTCAATCCCCGTGCTGTAAAGTATGTGTGTAATTTCAGGAATGAGAAATAACCGCTGACTGTGAAGCGTGTGGAGAGACACCTGGAATGGCTTCTCTACCTTACGTGCCTGTGAAATGCTTGGGGTATGATAAGTAGTTGGTGTAAGCAACAAATGAAGCACACGAGTTTCTCCTGACTCTAATTATATCCAGTACATTCAACATCTTGCAGGACTAAACCCTCAGAGGCAGCAAGTGGAAAAGACAGGAGAGGGGGAGATTTTGACAGAGTATCTAAGGAATACAAAGCTGGATTTCTGGAAACTGGGATCACACAAAGACTAAAGCTGACTGAACAAGGGTTGGCAGGAAGTATTTGAAGAGCAGAGTCATAATGGCTATAATACAGCATTGTTACCTCCTAATTTTGGCATGTCCCTCAGCCTACACAATGTTTTACTTGAAAACTCCTATTCCAGAAAAGACACAAGAGACCAGGTTTAGAAAAAGAATTTTGTTTTAGAAAACTCATAAAGGAGGTTCTTGATAATGGCTGGAAGGATCTAGGGAGACCGAAAACTTTCCCATTTTGTGAGCTCTTGGTTGGATCTGTGAGACTTTTCCCATTTCTCTGCTAGACTGAACCAAAGTGCTACAGTGGCTTCCACCTTGCAAATCGTCCTGGTGCAGTTCCAGCTGAGCTTTGTGTCAGACTGCTCAGAGGATTACAGCCTCAAACAGCACTTCAAAGGGGCAGCTGGAACTCAACCACATGCTAGAAAAGTGCAAATATCTTCTCTCAGCTCAAAGAAAGGCTGCATGTATTTGAAGTGGAAAAGTACAAGTTTAACACAAAGCCACTAGCAATTAGTAAAGAAAGTGAGTCTTGTTAATGTTTAAAAATTCCTCTGCATTACTTTCAGAATGACTTCTAAGTATGTATAAACACTAGAAGGAGACAGAGAACACTACCTTGAAAGGTAGCTTTCCTAAGGCATTTCATTAAAACAGGATTTACTTCTGGGAGCAAAGCAAGATCTTGTTCCCAGACAAAGAGAAAAATTGCAGACTGAGAAGTTATTTTAAAGCCTTTTCTCCCCACAATGATCCACATGTATTGTATTAGCACTCCACATACTATATCCACTTTAATACACATTTCAGCCTGCAGGGAAGTTGAATACTGCAGCTAGTGAATATTATCATTCCTACTTGTCACCAGTGATCATAAATATTCTAATTATGTATTACCTCATCTAGCCTAGGAGATATTGGGGTAGCTCCTAAAATACATTTCTGGTGCTTTACAGATACAGAAGCTATATCCTCCTCATTCTTCTACTGTATACTTCATGCAAGTCTGTTAGGGAATGGACATTTAAAACACTTCTAAATTTCTGGATGTTCCCCCTCTGCCTTCAGGCACATGAATTTGTAGATTAAGGCATCAGAAAAATTTTTTTTTTTTTTTTGAAAAGGCCTTAAATGCTTCTTCCCACAGGATCTAGAGACCACTGGTCACTTCTGAAGAGAGTCAGATGAATTATCTAGGATCCATATTTAGACACTTAAATTTTAAAATGTTTTGTGTTTAAAATGTTATAAAATGTTATAAAAACTGCTGTTTCATGGAGTTGCATGAATAAACATAGTTCTCTTCAAAATCCCCCAATATTATCTTTCTCCCACATCAAACATTAGACATGAATTATAGGGAAAGGAGGAGAATTTAACTACAGAGACAAAAATTATTTTCACCAAAAGAGGCCATAAAGTTCACAGCCATTTCAGTGCTGCAACTGTTTCTAGACCCAGAGCACTGCCAGGCTGTAAAATCAGAAAGTACTGCCTTCAGAGTCTCCAGTTCCTGATATTTCTTTCCTCTGGGCAGAGTGTGGGTATTTTTAATTATCTTTGCCTTTGAAACAGCTGAAATAGCAAAATTTTGCAAATATGTTACTTTGCTGGGGAATGTCCTAGACTGGAGATGGAGAAGAGGGGGCACAAAGATGTTGCTAGGTGAAATGAAAAAGGGGGCAAGTCCTAATGACACTTATATTTCTTCATTTTCTACAGCAAACATTCTGAAGAATAACAGAAAGGCTGATTAGGAAATTGAGGGGGGAAAAATCGATTTTACCCTTGAAGAGTGATTGTATAAATTTACAATCATTCAGGTTTTCGAGACTGCAAATAAGGTAACACCTTATTTTTAGAATGTGAAGAAGTGGGGTAAAACAGAAAATGAAAAAAAAAAAAAAAAGCCAACTTCAAGAGAAAAAAGACATATATGATTCTCTTTTTTCTGCTGTATTTCCAAGATCAATGGGAAATTAGAAAGTAGTATTGTGGACACACAGCACCTGCTGTAAGGAATTTTCCCTGGAATGCTCTCAAAGTCACTGAAACGGCTGGAGTTCAAGATTTGCAGCAGGCACAGTGCAGTGGCAGGTATGCCAGGCTCTCTGGCTGCACTACAGACCTTCTTCAGCACTACTTGACTCCCAGAGAATGGAGCCCTGAGGGAAAACTCCAGATTTGGCACAGTAGGAACTGAAAGCCTTGAATTAACGCTCCCCTCCGAGGAGCACAAAAAGCCTTTATTTCTAAAAAAAAAAAAACAACAAAACAAAACAAAAAAAAAAAAAAAAAAAAAAAAACAAAAAAAAAAAAAAAAAAAAAAAAAAAAAAAAAAAACAAAACAAAAAAAAAAAACCTTTTCAAATCCTTCCAGAAGCAGAAGGATGGATGGCTTTTAACAGTCATGAGCTCAGCGGCTGCTGCACACAGCTGCAGTTCTAGCCAGCACTCAGAAAGGAGGCATAAGTTAAGAGTAAAGAAGTTATTGACCCTGTAGTGGGGATTTCAGTAGAGATTTAACTTCTTGAGATGGATTGTGTCTGGCAACTGCAGTATTAACACCTTTACTCTTCCTAAAAATGCAATACCAACTATACTGACCCCAAGAGACCACTGCCTTTCTCTACAAACCCCCTCTGCAGGTCATTAGCACACTCCTATTTATCACAAAGCTGTTTCATTAATGACTTGTTCAAGAGGGTCAGCACAACTCTGCTCACTGAAAGATCCCTCAAGAATTATCACAGCTGAAGACTTCAGCATGGAACTGAAGACCTTGTTTAACCTCAGCATCATTATGGACTGCTTAAATGATTGAACTAAGAAGAGAGGGGGATTATGAAGTTCTTACATTTTTATGGGAGACTTATATTGGGAAAGCTTTCTTATATTTAAACTCCCAAGAAACAGAAGCAAAAGGTACTTTCCTAACCAAAATTTCCTCTCTCCTATTCACCACGCAATTCCACCAATGCAAATTCCTACCAAGTGAAGTGGAGCCCTCTGTTTACTCAGCTGCACACTTTGATCTCTTCCAGTTTCTGTAAGGGAAACCTCAAACCTCAGATAAGCTTCCTAACACCCAAATCTATGGAATTAGAACTACTTTGCGTGTCTTGGACAGGATGTATTACTTTGTGTATTGCTACAACTTAATACAAAGAGCATGTATTTTAATTGAAAGAAGGTGTACATTTTCCATAGTTTTTTATTATTTCACTGGAATCCAGCAACAAAGTTAATGGCTTACCATTTATTTTTTAAGTGTACAACATGGTACAATTGCTGGTACTGCACATTCTTATGTTCTACTCTCATCAAATCAGAAATAGATAATTTATCGCCCATAATTGCTAATTTAGAACCAGTTCTGTGCTGTGTTACTGCATTTACCACCCCTTTAACCCAATTAACTTACTCAATGTATTTGCTAATACTGCAGCAGGTAAGAAAAAAGAAGGCAAGAGTACAAATGTAGATTTTGCAGGATTCACTTTCTAAAGCCTAGATCCAATCCAAATACTTGAAACATAATTAACTTATTATCAGTGAATTTTACTTACTCACACACATGGCCAGAAAGATCTATTAGCTCACAAAAGAATCTTGGATTTCTAGAAGTGTTTCCTACTGCCACTCTTCCAGCTAAACCTGCATCAGCTACCCTTGCAGCCATCAAGTGTGTCACATTTCTGAATTGCTTCAGACAGTAATGTCATGAACTCTTTTTTTCTGTGCCTTAAATCTCAGGAAATAAGGTGAGACATCCCTGTCAAACAAGTTGAGAAATTTAACATGCTTCAGAGGCAAATGTAAAAATGAAACTGTGTGTATAATTAAGGCTGGTTGCAACCAATGTCATTTATCTTAACCTTTCCAACAAATATTTTAAATAACACAAAGTCTTTCAGGGCTATTTAAAAAACTAAAACTTAGATATTTTTTTCATTGATCTGACCCAGGAGGAATACACAGTAATCATCTACTTCAGAAGACTGACATTTGTAGTTTTAGCATATCATGCAGCAAAAATCTGCACAGTAATTTAAACTCGTAAACAGCAGCAATGGCTACTTTAAACTACCTTTTCCTCCTGCAAGACACACCAGGCTGCTGTTTCCCTCAGGAGCTGGCTGCAGGAAGCAATAGCGGCTGGAGAACCCCAAAGTTCTTCAGGCTTCTGCTATTTCAACACATAGTGCTGCAACTGAGACCACCAATGGGAGCAATAAAAAGGAAAATGCAGAAGTTCAGCAGCACCACAGACTCTGAGGTGGTTCCTCCTTTCCCCAGAAGCTTATGTGTGCCTACAACACAGGACAGGTGCTACAGCTGTGCCAGTTTCACTCCTGACCCCATCAACAGCACAGGTAGCACTGTGAGAAAAAATTATTGCACTTCCTGGGAAGGAGAGGAGCAGTAATACTCTGACAATAATTAATCAGTAAAGAGAAGTCTGATAACAATAGGAATTAATCTGAAAAAAAAAAAAAGAAAAACATGAGTTCTGATTTTATTACTGTGAAAGGAGTGAAATCCTGTTTTTAAGCAGAAATAATCAGCACAAATCTTCCATCAGTTTTGGAAGATGAAGTCCTTGGACTGCTTTTCCATTCCCATCCCTGCCTCTAACCCAGCACCTCACTGTGGCCAGCTGTGTCCCCCAAGAGCTGCCAGATGAGCATCTCCCACAGGCACTTCCTCACACACCTCAGGCAGAGTCTCACAGATCACCTGAAACTGGTGCTTCAAACTCAGGCTTGACATGTTTAATGAACCAATAGGTTGTGAATTTAAAAAATTAATGGCATGGGAGGCCTCTAGCCTTTCTTACACTCCCTCCTGCTGGTGTACATCTCATTTTCCTTATTTTTCCTAGTTCATCAGAGCTGATGTTTTTAGCTCACATGCACTGTCCAGCCTACATAAGAGAGCATGACCATGGGGAGCAAAACCAGGGACACTCTACCCAGCCAGTGCATATCAAAATGGTCCAGCTGGTCAGACTGAACATGCACAGCCCAAAGCCCCATTCCCAGATCCATCCACTAAGACAAAGAAGTGCCCTGATCTCTACTACCAGCCCAGGGGCTCCACCTGCCATAGGACTGATGCTGGTTATACTACCTAGCACAGACAGATTTTCCTGAACCTATCTAGGGCATTTTCACATAAACTTCTCCACTGGCAATGTACTAGAGGAAAAAAAAAGTCTCTTTGTAGGTCAGAAAGGGACAAAAATAGCTACAGGTCAATGGCCCTTTATGTTGGTACATACAGATTTTGAAGCTGAATCTATGTTATTTAAATCTACAGTTGCGTATGGCACAGTAAGGTAGGAAAGACTTTTACCTCATTTTTTTCCTTCCTCTTAGTTAGTCCTACATGTTGTAGCAGGAGGAGGAGTTGTAGAAACATATCTAGAAAACCACAGAAAAGCCATAGCCAGGGTTTGCACCAGCTTAAGTAGGTGTGAGATCTTCACAGTGCCAGGAGGAAAGAGTATTAGGACTACTACAGAACAAATTATGCTCTTATGCATTACTGCTACAGGGTTGCAGCAACCTTATTCAAACACCCAGGGGCAGATATGAGGCCAAGGTAATCCCAGGTAATTCCAGACCAGTTTTGCCGGGGCTCGCCAGGCTCATGGTAATCCCTAACATGATACTCGAGCTCCTCCATGTGGCAAGCAGCAGCATTAATCGTTCCCGCGTGTAACAAAGAACATCTTTATTCTTCACAGCATTTTCCCTCTCATTATTCTTCTTACATAAAATTAAATACTACCGAAGATACAATATTACACTATGGGACAAGAGGATAATGAAAGGAGAACAAAGGCAGCATTACCCTGGTAATTTCTATTAGTCACGAATGCATACTTTCGTAACACGATATAGTTAATTTGCATGTTCACCAAAAAACCTGGTCGAAGTTCAGATAGAGATCAGCTGTTTTAAACACTCAGCTTTGGACAAAATCATACATGAATGCAAATAACCTCTTGATTAAAGTAGTGCCCTTCCTGTGGTGAAATATCTAGCAAAATGGATCTTATTATGTTGAAAATATGCAACTTCTGCTTTGTCAGGCTAGAAATAACAAGACATAGTGCAGGCTTATTCCTTGAAAAATTGATAAAGAGGTTTTTATATTTGACTGCAGCCAAGCCATCTGCCTTTTTTAAGGAGTATCTGGAAACTAAAGATAGAATTTGTTTAAAAGAGAAATGTGAAGTCTTGTACATCAGGACAAGAAAGATACAAAGAAAATTTATTTTTCCCAACCATTTAACATTTCAAGTTGTTTTGCATGCTGCAGTATATTGTTCAGTCAGATTTAATTCTATGCTGAAGGCCAGTGTTCTCTCCTATTCCCGTGCCTACACAGCAATGCCATTTACTAACACATGACTTAATTAGCTCACACACTTGTTTTCGCATTGACACTCTAACAAGCACTGGTGAAACTGCTCACTTCTCAGTTCACTTGGGTTTTGTATACACAGTCACTACTCATGCCATAAATGAAGTTCTTTAATGCTTATCCTCAGTAAATATTTTGGCTGATTATGAGAAGAGCTGAGGCCTTGTTTTGAAGTGTATTTTTCTTAATGGAAAGCTTAGTTTCTGCATGGTTTTATTTGCTTGTTAGTGAATTGTTGGGGGTGTGTTCTCCGCACTATCATGAGAAAATCAGCAAGTAGAGGATTAATATCTGAGCTGTTTCAGTGGCAACTAGGCCACATGAAAGGAAGGAGAGGTGGCAGAAAAAAAATGTGACCTTCCCTGAAATACCTGCATGGAATCTAGAAGCAAAAGAACCATATTTCTGGGGGCAGGCACATAGAGTTTTCTGCCTCCAGCCTCTTTCCCAGTGTTGCCTGGACAGCCCATTTCTAAAGTTCCTAATTTGGCCCATTGGTTCTCATTTGTCACACAGACTTCATAAAAGTCTAACAGAGTGGGTAGCAGGCAGCAGGAAAGAGAACTAAACTCACCTCCTCCCCCTAAACAGCAAGACCTTAGAAAATCTTGTCCAAAAAACAAAACAAACAAAAAAAAATTTAAAAAAAACCTTCACTCTGTTTTTTCAAAAAGAATGCAATCTCCCCAAAAGCTTTATGCTTATTGAATTCTATGCCTTTTTCAGACAATTGTTCAATTATCCACAAATTTTCTCAAGTCTGAAACTGCACAAAATAGAAACAAATTGATCAGTCAGCGCTTTGGCTCTCAGGAAGATGAAGAAACACTCACAGAGATTTCAGTTCTCAGTAACTTTATTCTTATCTGCAACTCACAAGCAGTCACACATTCCCCTAAAACCACAATAAGGATAAATAATTGTTTCAGATTGGCTCTTCTGCTGCCCTTGCTTTATCATCTCTCACAGACAGAGGGAGCAAACTGCTAATCAGAAAGGACTCCTTTGGAGAAGAAACTCCTCTAAGAGGAACAGTCCGGGTGGGGAAAGGATGGCAGAAGACCTGTTCATATCATGACTGATCTGTACAGGCTGTTTTCTTTCACCTAAGACCCACATGGAAATCCAGAGGCAGAGTGTGTTTCTATGTTGAAGCACCCTCCGTGAATTGCTTTTTTTGATGCATGGGAATGGTCTTGTTCCATTTTTGATAAAAAT